>NC_081796.1:8404700-9729700 GCF_963082965.1 Carassius carassius | reverse complement strand
CCTCCACTTAACTCAGAGGCCATCCTTTCCCAAAATATATACAATGAATTTTTTTTTCTGAATACTCTATTTCTTAAGTCACAAAGTATTTAAGATATGCTGGTGGTTTCCTCTCTCTTACTGAACGTCATATACAGCCCGAGGGTGCACTCTCAGGCTCCCTTCTATCTGCAGTTTGAGTCAATTCAGGCATTCTTTGAGTACTAGGTGAATCTGGCAACTGATTTCTTTGACAGGCAGATTTCGAACACTCAGGCTCCCCGTTATCTACAGTTGGAATTGACTCAAGTGTTTTCGACATACTGAGTGATTCTGGCATTTGAATATCAGCATCCATTGACACAACATCAGCATCATAAGATTGAACACCCCAGTCAGTTTGAAAGTCTTTAGTCAGGATCTCTTGTTGTTCTCGACTGAATAATTGATCAACTAGCCCAAGGGGTCGACGACGAAATCCACCCAGGCATCAATCAGACCAACCCCACACTGAGTCCACACAAGAACCACAGACTACACCAGGTATCAGTTCACAAGAAATTGTGCAGATGTTCATGAAAGAATTCTTCAAACACAATGAAGAGGACAGGAAATGGGAAAAGAAAGACAAGTCAGATTCAGCGTGACTAGAGGCGAAGCAAGGGAATAGCGACCACCTGGTACACATCAACCAGAGCAATAACCACCTCTCTCACACTCACCAACCTCAAAACACAACAAGTAATGCTGCCATAACACCATTGTCAAGGAAACAAGAAACTGAACCTGAATGCCTAGCAACAGATTCAGAACCTGATCAGACACATGTCAACTCATACCACGGAAACCTCCAACAACCAGAGGAGGATGGAACCAATCAAGTACCAGAAAGCACCATCTTGGTTGTCTGTCACCCCTGCGAGCAACAGCAAACAAACCACAACACTCTACCTGTCTCAACCCAAACTCCAGTGCCTCAACTTCTGGGTGACCTCATCGAGAAAGGTGTGGCAAGGAAGTTCTATCTCTCCATCATGGTAGAACACCATGTCAAACTAGAGGCACTAGTAGACACGGGAGACAACATCACCCTAATGTCCACTCAGCTCTTAGAAGAAATTCAAGAAAGAACCAAAAGAACCAGTGGAACTCTCAGACTTCAAAAGTGTGTACTCAACGTTCAAGCCTATTCCCACGCGGGACTGCGGTTGGAGCAGGTGGCTCCAATCCACCTGACCGTCGGACCAATGAGCCTTATACACCCTGTTTACATCTCGCCGTTGGACACATACCCCCTTTCTCATCGGCAAAGACCTGCTGAATCGATTTATGCTTTTAATAGACTTTAAGCACCTAAAGATATTGGCCCAAGTTCGGGAGCCCCTTCCCTTTCACTCTCAATGTTCCACAGAGGCGCAGTCTCAAGTCACAGACACTGGTTTCAGCTCACTGAGCGAAAACTCAAGCTCAGGACCAAAGCAAGTATCGAACTTGGTGCCACATGGCAAGAGTCAAACTTCTCTTCTGTGCACATTCAAAACCACAGAAGCAGGCTCAAATGGCTTTCAACTGATGACAGCTATAGACATTCAAGGCATGACAGTACCTGACTCTGTGCTAGCCCTATGGGCCGAAAACTCAGCCATCAGCCTGAAGCTCTTCAGAGCCTTAAAGAAAGAAAAGCCTGAACTGCCATGTTATATCTTAGATACCAGGGAAAACTCAGAGAAAACGGAAACTTCTGAATGGTCTCTTTTTATAGCAATATACAGCGCAAGCACCCCACACTTAGCGTTCTTCTCTGCTTTTAACAGTGCTACAGCCCACACACCTATTGTGCCACCACCCCCTACTGGACCAACATAATATCACCCTTAACATACAACATTTCCCCTCCACTTAACTCAGAGGCCATCCTTTCCCAAAATATATACAATGAATTTTTTTTTCTGAATACTCTATTTCTTAAGTCACAAAGTATTTAAGATATGCTGATGGTTTCCTCTCTCTTACTGAACGTCATATACAGCCCGAGGGTGCACTCTCAGGCTCCCTTCTATCTGCAGTTTGAGTCAATTCATGCATTCTTTGAGTACTAGGTGAATCTGGCAACTGATTTCTTTGACAGGCAGATTTCGAACGCTCAGGCTCCCCGTTATCTACAGTTGGAATTGACTCAAGTGTTTTCGACATACTGAGTGATTCTGGCATTTGAATATCAGCATCCATTGACACAACATCAGCATCATAAGATTGAACACCCCAGTCAGTTTGAAAGTCTTTAGTCAGGATCTCTTGTTGTTCTCGACTGAATAATTGATCAACATGACGTCGTACTACTTGGCCAATTCCTATTACTACTTTATAGGATTCAGGTCGTGTAATATCTTGAACTACTCCCTGCACCCATTTTGATCCATATCCAAAGTTCCTAGTGTACACCATATCTTCAACTTCAAAATAACGAGATTTGGCATGTTGGTCATGTTGTTCTTTTTGAAATTGTTGTTTCAATTCCATTTTGCTAGTGAAGTCAGGGTGTATTTTGTCTAGGGTGCATCGCAATTTACTCCCCATCATCATTTCGGCAGGTGATAATCCGGTGGTAGACTGAGGTGTAATACGATAACTGAACAAAGCTCTATGCAGCCTGGTCTCCATAGTGTTCCCAGAACATTTTCTCATGAGGTCCTTAAAAGTTTGAACTGCCCGCTCAGCAAGACCATTGGATGATGGATGATACGGGGCAGAAGTAACATGTGTTATTCCATCCCTAGACATAAATTCTTTGCTCGCTTCACTTACAAAACACTGAGCATTATCAGACACCATCATTTCAGGAATGCCATGGGTACTGAAACTCTTGCTGAGGCACTCAAGAGTAGTCGCTGTTGTTGCTGAATTTACTGGATATGCCTCAATCCACTTAGAATGGGCATCAACTAAAATTAAAAACATCTTCCCCAGGAATGGACCAGCATAGTCCATATGTACTCTTCTCCAGGGCTGTCATGGCCATTCCCACAGATGAAGTGGTGCACCCAAAGGAGCTTTAGCTTTTCTCTGTTCTTGACATACAGTTACATTTTTTACTCGGGCCTCAATATCAGCATCTAAATTTGACCACCACAGGTAACTACGGGCCAGCCCTTTCATCCTTGACATACCTGGGTGAGATTGATGTAGCTGTTCCAGCAACCCTGCACGTCCTTGCTCTGGAATGATGATACGGGCTCCCCACACCACACACCCATCTTGAACGCATGAGCTCATTGCCCCCAACATCACTGCCCATCTCATAATTCTTTGAGAGACCATCTGTGGCACAGCTTTCAGTTCATTCAATAAACTTAGTAGAGGTTTATGATCTGTACAGATCACAAATTTACGGCCATACAGGTATTTATGGAATTTCTTGACCCCTTACACCACAGCTAAACCCTCCTTCTGTAGCTGCGAATAGTTTTTTTCGGCTACTGTAAGTGTTCGTGACACAAACCCAATGGGTCTCTCTGTTCCATCTGTCATACGATGTGCTAACACGGCTTCTACACCGTACGCTGAGGCATCACAAGAAAGCACTAATTCTTTTCTCTCACCATAGTGGATTAACACCTGGTTGGACTGCAGTAATTCTTTGGATTTTTTAAAAACTTCCTCTTGTTCCTCTTTCCAACACCAGGGGACTTCCTTCTTTAAGAGCCGATGCAATGGAGCAAGCAGTGTTGAGAGGTTTGGCAGACACCTGTTATAGAAATTCAACAGTCCCAAATATGCTTTCAGCTCAGTTACTGATGTTGGTCTTGGTGCATTTTGAACTGCTTTGACTTTTTGAATGGCATCAGTGGCACCAGTGGCATCCACTTTGTGTCCCAGGAAAATTACTTCCTTTTCCATGAACTTACATTTGCCCCTTTTTAACCTCAAACCAGACTCCTCCAACTGCTGCAACACTTGATCCAGTTTCCTTAAATGCTCCTGATCATCTCATCCTGTCAGCAAGATATCGTCCAGATATACAGTGACCTTTGGAATATTTTTCAGGAGCCCTTCCATAGTCCTCTGGAAAATTGCTGGACTAGAACTAACTCCAAAAGGTAATCTGGTGTACGTGAATAGTCCTTCATGTGTATTCACGTCACATATGGTTTTGACGTCCTATCTAACAGAATCTGTTGATATGCATGACTCATATCTAACTTGCTAAATTTTTCACCTCCACTTAAGACGGCAAACATATCCTCCATTCGAGGAATGGCATACTGCTCCAGTGACAACTCTCGATTAATGGTTACTCTATAATCTCCACAAAGTCGTATTGACATATCTGGCACAACAGGTGCTGCCCGCTCTGAAAATTTCACAGGCTCTATAATATGATCTTTAGATCAGAGATGACATAACTGAATCCAATGATGAACTGCCTTTAACTATCATTTTTGCATTATTGACACTGTTTTCCTAATGAATGTTGTTCAGTTGCTTTGACGCAATGTATTTTGTTTAAAGCGCTATATAAATAAAGGTGACATTGACATTGACATTGGTGCCTCTATACTATACATGGTGAAAACATCTTCAGCCCGATCTTCCTCTTCTTCTTGAAGATAATTTGCCCTCTTTGATTGATTTCCTCTCCCCCATTTCCAAAATTTCCTGTCTTTATCAACACCCGTTTCTTGTGATTTCATTCTACATGCTCTTTTCACATGTCAAATCTTACCACAATTATAACACTTTTCGTTGACAAATCTACAGTCTTTGGGCCCATGGTTACATCCTGTAAAACTCGACTTGCTTTTTTCTCCTGTGTCCATCTTAAAAACAGTGGTACTCATTTGATTTCCTATATCTTTATGCAAATCAGCCATATCCTTATTATCAGCTTTAAATGTCTGAGCTTTCCTTAGCGCTATCTCAAATGTCAGTTCCTCCTCAGCCAGTAATCTCCGTTGTATGCTGTCATCATTAACACCACACACTAATCTGTCTCTCAGCATAACTGTAAGTGTGTCTCCAAAATTACAGTCTTGAGCCAGTTTCCTCAGTTCGGCCACATATTCTACTATGCTTTCATCAAAGTGTCTGTTACGTGAATTAAACTTCCACCTTTGAACTATTTCACTGGGCTTTGGATTGAAGTGATTTTTCAACAAACTCACCAGATCCTCATAACTTTCTGATCCCGGTCTCTCAGGACTCAATATATTCCTCATTAGTGTATATGTCTGAGCTCCCACACAGCTCAACAAAATGGCTCTTTTTTTCTCTGGTTCTTCAACATCATTTGCCATGAAAAAATGGTTCAATATTTCACAATACTCCTCCCATGATTGTGATTTATGTAAGGGAAACAGGTCAATTTAGCTCAAAGGGAATCATTTAAGAATTTAAAGGGAATTTGAACAGAATCACTGTTTCATGGCTGATCACTGAGACGCCCTGCGATTCATAAAATCTGCATAAAATCTACGCTGGATATTAATAGCCAAACTATAGTGAAAACACTATCAATTAGCACAGTAACAAGATCGACAGTTTAAGACAGTAACTTGTAAGCACAAAACACAAGATACTTATCTTTTCAATATGAATAAGACATATTAGATATTTATTAGATGAATCTAAGACATATAAACTAATCTAACACATAAACGCACGCACGCACACATTCACACAAGTTGTAGGAAGATCAAAAGTTAGGGAAAGATGAGTTTAAGAGAATGGCAATGTGGAATCCCAAGTTCACAGCAATACGTTAAATTGCATAGACATGAACAACCAGCAATCACTTAATTAACCATCGCATTGAGTTCCTCAATGAGGTTAAAATTATATTAGATACACCAGTACAAATGTCTGAAGTTACATTGCCTGTGTAAAGTTGTCGTTGAAATGGGGTTCCCCCAATGTCGCTGATTGTCTGGAAGTTCAGTAGTCGTTGAATTGACGTCTTGGGAAGCCCGTGGTTGGGCGTTGGCTGAAGATGCAGAGTTGTGTGGGCTGGTTGAAGTTGAACGGGCAGTCGAGGTCCGACACGGCATTACAAAACTTAACTCAGAACACGAAACTCTCAAACCGAAAAGAAAAGAAGTAAAGTTTGACGAGACTAGGTGGTGTTTCTTCTCATCGTGGCTAAGTAACAGCAGGCAGGCCGAAGCACGCTGGAACCGCGCTCAAAGAACAGTGATGACTAACAGCATGGCTAAAAGCTAAAGCTAAGAAGCAAAGCTAAAAGCAAACTAAAAGCAGGCATGACTAATAGCAGAAGCTAAACGCATAGCTAAAAACTAAAAGCAGGCATGTGCGTGTGAGTGGTGCTGAGGTGGGTTTTGTTGTTGCTTACCCACACGAGTTGCTCTTGGATGAGTCAGGTGATTACCTTTGGATATCTGGTTAGGTTTCCAGATGTTCTTATCCTTTTGGTTTCTTGAGAAGCGTGGCGGGTCCTATGGATTTTTCCAGCAGTTGGGCTGAAAACAGTCGTGGATTTGGGCGTCATGCTCTCTGTGCTCTTGATGGAAGCCTCTGGCGTTGTGATGGAGGTTCTGTTACCTTTCTTTGAGGCCATCTTCTGTTTGTTATAGGCCTTCTGTGTTAGGTCACGCAACTGTTGGATGGTCATGGAGTTCAGACAGGCCATGACACCTCGATGGTGACTGACTCCAGGGTGCATATTCTTTAGGAAGAGGCTTTTGAAGTTCACATCCTCTTCAAGGTCAGGTTGGTTGTGTGCACCAAAGTAGGCTTGTCTGAGTCAGTTGTAGTAAACTTGTGGAGTCTCTTGTCGACCTTGTTTGGTTTCCAAGGCGGTCAACAGTCCATGTTCAGACTCTGGGTCTGTAAACTCCTTAATCAGGACCTCACGAAGTCGCTAGTAGTTTGACTTGGTTTGACTGGGCTGTCGATCTAGGAAGTTTCGTACCTCGGGACTGGACGTGGCTCTAAGGAGGTATAACCAGTCTCTGTCAGTCACATGAGGTCTCATTTCCAGATGAAATTCAATATCTTGCAGGTAAGCCTGGATGTCGTGGCCCTCTCTGGAGTTCGGGTTGAACCTGCTGATGTTTTTAGACAGATTGTTAAGGTCTTTGATAGTCATCCCGTGTGCAGCTCCAAGGTCTTGGACGGGAGGTTTTCTTTCGTTGGCAGGAAAGGGTTGTGTGGCGAAGGCAGGTGAGGTTTTGGGTTGTGGCCTTTGGCTCCTTTCATCATATGCCAGTTCTTGGACGTGTGACTCTGCTCTGCTCAGCAGTGATGAGGCTAAGAGATGTTTCTCTTTTCTTGGCTCTTGTTTCTGCTTGTAAGCATTTTGGAGTTCTTTTCTGACCATGTAGAGCTCATCGTTGGTATCGTCTAGTTGTTGGGTCAGATTGTCCATTTCAGTTCTGTACCTTTCAAGGTGGTCTTTCAAAGCACTGATTGCAGCATTCTTGTTTCTGATGTCTATCTTGGCTTTGTCTAGTAGCTGTTCGGCATACTGGAGTCTGTTTACCAGGTCTTTCTGAGCAGCCGTTGCATGTTGCTGGTCGAGCTGAGCTGCTGCCAGGGCTGCTTGGAGCTTCATAACTTTTTCCGTTGTTTCCTGCTCCCTCTCGCTGGGTGCTTTGAGTTGATCTTGAACTTTCACTTCCAGCTTGTCTATGCGACGTTGAGCACGCATCAGCTCCTCTTGAAGATGGGTGATGTGCTTGTCGCTCAGTTTCAGCTGTGTTGTGAAGGCATAGCTTAGGGAGCTTGTGATCTTGACTAGCTCCTCGTGGTTGTTGTTCTGGCTTGAATCTTGTGTCAGGAATCTTCTCAGGATTAGGATTATTATTAAAAATAATAACAGTTCAAATGTCTTTGGAGTGAGGCTGTCTGTCATGCCTCTCAGCCAAGTGTTGGGCAATGGAGTCTGCAGTCTGCGGCATGTTGGCACGCTGGGAAGAAGAAAGATTGACACAGATCTGTGTGGAGTAAAACCTATGTGTGGTGGGACAACTAAAGTGTTGTATCAGTGATTGTGAACCACTAGTGAAGTGTGGTGATGACTGTGTTGGTCTCAGGGTGTCTAAGTAGACTAGAGATGCGAAGACTTTGTCACTCTAATGAGGAAGAGGAAAAGAGAGAAAGAGGTGAAAAACAAATTAAATGACAAGCAATTACTGTTGAGTGAGGAAAATTAATTTTTCCCAATTAACTGTTATCAAGAAGTTAAACAATATTATTAAATCTCTTGTTTTGGACAAAAGAATACAATAATAATGCTGATATCTCTTTCCTTAGTCTGACAGGATTGACACCGTACACCTTACAGTTGGACCGCTCATCAGGGAGGCTGCGAAGGTGACAGATGTTCAGCATGTATCTCTATTAAATTGATCTCAACGTTGGATGAGATGCTAAAACTTGGATTGCGTTTCCAAATGTAGGGAGGTTAGGAAGAACAAAGGAGAGGATGATTACAATCAAATTCATAAGGATGATTCGTCGTCTTTGACACGATTGTGTATTTAATTCACTTAGAATTGATTGATGGTTCTTACATGTCCTACAAATGTTAAAAGTGAAGAGGAAAGGAAAGGAGAGAGAGGACGGAGACAGTAAGTCTCAGTAGCGGTTATCTCAACTACAAGGAGAGCGTTGTTTTAGTTGCTGCACAACTAATCAAACAAAATAAACTTTAAGTGAAAGAGAGTTGTCTTTCTAATTTATTTGAACTCGTAGTGAGGGATAACAATGTCTCCTTTTAAGGCTCAGGTGTGTCGTTCCCAAGCTAGGATACACTAAGTAAAGAAATGGTAAGAAAAGTAAAATTAACAAAAAATAATAATAAATGGGCAAAATATGCAAAAATGAAATGTAGGAAATCAATAAGTAAAACAATAGTGGTTAAGTGTATAACCAAAACATGAAGAGGGGTAAAACGCAATCAAATAAGTAAAGGTCTGAATAGCATATATTCAGATGGGTAATAAATAAATTAGGTAGAATAAGTTTACTTATACTTTCAAAGTTCAAGGCTTATTCATTCCTAAAATAATTAAGCCCAAAAGAGAATACTAGAAGTAAAGATCATATGAAATGATCTGAGAGGGAAATTTTAATGATTCAAAATAAATTTAATGTTTCAATTAAATTTCAATGTCACAATTAATAATTGTGAGTCAGTATTTCCCTTTCTAGTAAGATGAAAATAAGTGGCATGGTGAGAAAAGAGAGCAATAAGAGAGAGAAAAAGACCAACAAGTGTTAGTTAAGATGTTTAAAGGGTTAAATCACGTCAGCGTTGTCCAAACACACACTATTCAACCACTGGATTGTAATGCTAACGGCTAACCTTTGAGGCTAGTGGCTTTAGCGTAGACTTCAATGTAAATACAACGGTTTCGTTAGCTTAGCAACACCGTGGAGTTTGTTTACACTAGCGTCGATGCGCTGCGTGTGCTCAGTTCAAAGTTGCTCCGGAAGTAGATTAAGACTTCCGTGTCACGGTTGTAACTGTGGCAACCAAATCAAACTCTAGTGGACTAGCAAATGAATCGTTGCATAGTTGCAAATACAGTTAAGCATGTTACATGAAATGTCGGCTCATTTCAACACTGTACAAATAACAACACCGCTTTTAGTTGGTTTTGCGATGTGGCACTTAAACTCTCAGTTCGTATAGAGTTAAATTTATCTTAATTCAAATAGCAGCTTCGTGCTGTAGTTAAAGGAACACAGTGATATCGATCTCAGCGATCTGAATCTCCGTGCCAGTTTTTCTGGACACAAACACAACAGGATTTATTCGCTGTTGGTACACAGTTAAAATTTACTTGATCAAGCTTTTAAAGCACTCCCATTCAACTTACTCTCGGACACACGCAGTGTTACGCGAGATTGCATTCACTCTGTGAACGGACACAAACGGGCAAACATTATTCTCTAATGTTTAACTTAGGGGAGTCAAATATCAAATTTGATTTGGCAGTGGAACACGCACTGGCAATCAAACTATATGAAATATGAATACGGAGGCTTTGATAAATAGATTGAGGAACATGTTCAAAACTATTCTTTATTCACTGATTTATATCCCTTTTGGATCACTACAATTTAGCTCTGTTCAGCGAACGGTTACTGAGATAGAATAGCTTTTGAGAGGTGAAATCAAATCAGCTATAAACAAGGCATTACAAAAATGAGGAACACGCTCAATTTCTACCTTATTATACGCTCTCAGATGTTTACTTTTAAGTTCACTTACTGCTGTTAACAATGGAGAGACAGACTCGAGTTGCAGTCTCCTCTGGTTTCATTCATTTAAGCGGACGCGCGCTGCTTACGTCACGGGTCACACACAAACACACACACGTCTCGCTAGCTTCTCATCTTTCATCCACTGCAAAATAAAAGATTAAATAACTTGGTTTATGCTCACAATTTAGATTAAACTGCCCGCATTATTCTCCACCATAAATGTAAGGGAAACAGGTCAATTAAGCTCAAAGGGAATCATTTAAGATTTTAAAGGGAATTTGAACAGAATCACTGTTTCACGGCTGATCACTGAGACGCCCTGCAATTCACTGAACGAGCCGTTTAACATCAAATCTGCGCTGGATATTAATATCCAAACTATAGTGAAAACACTATCAATTAGCACAGTAACAAGATCGGCAGTTTAAGACATTAACTTGTAAGCACAAAACACAAGATACTTCTCTTTTCAATATGAATAAGACTTTATTAGATAAATCTAAGACATATAAACTAATCTAACACATTCCTATAACAAGAATATGATACATTTGACAAATAACTGATTGTCAGGACTATTTCAAGCAAGCAGATTCGATTACATAGATACTAGACATGAATATGTATCCTTAAGCTATCCCATAGTTATTAAAAGACATACACAATAAGTGATTATAACATGATAGTCAAATGTGTGGGTTACACATAAATGAATATGAAGTGAAGCGATGGACTGATATTCATTTATAAGTCCTTTTGAGTTCATTTTGGTCCATATATATGTAGAAAAGACAGTTTCTTTGCCATTCTCTTGACAAAGATTTCTGTGGAGACCAGAGGTTCAAAGCCCCCCCCCCCTTTAGGAATTTCAGTCTGGTTCTGCTGGGGGAAGTCAATGGAACTTGTGTAGTACTCTCATGGGTTTACACGTGATGTCCGGCGTTGCCTATCAAATACGAACAACAAATTTGACAATCTCTTCTCTGAATTGAAATTGTCAATAGTTGTTCTAGTGGTGTTAATGTTGAAAGCTGTTCAGTGAAAGGGTTGGTTGGTCATTGCTTGGGACTTGTGGCACAGAATGTTTTATGACTTCCTGTTGCCTTACTGAGGAATTTGGCTCATGTTTCAGCCACAGCCCTGATCGACTCTTTAATTTGTCTGGTTCGAGTCATTTCTGCTACATTTATTATCAAATGGCGTCAGGAATCCCAGCATGTTAGCCATCGTTTTACTCAATCAGTCTTTCAGGTGGTAACTATTAACTTTCATCAGCTCACCCGCGTCCTGCTTCTTATTTACTCCCAGGAAACAGCCGCTCCACAGTGACTTTCATCCTCGTTGCCTTATGTTATATCGTAGATACCAGGGAAAACTCAGAGAAAACAAAAACTTCTGAATGGTCTCTCTTTATTTGGACTCATCTCTATATCCAGCAATACACAGCGCAAGCACCCCACACTTAGCGTTCTTCTCTGCTTTTAACAGTGCTACAGCCCACACACCTAGTGCGCCACCGCCCCCTACTGGACTAACATAATATCACCCTTAACATACAACATACCACATGCCACCAAGCATAACCGCTTCCCTCTGAATTCACGCTCCTTAACCATAATTACCTCTAAGACTGTCTGTGCCTTAGACATGTGCTAGAACGACAGACACCTAAGTCACTACTTCCTTGTTGTCCCTGACCTGCCACACGATATCTACATCACACTTTGAATGAAGCTATATGGGCTCCCTTGTCTCGTCAAATAAGCACTTCAGTCAACCTCAAGAATCTCCAATCTGGGAAAACCATACCAGGCAAACCATTTTGGAAGATGGCGGCGCATCCACACGCAGCGGCTTCTCTCTGTCCCGACAGAGTGTTTTTGTACATCGTCATCGCGTCTACCTGTCTGTAAGTGCGCATACAGTCACGAGCTTCTGCTGGATGTCGGCAGAACCGCATTTTTACAGTTAAACTCCGCGCACACAGAACAGCTGCAGGATCTCTGTCTGCTATGGAGGCCTACACCATCACCGACCCCCACTACTGCATATCTCTCACAGCGGAGGCGCCACAAGCAGTGTTAGAGGAAGCAGAAGAGGGGTAAGCGCGGAGGTATCCAGGCTAGGCTAACAGCTAACCCACACAAGCCATCTATCCCCACCATCGTACTGGCTGACGTACGCTCATTGGACAATAAACTGTACTACATTCGATTACGACATTCAACCCTGCCAAGACGCAGTTTTCGACCGTTAGTTATTCCATAACGGACGCAAACAGTTCTGTCGCTGAAGAACTGAAACGTAAACAAAGGAATTATGATCCATATTACAACCTTATTGATTCGTTGGACTAAACGTGCTTCATGAGATCTCGTTCAGTGGACCCTTACCTTTCTAAGTAAATGGGATTTACAGCTGTGGATGTGTTTATGACTCGTTATTACGACGGATCTGGTATGTACAGCATTTTCATTGCTCATGTTTTTATGTGTACTGCTTACACAAATGTAGCAAATACAGTCTTTATAAGCTTTCCAGTTTTACAGTAATCTGTCGTCGATGCTTGAGGCTTAGATCTTTATAATGATACATAGTTTGTCAAGATTAAATTTGTCCCGTTTCATTTAATCTATTCATAAACACTGACACGTGCAAGTTGAGGGGCTTTCAGGACGTGGGCATCGGGGTGCTGGCTAAGAGGTTATCTTTCAAACACGAGGTAATAACATTTTGGACTTTGTTTACACCACACAGAGAGGAGCCCCCACCACGGACCTGTAACAGCAACATCTCTCTGTTGAACGAGCTGAACTCCTTCTTCACTCGCTTTGAGCAACAAAACAGCACCACTGTATCCAGGCTAGGCTAATGGCTAACCCACACAAGCCATCTATCCCCACCATCGTACTAGCTGACGTACGCTCGTTGGACAATAAACTGGACTACATTCGATTACTACGTTCAACTCAGAGGACTGTAAGAGACTGTTGTGTTTTTGTGTTCATGGAAACATGGCTCAGCAACAGCGTTCCAGACGGTGCTATTTAGCTTGACCAGCTGACGTGCTATTGAGCGGACAGAGCTCTCGTCGTGGGAGGAAAAATGCGGGAGGGCTTTGTGTTTACATCAATTACTCGTGGTGATGCGATGCTGTTGTGATCTGCAAACACTGCTCACCCCTGGTGGAGTTTATGATTATTAAGTGCCGGCCATTCTATCTGCTGCAGGAATATACTGCTATACTGCTCATTTCGATTTACATTTCCCCGATCAACATAAACAGCAACAGGAATGACGCACTAAATCAAGGGTGGGGAACGTTGATCCTGGAGGGCCTGTGTCCCTGCTGAGTTTAGCTCCAACCCTGAAAAATAACCTACCTGTATTCTGAAGACCTTTATTAGCTTGTTCAAGTGTGTTTGATTAGGGTTGGAGCTAAACTCTAAAAGGGACACAGGCCCTCCAGGATCAACATTCCCCACCCCTGCACTAAATGAACTGTACCAGCACATCAGTGAGCAGCAGACAGCACACCCCAATGCTTTTCTCATCATTGCTGGGGATTTCAACCATGCTGACTTAAGGAGTGTGTTTCCAAAAATACACCAACACATTAACTTTCAAACACGACGGTAATAACATTTTGGACTTTGTTTACACCACACAGAGAGGAGCCCCCACCACGGACCTGTGACAGCAACATCTCTCTGTTGAACGAGCTGAACTCCTTCTTCGCTCGCTTTGAGCAACAAAACAGCACCACTGCATAGAAGACTCCACCTCCTCCCGGCAACCAGGTGATGACGCTGACCCCAGAAAGCGTGAGGAGATCCTTCAGCAGGATCAATGCACGCAAAGCTCCGGGTCCTGACAACATCCCTGGGCGTGTACTGAGAGACTGTGCAGCAGAACTCACTGATGTCTTCACAGACATTTTCAACATCTCACTGAGTCAGGCTGTTGTTCCCACATGTTTCAAATCTACCACCATCATTCCAGTTCTGAAGAAGCCATCTCCATCCTGCTTCAATGACTACCGTCCTGTTGCACTTACTCCCATTCTCATGAAGTGCTTTGAACGGCTAGTCATGCACCACATCAAGTCTGCCTTCACCCCCTGGACCCCTTCCAGTTTTCATATCGGTCCAACCGGTCGACCGATAATGCCATCACCACTGCCATACACTCAGCACTCACACATCTGTACCACCAGTATCTTGAAGAGTTGCATCACCATCTAAGACCAACCTTTGCCTTTACGCAACAACAACTACAGAAAAGTGCAGAAGGATGCAAAGCCTTTTACGACCAGAAGGCCTCTCTCCAAGAACTCAACATCGTAGACCAAGCGTGGTACTACAGTTTTGTGCATTCACAACAATCGGGTCCCCGTCGCCTGTCAAAAAAGGTCCTGCCTCGCTGGACAGGACCCCATGAAATCGTGGACAAGCTCTCACCTGTTGCATACCAAATCAAGATGAGCCAAAAGAGCAATGAGCCAGTCCTGCGTTGGGTCCACCGAAAACAGATAAAAGGGCTCCAACAGACAAGAAAAGAGGGAAACCAAAAGTGACTGACACAGATCAATTTCATCACACACTACACTCCATTTAATGAAACACTCAATTGTCTTCATAAACACCTTACTTAGAGTCGTTCAAATGATATGCACCCACTCTTTTGAGATTGCCCCACTAACAAGAAGTAATTAGTATCCCACTGGTGTCATTACTAATGCTCACTTTCTTTATTCCCTTCCTTCTCTTCCACTCTCCACTCCTCTCACCTAAACAATCTTAAACCTACAGAAACTTGGTATAGGGCCTTACGATAGGATTGACACACTACGTTCACTGTGCAAAAATGTGGATTGCAGAGTCCTGTGAGCTACCCATCATTGCACTCTCACAACCAATCAAATAAATATAACCATGCAGTTGTAAGTAGATCCTCCATACCGATGATTTAGCTTTCGATCACCTATCAGGCAACAAATCTCAAACAGAACGCGAAAATCTAGAAAATATTTCAAACAACACTCCATTACGCTTGATGGATGTCACCCCCCCCCCCCCCTTTCCCCTTTTGTGCCTGTCTAATCTCATACAAGCAATGCCAGGACAGCCAAGTAGGGCTCGCTGCAGCCTGCGGTGGACATCCAACCCCGCCCACATCCAAGCGTGACGTCAGAAACCACACCCACATCCAAAAACGTTACATATCCAACCCTGCCCACCCGGATGTGCCATCATAAACCGCGCCTATATCCGTCTACGTCACGTTCTCATTAAATTTTAAACAGGAAGAAGCGTCGAGAAGACTGAAGTGAAGAAGTTTGTGATGTTTTTAATCGGTAAAAGAAGGAAATATTGTTTTGCAATCGCCAGAAAGAAGAAGAAGTTGTTGTTATCTGTATTTGCCTGTTGCCCAGAAGAGGAAGAAGTTATCTGCCATGGCTGTAAGTAATGAAAAATTCGGTTCTTAGCCCAAAAGTGTTTGTCACACTCACTGTATGTCTCTGCTTAACGTTAATAGTTAAAATGGTAAAATGTACATATTAAATTATCAATGAATATTTTGTTAGACATGAAGTGAAACGATAGCACAACGATAACTGTTTTGTTATGAGCTTTAGTAAAGTTACAAAGACGATGCTGACTTCACACAGGCACGTTATAAGGCTACCAACACTGCTGTGTTTACTTTCATAATGTCTATAATGCTCCTAACTGTATCCTGATAAAATGTATGTGCATTGATTCATCCTTCATGTTTTTTTTTATATCCCTGACACATAATACTGATCTCTCTTTCTCTCTCACACACACACACTCCATCTTAAAATGAATGGCCCATGGAAGATCATTAAAACCAAGGTACAAGAAAGCAATCATCAGTTTTTTTTTTTCAGTCCTTGTTCTGTAGTTTTATGTATAAAAAAAACTTAATTATATATTTAAATATTTGATAGAATATTCCAACCCAGAGAGAGGGACTGGATTGTGGTCTGTTCATGCTGATGGTAAGCAGTGAATTACAGATTCTGAGCAGTTATGGTGATGGCAGAAGTTTAGTTTAGTTTACATGCAGTATTTAGATGAATACGGTCGTGTTATCTGTACATTACAGTAAATTGGTGTCAGTTAATTTCAATATTTGAATTTTCTCAATGGTATTTGTTGTCTGTTTCAGTATGCACTCTATTTGGCCCTGGACTGGACATTTGACTTTAGCCTGGTGATGACCTCAAATTTTCTTTTGGAAGGTTTTCCTTTTTTATTTTTATTTTTCAGAAGTTTTTTCAAATGCATTCTCAGTTTTTTATTTTGTCTTTTATTTGTTAGGATAACATCCCTCAGCTCCGAAGGTGGTGGTGTAGTTTGCTCTTGCAAAACATGTCACATCCAAGGTACACACAACTGGTTAATGAAATTGATTCTTCTGCATTCAAACTACCCAGACACACTAAATGTTTCCTCCTAGAATGTTAAGCAGTAGCAAAACTTTGGAGAGGCCACAATGTTGAATGTTTAGAAATGTGTTGAATGCTTTGAGTGGTTGAATGGTCCATTTACCTAACCTTTGAGTCTGTCTTTAGGTTGTCAGAGTCCACCATCACCAAACAGCCAGCTAGTATGGAAACTGTGATGGGTCAAGATGACAGTGATGAGGTAAAAACTTTTTTTTTTTTTGTTTTTTTTTTGTGAAAATAATTATAGTAATTTTAGATTTACCCCACAAACACAGTTTATTTTGTACTTTCAACAGAAGATCGAAGAGGAACTGAAGAGGAAGTTCGAAGAGGAACATAAGGGACATTGGTGTAGCATGGTGCTGGGTTCAGAGCCACTGTGAGCTGTTCCATGGAGAGGTGACAGAGCCTGAATTTCTCCAGATGGACGAAGAAAAACAGTCTAATATAATCAAAGACTACCTGAAAAGAGAGACTGAGAAAGCAAGGGATGCCTGTGTGTTTGTCTTTGACAATAGCGAGGATATGGAAACATTCTTATTAAAATGTGTTGATGAACAGGGGCTGAAAGTCAATACCATGTTTCTGGGAGTTATTTAATTTATAATAATTTATTTACTCTACATTGTTGAATATTATTGTTTTGTGAAATAAATATAACAATACCCAGTGAAACAAGGGATGTCTTTTTATTGATCTTTATGCATCCATAGGACTTGGACACATTTTTATATATATTTGTGTTGATGGAAAAAGGCCCAAAAGTCAATGCCATGTTACTTACATAATCTATCAAAGCAACCAATGACTTAAGCCTATGTATGTGTAGCTTAGTCTATATAGAGAACCGTCAATCCTATCATGCAAACGTAGTTGCTCTTTTTTGCGAGGTGATACATTTTTTTTTCCATGCACATATAAAAAATATTAGTGTGTAGATCATAATTGTTCTTGTATATAATTAAAAGGAAAATAAAAATACTTAAAACCAAATGAAGTATATAAATTTGCTAAATTCAGGAAAAAATTTTTTTATTTAAAATGAAAGAAATATGAAAAATAAACACATTTAAAAAAAAATAAAGAGGGGAGGATTCCAGTTATTGCATAACACCCATATTTATCCTTAAAATAGTGATATGATCACTAACATTCCCACCTTATAAGTGAAACATATTTTTAGAGAATTAGATAAATAAAAATGGCTTAAACAAAATTGTCTACTTAACTTTGATATTGTCTAAGGTATGTTACAATCGATCATAAAATATGTGAATTTGTCATTACATAATCGAACAGCGGAAGGTATAAATATTTTATTAATTTGCCTAAGTATAATCAACCAATGCAGGCATTTTACCGGCTGTTTGGATGAATTTACTTCCATACATTAGAGATGTGGCCTAGGTTTAATTTGTACTATTTAAATTTATTTAATACAAGTTATTTAACCTGTATTAGTAAAACGAAAGATAACATTATTTAATTTGATCCCCGAAACAATATACTTCCGCCATATTGATTTAATTTTGTTTACGTCTTAAAATTGTACTTTGACAAAATGTTAATAAAATTAAAAAAAAACAAAAACATACTTCCGCCATTTTTGCACATGCGGACAACACATGGGTGTTCACCTGGCATCACCCGATGACGTATTTTTACGTATGGCATAGGCGTGGCGTCTGACATCACACTTGGATGTGGGCGGGGTTGGATGTCCACCGCAAGCTGCAGCGAGACGCTCCTCAGGACAGCAGGAAAAGATTTCTCTTTGTTCCCCAAATTTAAGACCAAATGGCCAAGAAACCCCGTGGTGACCCCAATGCATAAATCCCCGGCCCTATCAGGAAACGAAGGATGCTAAGGCATTCCTATGGCACAGGATCACCACAAACCTTAAACCAGGGAACACATCCTTTCTGCAGCTGTAAATTCCAGAGACTTTGTCTCCAAAACCAATAGACTGAAATTAACCTACTTGTGGTTTAATACAAACAACGGTCTCAAAATTGCTTCCAATAAGCTGAATTGATTACCAGTATTTACCTCACATATATCTTAAGTATCATGTATGTTTTATATAACCTGTGGAAGTATTTCTGTGTGTTTAACTTTCATTACAGCCTATTCATTGTTACGGATCACTCGGAGACAGAGGGGTAACAGATGAAGTTAGTATTTATTGTAAAGACACAAGCAGAGGAGCGGGAAGTGAGGAGTGGATGGGTGTTGGGATCTGTGCCGGGAACGTAGTGACCACACACACGCACCGTAGGGGCTTTGAGGATCTTGGAGGCAATCCTTGGAGAGAAGATGGAAGAGGAGTCTTCGGAGGTTATCCTTGGAGAGAAGGTAAAGAGGAGTTAGTCCTTATAGTTAGCGCACAGGAATGATCTTGTCGCGAACGTGACCGGACAATGACTGGGTGCGTGTGTGGCTTTTATGGTGCTGTGGTGGATGCGTGGTGATGAGGATCAGGTGGTGATGGTTAGTACTCAGGTGAGGTTGTGCGCTGTGATTGTGTGGAGGTGGAACCTGGCGTGTTTGTGACAGTACCCCCCTCCCCAGGGCCCGCTCCTGAGGGCCGGGGACCCCGACGTCATGGTGGGCATCCTCTTCCCCTGGGAGCCGGTCGGTTGGGGTGTCTGGAGTGGAAGGTATCTAGCAAGGCGGGATCCAAGATGTCGTTGCGTGGGACCCAGGAACGTTCCTCTGGACCGTATCCTTCCCAGTCCACTAAGTATTCCAGCTGGCCACCACGCTGCTGGGAGTCCAGGATGTCCTTGACCGAGTAGGCTGCGCCGTCATCTAGGAGGAGAGGAGGGGGGGCTTCCGTCTCGCCAGGTTTTGTGGAGGGAAGAACAGAAGGATGGTGAGGTTTTAAGAGTGAGACATGGAAAGTGGGGTGAATCCGGCACTCGGGGGAAAGTTGAAGTTTGTAGGTGACCGGATTGATCTGCTGGGTGATTGTGAACGGGCCAATGAACCTGGGACTGAGCTTGCGGCAAGGTAGTGAGAACTTGAAAAGGATGTTTGGCTCCCTCCAGCCAATGTCTCCACTCCTCCAGGGCAAGCTTGATGGCAAGTAGCTCCCTATTCCCGATGTCATAATTAACCTCCGCAGGGTTGAGCTTCCTGGAGAAGAAGGCACATGGATGGAGGCGGCTGGGCGTCCCCTGCTGCTGACACAGGACCGCTCCCACTCCGGTGGTAAAGGCGTCCACTTCCACAACGAATGGTAGATCTGGGTTAGGATGCACGAGGAGTGGGGCGGTCGTAAAGGCCAGCTTCAAGGCCTGGAAGGCTTCGGTGGCGGCAGGAGTCCATGACAGGGACTTGGGCTTCTGACGAAGGAGGTTGGTTAGAGGACTGGTGATAGTACTAAAATTTAGAATGAATCGGCTATAAAAGTTGGCGAAGCCAAGGAATCGCTGCTGTTCCTTTATGGTGGTAGGAATGGGCCAATCCCTTACGGCGCTTACCTTCCCCTCGTCCATCCGGATGCCACTGCGGTCGATGGTATATCCAAGGAACTGCACTGAGGGGGTTGATGGAAAGAACACTTCTCTGCTTTTAGGTAGAGCTGGTAGTCCCTCAGTCTTTGCAAGACCTCCGCAACATGGCGTTGATGTTCTGCCTGGCTCCGGGAGTATATCAAGATGTCATCGATATAGACTAGGACAAACTGATGGAGGAAATCCCGGAGCACCTCATGTATGAAGTCCTGGAATACGGAGGGGGCGTTTACTAGCCCATACGGCATAACACAATACTCGTAGTGACCAGTAGGGGTGATGAAGGCGGTCTTCCACTCGTCCCCCTCACGTATCTCGATGAGGTTATATGCGCTGCGGAGGTCCAACTTGGTGAACACAGTGGCACCACGGAGATGTTCTAGGGCCGCTGGGACGAGGGGAAGAGGATAACGAAACTTATGAGTTATCTTGTTAAGGGCTCTATAATCAATACATGGCCGTAAACCTCCATCCTTCTTGGCCATGAAGAAGAAACTGGAAGCAGCAGGGGAGGTTGATGGGCGGATGTATCCTTGAGCCAGCGCCTCCCTGATGTAATCCTCCATGGCCTTCTCCTCGGGAACGGAAAGGGGATAGATCTCTCTTAGGCACTGGTTCACCCGGCAGCAGATCTATTGCACAGTCCCACAGCCGGTGTGGAGGCAGCTTGGAGGCCCGCTTCGGGCAGAAGACATCACTGAAGGGGGCGTAGCACTGGGGTATGGAGATGGACTGGTTCTCGACAGGCCTTTCAATAGAGGTGGAGTAGACTGGTAGTGGTTCGGGGGGACGTTCCACTGGAACAGGACAGCCGGAGATACATGATTGAAAGCAGGCTTCGCCCCACTTCAGGATTTCTCCGGTCTTCCAGGAGATCATCGGGTTGTGCTGCTCCAACCATGGGCGCCCTAGGATGACGTCAGCGGTGGAATCCTCCAGAACCAGCAGATGGATGTCTTCGTGATGTGGGAGTCCTGTTTGAAAGGAGATAGGGCCCACGCAGTGGCGTACATACTTCTTGCTTAACGGCCTGCCGGTGATTGTGTGGATCTGGTAAGCGGCCGGCGTGGCCGCGGTTGGGAGCATGAGCTGACGGCAGAGGGCGCCGGAGATGAAGTTGCCGGCTGACCCAGAATCGAGAAGGGCGGAAACTGGAAGAGACACATCAGCCGCAGTAAGTGTCACAACAGTGGTGAGTGGTTTCATTTGGTATCGTGAAGGAAGGATGGCACTCACCATGGGACGAGGAGGACGAACGGGGCACCCAGCTATGGTATGCCCCAAAGCTGCACAATATAGACAAAGATTCTGGGCCAGCCGTCTTTAACGCTCTGCCATCGTGAGGCGGTATGAATCCACTAACATGGGCTCGTTGGTTGGTTCTGGGGAGCTGACGTTCTCTGGTCGGCAGAGCGGTGTGGAGGAATGCGCGGGGCCCTTGTGCTCTAAGCACGACTGCATACGAGTGGCGAAGCGGATGGACAGCTTAATCGCTCGAGGCCGATGGTATCCTCGTATGCAGCGAGATACAACCGCACTCTGGGTTCCAGTCCTTGGCGATAGGTAGTGAGAAGGGCCTGTTCGTTCCACCCACTAGAGGCCGCCAGAGTTCTGAACTGCAAGGCATAATCATTGACAGACATTTTCCCTTGTTTCAAATTGTATAGTCTCTCACCTATCGAGGAGTCCCAGACAGGTTTGCCGAAAACTTCCCGGAAATGTTCGATGAAGCTAGAATATGACTGGGTTACAGGGTTATTCTGGGTCCAGAGAGAATCTGCCCACTGTAATGCCTTGCCTTGTAACTGGGAGATAATGAAAGCTACCTTGGATCGGTCCGTTGGATATGAGAGCGGTTGCATCTCCAGGACCAGTGAACACTGAAGCAGGAAACCGCTGCATTCCTCTGCCGAACCAGAGTAGGGCGCTGGCCGTGCCATGGGACTGGCGTGCATGGCAGGTGAAGGAGGGATGACGGGATCAGCGGAAGTGCTCGCTGGTGGTGGTGATGCGGGTGCTGACATGAGTGTCCGACGGAGTGCATCCACTAATTCCTGGAAGGGGTCCTTGAGGCTCATGCTTGTGTCTCTCGGTGTTGGTCCGGTCATCTGTTACGGATCACTCGGAGACAGAGGAGTAACAGATGAAGTTAGTATTTATTGTAAAGACACAAGCAGAGGAGCGGGAAGTGAGGAGTGGATGGGTGTTGGGATCTGTGCCGGGAACGTAGTGACCACACACACGCACCGTAGGGGCTTTGAGGATTTTGGAGGCAATCCTTGGAGAGAAGATGGAAGAGGAGTCTTCGGAGGTTATCCTTGGAGAGAAGGTAAAGAGGAGTTAGTCCTTATAGTTAGCGCACAGGAATGATCTTGTCGCGAACGTGACCGGACAATGACTGGGTGCGTGTGTGTGGCTTTTATGGTGCTGTGGTGGATGCCTGGTGATGAGGATCAGGTGGTGATGGTTAGTACTCAGGTGAGGGTGTGCGCTGTGATTGTGTGGAGGTGGAACCTGGCATGTTTGTGACAGTCGTAGGGTTTTCTACCTCAGTTATAGGAACCAGAAGCCAGAAGTTGCCTCATGTGTTTTCTCTGTATTATGCATGCTTTATATTACTTTATATTAAGTTAATTTTGTGTGTTAAACACTTATCATGGCTAAATCCTTATTTACTTCCACCTCAACTATGGGAAGTATATGTATTTTGGTACCTACTTGATGGGTAAATGATTTCTAAAATTTTGATATAAAGTAGATGTGTGTAGGATGCACCATATTTAAACTATTAAGTTTGCTTATTAAAGCGTTTAAGTAAACTCTCAGGAGTTTGGACACACGATCACGAGGACATTACACTAATTACATGCAAGAACTGGAGAATGGGGCATAGGTCCTGCCCAAGACAATATCTGATTGGCTGTCGCACTAGGATGGTCAGATGGACACGCTTATAACCCAATGACAAACAGCTATGCTTGCTTTTTGCCTTTCTTTTCGCAGTGACTTTTGCTCTTGCCTATGTTTTGAGCTGGCCTTTCCATCGTCCAGCGTGTATGCTTACGTACTCTTCAAACCACCAAGAGCTCACTCAAAACTCATCAACTTTTCCCTAAGATCCTTTATTGAAAATCGTCAAAGAAAACCCTCTCAGAGTCGCTCCAGACTCAGAGGAAACTCCGTTGCATAGCAACCCACAATCCAGGAAGTCTCGCAAACGAAACGCCACCCGGCAAAGCCAACCAACCACTCACCATCGAGTGCTGTCCCTCAGATCACGTCATCGACCGTCTGCCAGCCAATCAGCACCAGAGGTTCCCTCTCCAGCAACTTCGTTACAAAAGGGAACGCATGCGCCCACAGGAGCATCCATACGCAAGTACACAATATCTCCTAATTCTGGCTGAACTGGTGCAAATCTTATTAACAAAACGAACTAAGATTAAAGTGCCAGTAGATTGATTCTATCAGGTTGCGGTCAAGAAATAGTGTCTAACCATAGGTGGAAATCACGGGGGGGTCGGGGGGGTCCGGACCCCCTCATCTGAGGGTTGTCCCCCCCTAAAATATAATTGAAATATGTGTATTGTAAATAATGTAATGATATATAGTTAAACTAATTGTGTAAGTAGTAAAACAATACAAATGCAAACTGAGCAACAACAAGAAAAAAGTTTTAAACATCTAGAGTTCCCCCTGCTTTGCCTCACAGTGCTTTGGTCCACTGCCTGCTCCCCTTTTACCTCACCACCACTGACACACACACAGTCCAGTGCGAGAAAACAACGTGTTTCAGTTGTTGTGGAACTCCATAAGTCTAGCTTACTTTATTCACATTAAACATCGGATGACGTGATTATTTTCTCTTTAATATAGATGATGCTGAGTCATTAATAAGTCGTGTCCAAAAAATATTATTGTGTACCAATTTACTTTTGTCACCGATATAGTCTGCGCTGTTAGCGATTATAACAGGCATTTTATACAGGCGTTTACCTAGCTTGTTTAATAACGTCTTACACACACCCATAGTGTACGCATATACAAGTCTTGTACGTTAGATTAGACTAGTGTGGGTGTGCATTTAGATTTTCCCGCGATCACTACGATTTAGGGGCCGTTCACATATCGCGCCTAAATTGTGTGAATTTGTGTGAAAATTGTTGCTTAGCAACGGCAGACGCCTCAGGAGCGCTTCTGCCCGAGCGCTTTGGAAAGAAGGAGAAAGCGACATGCCTAGCGTTTTCCACGCATTTTTAGGCGCGATATGTGAACGGCCCCTTAGTCGGTTTCAGTGGCGGCTCGTCGGGTGAGGCAGGGGAGGCACAGTTCCCCCAAATTTTGAGGTGAAAATGAGGAAGATTTAATGTTAATAAAATTCACTATTCATTTCAGTTCATGTCTCAGAATGTACAGTGCTCAGCATAAATGAGTACACCCACTACATTTGTCAGAAAACCTTTAGTTTCCTTTCAGAATCAACATTTTCTATGAGATACTATACTACAAAATACTCCCACAAATGTGGGCCATTGATTGCAAACAAGATTTGTTAATTTGCACACACAAAAAAGGAAATTTCCTAACAAATTCATTCAAGCCCATGTTGCAAAAATGAGTACACCCCAATTATAGTCTTAGGAGAAAAGCTACACTTAAGACTACAAAATTCTAATTAACAGGCATTCAACCACAGGTGAGTCTAATGATTCATTTAAGAGGTGTCCAGCAGACAGGTGATTATAAAAGGGCATTACTTAAAGAAAAGCCCTTCCCATTTCATGCTGTCAGCAATGGCTCCCCATGGAAGAGAAATGTCACAAAATCTGAGAAAGAAAATAATTTCTTTACACAAAAAAGGTGAGGGCTACAAGAAGATCAGCAAAGCTTTACATATCAGTCAAAAAACTGTAGCAAAAGTGACCCAAAAATTTAAGAAAGATGGAAGTGCAACCATCTTACAGAGATGTCCAGGCCGTCCCGTCTCATTGAGTGATGCCTGTCTGTGAGGCGGCCAATGCGTGTGAGAAGATTAGGGAATGGCCACTGTAAGTGGCTAAAATGTGCAGAGGGGGAGCGGCCTAGAGATAATCGAGCGCGCATAAACATCTGTGGGAAGGAAACGGAGACAAATATCATCACAACCTGATATGTGCGTGCGTCTGAGCTATGAGCAAGCGAACTATTGATTCGTTCTTCCGACCTGCGGCTAGTGTACCAGTGCCAGAGTCTACAGTGTCACCGTCGGATGATGATGCAGAGTCAGAGGTTGGTGTGGCGAAAAAAGCCAGCACTCACCATTTTCGAGAAGACTGGCTGAAAGAATTCAGCTGGCTGAGATACTATAAGCCGTCGAACTTAGTGATGGGATTTATGGCTCTTTGAGGGGATCCGGATCTTCGCGATCCGTTCCTTTCAAAGAGCCGTTCAAAAGAACGGCTCTTCTGGCTCTTTTTAAATATTTAGTCAGTTTTAAGAAGCCAGCTTGGGGGCATCTCAGTTTATCCTGGAAATAATCACTGGGAGGAATGATGAGTTGAGATTTGTAGCTAAATAATTAAAACTCAGATATTACACACCAATATCTGAGTTTGAATTATTCTGAAATATTGATTATTACCTCATTTGTCATGTGTGGACTATATTCCATAGGGTTGCACAAATCCCTCTGCTTAGACAGTGACATCACTATTTTGGATTTACCTTTAGTACAAAGTGTGTGTGTGTGTGTGTGTGTAAAGCTACGTTGACTTATGTTATTCATACAATACCTACTCAAATAAACATCAAAAACAAAGCCGGCTGCAATGAATTTCTGTGCAAAACAGCTTTTACTACAAACACTTTCACACAAGAACATTGTTATCACACAAGAACATTTTGATAGAAAACAAAAAATATTTAAAGTAGATAAAATTAGAATAAATAAAATGGAAATGTCTACATACTACATACTATTACTACTGTAAACTTTGCAAATAGGACATCAGCCCCTTCAAGTCAATGAACAATAACAAAGTGGGCTGCAATGAACATGCACAACTAATAACTAATATCATCACGCTATAAAGGGTTGGCCTGCGCTGGGTGCGCCCCTCCCCCTATAACTGTTCTGTCTCGCGGAGGAGCTCATTTGTGTGCATCTGTGTGAAATACGCATAGGAAAAAAGAACGACAGAAAGAACGGCTCCCCTCCAGCCGCGACTCGGCTCCCATCGTTCATGTTTATGAGCCGTTCAAAAGAATCGGTTCGTTCGCGAACGTCACAACTCTAGTCGAACTATATGAACTGTGAATACTGCAGCAGCTACCCTAGAACTGCAGGGAACACAAAGTTTGCCGATAGAACAGGCACTTCGCAGTTTAAACACAATACACTGATTAAACACAATCTCAGCCGAAAGCATTGTGTATGCCGTGACATGTTTATAAATCAAAAAGCGACGCCACTGCCGGTTGCTTTTAGAAGACAAATGACTGTAAATTAGAGCGCAGATGAGGCAGAGATGATGTTGAAATTTAACACGGCCTACTTCGTTGCTAAATAGGAACTACCCTTCGCCAAATACAAAAGCCAGCTCGACCTTCAAAGGAAGAATGGCTTAAAACTTAATGAAACATACAACAACGATACAGCATGCGCACAATTCGTTGGAGTAATTGCGGATACTCTGAAGGGGAAGACTTACACGAAAATCAAGGATGCTCCGTATTTACCAATTATGATCGATGGGGACACCGACATTTTAACAAAGGTTAGTGACTCTTTTTAAATTATCATAAAGATATAAAAAGTATAACACAGAGCAACATTTCAAACATCTACTTTCATCCTTAACCTAGATTGTTTGGTCAGTTTTTCCTTTCACTCTTTTCAGAAATGGCTGTGATTTCAGTCTGGCTAGAGAGGAGTATCAATCCATGAAGACATTCATTTTTAGGAACTACATGGACAAGTCTTACCATGCCTTATGGGGGATGATGGTAACTAAGTTGCCATTCTGCTCTGATTACAAGGTACCCCATTATGATCATATCCTTGTTAAGTTAGTAATTATTACTTTTTGATTAAATAAAAAACCTACACTAATGATCCATTCTTTGTAGAACATCCTACATCTTGTTCACATCATGCTGGTCCTCCCGGTCTCCTCTGCTATATGTGAAAGGGGATTTTCTGCTCAGAAGAGGATTAAATCTGATGTCAGGGGGTCCCTGCATGTAGACACTGTGGATGACTTGATTCGAATTAGCATGGAGGGACCTAGTTTACAAGAGTTTGATGCCAAGGAAGCTGTACAAACATGGTTCAGTCAGGGTAAAAGGTCTAGGAGGCTCAGAAGGCCAGCCCTTGTAATTTGGCCTCCTAGACCTTTTACCCTGACTGAACCATGTTTGTGGAACAAAGGAGGATCTGCTCTAAGGTGGAGAGAGAAAAGGCTCAAGTTCTTTAGGCCTACATGTTCTAGTGGAATGTTATTGGCCAGTGCCCCTAATGTTTACATACATTTAAGTATTGTTTGTAACTGTGAAATGACCGAAAGGTTACTAAGCACTTTGTTACTAAGCACTTTTTTTTTTATTCTGAATGTATGGTACTTTGTTTACTATTTGTACTGTCATGACAGCGATGGTGCTGTCAGTTTACCTTGTTGTTGCATCTTCAAAAGTGCAGAATAAAATATGACACTGAATTTGAAACAGCACATTGTAATTTCTGCATCTATTATTAAAGTATTTATTAGTAATACAGTGGAAATTAGTAGATTTGGTTAGCATGTTGATTTACGGTGTGCGCCCCTAAATTTTCTGGTTGTGCCCCTAAAATTTTCAGTTGGGGGCCACTGTGCTCCTAGTGAAAAAAGTTAGTCTGGAGCCCTGAAAGATGAAGACTACTGGGACTCTATACTCTGGAGTGATGAGACAAAGATCACTGTTTTTGGAACTAATGGTTTAAAAACTGTATGGCGTCGTAAAGGTGAGGATTTCAAAGAAAAATGCATGGTGCCTACAGTGAAAAATGGTGGTGGCAGTGTCCTTATGTGGGGCTGCATGAGTGCTGCTAGTGTTGGGGAGCTGCATTTCATTGATGGTATCATGAACTCAAAAATGGACTGCTCTATACTGAAGGAGAAGATGCTGCCATCACTTCTGTACCCTTGGTCGTCGTGCACTTTTCCAACACGACAATGATCCAAAACACACATCTAAAGCTACTGTTGCATTTCTGAAGAAGAACTGGGTGAAGGTGATCGAATGGCCAAGTATGTCTCCTGATCTGAACCCAATCGAACACCTGTGGGGAATTCTGAAGCGACAAGTTGAGAATCACTCTCCATCCAGCATCCAGGCTCTAAAAGAGGTTATTCTTGAAGAATGGAAAAACATAGATGTTGCAATATGTCGCCAACTTGTTCGTTCCATGCCTAGAAGACTTGGTGCTGTCCTTAAAAATCACGGTGCTCATACAAAATACTAGATTTAGTTGTTTTTGTTGTGGGGTGTATTCATTTTTCTTCAACTAATTTGAGTAAAACTGAAGATTTTGTGATCTAAGTTAGATCATTAACCTTTAATTTCATGTTATGGAGTTAAATAAGTATTAAATAAAACTCAGCCTTGTGAAAAGTTTGGATATTGTTCTTTTGTTCATTGAGCTACTGATTGAATTTGTACTTTTTAAAGGGGGTGTACTCATTTATGCTGAGCACTGTATATATTTTTGTTTGTAATTTCACAGTTGTAATACCATTACATGAAAGCTCCGCTTTTCTATCGCGAATGTGCCGAATCTGCTGATGTAATTACAACCGCTAAGTGAAAGAGCAGGGGAGGGGGAGGCCAGGGGAACCAATCATCATCGAGTGTTCACTTTCAGCGCTGAGGAGAGCTGAGAAAAGTAACATCATAGAGGAGGCTAGCCTCCCTTCTGGAATATCAACCAACCATCATAGAGACATAAATTAGATATTAGTTTGAAATTGTTTTTATACAGTCTATGGTTTGAACGTCTCCCGGAGCGGCTGGGCTGATAATTTACCAAGTATTTATAATGAGTAGCGATATTGAATATATTTTCTTTACGGTTTCTGACTGAAAGCTGCCAAAAAGCAAAATAATAATAACAATTGGCAGGGATCCCCAGACAAGTACAATTAGTTTGCCTCCTCTATTTTAAAATTCACGAGCCGCCACTGGTCGGTTTATTTCATTTAATGTAGTTAATCTAATATAACATCATACTAAGAGTGCAGTTGTTCTCCAGATATTAGCATAACAAATGTGATTTTGATTTTTAGAAAAATTGAATAAACAAGAAGTTAATATTAAGTGCATTTTAGGCACCATATTGCCTGATTTAGCTCTATTTCACCAACGAAAAAAGTTGAAAACTAAGCTACAGCAGTAACAGCACTAATTGCGTCTTTGAGAAACACAATGAGGAGGTGTTTCCTAACTGAATGAATCCACTTTTTGAACAAATCAGTCATTGACGTAATAAATTATTATTTTTTGTTTTTTCCTGTCTTTCACGTCTATACCGATCTCACTATACAGTTGTGTGAGGGTGTATGTCTAAGAGTGTGTATGCCTTCATTTTGCTATATGGGAAATGTTTTTATATCTGCATGTTTTAATTATAACTGTGAAGCAACAACATTGCTAATAAATATGCTATATAAATAAATAAAAGTTTTCCATTGTATTTTGGTGGCTTGATTGTGTAAACAACTTCAAAAACATTGCAACAAAAAAAATTTTTTTGAAGAATGTTTTCGTCAATTTAATCAGCTTTTTCATTGAACCAAAAAGAAACTTTGAGAAGAAGGATAATGGAACGGTCTCCATGCAATAGTAAGGCTTTCCTCTCTGTACACATATCCTTAAGTACAATTTTGCCTGTTTTATTGGTGTCCCCTTCAAAACTTGCTCATGAGAAATGTTATGTTTATTGTCCCCCTCAACATTTAGATGAGATTTTCGCCCCTGCCTGAGAGTAATTAGATGTATACAAATTTTTATAAAATTCACTACAATATTGAGAATATTGAGAAATTCAGGACGCTCTCAATGGACGTGACATCTCCGTCTGACTTTTTGTTTTTATTTTGCAGTTTTTTAGAGCGTCTTTTTCCCAGCTCAATATAACTCAACATACATGAATTATGTGCATATTAAATATACATATATTAATATATAATAATTGAGACATTTTTTGACATTTTTTATTACACTGTAAAAGTACAAAGATAACAAAGGCCTATAAATAAAAGCAATTGTGTTGCTTATAGGTATACTCATGTCGTTTAGTTTTATGAAATCCTTTTATTTTTTACATTTGGGGGTTATTGTATTTTTATCTTTTTACATTTTTAATGTAGACTACAGTACTTGATGTCAAACCCGTCGATCGCAGTCAGCTGCTATCTGAGACTATTGCTGTAAAATAATAATAGAATACATGGAAAAATGCATAATGCCTGATTAATGTTCAGTTTTTCAAGCACCTCTCTTCTTATATTTTACATTGAAAATCTAAATTTTGATTCTAATATTATTTAATTATTATTTAATTATTTTTTCCATATTTTTTTTTTAAATGTAAACTTTTATTCAGCAATAATGTCAAATTATTAAGATTTCTATATTTTGATTTAAATCTGCCAGGATTCAATCAATCAATCATTTAAAAATATCATAGAAAAATATTAAGCAGCACAATTGTTTATGACGTTGAACATACATGTAACGCCACGTCAGCAGAGGGAGCTCTCACCGGATTATTGACTGTTTACCACTCCCTCTGCTTCTACAGTCATTTCCTGTTTGGGAATATTTAACATGAGTCAGCATTTTACTTCTCTGCAAAGTATTGCCAGTCTACCTGCCTTACCGAGCGTTTCCCTTGTGAGTATTCAGACTGCCTGTTTGTTCACGTATCTACCTGTTACCTCGTTCACGTCTCTTGGATTGCCCTTTGGATTTACTGTTTGATTGGACTGATGTTTGTGTTTGACCTGTTCGCCTGCCTACTCGTCTCTGCCTACTGGATAACCCTAGTATATGTTGAAAGATCGGACTGACCTTACGATATTGATACTTTGCCTGGTTACACGACTCTGTTTGTAAGATCTTCCTTTAATAAACTCCTGCAAATGGATTCACATTCTGCCTCAGCCTCTTCGTTACAGAATACTTTGCCTCAACTGAATCCAGCAGAAGTTACTAACATGCAAGCAGCGTTCGCTTATCATAGTGAAGTCTTAAAGGGGTACCAAGATCAGTTGAGTAAACTTCAAGCAGTCAACGAGCGCTTGACGAGCTACATCCAGTCACTTCCATCAACCACGCCTAGAGTGGTGAGTTTTGCACTAGCCGATAAAGTTGATGGTTCTGCTGATAGATGTCGGGGCTTTGTTCGTCAAGTGAAGATTTATTTTGACAATCAGGAAGACAAGTTTAACTCTGCCGAAAAGAAATGTGCCGTCATGATGTCCTTGTTGTCTGGGAAGGCGATTGACTGGGCTGCAGCTGTTTGGGATACTGACATGAGATTCAGACGATCCTTTGACTGTTTCCTGCAACAACTTCAAGAAGTGTTTGAATATCCCGCAGGGGGCAAGGATATATCAACTCAACTTCTGCAAATGTCGCAAGGAAACAGAACAGCCGCAGAGTACGCCATCTTGTTTTGCACCCTCGCTGCTCTGAGTGGATGGAATGATGTTTGTCTAAAAGCCGTATTCCAGAGAAGCCTCAACACGGATCTCCAGGCAGAGCTAGTATGTAAAGGAGAAAATTCATCGTTTACTGACTTAGTCATGCTTGCAATTGTAGTGTATTTTTGTCTGCCATGTATCTGAGGAATCACACAGTCACGGGGTTTTGTTTCCAGAGGATAGACTTTATTTCAGAGAGAAACAAAGCCGAGATGTTCTCTGCAAGAAGATCTCCCGAATGCTAGGTAGCATCTCATTATATACCCTATACAGGGCGTTTCCAAATAGTCAGACTTTTCCTTATGCTCGCAATTTTGATACCTCCCTAGGGACTTGCTATGGTAAAGAAAAGAGGCCCATTGCATGTTTTTCCAGATGTTTCCTATCTGTGGTGGTCAGGATGTTTTTTGCAGACATAGGCACATTCCTTTCACACAAAGGCTATATGATTATAATGGAATAAGACACGTATGCATATATGTGACTAGATTCATCTTAATTATACTTGATTGAGTAAAATCTTATTAATAAAAATCTTCCACATTCTCCCCTTTTGATTATTTTTATCCAGAGTGCTACTCCATAATCCAGTCATATTAGTTACACTACCTAGTGACTAAATCAGTCACATTGTATTATCACCAGTGACTAGATTATGAAATTCCACTCCGAGGGATTACTGAACCAAACATCTCTCTCCTAATTTCTCTCCTTATGTATCATAGAGAGCCTTTTTGGTTACCCTCAAAAATCAATTTCCCATCATCTTGACATCTTTGAATTTAATTTGCTTAGCGGTGGCTGTGACTAGTGACCTCAATATAGGAAGTATACAGTAAAATAGTAAATCTCCTGTCAATAATGCAATTCCTAAAAACTTTCCCAATTTAGTTATAAACTATGCTCCTATTTTATTATCTTTTCCAACATTTTTTTTTATCTACCATTCTTAGCCTTTTCAATTTGATCATTACTTCATTAAATGCTCCTTCTGGATTGTCCCCCAAACATAACACATACTTTTCCTTCTTCAATTTACAAATTTCGTGCTTTTCTATTTTGCTTTTTTCATTCTATTTGTTGCATTCAATTGCTCTATTTTCCCTTCAAATCTTCCTACATCCATATTTCCCTTCTTCTCATAACCTTCAACTTCTTGATCTGCCATAACTTGACATTATCTTTCCACTTTTTCTTTTCCATTTGTTGGCTCACATCTGCTCCCAAGTATTTTGATCTCAGTAGCAGTCCCATCACTCTCTCATTCCATCTTCACCAGGGAGACTCTTTGCGAGTCGTTGCAATGGTCTTTCCCTTGTTGGCAAGGGTGGGTCGTTACTAGCACGCCCTTCATCCCTCACTTCATGCTGTGTGGAGTTGTTGAAGCTGGTTGGCGTATTTTAAGATTAGAGATGTGAACTCAGGTGTCACTCTGTAACCATGTTGCTGATTAATGCAAGGCTCTCTCTTGACATCATAACTGCACCCTCACTGGTTTTCTTTGATGGAGCAAAGCATTCCTTGGCCTTACTAGAACTGCTGTCACTTGTAAATGGGAAACTTAAGAGTTTTTGTTAGTATATCAAGCATGCTAATTTGCTCATCTTGCTAGTCGTCCTTCTTGGTGTGACCTGTGGAAATGTAATGTGGGTTGAGGGCTGTCTTGGCCCCTTTTTGAGCTTTCACAATTCCAGTGCTATCTTTACAATAAGAAAAGGGTGAATACCCATTTTTAATAATATAACAAAGAATTTGGTTTTACTCCATTATCGGCATCCTTATTATTTTTAAATTCATTTCAATATTATTCTCAAAAATTTCCTTATTTAGTTATCTCCTTGTTTTGTAAACTGAGTTCCACTATATCACTGGATAATTTCCTAGGCCTATCTTTCTCAGTAGCATAGGCCTTTTGACCTGGAAAACACTCAACCCACTTTATTTATGTTAACAGTCAGAAAGATAATATTTCATCCTTTTGACACAATCAGCTCCATCCTGATATGCTGAAAAGAAAGTTAGATGTGGGTGGACAGAGCAAGCTTGCTGCGCATGTGTGGCACTGTTTTTCTTTCTGCCACAACAAAGACCTAGGTACTGACCAGGAAATTTAACCAAATTCATCCATGGTCATTATTTTACTGGGCATAAGTTTGCCCTGTGGGCCCACATTCAAATTTGTATACAGCTGTTTTTGGCAAATTGATTGAACTGCCTCAGTGTCTCGTCAGACACTCTCTTTCATGCCATACAACACCATCATTCATACTTTTTCACATCCTTTCACACCCCCCTTTGGCCAAAAACGTCTTTTTTTTTCAGAATGTCAGCTGATTGTGAACTAAATTATTTTAGCTGTGGAATGGCACACTTTGTGTAGGATAACATGAACCTTTGATGTTAGACTCTACTTAGCGTAGACCTGGTACCATTCCACATTTCTAGATGTCATGCAACTGGGCAATATCAGTCACCATAAAGTTTAGTTTAACACCACTGTATAAACTTCTTTTTCCTTCTTTCCTTTTTTGTTTTTTTAAATCTCATAGATTAATTTGTTTAGAATATTAGGCCTAGGCATTGGGCATTTGAGAGAACAAATTATAATTTCTCAAATGTCTCTTGTTTGTCTAATTTAAAGTTTAGTCAAATACTTTTTTGTTATTGCTCATGAGCAACTCTGAGAAGAGGATTGGAGATCTCTGCATAATCTAGGATCCATGGCCATCAACATTTCCATCTTGTTATCCCCAGTGATGACAGTATATGTGATTTCATGACTTTGGAAATAATTTTTTATTCATTATTATTTTATTCAGTTTTACCTTAGAAAATGACCTTTAAACAAAATGGAGTGACCAATATTTCTATTTTCTCAAAGCTCCGTGTTTATCTGATTGGTGAGTCAAGTACTCACTTCTGTCTGTCAAAATAATTTTTTCTTTAAGATATAAGACTGGACTGGTACCTATTGAAAAGCAGATTGAGAGAGTTAGTTAAAACACTGAATTTAGAGAAGTGCTGTGAGACCAGTGAATAATCAAAATTAAAACATAGTAAATAAGATAATGAAATAAAATAATTAACATTTGAAGCAATAATTAACATGTGGACTCGTTCATCACCCAAGCTGAAGTCACCGAGGTAGTCAAGAAACTCCTTGGTGGCAAGGCACCGGGGGTGGATGAGATCCGCCCTGAGTACCTCAAGTCTCTGGATGTTGTGGGGCTGTCTTGGCTGACACGCCTCTGCAGCATCGCGTGGCAGTCGGGGACGGTGCCTCTGGGATGGCAGACCGGGGTGGTGGTCCCTCTTTTTAAGAAGGGGGACCGGAGGGTGTGTTCCAACTACAGGGGGATCGCACTTCTCAGCCTCCCTGGGAAAGTCTATGCCAGGGTACTGGAGAGGAGACTCCGGCCAATAGTAGAACCTCGGATTCAGGAGGAACAGTGTGGTTTTCGTCCAGGCCGTGGAACACTGGACCAGCTCTACACCCTCTACAGGGTGCTGGAGGGTTCATGGGAGTTTGCCCAACCAGTCCACATGTGCTTTGTGGATTTGGAGAAGGCATTCGACTGTGTCCCTCGCGGCGGCCTGTGGAGGGTGCTCCGGGAGTATGGGGTCCGGGGCCCTTTGCTAAGGGCTATCCGGTCCCTGTACGACCGGAGCAGGAGCTTGGTTCGTATTGCCAGCAGTAAGTCATACTTGTTCCCGGTGCATGTTGGACTCCGGCAGGGCTGCCCTTTGTCGCCGGTTCTGTTCATGATTTTTATGGACAGAATTTCTAGGCGCAGCCAGGGGCCGGAGGGGGTCAGGTTTGGTGACAACACGATTTCGTCTCTGCTCTTTGCGGATGATGTTGTCGTGTTGGCCTCATCAAGCCAGGACCTTCAGCATGCACTGGGACGGTTTGCAGCCGAGTGTGAAGCGGCTGGGATGAGAATCAGCACCTCCAAATCCGAGACCATGGTCCTCAGTCGGAAAAGGGTGGCTTGCCCACTTCAGGTTGGTGGAGAGTTCCTGCCTCAAGTGGAGGAGTTTAAGTATCTTGGGGTCTTGTTCACGAGTGAGGGAAGGATGGAACGGGAGATTGACAGACGGATCGGTGCAGCTTCTGCAGTAATGCGGTCGATGTACCGGTCTGTCGTGGTGAAGAAAGAGCTGAGCCGCAAGGTGTTCCGGGCGCGTCCCACTGGGAGGAGACCCCGGGGAAGACCTAGGACACGCTGGAGAGACTATGGGTGCTTCTCAATATCCCTACTCGTCTCCTCGCTCCTCCGTCCTCCATCCTATGACCCGGAAACCGATCGAACACAGCCATCTTGAAGGACATCTCAATTCCCTAATTGCACCACGAGGAGACGAGGATCGAGGAGGGAGGAGGCTTCATGAGGAGAGATGAGCGAGGATACACAGGTGTATCCTATGCGGAAGTATTTTATCGACTTAACGTGACGCACGTATAAATTCTCCTCCGCCTTCACATCTGTTGTAACAATTTTTATTTATATTTTACCTTTTCACTTCAAATAAACCATGCATGTCATATATTTCAAACAGGGCATCTTGCTTTATTAATATTTATTATGAATGTCTTAATTAATAAACTTTAACAACATAAGGGCAGATCCCTTTAATTACAGCTGATGACACTTTGAAGTAACGCTGAAGGGAGCGAGGATAAATCATTTCACTTGATTCAAGTCCTCCATCCTCACGTCTTTTCCTTGCGTCCTTCCCTCGCATCCTGAAAGGGTGGAGCTAAGACACGAGGAAAGGAAGCGAGGAAAGGAAACGAGGATGCACAAATATGAATTGAGAAGCACCCTATGTCTCCCGGCTGGCCTGGGAACGTCTCGGTGTCCCCCCAGAAGAGCTGGAGGAAGTGTCTAGGGAGAGGGAAGTCTGGGGTTCTCTGCTTAGACTGCTGCCCCCGCGACCCGGCCCCGGATAAGTGGAAGAAGATGTATGGATGGATGGAACATTTGAAGCAGTCTCTATAGTGTTCATTGAATATGCAGCACCTGTGCACTGAAGGGATGGAAGTCCTTCTGGTGACATCATCAGCCTGGGCTGTTGTACTGGGTCGTCAGTCTGTGATGGCATTCAAAGACCTGATGTTGTGGTGTACGGTCTCCGTTGTTTTTCTGCTTCTTCTCAGTCTGGCTTTTGTTTTCTTTCTGCTAGAGTTTTGCATTTCATAAGGTTCTTTTCAACCTCAGGAAAAGTCTCAAGTGAAAGATTCACCTTTTCCTGCTTTAATTCAGTCTTTCTCCTTGCTGAAGTGTGCTCTCCTCTTTCAGGAGGGGAGGGGAACATCTGTCAGCCCCTCCCTCTTCTCCTCTGTGCAGCTGTGTTTGCTGCTTTGCCATTTCTCCACAGACAGTTCATTGCGTCCTTTTGTCAAGGCACTGTTCCAGAAGTCAACTGAAATTTTAACACTCAGAGACTGCATTAATCAAATGTACCTATGTAACTTCTGACCAAATTGTGTCTGAGCAATCAGCTCTTTTTCTAATTTTCACTTTTCAACCTCTTCTTTCAGTGGTCCCTTAATAAAAACAAAATCATCTGGTTGAGAACAGCAGTTCTCTTATTCTATGTTAGTAAAGCAAGTTCTTCATTGCAGGAAAATAGCAAGCATTTTTTTCTTTGCAAAATGCAGAAATCAGCTACCTTTATAATCTAAGTATACTGCAATAAAACAAAATAAACCTTCTTTTTATAACAGCCTGACATGCGTATGGTAAACTAAAGACTTCAATCATCATTTTTCTTCTAAATGTTCATCCATGATTCAGAATATTCTGGTATTGGTGAATTAATGTTTCCTAACCAACATTAAATAATTCCTATTATTGTAAATAAAATAATTTAATTTAAATATTTAAGCAACTAGTCCCTTCCTATTGTAAATTGCATATGGCTTTTGCATCACAATGTCTATTGACTTGGTCACCCAATCTTGCTCTCATTCCACATTGCACTACACAAGTTATTTATTTTATTTTTTAAATTTTTTACACAAGCACAATCTCTGAAACTGTAATGGATTAACTTTCATACTGTGTCCCAGGGATAACAAGATACAAATTTTAGATGTCTTCAAATATTAGATATAAAGTTTTAAGCACGTGCATCTTTTAAATTCATATATTAAGACAAGTTATAAAATAATAAATGCATATCTTATTTTAATTAATATATTATTATTTTTATATTCTGCACATCTGCCATCTCTATATTAGTCCATTCCTTGGAACATTATCTATAATACATCTGGCTCACGTGTATTGCTGTCCCTTATAGGCCCAGCCCACAATGAACACAGACCGTTGCATGCAATGTATTTCTGCCTACACTATCCAGATTAAAATCAGGCCTTTTCCAAAAGACCTTTCAGTAAACCAAATATGTATATGCAGTTTTTCTACTGGAAACAAAACCCCCCATTTTTATTTATTTAATTAGTTCTAAATTTGGAAGAGCAGATTTTAAGTGACCTTACCGCTCAGAACTGACCAGTCAACAACACACACTGATTATATAAGCAAAAATGCTTACCTTATTCTATGGTGGCCACCACTGTGTGTGTGTGTTGCTCATCAGTCAGCTCAAAAGCGGTCGTCCACTCTGCTGCTCCTTTCCAGTCCCATCTGGGGTGCCAAATGTAGTGTATTTTTGTCTGACATGTATCAGAGGAATCCCACAGTCACGGGGTTTTGTTTCCAGAGGATAGACTTTATTTCAGAGAGAAACAAAGCCGAGATGTTCTCTGCAAGAAGATCTCCCGAATGCTAGGTAGCATCTCATTATATACCCTATACAGGGCGTTTCCAAATAGTCAGACTTTTCCTTATGCTCGCAATTTTGATACCTCCCTAGGGACTTGCAATGGTAAAGAAAAGAGGCCCATTGCATGTTTTTCCAGATGTTTCCTATCTGTGGTGGTCAGGATGTTTTTTGCAGACATAGGCACATTCCTTTCACACAAAGGCTATATGATTATAATGGAATAAGACACATATGCATATATGTGACTAGATTCATCTTAATTATACTTGATTGAGTAAAATCTTATTAATAAAAATCTTCCACACAATCAAGATGGATAATTTGATGAGACATACTCTGCGAGGAAGGTATGTGAAGGAAATACCACCTGTTATCCCAACTGTAATTAACCCCCTGGAGTCTAAGGGTATTTTTGGGGCCTGGAGAAGTTTTGTCATGCCCTGACATTTGTGCTTTTTTCAGTTTCTTATAAATATCTAAATGGGTAAAGTCTAATCTCACTGTAATCAGCACAAACTGGGCTGTAATAATATGTGAAATGCATGTAATGTACATGATTGTGTTTTTGAGAAAAAAAATATTATGCGTGGTTAGTGAAAAACTAAAAATGTTAAAACACTTGAAAAAGGCAAAAAAACACATAAAGAACAATGGTTCCCGGGATTTTTGAGAACTGGAGCTTGTAGCCTAGAATTTTTCTTTCTAAATTATGTGAAAATTATCTTGTTTACTCACTCACAGAAAACAATATATTGATTTAAATTTTCTAAGACACTTTTTGTTGGTAAAAGTCATATGCGAGTAGGCGTCAACTACCATGAATATCATTGTGATTTACACCTGAGAAGACAAAGGGCCGCATAATGAGCTGCATAATGAGCCTCTCAGTCAGCTGTGCCACTGTGAGTGAGGAGTTACAAGAAAGAATGTGAGAACAAAATAAAAGTATATAATTTTATGTTTGTAGTTTATTAAGAATATATTTAATTATCCCACAACATAATTTAATATCCACTTGGGAGAGCAGTTAAACAGTTTATTAGAAACAATCAAAGCTGACTTTCAAACAAATTGTTTGGCATCCTTACTCCAGTCACACAATCCTTCAGAAATCCTTTTAACAATCTTATTTTCTAAAAAAAAACATTTATTGTTATTTTTATCATTATTATTAATGTTGAAAAGAGCTGAGAATATTTTTCTGGGTTTTAAGGGGGAATAAATTGAAAGAAAAGCATTGTTTTTACATTTGTTACAGTTATCTATTTGTTACATTTATATTATTTACATCAAGCTTTTGAATGGTATAGTATTGTATATTGTTATTGAAACTTCATAATGTTTCACTTGATTATACATTTAGTCAGGAATTATAGTTTGGAAAAAGTATTTGGAAAAAGTCTAACTAGTAAAATGTTAACACGTTGTGTGAAAACTAGTACAAGTATAAAAATAAATAAAAAGAGACTTACTCATGTTTATGATCTCTTCGGAATAAAGTGCTTCATTCTATTTTTTCTGAGGAAATCCATTTCTCAAATCCTCAACCACATCACATCTTTTTGGGGTGATTTATGTCTTATTCCTCTCATCACGAAGCAAACAGTAAAATAAAAAAAACTTGAACAGTCTCGCTGCTTTTTCTTCTGTTATGGGCGTATTCAAGCCGCGCGCTTCAGTTTGAATCTGAATAGTGCGTTCAGCGCAGGGGCCTGGTCACATTAGATATAATGAAGGGAGACTTGAAAAACAGACATCGCGTTGTTTTCATATGGATTACTTTATCACAGAATATCTGTTTTTGGCAGCACTTGTTTAGTTTAAAAATAGACATGTCAAGCTTTCTATAGATATCTCTCTCATGTATTTTCGTTGAGTATTCACAGAGTTACAGTTCATTTTAATGACGTGTTTGTAAAAGAAGATCAGCGCAGACAAAGGCTGCACACAGCGCACCTTGTATGTTATCTTTATTTTATAAGTGCACAAAGTTTTGTTGTTATTATGTCTGTATCCATAAAAAAGTAGACCCTTTACAGATTCGATTGATGTATTGCTCTTATCTGTATGATTAAAACTGAAAGTGTAATTTAAATTCTTTTCGGGGTTATCAGGAGAAAATGACTCAAAACACATATCTGCGTTAATCGACTCGAGAAGGTTAAAACTATAACGCCCGAAGAACCCATGCAAGTTAACTTTACCAAACTTTCGGAAAGTGAACGAGCACGGCGATGCCATCTCTGCCTCTTTTTCTACTGCGGTGAACCAGGCCATCGTTGCCAGAGATGTTCACACAAGGCACAGAAGCCCATTTTGGTAAATATGGAACACTTGTCAATACCTAATAATCAATCCTTCAAACTTCCCCTTACCTTGGAAACTGAAGAACTGTCCATCTCATTGACCGCAATGATCGACTCCGGAGCTGCATTAAATCTCATTCATGAAGATATCGTCAAGAAGTATAACTTACCTGTCCAACCTTGTAACCCACCCATTAAGATCAAAGCCATCAACGACACAGCAATCGGAACTGGAATAATTCAACAAACCAAGACACTTACTTACCACTTTTTGCAAGTGGTGTTATTTCACCAGGAGTCCATATCCTTCTATGTCGTTAACTCTCCTAAGCATGAAGTCATCCTCGGATTCCCATGGCTGTCCATTCATGACCCTGTCCTGTCCTGGCATCAGGGTGAGTTGACCAATTGGTCAGCCTTTTGTGAAAGTCACTGTTTCTTGTCAGTTCCCCAGTATTGCTGTATCACTAGTGTTCAAAGTCCCTCGAGTACCAAGACTGTCAATATTCCCCCCTGTTACGATGACCTAGCAGAGGTCTTTAGCAAAACTAAGGCAACGCAGCTACCACCTCATCGTCCCTGGGACTGTAGTATTGATTTACTCCCCAATGCCATGCCCCCAAGAGTCGTGTTTATCTTTTATCTTGTACAGAATCCCAAGCAATGGAGGATTATATTGAGGAGGCCCTGAGTTCAAGACTCATCCGACCTTCCACTTCTCCAGCTGCAGCAGGGTTATCCTTTGTGGAGAAAAAGGATGGAGGACTCAGGCCCTGTATTGATTATCGGGGATTAAACAACGTCACAGTAAAATTCCGCTACCCTTTGCCATTGGTCCCTTCAGCTCTGGAACAGCTCCGTGAAGCAAGGATTTACACCAAACTAGACTTACGAAGTGCATACAACCTCATTCGCATCAAGGAGGGCGACGAGTGGAAGACTGCCTTCCTCACCACTAGAGGGCACTATGAGTATCAGGTCATGCCGTATGGACTTGCCAATGCACCTGCTGTCTTCCAGTCCTTCATAAATGAAATCTTCCATGACCTGCTTAACAAGTACGTAATTGCCTACATTGATGACATTCTCATCTACTCCAAGTCTGAAGCAGAACACGTTGACCATGTCAAGACCGTCCTCACTCGGCTCCTGAAGAATCACCTGTACATCAAGGCAGAGAAATGTGAGTTTCACATCAAGCAGACATCATTCCTGGGTTATCACATTAATCATCAAGGTGTTAAGATGGACGAGGCCAAGGTCAAGGCAGTAACGGAGTGGCCCCAACCCTCCACGGTCAGGGAACTTCAGAGATTCCTGGGATTTGCGAACTTTTACAGAAGGTTCATTAGAAATTACAGCATGGTTGCAGCACCACTGACATCACTCCTCAAGGGGAAACCTTCCAAGCTCAGGTGGAGTGAGGAGGCTACTCAAGCATTCAATATCTTAAAAGTTAAATTTACCACGGCTCCTATCCTCAAGCACCCTGACCCCAACTCATGGGCGTGGTAGTGGGGGGAAAAGTGGACCTGACTACCCAGGGCCCCGTCTAGGGAGAGGGCCCTTTAAAATCCCATCAATTTTTATTTATTTTTTTTGTAAATATTTTTTTTTTTGCCTAATTCGAATTAATTGGGCCCTCCAATTGATGTCATTATTCATTTCAAAATATATTGATAACACCAACTGAGAGAATGAACTCAGTGCCAGACACTCTGGACCCCCCCCCCCCCCCAAATGGTTTAGTCCGCCCAAAGACGGCAGCCCGCGGCAAACAAGTAACGCAGTGAGTCTAGAGCCTTGGAGCCTGATCATGCTGCGCAAAAAGCCCAAATCGGGCTTTCAAAAAAAGAAAGACAAGGAAGGAAAAAGAAAGGAGGCAGAACGAGGGTTAGCAGCTGATGACTGCTTTCTTTCCAAAAGGTGAACTGAGTTTGCTTGTTATGCACCTACATCCAATTAAAGTTAACGTAGTCAACTCCAGACAGCTGCTGCTAATGTAGCCTATGTATGCTAATGTTAAATCTTTAGCTTAGTTTGCCAACCAGGCTGCTTGTTGCTGTAAGTAAATTATGGGCCAGGCCAGCTAACGTCAGGTTGCCAACATTAACCAGTTTCAGAAACAACCAGTGGTTCTGACACACCAGCAGTAGCAGCACTGGCTGCTGTTCTGGAGATGAGGCTGAGACTGAGAGCAGAAATGAGGAAAGACAAGGTGAGATCATTGCTCAAAGGGCGAGCTCCCCCCTTGCTTCCTAATTGTGAGTTGTTTACCTTAAATAAGTAAGCCTTTTGATTCAATGTGTGTGCTATTGCCTAGTGCTATTGGAGTGGTGGAAAGAGTGGCAGCACAGTGTAAAGTTACTAGCCCTAGGCTACTATTGCTTATAATGTGTGATATATTCTCAAACTCCTTAATAAATTATCTGTCTATATTTCTGCACATGTAGATGTGCCTACCAATATCACTGTGTTCTCAAGTGCACACAGGTAATATTGATTTGAGCAATAAAGCAAATTATCGTTTTTGTTTGGTGAAAAGCCCTAGCATTACAGCACAGTGCTGTGCTTAAAAGCTATAGTCAATGCTCAATAAATTCATTATGTTATCAAAGCCAATGAATAGGGTTGCAAAATTCTGGGAATTTTCAAAGTTGTAAAATTTCCATGGGAGTTAACAGGAATATAAGGGAATTAATGGGAATTTACAAAACTGAAAGGTTATTCCTTTAACAGGGAACTTAAATATAGTTGAGGAAAATATATTGTAGCATAATCTTGGCTAAAACAAGCAGATTTAATGCTTAAAATCTCTTAAATATCTCTGCTATTAAATCACATGCACACTGCAGGGCTACTGAGGCCACGCCCCCTAAATGCACTGTGCATTCCTCCATCACATGCACTGATGATTTCTTCAACCCTGGAGTACTGAGGACACACTTGAGCTTGCAAACTACATAAAGTGTAATGATGAGTAATATTTTACTCAACATTCATGTTTTTGTTATTCCGTGGAAGAATTAATGGTTCAGTACAAGAGTTAAAGTTTTAAAGTTCTACTCTAAAATAAATCTGATAAAAGATCATGTTGTTTACATTGTTTTACTATTTAAAAAAATAATTTTTGATATTTATGTTTGGATATGATAGTTTGTTGAAATTATCACCAAATTCCAGTTAATTTCTGGACACTTCCTGTCACAGTTGCAGGAGGTGAACGGGCTTTCAGCAAGTTAAAACTGGTAAAAAACTACCTGAGATCAACAATGGGCCAGGATAGACTAAACAGCCTCGCCATTCTGTCAATTGAAAGCCAATTGGCCAAACAGTTGGACTTTACAGATCTCATCACTGATTTCACAAACAAAAAGACTCGTCAGTGGGCATTTACTGGGATGTAGATTACATCTCATTTGACTTTTATTTATTTTTTTATAGTTGACATTTTTTTTCATTATGGCAGGCTTAGCTTATTTGATTGGTTTCTGAGGGTACAGTTGTCTCGTGTTCTCCTGTTCAAAAATAAATGTTTTTAATTTAAAACTTGCATCAGTATCATGGATCAAAATGTTAGTACACAAACCCGATGTAGCCTAAGGTTTAAAGGTATTTGAGCACAAGTAGGTTAAATAGATTTAAACACTATTTATACTTGTATATATTCAAATAATAAAAAAAAAAAATCATTCAAAATTTAATTTTCATTTTGCTAACCCGCATCGTACAATGGCATGTGTAGGGGGCCCACTGACATTGACAGTATACAGGGCCCAGAATTTGGTGCTACGCCCCTGCCCCAACTTACCATTCATCGTGGAAGTAGATGCCTCGGACTCAGGCATTGGGGCCATACTCTCCCAGCGCCATGGTCAACCGAGTAAACTGTACCCTTGTGCATTCTTTTCCAGGAAGTTAACGGCAGCCGAACAAAACTATGATGTAGGGCAGTGATTCCCAAACTTTTTTTCCTGCGCACCCCCTTCTATGTCCCAACCGGGTTGGCGCAACCCCAATCCCCACTTAAAAAAAAAAACACAACAAAGCTGTCTTTTATCGCCATATAAAGAGTCATGTTTAATCATGCGCAAATAACCAGAACACGCATGACAATAAAAACATCAACAAAGTTTCAATATAATGCAACAAATTTACACACAAGCTCCCACTTTTAAGAGGACGAGTGACAGACACAGGCTAAGTAACAGAAAGCACGGTTATTTTCAGCCGTGTAAAAGAAACATTGCCACGAATTCAAATGCGTCCCACCATGCTGAACACATTTTTTTTTTCAGTTTTACTTTTTTTTTTTTTTTTTACATTAATTTAAACATTTACTTAAAAAAACATTAGACTATAGCTTATATTTCTTATTATTTTATTAAATTATTTTGTGTTTCATATTATTTTCAGACATGAGCAGACCTACTCGCATAACATTAAGCATTTAACGAACACATACAAGCGCCCACTTTGGCAGAATTCAATTCAAATAGCCAAATCAACAGCCATTAGTTCGGTAAAATTTAGCATCAGAATGGACAAATTTGTTTTTAAGGGAGAAAAAAAAAAGAAATGTGAAAAAGGCCAGCGAATGAACACGTAGAAAAAATAATAGTCGCAGTATCAGTAGTGAAGGAGAGTGCTGGATTTTTGGTTTGCCCCGCAACTTACTTGAAGAAGTTCAGGCAAATGGGAACACCATATATTACTTAGCAATCATCCTTAATTGAAGAAATGTGGCAAAACATCTCTGGAGAGAACCTAATATTATTAAATTCGAATGCGCTTTCCATATTTGGATCAACATACATCAAGCTACATTTGTGAACGCACATTTTCTGCTATGTCGCGTCAAGTCATGCTCCCGTGCGCGTCTTACAGACTGCATCTTAAGCCTATGTTAAACTTTCCGCGTCCGCAGGGAGTCCGCTATGCGTGACGTAAACATCGTCATGGGAGAGTGTGTGCGGAGGCTCTGAGAGGACGAACGCGTACCTCCCATTTTTTATGACCGCGCGAACAGGTGCTTGTGGTCAGTAGGCTTCAAAAGCACAGTTGCACATGTGGAGGCAGTGTGAAGAAGCCCATTGCTACTCGAACCTGTGCAATCCGCTTGCACTTGGACTTGGACCATAATGCGGCCCAGTGGAAAAAAAGATTGAGAACCACTATAACACAACGGTTATGGAAATTAGAACGACAGTACATTGAATTAAATTGCAATGAAGTTACAAACGATCCACATCATTAAAGAGAATAAGCTCCGAAATAGATAAAATAAATAAAAACGAGGATCAATCTGAAACTTTTCAAGTGCGACAATAAAATTAGCCTACACACGATCCACAACATAATTAAGTTGCAAAGAGCATAGGCTCAAACATAAAATAATATAAAAGAGGATGCATCTGGAACTTTTCTAATGCAGCGCAAAAGTCGCTCAGCCTGCAGCGAGAGAGAGATTTCCTCAAGATTTTTTCTTCGCTCATTTTCTTTCTCTATTCTCGTCTCTGTTGCCTCCAAATCCTCACTCTCTCTTGGCCCCTCTCCTCCTGACTAACAACTTTATCATAAGATGTCCGACTTGACAGTTTCTCTGATTTCAGCCAGTTAAGCATATTTATAATATATATTATGGAATGAATGAAACTAGTTGGCACGCATATAGCCTAGCCTACAGTAGTACATAAAAGAAGAACAGTGTGTAGAAGACAGCATCTGTCTTCAACGTTTCCATCGAAAACTAATAAATTATAGTTTTTTATTTAAAATTAAAGCGATTACAAAGGAAATGTTTACTGTTCATGTTTTTTATTGTACGGAAAAAGCCATTACATTTTTCCTCTCGCGCACCCCCTGGTGGCACCTCGCGTACCCCTGGGGGTGCGTGCACCACACTTTGGGAATCCCTGATGTAGGGAATAAGGAACTCCTATCTATGAAAGCAGCAATAGAGCAATGGAGGCACTGGCTCGAGGGAGCAGTCCACCCATTCCAGGTGATTACCGATCATAAAAATCTGGAGTACATTAAAAGTGCAAAACGACTCAACCCTCGCCAAGCTCGATGGTCCCTCTTCTTCACACGCTTCCAATTCTCAGTGACTTATCGCCCAGGAAGTAAAAACAGTAAGGCAGATGCTCTATCCAGGCAGTATGATCTCCTCATGGACAACAAAACCCCAGAATATATTCTGCCTACATCGGTAATCATTGCCTCAATTACTTGGGATATCATGGAGGAGATCCAACGGGAACAGATCCAAGATCCAGCTCCTACCAACTGCCCTTCTAACCTCCATTACGTTCCACAAGGTCTGCGCCCCATAGTCATTCAGTGGGTCCACTCCTCAGTCAGCTCTGGCCACCCAGGTATCTCCCGCACTCTACACCTGGTACGTAACTCATTCTGGTGGCCTTCCATGTCCAAGGACGTCACTAATTACGTCAAAGCTTGTCAGGTTTGTGCTCAATCTAAGACCCCCAAAGAATTCCCCTCTGGACTCCTGCAACCTCTGCCCATTCCACAACGTCCCTGGTCTCACCTATCAATAGACTTTGTTACAGACTTACCGCTGTCCCATGGTTTCACAACAATCCTTGTCATCATTGACAGGTTCTCCAAGTCCTGCCGGTTAGTCCCCTTGAAAGGACTCCCCATCGCCATGGAGACGGCACAGGCTATGTTCCACCACGTATTCAGGAACTATGGAATCCCGGAGGATATTGTCAGTGACGGAGGCACCCAGTTTACATCCCAAGTATGGAGAGCATTCTGCAAACAGCTGGATATTAATGTCAGTCTCACCTCTGGTTATCATCCCCAAGCCAATGGTCAGGTGGAAAGATTGAATCAGGTATTAGGCAGATACTTACGGTCCTATTGCAGCAGAGAACAGCATCGATGGTCAGAATTCATCCCATGGGCAGAGTATGCACAGAACTCACTGACTCACTCCTCAACAGGTCTGACCCCTTTCCAGTGTGTCCTCGGATACCAACCCCCTATGTTCCCGTGGTCTGGTGAACCATCATCAGTCCCCACTGTGGATGACTGGATTCGTCGGAGCAAGAGGGTATGGGACAGTGCTCACGTCTGCCTCCAATGAGCTGTGAGAGTACAGGAACTCCAGGCTAACAAGCGACGTCAGCCACATCCTTCCTACCAACCAGGACAACGGGTCTGGCCCTCTACACGGGATCTCAAGTTGCGGCTACCAAGCAGGAAGCTCAGCCCAAGGTACATTGGCTCTTTTAAAATTCTACGAAGAATCAATGAAGTCACATACCAATTAGAGCTTCCTGCTAACTACCGTATCTCTCCCTCCTTCCATGTCTCACAGCTGAAACCGGTCCACACGGATGCTGACCCAAATCATGAGGCTCAAGAGCCACCGCCGCCACTGGACATTGATGGAGCACCGGCCTACAAGGTCAAGGAATTACTGGACTCGAGAAGGAGAGGGGGTCAGCTCCAATATTTTGTGGACTGGGAGGGCTATGGACCTGAGGAGAGGTCATGGGTAGCCGCCAGCGACATTCTGGATCCGTCTCTCACGGAGGACTTCCATCGAGCCAGACCCGATCGACCAGCGCCACGACCACGGGGACGTCCGCGCCGAGTGCCAGGAGGCACTTATAGGGAGGGGGATTCTGTAACGCCACGCCAGAAGAAGGAGCTCTTACCGGAGTATTGACTGTTCACCACTCTCTCTGCTTCTACAGTCATTTCCTGTTTGGGACTATTTAACATGAGTCAGCATTTTACTTCTTTGGAAGTATTGCCAGTCTACCTGCCTTACCGAGCGTTTCCCTTGTGAGTATTCTGACTGCCTGTTTGTTCACGAATCTGCCTGTTACCTTGTTCACGTCTCTTGGATTGCCCTTTGGATTTACTGTTTGATTGGACTGATGTTTGTGTTTGACCTGTTCACCTGCCTACTCGTCTCTGCCTACTGGATAACCCCTGTGTGTGTTGAAAGATCGGACTGCCCTTACGATATTGACACTTTGTCTGGTTACACGACTCTGATTGTAAGATCTTCCTTTAATAAACTCCTGCAAATGGATTCACATTCTGCCTCAGCCTCTTCGTTACAATACATTGAAGGACCATATTTATTAATTTATTTGTCGTGTCCTCGATCTTTATCATTGAGAAAACCTAAGATAAGCTTATTTTAAGCTTTATGATCAGTTTATTATGTGTACCAAACAAGCAAAGAAGAATTAAATAGGCTATATAAGGATGTGCAATAAAAAAATGATATCTCAATATTTTCTGGGATTTTTAGCCATAACCCAGTCAGACTATATTTTTCTGAGTGTGTTGGAGAAGCTGACACCTAAAGTTATTGATTTTCTTCACATTCTGCGTAGTCAGTTTACAGCAGTGATGGAAATTAATTTTTTCCAAAAAAAGTTATTTTCACCCTTAATGGGCATTTAATATTTTTTCCTAGAAGAGTGCATTATATTTAGCGTCATATTCTTAAATTCAATCAATAAAATGTCTGCAAAAAAATGATAAAATTTTACGAATATGAATTATACGAAATTCAGGGTTGTTACCAAACCGATAAAAATCATTACAAACAAAATGTATCTTTGCAATGCAGAGGAAACATGCTGCATCTGAAGAGGCATTTAGATGTATTTACAAACTGTTTAATGCAGGACATGAATCCTTTAACCTGCAGTTACAAATGCAGAAATAATGTTTTGATTTTTTAATCCTAAAACTTTGAATAGCCTACTGATATTTACAATTATAACGAAAAAAAATGTAAAGGTACTTTAAATGTGAAATGAAAACCACCAGTAGGTGGCATCAAGTCACTATTAAAGGGTTAGTTCACCCAATAATCAAAATTATGTAATAACCAGAGGTGGGTAGAGTACCCAAAAACTGTACTCAAGTAAAAGTACTTCTAGAAATATTTACTCAAGTAAAAGTAAAAGTACTAGTCTTGAATAGTTACTTGAGTAAGAGTAAAAGAGTATCGGATAAAAAATCTACTCAAGTAGTTAGTTACTAGTTACTTTGGGTCATATATACTGAGCCTATTTTTATTTAGATATATAGATAAAATGTATGTAATGTATGTGTGCGTGTATAAATGTATATATTTCATCAGCCTTTACTCCAATTTATGTAATTTATTATAAAACCCTGTCTGTTTACTTAAGTAACAGATATAGGTATCATGCCATAACATATTTTTAATACGACTGACTTTATATTAAATGTGAATTTAACATTGAAAGTTAATGTGATATAAATATTGCTACTAATCTTTCATTGTTCAGAAAGAGAGCAAATAACATTTACATTATTAAAGATAATTTTCACTGACAGTCTAGATTTCAATCACTCTCAGAAACTCCCATTAAAATCACTGAAACTGTTAACACTGTGAAATCAATATCTTAATTAAAGATTCGTACACACATCTGCACTTTGTTGTTTCTGACGAGAGAATTCGCCAGAAAGAGGTATTCAGTCAGTGAGCGAGTGAAGGAAGCACCGGCATTTTAGCGATGACTCATCTGAACGCCTCTGATTGGCCAATGCTTTAATAAGCTCAAAAGAATCATGTGTGATTTGTTATAATGCGCAGCACTGTATAAACACATCTATCTCTGGCTAAGCGCCAGCAAGCAATCACAGATCTGAATTTAGCAGCTGATAATATGACTCGCTGAACGTACTTGCACCAGTGTGATTGTATTAAAATTAATAAAATCTTAATCGGCTATTTTTTGTCTTTTGGAAGCTGCATTCAACTTGACTCCCCTCTGTTATAAGCAACACACGTACAACAAACTAATGTCACAGTGGTATCGTGTACTGTAATCGAATGTAGCCCAAGTTATTACCTGTTAAACAGTAGACAGCACACGCGGTGTTCATCTAATAAGGATCTCCATCGCTAGCAAATAATAACCTTTGCAGATTTCAATTCAGTGCAGTTCCAGCCACGTTTTCAAAGCTCTTTCTGTTCTTAAACGTTACAACTCCGAGTGAACCACTTCAGACGCTCAGTGCGTGCGGCAGGGAACTGAACGAATCATTCAAACTGATTCATGAACCAATTCACTCGTTTGCCAATTGGTTTGATCAAGCCTTTGAACAGAATTGACTCAAAAGAATGAATCATTCGCGAATGGGCATCGCTCATTGCCCAGAGAAAAGTAGACGGCGCGTTTGGAATAAACTGAAGCATTATAACATTTATTGCATTAAGATAAAGTAACGAGAGGAGCGTCACCCACAGTAACGAAGTAAAAGTACAGATTTTTCCCCAAAAAATTTACTCAAGTAAGAGTATAAAGTACCCATCTTTAAATATACTCCGAAAAGTATTCGTTACCCCAAAAAATTACTCAAGTAAATGTAACGAAGTAAATGTAACTCGTTACTACCCACCTCTGGTAATAACTCACCCTCATGTCGTTCCAAACCAGTGAGACCTCCGTTTATCTTCGGAACACAATTTAAGATATTTTAGATTTAGTCCGAGAGCTCTCAGTCCCTCCATTGAAACTGTGTGTACGGTCTACTGTCCATGTCCAGAAAGGTAAGAAAAACATCATCAAAGTAGTCCATGTGACATCAGAGGGTCAGTTAAAAAATTTTGAAGCATCAAAAATACATTTTGGTCCAAAAATAGCAAAAACTATGACTTTATTCAGCATTGTCTTCTCTTCCGTTTCTGTTGTGAGAGAGTTCAAAACAAAGCAGTTTGTGATATCCGGTTCCCGTACGAATCATTTGATGTAACCGGATCTCTTTGAACCAGTTCACCAAATCGAACTGAATCGTTTTAAACGGTTCGCGTCTCCAATACGCATTAATCCACAAATGACTTAAGCTGTTTACTTTTTTAATGTGGCTGACACTCCCTCTCAGTTCAAACAAACCAATATCCTGGAGTAATTCATTTACTCAAACAGTACACTGACTGAACTGCTGTGAAGAGAGAACTGAAGATGAACACCGAGCCGAGACAGATAACGAACAAAAGACTGACTTGTTCTCGAGTCCGTTCTGGAGAACCGTTTCTGTCAGACGCGTCCGATTCGAGAACCGAGGATCTGATGATACAGCGCATGTGTGATTCAGTGTGAAGTAGACTGACACACAGAGCGTCTGAACCGAACTGATTCTTTTGGTGATTGATTCTGAACTGATTCTGTGCTAATTTTATGAGCCCAGGTAAAATTTTAGATTTAGACTGAGAGCTCTCGGACTAAATCTAAAATATCTTAACCTGTTAGCCAGCACCCCCCATTATGGGACTCACAGCTGAAAGTGCTATACCTAAATAAGAAAAATAAGAAAAATAAAAAAAATAAAAATAGAAAAGTAAAAAAAGATCTAACTTTGTTTGCCAATTACAGAAAATCCTGAGATTGCTAGAAATGCAGCATTTACAATGAATTACGATGCAAATAAGTGCTGATGTGCTGATGGCCACTTATACAAATGGTAATAACACAAATGTGCCATAAAGTAAATAATCCACTCTCTCTATTCATATAGACGCGTTCATTTTGATAGCCGTGAACATGCAGTAATAGTGAGCTGATTTGGGCTGATTTGCACTCAAACAGATGGTAATCATGCAGATACATTCACATCAAACATAAAACACACTCTCACATATATAAAAACTGTTGAAAAATAAAACAAAGAAAAAGGCGATCGCTGTAAGTTCCACCTCCATCAGCTGACAGGTGCGTCAGAGCACGTCACGAGCCCTCAGGAGGGAGCGCCAAAATTCAAATACAATTCTTTCGCCTATCTTTCATTCATTCTTTTGTCCGGTGAATCATCTAATTTCTGTTTGTGACACTGTACGCTGCAAAACCATGCCGTTTTTTTACTACCAAGACACAGTTTCCAACCGTGAGTTATTCCATAACAGACGCAAACAGTTCTGTCGCTGAAGAACTGAAACGTAAACAAAGGAATTATGATCCATATTAAAACGTTATTGCTTTGTTAGTGATCTGTCGTCGATGCTTGAGGCTTAGATCTTTATAATGATACATAGTTTGTCAAGATTAAATTTGTCCCGTTTCATTTAATCTATTCATAAACACTGACACGTGCAAGTTGAGTGGTTTTCAGGACGAGGGCGTCGGGGTGCAGGCTAAAAGGTTAAACTGTGCTCTGGAGATAAATGGAGGTCTCACTGGTTTGGAACGACATGAGGGTGAGTTATTAATTACATAATTTTGATTATTGGGTGAACTAACCCTTTACAAATCTAAAATTACAAAATGTACTGCAGAGCACTTTACATCCAGTAGAGGGCGATATGGAGCATAATGACTGTGGGCTATCCAGGCTACTAACAATATAGCTTATAATTGGCAAAGTGAAGGCTCGAGACAATGCAGAAGGATGACATCCAGAATCATAAACGATCCAAGCAGGGCTCCAGACTATCATTTGAGAGCAGTGGCACCAGTGCCATTAAGTTCTACAGATGTTGGCGCCAAGAACAGATTTGGTAGCGCTGGGAGATGATGTGTGGGGGTATTCAAAATAAAGATAATTTATTTTAAAAAAAAATTTTGTTTATTGTTTATACAGATTTGACAGTAAAGCACTAAGCTTGAGTTAAGATGCATACATTGAAAGTCATTGAAGAGTGCTTGAATTTTTCTTTTATAAGGTTGTACACACCCTGAAATTAATTATGCTTTCGACTACCACAACACCATGGTTACAGTTGGCGTTATCGCTTCAGGTTTCCTGATGTATGTCCGCGCTGTTTATAGCAGAGATTTCTGTGCCGAATTCAACCATTCTCACTGGATCTCCCAGCCCTCTTGCATCTGTGCAGTAACAGTGTTGCAAAATCAACTTTGGCTCCCAAGTAAAGCTGTTCTGAGCTCAGACAAGTTTGTTTGCGTCAAGTTTGGTTGCACTGCGCAGCTGAAACTTAGAGCGGTTTAGTTTCGCTTTCGTTTCGATTGCCTATGATGTTTATCAAATGCAACAGAAATGGCAGAGCTTATTAGTTGAACAACGAGTAGGGTGAAGCTGCAGGCCCGGAGGCCCAGCTGCACACTCAGACCTGCACGCTCAGAGCAGCACTCCCAGACATATTGTTTTTCATACAGTGCCTCTTGCTGTTTGGATGAACATTTGTTTAGTAGCGTGCACCGTAATAATTTCCAACATTATAAAACTGCTAGCAAGTAGCAACATCATACAAGTGAGTAAGGTTATTAATTTTATTAAAGCGATTCCTGAAACTTATGGTTTTATGGCATAAATCAATGTGACATCTTATTGCACCAAAAAAAAAAAAAAAAACTAATTTTAGTATTTATTGATGGTTTAGATAGATAGTTTGACAAAATAAGCCGTGAATGTTGTTCTCCTCATTTAATTTCAAACATGTATTGCATAACCTATTATTGCTTAGTCAGTATTTGATTTGATAAAAATTTGTGTCGAAAGAGCATTATTTTATAATATTTACAGCTTGGTCTTGTTTTCTGTGTTATTGTACCATTCTGGGATACTTAATATGTTTTCTAACAAAATAAAAAATGTTAAAGTAAACATTTTAAAATAAAATGTATAATATATAATACAATTATTATTTGTAACATATTTTAGTACTATGTAGGTCTACTGTACGTATGACTATTAACTACTATTATTTCATAGTACTATTACTGCTACATTTACTATTAATAGTAGTAATATAATGTAAGAAAAATAATATTGCACGTTCTTTGTATTGTACTTTACAAATCTCAAAGTGCTACTGCCGACAATAAAAGTAACACAAGAACAGTTTAACAATTAGAAATAAGTTCTGTAATAATTACTAATAAGCTCTTTGGAATAAATTGTGGCCTTGAGTTTATTTTCATCAAAAAAAAAAAAGAGTCTCCGCCAGAACTAATACAGCACACCAATGCTGCAGTCATTTCCACTGTCCATTTTGTTCCACTGTCCAACTTCGAACTGCATCCTCTAGGGGTCGCTATGGGGAACACCTCGTCATGACCCATGTCTGAAGCATACATTGAAAAAACACCAACTTGTTGGCCGGAGACAGCCTCTGACGTCACTACCAGCGTGACTATAAACAGGCACCGGGAGAAGATGTCAGAGAGAGAGCCTTGGGAGGATGATGTTATATCTTTAACAATTTCTGATACTGAGGTTAGTGCTCTGCTGGGTTTTTACCCAGGAAAAGCAGGAGATATTGGAGGATGGTGAAGAAGCTCAGGCTGAGCCTTCTCAAATCTCCTGCTCTGCATATGTAGAGCTGTTGGAGGTTATGGATCGCGCCAGGGCAAAATTGGACTTGCCATGAAAGTGCGCTAACAAGGTGATGCTGTGAGGTTGTTTATCACAACAACAATAAAAAAAAAAAACTCGATGAGCGTTATCATTCTGACCATAGCCCTCCAGCTCAGGTGAGACTTCCATTTCTACCTGATCTCCATATAGAGATCAAAAAGAAATGAAAGAGGCCGTTTTCTTCTCGCATCCATAGGTTTATGCATAAGAGTTGTGCCTCAAGAGTTGAGGCTGAGGGCAGCAAACTGAAACACTGCTGGCGGGGTTATACAGGATACTCCGTCTGGCGCGTGCAATGATGACACAGTGAATAGTGATGATTTTCTCTGACCAATCAGCAGTCTGCTGTGTTTTCACGTCACATTTTAGTATCGCTTCAGCTCACTCAGAACCTCACCGGAGGTGATACGATAAAAAGTACCTGGAAGCAGGTACAGGTACAACTTTTGCACAGTGGAAAAACAAACAAAGTCGAGTCGAGCTGGTACTGTGTAGTAGAAAAGCGCCATTACACATAAATTAATCACATTTCTAATATTCAAGTCCGTTAAAGGATTTTTAGGCTGCATTAATTAGGAAAACCATAACTGGGAATACTTCCCATAACACACAACTTGCTACATTGTTAGAAGAATGGCATCTAGTCAAGTCAAGTCAAGTCACCTTTATTTATATAGCGCTTTAAACAAAATACATTGCGTCAAAGCAACTGAACAACATTCATTAGGAAAACAGTGTGTCAATAATGCAAAATGATAGTAAAAGGCAGTTCATCATTGAATTCAGTGATGTCATCTCTGTTCAGTTAAATACTGTCTGTGCATTTATTTGCAATCAAGTCAACGATATCGCTGTAGATGAACTGACCCCAACTAAGCAAGCCAAAGGCGACAGCTGCAAGGAACCGAAACTCCATCGGTGACAGAATGGAGAAAAAAACCTTGGGAGAAACCAGGCTCAGTTGGGGGGCCAGTTCTCCTCTGACCAGACGAAACCAGTAGTTCAATTCCAGGCTGCAGCAAAGTCAGATTGTGCAGAAGAATCATCTGTTTCCTGTGGTCTTGTCCTGGTTGTCCTCTGAGACAAGGTCTTTACAGAGGATCTGTATCTGCGGCTCTAGTTGTCCTGGTCTCCGCTGTCTTTCAGGGATGTAGAGGTCCTTTCTATGGTACGTACTGGATCCGGGTGACTGCAGTGACCCTCTGATCTGGATACAGACTGGATCTGGTGGCTACAGTGACCTCGTAATAAGAGAGAAACAGACAAATATTAGCATAGATGCCATTCTTCTAATGATGTACCAAGTACATAGGGTGTTATGGGAAGTGTTCCCGGTTCCGGTTTACCTAATTAATGCAGCCTAAAAATCCTTTAACAGATTTGGATATTAAAAGCATATTAGTATGTTATGTGTAAGCCAGGTTAAAGAGATGGGTCTTTAATCTAGATTTAAACTGCAAGAGTGTGTCTGCCTCTCGAACAATGTTAGGTAGGTTATTCCAGAGATTAGGCACCAAATAGGAAAAGGATCTGCCGCCCGCAGTTGATTTTGATATTCTAGGTATTCTAGGAGTTTTGAGAACGTAGCGGATGTAGAGGATTATAATGTAAAAGGAGCTCATTCAAATACTGAGGTGCTAAACCATTCAGGGCTTTATAAGTAATAAGCAATACTTTAAAATCTATACGATGTTTAATAGGGAGCCAGTGCAGTGTTGACACTACCGGGCTAATATGGTCATACTTCCTGGTTCTAGTAAGAACTCTTGCTGCTGCATTTTGGACTAGCTGTAGTTTGTTTACTACGCGTGCAGAACAACCACCCAATAAAGCATTACAATAATCTAACCTTGAGGTCATAAATGCATGGATTAACATTTCTGCATTTGACATTGAGAGCATAGGCCGTAATTTAGATATATTTTTGAGATGGAAAAATGCAGTTTTACAAATGCTAGAAACGTGGCTTTCTAAGGAAAGATTACGATCAAATAGCACACCTAGGTTCCTAACTGATGACGAACAATTGACAGAGCAGCCATCAAGTCTTAGACAGTGTTCTAGGTTATTACAAGCAAAGTTTTTAGGTCCTATAATTAACACCTCTGTTTTTTCAGAATTTAGCAGTAAGAAATTACTCATCATCCAGTTTTTATATCGACTATGCATTCTATTAGTTTTTCAAATTGGTGTGTTTCTATGCTAATATTAGTCTGCTTCTCTCTTATTCCAAGGTCACCGTAGCCACCAGATCCAGTCTGTATCCAGATCAGATGGTCACAGCTAGTGCTGGGCGGTATACCGGTTCATACCAAAAACCGGTGTATTTTTTCGTTACGATATAAATTTTTAATATACCGCCATACCGATGTATTTAATTACTCAATGTTCGGAACGAACGTTATGCTGCGCCGCGGCCGCACGACTGTTTCAGACAGTCCCTTTACAATGTTGCACTTCTAAGCAGCGACTGCAAGGCGTGGTGAGGGTAAACTCAGCAGTGCTCTGGTGTTACGTTACGCCTGTTTCACACATAGTCCGTCTGCAGTGCGTATTAACGGATTCCAGCTGCACAAGGTTGCTGTCCTCTGCAGCGGTACGTCTGCAGCAGTGCAGAGATTGTTAAGGTACCGAGTCTATTTTTGCTGTGCTGCAGGTGCTGAATTAAAGTGATAGCGCGTTGTTCGCAGGAAAAATTAACATGGATTGACATGGAAACACAGTCATTTCACAATAAATGTATACCAATTAAAGCCTGCTGTGTTTCACACGCAACACATGGGTTATTGGCTAGGTTTAAAACAAGAAAAAGAGCACTTTTAGATAAACAAGGAAAACATATATATGTTCACTTTTATGGAGGCAGAAAAACAGTTCATTAAGACCCATGGGATTGCTTTTGATAAAGATTTAAATACAAAATGCACGAGACTGTTTCTGTCTGTGGTGTTTAAATTTTAAATATTTTAACAAGAAAAGTAGGATAATTATTGTGTTTAAATGTTTTGCTGCTTGCTTGAGCAGCTTATTATACAAACCTAGAAGTAAAATGCATGAATGATGTGTTGTTTATATTTATTGAGTTTAAACTAATGTCTATAACTATGAAAGATTGTTACTGTTCTGTGATAAAAGACTCACAATGCTGAAAAAAAAAACAATATATATATATATAACATGATATGAAATCAAAACAATGAACAAATGTTGTGTTTGTGGACAAAACAGCCGCGGTCAGTAGCGGTCTGCAAATGCGTCCTGTGTTATAGCACAATGCATATGCACTGCAGGCGGAGTATGTGTGAAACAGGCGTTACAGCCAAAAAGAGGAGCTGGGTCTGTTGTTTGGAGGTTTTTTGGTTTCCAAAAATCAGACGTCGACCAAACATCCATTTTATGCTGTCGGGCTAAAATTGTCGACAAAGGCAGCAACACGAGCAATTTACTCCAGCACCTTAGCCACAAGCATGTCTTGGAATATCAACTAGCAGAAAATGCATTGGACACCTGATTATGCATGAAAAAAAAATGTCATAAACCGGAAAACCGGCATAATTTAGAAAAAAAAAAAAACGTGATATACATTTTTGGTCAAACTGCCCAGCACTAGTCACAGCAGTCACCCGGATCCAGTATGTATCCAGCTCAGTTGTTGGATCAGCACGTCTATAGCCCTGAATGTCAGAGGAGACCAGGACAACTAGATGAGCCCCAGAGACAGATATCTGTGTAAGACCATGTCTTGCCTTGGTTTTTTCTCCATTGCGTCACCGATTTTTGGTTCCTTGCAGCTGTAGCCTCTGGCTTGCTTAGTTGACATTTAATTTCCAGCGATATCATCGACTTGATTGCACAGACACTATTTAAACTGAACTGAGCTGGATGATGACATCACTGAATTTAATGATGAACAGCCTTTTTGCATTATTGACACAATATTTTCCTATTTAATGCTGTTCAGTTGCTTTGACACAATCTGTATTGTTTAAAGCACCATATAAATAAAGGTGACTTGACTTCATCAGTCTTCATCAGTTTTGTTGTAATTTCCTTGTTAAACATTAGATGGTAGCAATTTACACAAAGCTGTGTTAAAAGGAGAGAGAGAGAGAGATGATAATATAATTTCAATATTGGTGTATCAGAGCATATATATATATATATATATATATATATATTTTTTTTTTTTTAAATGGCTAATATTTTACTGGAGTAAATATCTTATTTTATTCAGTTTCCTTTCTTCCTTTCATTGCAAAAACACTTGAACGAGCTGTGTTCAACCAAGCCTCACACAGAACAATCTCCTTGACAGCTATCAATCTGGCTTCAGAAGTGGATATTCAACTGAGACTCCCTTGCTCTCAGTTGTTAAAGCCCTAAGAATGGCAAGATCGGAATCCAAATCTTCAGTACTTATCTTGCTTGATCTGTCTGCTGCTTTTGACATGGTTAACCACCAGATCCTCCTGTCAACCAAGGCAAAGGGCATCTCAGGATCCGCACTCCAGTGGTTTGAGTCTTACCTATCAGATAGGCCCTTCAAAGTATTTTGGAGAGGTAAGGTGTCTAAGTCACAACATCTAACTACTGGGGTGCCTCAGGGGCTCAGTTCTTGGACCACTTCTCTGTCTACATGGCATCATTAGGTTCTGTCATTCAGAAACATGGCTTTTCATACCACTGCTATGCTGATGACACTCAACTCTTCCTCTTATTCCATTCTGATGATTCGACGGTAACTTCTCGCATCTCAGCTTGTCTAACAGACATTTCCTGCTGGATGAAGGACCATCACCTTCGACTCAACCTTACCAAGACAGAACTGCTTGTGGTTCCAGCAAACCCATCGTTTCATCACAATTTCATCATCAAGTTAGGCACATCAACCATATCTCCTTTTAAAACAGCCAGAAACCTTGGAGTTATGATTGATGATCAGCTTACTTTCTCAGACCACATTGCTAAAATTGTCTGGTCCTGCAGATTTGCTTCATTCAACATCAAAAAGATCACACCCTTTCTTTCGGAACATGATGCACAACTCCTTATTCAAGCTCTTGTTCTGTTCAGGCTGGACTATTGCGATGCTCTTTTGGCAGGTCTTCCAGCCTTTTCTATCAAACCTTTACAATTAATCCAGAATGTGGCGGCAAGATTAATTTTTAATGAGCCGAAAAGAATACATGTCACACCTCTGTTTATCAATTTGCACTGGCTACCGCACAAAGTCACTTTTACGGACTTTTTAAATTAAATGTTCCCTCCTGGTGGAATGACCTGCCCAACTCAATCCGAGCAGCTGATTCCTTAGCCATCTTCAATCGGCTTAAAACACATCTCTTCTATCTTTATTTGACCCTCTTAACTTTAGCACTCACTATTCTAATTCTATTATTAAAAAAAAATCTAACTAGCTTTCTAATCTTTTTGTATTCTATCTGTTTTCTTAATTTATTATACAATTAACAAAAGCAAAAAAAAAGAATGTCCTCTAACACTAGCTTGCTCTGTTCTTTTTCTATTCTGTCTGTTTTCTTTTTATTTATTATATTATTTAAAAGCCCTTGCTATGTATACTGCATTTCAGTTAACTGAGCCTTGTTATAGCACTTGTATATCATAGGTCTTTTGTTTTTGATTGCTTCCATTGTCCTCAAGTTGCTTTGAATAAAATTGTCTGCACTCTTAGAAAAGATGTGTTAAAAATGACACAACCTGTGTTAAATTTTAACATATTAATGGGTGAGTTTGGGACAATGTTTTTTGTGTTAATTTTTACTCATTCATTGTGTTGATGATTTTAACACAGTAAATGTGTCAGAAATGTTTGCACAAAGGTGTGTAAACGTGTACAATTTAACACATTATGTGCTGTCCTTCACTAAATACATCATGTGTAGAATTTAACACATTATGTGATGTCCTTCACTACATACATTATGTTAAAAACCATTCATGAAATTCTAAACAAAATGTTTGCGGTTGACAAAATGAATGGAAAAATCATTGGTTGTGTAGCTTATTGTCAAAATATTTATTATGATGAAATATCAAGAATTACATTCATGGAACTGCAGAATATACGGTATGTACAATTTTAAGCAATCAAACGGGAAATGTCCAACACAGGCCAAAACAGTTATATTCATCTCATTAGATAACATGACACATAACCTCACCTTCATAATCATTACACTGGTGGCCAAAAGTATTTTGAAAGTCTCTTTGATGCTTAAAAAACATTTCTTATTATCAATGTCTGTACTCCATCTTTTCCACAGTATAGGAGTAAAAGTCATTATCAAAATAGCCTTTTAAAAACCAACACAATGTTTTTGTCCACCTCTGGGAATAAATGAACTTCTCAGAAGACTGGCTCCTGATCAGAACTTGACTGACAACATCAGAATGTTCCCTGGGGCCCGTTTCACCAAGCAGGTTCAACCAACTCTGAGTTTAAACTTGAACTCTGAGTTGACTTACCCTGAGATGGGAAACTCTGAGTTTTTGGTTACAGAACAGGTGAAATGAGTTGGTTTAATCAACTCTAAATTGACTGACTGTGAGTTAAGTGCGCGTGTACCACAACTATAAAAAGCCATTATCAATGGAGCGCCGATATTACGATTCAGCACGGCAATAGCACCCGCCAAAAAGCCGTCTGCATACTGTACTTCAGACTCAATACAAATGTAATTCTTATCAGTGTTATAATATCACAGGTGAAAACTGGCAGAACGTTAGATTAATGGACTAATAGCTAATAATTTTTATGGTATCTCATGGGCCAAAATTATAAAATAATAATATTAATAATAATATTTTAAGTGCATTTTTCTTATTTTACACATGATCTGCCAATAGAGTAAGAAAAATATGGCAGTGGCCATATACACTAAGTGGAATTAACATACTTTCTTAGCGATAGATCCTATTTACAGTAGGCTAAGTGCAAGTAGCTCTAGATGCTATTTACAGAAAAAGTGTACAGTGAAAATCATGATATTCTATTTACCATGTAAAAGTAGCAGTTCTTTGCAACAGGCTAAGTGTAAATAATAATTAGATGCTAGTTATCCTTTATACTGGCAGATACATACTAGGCCCATTTGCACCTCAGTATTGTTATACATTAACAGGATGCAATAATAACAGATTGTAAATGATTTTATTTATTACAATTATAAAAACTTGTATCATTATTAAACACTCGTTAGGCACTTTACTTCCACTTTTAGAACATTTTGTTCTTTTTTATTGAAAATAAATTCTAATGTGACATGTGATGGGAAAAGTGAGAAGAACGAGCTCGGCAAAAGCCGGACTCTAATCCAATCAATCGCGTTATAAGCTAGTTTTCCATGGCCAAAACATTATTACCTACACCATTGAAGCCGTTATTCACATGTGTCGTATTTAACCTAATGTGCCAATGGAGGGTGTAGCTACAGTAGATTTGAACTTAGTAATAGACACTCAGAATAATCTTGTTTCCATTTGCATAATTTTTATTACCACACTGGCATATAATTTTACTTAAGTAAAATGCACATAATTTAGACCCCCCCCCCCCCCCCCCAGGAAACAAGACTAAGTATCTTATATCATTTTCTTATATAGAAAATCAATCTTTATTTTTATAATTGTTTATATATATGTACTTGAAAAAAAAAAAACACTTAGTATGAAGAGAATTTTTCCAAATGAGGCATTTTCCCAAAAAGACAGCTATTGTAAGCAAAAAAGATTAACGTTACATCTTACCTCAGGAATCTTGCTAGCAGTCCAATGAGCGGGACATGGTGCGAGTTGTCTCCTCCGAAGTAAAAAGGTGGTTTTGACGAGCAGTTTTGAGCAGTTCAAGGGTTAGTCATAACATAATGAAGCGATTATGACATAAATACAATATTTTCTTTACAACAATACAAAAGTAAAAAGAAATTTTATGTCGCTGTTCATTGGAGACTAAAAACTATGGGCTGACTGGATTCTGTTCAAAGACCCTTACGTCACACTAGCTAATTCAAATAACGGATGTCTTTAAAAACTATACACATAAAATGTTAAGCACATCGGTCTACACATATTGTGTTAAATAATGTGTGTAAATACACAAGTTGTGTTGATTTTTAAACTACACATGCATATGTGTAAAAGAGGTTATTCTTTTCTACACATTTTTATTCAATATTGACGCAAAATGTGTAAATAACAGTGTTACACATAAAGTGAGTTATTTTGTAACATCTTTTCTAAGAGTGTGCTAAATGACTAAATGTAAAATTTATTAGTGTAGGCCTATATTTTAGTTAAGGCTTTATCCTTACATAAATGTTTATTTTTTTATCATAACAAATAAAAGACATATTTACTCCTGTAAAATATCATTAAAATAATATATACTGACATGAGATGAACAATAAAATGTAAAGGCTGATTTGTTTAATATGAAGTGGGTCACTTCATGGTGTCCAGCATGTTAAGGTCACACAAGACTAATACCACATCTCAGTAACACCCTTTTATTGGAAATGTTTTGCTCATAACTAACTGTTTATGACCATTGCCTTATTCACTCCACTTGGTTTCAGTAAAGTTCAAATCAAATGCAATATTTGCCAACACAACATATACAAAAAGTAATGAGATCATCATTAACAGACAGATTACTAGTACTTTCTAGTGATAATAGCCAGGCTTGTCATGTACATGGTGTTCTTCAGAAAAAAAGCCAAATTTAAAAAGACTTCATAAAGACATACAGGTCATTCTCAAACACTGTCCTTTGGAAGGATACATTTCTATTTGTGTTTCAGACTATGCATACATGTATATCCCTATTCTCAGTACTGGAGTCATTGCAGGGACATTTGCCTGTGTAAATTTGAGCTGCACCTGACAGAATTTACTGAGTTTTACATATGCAAATGTGTATTCACGGATAAGTGGTGTATTCACAGATACACAATGGGGTTTTACAGAAGAGTTGTGAACATAGTGAGGACGTGATTATCCATTAGGCTACTTGAGGGAAACGAAGAAGAACCTAGAAAGCTAGAGGCGAGATAATTAATACAAACGCTAGTGCATACAAGTCATGCAACATTCAAATCGTTTTCTTTCATTATATTTATTAAATCACAATGTTAACTACAGCTTGGAAAATCTTTTCGAGATGTTCGTGTTCTTTTCTGAAATCCACGTGGGCCCTCGCAGGGTTTCCTTGGTTCAGACTGTGAACCCGTGTTCTGATAGTCTATGCCATCTAACAGTCAAGACATCCCCACTTCCATTACACTTTTAGGATCACCGCAACACTTTGTGTCACTGACTCTCCAGCCCTTTCGTGATCGGACGCGCATTCCTTCGTAATTAATTCATTCCACAGCAGAGGAGCGAGTGGCCTCGATCGGTCTACAGTTTCCAGCTGTCCCATATTGTTTTATGGAACCAGTAGATATGGTAAGGACCGCCGTGTTCACTTGTAATACTTGTTTTTCGTGGCATTTTCTGATTGACGAGAACATTGGAATTCCGGTGGATGCTGAGTGCATCTAGTACTTCTAGTACTAAATCATATCCGAACTTAAAAACACTTCTTTTATTTCTCTACGTTTGTAATGCAAGCATTGTATGCATTTATGTTTTGTCTATCTGTGACTTAGCTTTATTCAGAATATGTACTGACTAGAACACCAATGTAGTAAAACTCTGTAAACTTATGCTGTAAAAATATTTTGTCGGCTAAACTAAGAATTTTGCTTTATGATGTTTTATGTGTTTATTAACATCTAAATTGATCGGTTTTATTCAACAACAAAAAAAGTGCAATTGTATTTTTAATGTAATTTCTATACCCCTTGTTACTTCATATGTGAATTATACAGCTATGAACACTCTTCTCATTGCTCATTCTGTGGCATTTGAGTTAAATTTTATACACTTTAACTGTTCATGCTCTTCTGAGGAAGCTAGGTTCTCTTTCATAGGTCACTTCGATGCTGCGGTGATGTCACCGTATGGGAACAACTTTCGGTGTGACGAATGTCTTAAGCCCTATACCATCCCACCAATAATATTGACCAAATAGTGCTTGGCACTGCCCACGCATGCGTACACATAGTATACCTGGGTGCCATGAGCTATTTCGATCAGATTTCATTTCCTTCAGGAAATCTGTGCCCTAAGTAAATCATCTCGCATTCTCAGAGGTTATTTCTTTGAGCAGTGTTAACTCCTCTTCGCGGACGCGATGAGTTTTCGGAAGTGTAATGAGCCGTGTACCATCATGGGGGGTGACACTCATGAAAGGTGCGTAGTGTGCTTGGGCTTACATCATGGCCGACGCATGCGGCTCTCTCCCTCCTAGTGGACAGGAGAAGTGTGATTCCCCCTCCTACATTGAGCTGTTGAACATGGTTTCCCACACGTTGGACAAACTGGGGCTGGACTGGGAGGTTGAGAAGGTTGAGGCCCAAACTTCATCGAAGCTGGACCACCGTTTCCTGACCAGTCGTACACCTGCACAGCTCCGTAGGCCTTTCCTGTTTTTCCTCCACCAGGAGGTCTCGAAGTCCTGGAAACCTCCTTACTCGGACAGTGGCTATTCAGTGATGCTGCCAGTGGAAGAGACTCTCGGCAATTATCTCGCGCCCAATTCGGCCACGACATGGAAGTCTCGCCCCCTTTCTGCTGCATCGCTCCACTCTATGGTGGTTCTTCAGGCCTACCAAGCAGAGCTTTTAAAGGAACTCGACAAAGGAGAGGGCATCACACCCGAGGCTGTGAAAGAGCTGCAACGAGCAACAGATTTGGCGCTGCGCGTTACCAAACATACTACTCGAGCAGCGGACCGTTCTATGGCTGGGTTGATTACGGTTGAGCGCCACCTTTGGGTTAATCTCACTGACATTAAAGAAAAGGACAAATCTTTTCTCATGGATGCCCCTATTTCTAAGGATGGTCTGTTTGGAGAGGCGGTCACTTGGGTGGTGGAGAAGTTTAGGGCAGCGAAACAGCAATCAGCCGCTTTCCCCCAGCTGATTCCCCGCAGGCCCAGAGAAATTGAACGGCGTCAGGCGGCGGCGGCGCGTTCACGCTCAACTTCCTCTCACCGCCAACGGGTCACACCACGAGAAGAGCCTTCTCCTATGGCACCCCCTTGTAAGGATTGGGGTCCTAGGACTTTTCCGACGGCTAACCAGCGACAGCTAAAAAGATTAGACCTTAGCTCAACGGCAAATGGCTCTCGTCCTCGGGCTCCTAACAGCAGTTTGTGCATCAGACCTTTGGGTCTAATGGCGATAGCATCCCCTGTAGTATGTCTGGGCTTGCTTCACATGCACCCGTTTCAGTGGTGGACGAATATCCAAAACATTTCACCCTGTTGTTTTCCGCATCGGACGATTTCGGTGAAACAGAGGTGTGTTATGACGATAAAACCATGGATGTTAAGCAAATTCCTTCTAACTGGAGTTCGGCTGGGGGTTTGTGCTTCCCGCGAGACAGTCATGACGGACGCATCTTTGACCGGTTGGGGAGCTGTTTGTCAAGGACGCCCAGCCCACAGAGTATGGACGGTGACTAGTGTTGTCACGATACCAAAATTATTGTTTTGATACCGATACCTAGTCAAGAATTGCGATTTCGATACTTTTTCGATACTTTTCCTGAAAAGGGAAAATACACTCTCAAATATAATTGCTGTGCTTTTTAAAACCAGGACAACATTCTAATCATATAACACACTAATAAATGAACATATGAACAGCAGATATATTAAACATTTGGACAAAATATGAAATATCAAAATATAAAAAATAAATAAGAGCAATGACATTCAAGAAACATAAGAGTAATACATTTATATTGATTCTGAACTTTGAATAAAAATATGAACAGCGATTATATTAAACAATGTTTCTGAACTCAGAAGATTAAATGTCTAAAGATAAATAATATCAATTTAAGCAATGGCATTCAAGTAAAAAAAAAAAAAGCTAATAAAATTTAGCAGCAATATCTCAGATATTGTAACTTATTCTGTCAGTTGTGCAATCCTTTCTTTCAGGGGAGAAAACTCAGCCAGTGAGCTTTATTAGTGAGCATCATCTTTTTCTACCAGTCGTGGACCGGCGGCCACAGTATCACTTTTGCTCACACATGCAGCCTAGTGATGCACGGCTCTGTTTTTTTCCAACCTGCGGGTCCCGCTTTTATGAAATTATTTGGCCCGCCCCAGCCCGCAAATAAAGTAACATTTCTTTACCCGCCCCGGCACGTGCATCAAGGACATCATGGAAGATACGTTGCTGCTTAGACCTTCGTATTATAACCTTATCAAAAAACCTAATAAAATATGAAAATGTATATTCCAAATATTTAATATAGGCTATATGAAATTGCACTAGGGATGGTTCAGCCATGAACGAATCTTTTAGGTGATCGAATCATTCTCGTTCAGGTAATCCACTGACTCATATTTCTTGTTCACTGAAGTTCCTTCATTCCTCCACAGCAGCGCGCGAACACGGCGCTATTAGCAGTGCATGCGCAGCTCGTGAACAGCTCTGTGAACGGTTTCATCCTGTCAAAGAGTTACTTAAGATGTGACGGAGCATGTGATTTGTTGAACTTAGTGAACCCATATGCCCTTCACGGAACGAGATCGAGAGATCTTCTCATTTGTGAACGAGTCGAATGAACGTTTATGCACAAAATTAATGAGTATACAGGGTCAGTGAGCCAAGCATGTAAATCTCGATCAGCAATCAGCAGATACAAAGCGCAGTTATAGGTGCTGTGCAGATACGCTCGTTTTCATATTTAACATACAGAACATAACTCCACGTTTAATCCCCAATTAATGTGAATATTATATATGAACTGTCTGACCAAACAATTAAAATGTTAATTATGCAAGAAAACCTTGTGCTTTGTTCATCTGAACCAATTATTTAAACTATTTAAGGCGATTATGCACACATTTTAGTAAAGCCAAATCAGTTTAGTAAAGCCACTAATGCAGCCATCTCGCTGTAGTGCTTTTTTGCTGCGTGCATGAAGAGAAAAAACACAGCCGTCCATAGGGAGGCACTGGAAGCGTGCGTTGCACGCACCAACATGAAATACGTCTCTTACAAATCTGGAACGCAGTCATTCTTTGAAGTATCGATACTAATAAATTTAAGAATCGTGACGTTTTTAATGTCTGAGAATCGCAATACTTTTGAAGTATCGGTGCACCGTGCAACACTAACGGCGACACAACGTAGCTGGCATATAAACAGGTTAGAATTTCTGGCAGTTTTTCTAGCTCTCCAGTATTTCTCGAATCTGCTGACCGGCCGTCATGTACTAGTCAGGTCAGACAACATAGCGGTTGTGTCATATCTGAATCATCAAGGAGGATTACGCTCTCGCCCCCTGTGCAGGCTGGCGAGGAACATTCTTCTTTAGTCTGGGAACAGATTTCTGTATGGTCCTGTTGGCCCAGGACCAGCTTATATGCTTTTCCTCCAAATCAACTAATTCCAGCAGTGCTATCCAGAATTTGGCTGGACAGAGTGGAGCAGCTGCTGTTGGTGGCTCCATGGTGGCCCACACGGCCGTGGTTTGCAGATCTGGTCAATCTGCTAGCAGTCTCTACTTGGGAGATTCCCCTTAGACAGGACTTACTGTCGCAAGCACAAGGGATGATTTGGCACCCAAGGCCAGATCTATGGAAGCTGTGGGTGTGGGTGAGTTAATTTGTCGCGGTCGTTCAGATGAAACCACCGAGACCATAATGAATTCTAGGGCAGCTTCTATGAGGCGCTTATATGCTTTTAAGTAGAAACTGTTTGCTGCCTGATGTGGAATTCGTACTATGGATCCAGTTTACTGCTCCATGGCTTCAGTACTGGAGTTTCTTCAAGACTCCGTTTCTCTGATGGAGTAACACCAGCCACTCTTAAAATTTACCTGGCAGCCATTTCAGCTCACCACTTATATTTAGATGGTGCTTCAGTGGGCCGTCATCCGCTTGTTTCTCACTTTATACCGGGTTCGTGCCCTCCGCAAGTTCCTTCATGGGATTTATCCATTGTTTTGCTAGGTGAATCAGGACATCCGTTCAAGCCCTTGGAAACCATATCGGAGAAAATCCTGATTTTAAAGACAGTTCTTCTTGTGGCTTTATCCTCCCTCAATAGAGTTGGGGATTAACAGGCTCTTTCTTTCTGTTTCACCTTAGTGCATAGATTTTGCGCCAGGTTTTGTGAAAGTATTGCTGCGACCGAGGCCTAACTATGTCCCTAAGGTCGCCTCGAACCCCTTTCATTTTCAACAAGTGGTCTTAGAAGCTCTACCCCCATTAAAGGCGAGGCTAGGAGATCTGAGTCTTTGCCCTGTCAGAGCGCTGAAGACTTATATTGATCGAACAACTTCATGGCGTAAGTATGAAGGTCATGCTGTCACGAAGCAACGCATGTCCCACTGGCGGGTGGAGGCTATACCTTTAGCTTATGGGTCGAGCGGACTCGCTTCGCCCTTAGAACTTAAAGCTCATTCCACGAAGGCAGTAGCTTCATTGCAAGCTTTTCTCAGTGGTTCTTCTGTAGCTGATATCTGTGCTGAGGCAGGATGGTCCTCACTGAGCACTTTTGTCAAGTTTTACAGTCTGGATGTGAGGACGGGTCCTGGCTTGCGGGTTCTCTCCACTTGACCAGATGCTTTCCTTGGATTCCAGATCAGGTACGTCAGCCGTTATGGTGTAGGGTTCCCATACAGTGACATCACCGCAGCATAGAAGTGACCTATGAAAGGGAACATCTCGGTTACGTATGTAACCACAGTTCCCCGAACAGGGAACGAAATGCTGCGGGCCCGGCCGTTCCGTACCTTTATAGCGTTTTTCTTCAGTTCATGAAATCTGATCGAAATAGTGCGCGGGACCCAGGTATACTATGCGTACGCATGCGTGGGTGTTGCCAAGTGCTATTTGGCCAATAAAATTGGCGGGATGGTATAGGGCTTTGGACATTCGTCACACCGAAAGGTGTTCCCATACGGTGACGTAACTGCAGTGTCTCGTTCCCTATTCAGGGAACCTTGGTAACATACGTAACCGAGATGTTAAAATGCTTGATATCAGGGTAACCATACGCCATATGATCTTCATATATTACTTTGACAGCTGTTTATAACTTCAATTACTTCTATATGAAGTGCTCATTTAAGGAGCAAAAATATATTTAAAATACATAATAGTGTTACTTCATGGAAATATGGTGTATGACAAATTTGTAAAACAAATTTTATATAGCACCCATATTTTGTACTGAAATTTCCACAGTATTAATGAGTTTTAAAATCCCTTGAATGATCCAACTGAAGGATAGAATCCAGCACTGAATCATAAACCTTGACAAGTCAAAATTAGACTCATCTGCATCAGGATGTGCAATGTACAGTGTTTGAACTACTTTTTGTGAAAAGTGTAAAATGCAGAAAGTTTCTGTGAGGGTTATGTTTTAGGGTAGAGTTAAGGTTAAGGGATAGAAAATATTATTAGCGCAGTATTATAAGTCATGTGTGTAGGTGTGTGCGCACCTAGATATTGTGTTCACTTATTATTCACTTTTCCAGTCCTTTTAAATGTCTGCATTAAAAGAGCATATTCAGCCTTTTAGTAAAGATGACTGCTGTATGTTCGGCTTATTTTAGAGTGGCTTTTCCTGTACTTTTTTTTTCAGCTGCTGCTCAAATAGTGGCAGCTAAATTTGATGGCAATAAAACTATTCTACTCTCCATAATTATGTAGTTGCTACTGTAGCAGGAACAGTTTTACATCCCTACAGTGATTGGCTGATATACCAAAAAAGGTTAGCTTAATTGAGAGTTGGTTTTTCTCATCAGTCTATCTGAGAAAGTTAAAATACTCAGTGGTGATTCGTAAAAAGTCACTGGCAATGGATTACCCCCTCTTCCCTTTTAAATGTGTAGTAGAGTAGTTACATACGCACACATCATAATATTTCGTGATTACACACTTTAGTGCAGGGCTGCCCAAACTTGGTCCTGGAGGGCCGGTGCCCTGCAGAGTTTAGATCCAACCCCAATTAAAGCTGCAAGAAGCGATGAAAGGGCCCTCGCACCCGGGCTCACCACCACCCGGTGCCCATAGGAGGAACGGAGAACGTTGGGCCATATGCTTATAAAATAGTAAATATTTGTGCCACATTTCCTGCTGCCAAAAGGTGGCGCTATGATTATAACTGAATATCTGCATGTAAATGTCTTCAGGCCAGGACTCTTACCAAACATGCAAAGTTTCAGGATGATCAGACATATCATGTTTAAGTTAGTATAAAATAAGTCATTTCCTTTTGCCAGCAGGCAGCACTAAACTTATAATTGAATATTGGCCTTTAGTTGTGTTCAGGCCAGAACTCTTATAAAACATGTGAAGTTTGGGTCAGACTGGGAATTGTATGCATGCGTTACAACAACTTCCTGTTTCATAGTTTTAATAGCACCCTTTAGCACATAGTAACTGTTGACAGAATGTTTGAAAACATTTCTAGCATAATTAGCACACAATGGCATATTTTACTGTGTTGCAAATAGTGCATAAAAGTGTTAAACATGACACTTCCTGTTGCCAACAGGGGGCGCTATGACTATAATCGAACATGGGCATGTTGATGTGATCAGGAAAGGACACTCATCAAACTTGTTCAATTTGGGGCAGATTGGACACTGTATGCCTGAATTACAGTAACTTCCTGATTAACTGCAGTAATATGGTGCTTTAGCATTTAGCTAAGTGTTTTGCTAACATGATTTAGTATGTTTCTAGCATGTTGCCAGTGTATTTATCACTTGCTGGCACTTTTTAATATGTTGCTAGGAGTCCATAACAGTGTTACACATGACACTTCCTGTTCAGATGGCACTATGACTATAACTGAATACGGGCATGTTGATGTGTTCAGTACAGGAGGCTTGTCAAACGTGTGAAGTTTGGGGCAGATCGGACGTTGCTAGACTGAGTTACAGCAACTTCCTTATTCAATGCAATAGTTGCATGCTTTAGCACTTAGCTAAGCATTGCTAGCAAGTTTTATTATGTTTCTAGCATGTTGCCAGCCTATTTAACACTTTTTGACACTTTTAAATTTGTTCCTAGGAGTCCATAACAGTGTTAACCTTGTCACTTCCTGTTACCAGCAGGTGGTGCTATTACTATAATTGAATTTGGTCATGGGTATTTTTTCGGAACAAAACACCTATCACACTTGTGAAGTTTGGGGAAGATCGGACATTCCTTGCCTGAGTTACAGCAACTTCCTTTTTCACTGCATTAGTAGCATGCTTTAGCACTTAGCTAAGTGTTGCTAGCATGTATTAGTATGTATCTAGCATGATGCCAGCTTATTTAACACTTGTTGAAACTTTTTAATATGTTCCCAGGAGTCCATAAGAGTGTTAACCATGTAACTTCCTGTTACCAGCAGGTGGCGCTATGACTATAACTGAATTTGGTCATGAGTGTTTGTTCAGGACAGAACACCTATCATACGTGTGAAGTTTGGGGGAGATGTGACATTGCTTGCCTGAGTTACAGCAACTTCCTGTTTCATGGCGAAACATCAAACTTTGTCAGGCCACCTGGGACACACCCCTTGACGAAAACTCAAAACCTTCGCAATTTAACATTTAAACATTTAAAGGTCTTATGATGACCCTCACTATGTTTGAAGACAATCCGATTAAAACTGTAGGAGGAGTTCGTCAAAGTACGAGGCATGGAAATGGCAAAAACTGCACAAAAATCATACAGGAAATTCAAAATAACTTACTTCCTGTTGGGTTTTGGATTTTGTACCAAGAGACGTTTTTTTAGATAATGGTGTGCTACAAGTGTGTACCGATTTTCGTGTATGTACGTGAAACGTAGCTCGAGGCGCACTTGGTTGAAATATAACAGGTGGCGCTATTGAGCCATTTTGCCACACCCACTTCTGAAACCTATATCAGATGTAAATTTTCGCCAGTCCTGATGTGTGTGAAAAGTTTCATGAGTTTTGGAGCATGTTTAGGCTCTCAAAAATGCGATTCATTCCGGAGAAGAAGAAGAAGAAACGGAGCAATTCCAATAGGGTCCTCGCACTGCAGTGCTCGGGCCCTAATTAGACACACCTGGACCAGTTAATCAAGCTTTTGCTAGGCATACTAGAAACCTTCAGGCAGGTGTGTTAAGGCAGGTTGGAGCTAAACTCTACTGGACATCGGCCCTCCAGGACTGAGTTTTGGCACCCCTACTTTAGTGTATATGTGCATCTTGCCACTATAAACTGTCAATCATCTTGTTACAGTTAACCTTTATACTCCACATTTCATTTCATTTATACTACTCAAAAATTATTCCCACCATATTGGAGAGAAAATCTGTTTTTTGATCTGCTGGTCATGAGGTTTTATACGGAAAACTCTTTTAATATTTTTGGTTGGGTTCCTCAACATCTACCAGCTGGCAAATTGCTACCACTGTCTATTCCTCGTCGACCATGGTCACACATAGGAGTGGACTTCATCACCGACCTGCCTACCTCAGATGGCTCATGGACAGCCATTGTGGACAGATTTCCCTCAAAGGTCTTCCTACTGCACTAAAAAACACTTAGCTTACGTTTAACCATGTTTTAGGGAAGTCGTGGCCTAATGGTTAGAGAGTCGGACTCCCAATCGAAAGGTTGTGAGTTCGAGCCTTGGGCCGGCAGGAATTGTGGGTGGGGGAGTGCATGTACAGTTCTCTCTCCACCTGCAATACCACGACTTGGTGCCCTTGAGCAAGGCACTGAACCCCCAACTGCTCCCCGGGCGCCGCAGCATAAATGGCTGCCCACTGCTCCGGGTGTGTGTTCACAGTGTGTGTGTAATCACTGCTCTGTGTGTGTGCACTTTGGATGGGTTAAAAGCAGAGCACGAATTCTGAGTATGGGTCACCATACTTGGCTGAATGACACGTCACTTTCTTTTTTTCTTTTTCCCAAACTCTGGATTCCATATACAGGATATTGTGTTGCACTGCAGACCTCTGTTTATTTCCCTGGTTTGAGTCTGAGTCTGATTTCCAGCTACAACCCTCAATGCAATGGGCAAACCGAACACAAAATCCCAGAAATCAGCTTTTAATTTTTTAATTTTTTTCCGGCAAATATGCCAGGAACTACAGTCGTGGCCAAAAGTTTTGAGAATTACATAAATATTAGTTTTCAAAAAGTTTGCTGCTAAACTGCTTTTAGATCTTTGTTTCAGTTGTTTCTGTGATGTACTGAAATATAATTACAAGCACTTCATACTTTTCAAAGGCTTTTATGGACAATTACATGACATTTATGCAAAGAGTCAGTATTTGCAGTGTTGGCCCTTCTTTTTCAGGACCTCTGCAATTCGACTGGGCATGCTCTCAATCAACTTCTGGGCCAAATCCTGACTGATAGCAACCCATTCTTTCATAATCACTTCTTGGAGTTTGTCAGAATTAGTGGGTTTTTGTTTGTCCACCCGCCTCTTGAGGATTGACCACAAGTTCTCAATGGGATTAAGATCTGGGGAGTTTCCAGGCCATGGACCCAAAATTTCAACATTCTGGTCCCCGAGCCACTTAGTTCACTTTTGCCTTATGGCGACACAACGTAGCTGGCATATAAACAGGTTAGAATTTCTGGCAGTTTTTCTAGCTCTCCAGTATTTCTCGAATCTGCTGACCGGCCGTCATGTACTAGTCAGGTCAGACAACATAGCGGTTGTGTCATATCTGAATCATCAAGGAGGATTACGCTCTCGCCCCCTGTGCAGGCTGGCGAGGAACATTCTTCTTTAGTCTGGGAACAGATTTCTGTATGGTCCTGTTGGCCCAGGACCAGCTTATATGCTTTTCCTCCAAATCAACTAATTCCAGCAGTGCTATCCAGAATTTGGCTGGACAGAGTGGAGCAGCTGCTGTTGGTGGCTCCATGGTGGCCCACACGGCCGTGGTTTGCAGATCTGGTCAATCTGCTAGCAGTCTCTACTTGGGAGATTCCCCTTAGACAGGACTTACTGTCGCAAGCACAAGGGATGATTTGGCACCCAAGGCCAGATCTATGGAAGCTGTGGGTGTGGGTGAGTTAATTTGTCGCGGTCGTTCAGATGAAACCACCGAGACCATAATGAATTCTAGGGCAGCTTCTATGAGGCGCTTATATGCTTTTAAGTAGAAACTGTTTGCTGCCTGATGTGGAATTCGTACTATGGATCCAGTTTACTGCTCCATGGCTTCAGTACTGGAGTTTCTTCAAGACTCCGTTTCTCTGATGGAGTAACACCAGCCACTCTTAAAATTTACCTGGCAGCCATTTCAGCTCACCACTTATATTTAGATGGTGCTTCAGTGGGCCGTCATCCGCTTGTTTCTCACTTTATACCGGGTTCGTGCCCTCCGCAAGTTCCTTCATGGGATTTATCCATTGTTTTGCTAGGTGAATCAGGACATCCGTTCAAGCCCTTGGAAACCATATCGGAGAAAATCCTGATTTTAAAGACAGTTCTTCTTGTGGCTTTATCCTCCCTCAATAGAGTTGGGGATTAACAGGCTCTTTCTTTCTGTTTCACCTTAGTGCATAGATTTTGCGCCAGGTTTTGTGAAAGTATTGCTGCGACCGAGGCCTAACTATGTCCCTAAGGTCGCCTCGAACCCCTTTCATTTTCAACAAGTGGTCTTAGAAGCTCTACCCCCATTAACCCTCTGGAGTCTAAGGGTATTTTTGGGGCCTGGAGAAGTTTTGTCATGCCCTGACATTTGTGCTTTTTTCAGTTTCTTATAAATATCTAAATGGGTAAAGACTAATCTCACTGTAATCAGCACAAACTGGGCTGTAATAATATGTGAAATGCATGTATGTACATGATTGTGTTTTTTAGAAAAAAAATATTATGCGTGGTTAGTGAAAAACTAAAAATGTTAAAACGCTTGAATAAGGCAAAAAACACATAAAGAACAATGGTTCCCGGGATTTTTGAGAACTGGAGCTTGTAGCCTAGAATTTTTCTTTCTAAATGATGTGAAAATCATCTTGTTTACTCACTCACAGAAAACAATATATTGATTTAAATTTTCTAAGACACTTTTTGTTGGTAAAAGTCATATGCGAGTAGGCGTCAACTACCATGAATATCATTGTGATTTACACCTGAGAAGACAAAGGCCTGCATAATGAGCTGCATAATGAGCCTTTCAGTCATCTGTGCCACTGTGAGTGAGGAGTTACAAGAGAGAATGTGAGAACAAAATAAATCTATATAATTTTATGTTTGTAGTTTATTAAGAATATATTTAATTATCCCACAACATAATTTAATATCCACTTGGGGGAGCAGTTAAACAGTTTATTAGAAACAATCAAAGCTGACTTTCAAACAAATTGTTTGGCATGCTCACACAATCCTTCAGAAATCCTTTTAACAATCTTATTTTCTACAAAAAAAAAAAAAAACATTTGTTGTTATTATTATCATCATTATTATTAATGTTGAAAAGAGCTGAGAATATTTTTCTGGGTTTTTAGGGGGAATAAATTGAAAGAAAAGCATTGTTTTTACATTTGTTACAGTTATCTATTTGTTACATTTATATTATTTACATCAAGCTTATGAAGGGTATAGTGTTGTATATTGTTATTGAAACTTCATAATGTTTCACTTGATTATACATTTAGTCAGGAATTATAGTTTGGAAAAAGTCTAACTAGTAAAACGTTTACACGTTATGTGAAAACTAGTACAAGTATATAAATAAATAAAAAGAGACTTACTCATGTTTATGATCTCTGCTGAATAAAGTGCTTCATTCTTTTTTTCTGAGGAAATCCATTTCTCAAATCCTCAACCACATCACATTTTTTTGGGGTGAATTATGTGTTATTCCTCTCATCGCGAAGCAAACATTAAAATAAAAAAAACTTGAACAGTCTCGCTGCTTTTTCTTCTGTTATGGGCGTATTCAAGCTGCGCGCTTCAGTTTGAATCTGAATAGCGCGTTCGGTGCGGGGGGCGTGGTCACATTAGATATAATGAAGGGAGACATGAAAAACAGACATCGCGTTGTTTTCATATGGATTACTTTATCACAGAATATCTGTTTTTGGCGGCACTTGTTTAGTTTAAAAATAGACATGTCAAGCTTTCTATAGATATCTCTCTCATGTATTTTCGTTGAGTATTCACGGAGTAACAGTTCATTTTAATGACGTGTTTGTAAAAGAAGATCAGCGCAGACAAAGGCTGCAGACAGCGCACCTTGTTTGTTATCTTTATTTTATAAGTGCACAAAGTTTTGCGTTAATCGACTTGAGAGGGTTAAAGGCGAGGCTAGGAGATCTGAGTCTTTGCCCTGTCAGAGCGCTGAAGACTTATATTGATCGAACAACTTCATGGCGTAAGTATGAAGGTCATGCTGTCACGAAGCAACGCATGTCCCACTGGCGGGTGGAGGCTATACCTTTAGCTTATGGGTCGAGCGGACTCGCTTCGCCCTTAGAACTTAAAGCTCATTCCACGAAGGCAGTAGCTTCATTGCAAGCTTTTCTCAGTGGTTCTTCTGTAGCTGATATCTGTGCTGAGGCAGGATGGTCCTCACTGAGCACTTTTGTCAAGTTTTACAGTCTGGATGTGAGGACGGGTCCTGGCTTGCGGGTTCTCTCCACTTGACCAGATGCTTTCCTTGGATTCCAGATCAGGTACGTCAGCCGTTATGGTGTAGGGTTCCCATACAGTGACATCACCGCAGCATAGAAGTGACCTATGAAAGGGAACATCTCGGTTACGTATGTAACCACAGTTCCCCGAACAGGGAACGAGATGCTGCGGGCCCGGCCGTTCCGTACCTTTATAGCGTTTTTCTTCAGTTCATGAAATCTGATCGAAATAGTGCGCGGGACCCAGGTATACTATGCGTACGCATGCGTGGGTGTTGCCAAGTGCTATTTGGCCAATAAAATTGGCGGGATGGTATAGGGCTTTGGACATTCGTCACACCGAAAGGTGTTCCCATACGGTGACGTAACTGCAGTGTCTCGTTCCCTATTCAGGGAACCTTGGTGACATACGTAACCGAGATGTTAAAATGCTTGATATCAGGGTAACCATACGCCATATGATCTTCATATATTACTTTGACAGCTGTTTATAACTTCAATTACTTCTATATGAAGTGCTCATTTAAGGAGCAAAAATATATTTAAAATACATAATAGTGTTACTTCATGGAAATATGGTGTATGACAAATTTGTAAAACAAATTTTATATAGCACCCATATTTTGTACTGAAATTTCCACAGTATTAATGAGTTTTAAAATCCCTTGAATGATCCAACTGAAGGATAGAATCCAGCACTGAATCATAAACCTTGACAAGTCAAAATTAGACTCATCTGCATCAGGATGTGCAATGTACAGTGTTTGAACTACTTTTTGTGAAAAGTGTAAAATGCAGAAAGTTTCTGTGAGGGTTATGTTTTAGGGTAGAGTTAAGGTTAAGGGATAGAAAATATTATTAGCGCAGTATTATAAGTCATGTGTGTAGGTGTGTGCGCGCCTAGATATTGTGTACACTTATTATTCACTTTTCCAGTCCTTTTAAATGTCTGCATTAAAAGAGCATATTCAGCCTTTTAGTAAAGATGACTGCTGTATGTTCGGCTTATTTTAGAGTGGCTTTTCCTGTACTTTTTTTTTTCAGCTGCTGCTCAAATAGTGGCAGCTAAATTTGATGGCAATAAAACTATTCTACTCTCCATAATTATGTAGTTGCTACTGTAGCAGGAACAGTTTTACATCCCTACAGTGATTGGCTGATATACCAAAAAAGGTTAGCTTAATTGAGAGTTGGTTTTTCTCATCAGTCTATCTGAGAAAGTTAAAATACTCAGTGGTGATTCGTAAAAAGTCACTGGCAATGGATTACCCCCTCTTCCCTTTTAAATGTGTAGTAGAGTAGTTACATACGCACACATCATAATATTTCGTGATTACACACTTTAGTGCAGGGCTGCCCAAACTTGGTCCTGGAGGGCCGGTGCCCTGCAGAGTTTAGATCCAACCCCAATTAAAGCTGCAAGAAGCGATGAAAGGGCCCTCGCACCCGGGCTCACCACCACCCGGTGCCCATAGGAGGAACGGAGAACGTTGGGCCATATGCTTATAAAATAGTAAATATTTGTGCCACATTTCCTGCTGCCAAAAGGTGGCGCTATGATTATAACTGAATATCTGCATGTAAATGTCTTCAGGCCAGGACTCTTACCAAACATGCAAAGTTTCAGGATGATCAGACATATCATGTTTAAGTTAGTATAAAATAAGTCATTTCCTTTTGCCAGCAGGCAGCACTAAACTTATAATTGAATATTGGCCTTTAGTTGTGTTCAGGCCAGAACTCTTATAAAACATGTGAAGTTTGGGTCAGACTGGGAATTGTATGCATGCGTTACAACAACTTCCTGTTTCATAGTTTTAATAGCATCCTTTAGCACATAGTAACTGTTGACAGAATGTTTGAAAACATTTCTAGCATAATTAGCACACAATGGCATATTTTACTGTGTTGCAAATAGTGCATAAAAGTGTTAAACATGACACTTCCTGTTGCCAACAGGGGGCGCTATGACTATAATCGAACATGGGCATGTTGATGTGATCAGGAAAGGACACTCATCAAACTTGTTCAATTTGGGGCAGATTGGACACTGTATGCCTGAATTACAGTAACTTCCTGATTAACTGCAGTAATATGGTGCTTTAGCATTTAGCTAAGTGTTTTGCTAACATGATTTAGTATGTTTCTAGCATGTTGCCAGTGTATTTATCACTTGCTGGCACTTTTTAATATGTTGCTAGGAGTCCATAACAGTGTTACACATGACACTTCCTGTTCAGATGGCACTATAACTGAATACGGGCATGTTGATGTGTTCAGTGCAGGAGGCTTGTCAAACGTGTGAAGTTTGGGGCAGATCGGACGTTGCTAGACTGAGTTACAGCAACTTCCTTATTCAATGCAATAGTTGCATGCTTTAGCACTTAGCTAAGCATTGCTAGCAAGTTTTATTATGTTTCTAGCATGTTGCCAGCCTATTTAACACTTTTTGACACTTTTAAATTTGTTCCTAGGAGTCCATAACAGTGTTAACCTTGTCACTTCCTGTTACCAGCAGGTGGTGCTATTACTATAATTGAATTTGGTCATGGGTATTTTTTCGGAACAAAACACCTATCACACTTGTGAAGTTTGGGGAAGATCGGACATTCCTTGCCTGAGTTACAGCAACTTCCTTTTTCACTGCATTAGTAGCATGCTTTAGCACTTAGCTAAGTGTTGCTAGCATGTATTAGTATGTATCTAGCATGATGCCAGCTTATTTAACACTTGTTGAAACTTTTTAATATGTTCCCAGGAGTCCATAAGAGTGTTAACCATGTAACTTCCTGTTACCAGCAGGTGGCGCTATGACTATAACTGAATTTGGTCATGAGTGTTTGTTCAGGACAGAACACCTATCATACGTGTGAAGTTTGGGGGAGATGTGACATTGCTTGCCTGAGTTACAGCAACTTCCTGTTTCATGGCGAAACATCAAACTTTGTCAGGCCACCTGGGACACACCCCTTGACGAAAACTCAAAACCTTCGCAATTTAACATTTAAACATTTAAAGGTCTTATGATGACCCTCACTATGTTTGAAGACAATCCGATTAAAACTGTAGGAGGAGTTCGTCAAAGTACGAGGCATGGAAATGGCAAAAACTGCACAAAAATCATACAGGAAATTCAAAATAACTTACTTCCTGTTGGGTTTTGGATTTTGTACCAAGAGACGTTTTTTTAGATAATGGTGTGCTACAAGTGTGTACCGATTTTCGTGTATGTACGTGAAACGTAGCTCGAGGCGCACTTGGTTGAAATATAACAGGTGGCGCTATTGAGCCATTTTGCCACACCCACTTCTGAAACCTATATCAGATGTAAATTTTCGCCAGTCCGGATGTGTGTGCAAAGTTTCATGAGTTTTGGAGCATGTTTAGGCTCTCAAAAATGCGATTCATTCCGGAGAAGAAGAAGAAGAAACGGAGCAATTCCAATAGGGTCCTCGCACTGCAGTGCTCGGGCTCTAATTAGACACACCTGGACCAGTTAATCAAGCTTTTGCTAGGCATACTAGAAACCTTCAGGCAGGTGTGTTAAGGCAGGTTGGAGCTAAACTCTGCTGGACATCGGCCCTCCAGGACTGAGTTTTGGCACCCCTACTTTAGTGTATATGTGCATCTTGCCACTATAAACTGTCAATCATCTTGTTACAGTTAACCTTTATACTCCACATTTCATTTCATTTATACTACTCAAAAATTATTCCCACCATATTGGAGAGAAAATCAGTTTTTTGATCTGCTGGTCATGAGGTTTTATACGGAAAACTCTTTTAATATTTTTGGTTTGGTTCCTCAACATCTACCAGCTGGCAAATTGCTACCACTGTCTATTCCTCGTCGACCATGGTCACACATAGGAGTGGACTTCATCACCGACCTGCCTACCTCAGATGGCTCATGGACAGCCATTGTGGACAGATTTCCCTCAAAGGTCTTCCTACTGCACTAAAAAACACTTAGCTTACGTTTAACCATGTTTTAGGGAAGTCGTGGCCTAATGGTTAGAGAGTCGGACTCCCAATCGAAAGGTTGTGAGTTCGAGCCTTGGGCCGGCAGGAATTGTGGGTGGGGGAGTGCATGTACAGTTCTCTCTCCACCTGCATTACCACGACTTGGTGCCCTTGAGCAAGGCACTGAACCCCCAACTGCTCCCCGGGCGCCGCAGCATAAATGGCTGCCCACTGCTCCGGGTGTGTGTTCACAGTGTGTGTGTAATCACTGCTCTGTGTGTGTGCACTTTGGATGGGTTAAAAGCAGAGCACGAATTCTGAGTATGGGTCACCATACTTGGCTGAATGTCACGTCACTTTCTTTTTTTCTTTTTCCCAAACTCTGGATTCCATATACAGGATATTGTGTTGCACTGCAGACCTCTGTTTATTTCCCTGGTTTGAGTCTGAGTCTGATTTCCAGCTACAACCCTCAATGCAATGGGCAAACCGAACACAAAATCCCAGAAATCAGCTTTTAATTTTTTAATTTTTTTCCGGCAAATATGCCAGGAACTACAGTCGTGGCCAAAAGTTTTGAGAATTACATAAATATTAGTTTTCAAAAAGTTTGCTGCTAAACTGCTTTTAGATCTTTGTTTCAGTTGTTTCTGTGATGTACTGAAATATAATTACAAGCACTTCATACTTTTCAAAGGCTTTTATGGACAATTACATGACATTTATGCAAAGAGTCAGTATTTGCAGTGTTGGCCCTTCTTTTTCAGGACCTCTGCAATTCGACTGGGCATGCTCTCAATCAACTTCTGGGCCAAATCCTGACTGATAGCAACCCATTCTTTCATAATCACTTCTTGGAGTTTGTCAGAATTAGTGGGTTTTTGTTTGTCCACCCGCCTCTTGAGGATTGACCACAAGTTCTCAATGGGATTAAGATCTGGGGAGTTTCCAGGCCATGGACCCAAAATTTCAACATTCTGGTCCCCGAGCCACTTAGTTCACTTTTGCCTTATGGCACGGTGCTCCATCGTGCTGGAAAATGCATTGTTCTTCACCAAACTGTTGTTGGATTGTTGGAAGAAGTTGCTGGTGGAGGGTGTTTTGGTACCATTCTTTATTCATGGCTGTGTTTTTGGGCAGAATTGTGAGTGAGCCCACTCCCTTGGATGAGAAGCAACCCCACACATGAATGGTGTCAGGATGCTTTACTGTTGGCATGACACAGGACTGATGGTAGGGCTCACCTTTTCTTCTCTGGACAAGCCTTTTTCCAGATGCCCCAAACAATCCGAATGGGGCTTCATCGGAGAATATGACTTTGCCCCAGTCCTCAGCAGTCCACTCACTATACTTTCTGCAGAAGATCAATCTGTCCCTGATGTTTTTTTTGGAGAGAAGTGGCTTCTTTGCTGCCCTTCTTGACACCAGGCCATCTTCCAAAAGTCTTCGCCTCACTGTGCGTGCAGATGCGCTCACACCTGCCTGCTGCCATTCCTGAGCAAGCTCTACACTGGTGGCACTCCGATCCCGCAGCTGAATCCTCTTTAGGAGACGATCCTGGCGCTTGCTGGACTTTCTTGGACGCCCTGAAGCATTCTTTACAAGAATTTAACCTCTTTCCTTGAAGTTCTTGATGATCCTATAAATTGTTGATTTAGGTGCAATCTTAGTAGCCACAATTGCCTGTGAAGCCATTTTTATGCAACGCAATGATGGCTGCACGCGTTTCTTTGCAGGTCACCATGGTTAACAATGGAAGAACAATGATTTCAAGCATCACCCTCGTTTTAACATGTCAAGTCTGCCATTCTAACCCAATCAGCCTGACATAATGATCTCCAGCCTTGTGCTCGTCAACATTCTCACCTGAGTTAACAAGATTACTGAAATGATCTCAGCAGGTCCTTTAATGACAGCAATGAAATGCAGTGGAAAGGTTTTTTGGGATTTAGTTAATTTTCATGGCAAAGAAGGACTATGCAATTCATCTGATCACTCTTCCTAACATTCTGGAGTATATGCAAATTGCTATTATAAAAACTTAAGCAGCAACTTTTCCAATTTCCAATATTTATGTAATTCTCAAAACTTTTGGCCACGACTGTATTTCTTACAACCAACTACAGGTTTCTTCATTCCAATTCCTTGGGTTCCAACCTCCACTGTTCCTGTGGTCTGGTGAGCCGTCCAAGATCCATTGGTGGATTTTTTGTTCCAGGCAAGAGAGAGGTTCTGGGAACACTACACACCACCATCTTCAATGGGCAGTGCGCCACCACAAGGGCTATACTGACAACCAGGATACCCACCTATCAGTCTTGGCAGAAGGTGAGGATCTTTGTATATTTTGTGTTCTCTAGCATTACCTTCTGCAACCTATCACCATTAGTAAGTGTGATCAAATCTCTGTACTTTCCTTCACAGCTAGTGGTGTGTGTTCCCTATTCTCACGTCCCCCACATAGTCCAGTTCACCAACACCCTGCAATAAGAAATTGTCATCAGCCAAGTCATCCTTATCCCCATTACTTTTTACAGTTTTGTAATGGTTTACGGTAAAGCTCTTGCCTTTCGCATGGAGAAGGTAATTAATGGTTTGATTGAAGAGGATAAAACTGGTTTTATAAAGGGGCGCCACATGTCTAAAAATATGCATCAACTCTTTCATATACCTGATTTTGCAGACTCTCATCAGAGCACATGTGCAGTTTTTTCATTTGATGCAGAAAAAAGCATTTTGATATGCTAGAGTGGAATTACACGTGGACAGTTCTCGCACCCTCTGCTGCCTCATGGCTTGCATGGCTTGTCTAAAACATTCTCTTAAAAGTATTGCCAGTCTCACTGCCTTACAGAGCATTCTATTATCATTTTCTGTTGATATTGTGCATGACTTCTTGCCTGTTTGCTTCTACTTATGATCATTGGATTTTCCCTTTGTTTTGGCTGCCAGTTGGACTGATTGACTGTGTTTTGACAGCTGGCTGTTTTCTGACGCTGATTCTGGATTGCCCTTCAAATAAACTTCTGCACATGGATTCTCACTCGGCTTTAGCCTCCTCGATACAGAATACTTCACCTTCTACGAATCCAGCGGAAGTTATGGAGCTGCAAACGGCATTCACCTATCAAAGGGAGGTACTCAAGGGCTACCAAAAACAACTCGAAAGCCTGCAGTCCACCAACAAATATTTGACACATTATATTCGTTCACTTCCTCCACCCATGCCACAAACAGTAAACCTTGCCATGACTGATAAATTAGATGGTTCAGCGGATAAATGTAGAGGTATTACTTATCCGACAAGTAGAGATTTATTTTGATCACCAGAAAGACAAGTTTGCTTCTGATAACCAGAAATGTACTTTTGATGACACTCCTTATGGGAATTATCTGGGCTGCTGCTGTTTGGGAGCCGGATTTACTAATTCGTACCTTTATGAATAATTTAAACAACAGCTACATGATATTTTTGAATATCCTGCTGGGGGCTGAGATATTTCGATGCAACTACCTCTTATGTCCAAAGGAAATAGATCAGCAGCTGACTACGCAGTAGAGTTCAGAACGCTGGCAGCACAGAGTGGATGGAATGATGTCTTGGTGAAAGCAGTTTTCCAGCGAAGCCTAACTAAGGAACTTCAAGCAGAACTGGCCTGCAAGGGTGAGACTTCAACTTTTTGAGTTCGTGAATTTAGCCATAAGGATTGATAACTTATATGCTCCTAAGAAAGCTGCTCATGAGTCATTGTCAAGCACATCAACATTTTCCCAGTCACACTCACTTCCCCTGGTTACCAATCAGGAACCTATGCAACTGGGTCTCTCAAGGATCTCGGAGGAGGAGAGAGTTCTACGACGATAGCACAACTTGTGTTTCTATTGTGGAGAGGCCAGACACCATAGGTTGACATACCCACATAAGACGCTTTCCAGTTCCACACCCCGGGTAAATATTGATCAGTTCTTTCTCTTGCCATTTAAAACACTCACCATTCCTGTTCAAATTGCTTCTGATGAGAACTCAATTTTGTTAACAGCGCTGATTGACTGTGGAGCTGCCTTAAACCTACAAAGACTAGAATCCGAGCAGTTGATAATTCACCCATTGAAGACATCATAATGGAACAAACTCATCCCATTCAACTTCAAGTCCAAGTTTTATGTAATTGACTCTCCAAGAAATGAAATCATCCTAGGCTTTCCTTGGCTATCAGTTCATGACCCAGTTATTTCCTGGCATCATGGTCTACTTAACCCATTGTATGCACTGTGTGCCTGTTTACCAGTGCCAAAAGCCATGTCACCGAACAAACCACTAAAGTCCCAGACTGTTACAATGACTATGTTGAGGTATTTAGCAAAGTGAAGGCCACCCAATTACCAACTCACCATCCCTGGGATTTTGCTATTGATACCCTTTCTAATGCCATGCCACCCAAAATTAAAGTGTACCCACTAACCCATAACGAAACCCAAGCTATGGAGAGTTAAATCGAAGAAGCATTAAACAATGGATTTATTCGCCCTTCAATGTTTCCAGCCGCTACATGTTTCTTCTTTATAGAGAAAAAGGACAGTGAACCTTGTCCCTGTATCGACTACAGAGGTTTGAATAAGATAACATTCAAGTTCCGCTACCCACTCCCTCTGGTTCCAGCAGCCCTTGAGCAGCCCAGAGAGGCAAAATATTTTACTAAATTGGACTTAAGAAGTGTATACAACCTGATCCAGATCCGTGAAGGGAGTGAGTGGAAGACAGCCTTTCTCACCCCTATCGGGCACTACGAGTACCTCATTATGCCGTATGTTTTATCCACTTACAGTGCATTCAGGCTAACAGTTTTTACCTAACATGTGTTACCTTATTATGGAATTGTATGATTATGGAATTTTATGGAATTCAATTATGGAATTCGATTATGGAATTTTCATAATAATTCTCAGTGTTGGGGTCATTATTTTATGGAATTAGATTATGGAATTTTCCCTTTGTTTTGGCTGTCGATTGGACTGATTGACTGACAAGTGCAGTATGGAGTACCTCAAGGCTCAGTACTAGGGCCGCTACTCTTCAAGCTTTATATGTTACACTTGGGAGATATCATCAGGAAACATGGTGTTAGCTTTCACTGTTATGCTGATGATACTCAACTCTATATTTCTTCGCAGCCCGGTGAAACACACCAATTTGAAAAACTAATGGATTGCAGAGTCGATATAAAAAACTGGATGACGAGTAATTTCTTACTGCTTAATTCTGAAAAAACAGAGGTGTTAATTATAGGACCTAAAAACTCGTAATAACCTAGAACACTGTCTAAGACTTGATGGTTGCTCTGTCAATTCTTCATCATCAGTTAGGAACCTAGGTGTGCTATTTGATCGCAATCTTTCCTTAGAAAGCCACATTTCTAGCATTTGTAAAACTGCATTTTTCCATCTCAAAAATATATCTAAATTACGGCCTATGCTCTCAATGTCAAATGCAGAAATGTTAATCCATGCTTTTATGACCTCAAGGTTAGATTATTGTAATGCTTTATTGGGTGGTTGTTCTGCACGCTTAGTAAACAAACTACAGCTAGTCCAAAATGCAGCAGCAAGAGTTCTTACTAGAACCAGGAAGTATGACCATATAAGCCCGGTCCTGTCAACACTGCACTGGCTCCCTATCAAGCATCGTATAGATTTTAAAATATTGCTTATTACCTATAAAGCCCTGAATGGTTTAGCACTCAGTATTTGAATGAGCTCCTTTTACATTATAATCCTCTACGTCCGCTACGTTCTCAAAACTCAGGTAATTTGATAATACCTAGAATATCAAAATCAACTGCGGGCGGCAGATCCTTTTCCTATTTGGCGCCTAAACTCTGGAATAACCTACCTAACATTGTTCGGGAGGCAGACACACTCTTGCAGTTTAAATCTAGATTAAAGACCCATCTCTTTAACCTGGCATACACATAACATACTAATATGCTTTTATTATCCAAATCCGTTAAAGGATTTTTAGGCTGCATTAATTAGGTAAACCGGAACCGGAAACACTTCCCATAACACCCTTTGTACTTGCTACATCATTAGAAGAATGGCATCTACGCTAATATTTGTCTGTTTCTCTCTTGTTCCGAGGTCACCGTGGCCACCAGATCCAGTCTGTGTCCAGATCAGAGGGTCACTGCAGTCACCCGGATCCAGTACGTATCCAGACCAGATGCTGGATCAGCACCTAGAAAGGACCTCTACATCCCTTAAAGACAGCGGAGACCAGGACAATTAGAGCCTCAGATACAGATCCCCTGTAAAGACCTTGTCTCAAAGGAGCACCAGGACAAGGCCACAGGAAACAGATGATTCTTCTGCACAATCTGACTTTGCTGCAGCCTGGAATTGAACTACTGGTTTCGTCTGGTCAGAGGAGAACTGGCCCCCCAACTGAGCCTGGTTTCTCCCAAGGTTTTTTTTCTCCATCACCGATGGAGTTTCGGTTCCTTGCCGCTGTCGCCTCTGGCTTGCTTAGTTGGGGACACTTCATCTACAGCGATATCGTTGACTTGATTGCAAATAAATGCACAGACACTATTTAATTGAACAGAGATGACATAACTGAATTCAATGATGAACTGCCTTTAACTATCATTTTTTCATTATTGACACTGTTTTCCTAATGAATGTTGTTCAGTTGCTTTGACGCAATGTATTTTGTTTAAAGCGCTATATAAATAAAGGTGACTTTGACTTTGACTTTGACTTTGACTGTATTTTCAAAACTGCCTGTTTTCTGACGCTGATTCTGTATTGCCCTAAGTGAGAGAATCGCACTGGTGTCAAAAGTATTCACATTCATTACTCAAGTAGAAGTATAGATACTAGGGTTTAAAAAGAATTTTGTAGAAGTTGAAGTATAAACTCAAGCTTTTTACTCAAGTAAAGGTGTAAAAGTACTGGTTTCAAAACTACTTAAAATATAAAAGTAAAAGTAATGTAAGGGAAAAAAAATTCCATTAAGAACAAAAGCTTAGGCCGCGCCAAAGGGGCCTATTGTGCACTACCCCACCTTCTCAAAAAAACATTTTCCTAAAGGCCATAGGCCATAGTGACTATAATGTTATATTAAAATGTTCATGTTGAAAAATTTGGGATGGACTAGGCTATCTGTTTCAGCCGCATATATGCCCATTTAAAAAAGGGTTTTAAGCCAATTATTTATATCTTTTGCTGTTGTGTATAAGAAGAAAATATCAGTTTGCCATTAATTTTAATAATAATCTAGTGCGATATTGAATGCACCAGCAGTCTGACAACGGTAAAATGAATGATTGGAAATGTAAACTGATATTTTCTACTGACACTTCAGCAAAATATATAAATAACTGGCTGAACACCATTCTTTTTGGTGAAAATACTAACGTGACTAAGACTTTTGCACAGTAGTGTATGTATAAAATATGTATGATTAAATTAAGTATATTTAAATAAGTACAATTTAAGAATGCGTTCATATGTTAGTGTTAAGGCTAGATTGTCGCTGGAGGAAATAGTGGTTTGATGAGCGGTGAACAGCGAAAACTTTACAGTAGATGGGAAACCGACTGCTCCCTCGTGACCTTTTGTAAACTGTATTTATGACAAAGAACTACACAGATACAGATATTCTAACAATCTATCGATAAACACACACTTTGTGTCCTCTGTTTCTGTTTAAGTACACTCGCGCTGCTCCGCTCTCGGTCCGAGGATTGAAGAGCGCACTGAAAGACGGAGATGAGACCGGTCTGACGCCGGTTTCATATGAAATTTAAGGGGACTGACTCATGTGCAGGTGTGATGGATCATGTACAAACCAATACGGTGTCGGAATGGTTATACTTCTCATCCAACCACAATCCAATTCACTTCATCCGGATGGCGCGATTTATCTGGATAGGTTTTTTATTTAAAAAAAAAAAAAAGAAAATGAAATGAAATGAAATAGCAGTAACGGACCTATTTTTAAAATGTAAGGAGTAAAAAAAAAAACAGATACTTGCGTGGAAATGTAAGGAGTAGAAGTAAAAAGTTGGCTGAAAAATAATTACTCAAGTAAAGTATAGACACCCATAATTTCTACTTAAGTAACATAACAAAGTATTTGAACTTCGTTACTTGACACCTCATCGTCACTACCTGCATCACTGAACTTGCGACACAAACACAAAAGTACCAGTAGATTTAAATTAGCACAGCCAGCGGAGGATCAAATGCAACCGTTTTAAACGAGTGCACCTTTTTTTAACATCCAAAATGTTTTGTTGTCTGTTCTGGAAGTACAGACCTTCCTCTCATTGATAGCGGAGAAGCAGATCCAGCGAGAGCTTGATGGGGCGACGTGGAATGAAAAAGGTTTTTTTTAGGAGTCATGGCAGTAGAGGCAGCAACTATAATGACATGTGAATAATCCCACCCACTCTAAAGCGATACTAAACTTCAGAGGAAACGCAAACTTTGTCAAGTGAGCCGTGGGAAAGCACCATGAGAGAATGCATTCAAAATCATATTTGTTTATTGGAGGGAAAAAAACTTGTGCTTAGGCATTTGGGTTAAAGAATTTGACCTAATAAAAACAAGCTTTCCATTATCAAATTTACAATGTTTTATTTGTTCAGCTGATTTTTAAAATCTGCATAGACTACATGCATAACTCATGCCAGTACACAAAATCTAGTACCATTGTACCATCATACTCGTTTCTGAGCAGGTGGCTTGTGGTTGTGTAATGTTTATTGATCTGTCTGCATTCACATGGTATCATTTTTCTTGAAGAAAGCATACTTTGTAATTTGACTCTTCAAGTAAAAAACCTCACTTTTGTTTTTCTGCTCTTGTTTTTCAGAAACATTTTGAAAAGATTGACAAACTGTTGAATTCTATAGTGGACAGCCTATTTGGGGAAAGAGGTTTGCACTTTTAATACCTTTGTATGCTGGTGTTATTAATTGTGCCATTGCAAATAATACCAAGTAATTTGGAACCATGCCATTATCTCCTTGTTGCTTTAATTCAGTGTCAGTAAACAAAAAACGGCACACTGCCACTACTGCTCTCAAAAATTAAAACTTTGTTATTGAGAGCAGTAGTGGCAGTGTGCCAATTTGTGTTTATTTACAGTAAAGGTCTCTATGTGATCGAGCACCTGCCTAAAGTTTTTGGATGTGTGCATTATACTTTCTTTGTTTGCTTAATTCCGTTTACAACACACAATCTGGTCTTAGTATGTGTAGAATCAATATGTATTATATATTCATAGAACATATTCATGTGCAACAGAAACTTAATCATGTATTGTAGATGGTTAATGCATTTTGTCAGAAGACAGAGTCAGTCTGCACCAGGTCAAAAAATAGCCATATAATTAATATAATTTCTATCAGAGGGCCATCAGCATTCTTTGAGGAACCTGCAAAGAGAAGTTATGTATAGGTCATGAACTGTCAATTCATCTGCCACAAAATAAATTACAATGAATTACGCTGCCATTTACTTAACCCATGAAAATCACTTTTATAATGTGGATATTTGAATTCCCATTCACACATCTCTTATTGTCCTACTTTTGGATGCTGTTGTCATGCCAGAAGTGATATACAGAGCAGCCTCAGGAATACAAATACTCCTTCATCCACTGTGGAACATTAACCCATCAATTGCTTGTAGGACTGCTGAGATGTTGGAGCCTATCCCAGAAAAAAAAGAAAAAGTTTTTGAGTTTCTTTGTTGGCCGGCGGCTGAATAAATGCATTGATTAATTAGCATTTCTATCTATATATTTCTGCAGCCACACAGCCATAAAAATGGTATTGGTGCATTACAAAGAAAAATCTAATTTGTCTGTCCTTTTGTTTTGCTGTGATTTGTCAGGTTGAGAATAACATATAACCCACAAAAAATAAATAAGTAAATAAAAATGAATACAATTTGGATGGCACCTGATAAAACTAATGAATTTAAATAACTTGTGATACTATTAATCTAGGAATCCACTTCCCACACGTGAGACAAATGTTCAACATTTATTTAAACCTTTGGTGCTCCTTGGTCACTTTTAATAAAATAGTTTCAGTTTCAGGCATTCAGTTTTTTCCATTGTTTTAATATTAACACATGGTTTGCCTGTGGCTGACATACATGATATCTCACTCTACCAACTCTGACACATTGGTCTCACATCTTAACTATATATTTTCAGGATGTTTTTTTTCTGAACTGTATCTGGAGACTGACAAACCTCTTTAGACTTTCTTATTATGCTCGAACATCCTAGATTATATTGCACCTCAGAATCTTATCTATTGTAAATGTAATGTTTCAGCCATTGACAATTAATGACATTCGATCACAGACAATGATGCTAATGACTTGAATGAAAAGTCATAGAAAGACTACAAGTATATAAGCTGCTGAATAATTATTCACATACACTGAACAAAATTATAAACACAACACTTTTGTTTTTGACCCCATTTTTCATGAGCCGAACTCAAAGATTTAAGACTTTTTCTATGTACACAAAAGGCCTATTTATCTTAAATATTGTTCACAAATCTGTCTAAATCTGTGATAGTGAGCACTCCTCCTTTGCCAAGACCTCACAGGTGTGGCATATCAAGATGCTGATTAGAGCATGATTACTGCACATGTGTATGGAGTGCCACTTATAAATAAAATTAAGAAATAATTTATTATATTATTATATTTATTGATTTAAGAATTCAAACATAAAAATGTATATTAATAAATCACTTTTTAATTAGACAATTTAATAGACATATTTAAAGAAGTTTATTTAATTGGTGTTTTTAAATGATGTTTAATAAAATAATCAAACAATACATTTAAAACATTTTTTTGTAGCTTTTTTCATTGCTTTTTTAAAAAATGCATTTGGCAATTGTTTTTTTCTCTCTATTTGTCAATCGCTATTCTTTGTCCTTTTGCCAAATGCTTTTCTTTATCCATTTGTCAATTGAGTTAAAAAATGCCATTGGACAGTACACACGTGGGCGCAACCAATCAACTTTTGCCTTGATTTGAAGAGTCAACCCCTCTCTCGCTTGTAAATGTAACATGCATTATCACTGGACAGTGAGAAGAGCTTTACGTCATTACAGCGGGAGTATAAAGACTGATTCAAGTGACATAAAATGTCAGGGGAATCTGAACGTGTTTGGAGTGGGATTGTGGATGATTTGTTAGCTTTAGCTGATTTCTGCTAAATAAATTATCTCAGTTTTCAGGGGCTGACGCAAAATGCAGCATTGGTAGGGATGGGCGATACTACATATTTTATTTTCGATATTGATATCAATACGATACTTCTAAACTGAACTTTTAGATTATGAAATTTATTTAATTATGAGTACAATGGGTAATAATAAATACTTACATTTATATTTGAAATGCATTTTCACATTCTATGCACCTTAATTGCAACTTATTAGGTTATATTTTTGTTTACACATGGTTAAAATATGTTTACAGTACAAGTATATAAATAAATAAAAAGACTTACTCATGTTTATGATCGCTGCTGAATAAAGTGCTTCATTCTTTTTTTCTGAGGAAATCCATTTCTCAAATCCTCAACCACATCACATCTTTTTGGGGTGAATTATGTCTTATTCCTCTCATCGCGAAGCAAACAGTAAAATAAAAAAACTTGAAGAACAGTCTCGTTGCTTTTTCTTCTGTGTGGGCGTATTCAAGCCACGCGCTTCAGTTTGAATCTGAATAGCGCGTTCAGCGTGGGGGCATGGTCTCATTAGAAGATAATGAAGAGAGACGTGAAAAACGGACATCGCGTTGTTTTCATATGGATTACTTTATCACAGAATATTTGTTTTCGGTGGCACTTGTTTAGTCTAAAAGCAGACATGTCAAGCTTTCTATAGATATATCTCCCATGTCTTTTCGTTGAATATTCACTGAGTTACAGTTTTATTTTAATGACGTGTTTGTAAATTAAGATCAGCGCATACAAAGGCTGCAGACAGCACACCTTGTTTGTTATCTTTATTTTATAAGTGCACAAAGTTTTGTTGTTATTATGTCTGTATACAAAAAAGTAGACCCTTTACAGATTGGACTGATGTATTGCTCTTATCTGTACAATTAAAACTGAAAGTGTAATTTCAGTTCTTTTGGGGGTTATCAGGAGAAAATGACTCATAACGCGTATACCCGTTAATCGACTCCGGAGGGTTAAGTTCACTTACTGCTGTTAACAATGGAGAGGTGGACTCAAGTTACGGTCTCCTCAACGTTCATTCATTTAAGCGGGTGCGCGCTGCTTACGTCACAGATCTAACACACACACACGTCTCGACTCAGCTTCTGATCTTTCATCCGCAACAAAAGAAAATATTAAACAACTTGGTTTATGCTCACAATTTAGATTAAACTGCCCACATTCCCCACCATAATAATGTAAGGGAAACAGGTCAATTTAGCTCAAAGGGAATCATTTAAGATTTTAAAGGGAATTTGAACAGAATCACTGTTTCACTGCTGATCACTGAGACACCCTGTGATTCACTGAATGAGCCGTTTAACATCAAATCTGCGCTGGATATTAATATCCAAAGTATAGTGAAAACACTATCAATTAGCACAGTAACAAGTTTGGCAGTTTAAGACATTAACTTGTAAGCACAAAACACAAGATACTTCTCTTTTCAATATGAATAAGGCTTTATTAGACAAATCTAAGACATATAAACCAATCTAACACATGAACGCACGCACTCACACATTCACACAAGTTGCAGGAAGATTGAAAGTTAGGGAAGAATGAGTTTAAGAGAACAAAAATGTGTGAAGCCCGGTTGAAGTTTATTCATTTGATTTAGTAATATTTCCTTTATATTATTTTCTAATATTTATTAATATGTATTGTATGTGTATTGGTTTCCTCATATAATATTATTGTGATGGAAAAGGAAGATTACCATTGTTAAGAGCGGGGATTGGTTAAACGATGACGGGGGCGGGAGGAGAGAAAAGACGTCATCCGGAAAGGAGAGGTGACGGCTAGAACTGGAAGAGAGAACATGTCGGAGCGCTAGCTTGTTAAAAATACCATTCTATGACGGTTGACCATAAGAGAACTGATCTAAAGTTGGTAATGTTGTTTGAACGTGAGGGGATAGCAATTTCCCCTTTGACTACATGACTGAGTGGCACGCGATTCTTAAGAAACAGCACTGGTCGCACGTGAGAGATTAGTGAGGTCACGTTTGTGGAAAACTACCGTGCATCGTTTCTCTTACCATATCCATAGAAGACATCCCAGATAGCACCCTGAGATACCAGGGATTCTCAGTGGTTCCTCTGGCAACGTTGGACGACTTGATTGATCTGCCGTCAGTTCTTTGGACCGTGATCTCTCTTGCTGAAAGTCCGTCATGAAAGCCGGCTCGAACCAACAATTGGTAAGACAGCTGTGTTTTTTTTTTGCTCATTGAGTGAAGTGGCAATCCGTTTTGTGCTTCAACGATCCCCAGCACCGCATCAGGCCTGCAACAGGGTATTTATTTTATTTGGTTTGGCAAATTTGAGCAATGACACCCGGTTGTTTTTGATTACTTTTGTGGGATGTTTATGTGAATAGTAACCGTTGTGTTGAGGCAACAAAGAGTTGGTGAACTTGAATAGTAATCAACACAATAATATTTTCCTTGGTGATATTTGGAATATTTTGTGTATTTTCTGTTCATTTTATCTGTTTTATAAATCACCAGAGTGATATATTCTCCTCCATAGAGAATATTCATACATTGTTGTATTTGTGGATTATTGAGTTTGAAGGTGGAAAGAACCTTTTATTGTAAAACTTTGAAAGTTTCACTTTTATTTTATTTCCAATTGCTATTTGAATTTTATTTGAGTAAACTACTACTAAAGATACTATTTTACTTATAAAATTTTGTGGTTATTTTAGTCCGTTAATAAGCAACCCAATATTGACATAAGGGTTTATTGAAATAAAGTTAATAATATTCAAAGGCTACTTAATCTAACAATAAACTAGCCCAGGGCCCCTCCCACTTAAATCGGGGGAGGAGGGCGCTACATAAAAATGGAGGCACCACTGGGACCTTATAGTTTATCTGATATTATTTAGCTTTATCAGTGAAAAAAAAGAAAAAAAAACTGAAAATGCAGCAGTATACAGAAGAGCTTAGGGGCTGGTGCAGGGGAGAATCATTGGATGAAGATCATGCGTTAATGGTTATTGTACCTGAAGATTTGGATGTAGCACAGATTGAAGGGACAATGCAGACAATCAAGTGTCTGGGCCGCGTACGAGTAAGAGGTAGGATGTTCAGAGATAAGCTCAAGTGTTTCCTTGTTCTCTGTGAGAGTAAAGAGAAAATTGATCCAAAACTAGTACCCCCTGAAGTCTTGCCGGTTTCTGGAGCAGAACCGTGGAAAATTGTCACCTCAAGTGGAGCTGATACCAGTTCTGAGGACTTTGCCAGAAAAGTGCACATCCTACTTCAGAATGAAGGGAGAAAAGTTGAGGATATTAAGGCCATGTTTTCATCCTCTGCGTCCGAAAACTCCTCGCCTGATGCTATTATCCGCGCTGTTGGAGATCTGTTAGAAAAGACTGGAAAGAGTTCAAGTGAAATAGGAGGTTATAGACGGTTGAGGATGTTCTCTGGAATAATACCTTCTCCTGCAAGTGAGAAACAGTTTGAGCACTGGATGGAACAAGCATGTTTGATGGTGGAAGAAAGCGAGTGTCCCATCAAAGAAAAGAAAAGGAGGATCATTGAGAGTTTAAGAGGCCCAGCATTAGAAATCGTCAAAGCTGTGCATGATTCTGACACTGATGTCACTCCAGAGGAGTACTTGGATGCCCTCGAGCGAGCATTTGGATCTGCCGAGTCAGGTGATGACTTGTATTTCGCTTTCCATTTGTTGCAGCAGCAAGCAGGAGAAAAATTGTCCGATTTTTTAAGGAGACTGGAACGTGCCCTAACCAAAGTGGTTCAGAGGGGTGGCATACTGGCTGACATCCGAGATCGAGTACGTGTTGAGCAATTGCTGAGAGGTGCTGTTGGTGCTGACATAATGTTGCTTCATTTGAGACTTCGAGAGAGAAAGACAAAACCTCCTAATTTTCTTGAGCTGTTAAGCGAAATCCGGGCTGAAGAAGAATATGAAGCTTCTCGTTCTAAATTGACCACAAGGGTACAAAAAATCAGTATCAAGTGTGGAAACGGATGGTAAGCATAAAGAGATTCAAACTCTGAAAGCTGAGATTAAAGAATTAAAGTCCCAGTTTTCTACTATGGTAACTCAGTCGCAGCCGGTGGTAGACCATAAATCCACCTCCAGTCTTAAAACAAATGCCAGTGACATTCAACAGGGAGAAATTGCTTTCCTTAAGATGCAAGTGAAGAGCCTACAATGGAAAGTCACAGGGAAAAACTGTCACCAAGATGGGGTTTTAGCTCTCACTCTGAAGGCCAAAGAAACCACTGGTAAGTCCAAGAAAGCAGTGCAATGACCTCGAAGAGTATTTTTGCTACAACTGTGGAGAGGAAGGGCATATTGCCCCACGATGTCAAAATCCTCAGGATAAGGATAAAGTAATCCAAAAATTGATTCGGTCAAACAGAAAAATGAAATTGGGGACAAAAAGAAATGCCCTCAGAAACGGAGAAGAGTAATACCTCCTGTTCAGCGAAAAAGAGTGCTGTTAGTTCACTTAGTGGAAAGCAAATTCCAGAAGGACTGATTGGACCCCCCTCTACTGTACAGCTGCGTGTAAATGGACAACCATGCTCTGCTTGATTGGACAGTGGGTCTCAAGTGACCATAATTTTTGAGAAGTGGTACAGAAAATATCTATCTGAGGTTCCAATCCATCCTGTGTCTGGGTTGGCGGTATGGGGTTTAAGTGACTCCAGTTATCCATATATAGGGTATGTAGTAGTGAACATTGAATTCCTAGAGAAAACTACGGGTGGCTCAGAAAGTCTTTCAGTTCTGGCACTGATTTGTCCTGATCCTACAAGCCCTGACCAGATTGCTGTGATCATAGGCACCAACGCCAGTCTATTCACCCGTTTGGCCCAATTATGTAAAGAGTCAACAGGGACAGTTATTGCATGTACCTTGGAAATTAAAATTGAGCCTACCTTAGAGAAGAATATTCCAACTTGTACGACCCCTATTATACCTTTTGATCTGGATGATGCGATTGGATGTGTAAAGTGGCCAGGTCCAGAACCCCTAAGTCTCTCGCCCAGAGGTGAGTGGTGTGCAAAATGTACGGTGGAAATGACAGAGCCTCCTGAGAAAACAGTACTGATGATAGATGCATCTTCTGTGACTTAGTACAAACCGTAATAGTGGCAAGTGAAGCAATGGAAAACAGTCAGTTACTAGTGCCTTTGCAAAATGAATCAATGAAAGAAGTGACCATTCAGGTAGGGACTGTCCTTGGCCATTTGTACTTAGCAGATCCGGTTAGCCCTTCTTCCGTTAGTGAAATCGTGGATGAGAGGATTGATCCAAAACTGTTCAACTTTGGGGATTCACCCATTCCAGCAGAATGGAGGGAGAGACCAACAAAAGTTGAGCAAAAGAACCAAAGTATTCTCGCTTCATGAGTGGAATGTAGGACATGCTAAGGGAGTAGAGCATAACATACGTCTCTCCGATTTAAAACCCTTTCGAGAGCGCTCCAGGCATCTAGCACCCGCAGATATAGACGATGTGAGGAAACATCTCTAAGACTTCTTAACTGTTGGTATTATTAAAGTGTAACTAAACCCCTGCTCAGAGCCTGACTCCACCCACTGATAATATTTGAAAAATGCTGAAAAGTGGGCAGATCACAGCGGAGATAGAGGGGACGAATCTAGGGCGGGGCTGAGCGATTGCGGCGTGATCCTGATACCCGCAGTGACGGATTGATTGACAGCTGCTGTCAGAGACTCTAAAATGGACTAAAAACTTTCACCTAAAGTGGAGGGTGTCGAGGTGTCTGTTCATATCAATTCGAGCCGCTGGCTCAAACTGCGGTCTTAACTCCCTCACCGCATCGCTTTTCAGCGCGAGCTGTGTGGAGAAGCCCATTTCCACCTCCATTGCGTTGGAGAAGCAACCCCGTGTAAAATGTAGTTTGCACACTCGAGCTCTAGGCGGGAACTTGCGGTCTTCCAGGGCAAGTGCATGTAACCACTGGCGCTTAATTTTAAAGTCTGCTGGTAAACTATGCAGTCCAGCAGTGCTGTCGCAACCAGCAACACACCTCCGTACCATCCTGACCACTGTACTAAATACAGATAAATCTACGCTAACTTGAAGATCTAAATAACTATATAATTGCTATGCTGAAAGATGCTACAATAGTCTATTCTGGTCGTTACCAATACTCGCAATTCCAGCTCCTGACTCACTACAGTGATTTTGATGGTTTTATACTGCCAAGGGCGTAGTAACTTGTACCAAGGGGCGTGGTGAGCTGGAAACTGCTTACGTCACCTGCCACCGCTTACGTCACTTGCCACCGCAACATCCAATAGGAAAAATCAACTGCAGTAGCCACCGTTCAACCTGAAGAGGGCAGCACTCACACGTTTTTACACCATATATTGTAGAATTAAAACACTTTATACTCAAATGTCAAAAAAGTTACTCGAATCAATGAACAGCACTAATAAAGCCCCATTCTTATAGATCAGTAACTTAACAAAGTTGGTTTAGGGTTTAGTTACTCTTTAAAGAGTCTCGCAGCCCATATGCATCACCAATCGTGATTGCAAGAAAAAAAATGGAGCAGTCCGAATGTGTATTGATTATCGAACCCTGAACGTAAGAGCTGTTCCTGACCAATACACAACACCCAGAATTGACGATGCACTGGACTGTTTAGCAGGTAGTCAGTGGTTTTCTGTTCTTGATTTACGAAGTGACTATTATCAAATAGACATGGCAGAAGCCGACAAGGAAAAAACTGCTTTTATCTGCCCATTGGGATTTTTTCAATTCGAGAGGATGCCACAAGGGGTCACTGGAGCGCCGGCAACGTTTCAGAGATGAATGGAGAGAGTTGTCGGGACATGAACCTACTCCAAGTCTTGATGTATCTAGACGATTTAATCATCTTTGGAAAAACCCTGGAGGAGCATGAGGAGAGGCTCATGAAAGTACTGGATCGTCTGGAGGAGGCTGGATTAAAGGTGTCCATTGACAAATGTCATTTTTGTCAGAACCGAGTGAAGTATGTCGGACACATAGTATCTAATGATGGGATAGCAACAGATCCTGACAAAATTGAGGCTGTGATCAGTTGGCCCCAACCATCAGATCTGAAATCTCTGCGATCCTTCCTAGGATTCTGTGGCTACTATCGTCGGTTCATTGCTAACTATTCTTCCATTGTTAGGCCATTGACTGAGCTCACTAAGGGCTATGCGCCGACACAACAAGGAAAGAAGGTAGGCAAAGAAAAGAGCATGACCTATTTCAAGGAATCAGAGCCCTTAGGAGATCGATGGGATGAATCCTGCACGTCCGCTTTTCAACCGATAATTCATTGCTTAACACATGCTCCTGTTTTAGCTTTTGCAGATCCCAGTAAGCCATATATCCTCCATGTGAATGCTAGCTTGACAGGCCTTGGGGCTGTGTTATATCAAGAGCACCTGGAAGGATTGTGGCCAGTGGCTTTCGCTAGCAGGAAATTGAGACCAGCAGAACAAAGGTACCCCATTTATCAGCTGGAATTTCTTTCATTGAAGTGGGCAGTCGTGGACAAATTCCATGATTACTTGTATGGGGCTAAGTTTCATGTCAGAACTGATAATAACCCACTCACATATGTGTTGACGTCTGCTAAGCTGAATGCAACAGGCCACAGGTGGCTAGCAGCTCTTGCTACGTATGATTTTAACATTCAGTATAGACCTGGAAAGAACAACACAGATGCTGATTTTTTGTCTAGGAGATTTGTGGATAGGGATGAAGCTAATAAGTGGAGGGACATACCTGTGTCTGGTGTAAAGTCCATATGTCAGCGAGTGAGTTCTCAGGTGTCCTTGGAAGCCAATCTCAGATATGTGGAAACAGCTAGGAGCCCCTCCAGAGTCCATACCAGAAGCTTACGCCTATCCCACCAGGTTGGAGCTTAATTCTTTACAGTTGCTGTCTCAGCCAGAGTTGGTTAAAGCTCAGAATGAAGATCCAACGGTAAGACAGGCGATAACTGCACTGAAGGAACGTAAGTGGTCAACCAAAATAACAGATCCCGAGGTGGTGGCATTGAGGCATGAAGCTGGAAAACTACTGATGAAAGATGGATTGCTTCAGCGAGTGACCAAAAAGTCTGATAGAGAATTCTTTCAATTGGTTTTGCCCACCAAGTTCCGAGAAGTAGTTCTTAAAGCCATGCATGAGGATTTAGGTCATCTGGGTGTTGTGATATGTAATACGTGTGTACGTATGTACGTGTGTGTACGTGTATACGTGAGCCAGAAGTGTATGTTATATTGAACATGCAAATCCTTAGTAAAGATGTTCTGATCCATCTCTGATTCTGTAGAGTAATACTTCATGGTGGCAGCGGTAAAACAACTATAGTATCATCCACGTGAGTGTTCGTGACCAGTAAAGCGAGGAAATTATGCCGCGAGCCCAATCTGTTTAACGTTAGATGGCTGTGTGAATACCACGGGAGTCCACTCCGTGTCGCGCTCTCTTATACACGTGTGGGATCGTAAAAGAGCATTGTCTGCGTGATAATTGCTTATCAGTCCGAGGATACAACAAAATACAAAAAAGGATGACTACTTTTAACGTGAGTACAAGATACATGTGCAAAAATGGCGGCACATCTACCAATGATGAACTGGACTGACCCCGATCTGAGTGAAGCAATGTCTTTATTTAAGCAAAAAATTAATCTGTACCTGGAAGATGAAGAAACAAGGGATGCGGAAAAACAAGCTAGAAAAATATGTAGAGGAATTGGAGATGAAGGATTAAAAAGACTAAATGCAAGTGGGCTTAGTGATGCAAATAAGAGAGAGCCTGACACCTTGTGGAATTTCTTTGAATGACAACTAAAGTTAAATGTAAACTTCAGAATCCACAGGCTTCATCTTCTGCAGTATAGACAAAAGCCAAATGAGAGCATCAATGACTTTGTGACTAAAGCCAGAACTTTAGCACTGAAATGCCAATTCACTGACGATGAGCACAATGAACGTTTAGTTGAACCTATCATTGCCAGTACTCCTTTTGATGCTTTAAGAAATGACCTATACAGCAAACCTAAAGGTCATCCAATTGCCGAAGTTCTAGCAGAAGGGCGAAAGTAAGAAGCCTTAGCAGCTGGTAATGAATAGATTCAACAACTTGGTATGTCACAGACTGAAAATGTCCATGTTGTAACAAGAGGACGAACGTGTCAAAACTGCAACACAAACCACAAGGCAAGGCAATGCCCTGCATACAATGATATATGCTATATGTGTGGTAACAGAGGGCACTGGGCAAAGTGCTGTAAAAAGAGCAGATGACAGACAGAGTTATCCAGCCAGCACAGAAGAAGCAAGTCACGGACATGCAACAGATACCAAAGCCATGCTTGCCCATGGAAAGAGCACAAACGCAAAGACAAGTCCAGCATTAGCACTGTAGAAAGCACTAAAGATGATGAGTATACATACCAACAACACTTTTACTCCATCACCATCAGTTCTAAATGCATGCATAGCATCCATGTGAAACCACCCAGAGATGAGGCATACACAAACCTTAATATTAAACCACCTCTCTTGCAGGGACATGGGTACACACATCACCTGAAAATAGATACGGGGGGCATCTGGAAACACGCTTCCATTGCGTACATTCAAGCAGATGTATGGTGCATCTCCACAAAGCATGGAACATCTAAAATCAGCATCCAACATAAAACTAACGTCATACACTGGTGATGTGATTCCCTGCTTTGGAACCATCAACATGCCATGCAAACACAAAAAGTCCAGATGGATAGATGGAAAGTTTTATGTCGTTGATGTACCTGGACCAGCCGTGGTTGGACTACCCACAAGTGAGCTCCTCAACCTTGTGACGGTAAATGTTGATGCGATGACTGAAAGAGAAAATAAGGGACATGGAGAACGACAAACAAAAGTGAGTACCTATCAACACATAAAAGGCATCAAAGAACTAAAAGAGCAATACCCAGACCAGTTTGACAAAATTGGCAGTTTCAGTGGCACAGCAAAGCTCATCCTAAAGGAAAGTGAAAATCCATTCATCGACCCACCACGCAAATGCAGTATCCCCATTAAGGACAAACTTCAAGATGAGTTGAATAGACTTGTCAACTAAGGAGTCCTGTGAAAAGTAGAAGAACACACAGATTGGTGATCTAGTCTTGCCTTCAGCACTAAAAAGATGGATCACTTCGAATCTGCTTAGATCCTCAGAAACTAAATGCAAGCCTGAAGAGGTGCCCTTACAATATTACAAGTAGAGGAACTAAACCCAAAATTTGCAAATGCAAAAGTGTTCAGCAAGCTAGACGCAAGAGCCGGATACTGGTCGATACATCTTGAAGAGGAGTCACAGATTCTAACCACGTTCCGCACTCCTTTTGGCAGATACTGCTGGAGACGCTTACCATTTGGTCTCAGTGTGTGTCCCAAGACCTTTTCCAAGCCAAAATGGACCAAATTCTTGAAGGTCTTCATCGTGTAATCAGCATAGCAGACGACGTTGCAGTTTGTGGAGTTGACGAGGAGGATCATGACAGGAATCTGACAAGCCTGATGGAAAGAGCTGTAGAAACAGGTCTGGTGTTTAACAGTGACAAGTGTATCATCAAACAGCAGAGCATATCTTTTTTGGCAACCTGTACACAGACAAAAGCATCAGACCAGATCCAGCCAAAATCCATGACATACAAAAAATGCCAACGCCACTAAACAAAGATGACCTTCATCGATTCATGGGCATGTTAAACTACCTGTCGCCCTACATACCAAAGTTTGCTGATAAAGCCCACAATCTGAGAGGATTTTTGAAAATTGACTCACCGTGGGTGTGGGACACTGATTATCAGAAATGCTTCGATGACTTAAAGGCAATAGTGACTACTGATGCTTGCTTAAAGTACTATAATCCAGCAGCCACCCTAACACTGGAGGTAGATGCGTCACAGAAAGGCATTGGTGTAGCACTGGTGCAAGACAACAGGCCCATTGCTTTCGGTTTGAAGACACTAACTGAATGTCAATCAAGATACAGCAACATTGAAAGAGAAATGCTTGCAATTGTGTATGGTATGCAGCGATATCACACATACTTGTATGGCAAATCATTCGTCGTAGTAGCTGACCACAAACCTCTCGTCACCATATGCACAAAGCCTCTTCATGCTGCTCCTCCCAGGTTACAACGCATGTTGATCAAAACACAGGGATACAACTACAGCATTGTGTATCGTCCTGGATGCCAAATGATTTTAGCTGACACTCTCAGCCGCCTGCCAAACCCTGAAAACAATGAAGACATTGAACTCGATGAACGAATTGATGGGCTGGATACCGAATTTGAAGACCCTGAGCATCATACTGTTGCAATTGTAAACTTCTCACCAAACAAACTGGAGAGTCTTAGAACGGAGACTGCAAAAGACCCCAAGCTCAGTGCGCTAAAAGAAATCATCCATCAGGGATGGCCAGACAGAATTCAAGACCTACGTAGCTATTGGCCTTTTCGAGATGAACTCGCCATAGAAGCTGGAGTTATATTTAAGGGCAGACAATCATCAAAAAAACAATACAACACAAAGGAGATGTACAAGTGGCTCTGATGCAGGTGCGAGCAACACCCATTGACCGTGATTTACCATCCCCTGCAGAATTACTCCTCGGCAGACCAATCACCACACTCCTACCAAGTCATGCAGATACAGGTAAACTGGAACACAGACAGCACCTGGAAAAAAGGATTACAACAATGAAAACACACCATGACCAATGTAGTGGTAGGGACTTACCACCATTGTTTCGTGTACAGAGTTTAAGAGTGCTAGACAAGGAGAGGAAAACATGGCACACAGGAACTATTGTGGAAAGATGCAAGGAGCCGAGAAGTTACCTGATCCAAACACCAAATGGAAACACAGGCAGCGGTACTAGGAGCCAACTCCGTGAAATGTATGTAACACACACACAGAAAATCCAGAAAAAGGTACAGTTTGCTGAAACACCCCAAAAAGATGAGGTTGAACAAAGCCACAAGAATCCAGTGGAGAGCAAAATCACACAACCTCTTGATACAAAAACAGACAATACAGGTACTGAGACAAGAACAACATGCACAAGGTCTGGACGGGTCATTATCAAGCCAGCCCAATACAAAGACTTTGTGTAAAGCTGAAGTAATAGTCAAACACTAAAAAGAATAACAAATACGGACTAAATGTGTATTTTTCACGCGTAGTCATCAAACAGATTGTTATAGTTCATTATAGTTCTAAAGTGCAACCTATTGGGAAAAAAGAGCAATATTGTTGTTGTATTGGTTATCTGAAGTGTTTACACACTTATGTTAAACAGGGGGGATGTTTTGATATGTAATACGTGTGTACGTATGTACGTGTGTGTACGTGTATACGTGAGCCGGAAGTGTATGTTATATTGAACATGTGAATCCTTATGTGGCGGGGGGGGGCGTGGTTTAGCGAAGTCTGCAGTGGGAGAGAGAATCAGGAGACGAGCGGTAAGTGAGTGGTTTGGGCAAAAACTATCAACACCTCTGTCTTGTTTCAGTAATTGGCGCGGAGAGAGTATAAAACGCCAGGAGAGACAGAAGCAGTCGAGAGAGAGATGGACTGCTGATGCGAACCGGAAACAGCCCGGAATGAGTAACCCAGAAGTGTTGGGCAATCGTGTCTGTGTTGATGTCAGAGTAAAAGTCACCATTGGTGTTTATAAAGTTTGAGTTTGAATTTGAGTTAATAAATTCGTCAGCAGTCCAGCCGACCCCTTTGTTCTCTTTCTTTCTTCTCACGAACTTACTACACTGGTGCCGAAACCCGGGAAAGGAAGAAAGACTGCCGCCGCTATGCAGAGTCCCTCCTCTACGCCATTTGCAGACGTTATTTCATCCCTCGCGGCCCTACATCAGGAGCAACACCAGGCCCTGCTGGACTTGAGAACGGATCAGGAGCGGCGATTCCACACCATCCTTCAAGCCCAGCAGAAGGAGCTGGATCGACCGGGAGGTTCGCGCCGAGGCCACGGGACTGCCCGAGTTTCCCGCTTACTTACCCCTCCACAAGATGGGACCACAAGACGACCCAGAAGTATTCCTAGAACTGTTTGAAAAAATCAGCGGAAGCGTGCGGCTGGCCCCGCGACCAATGGCCAGACCGTCTGATCCCCCTGCTCTCGGGCGAGTCCCAAGTGGCCGCACAACAGCTACCGGTGGCGAACCTCCTAGTCTTCGACAACCTAAAGAGGGCCACCAGGGGTCGGTGAACCCTTAACATCTCTCTCTCTCTCCCTCTCTCTCCTCCCCTTCTCTCTCTTAACCTGTCCCTCTCCCTAGGTCCCGTCCACCCGGCCCTCCTAGTGTCCCGCCCCGGGGGCGGGATTGACCATGGGCATTACGCGAATCTAAGGGCCCCGCCCAGGGGACAGCACTTCCGTTTCTCCGCTCTATCCGCGCCAATTCTCCAATCCACTCCCTGCCACTGGGGCGGAGGGGAGGTCTGGGCTGGCCTGTTGGCGTTTCGTGGACAGGTGTCCAGTGATGGAGGTGGGGACAATGATCCGGGTCCCGGATGTCCCACAGGCCACCCCCGGTCAGGCTGGCGAGTACCAAATACCTGTGAGTATCAAGGGGGGTACATATCCGGCCTTGGTGGATTCAGGATGTAACCAAACCTCAATCCATCAATGCCTGATTCAACCGGGGGCATTGGATACAAGCCGCATGGTTAAGGTGCGGGGATGTGGTGGAGTATCCGGTGGTCCCAATTGTTATTCAATTCCGGGGACAAAAGCATAGTGTGGAGGTTGCGGTTAGTCCCCACCTCCGGCATCCGATAATTTTGGGAACGAATTGGCCCGCGTTTACGGTTTTATTGGGGTCGTTATGTGCGGATGCCTCTTGGGGAAATAAGGCACGGAAGGAGGCTGCACGGGTGCAGGTGGGAGAAACTGAGCCAGGACCGCTGGGTTCTACTTCAGAGGAACCGAGCGAAATCAGGAGACTTATTCTCTCAGAGCATGATGACTATCCTCTGGAGCAGTCTCAGGATGAGACATTAAAACACGCATTTCAACAGGTCCGCTCCATTGATGGCCAGCCTCTCCAACCTGCCCACCCGCTCACCTATCCGTATTTTGCCATTTTAACAGATTGGTTGTATCGAGTGACCCAAGATGCTCAGACAAAAGTGTATACAACCCAGTTGTTGATTCCGAAGAGCATTTCCCTGCAGCTCATTCTAATCCTATGGAGGGCCATTTGGGACAGGCAGCAACACTGAATCGCCTCATGACCCGTTTCTTTTGGCCGGGCATTCACGACAACGTGCGTAGGTGGTGCGTGTCTTGTCCGGAATGTCAGTTGGGGAACCCACCGACCGCTCCAAAAGCGCCTTTGCGCCGTCTTCCCTTAATGCAGTTCCCCTTCGAGAGAATTGGTATGGACCTCATCGGGCCATTAGAGCGATCTGCACGGGGACATCGCTTTGCATTAGTCATAGTTGACTATGCAACACGATATCCTGAAGCAGTGGCCCTCCACAACATTTCCGCTAAGAGTGTTGCAGATGCCCTGTTTCGTCTTTCTTCTCCCGGGTGGGGTATCTGAAAGAGATCCTCACCGATCAGGGCACGGCATTTATGTTACGTCGAGCTCTAAATTATTTGCTAAGTGGCAGGGACCGTTTGAGGTCGCACGACAAGTCGGAGATCTCGATTATGAGGTAATACGGTCCGATAGGAACGGGGCCCATCAGATCTATCACCAAAAAAATTCCTTTCCTCTCACGAACTTACGACACCTTAGTAAAGATGTTCTGATCCATCTCTGATTCTGTAGAGTAATACTTCACTGGGGGTAGAAAGGATTACTGAACTCTTGAGAAATCGATTGTATTGGCCCAAGATGTCTTTTGATATACAAGAATATGTCAAGAACTGTGGAGCTTGCATCACTCGTAAAAGTCCATGTCAAAGAGCTGCCCCATTACATCAGATAACGAGTAGTGGACCAATGGATTTGGTGTGTATCAATTTTCTTTCTGTGAAGCCAAATTCAAAAGGTTTGGGCAACATAATTACTGATCACTTCACACGTTATGCACAGGCGTTTCCCAGTAAGAATCAAAAAGCTCTTACTGTTGCTAAAATACTGGTTGAAAAATACTTAATTCATTATGGTCTACCAGCACGCATTCACTCAGATCAGGGCCGTGACTTTGTCGGCTGATAAAGGAGTTGTTAAACCTGCTTGGTATAAGAAAATCAAAGACAACGCCATAAGTCAAAGTCAAAGTCACCTTTATTTATATAGCGCTTTAAACAAAATACATTGCGTCAAAGCAACTGAACAACATTCATTAGGAAAACAGTGTCAATAATGAAAAAAATGATAGTTAAAGGCAGTTCATCATTGAATTCAGTTATGTCATCTCTGTTCAATTAAATAGTGTCTGTGCATTTATTTGCAATCAAGTCAACGATATCGCTGTAGATGAAGTGTCCCCAACTAAGCAAGCCAGAGGCGACAGCGGCAAGGAACCGAAACTCCATCGGTGACAGAATGGAGAAAAAAACCTTGGGAGAAACCAGGCTCAGTTGGGGGGCCAGTTCTCCTCTGACCAGACGAAACCAGTAGTTCAATTCCAGGCTGCAGCAAAGTCAGATTGTGCAGAAGAATCATCTGTTTCCTGTGGTCTTGTCCTGGTGCTCCTTTGAGACAAGGTCTTTACAGGGGATCTGTATCTGGGGCTCTAGTTGTCCTGGTCTCCGCTGTCTTTAAGGGATGTAGAGGTCCTTTCTAGGTGCTGATCCAGCATCTGGTCTGGATACGTACTGGATCCGGGTGACTGCAGTGACCCTCTGATCTGGACACAGACTGGATCTGGTGGCCACGGTGACCTCGGAACAAGAGAGAAACAGACAAATATTAGCGTAGATGCCATTCTTCTAATGATGTAGCAAGTACATAGGGTGTTATGGGAAGTGTTTCCAGTTCCGGTTTACCTAATTAATGCAGCCTAAAAATCCTTTAACGGATTTGGATAATAAAAGCATATTAGTATGTTATGTGTATGCCAGGTTAAAGAGATGGGTCTTTAATCTAGATTTAAACTGCAAGAGTGTGTCTGCCTCCCGAACAATGTTAGGTAGGTTATTCCAGAGTTTAGGCGCCAAATAGGAAAAGGATCTGCCGCCCACAGTTGATTTTGATATTCTTGCTATTATCAAATTGCCTGAGTTTTGAGAACGTAGTGGACGTAGAGGATTATAATGTAAAAGGAGCTCATTCAAATACTGAGGTGCTAAACCATTCAGGGCTTTATAAGTAATAAGCAATATTTTAAAATCTATGCGATGCTTGATAGGGAGCCAGTGCAGTGTTAACAGGACCGGGCTAATATGGTCATACTTCCTGGTTCTAGTAAGAACTCTTGCTGCTGCATTTTGGACTAGCTGTAGTTTGTTTACTAAGCGTGCAGAACAACCACCCAATAAAGCATTACAATAATCTAACCTTGAGGTCATAAAAGCATGGATTAACATTTCTGCATTTGACATTGAGAGCATAAGCCGTAATTTAGATATATTTTTGAGATGGAAAAATGCAGTTTTACAAATGCTAGAAACGTGGCTTTCTAAGGAAAGATTGCGATCAAATAGCACACCTAGGTTCCTAACTGATGATGAAGAATTGACAGAGCAACCATCAAGTCTTAGACAGTGTTCTAGGTTATTACAAGCCGTTTTTAGGTCCTATAATTAACACCTCTATTTTTTCAGAATTTAGCAGTAAGAAATTACTCGTCATCCAGTTTTTTATCTCGACTATGCAATCCATTAGTTTTTCAAATTGGTGTGTTTCACCGGGCTGCGAAGAAATATAGAGTTGAGTATCATCAGCATAACAGTGAAAGCTAACACCATGTTTCCTGATGATATCTCCCAAGGGTAACATATAAAGCGTGAAGAGTAGCGGCCCTAGTACTGAGCCTTGAGGTACTCCATACTGCACTTGTGATCGATAGGATACATCTTCATTCACTGCTACGAACTGATGGCGGTCATATAAGTACGATTTAAACCATGCTAATGCACTTCCATTAATGCCAACAAAGTTTTCAAGTCTATGCAAAAGAATGTTGTGGTAAATTGTGTCAAACACAGCACTAAGATCCAATTAAAACTAATAGAGAGATACACCCACGATCAGATGATAAGAGCAGATCATTTGTAACTCTAAGGAGAGCAGTCTCAGAACTATGATACGGTCTAAATCCTGACTGGAAATCCTCACATATACCATTTTTCTCTAAGAAGGAATATAATTGTGAGGATACCACCTTTTCTAGTATGATTAAACTTATAAGTAATAAGTTTGTTGCGCTCATTAAAAAATTCTCATGCCTGTGATACTTATGGTTTAAATAATTCATTTATGAAGACTCACTCTGATAGCCTTATACCTCTTTTTCATCATTTAATTAATTTATGCATTAGGCTCTTGATCCTTCCGACTGACTAGAAAAGAGCACAAATTACTCCAATTTTTTAAATCTGATGATCCTACTCTTGTTTCAAACTATAGACCTATAGCAATACTTCCAACAATGTCGAAGTTGCTCGAAAAAACCTTGTATAACCAGTTAATTTCTTATTTAGAAATGTATAACTGGCTTTACGACTGTCAACACGGTTTCCGCGCTAAGCGATCTACTATGTCAGCATTGCTACTCTTTACTGAACAAATACCTAATGCACTTAATAAAGGTCACATAACAGGAGCTGTTTTTATTGACTTTCGTAAAGCCTTCGACACAGTGAATCATCAGATTTTGCTAAACAAACTTTACTCATTTAATTTGTCTTGATCTGTGATAGAAATGCTTTTTTCTTTCTTGACAAACAGGTCACAATCTGTTAAAATTAATCATGTAATATCTCAATCTTTAATTTGTGATACGGGTGTCCCTCAAGGCAGTATTCTTGGACCTCTGCTTTTTCTTTTATATATTAATGATCTCCCTCAAGTGTGTAAATATTCAGAATGCTTACTATATGCTGATGATCATATAGTCATATAGCCAAAATTGTAAATTCTACTTCTTGTTACAAGTATGGAAGAACCATCACTTCTAACACAAAAGACTGCTTTTTAAGTTATCTTCCTGATGTAACCAAATTCCTTAGCATATCCAAAACCTCAGAACAACTTGATGATGTAACAGAAACTATGGACTCTCTCTTTTCTAGCACTTTAAATAAAGTTGCTCCTTTACTCTTAAGGAAGGTTAAGGAAAACAGTTTGACACCATGGTATAATGAGCATACTCGCACCCTAAAGAGGGCAGCCCGAAAAATGGAGCGCAGCTGGAGGAAAACAAAACTAGAGGTATTTCGTATTGCTTGGCGGGAAAGTAACATATCCTACAAAAAAACATTAAAAACTGCTAGATCGATTACTTTTCTTCTCTTTTAGAAGACAACAAACATAACCCCAGGTATTTATTCAATACAGTGGCTAAATTAACAAATAATAAAGCCTCAACAAGTGTTGACATTTCCCAACACCACAGCAGTAATGACTTTATGAACTACTTTACTTCTAAAATTGATACTAATAGAGATAAAATTGCAACCATTCAGCCGTCAGCTACAGTATCACATCAGACAGTGCACTATAGACCCCCTGAGGAACAGTTCCACTCATTCTCTACTATAGGAGAGGAAGAATTGTATAAACTTGTTAAATCATCTAAACCAACAACATGTATGTTAGACCCTATACCATCTAAGCTCCTAAAAGAAGTGCTTCCAGAAGTCATAGATCCTCTTCTGACTATTATTAATTCCTCATTGTCATTAGGATATGTCCCCAAAACCTTCAAACTGGCTGTTATTAAGCCTCTCATCAAAAAACCACAACTTGACCCCAAAGAACTAGTTAATTATAGACCAATCTCGAATCTCCCTTTTCTGTCCAAGATACTAGAAAAGGTGGTATCCTCACAATTATATTCCTTCTTAGAGAAAAATGGTATATGTGAGGATTTCCAGTCAGGATTTAGACCGTATCATAGTACTGAGACTGCTCTCCTTAGAGTTACAAATGATCTGCTCTTATCATCTGATCGTGGGTGTATCTCTCTATTAGTTTTATTGGATCTTAGTGCTGCGTTTGACACAATTGACCACAACATTCTTTTGCATAGACTTGAACACTTTGTTGGCATCAGTGGAAGTGCATTAGCATGGTTTAAATCATACTTATATGACCGCCATCAGTTCGTAGCAGTGAATGAAGATGTATCCTATCGATCACAAGTGCAGTATGAAGTACCTCAAGGCTCAGTACTAGGGCCACTACTCTTCACGCTTTATATGTTACCCTTGGGAGATATCATCAGGAAACATGGTGTTAGATTTCACTGTTATGCTGATGATACTCAGCTCTATATTTCTTCGCAGCCCGGTGAAACACACCAATTTGAAAAACGAATGGATTGCATAGTCGATATAAAAAACTGGATGACGAGTAATTTCTTACTGCTAAATTCTGAAAAAAAAGAGGTGTTAATTATAGGACCTAAAAACTCCGCTTGTAATAACCTAGAACACTGTCTAAGACTTGATGGTTGCTCTGTCAATTCTTCGTCATCAGTTAGGAACCTAGGTGTGCTATTTGATCGCAATCTTTCCTTAGAAAGCCACGTTTCTAGCATTTGTAAAACTGCATTTTTCCATCTCAAAAATATATCTAAATTACGGCCTATGCTCTCAATGTAAAATGCAGAAATGTTAATCCATGCATTTATGACCTCAAGGTTAGATTATTGTAATGTTTTATTGGGTGGTTGTTCTGCATGCTTAGTAAACAAACTACAGCTAGTCCAAAATGCAGCAGCAAGAGTTCTTACTAGAACCAGGAAGTATGACCATATTAGCCCGGTCCTGTCAACACTGCACTGGCTCCCTATCAAGCATTGTATAGATTTTAAAATATTGCTTATTACTTATAAAGCCCTGAATGGTTTAGCACCTCAGTATTTGAATGAGCTCCTTTTACATTATAATCCTCTACGTCCGCTACGTTCTCAAAACTCAGGCAATTTGATAATACCTAGAATATCAAAATCAACTGCGGGCGGCAGATCCTTTTCCTATTTGGCGACGAAATTCTGGAATAACCTACCTAACATTGTTCGGGAGGCAGACACACTCTTGCAGTTTAAATCTAGATTAAAGACCCATCTCTTTAACCTGGCATACACATAACATACTAATATGCTTTTATTATCCAAATCCGTTAAAGGATTTTTAGGCTGCATTAATTAGGTAAACCGGAACCGGAAACACTTCCCATAACACCCTATGTACTTGCTACATCATTAGAAGAATGGCATCTACGCTAATATTTGTCTCTTTCTCTCTTGTTCCGAGGTCACCGTGGCCACCAGATCCAGTCTGTGTCCAGATCAGAGGGTCACTGCAGTCACCCGGATCCAGTACGTATCCAGACCAGATGCTGGATCAGCACCTAGAAAAGACCTCTACATCCCTGAAAGACAGCGGAGACCAGGACAACTAGAGCCCCATATACAGATCCCCTGTAAAGACCTTGTCTCAGAGGAGCACCAGGACAAGACCACAGGAAACAGATGATTCTTCTGCACAATCTGACTTTGCTGCAGCCTGGAATTGAACTACTGGTTTCGTCTGGTCAGAGGAGAACTGGCCCCCCAACTGAGCCTGGTTTCTCCCAAGGTTTTTTTCTCCATTCTGTCACCGATGGAGTTTCGGTTCCTTGCCGCTGTCGCCTCTGGCTTGCTTAGTTGGGGACACTTCATCTACAGCGATATCGTTGACTTGATTGCAAATAAATGCACAGACACTGTTTAACTGAACAGAGATGACATAACTGAATCCAATGATGAACTGCCTTTAACAATCATTTTTGCATTATTGAAACTGTTTTCCTAATGAATGTTGTTCAGTTGCTTTGACGCAATGTATTTTGTTTAAAGCGCTATATAAATAAAGGTAAAGGTAAAAAAAAGATGATACTGTGATTTTTTTTTCTGACTCAAATGCTGATGCTATAAACTCTAAATTAACATTGGATCTTCAGTGTTTACATGATTGGTTAAATAAAAACCATCTGACCATCAATGTAAAAAAAACTGAATGTATGTACTTCCATTCACCCAGGAAAAGTCTTTCTTATGCTGACTCTATTACTTTTGCAAATCAAGATCTTGTCGCGACAAAGACTTATAAATATCTTGGTGTGTTACTTGACACACACCTTTCATATCGGGATCATATTTCTGTTTTAACAAAAAAACTGTATAACAAGATTTTTGTGTATAACAAGATTAGACCATATCTTTCCTCTTCTGTTTCTGAAACTTATTTACATGCAATTGTGTTATCAACAATGTCTTACTGTCTTCCAATTTGGTCTCTCACCACTAAAGAAATTACTGAACCAATAGCACGATTATACAATCGTGCTTTTAAAATCCACAGTAATCTTCCAAAATGGTCTCATCATTGCATTGCATTGAAACGCTCAAATGCAAAAGACTTTTCAGCATTATATAAATAGTCATGCTATTACATTTTATTTTCAAATTCAAAATGCTACTACATCAACATTTGATGCAATTCATCAACCAGATAATAGGGGGCCAGTACGCCTTACTAGGTCAGTATCACAGGCACTCATACCAGTCCCTTCATACAAAAATAACTATGGTCAGAAACCTTTTTTTTATACATACACAAAAATCTGGAATGATATCCCATATCACATAAGAAAAATACCATCTGTTACAGGTTTTAAAAAGGCATACAAACTGTTTTTACTGAACAGTTACACTTGTGTTCATTAATTGTTTTTAAATTGTCCTAGTTTTGTTTGTATTGATTTGTATTGCTGTTTTTAGTTCTTTGTATTTGTTTAGCTTATGTTTAAAAGTGTTGTTTTTCTTTTCTTTTTATGTTGTAAAATGTGTTTTATGTTTTATGTTCTGCAGAACAGGAACCTGCTGGAAACCAGTTTTTAAACTGAGTCAGGACCGTTTAAACTGTATTTCAATGTTACTTGTTAACCTTTCCTGTATAATAAATAAATGAAATGAAATGAAATGAAGTATCATCCTCAGGGTGACCCGCAGCCTGAGCGGTTCAATTGTACCCACTTAGCCATGCTTGGAACCTTGAATGCTGAGAAAAAACAAAATTGGAGCCAACAGATACCCTACTTGGTGCATGCTTACAATAGTACCAAGAATGATGCTACCGGATACTCACACTACCTGTAGACATCTGTTTTGGCACTTCATCAGATGGGATGGATGATGTGTCCCACTCACAGTACATCAGCAATATGAAAAAAGATCTAAAACGGGCATACCAGTTAGCAATGGGAGAGGCTGAGAAAGTCCATCAAAGGAATAAAAGATCATATGACAAACAAGTGTCTTTCCAATCCTTGAATTCTGGGGATCGTGTGTTGATCAAGAACATAGGGTTAAAGGGTAAACACAAGCTTCAACCCAGATGGAGTCAAGTACCCTATGTGGTCTGTGATAAACTCCCAAATATACCAGTATATTGGGTAAAAACTGAAACAGGAAGCTGAAAAGTCAGAACACTTCACAGAGACCAACTGTTACCCATAGGGCAACAGGTGAGGTGGCCACAAAGCAAAGTGGAGAGAAACCCGATGAGGAAGAAGAAAAGGACTGATGTTGATGTTCCAGCACTGACAAATGAAGATTTATTATCCTCTGAAACTTCCTCTGAGTTTAAATACAATGTTTCAAAACCTTACAAATCAAACCTGGAGGGAATGCTGAATAAGAACGACACTTTGCCCAGTAAGTCAGAATTGGTATGCCAGGAGAGGAACCTGATCCATGAAGGCCTTTCTACTGAGGAAGGACACTTGTTACATGAAGAGGATGCAGAGAGCGACATTTCAAGTTCCTCCAGTTTCTCTGTAAGAGATGAAGAAGAAAGTGAAGAAGACACAAGTGGGGAGGAAGAAAGTGAACCAGTTAGGGAATAAAGGAGAATAAAGCCAGTTGTAAAACTCACCTATGATGAGCCAGGGAGGTCAAAAGATCAGCCCCTAACTATTGTTCACAGAGGAGTAATAATTCAAATAGGAAAGAAAGTAAATCACAAGAAACGTAAACCACTAGTGTAGGTAATATCCTAAAAGAAAATATTAGGTAGTCTACAAATCTGTATGGGGACATCCAGACATTTAAAAGGGGGGAGGGTGAAGCCCGGTTGAAGTTTATTCATTTGATTAAGTAATATTTCCTTTAAATTATTTTCTAATATTTTATTAATATGTATTGTATGTGTATTGCTTTCCTCATATAATATTATTGTGATGGAAAAGGAAGAAAAATGTATGATTATGTGTTGAGTTAAAAGTACTTGCCATTGTTAAGAGCGGGGATTGGTTAAACGCTGACGGGGCGGGAGGAGAGTGACCGAGTGGCGCGCGATTCTTAAGAAACAGCGCTGGTCGCACGTGAGAGATTAGTGAGGTCACATTTGTGGAAAACTACCGTGTATCGTTTCTCTTACCATATCCATAGAAGACATCCCAGATAGCGCCCTGAGATACCAGGGATTCTCAGTGGTTCCTCTGGCAACGTTGGATGACTTGATTGATCTGCCGTCAGTTCTTTGGACCGTGATCTCTCTTGCTGAAAGTCCGTCATGAAAGCCGGCTCGAACTAACAATCGGTAAGACAGCTGGGTTTTTTTTTTGCTCATTGAGCGAAGTGGCAATCCGTTTTGTGCCTCAACGATCCCCAGCACCACATCAGGCCTGCAACAGGGTATTTATTTTATTTGGTTTGGCAAATTTGAGCATTGACACCCGGGTGTTTTTGATTACTTTTGTGGGATGTTTATGTGAATAGTAACCATTGTGTTGAGGCAACAAAGATTTGGTGAGCGATATATTCTTCTCCATAGAGAATATTCATACATTGTTGTATTTGTGGATTATTGAGTTTGAAGAACCTTTTATTGGAAAAATCTAAAAAGTTTCACTTTTATTTTATTTCCAATTGCTATTTGAATTTTATTTGAGTAAACTACTACTAAAGATACTATTTTACTTATAAGATTTTGTGGTTATTTTAGTCCGTTAATAAGCACACCAATATTGGCATAAGGGTTTATTGAAATAAAGTTAATAATATTCAGAGGCTACTTAGAGAGATCTAACAATAAACTAGCTCAGGGCCCCTCCCACTTAAATCGGGGGAGGAGGGCACTACATGTGGAATCCCAAGTTTACAGCAATACGTGAAATTGCATAGACATGAAAAGCCATCAATCACTTAATTAACCCTCGCATTGAGTTCCTCAATGAGGTTAAAATTATATTAGATACACCAGTATCGATCAGCCTGGAGGTACTTTGCCTGTGTAAAGGGGTTCCCTTTGTTGTCGTTGAAAGGGGGTTCTGTTGCTGATTGGCTGGAAGTTCAGTAATCTTTGAAGTGACGTCTTGGGAAGCCCGTGGTTGGGCGTTGGCTGAAGACGCGGAGTTGTGGGCTAGCTGAAATTGAACGGCCACTCGAGGTCCGACTCGGAGACACAGCATTACAAAACTTAACTCAAAACACGAAACTCTCAAACGGAAAAGAAAAGAAACTAAAGTAAAAGGACAGAAGTACAATTTGACGAGACTAGGTGGTGTTTTTTCTCATCGTGGCTAAGTAGCAACAGGCATGCAGGCCGGAGCATGCTGGAACCGCGATCAAAGAATGCTAAAAGTGATGACTAAAAGCATGGCTAGTAGCAAACTAAAAGCAGGCATGACTAATAGCAGAAGCAAAGCTAAAAACTAAAAGCAAGATTTGATGGTGTCCTAAGTATTGAAACTGGCCTGTTGGCCACACCTTAAATGTTGTCTTGACCAATCAGATATTGTCTTTGCTCGGGGTATCATAAATCATCTGTTATCTTATCAAGCACATGGTCCGAATTTTCCCGCTCTTGCAGGGTATAATTTTGGACATGATTCCTATAAAAAATCTGATACATTTGACAAATAACTTATGGTCAGATACATTTCAAGCAAGTAGATTCAAACACATACATACTAAACATGAATATTAATCCTTAAGATATCCAATAGTTATTAAAAGACATACACAAAAAGTGATTATAACGTGATAGTCAAATGTGTGGGTTACATATAAATGAATATGGAGTTAAGCAATGGACTGATATTTATTTATAAGTCATTTCAAGTTCATTTTGGTCCATTTATATCTAGAAAAGATATTTTTGTGGAGACCAGAGGTTAAAAGGCCCCCTTAGGAATTTCAGTCTGGTTCTGGTAGGTGGAAGTCAATCCAAGGATCTTGTTTATTACTCTCATGGGTTTACATGTGCTGGCCGGCATTGAATCTTGATTACTTGCCCCAAATTTGACAATCTCTTCTTCGAATTGAAATGGTCAATAATTGTTCTAGTGGTGTTAATGTTGAAAGCTGTCCTGTGAAAGAGTTGGTTGGTTATCTTGCTTCTGACTCTGTGGCACGGAATGATTTACAACCTGTTGTTGCCTTTCTGAGGAATTCGGCTCGTGTTTCAACCTCAGTCCTGATCGACTCTTTAATTTGTCTGGTTCGGGTCAGATACGCTACACCTCACAAAAATGTATCCTTTCATTGGATAATAAGAATTTAAAACGGAGGGGAAATATCATTATGATATGAATGTTTTTCTCAAACACTCGTTGGACAATTATTGGCCCCCCTCGAAATTCTTATGAGTAAAATATCTCTGAAGTATATTCCCATTCTTATGAAAGTGACGTGACATTCAGCCAAGTATGGTGACCCATACTCAGAATTCGTGCTCTGCATTTAACCCATCCGAAGTGCGCACACACAGAGCAGTGAACACACACACACACACACACACACACTGTGAACACACACCCGGAGCAGTGGGCAGCCATTTATGCTGCAGCGCACGGGGAGCAGTTGGGGGTTCGATGCCTTGCTCAAGGGCACCTAAGTCGTGGTATTGAAGGTGGAGAGAGCACTGTACATGCACTCCCCCCACCCACAATTCCTGCCGGCCCGAGACTCAAACTCACAACCCTTCGATTGAGAGTCCGACTCTCTAACCATTAGTCCACGACTTCCCCATGGCATCATATTCAAGTCAAGTCACCTTTATTTATATAGGGCTTTAAACAAAAAGGATTGCGTCAAAGCAACTGAACAACATTAATTAGGAAAACAGTGTGTCAATAATGCAAAATGACAGTTAAAGGCAGTTCATCATTGAATTCAGTGATGTCATCCTCTCAGTTCAGTTTAAATAGTATCTGTGCAATCATTTGCAATCATGTCAATGATATCGCTGTAAATGAAGTGACCCCAAACTAAGCAAGCCAGAGGTGACAGCGGCAAGGAACCAAAACTCCATCGGTGACCGAATGGAGAAAAAACCTTGGGAGAAACCAGGCTCAGTTGGGGGGCCAGTTCTCTTCTGAGCAGACGAAACAAGCAGTTCAATTCCAGACTGCAGCAAAGTCAGATTGTGCAGAAGAATCATCGGTTTCCTGTGGTCTTGTCCCGGTGGTCGTCTGAGACAAGGTCTTTACAGGATATCTGTATCTGGGGCTCTAGTTGTCCTGGTCTCCGCTGTCTTTCAGGGCTATAGAGGTCTTTTCTAGGTGCTGATCCACCATCTGGTCTGGATACGTACTCGATCCGGGTGGCTGCAGTGATCCTCTGACTTGTATACAGACTGGATCTGGTGGCTACAGTGACTTCGGAATAAGAGAGAAACAGACTAATATTAGCGTAGATTCCATTCTTCTAATGATGTAGCAAGTACATAGGGTGTTATGGGAAGTGTTCCCAGTTCCAGTTTACCTAATTAATGCAGCCTATAAATCATTTAACGGATTTGGATATTAGAAGCATATTAGTGTGTTATGTGTAAGCCAGGTTAAAGAGATGGGTCTTTAATCTAGATTTAAACTGCAAGAGTGTGTCTGCATCCTGAACAATGTTAGGTAGGTTATTCCAGAGTTCAGTCGTTCATGAGTTCATGCAGTTTTACAAATGCTAGAAACATGGCTTTCTAAGGAAAGATTGCTATCAAATAGCACACTTAGGTTCCTAATTGATGATGAAGAATTGACAGAGCAGCCATCAAGTCTTAGGCAGCATTCTAGGTTATTACATGCAGAGTTTTTAGGTCCTATAATTAACACTTCTGGTTTTTTCCGAATTTAGCAGTAAGAAATGACTCGTCATCCAGTTTTTTAAATCGACTATGCATTCCATTAGTTTTTCAAATTGATATGTTTCGCCAGGCCACAAAGAAATATAGAGCGGAGTATCATCAGCATAAGAGTGAAAGCTAACACAGTGTTTCCTGATGATATCTCCCAAGGGTAACATGTAAAGTGCGAAGAGTAATTGCCCTAGTATTGAGCCTTGAGGTACTCCATACTACACTTGTGATCGATATGATACCTCTTCATTCACTACTACGAATTGATGACGGTCAAATAAGTACGATTTACCATGCTAATGCATTTTCATTAATGCCAACAAAGTCAAGTCAAGACAAGTCACCTTTATTTATATAGCACTTTAAACAAAATACATTGCGTCAAAGCAACTGAACAACATTCATTAGGAAAACAGTGTGTCAATAATGCAAAATGATAAAGGCAGTTCATCATTGAATTTAGTGATGTCATCTCTGTTCAGTTAAATAGTGTCTGTGCATTTATTTGCAATCAAGTCAACGATATCGCTGTAGATTAAGTGACCCCAACTTAGCAAGCCAGAGGTGACAGCGGCAAGGAACCGAAACTCCATCGGTGACAGAATGGAGAAAAAAACCTTGGGAGAAACCAGGCTCAGTTGGGGGGCCAGTTCTCCTCTGACCAGACGAAACCAGTAGTTCAATTTCAGGCTGCAGCAAAGTCAGATTGTGCAGAAGAATCATCTGTTTCCTGTGGTCTTGTCCTGGTGGTCCTCTGAGACAAGGTCTTTACAGGGGATCTGTATCTGGGGCTCTAGTTGTCCTGGTCTCTGCTGTCTTTCAGGGCAATAGAGGTCCTTTCTAGGTGCTGATCCACCATCTGGTCTGGATACGTACTGGATCCGGGTGACTGCAGTGACCCTCTGATCTGGATACAGACTGGATCTGGTGGCTACGGTGACCTCGGAATAAGAGAGAAACAGACAAACTAGTGTTCTAGTCTATGCAAAAGAATGTTGTGGTCAATAGCAGTAAGATCCAATAGCACTAATAGAGAGATACAACCATAATCAGATGATAAGAGCAGGTCATTTGTAACTCTAAGGAGAGCAGTCTCAGTACTATGATATGGTCTAAATCCTTATTGGAAATCCTCACAGATACCATTTTTCTATAAGAAGGAATATAATTGTGAGGATACTACCTTTTGTAGTATCTTGGTCAGAAAAGGGAGATTCTAGATCGGCCTATAATTAACTAGTTTTTTGGGGTCAAGTTGTGTTTTTTTGATGAGAGGCTTAATAACAGCCAGTTTGAAGGTTTTTGGTACATGTCCTAATGACAATGAGGAATTAATAATAGTCAGAATAGGATCTATGTTCCCAGGGATCTATGATAAAGCATATTCAGTTATCAGTCATGACTGGAACTTTAAATGGGAATGGCTTCTACAGTATGATCAGATGAAACTAAAAAAAATTTGCTTTTTAGCAGCAAACACTCAAAAAAAGTACCCCATGTGTACCATGAAATGTACAGCTGTATATTTGATGTTGTGGGCCTATATTTCTACTGGAGGTCCTGGAAATCTTGTTTAGATACATGGCATCATGGATTCTATAAAATACCAACAGATAAAAAATCAATAAGTGACTGACTCTGTTAGAAATCTTATAATGGGCCATGTTTGGACCTTTCAACCGTACAATAACCCAAATACAGAAATAGGTCACTGAGCTCAAAATCAAGCTTCTGCTATAGCCATTCCAGTCCTCTGACCTGAACCTTATGAAAAATGAGAGGAGTGAACTGAAGGGGAGAAGCACCAACATGGAGCTGGGAATCTAAAGGGTCTGGAGTGATTCTGGATGAAGGAATGGTCACTGATCTCTTGTCAGGTGTTCTCTAACCTCATCAGGCATTAAAGGAGAAAATTTAGACCTGTTAAAGTGGCAAATGGATGTTTCAAAAAGTATTGAATAAAAGGGGGCCATTAATTGCGGCCAGTGTGTATTAAAGAAAAATATAAAACATTATAATGTTATATTATTTAGTATTGTCACATCTAGGTGGATTTTTTTTTTGTTGTAATTGTCGAACTGTCTGTATAGTAGATAATTTTTTTTCTTTTGTACCGAAATCGTATCAAACCTTGACCTCCGAACCGTTTACCTTTCTACCCCTAATAGTTTATAAATATTAATTTTGTCCTATTTCATTTAATCAGTGCGCTGGCATCCAGCTGCGGGTTAACATATTAAAATGGAAAATTCTGCTACCCCGTCTCTAACTGGAAGCTCTGTAGTGGATCTGTTATCAACCAGCAAATTCAGATAAAGGGAAAATAACTACTAGTAGGCACATTTTTTTTAAACATTGTCCTTCAAGCTGGAATACTCAGGTTTACTCAGATTCAGCTCATGCTTGTTTATTGCGTCTTACACAAATACAGTGTCAGAAGTAAGCACTAACTCCTGATCATGGCCTTGAACAGCATTCCTGCTCCCGAGAAAATGCAGATAACCAGGCATATATCCAAGAATTGTGATAATTTCAGAGTGGAATTAGAGGACTATGAACTACCTACTGTGTTAATTGAGAAGTCCAAAGAGGAGAGAGCTGCAGCACTGCAGCGCTTAATGTGCAACGAATTTTGACATATCTACAGCCACAATATTGTGTTGAGTGACGCACAAACAAAAGATCCGAAAGCCATACTCAATGCCCTAGGTGACTACCTCAAGCCTGCTAGAAATGTGATCTACGAAAGGTATATATATGGGTGTTGCAAGCAGGAAGTGGACGAGCCTATTGACAGTTTTTTAACAAGGCTGCAGGAACAAGCATCAACCAGTGAATACAGAGAACTCAAAGATGAAATGAATCATGATAGACTTGTCCTGGGCATTGCGAATGAGAACACGAGGTGGCACCTGTTGTGTGAACATTGAGCTGACTTTGTCACAGAGTGTGGAAATATGCCGATTGGCAGAAGCGACAGAACAACGTGTAAAAGCAATCGACAATACAATCAGTAAAAGCAATCGACAATACAATCAGTGACAGTGTGAATGTCGCACAAGCACAGAGACTAAAATGCCAGGATGGTGAATTAAACAATGAGCACCCGGTCGGACTCTGTGTTGCATGTATTGTGGGGGCGGACATAAAAAAAGCAGATAGGAGTGTCCTGCACATGTCGATCATGTGGTGTATTGAATCATTTCACCAAGGTTTTAAAGCCCAACAGAGAGCTGACAGGGCAGGTAGAGTTAATGTAATGATGGCTGATGTGTCGCTCTTGGTGCGCGAGTACTGGCCCTTCAGAGATGAACTGAACATTCAGAATGGTGTGCTATTCAGAGGTCAGTTCGTTATTATACTGAAAGTACTGAGAGCTGAAATGCTGACTCCCATTCATGCCACTCATATTGAAGGAGAGGCCTGTTACAGACAGGCAAAGGAAATGCTTTTCTGGCCTAATATGAGAGGCGAGATAAAAGATTATGTGGCCAACTGCTCTGCATGTAACGAGTATGTGCACAAGCATCAAAGGGAAACGATGATGTCCCATGAGATTCCTGTCCGCCCCTGGCAAATTGTGAGTATGGACCTGTTTGCGTATGGTGGCCGGGAATTTCTTATAATAGTGGACCACTACTCAGATTACTGGGAAATTGATCAGCTGACAGCAGACACAGTCATTACACGCTGTAACGTTTAGTTTGCATGTTACAGGCACTCAAATAAGGTTTTCAGAAAGCAAAACTCGACAGGTCAGATCCATGGCTAGCAATTCTCCACTGGCAAAATACGCCGACAGAAGGATTAAACAGCAGTCCCGCACAGCGACTCATGTCCCGTAGACTTAGGAGGGGACTTCCCATGGCAAACAGTTTGCTTTTCCCCATGGTAGAACGAGTTTCAAAGAAACTGAGGTGAAAACGGTGTATGACGAAATTCCATTACAACGTGAGAGCCAAAGACCTCCCATAGCTTAATGTAGGTGAACACATCAGAATGAAACCCCTGCCTGGAGACCGCATGGGCCGGTGGTGGAAAGGCTAGTGTTTAGGAAAGGTGAATCTTTCATGTGTTCCCGGGGAATCGAACCCCCAACCTTGCACTTGATATCACAATGCTCTACCAATTGAGCTACAGGAACACAATAACAAACACATAATAAATACAGATAAGTAAACAAAATATATTCAGCACAAAACAAATAATATATTACTCCTTAACCCTCTGGAGTCTAAGGGTATTTTTGGGGCCTGGAGAAGTGTTGTCATGCCCTGACATTTGAACTTTTTTCAGTTTCTTATAAATATCTAAATGGGTAAAGTGTAATATCACTGTAATCAGCACAAACTATAATAATATGTGAAATGCATGTATGTACATGATTGTATTTTTGAGAAAAAAAAATATTATGCGTGGTTAGTGAAAAACTAAAAATGTTAAATCACTTGAATAAGGCAAAAAACACAAAGAACATTGGTTCCCGGGACTTTTGAGAACTGGAGCTTGTTTCCTAGAATTTTTCTTTCTAAATTATGTGAAAATCATCTTGTTTACTCACTTACAGAAAACAATATATTGATTTAAATTTTCTAAGACACTTTTTGTTGGTAAAAGTCATATGCGAGTAGGCGTCAACTATCATGAATATCATTGTGATTTACACCTGAGAAGACAAAGGCCTGCATAATGAGCTGCATAATGAGCCTTTAAGTCAGCTCGTGTCACTGAGAGGGAAGAGTTACAAGAAAGAATGTGAGAACAAAATAAATTTATATAATTTTATGTTTGTAGTTTATTTACAATATATTTAATTATCCCACAACACAATTTAATATCCACTTGGGGGAGCAGTTAAACAGTTTATTAGGAACAATCAAAGCTGACTTTCAAACTAATTTTTTTGCATCATTACTCCAGTCACACAAACCTTCAGAAATCCTTTTAACAATCTTATTTTCTACAAAAAACATTTATTGTTATTATCATCATTATTATATTATCATCACTTTTATCTGAAGTGTATTCAAGTACTCCAGCCTCCATCTTGCCCAGAACGTGTCTGCTAACGCAATTGGTGGAGTCCCAATCTTCTGCGTAAGCAGCATTGCTGGAGTAAGTAGAAGAGGCGCTTCCGGGTCTGAGGAGACTGGTATCAATGGGCTAGAGTTAATTATGGCCATGACGTCTGCCATCACTGTGCACAGGACTTCATGGGTAATCTTAGACCTCCCTTCTTGGAGCAACATCCAGGATACGCCGTGCCGTTCCTATCATGCACTCCCAACTGCCTCCTATGTTAGACACATGCGGGGGGTTAAAGACCCATGTGCATTTTTGACTAAGTTGGTATGCATTGACACTGTCCTCTTGAGCCTCTGGGACAAGCTTTAACTCATTGGTAGCCCAACAAAATTTGTCCCTCTATCTGACCTAATCTGCTTTGCTGGTCCCCTGATCGAGAAAAAGCTGCGGAGGGCATTTATGCAGCTTGAAGCAGTCATCGACTCAATCACCTCCAAATGGACAGCTCAACAATATCGCCCACCTCTTAGTGTTGGCACTTCCACCTCTGGTCCGATGTCCCACGACTTCCCAAGGCCCAAACACGTCCAGCCCTACATAGGTAAATGAAGGCTCTTGCTGCAGGTGCTCTGGGGGTGGTCCGCCATCTGCTGCTGTTCCAACCTGCCACGCAATTTTCTGCATGTCACACATTTGTAGAGAAGGCTGTTGATGGCTCTTTTTGCTCCCACTATCCATAGGCCACTTCCACGCACAGCACCTTCTGTGAAGTGCCTTCCCTGGTGTTTAACCTGTTCGTGGAGATGGCAAATAAGTAACACCGCAAGATGATGCTTGCCAGGGATAAGGATGGGATGAGTCTCATCTGCAGGTAGGTTTGAATGGGTAATGTGTCCTCCTACACATAGCAGACCCTCTTTGTCCCTCACAGGACGGCTGTGATGACTCCTCAGGTTCCAATAAAAATCTTGGTCCCATCAACCAACTGGTTCCTTGCAACTGACTTGCAGGCACAGATCTTGAGCCGAGTTCGGCTGGATTGTTTTCGGTGGCTACATATCTCTACTGACCCGGATGGCTGGACTGTCTGATGCACTGCATGCGGTTATTCACATATACGTAGAACTTTCGAAATTAATTAGTTATATATCCCAACACAACCTTACTGTCCGTGAAGGATCCTGTCCAACTTAAGCCCTATTTCCTCTCTGATCTGGTCCGCAATTTCTGTGGCCAACACTGCAGCGCAGAGTTCTAGTCTCTGGATGGTAAGCTCTGCCAGAGGTGCCAGTTTGGCCTTGCTGAGTACGAAACTGACTGACCTTCTGAAACTGTGTGACCTTCGTCAGTTTCCACCTTTAAGTAGGCAACTGCTGCAATTGCCTTTACAGAGGCATCAGAAAAGACGCATAGCTCTGTAGCTTTGGTCCTGGTCAGTGAACATGTAGAATAGGTGCGACTGATGTTCAGATGATTAAGACCTTGCAGTGAGTCCTGCCACCGTTGACACTTCTCAATTTTTTTCCGGAGGCAGGGGAGTGTCCCAATCTGTACCTTGAGAGACTAGTTCTAATAGAAGGAACCTGCCCTCAACTGTCACAGGCGCCAGGAAGCCCAATGGATCAAACACGCTGTTGATGATCGAGAGCACCCCTCTGCGCGTGAAGGGTTTCTGGGGCTCTGGAATGTTAAATGTGAATGTATCCCTTGTCCTATCCCAGGCTACACCCAGACTGCGCTGGATGGGTAAGTCATCAACTGCAAGGTCCAGAGTTTTCATACCCATGGCTCGATTTTCTTTAGGAAAGGCATTTATACCATCGACCTTGTTTGATGTGATCTTGTGGAGCTTTATGTTGTAACCTACCAGTAGATTTTGGGCTCTCTTTAGAACATCAACTGCTTCAACCTCAGTCGGAAAAGACCACAAGACGTCATCCACATAGAATTATCTTTTTCAGTCCTTTGGAAGACTGTTACACCAAGGAGGTCCTCTTACTGCTCCAGAGAATGAGGCCAAAGTAAGGAGACGTTCTGATGAAGAGGCTGACTTAAATCCTCCTTAACTTTGACAAGGTTCTCACAAGGAAGCATATAACTGGGACAACCATTGTCCATAATACATGTTTTAAATGTGTCTACTTCTGTAGGGGTGTGGGCTCCACCCAGGCAGACGTCACTGACAATGACATGGCCGAGATCGTGCTTCTGGGCAAATGGAGCGTTGTCTGGGCCATTAAACTGCCGACGAACCTTGTGGACCTGGAGAATGTCCCTCCCTAAAAAGAGCAAGATGTCTGCAGTGTCATCGAGAGCAGGTATTTGGTCAACCATAGCTCGCATGTGGCTGTGGCGGTACGCTGCTTCTGGGGTTGGGATTTCTGCTCGGCTGTTTGGGACATTATTGCTTCTGCTTCCTGCTTGAGCGCATCTAATTCTGCCTCTAGACGAGCTTTTTCGATTTCAATGTTTTTTTTTTATTTTAATGGGATGGTGTTAGCGCAGTGGATAAGACACATGCCTTTGGTCCTTATCCACTGTGAGACACCAATGTGTCCCTGAGCAAGACACTTATCCCCTAGTTGCTCCAGAGGCGTGCGCCCTCTGACATATATAGCAATTGTAAGTCGCTTTGGATAAAAGCGTCAGCTAAATGAATAAATGTAGATATAAATGTAATGTTCATTTCCTTTCTGATGAAGGAGGCTCTGGCTTTCGCTGTTTCCGCCTCTGCCCGTGCCGTAGCAGCTGCCACGTTGACCATAGATCGTTGAGAACGTGTAGATCAACGTGCACTAGATGACGTGTGTGATTTTGCATCAGCATTCTTCATTTTGTCTTGTATTTTTGGGGTCTCATTCATTGAAACTTGAGACTGAGGTTCTTTCTCTGAAACCATCTTCTTCTCAGAGGATGTCATTATACTTTACTGTTCTCATCTAACATGAAACAGCAAGCTAAACTCGTTCCTTCAAAAAGTTTTCCTCCAATGAACAGGCGATGTGTTGTACTTGGCAGGTAATTTTAATGAAGAAAAGGTAAAACTGAAATAAGAAACATAACAAATACAGATAAGTAAACAAAATATATTCAGCACAAAACAAATAATATATTACTTCTTAATTGGGTCTTAAGTTATTAAATTAAATATACTCACTGACGATGCCCCATGAACAAACAAAAGATGGATGGATAGAGATGGCATTAATTACAACATGTGCTTCTTCAACATGACTGCAACAACAGCACAACAGGAAATGATCTCACTCACAGGAAATCTAAATTACAAAATAAAACACACACCTTCAAAATAAAGGCATTCTACATTAAACAGTCTCTTGCAACTTTATTAATTACACCACACCGATCGTTACTCGCAGCGGTCGTCAGTCATGCCCACCACAGAGACTTGATTTGTGAGTCCTTCTTAGTGTCTTAGACAGACTAGGGCATCCGTAAAGATGATCAGTTAGTAATATTACAAAGTATAAGTTTAGCTAGTAATTTTGAGTTCATGTTAGGAGTTGGGGTTGTTAATGGAGGGAAGGGGTTCTTAGTGAAGGGTGGTAATTCTTTAAAGAAGGGGACATGTTACACAGTGTAATTCCATATATGGCCTGTATCCGGTGGTGGCGATGTTGTGTGGGTTCATGTGCAGTTGGTTCTGAGGCCTGTTAATAAAGTCGCATATTGATTCAATTCATGCTTGTTTATTGCATCTTATATTATACTATTGCATATATATATATATATATAAGTGTGTGTGTGTGTGTGTGTGTGTGTGTGTGTGTGTGTGTGTGTGTGTGTGTGTGCATCATTACAGTCTGTAAAATATGTGTATCTCTTATTACAAGACTGCAATTACTAGCAATCAGAAGAATTCCAGTTAATCAAGTATCTAGAAAAGATCTACTCTATAAACAATGCATTAAATTACATTAAAGACAAAAATAAATTAAACAAGCAAATGAAAGGATCTCACATGTATCTGATCCACTGATGAAGTCATGTGTCAAGTCAAGTGAATTATTAATCATTTTCTCACAGGCGTCCAATACTGACTTCAGGAAAAGGTTTAGTGATGGGAATGACGTAATGACGTCATTGGCGATGATGTAATGGCGTCACGTCTATCAAACATTCAAATATATAAAGTCAGTAATCAACTTTAGTCAGTTAAAAACCTCATAATTATGAGACGTTTACAATTAAGTTTTGCAACAACGCACCCAAATACAGTAACAGCAATAATGTGCATACGAGGATTTAAGTCTTGAAGATATAAAGTAAATAAATTAGGTGTCATCAGCGCAGAAACCATGATCCACTTACTATACATAATCCATTGCAATGTATTTGTTATTAAATGAATTTACGTTTCGCCAGATTTCCCTTCATTCAAGCCCTCGGTTTACCCCCGCTCATAACATTAGCACAGAATCAGTTCAGAATCAGTCACCAAAAGAACCAGTTCGGTTCAGACGTGCAGTGAGTCAGTCGGCTTTACGCTGAATCACGCATGCGCAGTATCATCAGCTCCTCGGTTCTCGAATCGGACGTGTCCGAAAGAAACAGGCGGGAAGGAAGTCGACCAGAAGTTGAAGTTGGCCGCGTGCCGCCATCTTGTAGCAGAACTTCACTTGCGTTAGCATCCCATTGACTCCCATTCATTTTGGCATCACTTTGAGACTTTGACTTTGTATAAAGGGCTCCATTACCTTCTATGTTACATTATGTCCCCATAGAAACAGTTTTTGTAAAAATAGGCTAACGATTGCGTCATAACCACTCGACTCTCTGTCACACAGTAGAGAAATTACCGTACAGACAGGAGGAGAAGCTCGCAGGCAATCGGGGAGACGTCAAGAGAGAAGCCCATAGATAGAAGTCCTGGCGTTACATTTTAAAATACTATACAAAATAATTAATCAGAATACTTACTCCTGCTCACTCACGCCAAAGAACTCCCCGCTCAAGCTAGCCGTCTCTGCAAGATTAACGATGGCAGTTTGCACGCACAGCTACTAGATTTACATCTGTCAGACAGGTTGCTGACGTCATCAAGCTTAGTTTGAGTCTGCGCATCAGAAACGGAAGTGCTAAAAATCGCTAAAAATGGGCTTCACTTGTCTCAATTGAGTTCCAATGGGGTCGCTGTGTCCATTTCTTTTACTGTCTATGGAAAGAAACCGTTTTCAGTTCAGTGTACTGATTATCCGAAAACCGATGCAACCGGTTCTTGCCTCGAGAACGAGAATCGCTCTAACCGGCACGTGCTGCAGTTCATAAGCTGCTCTACTCGTGTTCATGTTCTGTTTACTACAAACTCAATTTGTGAATGTGTCATCATTAACTATTAATATAGTACAGATATTTCATAAATCATCCCTTATTCCTATTGAACATAGAGTCTTTAGAGTCTTAATTATTGTCCAACTTCCCTGAAAACCCCTTTGGCCTATTTAATCTAACAATTTACAATTTAACAAAATATACAGATTAGATACATTCATCGCAAAAAAAAAGCAAAATAAAATATAGTTATTTTATCACACTTTCCGATGTTTAACAAAATACTTAAAAATTACACGAATGCGCAGTTTCATCAGTTCATCGGTTCTCAAATTGGACGCGTCCGAAATAAACAATACTTGGTTCAGTGTACTGGTGATCTGAAAACCGATGCAACCGGTTCTTTCCTCGAGAACGAGAATCAGCTCATCAGTTCTCAAATCGGACGCGTCCGACAGAAACGATTCTCGGTTCAGTGTACTGGTGATCCAAAAACCGATGCAACCGGTTCTTGACTCGAGAACGAGAACTGCTCCAGCAGTGGGTGTGTTCGTTCGTCATTTGGCTCTGCTCAATGTTCATCTTCAGTTCGGTCTTCACAGCAGTTCAGTCAGTGTACTGTTTGAGTAAATTAATTACTCCGGGATATTGGTTTATTCTGACTCAGAGGGAGTGTCAGTCACGTTAAAAAAGTGAACAGCTTAAGTAACTTGTGGATTAATGCTTACTGGAGACGCGAACTGTTTCAAACGATTCAGTTCGATTTGGTGAACTGGTTCAACCGGTTCACTAAGAAGAACCGGTTAAAATGAACGATTAGCTCACAAATCGAACATCACTAGTACGATTTAGTTTTCCTCGCCAGCATCAGTTGTACGCTTGGATAATATTGTCATTGATTTGACGCCATAGACCACACATTAGTGAGGAAAATGCTAGGTAAAGAGAGCTGGAGCAGTATTAGCTCTAGCTTAGCTCTTAGACCACTGTGCTTCCCCTGCCTTTGTTTACGATCTGGACGAGCACATCTGCTCAGGTGTGTAGAGTGCATAGCCTTGGTTGTTCTGGAGATCTCAGGGATGAGTAGAGGATTGGTGTTAAAACTGTTAGAAAAGTGCACATCAATATCCAAAAGCTCCTGTCGGATGTAAGATGTTAAGGGAAATCTGTTCAGTATGAACAGACCCGAGATGAGCAGGAAAAATACTGCAACATTTTTAAAACCTCTAGAGATATGAGCCTTGTGATGTGTACCCGCCACCATCTTGATCTAGATCATGAGTCAATATTTACAGTGTTGACCCTTGGTCTTCATAACCTCTACAATTTGCTCTGGCATGCTGGATATAAGTTTCTGGGCCAAATCCTGACTGATGGTGATTTATTAGTTACAGATTGTCTGAACAGGTTTTTGTCTGTTTCAGAGAACACCAGAAGGGAGCCCAGAGAGCCACATCACATCTCTGACGTGTGATCAAGCCTCAAATCCAGAGGAAAGCTAAAGTGAAAGCGCCTCTGGACTCGCTCGTTGTTAGAGATGCGGTGCGGCTCTCTGTCACACAATGTTTTCCGCAATCACTGAATTTAGCTCTTTAATGTGTTTAATGTGTGCTTAAATGGTGAACAATTGCTTGAATATTTTAATTGACAAGGCTTACAAACACAAGCAAACAGGGCGGTTGCAAGTGGGGTGAAAGGTGGTGACAGTGGTGGTCAGTAACGGAGTAGCTTTACTTCGTTACTGTACTTAAGTAGATTTTTCAAGTATCTGTACTTTACTGAAGTAGTTTTAAGTAACTTTTACTTCACTACATTCCGAAACATAAGATCGTACTTTTTACTTTACTACATTTCATAAAACATAGTTACTCCTTTTAATATATCACGTGCTCCGACATGCAGAAACAGATTTTCATTCATAGAGTCTTTTCAATGAACCTTTTAAATCAGATCACAAATCGCACCAAATGATTCGTTTTCGAATTAGAATGAGCCGATTGCAGCTGTTCTCGAGTCAACAACTCACTGATTCAAATGAACCATTTAGTGCGAGTCTCCAGTGAACTGAATTCACATATAAGAACTGGGAGATCTTGTGAGCATGCATGCGTTTGATGCTGTTAAAAGTAAGCTATTAATGTCGAAATTTAGGATTAAGTTTTGTAACTGAAAATCATATTTAGGTCAAAACTGTCAGTTGTTTGTGAACTAAATCTGCTGTAATGAGTGATCTATTTAAGCCCAATGAAATGCTTGAATGCAGACGATGCAGACACATCAATTAGTGTCTCTATGTTATAGGTAAAAAAAAAAAAAACGAAATACGGTAGTTCTAAGTGGCTATGCATTATTATTTTTTTCCTTCTTGTTTTCTCGTTATAACGACTTCATTTTCTCGTGATTTCGACATAAGATGTTTTCTTGTTAAAATGACTTAATTTTCTTGTTATCTTGACATAATGAGAGTTGTTTTTTGTTATAACGACTGAATTTCCTCGTTATCTCAAGATAACGAGATTTGTTTTTCATTAAAATGACTTCATTTCCTTGTGTTCTTGACATAACGAGATTTGTTTTTTTCATTATAATGACTTAATTTTCTTATTTTGACTTAACAAAAATTGAATGTTAAGGCCACATGAGTAAAGTGAGTCGATTGTTGGGTGAGGAAAGTAAGTCGCGGCTGAGGAGAGTCAGTGGTCCGCTGCGTGAGGAAAATGAGTCATCCCATGTGTGAGGAAAGTGAGTAGCTGACTAAGGAAAGTGAGTCGTCTGCTGGGCGAATATAGTGAGTCATCGACTGAGGAGAATCAGTGGTCCGCCGCGTGAGGAGAGTGTATATACAGATGCACTGCATGCCTAAAAGTGGTAAACTCAGTACCTACTGGCAATTGTATAGTGTAATTCCCACGTCAAGTCAGTAGCCCTATTTTTGGACCTTCCGGCCTGCCAGAGTGGCTTGGGGCGTGGTCAGATTTTCCTTCTTATTTGTCTCTGGCTGATCACATGCTTGCTTAATGAACACTCTAAAAACTGCTGGGTTGAAAACAACCCAATTTGGGTTATTTTGGCAACCCAGCGCTGGGTCAAAAAGGGACAAACCCAACGCTGGGTTATTTTAACCCAACCAGTTGCTTTTTTATGGTTTAAAATTACTACATTGCAGGGTTTCAAAAACCAGAGCATGTGCTTTTTTATCACTGTATTTCAGAAGGAAAACTACTGCATTTAGAGAAACATACCTCTCCCGCTCTTAGCGCCTCCTGCTGGCAGAAAATGAACTCGCGGAGTGCCGCCACGAATTGAGTGTAAGGCTGTGGGAAACACTGCACTACCGGTACTAGTCTAAAATGAACCCAAATTGAGCTAGGCATTAAACCTACAAATCTTGTTCATTTTAAATATCACTTTTACACACAAATAATTATTATCAAAAGGAAAATATTTATTAAAAACAAGACAAAAGTCAAAAAGTAACATGTAAGAAGAAATGCAGAAAAGGATGGCATTAACAGCTATAGAGTTCATAAAGCATTGAACATTTGTTGAATATAACTTAAGATCAAATTGGACTGTTACATTTTATATATTGTATAAAAATATACGAAATCACTATTATACAATACATGTACAATTAGTTAGGTTCTTTACCAACTATTCTAGCATGACAGTACACAAATAAACCACAACATTAACATTGATATTATAAAATTTAACAGACGTGTGTGTGAAAGAATGTGAGCATGTGTTTGAATGACAGAGTGTAAACTCTTCTACTAAACAACATTTTTTTTTACAAGTGATGCACTTACAGTTTGTTTCATAGTCCATAAATACAGATCATGCATCACTGTCAACTTTCATGATCTCTTTAGCATAATTGATGTAGTCATGAAGAAGCCCCATCAGCACATGTGATATCTTCTACATCATTCAGGGCAGCGTTCTCCTTTAAAACCACTGCTGTATCACATTAGAGGAAAGGAAGTTCTCTTCTCTGACCAGCATTCATCCCAGTCACCGCCTGCTCTTCATCAGTGGCCTAAAAAGAGAAACACATTTGAAAAAAATAAAACATTTAATTAAACTATCCATTTTCAGGTAGAGGTGTATTCACATCCGTAAGGACAGGTAAATAATCGGTGTTAAATTTTCAACACTTTGTGTGGTTGTTTAATGTCATGGTCCACCACAGCACTCCAGAAGGCTATAATGGCAGCACTAGTGTGAGGGCATGTAATATTGTTTGAATAAATATATTGCTTTCAGAAAGCTACTTTACTGAAACATTAAAACAGACATGACATTCACATACCTCACAAATGTTCATGTACGTGGAGGGCTGCTCTTCAAAGGGTTAGTTCACCAAATAATGAAAATGGTCATAATTTACTCTCCACGTTGTTTCCAGACCCACACAAACTCATTTTTGGAAAACAAATAAATATATTTAATATTCTCTTAATTTGTGTCCTCCATTGCTATTCTGGGAGACCAGTATTCTATTTTGAACATACGTGTTTGCTATCATATAATTTAAGAATTATTCATATATAAATATCGGAATGAATTACTTCTACAATAACTCTGTGTTTATGAGGCTTGAAAATACTGATTATCTAGACTATAAATGGATTAACAAAATCATGAGAAAATTCAAAATATATTCATTTGTGTTGTAAAGACAGACAAAAGTCTTATAGGTTTGGAATGACATGAGGGCAATTAAATTATTTTTTGTGTGAACTTTACCTTTAAGAAGGAAGACCAAGAAGTTGTTCTGAGTTCTGCAATGAAAAACACAGACATCAATGGTTTTAATGAAATAAGCACGTAATAATACTGTTGTTGCATCACAATGTGAAGTAAACCGGCAGGAGACAACAGACACATTTATTTTCTAAAAATAACTTACATAAAATCTCAAAAGAATGATTCTCCCATGTCTCTGGCTTTTAACATCTACAAAAACAAAACAAACAAACATTATTTTACTCTTAGTAAAAACAACAACAACATCAACAACAACAACTGATAACTGTTAACATGAAATTATGAAGTTTACTTGCCTTAAACAATCTTTCCCTCTCTTCCAAAGAAGCTCAGAAAACCTCCTCCTCACACAAGCAGACTTCTGTTCCCTTAACTTCAAAGTTAGTTTCAGTTCTGCAAAGAGGGACATCAATGGTTTCAATAAAATATGAACATATAATCACACTGTTGTTGCATCAAAATGTGAATTAAACAGGAAGGACACAACTGAAACATTAATTTTCTAAAAAAATAACTCGCATCAGTCTCATAAGAATGAAGTTATCTTGTCTCTGGATTTCAGCATCTACAAAAACAAACATTATTTTAGTCTTAGTAAAAATAAAGATAACTTGATGGAGTTCTGACGTTTACTCGGCTTAAACCGTCTGTCCCTCTCTTCAGAAGAAGCTGAGAACACCGCCTCCTCTTCAGACAGTGTGTGACTCTCACACAAACAGCTTCTGTGTTTTTAACTCTCAGTGCAGACACAGTGAAGACACGAGCTCGACAAGTCTGAAATATTACATGCAAAACATACTTTTAAAGATTACCACTTCAACAGCCTCAAAATAATTATGCTAGTCTTTACCACACAATGCTGTTTCCTTTAGGAGACTAACGTACATTCATTTTAACCGCGAAAAATAAGACAACAAATTAACATGAGTGTAACCATAAGCATAACAGTCTATTAACACCTCAAAAAGTGCAGATCATGTAAAATCTTATGTAAATATGACAAGACATTCACAGACGTTATATTAAAAGTACCTCTTCCGTTCAGTAACGTTAAATGAGGCCGTTAAGACCTCTGTGTCTGAGGCGAAAACCGTGTCCGTTTTTTTCAAATATAACGTTAAGCTCCTTTGTTTCCGCCTTTCATACAACCGGGTAAACAATAAACTATAACTTTAAGTTTTGAATCTTTAACTTACCATAATGTCTTTCACTTGCTTCTTGCTTTTTTCACACTGAGAAAATGGCGTCTGCTCGCCCTGGAGACGTACGATCTTAATGTGACGTGCGTGCTCTCCTTCACGTCCGCATTCTCAACCCAGCCCCGCTGGGTTAAAATCGAGACCAATTTTCAACCCAAACTTGGGTTAAAACAACCCAAAGTCCTACACAGCGGTCTCAACCGAGCATTTGGGTTGAAAAAATAACCCAGCGTTTTTTTAGATTGTAGCAGTTGTCATTTACTCCTGACATCTGACATGTTGAAGACACAGTGGATTACATTTGTTTTTGAAGAGAATGCGCCCCCAATCTACCTAAATGTGTCTGTTCGTGCACATCATTTGAGATCCAGCTTCACCAATAGGAGTATAAGGTTTTTTTAATGAATCTTTGTAAATCGCCTTTCCTAATAATGTGCTAATTAGCAAGTTTCAGGATGAATGCAGCTAAAACAAAGCGGCAAGGTGAGCAGAGCTCATTTGCGTTTAAAGGAAAATGCTACAATGCTCGCCTTTCCTAATAATGTGCTAATTAGCAAGTTTCAGGATGAATGCAACTAAACGAAAGCGGCAAGGTGAGCAGAGCTCATTTGCATTTAAAGGAAAATGCTACAAAACTACTTGCTCTAAAAAGAGCTGTTTTTGATGGTAAAAAGGGTGTTGTTTTACACTACCTGTCCTGGAGTACCCCCTGCCCTGCACATTTTGTATTTTTCCCCTAAATTATCACACCAGATTCAACTCATCAGCTCATTAGTTAAGACTGCAAGACAGGGACGTGCACAGACATTTTGAGGGGCAGGGGCTCAAGTGAAATAAAGGGCACTTATCATAATTAGTTTTTTTTTTTTTAAACAAAAAAGTATATATATATATATATATATATATATATATATATATATATATATATATATATATATATATTAACGCAACTCTGACTTCCTTTAAAAAAAAAATTGAAAAAAGTTAATTAATTATATCTTCCTCAAACTCACGCAATTGTTTCATTTTCAAAATATGTCTACAAAATAATCAGTTCACAGAAACCATGGTCTCCTTAGTATTCACTAGGTTTATAGAGCAGCAAAGGAAACCATTCCACAATGTGCATGTTTTGAAAACATTTTCTATGCTACTAGTTTCAAGTATATATATATATGAAGAGTTCAGATGCAAAAGCCTCTAAGTGCCATCTGAAATTTTCTTATGAGCTTTTTTTTTCAAGCTCGTATTTAAGTTCAGTAATTTAACTTAAATGACAATTAATAGGTAATTTTCATTGCCAGTAATGTGAAATAAGTGAACATAAACATACAAGCTTGATAAAAATTATCATTATTGAAGGAAATTATTGCATCAAACAGAGGGGCATGTTTTACTAATAATTTGTTTATTTTTGCACAAGGCACTACATCGTTTTAATTATTTTGGTGTTATCAGAATACATAACACTTTAAAATTAAACTTACCAAAATAGAGTAAAAATTCCATAAAAGCCAATGTCATGTATGTATTTGTGGTTGTATGGAATACTATTTTATAAAGGTTTCGAGAAAATAAAAAAAGTTAAATTACTTAAAGTTAATTTATAAATATTGTTATTTTTAAAGTTTAATGTTAACTTATTTCTACTCAGTTTTATTTATTAATGTAGCAGATGCAGTTGCTCAGATTTACTACATTTTTTAGAGTGTATCCTCCATCTGTTTGCATCTGTAGATTTCTTCTAAATTCACCAATTTAGATTTCTAAATTTCAGGGGGAAAGACTCTTGATGTAAGTCAATAACTGGGGACGTTCTGTATGCAAATTAGGCGTCAACTAGTTAAAATGCGCACATTTGCATCTAATTGACAGGGAAATGCAGGTAAATAGGATAAACAAAATAACTAAAGCATATCACCTGGTGGTGATATATGCTTATTTTATTAACTAATTTTATTACATGGCTTGGTTGAATTCCAATGTAGAATGCGGTCTGTTATAACCAACAGACCCCTGTGCGGAGTATAACAGACCGTTGCCATGAAAAACAGAGCGTTGCTATGGACTCACAGGATTCTAACCGTAGAGACGGAGCAGACTATTTTCTTTAGCGGAAGCAATACAATCGGGTTTAACCATCGGGGGAGAGGGAGAGGGAGCGCTTCAGAACTCCTGACCTGATATTTAGATACTATATTTCAATAAATATATTTGTTTGACAGGGAAGCTGTGTGCAAACAGAAATATATATTATTTTTCAAAAATAAAAAAAGCATCCCAGAAAAAAGGGCACTTTCTCTCCAGGAATAAAAAGGGCAGGTGCTCAAGCCCCCTTTCATGTCTATGTGTGCACGTGCCTGCTGCAAGAGCTGAAATGGGTGTGTCAGATATAAGGAGACATACAAAACAGGCAGTGCTGGAGGTACTTCATAGAGAGGTTCGAGAACCCCTGCCCAAAATAATTATATCAACTTGTGGGAAATGGGCATCCAATAACCCCTTTAAGTCTGATCAGTTTGAAAAGATATAGCAAGAAACTACACATTATGGTCCAGGTATCTGCTAAGTTCAGTTCTTTTAACATTAAAACCCTGGGAGGAGATACAGTCAGAAATTTTTATCTCAGAAGAAGAAGAGGAATAAGATTGTTTTAATAATAGTTTTCTATAGACCCTAAATGTCAATATGATATAAGTAGGCTTTATAGTATGTGATCATCTAAAAAAAAAATATATATATATATAATAATAATTGAAATTAAAGCTGCAAGCAGCGATGAACGGGCCCTCGCACCCGGGCTCACCAGCAGCGAGTGGCTTTAGTAAATAGGTGAACGGTGAGAAATATGCGTTTAAACTCATAAATATAAGTGGAATATATCAATGTGTATTCCATATATGTGCCAATCTTCCTGTTGCCAGCAGGTGGCGCTATCATTATAATGGAATATTGGCCTTCAGATGTGTTCAGGGCTGTACTCTTATAGAACATGTGAAGTTTGGGGAAGATCAAACATTTTATGCCTGAGTTACAACAACTTCTCTTGCTGTGGCGAGACATCAAATTTTGTCATTTTGCCATGGATATGCTCTTTAACAAAAACTCAAGATTGCCACAATTTAACATAACACAGGCCTTTAGATTAGACTGATCACAAAAATACATTAATGTCAAAAAATCTCTATGAGTAGTTTGTCTCAGCGTAAAATATTTAACTTCCTGTTGCCAGCAGGTGGCGCTACGACTATAATTGAATATGGGCATGTACAACCCGAATTCCGGAAAAGTTGGGACGTTTTTTAAATTTTAATAAAATGAAAACTAAAAGACTTTAAAATCACATGAGCCAATATTTTATTCACAATAGAACATAGATAACATAGCAAATGTTTACACTGAGAAAGTTTACAATTTTATGCACAAAATGAGCTCATTTCAATTTTGATTTCTGCTACAGGTCTCAAAATAGTTGGGACGGGGCATGTTTACCATGGTGTAGCATCTCATTTTCTTTTCAAAACAGTTTGAAGACGTCTGGGCATTGAGGCTATGAGTTGCTGGAGTTTTGCTGTTGGAATTTGGTCCCATTCTTGCCTTATATAGATTTCCAGCTGCTGAAGAGTTCGTGGTCGTCTTTGACGTATTTTTCGTTTAATGATGCGCCAAATGTTCTCTATAGGTGAAAGATCTGGACTGCAGGCAGGCCAGGTTAGCACCCGGACTCTTCTACGACGAAGCCATGCTGTTGTTATAGCTGCAGTATGTGGTTTTGCATTGTCCTGCTGAAATAAACAAGGCCTTCCCTGAAATAGACGTTGTTTGGAGGGAAGCATATGTTGCTCTAAAACCTTTATATACCTTTCAGCATTCACAGAGCCTTCCAAAACATGCAAGCTGCCCATACCGTATGCACTTATGCACCCCCATACCATCAGAGATGCTGGCTTTTGAACTGAACGCTGATAACATGCTGGAAGATCTCCCTCCTCTTTAGCCCGGAGGACAAGGCGTCCGTGATTTCCAACAAGAATGTCAAATTTGGACTCGTCTGACCATAAAACACTATTCCACTTTGAAATAGTCCATTTTAAATGAGCTTTGGCCCACAGGACACGACGGCGCTTCTGGACCATCTTCACATATGGCTTACTTTTTGCATGATAGAGCTTTAGTTGGCATCTGCTGATGGCACGGCGGATTGTGTTTACCGACAGTGGTTTCTGAAAGTATTCCTGGGCCCATTTAGTAATGTCATTGACACAATCATGCCGATGAGTGATGCAGTGTCGTCTGAGAGCCCGAAGACCACGGGCATCCAATAAAGGTCTCCGGCCTTGTCCCTTACGCACAGAGATTTCTCCAGTTTCTCTGAATCTTTTGATGAGATTTGCAAAGCCTTTGCAATTTGACGTTGAGGAACATTGTTTTTAAAGTTTTCCACAATTTTTTTATGCAGTCTTTCACAGATTGGAGAGCCTCTGCCCATCTTTACTTCTGAGAGACTCTGCTTCTCTAAGACAAAGCTTTTATAGCTAATCATGTTACAGACCTGATATCAATTAACTTAATTAATCACTAGATGTTCTCCCAGCTGAATCTTTTCAAAACTGCTTGCTTTTTTAGCCATTTGTTGCCCCCGTGCCAACTTTTTTGAGACCTGTAGCAGGCATTAAATTTTAAATGAGCTAATTAAGTGGATAAAAGTGTAAAATTTCTCAGTTTAAACATTTGCTACGTTATCTATGTTCTATTGTGAATATAATATTGGCTCATGTGATTTGAAATTCCTTTAGTTTTCATTTTATTACAATTTAAAAAACGTCCCAACTTTTCCGGAATTCGGGTTGTAGATCTGTTAAGGGCAGAAGTCTTATCTAACATGCAAAGTTTGGGGCAGATTGGACATTGTATGTCTGAGTTACAGCAACTTCCTTTTTCATGGCGAAACATCTAAATTTGTCAGGCCACCATGGACACTCCCTTTAACGAAATCTTAAGATCTTCCCAATTTAACTTCGCAAAGGCCTTTAGATATAACTGACCAAGTTTGATGTTGATCTGAATAAATCTCTAGGAGGAGTTCGTTAAAGGACCACCCCCTGAAAATGCCAAAAACAACACAAATTTTGCAGGGAACATTCTAAATAACTGACTTCCTGTTTGGATTCGGATTTCGTACCAAGAGACTTTTTCGTAGATATTGGTGTGTTACATGTGTGTACCGATTTTTGTACATGTACGTGAAACATAGTTTGAGGCGCACTCCGTTGAAAGTGTATATGCACTCAGTTGAAAGTGTATAGGTGGCGCTATCGAGCGATTTTGCCACACCCAATGGAATATTGGCCTTCAGATCTATTCAGGCCTTGACCCTTATCACACATGTGAAGTTTGGGCAAGATCGGACATTTTATGCCTGAGTTATAACATCTTTTATTCCCATGGCGACACATCGAACTTCGTCACGGTGCCATGGACACGCCCTTTAACAAAACCTCAAGTCCTTCGCAATTTAACATCACAAATGGCTTTAGATTACACTGACCAAGTTTGATGTTCATCTGAATAAATCTCTAGGAGGAGTTTGTTAAAGTACAACCCCTGAAAATAGCAAAAACAACACCAATTTTGCAGGGAAAATTCAAAATAACTGACTTCCTGTTGGGATTAGGATTTCGTACCAAGAGACTTTTTTGTAGGTATTGATGTGTTACATGTGTGTACTGATTTTTGTACATGTACGTGAAACATAGCTCGAGGTGCACTCCGTTGAAAGTGTATAGGTGGCGCTATCGAGCCATTTTGCCACACCCGATGGAATATTGGCCTTCAGATCTGTTCAGGTCAGGACTCTTATCAAACATGTGAAGTTTGGGGAGGATCGGACATTTTATGCCTGAGTTATAACATCTTTTATACCCTTGGCGAGACTTTGAACTTTGTAACAGCGCCATGGACACGCCCCTTAACGAAAACTTAAGATCTACACAATTTAACATTGCACAGGCCTTTAGATTAGACTGACCATAAAAAATACATTGATGTCAAAAAATTTCTAGGAGTAGTCTGTCGCAGTGTAAAATATGTCATTTCCTGTTGCCTATAGGTGGCGCTATGACTATAACTGAATATAGGCATGTAAATATGTTCAGGTCAGGAGCCTTATTAAACATGTGAAGTTTGGGGCACATTGGACATTGTATGTCTGAGTTATAGTAACTTCATTTTTCATGGCGAATCATCGAAATTCGCCAAGCCGCCACGGTCACGCCCTTTAACGAAAACTCAAAATCTTCGCAATTTAACATTGCAAAGGCCTTTAGATTAGGCATACCAAATTTGTTGATGATGTTGGTGTTGATCTGAATGAATCTCTAGGAGGAGTTCGTTAAAATACAACGCATGGAAATGACAAAAATGACACAAAATTTGCTCATAATATTAAAAATAACCGACCTTCCTGTTGGGTTTTGGATTATGCTCCAAGAGACTTTTTTGTAGGTTTTGGAGAGATACATGTGTATACCGATTTTCATACATGTATGTGAAACATAGCTCGAGGCGCACACCATTGAACGTGTATAGGTGGCGCTGTCGAGCCATTTTGCCACACCCACTTCTGAAACCCATATCAGACGTAAAATTTTCGCCAGTTCTGAGGTGTGTGCAACGTTTCATGACATTTCAAGCATGTTTAGGCTCTCAAAATTGCGATTCACTTTGGAGAAGTATAATAATAATAATAATAGTAATAATAATAATAAACGGAGCAATTCCAAGAGGGTCCTCGCACCATCGGTGCTCTGGCCCTAATTAAAGCTGCAAGCAGCGATGAAAGGGCCCTCGCACTCGGGCTCACCACCACCCGGTGCCCATAGGAGTAACAGTGAACGTTGGGCCATATGCTTATAAAAAAGTAAATGTTTGTGCCACATTTCCTGCTGCCAACAGGTGGCGCTATGATTATAACAGAATATTGACATGTAAATTTCTTCAGGTCAGGACTCTTACCAAACATGCAAAGTTTCGGGCAGATCAGACAAGTCATGTTTAAGTTAGTATAAAATAATTCATTTCCTGTTGCCAGCAGGCGGCGCTATAATTAGAATTGAATATTGGCCTTTAGTTTTGTTCAGACCAGTACTCTTATAAAACATGTGATGTTTGGGTAAGATGGGGAATTGTATGCATGAGTTACAACAACTTCCTGTTTTATAGTATTAATAGCATCGTTTTGCACATACTAAGTTATGCTAGAATGTTTGAAAATATTTCTAGCATGATTAGCACACAATGGCATATTTTACTGTGTTGCAAATATTGCATAAAAGTGTTAAAAATGACACTTCCTGTTGCCAGCAGGTGGCGCTATGACTATAACCGAATATGGGCATGTTGATTTATTTATGACAGGAACCTTGTCAAACGTGTGAAGTTTGGGGCAGATCGGACATTGCTTGCCTGAGTTACAGCATCTTCCTTTTTCACTGCATTAGTAGCATGCTTTGGCATTTAGCTAAGTGTTGCTAGCATGTTTTAGTTTGCTTCTAGAAGGTTGCCAGCATATTTAACCCTTTTTGACACATTTTAATTTGTTCCTAGGAGTCCATAACAGCATTCACCTTGTCACTTCCTGTTACCAGCAGGTGGCGCTATGACTATAACTGAATTTGGTCATGGGTGTTTGTTCAGAACAAAACACCTATCACACGTGTGAAGTTTGGGGAAGATCGGACATTGCTTGCCTGAGTTACAGCAACTTCCTTTTCACTACATTAGTAGCATGCTTTAGCCCTTAGCTAAGTGTTGCTAGGATGTATTAGTATGTATCTAGCATGTTGCCAGCCTATTTAACACTTGTTGATGCTTTTTAATATGTTCCTAGGAGTCCATAACAGTGTTAATCTTGTCACTTCCTGTTACCAGCAGGTGGCGCTATGACTATAACTGAATTTGGTCATGGGTGTTTGTTCAGGACAGAACACCTATCACTCGTGTGAAGTTTGGGGAAGATCGGACATTGCTTGCCTTAGTTACAGCAACTTCCTTTTTCACTGCCTTAGTAGAATGCTTTAACACTTAGCTAAATGTTGCTAGCATGTATTAGCATGCTTATAAAATTTTGCCAGCCTATTTAACCCTTGTTGATGCCTTTTATTATTTTGCAAGGAGTCCATAACAGTGTTAAACATGCCACCTCCTGTTGCCAGCAGGTGGCACTATGAATATAATCAAATATGGGCATGTTGATGTGTTCAGGACAGGACTCTTGTCAAACCGTTTGAAGTTTGAGGCAGATCGGACATTGCTGGCATTAGTTACAGCAAATTCCTTTTTCACTGCATCACTAGCATGCTTTAGCATTTAGCTAAGTGTTGCTAGCATGTATTGGTATGTTTCTAGCATACAACTTTTTAATATGTTCCTAGGAGTCCATAACAATGTTAACCATGTAACTTCCTGTTACCAGCAGGTGGCGCTATGACTATTACTGAATTTGGTCATGGGTGTTTGTTCAGGACAGAACACCCATCACACGTGTGAAGTTTGGGGACAGATTGGACATTGCTTGCCTGATTTACAGCAACTTCCTGTTTCACTGCAATAGTATGATGCTTAAGCACTTAGCTAATTGTTGCTAGCATGTATTAGTAGGTTACTAGCATGTTGCCAGCTTATTTAACACTTGTTGGCACTTTTTAATATGTTCCTAGGAGTCCATAACGGTGTTAACCATGTCACTTCCTGTTACCAGGAGGTGGCGCTATGACTATAACTGCATTTGGTCATGGGTGTTTGTTCAGGACAGAACACCCATAACACGTGTGGCGTTTGGGGCAGATCGGACATTGCTTGCCTGAGTTACAGCAACTTCCTGTTTCACTGTTTTAGTAGCATGCTTTAGCACTTAGCTAAATGTTGCTAGCATGTATTAGCATGCTTATAAAATTTTGCCAGCCTATTTAACCCTTGTTGATGCCTTTTATTATTTTGCAAGGAGTCCATAACTGTGTTAACCATGTCACTTCCTGTTGCCAGCAGGTGGCACTATGAATATAATTAAATATGGGCATGTTGATGTGTTTAGGACAGGACTCTTGTCAAACGTTTGAAGTTTGAGGCAGATCGAACATTGCTTGCATTAGTTACAGCAAATTCCTTTTTCACTGCATCACTAGCATGCTTTAGCATTTAGCTAAGTGTTGCTAGCATGTATTGGTATGTTTCTAGCATGTTGCCCGGCTTTTTAACACTTGTTGACACTTTTTAATATGTTCCTAGGAGTCCATAACAATGTTAACCATGTTACTTCCTGTTACCAGCAGGTGGCGCTATGACTATTACTGAATTTGGTCATGGGTGTTTGTTCAGGACAGAACACCAATAACATGTGTGAAGTTTGGGGGAGATCAGACATTGCTTGCCTGAGTTACAGCAACTTCCTGTTTCACTGCTTTAGTAGCATGCTTTAGCACTTAGCTAAATGTTGCTAGCATGTATTAGCATGCTTATAAAATTTTGCCAGCCTATTTAACCCTTGTTGATGCCTTTTATTATTTTGCAAGGAGTCCATAACTGTGTTAACCATGTCACTTCCTGTTACCAGCAGGTGGCGCTATGACTATAACTGAATTTGGTCATAGGTGTTTGTTCAGGACAGAACACCCATCACACGTGTGAAGTTTGGGGCAGATCGGACATTGCTTGCCTGAGTTACAGCAACTTCCTGTTTCATTGCATTAGTAGCATGCTTTAGCACATAGCTTAATGTTGGTAGCATGTATTAGCATGCTTATAAAATTTTGCCAGCCCATTTAACCCTTGTTGATGCCTTTTATTATTTTGCAAGGAGTCCATAACAGTGTTAAACATGCCACTTCCTGTTGCCAGCAGGTGGCACTATGAATATAATCAAATATGGGCATGTTGATGTGTTCAAGACAGGACTCTTGTCAAACGTTTGAAGTTTGAGGCAGATCGGACATTGCTTGCATTAGTTACAGCAAATTCCTTTTTCACTGCATCACTAGCATGCTTTATCATTTATCTAAGTGTTGCTAGCAATTAAGGCAAGCAATGTTCGATCTTCCCCAAACTTCACACGAGTGATAGGTGTTTTGTTCTGAAAAAACACCCATGACCAAATTCAGTTATACTCATAGCGCCACCTGCTGGTAACAGGAAGTGACAAGGTTAACACTGTTATGGACTCCTAGGAACATATTAATAAGCATCAAAAAGGGTTAAATAGGCTGGCAACATACTAGATACATACTAATACATGCTAGCAACACTTAGCTGAGTGTTAAAGCATTCTACTAAGGCAGGTGAAAAAGGAATTTGCTGTAACTAAGGCAAGCAATGTCCCATCTTCCCCAAACTTCACACGTGTGATAGGTGTTCTGTCCTGAACAGACACCCATGACCAAATTCAGTTATAGTCATTGTGCCACCTGCTGGTAACAGGAAGTGACATGGTTAACACTGTTACAGACTCCTAGGAATATATTAAAAGTGTAAACAAGTGTTAAATAGGCTGGCAACATACTAGATACATACTAATACATGCTAGCAACACTTAGCTAAGTGCTAAAGCATGCTACTAATGTAGTGAAAAAGGAAGTTGTAACCCAGGCAAGCAATGTCTGATCTTCCCCAAACTTCACACGTGTGATAGGTGTTCTGTTCTGAACAAACACCTATGACCAAATTCAGTTATAGTCATAGAGCCACCTGTTGGTAACAGGAAGTGACAAGGTTAACGCTGTTATGGACTCCTAGGAACAAATTAAAATGTGTCAAAAAGGGTTAAATATGCTGGCAACCTTCTAGAAGCATCCTAAAACATGCTAGCAACACTTAGCTAAGTGCTAAAGATGCTGTAACTCAGGCAAGCAATGTCCGATCTGCCAAAAAATTCACAAGTTTGACAAGTGTCCTGTCATAAATAAATCAACATGCCCATATTCGGTTATAGTCATAGCGCCACCTGCTGGCAACAGGAAGTGTCATTTTTAACACTTTTATGCACTATTTGCAACAGTAAAATATGCCATTGTGTGCTAATCATGCTAGAAATATTTTCAAACATTCTAGCAACACTTAGTATGTGCAAAACGATGCTATTAATACTATAAAACAGGAAGTTGTTGTAACTCATGCATACAATTCCCCATCTTACCCAAACATCACATGTTTTATAAGAGTACTGGCCTGAACTCAACTAAAGGCCAATATTCAATTCTAAGTATAGCGCCGCCTGCAGGCAACAGGAAATGAATTATTTTATACTAACTTAAACATGACTTGTCTGATCTGCCCGAAACTTTGCATGTTTGGTAAGAGTCCTGGCCTGAAGAAATTTTAATGTCAATATTCTGTTATAATCATAGCGCCACCTGTTGGCAGCAGGAAATGTGGCACAAATATTTACTATTTTATAGGCATATGGTCCAACGTTCACTGTTCCTCCTATGGGCACCGGGTGGTGGTGAGCCCGAGTGCGAGGGCCCTTTCATCGCTGCTTGCAGCTTTAATTAGGGCCCGAGCACCGATAGTGCGAGGACCCTCTTGGAATTGCTCCGTTTATTTTTATTATTATTATTATTATTATTATTATTATTAGGGCCCGAGCACCGATGGTGTGAGGACCCTCTTGGAATTGCTCCCTTTATTAGGGCCCGAGCCAGTCCGTGGCGGCCTGGCGAATTTTGATGATTCGCCATGAAAAATGAAGTTGCTATAACTCAGACATACAATGTCCAATCTGCCCGAAACTTCACATGTTTGATGAGACTCCAAACCTGAACAGATTGACATGCCCATATTCAGTTATAGTCATAGCGCTACCTATTGGCAACAGGAAGTGACATATTTTACACTGCGACTAACTACTCCTAGAAATTTTATGACATCAATGTCTTTTTTGTGGTCAGTCTAATCTAAAGGCCTGTGCGATGTTAAGTTGTGAAGATCTTGAGTTTTCGTTAAAAAGGCGTGTCCATGGCGCCGTGACGAAGTTCGATGTCTCGCCATGGGAATAAAAGATGTTATAACTCAGGCATAAAATGTCTGATCTTCCCCAAACTTCACATGTGTGATAAGAGTCCTGGCCTGAACACATCTGTAGGCCTATATTCCATCGGGTGTGGCAAAATGGCTCGATAGCGCCACCTATACATATTCAACATAGCGCGCCTCGAGCTCCGTTTCACGTACATGTACAAAAATCGGTACACACATGTAACACACCAATACCTACAAAAAAGTCTCTTGGTACGAAATCCGAAACCCAACAGAAAGTCGGGTATTTTTAATTTTATGAGCAAATTTTGTGTCATTTTTGTCATTTCCATGCGTTGTATTTTAACGAACTCCTCCTAGAGATTAATTCAGATCAACACCAAAGTTGGTATGCCTAATCTAAAGGCCTTTGCGATGTTAAATTGCGAAGGACTTGAGGTTTCGTTAAAGGGCGTGTCCATGGCGGCCTGACAAATTTCAATGTTTCGCCATGAAAAAGGAAGTTGCTGTAACTCAGACATACAATGTCCAATCTGCCCCAAACTTTGAATGTTAGATAAGACTTCTGCCCTTAACAGATCTACATGCCCATATTCAATTATAGTCATAGCGCCACCTGCTGGCAACAGGAAGTGACATATTTTACGCTGAGACAAACTACTCCTAGAGATTTTTTGACATTAATGTATTTTTGTGGTGAGTCTAATCTAAAGGCCTGTGTACTGTTAAATTGTGGCAATCTTAAGTTTTTGTTAAAGAGCGTGTCCATGGAAAAATGACAAAATTTGATGTCTCGCCACAGCAAGAGAAGTTGTTGTAACTCGGGCATAAAATGTTTGATCTTCCCCAAACTTCACATGTTCGATAAGAGTGCAGCCCTGAACACATCTGAAGGCCAATATTCCATTATAGTGATAGCGCCACCTGCTGGCAACAGGAAGATTTGCACATATATGGAATAAACATTGATATATTCTACTTATATTTATGAGTTTAAACGCATATTTCTCACCGTTCACCTATTTACTAGAGCCACTCGCTGCCGGTGAGCCCGGGTGCGAGGGCCCGTTCATCGCTGCTTGCAGCTTTAATTATTATTCTTCTTCTCTAAGATGAATCGCATTTTTGAGAGCCTAAACATGCTCGAAAAGTCATGAAACTTTGCACACACCTCAGAACTGGCGAAAATTTACGTCTGATATGGGTTTCAGAAGTGGGTGTGGCAAAATGGCTCGACAGCGCCACCTATACACGTTCAACGGTGTGTGCCTCGAGCTACGTTTCACGTACATGTATGAAAATTGGTATACACATGTATCTCTCCAATACCTACAAAAAAGTCTCTTGGAGCAAAATCCGAAACCCAACAGGAAGTCGGTTATTTTTAATTTTATGAGCAAATTTTGTGTCATTTTTGTCATTTCCATGCGTTGTATTTTAACGAACTCCTCCTAGAGATTAATTCAGATCAACACCAAAGTTGGTATGCCTAATCTAAAGGCCTGTGCGATGTTAAATTGCGAAGATTTTGAGTTTTCGTTAAAGGGCGTGTCCGTGGCGGCCTGGCGAATTTCGATGATTCGCCATGAAAAATGAAGTTGCTATAACTCAGATATACAATGTCCAATGTGTCCAAAACTTCACATGTTTAATAAGACTCCTGACCTGAACAGATTGATATGCCCATATTCAGTTATAGTCATAGCGCCACCTATAGGCAACAGGAAGTGACATATTTTACACTGCGACTAACTACTCCTAGAAATTTTATGACATCAATGTCTTTTTTGTGGTCAGTCTAATCTAAAGGCCTGTGCGATGTTAAATTGTGAAGATCTTGAGTTTTCGTTAAAAGGCGTGTCCATGGCGCCATGACGAAGTTTGATGTCTCGCCAAGGGAATAAAATATGTTATAACTCAAGCATAAAATGTCCGATCTTCCCCAAACTTCACATGTGTGATAAGAGTCCTGGCCTGAACACATCTGTAGGCCAATATTCCATCGGGTGTGGCAAAATGGCTCGATAGCGCCACCTATACAATTTCAACATAGCGCGCCTCGAGCTATGTTTCAAGTACATGTACAAAAATCGGTACACACATGTAACACACCAGTACCTACAAAAAAGTCTCTTGGTACGAAATCCTAATCCCAACAGGAAGTCGGTTATTTTGAAATTTCCCTGCAAAATTGGCGTTGTTTTTGCCATTTTCAGGGGTTGTACTTTAACGAACTCCTCCTAGAGATTTATTCGGATGAACACCAAACTTGGTCAGTGTAATCTAAAGCCATTTGCGATGTTAAATTGCGAAGGACTTGAGGTTTCGTTAAAGGGCGTGTCCATGGCGGCCTGACAAATTTCGATGTTTCGCCATGAAAAAGGAAGTTGCTGTAACTCAGACATACAATGTCCAATCTGCCCCAAACTTCACATGGTGGATAAGACTCATTACCTGAACAGATCTACATGCCAATATTCAGTTATAGTCATAGCGACACCTATTGGCAACAGGAAGTGAAATATTTTACACTGCGACACACTTCTCCTAGAAATTTTATGACATCAATGTTATTTTTGTGGTCAGTCTAATCTAAAGACCTGTGTGATGTTTAGTTGTGAAGATCTTGAGTTTTCGTTAAAAGGCGTGTCCATGGCGCCGTGACGAAGTTTGATGTGTCGCCATGGGAATAAAAGATGTTATAACTCAGGCATAAAATGTCCGATCTTGCCCAAACTTCACATGTGTGATAAGGGTCCGGGCCTGAACAGATCTGAAGGCCAATATTCCATTGGGTGTGGCAAAACGGCTCGATAGCGCTACCTATACACTTTCAACTGAGTGCATATACCCTTTCAATGGAGTGCGCCTCAAGCTATGTTTCACGTACATGTACAAAAATCGGTACACACATGTAACACACCAATATCTACGAAAAAGTCTCTTGGTACGAAATCCGAATCCAAACAGGAAGTCAGTTATTTAGAATGTTCTCTGCAAAATTGGTGTTGTTTTTGGCATTTTCAGGGGTTGTACTTTAACGAACTCCTCCTAGAGATTTATTCAGATCAGCATCAAACTTGGTCAGTTAAATCTAAAGGCCTTTGCGATGTTAAATTGGGAAGATCTTGAGATTTTGTTAAAGGGAGTGTCCATGGCGGCCTGACAAATTTCGATGTTTCGCCATGAAAAAGGAAGTTGCTGTAACTCAGACATACAATGTCCAATCTGCCCCAAACTTCACATGTTGGATAAGACTCATTACCTGAACAGATCTACATGCCAATATTCAGTTATAGTCATAGCGACACCTATTGGCAACAGGAAGTGAAATATTTTACACTGCTACAAACTACTCCTAGAAATTTTATGACATCAATGTTATTTTTGAGGTCAGTCTAATCTAAAGACCTGTGTGATGTTTAGTTGTGAAGATCTTGAGTTTTCGTTAAAAGGCGTGTCCATGGCGCCGTGACGAAGTTTGATGTGTCGCCATGGGAATAAAAGATGTTATAACTCAGGCATAAAATGTCCGATCTTGCCCAAACTTCACATGTGTGATAAGGGTCCGGGCCTGAACAGATCTGAAGGCCAATTTTCCATTGGGTGTGGCAAAATGGCTCGATAGCGCCACCGATACATTTTCAACAGAGTGCATATACACGTTTAACGGAGTGCGCCTCAAGCTATGTTTCACGTACATGTACAAAAATCGGTACACACATGTAACACACCAATACCTACTAAAAAGTCTCTTGGTACAAAATCCGAATCCAAACAGGAAGTCAGTTATTTAGAATTTTCTCTGCAAAATTGGTGTTGTTTTTGGCATTTTCAGGGGATGTACTTTAACGAACTCCTCCTAGATATTTATTCAGATCAACATCAAACTTGGTCAGTTAAATCTAAAGGCCTTTGCGAAGTTAAATTGGGAAGATCTTGAGGTTTCTTTTAAGGGAGTGTCCATGTCGGCCTGACAAATTTCGATGTTTCGCCATGAAAAAGGAAGTTGCTGTAACTCAGACATACAATGTCCAATCTGCCCCAAACTTCACATGTTGGATAAGACTCATTACCTGAAAAGATCTACATGCCAATATTCAGTTATAGTCATAGCGACACCTATTGGCAACAGGAAGTGAAATATTTTACACTGCGACAAACTACTCCTAGAAATTTTATGACATCAATGTTATTTTTGTGGTCAGTCTAATCTAAAGACCTGTGTGATGTTTAGTTGTGAAGATCTTGAGTTTTCGTTAAAAGGCGTGTCCATGGCGCCGTGACGAAGTTTGATGTGTCGCCATGGGAATAAAAGATGTTATAACTCAGGCATAAAATGTCCGATCTTGCCCAAACTTCACATGTGTGATAAGGGTCCGGGCCTGAACAGATCTGAAGGCCAATATTCCATTGGGTGTGGCAAAACGGCTCGATAGCGCTACCTATACACTTTCAACTGAGTGCATATACCCTTTCAATGGAGTGCGCCTCAAGCTATGTTTCACGTACATGTACAAAAATCGGTACACACATGTAACACACCAATATCTACGAAAAAGTCTCTAGGTACGAAATCCGAATCCAAACAGGAAGTCAGTTATTTAGAATGTTCTCTGCAAAATTGGTGTTGTTTTTGGCATTTTCAGGGGTTGTACTTTAACAAACTCCTCCTAGAGATTTATTCAGATCAGCATCAAACTTGGTCAGTTAAATCTAAAGGCCTTTGCGATGTTAAATTGGGAAGATCTTGAGATTTTGTTAAAGGTAGTGTCCATGGCGGCCTGACAAATTTCGATGTTTCGCCATGAAAAAGGAAGTTGCTGTAACTCAGACATACAATGTCCAATCTGCCCCAAACTTTGCATGTAGGGATGGGACGATAACCGGTTTTATTGATAACCGTGATAAAATGTGCTGAAGGTTAGTAATATCGTTTAAAAATGAATTATCATTAAAACCGTGTTTGATTATCGCGGTTTTAATAACTCACTATTAAATCATGTCCAGCCAGCAACAGTCTGACGCAAGCGCAGCGCACAATGTTTTTTTTGTTTTTTTTTCGAGAAGGAATGGCGAAAGTCAGTGACTTTTCTATGCTTTTCTATGCTTCTACACTTTTCATTGTAAGGAAGGAAATGCCACAGAATTTAATCTTTCTTTAAATTAAGTGCATAGAGTTGCTTGTTTTATTAGTTGTTTGTTGATTATTAAATATAAAACTTGCTGAAATGTTTTCAGTGTGAGCATTAACTATTTTTGAACACTTTCATCTCGTTTCAACAAAACCGTGATAATATTGATAATCGTGATAGTTTTAGTCACTATAATCGTGATATTAAATTTTCATACCGTCCCATCCCTATTTGCATGTTAGATAAGACTTCTGCCCTTAACAGATCTACATGCCCATATTCAATCATAGTCATAGCGCCACCTATTGGCAACAGGAAGTGACATATTTTACACTGCGACTAACTACTCCTAGAAATTTTATGACATCATTGTCTTTTTTGTGGTCAGTCTAATCTAAAGGCCTGTGCGATGTTAAGTTGTGAAGATCTTGAGTTTTCGTTAAGGGGCGTGTCCATGGCACCGTGACGAAGTTCGATGTCTCGCCATGGGAATAAAAGATGTTATAACTCAGGCTTAAAAAGGCCGATCTTCCCCAAACTTCACATGTGTGATAAGAGTCTTGGCCTGAACACATCTGTAGGCCAATATTCCATCGGGTGTGGCAAAATGGCTCGATAGCGCCACCTATACACTTTCAACATAGCGCGCCTCGAGCTCCGTTTCCCTTACATGTACAAAAATCGGTACACACATGTAACACACCAATACCTACAAAAAAGTCTCTTGGTACGAAATCCGAAACCCAACAGGAAGTCGGTTATTTTTAATTTTATGAGCAAATTTTGTGTCATTTTTGTCATTTCCATGCGTTGTATTTTAACGAACTCCTCCTAGAGATTCATTCAAATCAACACCAAAGTTGGTATGCCTAATCTAACGGCCTTTGTGATGTTCAATTGCGAAGGACTTGAGGTTTCGTTAAAGGGTGTGTCCATGGCGGCCTGACAAATTTCGATGTTTCGCCGTGAAAAATGAAGTTGCTATAACTATAACTATTGGCAACAGGAAGTGAAATATTTTACACTGCGACAAACTACTCCTAGAAATTTTATGACATCAATGTTATTTTTGTTGTCAGTCTAATCTAAAGACCTGTGTGATGTTTAGTTGTGAAGATCTTGAGTTTTCGTTAAAAGGCGTGTCCATGGCGCCGTGACAAAATTCAAAGTCTCGCCATAGGAATAAAAGATGTTATAACTCAGGCATAAAATGTCCGATCTTCCCCAAACTTCACATGTGTGATAAAAGTCCTGGCCTGAACAGATCTGAAGGCCAATATTCCATCGGGTGTGGCAAAATGGCTCGATAGCGCCACCTATACAATTTCAACATAGCGCGCCTCGAGCTATGTTTCAAGTACATGTACAAAAATCGGTACACACATGTAACACACCAGTACCTACAAAAAAGTCTCTTGGTACGAAATCCTAATCCCAACAGGAAGTCGGTTATTTTGAATTTTCCCTGCAAAATTGGTGTTGTTTTTGCCATTTTCAGGGGTTGTACTTTAACGAACTCCTCCTAGAGATTTATTCAGATGAACACCAAACTTGGTCAGTGTAATCTAAAGCCATTTGTGATGTTAAATTGCGAAGGACTTGAGGTTTCGTTAAAGGGCGTGTCCATGGCGGCCTGACAAATTTCGATGTTTTGCCATGAAAAAGGAAGTTGCTGTAATTCAGACATACAATGTCCAATCTGCCCCAAACTTCACATGTTGGATAAGACTCTTGACCTGAACAGATCTACATGCTAATATTCAGTTATAGTCATAGCGCCATCTATTGGCAACAGGAAGTGAAATATTTTACACTGCAACAAACTACTCCTAGAAATTTTATGACATCAATGTTATTTTTGGTGTCAGTCTAATCTAAAGACCGGTGTGATGTTTAGTTGTGAAGATCTTGAGTTTTCGTTAAAAGGCGTGTCCATGGCGCCGTGACGAAGTTTGATGTGTCGCCATGGGAATAAAAGATGTTATAACTCAGGCATAAAATGTCCGATCTTGCCCAAACTTCACATGTGTGATAAGGGTCCTGGCCTGAACAGATCTGAAGGCCAATATTCCATTGGGTGTGGCAAAATGGCTCGATAGCGCCACCTATACACTTTCAACTGAGTGCATATACACTTTCAACGGAGTGCGCCTCAAGCTATGTTTCACGTACATGTACAAAAATCGGTACACACATGTAACTCACCAATATCTACGAAAAAGTCTCTTGGTACGAAATCCGAATCCAAACAGGAAGTCAGTTATTTAGAATGTTCTCTGCAAAATTGGTGTTGTTTTTGGCATTTTCAGGGGTTGTACTTTAACGAACTCCTCCTAGAGATTTATTCAGATCAACATCAAACTTGGTCAGTTAAATCTAAAGGCCTTTGTGAAGTTAAATTGGGAAGATCTTGAGATTTCGTTAAAGGGAGTGTCCATGGCGGCCTGACAAATTTTGATGTTTCGCCATGAAAAAGGAAGTTGCTGTAACTCAGACATATAATGTCCAATCTGCCCCAAACTTCGCATGTTAGATAAGACTTCTGCCCTTAACAGATCTACATGCCCATATTCAATTATAGTCATAGTGCCACCTGCTGGCAACAGGAAGTGACATATTTTACGCTGAGACAAACTACTCCTAGAGATATTTTGACCTTAATGTATTTTTGTGGTCAGTCTAATCTAAAGGCCTGTGTAATGTTAAATTGTGGCAATCTTGAGTTTTTGTTAAAGAGCGTGTCCATGGCAAAAATGACAAAATTTGATATCTCGCCACTGCAAGAGTAGTTGTTGTAACTCAGGCATAAAATGTTTGATCTTCCCCAAACTTCACATGTTCGATAAGAGTGCAGCCCTGAACACATCTGAAGGCCAACATTCCATTATAATGATAGCGCCACCTGCTGGCAACAGAAAGATTGGCACATATATGGAATAAACTTTGATATATTCAACTTATATTTATGAGTTTAAATGCATATTTCTCACCGTTCACCTATTTACTAAAGCAGGGGTTTTCAAACTGTGGGTCGCGACCCACTTGTGGGTCACAGAATGGAACAAGGTGGGTCGCACAAAGTCACTTGGCTGCAGCTAAATTTGCGTTTCAATGACACACACACACACAGTTCAGTCTAGGGCTGCACGAAAGTGACGAGTGGGAACGGTGCGAGGCCGGTGGAGTGATTGGAATTGAGCGACACCTGCTCGACTCACCAGTCTCGAGAACCACGGAGGAGATCGGAAGGATACAAAAGAGGAGCGTCCGTCTCCCCGGCAACTCACTCCAGCCCACCGCCTCGAGCATCCTCCTTCGCCCTGCTCGATGGCACTGCGGATTCACCTCAGTGCCGAGGGATCTTCGGCACCGCGTCCCTCCTTCCTCCCAGGCTTCGGCACCAGTCTAACACATTAAAAACTTCTCAATCACGGGAAGGAGGAGGCGGGAACCGGGAACCCACTCGTCACAATGATATAGCCCACCAACATTAATAAGGACTGCAATATCCTTAGTGTGATTTTCGAATTGCAATTAAGTCCGCGTGCTTTGCGTGTTTTGAAGCGCGGGCGCGCACGAGTTGTAATAACAGTGAAGGTCTCAGAGCAATGTCATTAAAAGGTTCAATCGGTCCGCATTATTAAAAGAGAAAAATTTGCTCACTTCAATACACTATATTCCGCATGAGATTGCATACACCAGAAAACAAATGTTACGAAAACGGTTTCAGGTAGGCCATGTTCATTCATTTCTATCGTCCGTTTGAGCTCTGTGCACTTTTTTCGTTCGGGAAACGGTTTGTAAAAAGCATTTCACATGTACAGGGTGAGCAGTGCACAAACGCAGGGTTAATTGTAACACTACAAGATTTAAACATTTCCACATAACAAAATGCACAAAAAAATAATGCAATACTCCTTGACGTATCATCTCTTTTTAGAGAAAAATTTGCCAAAGTTCAGAAATCTTTTGAAGATATTGCTGAACATTAATTTAACCATTGCTAAAATAAATTTCTGCCTGAACTTAATGTCATCCAGTTTTTTTTTTTTTTTGTTTATTTAAAACGAGACACATGTTTATTATTATTTTTTACCTATTTCACAATTATTTTAATCTCCAAACAGTTTTAGATAGTTCTGCTTTGCTTCTTATGCTTTTTCTAAAAAAAGTGTTGGATTGTGCTCCGTTCTCACCGACACACACGGAAGGATCGTGAATGCATTTTCTGCAACAAAACACAGCAGCGCAGATTACAGTTCACTGGAGTGAGCCTGTTTAACGTTTTTATGGACACTACATATTCTAAAGTCTGTAAACAAAAATTAAAACTTAAATATTAATAGTGATTTTTTTCAGGTGTAGGCCTACTCTAAAATAAAAAGGTTTTTTTTCTTAAATACTTCATTTCTGTCATCAAACTTTTAAGTAAGATTAGGCTTAAAGTAATATCAACCTTTTTTTTTCCTCAAATATTGTGGTGGGTCATGAAATAGATTACACTTGTCTAGGTGGGTCGTGGAATGGAAAAGTTTGGGAACCACTGTACTAAAGCCACTCGCTGCCGGTGAGCCCGGGTGCGAGGGCCCGTTCATCGCTGCTTGCAGCTTTAATTATTATTATTATTATTATTAGGGCCCGAGCACCGATGGTGTGAGGACCCTCTTGGAATTGCTCCGTTTATTATTATTATTATTATTATTATTATTATTAGGGCCCGAGCACCGATGGTGTGAGGACCCTCTTGGAATTGCTCCGTTTATTATTATTATTATTATTATTATTATTATTATTATTATTCTCTAAGATGAATCGCATTTTTGAGAGCCTAAACATGCTCGAAAAGTCATGAAACTTTGCACACACCTCAGAACTGGTGAAAATTTACGTCTGATATGGGTTTCAGAAATGGGTGTGGCAAAATGGCTCGACAGCGCCACCTATACAAGTTCAACGGTGTGCGCCTCGAGCTACGTTTCACGTACATGTATGAAAATTGGTATACACATGTATGTCTCCAATACCTACAAAAAAGTCTCTTGGAGCAAAATCCGAAACCCAACAGGAAGTCGGTTATTTTTAATTTTATGAGCAAATTTTGTGTCATTTTTGTCATTTCCATGCGTTGTATTTTAACGAACTCCTCCTAGAGATTAATTCAGATCAACACCAAAGTTGGTATGCCTAATCTAAAGGCCTTTGCGATGTAAAATTGCGAAGGACTTGAGGTTTCGTTAAAGGGCGTGTCCATGGCGGCCTGACAAATTTCGATGTTTCGCCATGAAAAAGGAAGTTGCTGTAACTCAGACATACAATGTCCAATCTGCCCCAAACTTCACATGTTGGATAAGACTCTTGACCTGAACAGATCTACATGCCAATATTCAGTTATAGTCAGAGCGCCACATATTGGCAACAGGAAGTGAAATATTTTACACTGCGACAAACTACTCCTAGAAATTTTATGACATCAATGTTATTTTTGTGCTCAGTCTAATCTAAAGACCTGTGTGATGTTTAGTTGTGAAGATCTTGAGTTTTCGTTAAAAGGCGTGTCCATGGCGCTGTGACGAAGTTTGATGTGTCGCCATGGGAATAAAAGATGTTATAACTCAGGCATAAAATGTCCGATCTTGCCCAAACTTCACATGTGTGATAAGGGTCCTGGCCTGAACAGATTTGAAGGCCAATATTCCATTGGGTGTGGCAAAATGGCTCGATAGCGCCACCTATACATTTTCAACAGAGTGCATATACACTTTTAACGGAGTGCACCTCAAGCTATGTTTCACGTACATGTACAAAAATCGGTACAAACATGTAACACACCAATATCTACGAAAAAGTCTCTTGGTACAAAATCCGAATCCAAACAGGAAGTCAGTTATTTGGAATTTTCTCTGCAAAATTGGTGTTGTTTTTGGCATTTTCAGGGGTTGTACTTTAACGAACTCCTCCTAGAGATTTATTCAGATCAACATCAAACTTGGTCAGTTAAATCTAAAGGCCTTTGCGAAGGTAAATTGGGAAGATCTTGAGGTTTGGTTAAAGGGAGTGTCCATGGAGGCCTGACAAATTTCGATGTTTCGCCATGAAAAAGGAAGTTGCTGTAACTCAGACATACAATGTCCAATCTGCCCCAAACTTTGAATGTTAGATAAGACTTCTGCCCTTAACAGATCTACATGCCCATATTCAATTATAGTCTTAGCGCCACCTGCTGGCATCAGGAAGTGACATATTTTACGCTGAGACAAACTACTCCTAGAGATTTTTTGACATTAATGTATTTTTGTGGTCAGTCTAATCTAAAGGCCTGTGTACTGTTAAATTGTGGCAATCTTGAGTTTTTGTTAAAGAGCGTGTCCATGGCAAAAATGACAAAATTTGATGTCTCGCCACAGCAAGAGAAGTTGTTGTAACTCGGGCATAAAATGTTTGATCTTCCCCAAACTTCACATGTTCGATAAGAGTGCAGCCCTGAACACATCTGAAGGCCAATATTCCATTATAGTGATAGCGCCACCTGCTGGCAACAGGAAGATTTGCACATATATGGAATAAACATTGATATATTCTACTTATATTTATGAGTTTAAACGCATATTTCTCATCGTTCACCTATTTACTAGAGCCACTCGCTGCCGGTGAGCCCGGGTGCGAGGGCCCGTTCATCGCTGCTTGCAGCTTTAATTAGGGCCCGAGCACCGATGGTGTGAGGACCCTCTTGGAATTGCTCCGTTTATTATTATTATTATTATTATTATTATTATTCTTCTCCAGGATGAATTGCATTTTTGAGGGCCTAAACATACTCAAAAAGTCATGAAACTTTGCACACACCTCAGAACTGGCGAAAATGTACATCTGATATGGGTTTCAGAAGTGGGTGTGGCAAAATGGCTCGACAGCGCCACCTATACATGTTCAACGGTGTGCGCCTCGAGCTATGTTTCACGTACATGTATGAAAATCGGTACACACATGTAACTCTCCAATACCTACAAAAAAGTCTCTTAGAGCAAAATTCTAAACCCAACAGGAAGTCAGTTATTTTTAATATTATGAGCAAATTTTGTGTCATTTTTGCCATTTCCATGAGTTGTATTTTAACGAACTCCTCCTAGAAACTTATTCAGATCAACACCAAATTTGGTATGCCTAATCTAAAGGCCTTTGCGATGTTAAATTGCGAAGATTTTGAGTTTTCGTTAAAGGGCGTGTCCTTGGCGGCCTGGCGAATTTCGATGATTCGCCATGAAAAATGAAGTTGCTATAACTCAGACATACAATGTCCAATGTGCCCAAAACTTCACATGTTTAATAAGACTCCTGACCTGAACATATTTACATGCCCATATTCAGTTATAGTCATAGCGCCACCTATAGGCAACAGGAAGTGACATATTTTACACTTCGACAGACTACTCCTAGAAATTTTTTGACATCAATGTCTTTTTTATGGTCAGTATAATCTAAAGGCCTGTGCAATGTTAAATTGTGAAGATCTTGAGTTTTCGTTAAGGGGCGTGTCCATGGCGCCGTGAAAAAAAATTCAAAGTCTCGCCATGGGAATAAAAGATGTTATAACTCAGGCATAAAATGTCCGATCTTCCCCAAACTTCACATGTGTGATAAAAGTCCTGGCCTGAACAGATCTGAAGGCCAATATTCCATCGGGTGTGGCAAAATGGCTCGATAGCGCCACCTACACACTTTCAACGGAGTGCGCCTCGAGCTATGTTTCACGTACATGTACAAAAATTGGTACACACATGTAACACACCAATACCTACAAAAAAGTCTCTTGGTACGAAATCCGAAACCCAACAGGAAGTCGGTTATTTTTAATTTTATGAGCAAATTTTGTGTCATTTTTGTCATTTCCATGCGTTGTATTTTAACGAACTCCTCCTAGAGATTAATTCAGATCAACACCAAAGTTGTTATGCCTAATCTAAAGGCCTTTGCGATGTAAAATTGCGAAGGACTTGAGGTTTCGTTAAAGGGCGTGTCCATGGCGGCCTGACAAATTTCGATGTTTCGCCATGAAAAAGGAAGTTGCTGTAACTCAGACATACAATGTCCAATCTGCCCCAAACTTCACATGTTGGATAAGACTCTTGACCTGAACAGATCTACATGCCAATATTCAGTTATAGTCATAGCGCCACCTATTGGCAACAGGAAGTGGAATATTTTACACTGCGACAAACTACTCCTAGAAATTTTATGACATCAATGTTATTTTTGTGCTCAGTCTAAACTAAAGACCTGTGTGATGTTTAGTTGTGAAGATCTTGAGTCTTCGTTAAAAGGCGTGTCCATGGCGCCGTGACGAAGTTTGATGTGTCGCCATGGGAATAAAAGATGTTATAACTCAGGCATAAAATGTCCGATCTTGCCCAAACTTCACATGTGTGATAAGGGTCCTGGCCTGAACAGATTTGAAGGCCAATATTCCATTGGGTGTGGCAAAATGGCTCGATAGCGCCACCTATACATTTTCAACAGAGTGCATATACACTTTTAACGGAGTGCGCCTCAAGCTATGTTTCACGTACATGTACAAAAATCGGTACACACATGTAACACACCAATATCTACGAAAAAGTCTCTTGGTACAAAATCCGAATCCAAACAGGAAGTCAGTTATTTAGAATTTTCTCTGCAAAATTGGTGTTGTTTTTGGCATTTTCAGGGGTTGTACTTTAACGAACTCCTCCTAGAGATTTATTCAGATCAACATCAAACTTGGTCAGTTAAATCTAAAGGCCTTTGCGAAGGTAAATTGGGAAGATCTTGAGGTTTGGTTAAAGGGAGTGTCCATGGAGGCCTGACAAATTTCGATGTTTCGCCATGAAAAAGGAAGTTGCTGTAACTCAGACATACAATGTCCAATCTGCCCCAAACTTTGAATGTTAGATAAGACTTCTGCCCTTAACAGATCTACATGCCCATATTCAATTATAGTCATAGCGCCACCTGCTGGCAACAGGAAGTGACATATTTTACGCTGAGACAAACTACTCCTAGAGATTTTTTGACATTAATGTATTTTTGTGGTCAGTCTAATCTAAAGGCCTGTGTACTGTTAAATTGTGGCAATCTTGAGTTTTTGTTAAAGAGCGTGTCCATGGCAAAAATGACAAAATTTGATGTCTCGCCACAGCAAGAGAAGTTGTTGTAACTCGGGCATAAAATGTTTGATCTTCCCCAAACTTCACATGTTCGATAAGAGTGCAGCCCTGAACACATCTGAAGGCTAATATTCCATTATAGTGATAGCGCCACCTGCTGGCAACAGGAAGATTTGCACATATATGGAATAAACATTGATATATTCTACTTATATTTATGAGTTTAAACGCATATTTCTCACCGTTCACCTATTTACTAGAGCCACTCGCTGCCGGTGAGCCCGGGTGCGAGGGCCCGTTCATCGCTGCTTGCAGCTTTAATTAGGGCCCGAGCACCGATGGTGTGAGGACCCTCTTGGAATTGCTCCGTTTATTATTATTATTATTATTATTATTATTATTATTATTATTATTATTATTATTATTATTATTATTATTCTCCAGGATGAATTGCATTTTTGAGGGCCTAAACATACTCAAAAAGTCATGAAACTTTGCACACACCTCAGAACTGGCGAAAATGTACATCTGATATGGGTTTCAGAAGTGGGTGTGGCAAAATGGCTCGACAGCGCCACCTATACATGTTCAACGGTGTGCGCCTCGAGCTATGTTTCACGTACATGTATGAAAATCGGTACACACATGTACCTCTCCAATACCTACAAAAAAGTCTCTTAGAGCAAAATTCTAAACCCAAACAGGAAGTCAGTTATTTTTAATATTATGAGCAAATTTTGTGTCATTTTTGTCATTTCCATGAGTTGTATTTTAACGAACTCCTCCTAGAAACTTATTCAGATCAACACCAAATTTGGTATGCCTAATCTAAAGGCCTTTGCGATGTTAAATTGCGAAGATTTTGAGTTTTCGTTAAAGGGCGTGTACTTGGCGGCCTGGCGAATTTCGATGATTCGCCATGAAAAATGAAGTTGCTATAACTCAGACATACAATGTCCAATGTGCCCAAAACTTCACATGTTTAATAAGACTCCTGACCTGAACATATTTACATGCCCATATTCAGTTATAGTCATAGCGCCACCTATAGGCAACAGGAAGTGACATATTTTACACTTCGACAGACTACTCCTAGAAATTTTTTGACATCAATGTCTTTTTTATGGTCAGTATAATCTAAAGGCCTGTGCAATGTTAAATTGTGAAGATCTTGAGTTTTCGTTAAGGGGCGTGTCCATTGCGCCGTGAAAAAAATTCAAAGTCTCGCCATGGGAATAAAAGATGTTATAACTCAGGCATAAAATGTCCGATCTTCCCCAAACTTCACATGTGTGATAAAAGTCCTGGCCTGAACAGATATGAAGGCCAATATTCCATCGGGTGTGGCAAAATGGCTCGATAGCGCCACCTATACACTTTCAACGGAGTGCACCTCGAGCTATGTTTCACGTACATGTACAAAAATTGGTACACACATGCAACACACCAATACCTACAAAAAAGTCTCTTGGTACGAAATCCTAATCCCAACAGGAAGTCGGTTATTTTGAATTTTCCCTGCAAAATTGGTGTTGTTTTTGCCATTTTCAGGGGTTGTACTTTAACGAATTCCTCCTAGAGATTTATTCAGATGAACACCAAACTTGGTCAGTGTAATCTAAAGCCATTTGTGATGTTAAATTGCGAAGGACTTGAGGTTTCGTTAAAGGGCGTGTCCATGGTGGCCTGACAAATTTCAATGTTTCGCCATGAAAAAGGAAGTTGCTGTAACTCAGACATACAATGTCCAATCTGCCCCAAACTTCACATGTTGGATAAGACTTTTGACCTGAACAGATCTACATGCCAATATTCAGTTATAGTCATAGCGCCACCTATTGGCAACAGGAAGTGAAATATTTTACACTGCGACAAACTACTCCTAGAAATTTTATGACATCAATGTTATTTTTGTGGTCAGTCTAATCTAAAGACCTGTGTGATGTTCAGTTGTGAAGATCTTGAGTCTTCGTTAAAAGGCGTGTCCATGGCGCCGTGACGAAGTTTGATGTGTCGCCATGGGAATAAAAGATGTTATAACTCAGGCATAAAATGTCCGATCTTGCCCAAACTTCACATGTGTGACCTGAACAGGTTATAACTCAGACATACAGTGTCCAATCTGCCCCAAACTTCGCATGTTAGATAAGACTTCTGCCCTTAACAGATCTACATGCCCATATTCAATAGTCATAGCGCCACCTGCTGGCAACAGGAAGTGACATATTTTACGCTGAGACAAACTACTCCTAGAGATTTTTTGACATTAATGTATTTTTGTGGTCAGTCTAATCTAAAGGCCTGTGTAATGTTAAATTGTGGCAATCTTGAGTTTTTGTTAAAGAGCGTGTCCATGGCAAAAATGACAAAATTTGATGTCTCGCCACAGCAAGAGAATTTGTTGTAACTCAGGCATAAAATGTTTGATCTTCCCCAAACTTCACATGTTCGATAAGAGTGCAGCCCTGAACACATCTGAAGGCCAATATTCCATTATAATGATAGCGCAACCTGCTGGCAACCGGAAGATTGGCAGATATATGGAATAAATATTGATTTATTCTACTTAAATTTATGAGTTTAAACGCATATTTCTCACCGTTCACCTATTTACTAAAGCCACTCGCTGCCGGTGAGCCCGGGTGCGAGGGCCCGTTCATCGCTGCTTGCAGCTTTAATTAGGGCCCGAGCACCGATGGTGTGAGGACCCTCTTGGAATTGCTCCGTTTATTATTATTATTATTATTATTATTATTATTATTATTCTTCTCCAGGATGAATCGCATTTTTGAGGGCCTAAACATACTCAAAAAGTCATGAAACTTTGCACACTCCTCAGAACCGGCGAAAATGTACATCTGATATGGGTTTCAGAAGTGGGTGTGGCAAAATGGCTCGACAGCGCCACCTATACATGTTCAACGGTGTGCGCCTCGAGCTATGTTTCACGTACATGTATGAAAATCGGTACACACATGTAACTCTCCAATACCTACAAAAAAGTCTCTTAGAGCAAAATTCTAAACCCAACAGGAAGTCGGTTATTTTTAATATTATGAGCAAATTTTGTGTCATTTTTGCCATTTCCATGAGTTGTATTTTAACGAACTCCTCCTAGAAACTTATTCAGATCAACACCAAATTTGGTATGCCTAATCAAAAGGCCTTTGCGATGTTAAATTGCGAAGATTTTGAGTTTTCGTTAAAGGGCGTGTCCGTGGCGGCTTGGCGAATTTCGATGATTCGCCATGAAAAATGAAGTTGCTATAACTCAGACATACAATGTCCAATGTGCCCAAAACTTCACATGTTTAATAAGACTCCTGACCTGAACATATTTACATAACCATATTCAGTTATAGTCATAGCGCCACCTATAGGCAACAGGAAGTGACATATTTTACACTTCGACAGACTACTCCTAGAAATTTTTTGACATCAATGTCTTTTTTATGGTCAGTATAATCTAAAGGCCTGTGCAATGTTAAATTGTGAAGATCTTGAGTTTTCGTTAAGGGGCGTGTCCATGGCGCCGTGACAAACATCAAAGTCTCGCCATGGGAATAAAAGATGTTTTAACTCAGGCATAAAATGTCAGATCTTCCCCAAACTTCACATGTGTGATAAAAGTCCTGGCCTGAACAGATCTGAAGGCCAATATTCCATCGGGTGTGGCAAAATGGCTCGATAGCGCCACCTATACACTTTCAACGGAGTGCACCTCGAGCTATGTTTCACGTACATGTACAAAAATTGGTACACACATGTAACACACCAATACCTACAAAAAAGTCTCTTGGTATGAAATTCTAATCCCAACAGGAAGTCGGTTATTTTGAATTTTCATTGCAAAATTGGTGTTGTTTTTGCCATTTTCAGGGGTTGTACTTTAACGAACTCCTCCTAGAGATTTATTCAGATGAACACCAAACTTGGTCAGTGTAATCTAAAGCCATTTGTGATGTTAAATTGCGAAGGACTTTAGGTTTCGTTAAAGGGCGTGTCCATGGTGGCCTGACAAATTTCGATGTTTCGCCATGAAAAAGGAAGTTGCTGTAACTCAGACATACAATGTCCAATCTGCCCCAAACTTCACATGTTGGATAAGACTCTTGACCTGAACAAATCTACATGCCAATATTCAGTTATAGTCATAGCGCCACCTATTGGCAACAGGAAGTGAAATATTTTACACTGTGACAAACTACTCCTAGAAATTTTATGACATCAATGTTATTTTTGTGGTCAGTCTAATCTAAAGACCTGTGTGATGTTTAGTTGTGAAGATCTTGAGTTTTCGTTAAAAGGCGTGTCCATGGCGCCGTGACGAAGTTCGATGTGTCGCCATGGGAATAAAAGATGTTATAACTCAGGCATAAAATGTCCGATCTTGCCCAAACTTCACATGTGTGATAAGGGTCCTGGCCTGAACAGATCTGAAGGCCAATATTCCATTGGGTGTGGCAAAATGGCTCGATAGCGCCACCTATACACTTTCAACTGAGTGCATATACACTTTCAATAGAGTGCGCCTCAAGCTATGTTTCATGTACATGTACAAAAATCGGTACACACATGTAACACACCAATATCTACGAAAAAGTCTCTTGGTACGAAATCCGAATCCAAACAGGAAGTCCGTTATTTAGAATGTTCTCTGCAAAATTGGTGTTGTTTTTGGCATTTTCAGGGGTTGTACTTTAACGAACTCCTCCTAGAGATTAATTCAGATCAACACCAAAGTTGGTATGCCTAATCTAAAGGCCTTTGCGATGTTAAATTGCGAAGATTTTGAGTTTTCGTTAAAGGGCGTGTCCGTGGCAGCCTGGCGAATTTCGATGATTCGCCATGAAAAATGAAGTTGCTATAACTCAGACATACAATGTCCAATGTGTCCAAAACTTCATATGTTTAATAAGACTCCTGACCTGAACAGATTAACATGCCCATATTCAGTTATAGTCATAGCGCCACCTATAGGCAACAGGAAGTGACATATTTTACACTGCGACTAACTACTCCTAGAAATTTTATGACATCAATGTCTTTTTTGTGGTCAGTCTAATCTAAAGGCCTGTGCGATGTTAAATTGTGAAGATCTTGAGTTTTCGTTAAAAGGCGTGTCCATGGCGCCATGACGAAGTTCGATGTCTCGCCAAGGGAATAAAATATGTTATAACTAAGGCATAAAATGTCCGATCTTCCCCAAACTTCACATGTGTGATAAGAGTCCTGGCCTGAACACATCTGTAGGCCAATATTCCATCGAGTGTGGCAAAATGGCTCGATAGCGCCACCTATACACTTTCAACATAGCGCGCCTCGAGCTCCGTTTCAAGTACATGTACAAAAATCGGTACACACATGTAACACACCAGTACCTACAAAAAAGTCTCTTGGTACGAAATCCTAATCCCAACAGGAAGTCGGTTATTTTGAATTTTCTCTGCAAATTTGGTGTTGTTTTTGCCATTTTCAGGGGTTGTACTTTAACAAACTCCTCCTAGAGATTTATTCAGATGAACACCAAACTTGGTCAGTGTAATCTAAAGCCATTTGCGATGTTAAATTGCGAAGGACTTGAGGTTTCGTTAAAGGGCGTGTCCATGGCGGCCTGACAAATTTCGATGTTTCGCCATGCAAAAGGAAGTTGCTGTTACTCCGACATACAATGTCCAATCTGCCCCAAACTTCACATGTTGGATAAGACTCTTGACCTGAACAGATCTACATGCCAATATTCAGTTATAGTCATAGCGCCACCTATTGGCAACAGGAAGTGAAATATTTTACACTGCGACAAACTACTCCTAGAAATTGTATGACATCAATGTTATTTTTGTGGTCAGTCTAATCTAAAGACCTGTGTGATGTTTAGTTGTGAAGATCTTGAGTTTTCGTTAAAAGGCGTGTCCATGGGCGCCGTGACGAAGTTTGATGTGTCGCCATGGGAATAAAAGATGTTATAACTCAGGCATAAAATGTCCAATCTTGCCCAAACTTCACATGTGTGATAAGGGTCCTGGCCTGAACAGATCTGAAGGCCAATATTCCATCGGGTGTGGCAAAATTGCTCGATAGCGCCACCTTTACACTTTCAACGGAGTGCGCCTCGAGCTCCGTTTCACGTACATGTACAAAAATTGGTACACACATGTAACACACCAATACCTACAAAAAAGTCTCTTGGTACGAAATCCGAATCCCAACAGGAAGTCGGTTATTTAGAATTTTCTCTTCAAAATTGGCGTTGTTTTTGCCATTTTCAGGGGTTGTAATTTAACAAACTCCTCCTAGAGATTTATTCAGATCAGCATCAAACTTGGTCAGTGTAATCTTAAGCCCTTTGCAATGTTAAATTGCGAAGATCTTGAGGTTTCGTTAAAGGGCGTGTCCATGGCGGCCTGACAAATTTCGATGTTTCGCCATTAAAAAGGAAGTTGCTGTAACTCAGACATACAATGTCCAATCTGCCCCAAACTTCACATGTTAGATAAGAATTCTGCCCTTAACAGATCTACATGCCCATATTCATTTATAGTCATAGCGCCACCTGCTGGCAACAGGAAGTGTCATGTTTTACACTGCAAAGAACTACTCCAAGAAATTTTATTACATCAACATTTTATTTTGGTCAGTCTAATCTAAAGGTCTTTGCAATGTTAAATTGTGGAGATCTTTAGATTTTGTTACAGGGCGTGTCCATGGCGCTGTGACAAAATTTGATGTCTCGCCATAGGAAGAGAAGTTGTTGTAATTCAGGCATAAAATGTTCGATATTCCCCAAACTTCACATGTTCGATAAGACTCCTGGCCTGAACACATCTGAAGGTCAATATTCCATTATAATGATAGCGCCACCTATTGGCAACAGCAAAATTGGTACATATAAATGACTTTGACATACAACCCGAATTCCGGAAAAGATGGGACGTTTTTTAAATTTTAATAAAATGAAAACTAAAAGACTTTCAAATCACATGACCCAATATTTTATTCACAATAGAACATAGATAACATAGCAAATGTTTAAACTGAGAAAGTTTACAATTTTATGCACAAAATGAGCTCATTTCAATTTTGATTTCTGCTACAGGTCTCAAAATAGTTGGGACGGGGCATGTTTACCATGGTGTAGCATCTCCTTTTCTTTTCAAAACAGTTTGAAGACGTCTGGGCATTGAGGCTATGAGTTGCTGGAGTTTTGCTGTTGGAATTTGGTCCCATTCTTGCCTTATATAGATTTCCAGCTGCTGAAGAGTTCGTGGTCGTCTTTGACGTATTTTTCGTTTAATGATGCGCCAAATGTTCTCTATAGGTGAAAGATCTGGACTGCAGGCAGGCCAGGTTAGCACCCGGACTCTTCTACGACGAAGCCATGCTGTTGTTATAGCTGCAGTATGTGGTTTTGCATTGTCCTGCTGAAATAAACAAGGCCTTTCCTGAAATAGACGTTGTTTGGAGGGAAGCATATGTTGCTCTAAAACCTTTATATACCTTTCAGCATTCACAGAGCCTTCCAAAACATGCAAGCTGCCCATACCGTATGCACTTATGCACCCCCATACCATCAGAGATGCTGGCTTTTGAACTGAACGCTGATAACATGCTGGAAGGTCTCCCTCCTCTTTAGCCCGGAGGACACGGCGTCCGTGATTTCCAACAAGAATGTCAAATTTGGACTCGTCTGACCATAAAACACTATTCCACTTTGAAATAGTCCATTTTAATGAGCCTTGGCCCACAGGACACGACGGCGCTTCTGGACCATGTTCACATATGGCTTCCTTTTTGCATGATAGAGCTTTAGTTGGCATCTGCTGATGGCACGGCGGATTGTGTTTACCGACAGTGGTTTCTGAAAGTATTCCTGGGCCCATTTAGTAATGTCATTGACACAATCATGCCGATGAGTGATGCAGTGTCGTCTGAGAGCCCGAAGACCACGGGCATCCAATAAAGGTCTCCGGCCTTGTCCCTTACGCACAGAGATTTCTCCAGTTTCTCTGAATCTTTTGATGATGTTATGCACTGTAGATGATGAGATTTGTAAAGCCTTTGCAATTTGACGTTGAAGAACATTGTTTTTAAAGTTTTCCACATTTTTTTTTACGCAGTCTTTCACAGATCTGCCCATCTATACTTCTGAGAGACTCTGATTCTCTAAGACAAAGCTTTTATAGCTAATCATGTTACAGACCTGATATCAATTAACTAAATTAATCACTAGATGTTCTCCCAGCTGAATCTTTTCAAAACTGCTTGCTTTTTTAGCAATTTGTTGCCCCCGTGCCAACTTTTTTGAGACCTGTAGCAGGCATTAAATTTTAAATGAGCTAATTAAGTGGATAAAAGTGTACAATTTCTCAGTTTAAACATTTGCTACGTTATCTATGTTCTATTGTGAATAAAATATTGGCTCATGTGATTTGAAATTCCTTTAGTTTTCATTTTATTAAAATTTAAAAAACGTCCCAACTTTTCCGGAATTCGGGTTGTATTTCACTTTTTATTTACGATTTGAAATGCATATTTCTCACCGTTCACCTTTTTACTAAAGCCACACGATGGCGGTGAGCCCGAGTGCGAGGGCCCGTTCATCGCTGCTTGCAGCTTTAAGTAGGGCCCGAGCACCGATGGTGTGAGGACCCTCTTGGAATTGCTCTGTTTATTATTATTATTATTATTATTATTATTATTATTATTATTATTATTATTATTATTATTATTATTATTATTCTCCAGGATGAATCGCATTTTTGAGGGCCTAAACATACTCAAAAAGTCATGAAACTTTGCACACACCTCAGAACCGGCGAAAATGTACATCTGATATGGGTTTCAGAAGTGGGTGTGGCAAAATGGCTCGACAGCGCCACCTATACATGTTCAACGGTGTGCGCCTCGAGCTATGTTTCACATACATGTATGAAAATCGGTACACACATGTAACTCTCCAATACCTACAAAAAAGTCTCTTAGAGCAAAATTCTAAACCCAACAGGAAGTCAGTTATTTTGAATATTATGAGCAAATTTTGTGTCATTTTTGCCATTTCCATGAGTTGTATTTTAACGAACTCCCAATGGAATTGGGAGCTGTAACTCAGACATACAATGTCCAATCTGCCCCAAACTTCACATGTTGGATAAGATTTTTGACCTGAACAGATCTACATGCCAATATTCAGTTATAGTCATAGCGCCACCTATTGGCAACAGGAAGTGAAATATTTTACACTGCGACAAACTACTCCTAGAAATTTTATGACATCAATGTTATTTTTGTGGTCAGTCTAATCTAAAGACCTGTGTGAAGTTTAGTTGTGAAGATCTTGAGTTTTCGTTAATAGGCGTGTCCATGGCGCCGTGACGAAGTTTGATGTGTCGCCATGGGAATAAAAGATGTTATAACTCAGGCATAAAATGTCCGATCTTGCCCAAACTTCACATGTGTGATAAGGGTCCTGGCATGAACAGATCTGAAGGCCAATATTCCATTGGGTGTGGCAAAATGGCTCGATAGCGCCACCTATACACTTTCAACTGAGTGCATATACACATTCAATGGAGTGCGCCTCAAGCTACGTGTCACGTACATGTACGAAAATCGGTACACATATGTAAGACACCAATAGCTACAAAAAAGTCTCTTGGTGCGAAATCCGAATCCCAACAGGAAGTCGGTTATTTTGAATTTTCCCTGCAAAATTGGTGTTGTTTTTGCCATTTTCAGTGGTTGTACTTTAACGAACTCCTCCTACAGATTTATTCAGATCTACACCAAACCTGGTCAGTGTAATCTTAAGCCCTTTGCAATGTTAAATTGCGAAGATCTTGAGGTTTCGTTAAAGGGCGTGTCCATGGCGGCCTGACAAATTTCGATGTTTCGCCATTAAAAAGGAAGTTGCTGTAACTCAGACATACAATGTCCAATCTGCCCCAAACTTCACATGTTAGATAAGAATTCTGCCCTTAACAGATCTACATGCCCATATTCAGTTATAGGCATAGCGCCACCTATTGGCAACAGGAAGTGACATATTTTACACTGCGACTAACTACTCCTAGAAATTTTATGACATCAATGTCTTTTTTGTGGTCAGTCTAATCTAAAGGCCTGTGCGATGTTAAGTTGTGAAGATCTTGAGTTTTCGTTAAGGGGCGTGTCCATGGCGCCGTGACAAAATTTAAAGTCTCGCCATGGGAATAAAAGATGTTATAACTCAGGCATAAAATGTTCAATATTTCCCAAACTTCACATGTTCGAAAAGACTCCTGGCCTGAACACATCTGAAGGCCAATATTCCATTATAATGATAGCGCCACCTATTGGCAACAGCAAAATTGGTACATATAAATGACTTTGACATATTTCACTTTTTATTTACGATTTGAAATGCATATTTCTCACCATTCACCTTTTTACTAAAGCCACACGATGGCGGTGAGCCCGGGTGCAAGGGCCCGTTCATCGCTGCTTGCAGCTTTAATTAAGGCCCGAGCACCGATGGTGTAAGGACCCTCTTGGAATTGCTCCGTTTATTATTATTATTATTATTATTAGGGCCCGAGCACCGATGGTGTGAGGACCCTCTTGGAATTGCTCCGTTTATTATTATTATTATTATTATTATTATTATTCTTCTCTAAGATGAATCGCATTTTTGAGAGCCTAAACATACTCAAAAAGTCATGAAACTTTGCACACACCTCAGAACTGGCGAAAATTTACGTCTGATATGGGTTTCAGAAGTGGGTGTGGCAAAATGGCTCGACAGCGCCACCTATACACGTTCAACGGTGTGCGCCTCAAGCTACGTTTCACGTACATGTATGAAAATTGGTATACACATGTATCTCTCCAATACCTACAAAAAAGTCTCTTGGAGCAAAATCCGAAACCCAACAGGAAGTCGGTTATTTTTAATTTTATGAGCAAATTTTGTGTCATTTTTGTCATTTCCATGCGTTGTATTTTAACGAACTCCTCCTAGAGATTAATTCAGATCAACACCAAAGGTGGTATGCCTAATCTAAAGGCCTTTGCGATGTTAAATTGCGAAGATTTTGAGTTTTCGTTAAAGGGCGTGTCCGTGGCGGCCTGGCGAATTTCGATGATTCGCCATGAAAAATGAAGTTGCTATAACTCAGACATACAATGTCCAATCTGCCCCAAACTTCACATGTTTGATGAGACTCCGAACATGAACAGATTGACATGCCCATATTCAGTTATAGGCATAGCGCCACCTATTGGCAACAGGAAGTGACATATTTTACACTGCGACTAACTACTCCTAGAAATTTTATGACATCAATGTCTTTTTTGTGGTCAGTCTAATCTAAAGGCCTGTGCGATGTTAAGTTGTGAAGATCTTGAGTTTTCGTTAAGGGGCGTGTCCATGGCGCCGTGACAAAATTTAAAGTCTCGCCATGGGAATAAAAGATGTTATAACTCAGGCATAAAATGTCCAATCTTCCCCAAACTTCACATGTTTGATAAAAGTCCTGGCCTGAACAGATCTGAAGGCCAATATTCCATCGGGTGTGGCAAAATGGCTCGATAGCGCCACCTATACACTTTCAACGGAGTGCGCCTCGATCTATGTTTCACGTACATGTACAAAAATTGGTACACACATGTAACACACCAATACCTACAAAAAAGTATCTTGGTACGAAATCCTAATCCCAACAGGAAGTCGATTATTTAGAATTTTCCCTGCAAAATTGGTGTTGTTTTTGCCATTTTCAGGGGTTGTACTTTAACGAACTCCTCCTAGAGATTTATTCAGATGAACACCAAACTTGGTCAGTGTAATCTAAAGCCCTTTGCGATGTTAAATTGCGAAGGACTTGAGGTTTTGTTAAAGGGCGTGTCCATGGCGGCCTGACAAATTTCGATGTTTCGCCATGAAAAAGGAAGTTGCTGTAACTCAGACATACAATGTCCAATCTGCCCCAAACTTCACATGTTGGATAAGACTCTTGACCTAAACAGATCTACATGCCAATATTCAGTTATAGTCATAGCGACACCTATTGGCAACAGGAAGTGAAATATTTTACACTGCGACAAACTACTCCTAGAAATTTTATGACATCAATGTTATTTTTGTGGTCAGTCTAATCTAAAGACCTGTGTGATGTTTAGTTGTGAAGATCTTGAGTTTTCGTTAAAAGGCGTGTCCATGGCGCCGTGACGAAGTTTGATGTGTCGCCATGGGAATAAAAGATGTTATAACTCAGGCATAAAATGTCCGATCTTGCCCAAACTTCACATGTGTGATAAGGGTCCTGGCCTGAACAGATCTGAAGGCCAATATTCCATTGGGTGTTGCAAAATGGCTCGATAGCGCCCCCTATACACTTTCAACTGAGTGCATATACACTTTCAACGGAGTGCGCCTCAAGCTATGTTTCACGTACATGTACAAAAATCGGTTCACACATGTAACACACCAATATCTACGAAAAAGTCTCTTGGTACGAAATCCGAATCCAAACAGGAAGTCAGTTATTTAGAATGTTCTCTGCAAAATTGGTGTTGTTTTTGGCATTTTCAGGGGTTGTACTTTAACGAACTCCTCCTAGAGATTTATTCAGATCAACATCAAACTTGGTCAGTTAAATCTAAAGGCCTTTGCGAAGTTAAATTGGGAAGATCTTGAGATTTCGTTAAAGGGAGTGTCCATGGCGGCCTGACAAATTTTGACGTTTCGCCATGAAAAAGGAAGTTGCTGTAACTCAGACATACAATGTCCAATCTGCCCCAAACTTCGCATGTTAGATAAGACTTCTGCCCTTAACAGATCTACATGCCCATATTCAATTATAGTCATAGTGCCACCTGCTGGCAACAGGAAGTGACATATTTTACGCTGAGACAAACTACTCCTAGAGATTTTTTGACATTAATGTATTTTTGTGGTCAGTCTAATCTAAAGGCCTGTGTAATGTTAAATTGTGGCAATCTGAGTTTTTGTTAAAGAGCGTGTCCATGGCAAAAATGACAAAATTTGATGTCTCGCCACAGCAAGAGAAGTTGTTGTAACTCAGGCATAAAATGTTTGATCTTCACCAAACTTCACATGTTCGATAAGAGTGCAGCCCTGAACACATCTGAAGGCCAATATTCCATTATAATGATAGCGCCACCTGCTGGCAACAGGAAGATTGGCACATATATGGAATAAACTTTGATATATTCCACTTATATTTATGAGTTTAAATGCATATTTCTCACCGTTCACCTATTTACTAAAGCCACTCGCTGCCGGTGAGCCCGGGTGCGAGGGCCCGTTCATCGCTGCTTGCAGCTTTAATTATTATTATTATTATTATTAGGGCCCGAGCACCGATGGTGTGAGGACCCTCTTGGAATTGCTCCGTTTATTATTATTATTATTATTATTATTATTATTATTAGGGCCCGAGCACCGATGGTGTGAGGACCCTCTTGGAATTGCTCCGTTTATTATTATTATTATTATTATTATTATTATTATTATTATTATTATTATTATTATTATTATTATTATTATTCTCTAAGATGAATCGCATTTTTGAGAGCCTAAACATGCTCGAAAAGTCATGAAACTTTGCACACACCTCAGAACTGGCGAAAATTTACGTCTGATATGGGTTTCAGAAGTGGGTGTGGCAAAATGGCTCGACAGCGCCACCTATACACGTTCAACGGTGTGCGCCTCGAGCTACGTTTCACGTACATGTATGAAAATTGGTATACACATGTATCTCTCCAATACCTACAAAAAAGTCTCTTGGAGCAAAATCCGAAACCCAACAGGAAGTCGGTTATTTTTAATTTTATGAGCAAATTTTGTGTCATTTTTGTCATTTCCATGAGTTGTATTTTAACGAACTCCTCCTAGAGATTAATTCAGATCAACACCAAAGTTGGTATGCCTAATCTAAAGGCCTTTGCGATGTTAAATTGCGAAGATTTTGAGTTTTCGTTAAAGGGCGTGTCCGTGGCGGCCTGGCGAATTTCGATGATTCGCCATGAAAAATGAAGTTGCTATAACTCAGACATACAATGTCCAATGTGTCCAAAACTTCACATGTTTAATAAGACTCCTGACCTGAACAGATTGACATGCCCATATTCAGTTATAGTCATAGCGCCACCTATAGGCAACAGGAAGTGACATATTTTACACTTCGATAGACTACTCCTAGAAATTTTATGACATCAATGTCTTTTTGTGGTCAGTCTAATCTAAAGGCCTGTGCGATGTTAAATTGTGAAGATCTTGAGTTTTCGTTAAGGGGCGTGTCCATGGCGCCATGACAAAATTCAAAGTCTCGCCATGGGAATAAAAGATGTTATAACTCAGGCATAAAATGTCCGATCTTCCCCAAACTTCACATGTGTGATAAAAGTCCTGGCCTGAACAGATCTGTAGGCCAATATTCCATCGGGTGTGGCAAAATGGCTCGATAGCGCCACCTATACACTTTCAACATAGCGCGCCTCGAGCTCCGTTTCAAGTACATGTACAAAAATCGGTACACACATGTAACACACCAGTACCTACAAAAAAGTCTCTTGGTATGAAATCCTAATCCCAACAGGAAGTCGGTTATTTTGAAATTTCCCTGCAAAATTGGCGTTGTTTTTGCCATTTTCAGGGGTTGTACTTTAACGAACTCCTCCTAGAGATTTATTCGGATGAACACCAAACTTGGTCAGTGTAATCTAAAGCCATTTGCAATGTTAAATTGCGAAGGACTTGAGGTTTCGTTAAAGGGCGTGTCCATGGCGGCCTGACAAATTTCGATGTTTCGCCATGAAAAAGGAAGTTGCTGAAACTCAGACATACAATGTCCAATCTGCCCCAAACTTCACATGTTGGATAAGACTCTTGACCTGAACAGATCTACATGCCAATATTCAGTTATAGTCATAGCGCCACCTATTGGCAACAGGAAGTGAAATATTTTACACTGCGACAAACTACTCCTAGAAATGTTATGACATCAATGTTATTTTTGTGGTCAGTCTAATCTAAAGACCTGTGTGATGTTTAGTTGTGAAGATCTTGAGTTTTCGTTAAAAGGCGTGTCCATGGCGCCGTGACAAAGTTTGATGTGTCGCCATGGGAATAAAAGATGTTATAACTCAGGCATAAAATGTCCGATCTTGCCCAAACTTCACATGTGTGATAAGGGTCCTGACCTGAACAGATCTGAAGGCCAATATTCCATTAAGTGTGGCAAAATGGCTCGATAGCGCCACCTATACACTTTCAACTGAGTGCATATACACTTTCAATGGAGTGCGCCTCAAGCTATGTTTCACGTACATGTACAAAAGTCGGTACACACATGTAACACACCAATATCTACGAAAAAGTCTCTTGGTACAAAATCCGAATCCAAACAGGAAGTCAGTTATTTAGAATTTTCTCTGCAAAATTGGTGTTGTTTTTGGCATTTTCAGGGGTTGTACTTTAACGAACTCCTCCTAGAGATTTATTCAGATCAACATCAAACTTGGTCAGTTAAATCTAAAGGCCTTTGCGAAGTTAAATTGGGAAGATCTTGAGGTTTCGTTAAAGGGAGTGTCCATGGCGGCCTGACAAATTTCGATGTTTCGCCATGAAAAAGGAAGTTGCTGTAACATAGACATACAATGTCCAGTCTGCCCCAAACTTTGCATGTTAGATAAGACTTCTGCCCTTAACAGATCTACATGCCCATATTCAATTATAGTCATAGCGCCACCTGCTGGCAACAGGAAGTGACATATTTTACGCTGATACAAACTACTCCTAGAGATTTTTTGACATTAATGTATTTTTGTGGTCAGTCTAATCTAAAGGCCTGTGTAATGTTAAATTGTGGCAATCTTGAGTTTTTGTTAAAGAGCGTGTCCATGGCAAAAATGACAAAATTTGATGTCTCGCCACAGCAAGAGAAGTTGTTGTAACTCAGGCATAAAATGTTTGATCTTCCCCAAACTTCACATGTTCGATAAGAGTGCAGCCCTGAACACATCTGAAGGCCAATATTCCATTATAATGATAGCGCCACCTGCTGAAAACAGAAAGATTGGCACATATATGGAATAAACTTTGATATATTCCACTTATATTTATGAGTTTAAATGCATATTTCTCACCGTTCACCTATTTACTAAAGCCACTCGCTGCCGGTGAGCCCGGGTGCGAGGGCCCGTTCATCGCTGCTTGCAGCTTTAATTATTATTATTCTTCTTCTTCTCTAAGATGAATCGCATTTTTGAGAGCCTAAACATGCTCGAAAAGTCATGAAACTTTGCACACACCTCAGAACTGGCGAAAATTTACGTCTGATATGGGTTTCAGAAGTGGGTGTGGCAAAATGGCTCGACAGCGCCACCTATACACGTTCAACGGTGTGCGCCTCGAGCTACGTTTCACGTACATGTATGAAAATGGGTATACACATGTATCTCTCCAATACCTACAAAAAAGTCTCTTGGAGCAAAATCCGAAACCCTACAGGAAGTCGGTTATTTTTAATTTTATGAGCAAATTTTGTTTCATTTTTGTCATTTCCATGCGTTGTATTTTAACGAACTCCTCCTAGAGATTAATTCAGATCAACACCAAAGTTGGTATGCCTAATCTAAAGGCCTTTGCGATGTTAAATTGCGAAGATTTTGAGTTTTCGTTAAAGGGCGTGTCCGTGGCGGCCTGGCGAATTTCGATGATTCGCCATGAAAAATGAAGTTGCTATAACTCAGACATACAATGTCCAATCTGCCCCAAACTTCACATGTTTGATGAGACTCCGAACCTGAACAGATTGACATGCCCATATTCAGTTATAGTCATAGCGCCACCTATTGGCAACAGGAAGTGACATATTTTACACTGCGAATAACTACTCCTAGAAATTTTATGACATCAATGTCTTTTTTGTGGTCAGTCTAATCTAAAGGCCTGTGCGATGTTAAGTTGTGAAGATCTTGAGTTTTCGTTAAGGGGCGTGTCAATGGCGCTGTGACAAAATTCAAAGTCTCGCCATGGGAATAAAAGATGTTATAACTCAGGCATAAAATGTCCGATCTTCCCCAAACTTCACATGTTTGATAAAAGTCCTGGCCTGAACAGATCTGAAGGCCAATATTCCATCGGGTGTGGCAAAATGGCTCGATAGCGCCACCTATACACTTTCAACGGAGTGCGCCTCGATCAATGTTTCAAGTACATGTACAAAAATTGGTACACACATGTAACACAACAATACCTACAAAAAAGTCTCTTGGTACGAAATCCTAATCCCAACAGGAAGTCGGTTATTTTGAATTTTCCCTGCAAAATTGGTGTTGTTTTTGCCATTTTCAGGGGTTGTACTTTAACGAACTCCTCCTAGAGATTTATTCAGATGAACACCAAACTTGGTCAGTGTAATCTAAAGCCATTTGCGATGTTAAATTGCTAAGGACTTGAGGTTTCGTTAAAGGGCGTGTCCATGGTGGCCTGACAAATTTCGATGTTTCGCCATGAAAAAGAAAGTTGCTGTAACTCAGACATACAATGTCCAATCTGCCCCAAACTTCACATGTTGGATAAGACTCTTGACCTGAACAGATCTACATGCCAATATTCAGTTATAGTCATAGCGCCACCTATTGGCAACAGGAAGTGAAATATTTTACACTGCGACAAACTACTCTTAGAAATTTTATGACATCAATGTTATTTTTGTGGTCAGTCTAATCTAAAGACCTGTGTGATGTTTAGTTGTGAAGATCTTGAGTTTTCGTTAAAAGGCGTGTCCATGGCGCCGTGACGAAGTTCGATGTGTCGCCATGGGAATTAAAGATGTTATAACTCAGGCATAAAATGTCCGATCTTGCCCAAACTTCACATGTGTGATAAGAGTCCTGGCCTGAACAGATCTGAAGGCCAAAATTCCATTGGGTGTGGCAAAATGGCTCGATAGCGCCACCTATACACTTTCAACTGAGTGCATATACACTTTCAACGGAGTGCGCCTCAAGCTATGTTTCACGTACATGTACAAAAATCGGTACACACATGTAACACACCAATACCTACAAAAAAGTCTCTTGGTACGAAATCCGAATCCCAACAGGAAGTCGGTTATTTCGAATTTTCTCTGCAAAATTGGCGTTGTTTTTGCCATTTTCAGGGGTTGTACTTTAACGAACTCCTCCTAGAGATTTATTTAGATCAAAACCAAACTTGGTCAGTTAAATCTAAAGGCCTGTGCAATGTTAAATTGTGGAGATCTTCAGTTTTTGTTAAAGGGCGTGTCCATGGCGCCATGAAAAAATTTGATGTCTCGCCACAGCAAGAGAAGTTGTTGTAACTCAGGCATAAAATGTTCAATCTTCCCCAGACTCTGCATGTTCGATAAGAGTCCTGGCCTGAACACATCTGAAGGCCAATATTCCATTATAATGATAGCGCCACCTGCTGGCAACAGAAAGATTGGCACATATATGGAATAAACTTTGATATATTCCACTTATATTTATGAGTTTAAATGCATATTTCTCACCGTTCACCTATTTACTAAAGCCACTCGCTGCCGGTGAGCCCGGGTGCGAGGGCCCGTTCATCGCTGCTTGCAGCTTTAATTATTATTATTCTTCTTCTCCAAAATGAATCGCATTTTTGAGGGCCTAAACATACTCGAAAAGTCATGAAACTTTGCACACACCTCAGAACCGGCGAAAATTTACATCTGATATGGGTTTCAGAAGTGGGTGTGGCAAAATGGCTCGACAGCGCCACCTATACACGTTTAACAGTGTGCGCCTCGAGCTATGTTTCACGTACATGTATGAAAATCGGTCCACACATGTAACTCTCCAATAACTACAAAAAAGTCTCCTGGAGCAAAATTCTAAACCCAACAGGAAGTCGGTTATTTTTAATATTATGAGCAAATTTTGTGTCATTTTTGCCATTTCCATGAGTTGTATTTTAACGAACTCCTCCTAGAGACTTATTCAGATCAACACCAAATTTGGTATGCCTAATCTAAAGGCCTTTGCGATGTTAAATTGCGAAGATTTTGAGTTTTCGTGAAAGGGCGTGTCAGTGGCGGCCTGGCGAATTTCGATGATTCGCCATGAAAAATGAAGTTGCTATAACTCAGACATACAATGTCCAATCTGCCCTAAACTTCACATGGTTGATAAGACTCTGAAACTGAATAGATAGACATGCCCATATTCAGTTATAGTCATAGCGCCACCTATTGGCAACAGGAAGTGTCATATTTTTTGCTGCAAAGAACTACTCCTAGAAATTTTATGACATCAATGTCTTTTTTGTGGTCAGTCTAATCCAAAGGCCTGTGTAATTTTAAATTGTGGCAATCTTGAGTTTTTGTTAAAGAGTGTGTCCATGGCAAAAATGACAAAATTTGATGTCTCGCCACAGCAAGAGAAGTTGTTGTAACTCAGGCATAAAATGTTTGATCTTCCCCAAACTTCACATGTCCAATAAGAGTGCAGCCGTGAACACATCTGAAGGCCAATATTCCATTATAATGATAGCGCCACCTGCTGGCAACAGGAATATTGGAACATATATGGAATAAACATTGATATACTCTACTTATATTTATGAGTTTAAATGCAAATTTCTCACCGTTCACCTATTTCACCGTTCACCGGGTGCAAGGGCCCGTTCATCGCTGCTTGCAGCTTTAATTATTATTATTATTCTCCAGAATGAATCGCATTTTTGAGGGCCTAAACATACTCAAAAAGTCATGAAACTTTGCACACACCTCAGAACCGGCGAAAATGTACATCTGATATGGGTTTCAGAAGTGGGTGTGGCAAAATGGCTCGACAGCGCCACCTATACATGTTCAACGGTGTGCGCCTCGAGCTATGTTTCGCGTACATGTATGAAAATCGGTACACACATGTAACTCTCCAATACCTACAAAAAAGTCTCTTAGAGCAAAATTCTAAACCCAACAGGAAGTCGGTTATTTTTAATATTATGAGCAAATTTTGTGTAATTTTGGTCATTTCCATGTGTTGTATTTTAACGAACTCCTCCTAGAGATTTCTTCAAATCAACACCAAATTTGGTATGCCTAATCTAAAGGCCTTTGCGATGTTAAATTGCGAAGATATTGAGTTTTCGTTGAAGGACGTGTCCGTGGCGGCCTGGCGAATTTCGATGATTCGCCATGAAAAATGAAGTTGCTATAACTCAGACATACAATGTCCAATCTGCCACAAACTTCACATGTTTGATGAGACTGCGAACCTGAACAGATTGACATGCCCATATTCAATTATAGTCATAGCGCCACTTATTGGCAATAGGAAGTGACATATTTTACACTGCGACTAACTACTCCTAGAAATTTTATGACATCAATGTCTTTTTTGTGGTCAGTCTAATCTAAAGGCCTGTGCGATGTTAAATTGCGAAGATCTTGAGTTTTCGTTAAAAGGCGTGTCCATGGCGCCGTGACGAAGTTCGATGTCTCGCCATGGGAATAAAAGATGTTATAACTCAGGCATAAAATGTCCGATCTTCCCCAAACTTCACATGTGTGATAAGAGTCCTGGCTTGAACACATCTGTAGGCCAATATTCCATCGGGTGTGGCAAAATGGCTCGATAGCGCCACCTATACACTTTCAACATAGCGCGCCTCGAGCTCCGTTTCACGTACATGTATAAAAATCGGTACACACATGTAACACACCCATACCTACAAAAAAGTCTCTTGGTATGAAATCCGAATCCCAACAGGAAGTCGGTTATTTAGAATTTTCTCTGCAAAATTGGCGTTGTTTTTGCCATTTTCAGGGGTTGTACTTTAAGGAACTCCTCCTAGAGATTTATTCAGATCAACACCAAACTTGGTCAGTTAAATCTAAAGGCCTTTGCGATGTTAAATTGTGAAGATCTTGAGGTTTCGTTAAAGGGCGTGTTCATGGTGGCCTGACAAATTTCGATGTTTCGCCATGAAAAAGGAAGTTGCTGTAACTCAGACATACAATGTCCAATCTGCCCCAAATTTCACGTGTTAGATAAGACTTCTGCCCTTAACAGATCTACATGCCCATATTCAGTTATAGTCATAGCGCCACCTGCTGGCAACAGGAAGTGACATGTTTTACGCTGCGACAAACTACTCCTAGAAATCTTTTGACATTAATGTATTTTTTTTGGTCAGTTTAATCTAAAGGCCTGTGCAATGTTAAATTGTGGAGATCTTCAGTTTTTGTTAAAGGGCGTGTCCATGGCGCCATGACAAAATTTGATGTCTCGCCACAGCAAGAGAAGTTGTTGTAACTCAGGCATAAAATGTTCAATCTTCCCCAGACTCTGCATGTTCGATAAGAGTCCTGGCCTGAACACATCTGAAGGCCAATATTCCATTATAATGATAGCGCCACCTGCTGGCAACAGAAAGATTGGCACATATATGGAATAAACATTGATATATTCTACTTATATTTATGAGTTTAAATGCATATTTCTCACCGTTCACCTATTTACTAAAGCCACACGCTGCCGGTGAGCCCGGGTGCGAGGGCCCGTTCATCGCTGCTTGCAGCTTTAATTATTATTATTATTATTATTATTATTATTTTTCTTCAAGGTTTCGGGGGCTTTTGGAGCCCTTAACATGCTCGAAAACTCTTGAAAATTGGCACACACCTTGAAATCTGCGGCCATTAGGACCGGGCAGAGACTGATACACGGGCGTGGCACAGGGGCTCTACAGCGCCCCCTGGAATATGGAGGGCCATATATCATACATACTTGCACGTAGACGTACGAAACTCGGTACACATATAGATCTCATCAATACAAACAACTTTCGTATTGCATATCATAGGCTCCGCCCAACAGGAAGTTGGCTACTTAGGGTTTATTATTCGTATTTTCCGTCAAAGTTTTGGGGGCTTTTGGGACCCTCAACATACTCAAAAACTCTTGAAAATTTGCAGACACCTTGGAATATGTGGCCTTTAGGAGCCCGCAGAGGCTGGGACCCGGGCGTGGCACAGGGGCTCTGCGGCGCCCCTGGATCTCAGTACGAAATGTTGATGTATAGCTCACACATACTTGCACATATTCATATGAAACTCAGTACACATATAGATCTCATCGTGCCGAACAACTTTCGTATTGCATGTCATAGGCTCCGCCCAACAGGAAGTCAGCTATTTAGAGTTATGTAAAAAGCGCATGCTCTGGAATTTGAAATACTTGTCATAGGTTTTTTTGCCGATTGCCACCAAACTTGGTCAACATGATCTCAAGACATTGGGGATGAAAAATTGCCAGGTGATTTTTGATATCTCGAACGGTTTGCTCGTGGCGAGGTGTTGAAATTATGGTGAGAAATGAGAAACAGGACGTGTCTAATAGCATCCACATACACTACCTGATTTTAATCAAACTTCATCAGATTATTCGTTGTATGATGTCGATCGCATATATGTGACTATTAGGAGTCAAAGTTATAGCGCCCCCAACTGGCAGCAGGAAGTGTGTCATTTTCAAAATGCTTTGAATTCAGCATCTTATTTTTACTCAATTTGCTTCAAACTTCATCAGAATAATGCTAAAACACAGCCGATATAAATCTGCTGGGGGGATATTGATATCTAAAAATATTGTTGCCGTGGCAACATGTCAAACTGGAATACTTCTCAGGTGATTTTGAGGCATATAACATGCTTAGAATTTCATCAAACTCAGAACACATATCAGTAATAATGATAACTAGACACTGGCAAAAGTTCATAAGAGGGCGTGGAAGAGGCACTCTATAGCGCCACCTTTTTGTCAAAAGTGGGGGGGTTAGTTTTAGCTACAGACACCAAACTCGGTACATAAATTGTTCTTATCAAGACGGACAACTTTCTAATTCACAGTCATCAGCTACGACCAACAGGAAGTCGGCTATTTTGATTTGAATGTGGATTTCTTTTACATTTAGCTGTGAATTAATGCATACTGCTCAGAGGAGAGTAACACTATACACACCAAACTTTGTCTACATGATGCAAAAACATTGAGGAATTTAAATTGTGAATGGATTTTGGATAGCTTGAATGGTTTTGCCGTGGTGATTTTTTTAAATGACCGTAAAAAGGTAATCATTACCCAGACAGCACGTTCGGTCTTACCAACGTTGGCAATTGGAGGGCACCAGCGGCAAAGTATCGGAAGGGGTTTTTCCCCCTGCACACCAAAAAACTTAGGTGGGTAAACCATCGGCGGGATGAGTCTACAGCCACTCCAATTCATGCACACTCTGGAGATCGGCGGAAGAACCGTGAGGAACCATTTTGCCGATCCCGCTTCTTTTTTTTTCAAATTTTTTTTTTCCACAATGCTGCTGCCTAGATCTAACCGTTGGTCCACATGTAAGCGCGAAGGTGTTGAACTTTTGTAAAATCTGTATGCCACAATTTATATGATGAATACCCAACAAACATGAGATGTCCAAAACAGGTTCAGAAAAAAAGATATAAAAACGTTTGCAATTAAAACGACACAATGAGTTCTGATTCAAAAAACGTAAACATATAGTCTTTGTGAGAAATTTTGTTTAGATTTAATGTTATCTTTATATAAATTAATTTTCAAGCGCGGGCCAAAATCTATACTGCATCTCTTTTGAGTAGAATTTTTCAAGTGTGATTTACAAAAGTAAATTGCCTTTTTTTTTTAACCAAGGGGGCGTTTAGGTGGCGCGCACGCGCACGTTTTTATGCGCGTGATCAAATCTACACAGAAGCATCGCCTCGGTAGTAACGGACTCTCTTGTGTTCAGGTATGTTTATCCATTTCAAACACAAAATTTTCAGGCCTGTATGTGTTTATTTTGTTTTGTGTACTTATATTTTAATTGAAAAATATTCTTTTGTTGGAAAAACGTCGAGTTTTCTGAGAAATGTTTTCGATAAACGGATGACAGAAATTGGCGCCGTAGGATTAACAAACGTTAGCAGCTAACGTAACGTGTTTTTAGACTTGGTTAAGGTAGTTGTTTTAACTAGGCTAACTGTTGACTTGGTTTGATATTATTAACTGACTGTTAATATGTTCGCGTATTAAATATTTTCAGTGAGTTATTTTAGACATGAGAGGAACTCGTTTTTCTCTTTCAGTCTGAGGAGAATCGTTCGGTAAACAGCCAGGTTAAACTAATAAACGGTCATAAAATTGACGGACTGTCTTTTTTCCACACAAAAATGACATCTGTCCTTTTATAATATTAACCCCTTACACTCTAAAGGCATTTTTAATGATTTTGTCTAAGTGACGTACTTAAAATTAAAGGCAGCTCTTTTGTTGTGCGTTTCTATGGTAACGTTAAAAGTAGACCTGTCAATCAAAGAGCTCAGTTTAGTACAAGCGTGCAGAGGCGCAGCCACTGTAGTCAGACAAAGAAGTGGTTATGAAGTAGTAAAGTGATAGTTAAGTGAAGTAAGTGTTTTTTTGGACACACCTATTCATAAAATTGAGACTTTATTAACCTTTGTAATTTAAACAAAATAGAATAATTGTCTTTTCTGTTTTTTCAGTGATCGATTTTCATCTGATTTTTGTAAGTGATCAATCTAGAAGTCATCCTACAGTTCTGATTTGCCATGTTCTTAACATACTGTTTAAGTCAATAAAGATAAATTAAAACTGAGTGCATATTAATTCACAAAGGCATTTGCAATATATTTGTCTCCTTTTCATGTTTCTTCTTTTTCTCAACAGGAGCTACATACACCCCAAAGGCTCTTTTCAGAGCCATTTCACACAACATCTTTGCCTTTGTACAGTAAGTATGTTTTAATTAACCTCAAAGACAACTAAAGACTTCTCAAAGACTTCTTTTAATGATGTAAATTCCCAATTGTCGACTTTTGAGCGCTTTATCTGACATTTTTCAATCGTTATTGATAAAGATGTATCATTGATAGATATCGTTATCGTTGTATCGCCCTGCCCTAAATGGGAAACACTATATTTAATTAATCTAGTTAAAGTTATTTTGCACATGTATATCGATAGACACGTATGTAATAACTTTCCCCTGTTTGCTTGTCTTGATTTTTGGCATCCTAAGAAGACGGGCTGAAAACATGTGTATGCCACTTCCCACGCAAAGGTTGTGATCTATAAAAAAAACTTGAGTGTGCGCACCTGTAAGTAGACTCTGACCATTGTGTATGCACATTCTAGACTCATAATTTAAGGGGAATTGGTGACACAGATGGTGAGGTCAGATGGTGAGGTAGTGAACTGAAATCAGATTGAAGAAAGTAAATGTGACAAGAACGATAATAAGTATTGATGCCACACACACATTTAATTTCACTCCATATCAACGTTAGATCCACGTTATCATGACGATGAAATCCAGCAGTGTTATTTGTGCTTGTACTGAGTGATAATTGTTTCATTTACATCTTGTAAAATCCAATCTTAAATCAAAATCCATTTTAAATATTTAATCAGCACTATCTCACCATTAGGGTTGGGTATGGTTTCGTTTTTATCTCGCCGAGGCATAGGCGCGCCTGCACAAACGAGCGCCACGAACCGCATGCTTGTCGCGTCATAATTCGTCATAATTAGCTTGCCACTTCGCTGGCCATAGCAGGGAGAGTCATAGCAGAGGTGATGTCTGGTTTTCTTTTGAATCTGAGGGACCAGTGGTTACATATTAGATCACAACCTGATACATATTGATTGGAGGGTCCTCAAATTGTCTATAAACTAATGCTCCCTACATATAATATGATTATCTGTTCCACAGGCAATGTTCAGCCCCATTCACATTCCAGTTCCTGTCCAGTTTACAGCTCCAACACAGGTACACAGTGACTTTCATCACCATAACATTTAATCTATAATTTGGTTCTTATCTGAAGTTCACTTTGGCCCCATTTACACTGCATGGTTCAAGTGATCCAATTCCGATTTTTTCCTCTCAAGTGGCACAGATCGGATATGGCCGGTGAACGTGTAAGCAGGAAAAAAACGCATGGATTCCGATTTTCTCAGATCGGATTCAGGCCTCATTCATATGTGGTAATAAATCGGATATGAATCGGATACGTGCATTTGCGTGTGCCATGTAAGCAGACAAATCGGAGATTCCCCAGTAAATGCGAGTAAGTATCCGTACCCGATGGTCAAATTATGTATTCGTATGTGTTGTTAAGCATGAGGATAAATGGATGATCATCACCTTCAACAGCGGACTCGAGGCGACGGTTGATGCACGCATCTCTAATGGTAACATAATACACTGATGAATGAGCGCTGCTTTTATATGAACATTTCTTTAAAACGAAATTTATTTGACAGAATTTCATTTTCTTAATGGCATAAACAGGCTTTACTCCCTTGAAACTTAAACTGGAATGGAACATACTCATATTTTAGAGAATGTGGTTAATATTTTCGTTAATAATGATTTATCATATCCACCCGCGACCCACCCGAAATTAATCAGAATGTTATTTTTATTAGCCTACTTGACCCGCCCGATCCGCGGATTATCCGTCAGAGCCCCCGCGGATATGACCGCGATCCGTGCATCACTATAATAATTTTGTTTGCTTCTGCATCCATTGCATATTGAGCTGTTTTACTTCATTTTCCGGGTCAGAACGTCTACATTTGGTTGTTTTAGCAGTGTATAGTGTAAATGCAAATATCGGATACGGGTCACTTTTTAAAGATGATGTAAGCGGGTCGTCAAAAAAATCGGATATAGTCAGCAAATCGGAATTGGGCATCAAGACCTGCAGTGTAAATGCAGCCTTTGGTCTCAGTCATGTGAAGTTTGTCATCAGGAACACAATATATGAGCAGATTAGGGTTGTAATATTTTCACGGTATGATTATCGTCTCGGTTTAAATTAGAAAATATCACGGTTTCATGATATACGGTATTAAACAATTATCATTATTTTAATCATCTGCTACAATGGCTCTTAAATGAATGAAAACAGATAGGGTTTTTTTGGTTGAACATATGGTTTATTAAAAAAAACTTTTTTAATGAAAAAAAAACTTTTTGTATGAGTCTACCTTTTGAAAAAATAAGAAAAAATTCCCAATTTGAACAAACATGTCTAATCAATTGAATTCATATAACCTTAACTTATTTTTATTCGTAATTTATTAATTATTATTTGAGATAATTATAAGATAGTAGAGTCTTATGAAATGTATTTTATTTCCTCAGAAATTCTGGGTAACTTGTCTGATATAATTTGTCTGGATTCTATGATTTAATACAAATATATTATTGAAAATGCAATCAGATGAAATGTAACAACTTTTATTTGTCTGCATACTCTGCACAACACTGTTTACTAAATTAAAACGGATAAAACACTATATTTCTTAATGTTTAAATAAACTTTCTTATTATTGTTGTTGTTATAACTTTAAGTTAGTTATAGCTATTATATTGTACAATAGTAACATATTTCTTTAAGCTAAATAAAACTTTTATTTTGACAGGTTGTACTAAACACCTTTGAGTTTTAGTCAGAGTGTATTTGATGATGACTCTTTTAAATAAAAGCAGAGCAGCTCTGGATATGTTCATGTGTTCACGTCCTCATATAGTGAGTGAGACGGCAGACGCTGTAAACACAATGAGCGTCACCCATACTTGAGTATGTACTAAGTGAAATGGCGGTGCTCATTCACACAGACACGCAGAACAAGCAGAATATAGTTTTACAGTATAGCAGTTTTTTCCGCTGTATATTAATAGACACACTCATATAGATTTGATTAATTGCGCAGCTATATTTTAGATTTATTCATCTATCTATCAAATCAAGAATTTTACGTGACATCTGTTATATTGTAAATTTCTTCAGCAACACGGAAATAATATGGCCTTAAGTTATAAATGGTAAATTTACCATTTATAAATTTATCTGCAGGGAGGGATGGTGTTTGACGTATTTCCTCCTTTTGCAGCCACTCTTCGTCCATATTTCTGGACAAAACTGGATATCCATCTTCAAGGAAAATCCCGCGTTAGTTTTTCAGATAACCAAAGTATTCCCACACTGCAGATTTTAACTTTGTTTTCGGCGGGGGATAGAGATTAGAATTCGCAGCCTCTGTCTCAGACATTTTCTCTGCTGCACATGTATGGGTAGAGTCTAAGCAGTCAAGTGAAAAGAAGTTGCATATGCACAGGTGAGATTTGGTTTAATTTTTTTTCCAAAACCGTGGATTAGCAAATGTTTACGATATGATAATCGTACATGCCAATATCGTGATAAATCGCCATACCGGTATACCGTTACAATCCTAGAGCAGATGGATCTAACTAGCCTACTACTCAAACATTACCTTACATACTGAAATCCACTGCTTCATCAATCCCTTATTTAATCAAAATGTATATCCCTGTTTGTTCCCTACATTTACTATGCGTGTCTGTTTCACAGCAATGAACAGTTACTCCCAACAGCTATTGTTTTTACTGGATGTATTGTACACCTCAACTGTGCTGTTGCTGTTTTCGTTGCTGTGCTGCTCAATAATTGAATAATAACCATAATTTAGGTCAAAATTGAAATCACAATTATTTAGCCTAAACCAGGGGTTCTCAACCTTTTCTACCCCATGGCCCACCTAGACATACTTCAGGGTTTTTCCTGGGTCAAAATTGGTCTTCGGTGGTGGCTGACCGACATGGTCATCCACACACAGCAAAGAGTACCCTAGTACCCACATGATCCGCAAGCCCAAATATTGATAATAAATGTTACATTTAAAATAAATACAAAGAAACAGTTTGTGATTTTTTTTCTTATCATATTTTTATTAATGAAAAAACGATCACTGTCAGGCTAGATAGTAAAAGAAAGTGATTACAACTTATTTTACATGTAAACATCATCGATACCAAAGTATATTTGAAATGTGATCTATTTGATTTGAAATTTATCTATTTACAAATATCACAGCCTTTTTTGCCCTCTTTGCAAAAAAAGCTGTGATTTTTCCACGACTGGCTTTCATTGTTTTGAAAGATAAAATCCTTTTTTGATAGACCTGATAATTATTTTAGTATAATCATATAAATTAAAAAGTAGCATTAAAAACATAGCGTTAAGATGTGTAATAGTGTAATTTTTTTTAGCAACAGCTTGATTTGTGCTTTGCAAAATATTTATAATAAAATTAACCAAAAGTGTCAACTCTTAAGCAGTTAATGCAATAGGCTGGTAACCATAGTCTCAACATGATCTCAAGCAGTGAAAAATAGAGGACACTGACAACGCGCTGAAAGACAGGACCAAGCAGGTAATATTTAATATGAAACAAAGTCTCAACTTTCAAATTTGGTCAGTCAAACAAACATAAAATAGGCCTACCGTTTTTTGGCTCTTTAATGTGTTGTGACAGATTGCCTCAGTTAAAGCCAAGTTCAAATCCACCGAAGTTAATCAATAACTCTTCTGACTGCTTTGTCGCACAAAAATGGTGGAATTTGATTGGTCAGATCGCATGTCAATCAAACTCAATACAAATGATGAATTGACGCCATGTAAAAAAAATAAAATAAATTACATCACTCTAACACCCCCCACCCCCACGATGAAACCGGTAATACCGGTGTTGTCACAAGTCGATTAACCGGTGGGAGAATATTATCACCGTCACATCTCTATTATGTGGTTAGAGATGGTGTCCTAATGTGTAAATGCCCACTGGGCAGTGGATTCTGATGAACCTGTCTTGCAGGTGGTAGTGCCTTCGTCACTGCGCAAAATGGTGTAGACAACTGCCCATAATGATGCAGGTCATTTGGGAGTTAAAAAGACGCATCACAAAATTCTGCGTTACTGTTGTAGACATAGCTAGATGTTCGGTAAACTAAGTGAATGAATTACCATTATGCTGTTTGCTGCTCCTGTGTTCTTAGAGTTTATGACTGTAAAAGAGTCTTGAAGTCCAGAAGTTGAGTTGAATCAAACTCCAGCAGGATTTGTGGCGTGATTCGGACTTGGGAGCATGATTCTGATTTCTTCTCTTTTTGTTTTCTTTCTTTTTGTTCTTTTCTTTTTATATCTGAAGCATGGCAAGTGAACCATCATACTGGATGTGGAAACGTAAATCCAGGGCAAGAGTAAAAGAGCAATTGGATTCCATTCAGTCTGAATTTGATGTTCTGGATGGAGATAATGTCACTGATGAAGATGGAGTCATTGATGAAGATGGAGTCATTGAAGGTTTTCCATGTGATGTCGAAGAGATAGATTTAGAGGCAATTTTGTCTGATGACGAGTATTTGATCTTTGATTCTGATTCTGATTCTGAGAGTGAAACAAAGATAAATGATTTAGAAGATAAATTGACAACATGGGCACTCGAAGAAAATGTTACACACAATGCTTTGAACAAATTATTGCGAATTCTTAAGTGCCATCACCCATCGCTGCCATTAGATGCTCGTACTCTTTTGAAGACCACACGATCTGAAGTAATGGCTCTCCAAGAGAAGGCTGGCGGGACATATCACTACTTTGGGATCCTGCCATCGATGAGGTCGACCCTAGAGGCATATCGCAGTAACTTGACCAGTGGAATGTGCCTTAAACTTCATATCAATGTTGATGGCTTGCCATTGTTTAGAAGTTCATCAACTCAATTTTGGCCAATACTTGGGTTTGTCCAAAACCTCCCCAACCATAAGCCATTTGTGATTGCCCTTTTTGCTGGAAATGGGAAACCTGAACTTTATGAGTACATGGAGGATTTTGTTGAGGACATCAACAATTTGGAGAAGGGCTTCTCCTTCAAAGAAATTCAATTGTCTCTTAAGTTGGAGGCCATGGTTTGTGATGCACCAGCACGTGCGTTCTTGAAGTGTGTTAAAGGCCACACTGGTTATTCGGCGTGTGAAAAGTGCACCCAAGAAGGTGAATACTTGAATAACCGTGTTGTTTTCCCCATCACTGATGCACCCCTCCGACGAGATGAGGACTTCATCGACATGACTGATGAAGCTCATCACCTTGGGTCCTCACCCCTTCTTGCCACCTCTTTAGGCTTGGTCAGTGGTTTCCCTCTGGACTTCATGCACCTTGTCTGCTTGGGAGTCATGAGGCGTCTAGTTTACCTCTGGCTTAAGGGTCCATTGTCATGTAGGCTCTCAAGTGGACAGGTGAATATGCTCTCTGAACAATTAGAGAACGTAAGGAGATACACACCAGTAGAATTTAACCGGCGGCCAAGAACACTGAAAGAGATAGACAGGTGGAAGGCGTCCGAGTTCCGGCAGCTCCTGCTTTACACTGGGCCTGTGCTCCTGAAGTCCTTTCTGCATGCAGCAGCTTACAAGCACTTCCTGCTTTTTTGTGGGAATATTGATCCTCTCTAGCAAAAAGCTGTTTGCCACCTACACAGACTATGCAAACAATGCCCTTGTTCTTTTTGTGCAGCACTTCAGGAAGATGTATGGTGATACCTACATTTCTTACAATGTACACAATCTTGTGCACCTTGCTCAAGATGCCAAGGTGCATGGAACACTGGATTGTTTCAGTGCGTTTAAGTTTGAGAATTTCATGAAGACTCTAAAGAAAATGGTTCAGAAGCCACAATCTCCCTGCTCCCAGGTAGTAAAGTGGATCCTCGAGAGGGGTACCACCCCAGTGCCACGGGTGGTAGACTTGGGCCTGAGGAGGGAACATGTAAATGGACCACTGCCAGCCATGTTTCCTGATGCTGTTCAGTACTCGGTGTACAAAACAGAGCAATTCACACTGAAATTAGACAGGGCGAACTGCTATGTCAGTATAGAGGGTAAAGTGGCCAAAATTAGGAATATCATTTCAGACAACAAGGACATTTACCTACTCTACTCAACCTTTGCCCAGCAATCAAGTTTTTTTGAGTACCCTGAACCCTCAACAGTGTTTGGTGTGTATTTGATGGACAGTCTGTCAAACTCGACACAGCTGTGTAATGTTGGACAAGTAGAGGAGAAGCTTTATGTAATTCCTCATGGACAACAGTTTGTTGCTATGCCCCTGTTACATGTGCACTGAGTCCAGATTAAATCATTTCAACATGTTGCCATGGGTCAGCAGGTTGCCTTTGAGTGACCCAACTGTTTCTGTTGTAATCAGTGGCGTTCCTAGCCTTGATTGCGCTATGGGCGAGCCCCCCTTTGCTGTAAGTGGATGTATATGAAATGTGTCTAAAATCCAACTAATATTGCTCTACTTAGCATAAAAGTGGACTCTTCATCTTATGTACAGTGAAGTCAAATATAGTTACAGCTTTTCTTCTTAGGCCTACTGTAGTCTTCAGCTGTGTTGTTGTTGTCCTAGTCGGTTAAGCTAGTCATAGATTTGTTATGTGTTGTTGTCTCTCAGCAGTTCTGAGTACTTTGTGGTGCACTTATCTATTTCATGCAATTGTTTTTACTGCTTTGTATGTTCAAGAAGTGCAGACACGTATATTTTCAAATTTCGTGTTTTATTGTCGTATACTCATATATGAGAAGAAGCTGCTGCTGTGTACTTTTGATTTTTGTTCAGCCCATCAGTAAAAATATCTTCCAAAAAAAAAACTGGTGGAAAGTTGCCTTTGTCCTTTAGGCAGGGTTTAAAATGAACGATTAGTTGTAGATCGTTTGCAAGTTATGTAAGGGATAATGCCCGACGAGGTGTCCATTAACAGAAATGTATGGACGACGCGGAGGCGTGAACCGTCCGACGCGAAGCGGAACTTTGCTTCCACGAAGTCCGTTAATTTCTGTTAATGGACACCTCGAAGGGCATTATCCCGCTTATACCATGGTCACTTACGAAAGAAAGAAATATTTAATCAATTAATAATACTTTAATGTGTTTTAGAGTAAAAATCGTGAGGGTTTTTTTTTATTAAGTCGAGCGCACTATTTAATATCTCCCGTATACAGGCGTTGCCAATCAACGTGGCCACAGCGACCCAACCGCAGCAGTTGATCAGTGAGTTTGAGCCAGCGCAATCATTTAGAACTGTCATCAGGCAAACTGACGGGAAGCCTTTCCTAGGTGTACATTATCACTTTTTAATGGACACCCTGCAGCCAATCAGAATCGAGTATTCACCCAGACCATGGTATAAGGTAATATTATACTAGCGTGAACATTGCACTTTCATCACGTTAGCACACTATGATCATTATGTCTCGTCAAAATTCACTGATGAAGGAAGGTTCGCTTTATCCCAGAAAACCATACTCGTTTCACTGAGGCTATAAGCCTAGACTAAAACTGAAGAGATAAACTTAGCACTAATCATTAAGTGGTGTTTTCTATAGCCTATTCGTTAACCTGTCGTTCTTTGAACTCCTTGAAAAAATGTTGGGATATGTTGGGACTGTTCTCGTAGAATCTTCTTAAGAACAGAAGAAAATTCTTAAGAAGATATTGGTGAATGAGGCCCAATAAGAGTTTATAGCGCAACCTCTGGAAATGAAGTGACTTGTGTTCAGTGTTCAGAACTTGCATGGTGGACCAGAATGAGTCAATTAAGTCTCTAAGTGGTTCCCAAAGTGGGGGTTGCGACCCCCATAAAAAAAGTGCAAAAAATATATAGGCCTTATATATTTTTGTTGCAATTAATTGAACCCTTTCGCACGTACGATCACACCGGTGTGATCAGTCTAGGCTGGTCCCTGGAGCGTACGATCACACCGGTGAAAAGTTTGGGAACCCCTGAATTAAGTGATGCAAGCTTCTGATTATTATGCTATGTTTATTATGTAGAATGGAAAAAAGTCTGGGACAATACCAAGTAGAATTTGGGACAGCTGCGGGACACTGAGGAAAAAATTTCGAGCCCTGCCTTTAGGAAGACATATTGTACAACTGTGAACATTTTTAGGTTTGATCAGTACAGAAAAAAATGTGATTTTGACCTTTACTGTACTATTAATTTTGCATCAGGAAAGCCTATACCTTATAGTGGCCTTCAGTGAAGGAGCGAGTGGACCAGTTGCAAGGGAATGGTTTACAGGTAGGCCAGGGCAATGCAGTGGAAATATTTATCTTTGACCTAGATAAGGCTACAGGAGAACTCCATTGTCAACTTCAGGTTAATGCTGAGTGCTGTAACGTTGCAAATTTTATGTTTTATGTTGGTATAGATATTTGTCAATTGTCTATCACTGTCAATAAAAGGTATTTTTTTATCGCTCAGGCAAATATGATGGAGGCATGGCTTGGTGGCCGCCATATAAAGACTCGTACAAAATACTTCAAAGTGTTTTAAAGAGGACATCACCTGACCCATCTAAAGGATGGAAACCGTACACTTGTCGAATACTACATGAGACAAGTAAGGAGGGGGGGGGGGTTAAGATGTTCTGATGTTACTCATTGTACTTTCTATGTTGATGTTGTGATATAGAATTAATTGGTAACATACAGTACTAAACATTGCCTACAGACTGCTTTGAAAGTCTCAGTAAGAGGTGGGGCCTGTCCTGCCAAACCTCTGATCTGAATACAGATAAAGAGGAGCTGCCAGTAGTTCGCCAGCGGAGAAAGTGAGCATCATATGTTGTTTGACTTTTTGATCATCCTCTTTGTAATCACAAATAGAGTATGTCACCCATGTCATATTTCTCTCTGTTCGATGTGATCAATATGAAAACTAATCTTTGTAAAAACTTTTCTTTTATAGACCATCACGACTTAGATCACCATCACCATCACCACCATCATCCCCTGCATCGTGCCCTTCATCAGACACCCAAAATGCACCACAAACATCACAGGCAAAGAAGAAGAAAACGCACAACAAACCTTCCAAAAAAAAACCTCCTCCCCCTCCCCTCCTACCTATGGCTGGAAACAACATCAGAGCTGGCAAGTGGGATAACTATTTTGACCTTAAGTTTCCATATGTCCATTAGAAAATTAATTACACGCTCATACTTGTAATTATGCCTGATAAGAATGTGTAATCTTTAAGCATTTTTTGAATTTTAATCCTTGTTTTTAAATGGCCTTGACAGTGACAAGCAGGGAACAGCCTTCTCTAGCCCACCCAAGTTTCCATCAAAGGAGCAAGCCTAGTAAGATATTTTATGTGTATAATGCTGCACTTCTCATACAGCGAATATCAGATGTAGATATCTAAGGTGCAAATCTTATGGTTGATGTGCCTTTTGATCTTTCTGTTTTAACCTTTTTTAATCTTCCTGAAGTGTCATCAAGAAGAAAGCTGGCCCACCCTCCCACCCCTCGTTTAACTCCTCCAGCCCATCCCACATCATCATATAGTGAAGGTAAGTTTCCCCTCTATAGTAAAATGCATCAGGTCCCAAACAGTTCAATAAACAGTTCAAATTAAGTCACTTACATTTTAGACACAATATTGACTGTTTTTGGTCTGTTTCAGCCACGAAAATAGTTCCAAACAAAGATCACAGCAGAATAAATTATATTTACAGCACACACACAACAAAAAAATTCCGGACAAGCAACTTTTTTACTCGGACAAGTGAATGACAGATTTACTTGTCCAAAGGACAAGCACATGAAAAGGCTTAATGTCGAGCCCTGAGTGAGTCAGAGTTGATAGCAATGACAAAGTGCCAAGGTTATTATTCACCTTATTAGGGCTATGGTTAGGATAACTCAAGGGCTAGGGTTAACCCCCTGATGCCGGCGCGATAGGCTCGTTTTTTTCCGTATGAGTGCAAAAAAAAATATTAAAAAAAAAAAAAAATTTTCATTAGGGCTGGGGGAATTAACGCGTTAATCTTTGCGATTAATTTTAAATGTTTAACGCGTTACAAAAAATTAACGCATTTAACGCAGCACACTTTTTCGGGAGGCCGAAAATGGGGTCGTGCAGACGTGCACACGTCTCAATTTACTTTCACTTTAATTAGCGGCAATTCAGTAGCATTTGTTTGAATTAATCATGGGTTAATTTATTTTATTCTTAATAAAAATACACAACACAATAAGACACTCGCTTGTATTACACACATCTTTATTGCAAAATGAATAATAACTTAACACACCATGCAAAAACTAAACGAAAGCACTTATGAAACACCTTTAAAGTGCATTTATTAACAAAACGAACCACTGCACACATCGTGCAAGTATCAAACAAGACTCGTTAAATAATTATAAATATCCGTTAAATAAAGTGCCTGACTTTTTCAGCAAAAAAAAAAAAAAAAAAACACCGCACAACCATCGAATATGAAACGAACGAACATCAAAAACTTCGTTAAATAAGGTAGCCTACCCGAATAATCACTGGACACTTAAGTGCAAAAAAAAAAACAAATATAAAAATTAAACTCACGTTAAGCTGTTAAAAAAAAGAGGTAGGCCTATTAACTGCATACACCGTACAAAAAAAATTATAAATAGGCTAAATGAGAAACAATAAACGAAAAACCTTCATTTTAAATTGCAACAGTTCGCTTTGAAACCAGATCTTCTGCCATCCTTTGCCAGTTAGCTCGCCTCACTCTCCTCAAATGATAAATGAAATCGGACACATGCTGCTTTACTGCGGCGCTCGTTCCGCTTACGCTAAATTACGAAGGCACGTAGTCACTAACTGAATTAAGTGCTTTATCGCTATAGGCTAAAACTTCAACACGATGGGGACGGTGCCGGTGGTCAAGTGCTATGACCGGTAGGTGGGTTAAACACCGTGTATCACCGGTAACACCGACTATCGCAACAAGCCTACCGTCCCGCCCCTCCGTGTTCGGCGATCACGTTTCATTCTCGCGCAGCTTTCATGAGCTGGTCTTTTCCGCTCCGTGTGTGCGCCACGCTGTGTTCCGCGCGTGTGTGTGTGTCGGCGCACTCTGTCGTTAACGGCCCAGCGACGCGCTCTCCGTTCCTTGTATGTGTGTGTGTGTGTGTGTGTGTGTGTGTGTGTCGGCGGCTCTGTCGACAACGGCCCAAACGCTTCAATCATGTACCGAGCACTGGAAAAGTAAAGTCCACTCAAATAACGTGAAATTCTGTTTGCTGAGCTGGTATAGCCATGCTGGGCAGCAATGGTAAAATTACCTGCTCTTATTACATGCTCTGGTAATAATAGCTTTGTAGGACTATATTTTATTTTGATAATTAGTTTTAAAAAAATTATAATAATCTGTTAAATTGATTATGTTGATTAATTATTGAAAAAAAATATATATTGATATTGATATTTCATATAGGGCTATTTTCTGTTCCTTTTTTCCCCTGTGTTGTTTAATTAGGTGATTCTGAGTTAAAAGGAATAGTTCACTTTAAAATGAAAATTCTGTCATCACTCACCCTCATGTTGTTTTAAACCTGTATGAATTTCTTTCTTCTGCTGAACACAAAGGAAGATATTTAGAAGAATGTCAGTAACCAGACAGTTTCTGGGTCCCATTGTCTTCCATAGTAGGACGAGCCACGTGGAAAACGCGTGTATTCTAGAAATAGAACCGACGCCTATTTTTCACGCGACACGCAAGCGTCTTGGAAGCGTTTCCATGCAAAATTGAATAGGAAAATCTGTTTATTGGTCATTTTGACACGAATACATATTAATAAATGTCCTTTTGATGTTTAAAAGTGTCTAGGTTTTGACATAAATGCAAATATAAATGTAATTTTACAAAATATGATCGATTTTCAAATACTGCTGTATTGAATGAACAGCTTTTAGCAAACTCTATTGCTATACTGAGATGAGGAATATATACTGTATGTGTTTTGTCAAAAATAGTCATCAACTAACTAATGAATCCTTTACTTTGAAATACGTATGATAAAATGTATACTTTAGTTTTGAAAGACGTTGACTAGTTTTGAAAAGATTATAAAGTATGTATGTGCATGCATATATATATATGTGTGTGTGTGTATATATGAAGAGTTCAGATGCAAAAGCCTCTAAATGCCATCTGAAATTTTCTCCTAGAATGATCATTTTTATGAAGCTTGTATATTTAAGTTAGCTATAGGTGACACACCTGAATGAATGGCTCATTAAGTATGCAGGGACGTAGTCTCACCAGGTGTGAACTACTACATATGCATGATGCTGTTGGAGCGTTTACGCCCCATCCGCATATTGGCTTTCCAAACTAAAAGTGTTTCACAAAACTAAAATCAATGTATCGTTTTATGTGAATGATTAGGCAGAATGATTTTCATATCATTTTGAAGAAAAAACACTAGGCGATGAAATCCATTAGTCAAAAGTCTTATTGCCACATATTTAGTATGTGTTTTGTGGCCTTATTTCAGAAACTTTAATTTTTAGTTTTTTCGATAACCATGCATAAACATTATTCTCTCAAAAATGAAAACATGTACATACATGTGGCTCACATATTATGGAAGTCCTGTTTGTTCTATATAGAGTGAATTTACACCTTTGCCATTAATATGTTTATAAGCAACTGAAAAAAGCACAAATGTCAGGGCATGTCAGAACATCTCAAGGACCCCAAAAACACCCCAGACCCCAGAGGGTTAAGATAAGGACAGCTGAAACTCAACTCGACACTACAAAAAACAATAACAATACTTAATGATCACAATTAAACCTTAGTGTACCTAATATGTATGATGGGTGTGACAGTGTCACACTTATACCTTATAGTAAGTAGTAAGTGGTGCTTTGCATACCCCTCCCACCACCCCAAAAAAAAGGGCTGCTGCTTGATGTCGTGTTGGTAGTAAAAAATATTGTGGAGGTAGTAAAAAAGGTAGTAAAAGGTAGTAAATTCCATGATTCCTGCATATACCCTGCTCTATGTCTGTCTGTCTGTCTCTCTCTCTCTGTCTGTCTGTCTCTCTCTCTCTCTGTCTGTCTGTCTCTCTCTCTATGTCTGTCTGTCTCTCTCTCTCTATGTCTGTCTGTCTGTCTGTCTGTCTGTCTCTCTCTATGTCTGTCTGTCTCTCTATGTTTGTCTGTCTCTCTCTGTCTGTCTCTCTCTCTCTCTCTCTCTCTATGGCTCTCTTTCTGTCTGTCTGTCTCAAAACAAGACATATTTCATACTTATGGAACAGCTGATTTTCAAGCATGCTGGGGCGTTTCCAGCAATGCAGCCGAAAATCAGCTGTTCCAGTGTTAAGTTAAAGGGAGCGAGGCGTCTGAATGCTTTTCGCCGCTCTAGTAGGATCGCGCCGCATAGGTCATAATTATTTCGGGTTTACGTTGGCTCACGGTCGGCGATCATGTCGGATTTACGTTGGCTCACGGTCGGCGATCATTCTAATGCCACCGTCTTCCAGATGTCTTGCCGATTAGCTACCGATCTCCATAAGACATCTCACCGAGGCACTTTATGTCGGGCAGGCACATGCGCCCCAACGTCGGCAAGACCTAATTTGTTGTCTGGGTAATTGTATTGTATTTTTAAATTCCAAACACGTCAAATAATTTTTTCATACAGATGAAAAAGTCATTCTGAGGAAATATGCATAGTTTCATGACTTTACAACACTGTATGGATATCAGAAAATTATAAAAACTGTCAGACATCTCATCTCACTCTGTCCCTCTGTTTGAGTATAATGTGCTTAGACTTCCATTGTCTGTGAGAAATAGCGCCCCTACAGGTGCAATTCCCGGACTAAAAAAGGGAGGAGACTCTCTTCTGGTTTCACTTTTAAATCGGTTAAAATACAAATAAATACTTAGATTTAATTCAAACTTACAAGCTAAACCAACATATCTGATTATTACCGGCTCAGGGCTCATTAATAATTGATGTGTAGTCAGTGATATGTGAGAAATACGAGAGATGAATCACCGCTCTGAGCAGGAGCGTGTGGAATAACGAGCTCAGAAAAAACGAGTTTATTCTTCTTTTATAGCTTTTAAAAATAAAATATTAAAGCGATATCACACAATTCACCAATTAGAACACACCAAGAGCTAAATTCATATGTTTATGAACTGTTTGTGTGAAAATGAAATATTTGCGGCTGCCTATCTGAAATCACCGCCTCCGATCAGCGCGTACAGTGTCACGATGTCAAACAAACAAATTTATTCTTGTTTAAAGGAGTCATGACCCACAATTTTCACTTTTCCACGAGAATCAATTTATGTTATGATTGCCTAATGATTATACACTGGCCGGGAAGCCGATATTTAAAAGTGAAGTGTTTGTTTACCTCAGGGTTTGTAAAATAGCCCACGTGCACGCGCACTCAAATACGAGATTTTGATTTCTTCCCCGTCTTGACGTCAAGACGGGGCAGGATATACCATATATGGACACCGCAGCAGGAAGCTCGCCCTTCCCCTCTCCCCCTCATATTCAGTCGAGAAAGACGCTGGAACGTAGTGCACACGTGAGTTGCTCTGTGGTTGACTGCCAGAATCAACATGTAAATGTGTTTTCTCTACCAAGAACGGACCTAGCTATCAGAGACCAGTGGATTAAATTCATTTTTAATGACACGGTTCCTTCAACCCTTCCACTGGTTTATCGTTACGTGTTTGTGCTAAACATTGTACGCCGAAATCCTTCACAAATTTGGGGCAATATCAGGCGAAGTTGGCATCGAAGCTCGGGAAAAGCGCCATTCCAACAAAATTGCCTGCAATTGAAACGGTAAGACTGTGTTTTTATTGCTCTACTGTGTGTAACAAACAGCATAACTGCTAATGCGGCTATTGTATGCTATTGCGTCTGTCACTAGACAAATAAACGAAAGACTGGAGGTGAAGTAATTATTTATGTTCCCTGTAAACGGACTGCAAAAACGGACTTTTGACTGCATTATAATGATTTCTTAATTCAGAATATGATCAAGATTGCGTAGGTTGATGTGTTCGGGGAATTTGCCAGTTAATAGTAACATTTAAAGCCCCTTAAATGAACGAAATGACTCGAAAAAAGATTTGTTCATTTTGATGAACGAGTTTGAACAAGAGAGTCTGGCGTTGCCAGATTGGGTGTTTTTTCCGCTACATATTAAGGCCGGTTTACGGTGGATTTTAGGTGGGTTTTCGCCTGGAAGGCTTTATAGAAATCTGGCATCCTACTGAACGAAGTTAAACTGAGAGAGCGTGGCGTTCACAGACACCAGAATGAACGAGTTCACAGTAACATTCATCAGGCAGTAATGTGGTACGTTCAGTTCAGTCCAAAACATGGAACGAGTTCATGAATTATCGTTCAATGAACGCGTCCAGGCACAACTCTGGCGGGAGTATTAGCTTCGAGGTATGGGGAATGGCTGCTAACGTACTTTGCAAAAAACAAATGACTGAGATCATCATGAATTCGGTTATTGTTTATTTATTGCTTTAATTAACGCTAACTTTTTTGTTTAATTAACGCTTACATGAGGCCCCGTCTAGTTTGTGTGTGTGTGTGCTCACGTCTTATATTTGTGTGTGTGTGTGCTGTGCTCACGTCTCATATGAGTAACTTTATGTGCGTAGATAGTTCATATACATGTATGTGTGACTAGTACTTAGTATATATGCAAGCGTGTTTCATATGTGTGCGTGAATGAAGTTTGATTTAAGCCCTAAACGGCGCCTCATACTTATACACTGGCCGGGAAGCCGGTCACGTTCATTCACAACTTGCGCCATGATGTCAGTTTGTAATGATATGCTAAAGCGTTACCTGCGGTGTCAACCCCCCTCCTTCCTGCAACCAATCAACGTGCCCCTCATTTGCATTATTATAATGACCGTCCACGACAGCCAAAATATCGCATCAGATCTCGCGAGACAATAATGCCTACAGAGATAAGGGTCTGAGGAGCTCTGTGTTTATTTTTTTTCCACTTTTCTTTTTTAGAAGGGCCTGAAAGACTATAATACAGCAGTAGGTATCCAAGGTAATACGAGGGTATGACTCTTTTAAGAGCTTTTTAAAATAAAATATTACCACAAATGCACACAATACACCCATTATAACACAACAAATGCTAAATGCAGGTGTTTGTGACCGTTTAAGTGTGAAAGACTATTTGAAAGCACGACGGGCAGAATAACATATATCTCTCGAGCTGCAGGATTCTGCGTTTCGTCGTACGAACGAACACATAACGGACAAGATTATTTCAATATACATAATAGTTTGGCGATTATAAATGAAAACAGCCACTTGAACATCAACTGTTGAGAAATAAATCTGAAGTGGATCTACTGGATTTGAATATTAAGTGACCGCATTTACCAGCTGCTTGTGTCTTCAATTTTAATCTATATATAAAAAAAGGAAACTCATTCGTCTTGGCTGCTTTTTTTATGTGTGTACGTATTTATTTATTTACTTTTTTATACATTTTGTGTAATTTCATAGTTTATGTATTATAATTATAAAAACAAAAATAAATTTAGCCACTCACATAGAATTATCTTAGGCCTTATCCTTTTCTGACAGTTTTAAGAATTTTTAAAAATCCTAAAAAAGGTTATTTGTGCTGCAAATAATAATTTCAAAATAATTTGATACTGACCCATGACATCCTGTGACATGATATTTATTTGAATTTACATAATCTCATGGATGTAACAGTAAATCTGTTCAGCTCACAGATGAAGACTAAGCTGTAATGCAAGCAGAACTTTCACAAATACTTATCGGTCAATAGAATCATTACAAAACACATATAAATCATTTAAGGATTTGATAACTCTGTAAAATATTGTCTAATTTGTTAACATTAGTAAATGCATTGGTAACACTTTATAATAACTGCACTCATTAGTAAATAGTCAGTTTATGCTTTATAAAGCCTTGTCTTAACATTAATAGTCAATACTAAGCAGTTTATAAATACAGCTATAAATAGCTTGTTCTTGGTTTATAAGCACATTTATTACAAAGGAAAATAAAGGGTCAGTTATCTTCCTAAGAAAAATTAAAATAAACAAACAACAACACAGATTGATACAGAACTCAGAAATATTTATTTCGATATGCAATAAAAGTAAAATGTACACTTGAATTATATATATATATATATAATTCAAGTGTACATTTTACTTTTATTGCATATTGAAATATATATATATATATATATATTATATATATATATATATATATATATATATATATATATATATATATATATATATATATGTGTATATATATATACTTGATAAAAAATTTTTTATAAAACGTATGCAATTATATATATATATATATATATATATATATATATAGTAGGAGACATTTTGGGGATGGTAAAGGTTTTGTCCACTGGGTGGTGCTGTGGATATGTTTAATTAGAGCACCTAAGCAAGAACTGTGTGTGTTGCAGTGTTGGTAACTGGGAAGCACAGTTTTTGAGCGCATGGCAGATTAGTCCGTAAGGTGGATTCTAGTTGTATGCGGTCCATAAGGTATGGCTTTGTGTGTACATGTGAATAAGGAGAGGCCACAAGAAGTTTGAGATCATGTTTAATGGAGCTCAAGTAATAAAGAAAGACATTTGTTATGCATCTACATCTGTCTACATGGACTCTGTTTGTACGTGTTCTACACTTGCTTAATCCTATTATCAACAGCAACGGCATTGGAAAGCTATATATATATATATATAAACACACACATATATATATATATATATATATATATATATATATATATATATATGAAATATAAACATGCGCAATTATACAAAAATCACTTTTTTAAAACTACAACAAACGAATTGTTTGGACTACAACAAGCATTTTCCGGGATTTGTGATATCACAAATATTGACGAATGGGATGTGAATTGGTTGAGCTGCACTAGAGAAGGCAACGAGCGTGATATATACGTAGTTGACCATGAAGACTGGAAGAGAAAAAAATAACTCCTTATTTTCAGGTGTGCAGAATTAACGTAAAAGATCCCAAAAAATGACTTAATTAGAATAGCATGACGTATTGTGGAATATTATTTAATAAGACCTTATATATAGGCATTATGAACAGATAGGTTTTGAGTGATTCTTGAAGGACTAGCATCACCTCCTCTTGTACGATGGTTTGAGGAATATATCTTCCAGATAGTAACGCCACTCCCTATATGCAGAGTATGCAGTCTTCGTAGGGCACCAACTCCCAGAGGGGGCACCATCCCAGTTGCTCAAAAAAAACAAAAAAAAACATGCTCCATTCTCCCATCCGCGCTCGCGACCGCTCGCATCTCATGTTTGCGGCTCACTGTTCGTAATTGATGGATGGACATCTATGCCCGGGTAAAGGACATCAACAATCAGGCACAGAGAAAAGAAAACTAAAGAAAGTAAACAAAAAAAAACAGGCATAAAGTTGGCTTGACATTGGACATTCGAGAGTCTCAAATTTAGGGACTGTCTCTAAAGTTACATGTGACATTGTTATACACTTTTCTAACGTCAGTAGCATTTGAAGAAAATGACTTAGTCATAAAACAACTGTAATTGTTCATCTAGGTGACAGCTATAATGCACAATTAAATTGAATGTTTGATGTTTATTAAAACAAACTGTAAGACATATGTAAATTATGCTACTTTTTCACATGGGCTCAAATGCAAATTTGAAGCTCAATAGCATTTGAGGAGAAAGACTTGCAGTCATAAAACAATTGTAATGTGTTAATTTAGGTGTCAGCTACAATGCACACCTTATACATTTTATATATATATTAAAATAAAGTGGTACTAAAGTTATATATATTGTTCTGTGTATGTGATTTCAAAGTCTAGATGGTTTGGATTAACCCTTTAACTGCCGTATCCCTTAAAACTTGATTGCCAGAGGGTTACTGTAAATGGTTATGCCTGCTGGGCACATTTTTCCCGATGCCACCGGGGTGGCGTTTGCACTGATGGCTTGAGCCCGCCATCGCTGCTTGCAGCTATATTTAAAGATTGAAATTAGTACACAGTCAGATCAAACTATGGTCTTTTTTTCACACCCTTCTAGTTCTCATCCCTCGATGTGTGTTTGCTAGTAATTATTTATTTATTTATTTATTTATTAAAAGAAGATAGTTTAAACTTTTTGGTCCATCTTCTGCCAAATTTGTTTTGCTTCCCACATTAGGCTTACTTTTGATTACAAAATATAATGTTCAGTCAGCCTATAAAGAAATAGCTTTTTGGCTTTCATAATCATATAGTTATGGCTACATAGTAATGTACTTTTATAGTAATAATGATGTTCTGCATAATGATATGGCATGTCACCAAGAAAAGAACAGTCATTTTTTCTAACAAGATTAAGTAACTTCTACAATATATAATAAAGATGCTGTAAACAGTTTGATGATATCTGTGTTTGCTGTCAGATGCTCGTATGAGAGGATGGCTCCTACTGGATTCCTACACACCAACATTCTTGCTCACCATCACCTACCTCCTAACAATCTACCTGGGAACAAAATATATGAGAAACAGACCAGCATACTCACTGAAACACGTTTTACTGCTGTACAACTTCTCTCTTACTATTTTGTCTTTATACATGCTGGTTGAGGTAAGTGAGCATACAGTATGTTTACATGTATGTATCTTTCTCATAGTAGCAAAGTAGGTGCCTATCTGTTGGTATCTGCTTTTCTTACCTAATGTTGTGTTTCATGTGTTTGGTAGTTGATATCATCAGTCTGGTCTGCAGGTTATCGTCTTCAATGTCAGGGTCTGCATGAAGCTGGTGAAGCAGATATCAGGGTAAGAAAAACAGCACTTTCCATTATTTATTTTAATATATCTATCTATACTTATTGCATTAATAACATTCAAGGCATATGTCAAAAAACAACAATACAGATCATCTACTCTGTGTAAATAAGTCATTGTCATATTATCCTGTTACATTTAACTTGCACTGAAAATGTCACATTTTACACTGATAGGTAACTAAAGTGCTGTGGTGGTACTACTTCTCCAAGCTGATTGAATTCCTGGACACCATCTTCATTGTGCTGAGGAAGAAAAACAACCAGATCAGTTTCCTACATGTGTATCATCATGCCTCTATGTTTAATATCTGGTGGTGTGTCCTCAACTGGATACCCTGCGGACAGAGTAAGTGAGAATGAAGGACAAAGTTACATAAAGGAAAGGTCACAGCTTTAAGATATATTATTGACATTTCAGAGCAGAAGCAGTTTTGTTGAAAAATTATATTTAAAAAATGAGCTTAGATTTTGCTTTGTTTTAACAATAGCATAAAATAATAATGCATATGATGTAACATCAGTAGTGTAGATTAAGATTACTACATGCTAAATAATTTTTCAAATAGTGAAATTATTTTTGTCATGTACATTATACAGATTTTTTTTCCTCTAGAATAGTATTGAAAGAAATGTAAAGACGTTACCTGTTTATAAGACAAGACATACAGTGGGTACTGAAAGTATTCAGACCCCCTTAAATTTTTCACTCTTTGTTTTATTGCAGCCATTTGCTAAAATCATTTGTTCATTTTTCCCCTCATTAATGTACTCACAGCACCCCATATTGACAAAAAAACACAGAATTGTTGACATTTTTGCAGATTTGTTAAAAAAGAAAAACTGAAATATCACACTGAAATATCTTCTCACTGCTGTGTGTGCACTTGGATGGGTTAAATGTAGAGCACCAATTCCGAGTATGGGTAACCATACTTGGCAAATGTCACAACTTTTACTTTCACATTAGTGATGCACGGGTCGTCTCATAACGCGGGTCGGGTCGGGTTAAGAAATTGGTCACTAAAAACAAAATTTTTAAAAATCCATTTATGTTGCATGGAATTTAGTGGTGCAAATTTAGATTCTTTCAAGAGATTTGTTTATTTTCAGTTGGTTCACCAAATTGATTCGTTCGGATTCGTTCCCTGATTTGTTTCAATGACAATTTCTTCATATTACACAAGTACGCCACAGCAGGTGAAAAAGAGTGTCTTGTGTTATGTCTTAAGTCAACGAACATATTTACTTGTGACAAAAACTGATTTGGCTTTATTAAAGTGTGTGAATGATCGCATTAAATAAATAGTCTAAAAAAGTTGTTCCGATGAACAAAGCACAATGTTTTCTTGCAAAATGAAACATTTTAATTGTTTGGTCAGACAGTTCATATATTATATATTCACATTAATAAATCGGGGATTAAACATGGAGTTATGCTCTGTATGCTAAATACGAAAACAAGCATATGTGCACCTATAAATGCGTTTTGTATCTGCTGATTGCTGATCGAGATTTACATGCTTGGCCGACTGTCCCTGTATACTCTCATTCATTTCATTCTCGAACGAGATGTATCAGTTCATTCAACTCGTTCACCTACGAGAAGATCGTATTCGTTCACTACATTCAACAAATCACATGCTCAGTCACATCTTGAGTAACTCTTTGACAGGATGAAACAGTTCACAGAGCTGTTCACAAGCTGTGCATGTGCTGTTAATAGCGCCGAGCTCGCGCAATGCTGTGGAGGGAAGAACTTCATTGAACTAGAAATATGAGTCAATGGATTCGGTGAACGAGAACGATTTGTTCACCTAAAATATTCGTTCACGTACGAACCATCACTAGTGTAATTCCCTATAGCCTATATTAAATATTTGGAATATATATTTTCAGATTTTATTAGGTTCTTTAATAAGGTTACAGTACGAAGGTCTAAGCAGCAACGTTATTCCGTGATGTCCCCGATGCGCGGGGCGGGTCAAGAAATTTTTACTTTATTTGCTGGGCGGGCTGGGGCGGGCCAAATAATTTCAGAAAAGTGGGACCCGCGGGTTGGAAAAGAAGACAACCTATGCATCACTATTTCACATGGTCCTAAGTATTCAGACCCTTTGCTGTGACACATTTCTTCTGATCATCCTTGAGATGATTATACACCTTCATTTGAGATTATACTGATTGGACTTGATTAGGAAAGTCACACACCTGTCTATATAAGACCTTACAGCTCACAGTGCATGTCAGAGCAAATGAGAATCATGAAGTCAAAGGAATTTGAGACCGAAGACAGGAGACAGAATTGTGGCAAGGCACAGATCTGGCCAAGGTTACAAAAAAATTTCTGCTGCACTTAAGGTTCCTAAGAGCACAGTGGCCTCCATAATCCTTAAATGGAAGATGTATGGGATGACCAGAACCCTTCCTAGAGCTGGCCGTCCGGCCAAACTGAGCTATCGGGGGAGAAGAGCCTTGGTGAGAGAGGTAAAGAAGAACTCAAAAATCACTATGGCTGAGCTCCAGAGGTGCGGTTGGAAGGTGGGAGAAAGTTGTAGAAAGTCAACCATCACTGCAGCCGTCCACCAGTCGGGGGTTTATGGCAGAGTGGCCCGATGGGAGTTTGCTTAAAAAAAAACACCTGAATGATTCTCTGGTCTGAGGAGACCAAAATATAACTTTTTGGCCTTAATTCTAAGCAGTATGTGTGGAGAAAACCAGGCACTGCTCATCACCTGTCCAATACAGTCCCAACAGGGGGTTCAGCTGCAGGGACAGGACAACTGGTTGCAATCGAGGGAAAGATGAATGCGGCCAAGTACAGGGATATCCTGGATGAAAACCTTCTCCAGAGTGCTCAGTTCCCTCAGACTGGGCCGAAGGTTCACCTTCAAACAAGACAATGACCCTAAGCACACAGCTAAAATAACGAAGGAGTGGCTTCATAACAACTCCTCGACTGTTCTTGAATGTCCCAACCAGAGCCCCGACTTAAACCCAAATCTCTGGAGAGACCTGAAAATGGCTGTCCACCAACGTTTACCATCCAAACTTGACAGATTTGGAGAGGATCTGCAAGGAGGAAAGGCATAGGATCCCCAAAACCAGGTGTGAAATACTCGTTGCATCTTTTCAAAAAGACTCATGGCTGTATTCGATCAAAAGGGTGCTTCTACTAAATACTGAGCAAAGGGTCTGAATACTTAGGATCATATTATATTTCAGTTTTTCTTTTTTTAATAAATGTGCAAAAAAACTAAATGATTTTAGCAAATAGCTGCAATATAACAAAGAGTGAAAAATTTAAGGGGGTCTTGAATACTTTCCGTACCCAGTTTGTTGCATACCCATGCATAACTTGAAAGTTCTGTAATAAGTTTATATATATAGGTTATCATTCAGTTCAAAATGTATAATGCAACATCTTTGTCTAGGTTTCTTTGGGCCGACGCTAAACAGTTTCATCCATATCCTCATGTATTCTTACTATGGTTTGTCAACCATTCCATCCATGCACAAATATCTGTGGTGGAAACGCTACCTCACGCAGGCTCAGCTGGTCAGTGTGCAACCTTTCCATCCAATTATACTTTGCTCTTACATTTACATTTCCCTTCACATTTTCATGCTAATTTATATCATGTTCTATTTTTTTCATTGTATTCCATGTGTTAGATGATTGTCTCCCAATAATGTTCTCCTCTTTGTCTCAGGTTCAGTTTTTATTAACTATAACACACACAATAAGTGCATGGGTCGTTCCTTGTGGTTTCCCTCTGGGCTGTCTGAAATTTCAAACCTTCTACATGTTCACACTTGTCGCCCTGTTTGTCAACTTCTACATGCAGGTACTACTCAGAACTTCTACTAATAAAAATAAATAAATTGACCTATTCTTTAGTAAATATAAACTTGAGAATGATGCCACCTAAGAGAAAAAGGTTCGGCTGTTGTGGCCCTCAAGGTAAAATGTCCTGGAGAGTTTAGCTCTAACCCTAAGACCGGTTTCATCACTGCATATGTCTGCGGCACATTAAGTAGGATTTATACTTTAAACGCTTGGGTCTGCTTTGCAAACAGCTGCTGACTGCGTGCGCACATACACGAATTAAGAAGGCATTTATACTTAATGCATTAGCCATTGAGGTATTCTTTAAAACGACAGGAGGAGCTCATACAAAATCATCCTTTAAATAAGCAGGAATAACAGAGAAGTAGGAATTAAAAGTAGGAAAATTAGAGGAATATGTCAAAATCATTTATATGTGCCAATGTTCTTGCTGCCAGCTGGTGGCACTATGACTATAACTGTATATTGGCATGTAGATTTCTTCAGTCCAGCAATTCTATCAAACACGTGAAATTTGGTGAAGACTGAACATGGTATGTTTGAATTAGTATAAAGCATGATGTGTCCTATTGCCACGAGGTGGCACTATGATTATATCTGAATACTGGCCTTTAGATTTATTCAGGCCTTGACTCCAAATATTTGAAGTAAAACATGATACTTCCTGTTGCTAGCAGGTGGAGCTATGGCTATAACTGAATATGGGGATGTAGATTTGGTCAGGTCAGGAGTCTTATCAAACATGTAAAGTTTGGGGGTAGTTTGGACATTTTATAAATGAGTTAAGGCAAGTCAAGTCACCTTAATTTATATAGCGCTTTAAACAAAATACATTGCGTCAAAGCAACTGAACAACATTCATTCGGAAAACGTGTGCGTCAATAATGCAAAATGACAGTTAAAGGCAGTTCATCATTGAATTCAGTGATGTCATCTCTGTTCAGTTTAAATAGTGTATGTGCATTTATTTGCAATCAAGTCAGTGATATCGCTGTAGATGAAGTGACCCCAACTAAGCAAGCCAGAGGTGACAGCGGCAAGGAACCGAAACTCCATCGGTGACAGAATGGAGAAAAAAACCTTGGGAGAAACCAGGCTCAGTTGGGAGGGCAGTTCTCCTCTGACCAGACAAAACCAGTAGTTCAATTCCAGGCTGCAGCAAAGTAAGATTGTGCAAAAGAATCATGTTTCCTTTGGTCTTGTCCTGGTGGTCCTCTGAGACAAGGTCTTTACAGGGGATCTGTATCTGGGGCTCTAGTTGTCCTAGTCTCCGCTGTCTTTTAGGGTAGTAGAGGTCCTTTCTAGTTGCTGATCCACCATCTGGTCTGGATACGTACTGGATCCGGGTGACTGCAGTGACCCTCTGATCTGGATACAGACTGGATCTGGTGGCTATGGTGACCTCGGAATAAGAGGGAAACCGACAAATATTAGCATAGATGCCATTCTTCTAATGATGTAGCAAGTACATAGGGTGTTATGGGATGTGTTTCCAGTTCCGGTTTACCTAATTAATGCAGCCTAAAAATCCTTTAACAGATCTGGATATTAAAAGCATATTAGTATGTTATGTGTAAGCCAGGTTAAAGAGATGGGTCTTTAATCTAGATTTAAACTGCAAGAGTGTGTCTGCCTCCCGAACAATGTTAGGTAGGTTATTCCAGAGTTTAGGCGCCAAATAGGAAAAGGATCTGCCGCCCGCAGTTGATTTTGATATTCTAGGTATTATCAAATTGCCTGAGTTTTGAGAACGTAGCGGACGTAGAGGATTATAATGTAAAAGGAGCTCATTCAAATACTGAGGTGCTAAACCATTCAGGGCTTTATAAGTAATAAGCAATATTTTTAAATCTATACGATGTTTGATAGGGAGCCAGTGCAGTGTTGACAGGACCGGGCTAATATGGTCATACTTCCTGGTTCTAGTAAGAACTCTTGCTGCTGCATTTTGGACTAGCTGTAGTTTGTTTACCAAGCGTGCAGAACAACCACCCAATAAAGCATTATAATAATCTAACCTTGAGGTCATAAATGCATGGATTAACATTTCTGCATTTGACATTGAGAGCATAGGCCGTAATTTAGATATATTTTTGAGATGGAAAAATGCAGTTTTACAAATGCTAGAAACGTGGCTTTCTAAGGAAAGATTGCGATCAAATAGCACACCTAGGTTCCTAACTGATGACGAAGAATTGACAGAGCAGCCATCAAGTCTTAGACAGTGTTCTAGGTTATTACAAGCAGAGTTTTTAGGTCCTATAATTAACACCTCTGTTTTTTCAGAATTTAGCAGTAAGAAATTACTCGTCATCCAATTTTTTATATCGACTATGCATTCCATTAGTTTTTCAAATTGGTGTGTTTCACCGGGCCGCGAAGAAATATAGAGCTGAGTATCATCAGCATAACAGTGAAAGCTAACACCATGTTTCCTGATGATATCTCCCAAGGGTAACATATAAAGCGTGAAGAGTAGCGGCCCTAGTACTGTGCCTTGAGGTACTCCATACTGCACTTGTGATCGATATGATACATCTTCATTCACTGCTACGAACTGATGGCGGTCATATAAGTAAGATTGAAACCATGCTAATGCACTTCCATTAATGCCAACAAAATGTTTAAGTCTGTGCAAAAGAATGTTGTGGTCAATTGTGTCAAACGCAGCACTAAGATCCAATAAAACTAATAGAGAGATACACCCACGATCAGACGATAAGAGCAGATCATTTGTAACTCTAAGGAGAGCAGTCTCAGTACTATGATATGGTCTAAATCCTGACTGGAAATCCTCACATATACCATTTTTCTCTAAGAAGGAATATAATTGTGAGGATACCACCTTTTCTAGTATCTTGGACAGAAAAGGGAGATTCGAGATTGGTCTATAATTAACTAGTTCTTTGGGGTCAAGTTGTGGTTTTTTGATGAGAGGCTTAATAACAACCAGTTTGAAGGTTTTGGGGACATATCCTAATGACAATGAGGAATTAATAATAGTCAGAAGAGGATCTATGACTTCTGTAAGCACCTCTTTTAGGAGCTTAGATGGTATAGGGTCTAACATACATGTTGTTGGTTTAGATGATTTAACAAGTTTATACAATTCTTCCTCTCCTATAGTAGAGAATGAGTGGAACTGTTCCTCAGGGGGTCTATAGTACACTGTCTGATGCAATACTGTAGCTGACGGCTGAATGGTTGCAATTTTATCTCTAATAGTATCCATTTTAGAAGTAAAGTAGTTCATAAAGTCATTACTGCTGTGCTGTTGGGAAATGTCAACACTTGTTGAGGCTTTATTTTTCGTTAATTTAGCCACTGTATTGAATAAATACCTGGGGTTACGTTTGTTTTCTTCTGAAAGAGAAGAAAAGTAATCAGATCTAGCAGTTTTTAATGCTTTTCTGTAGGATAGGTTACTTTCCCGCCAAGCAATACGAAATACCTCTAGTTTTGCTTTCCTCAAGCTGTGCTCCATTTTTCGGACTGCTCTCTTTAGGGTGCGAGTATGCTCATTATACCATGGTGTCGAACTGTTTTCCTTAACCTTCCTTAAGCGTAAAGGAGCAACTGTATTTAAAGTGCTAGAAAAGAGAGAGTCCATAGTTTCTGTTACATCATCAAGTTGTTCTGAGGTTTACGATTTGCTAAGGAATTTGGATACATCAGGAAGATAACTTAAAAAGCAGTCTTTTGTGGTAGAAGTGATGGTTCTTCCATACTTGTAACAAGAAGTAGAATTTACAATTTTGGCTATATGAAGTTTGCACAAAACTAAATAATGATCTGAGATATCATCACTTGGCTGCATAATTTCAACACTTTCAACATCAATTCCATGTGACAGTATTAAATCTAGAGTATGATTTCGACAATGAGTAGGTCCTGAAACGTGTTGTCTAACCCCAATAGAGTTCAGAATGTCTATAAATGCTGATCCCAATGCATCTTTTTCATTATCAACATGGATATTAAAATCACCAACTATTAAAACTTTATCTGCAGCCAGAACTAACTCGGATGTAAAATCACCAAACTCTTCAATAAAGTCTGTATGGTGCCCTGGTGGCCTGTATACAGTAGCCAGTACAAACATAACAGGGGATTTATCATTAACATTTGTTTCTCTGGATAATGTTATATGAAGCACCATTACTTCAAACGAGTTATACTTGTAGCCTGCCCTCTGAGAAATCCTGAAAACGTTGTTATAAATTGAAGCAACACCTCCCCCTTTGCCTTTTAGACGCGGCTCATATGTGCCAATCTTCCTGTTGCCAGCAGGTGGCGCTATCATTATAATGGAATATTGGCCTTCAGATGTGTTCAGGCCAGGACTCTTATCGAACATGTGAAGTTTGGGGAAGATTGAACATTTTATGCCTGAGTTACAACAACTTCTCTTGCTGTGGCGAGTCATCAAATTTTGTCATGGCGCCATGGACACGCCCTTTAACAAAAACTCAAGATCTCCATAATTTAACATTGCAAAGACCTTTAGATTAGACTGACCAAAATAAAATGTTGATGTCATTACATTTCTTGGAGTAGTTTGTTACAGCATAAAACATGACACTTCCTGTTGCCAGCAGGTGGTGCTATGACTATGAATGAATATGGGAATCTAGATCTGTTCAGGGCAGAAGTCTTATCTAACATGGGAATAAAAGTTGTTGTAACTCATAAAATGTCCAATCTGCCCCAAAATTCACATGGCGAGACTTTGAACTTTGTCATGGCGCCATGGACACACCCTTTAACGAAAACCCAAGATCTTCATAATTTAACATTGCACAGGCCTTTAGATTAGACTGACCATAAAGACATTGATGTCAAATAAAATTCTAGGAGTAGTCTGTCACAGCGTAAAATGTCACTTCCTGTTGCCAATAGGTGGCGCAATGACTATAACTGAATATGGGCATGTCAATCTGTTCAGGTTCGGAGTCTTATCAAACATGTGAAGTTTGGGGCAGATTGGACATTGTATGTCTGAGTTATAGCAACTTCATTTTTCATGGCGAATCATCGAAATTCGCCAGGCCACCATTGACACGCCCTTCAACGAAAACTCAAGGTCTTCGCAATTTAGATTAGGCATACCAAATTTGGTCTTGATCTGAATACATCTCTAGGAGGAGTTCGTTAAAAATACAATGCATGGAAATGACAAATTACACAAAATTAGCTCATTATATTAAAAATAACCGACTTCCTTTTGGGTTTAGAATTTTGCTCCAAGAGTCTTTTTTTGTAGGTATTGATGTGTTACATGTGTGTGCAAATTTTTGTGCATGTACGTGAAACAGCTGGAAGGCTGTTGATTTTTTTTAGTATAGGTGGCACTGTCGAGACATTTTGCTACACCCTCTTCTGAATCCTATCAGACGTAAATTTTCACCAGGTTTGACGCGTGTGCAAAGTATAAAGGCTGAGCGCAAATGTAAAAAGGATAAATAACATATTTAAATTCAGTCGTGTTCTAGTGGTTAGAGAGTTTGACTCCTAACTCTAAGGTGGTGGGTTTGAGTCTTGGGTCAGCGATACCATGACTGAGGTGCCCTTGAACAAGGCAATGAACCCCCAACTGCTCCCTGGGTGCCCACTGCTTTGTCTGTTCACTTTGGATGGGTTAAATGCAGAGCACAAATTCTGAGAATGGGTCACCATACTTGGCTGTATGTCACGTAACTTTTTGTTTAAAGAAAGTTCAGCTTATCAGTCTGCTGCTAATTCTGGTAAGGCTACTTATTTTTTTGATTTTAAAACATTCTACTCCTAAAGTTTTGTTTTCAGTTATTAATTATTTTGTTAATCCTTCTGTTAACACAGTTTCTGTTGCCTCCAATGCTCTTTGTGAAAGATTCTTGAGACACTTAATTGATAAAATGTCTAATTTGAGACCCAAAGTGATGCAAGGGTGCAACGCAAGTGTGTTTGCTTGTTTCAGTCCGGTGCCGTTCGTATTTTCCCATCCAGCGACACGTCGTTTAATTAGCAAATGCATTTGCGCTCATTTACACCCATGGGCGTGCTGGTCTAAAAAAGAGGTGTGTTCAGGCGCATTGCTGGCGCAATGCTATTTTAGGGAGCTGAAAATAGACTTAAAGAAAATAGACTCAAACCAGGTCTATAGTCTGGCGCAATGTTTTTTCTTTGTTAAAGACAGTGTTAGTATAGGCGGGTCCGCAACTCCTCATGCAAGCTGCTTATTAAACACAGGGATGCACAGCAGCACACAAACATGCCAAATATAAAAAATTTAAGGATTGCAATGAATAATATTTTTATAGGCTAATATATATATGCCTACATGTCATAAGGGATAGTCATCGAATGTTTTAGAATAAATCATTAAATCTTTTAAATTAATTGTTGACTGTTCTTAAAGAGGCTACTGTCACTCCGCTTCTCAAAAAGCCTTCAATAGATCCTTTTATTCTGAATAACTTCAGTCCCATTTCTATTTTACAATTTCAAAGGTTTTAGAAAAAAAAAAGTGTTTGACCAATTGCAGTTCTTTCTAAATCTTAATTGCAGTCAGGATTTAGACCGTATCATAGTACTGAGACTGCTCTCCTTAGTGTTACAAATGACCTGCTCTTATCATCTGATCGTGGTTAGTTCTATTGGATCTCTATTAGTTCTATTGGATCTTAGTGCTGCGTTCGACACAATTGACCACAACATCCTTTTGCATAGACTTGAACACTTTGTTGGCATTAATGGAAGTACATTAGCATGGTTTAAATCTTAATTATATGACCGCCGTCAATTCGTAGCAGTGAATGAAGAGGTGTCATATCGATCACAAGTGCAGTATGGAGTACCTCAAGGCTAAGTACTAGGGTCGCTACTCTTCACACTCTATATGTTACCCTTGGGAGATATCATCAGGAAACATGGTGTTAGCTTTCACTGTTATGCTGATGATACTCCTTATGAGCTCTATATTTCTTCGCGGCCCGGTGAAACACACCAATTTGAAAAACTAATGGAATGCATAGTCGATATAAAAAACTGGGTGACGAGTAATTTCTTACTGCTAAATTCTGAAAAAACTGAGGTGTTAATTATAGGACCTAAAAACTCTGCATGTAATAACCTAGAACACGGTCTAAGACTTGATGGGTGCTCTGGCAATTCTTCGTCATCAGTTAGGAACCTAGGTGTGCTATTTGATCACAATCTTTCCTTAGAAAGCCACGTTTCTAGCATTTGTAAAACTGCATTTTCCATCTCAAAAATATATCTAAATTACGGCCTATGCTCTCAATGTCAAATGCAGAAATGTTAATCCATGCATTTATGACCTCAAGGGTAGATTATTGTAATGCTTTATTGGGTGGTTGTTCTGCACGCTTAGTAAACAAACTACAGCTAGTCCAAAATGCAGCAGCAAGACTTCTTACTAGGACCAGGAAGTATGACCATATTAGCACGGTCCTGTCAACACTGCACTGGCTCCCTATCAAACATCGTATAGATTTTAAAATATTGCTTATTACTTATAAAGCCCTGAATGGTTTAGCACCTATTTGAGTGAGCTCCTTTTACATTATAATCCTCTATGTCCGCTACGTTCTCAAAACCAGAATATCAAAATCTGCGGGTGGCAGATCCTTTTCCCATTTGGTGCCTAAACTCTCGAATAGCCTACCTAATATTGTTCAGGAGGCAGACACACTCTTGCAGTTAAATTTTCAATGATGAACTACCTTTAACTGTCATTTTGGATTATTGACACACTGTTTTCCTAATAAATGTTAAGTTGCTTTGATGCAATGTATTTTGTTTAAAGCGCTATATAAATAAAGGTGACTTGACTTGACTTAATGGTGAAAATCAGATGGTCAACTATTTTCTCTCAGGTACATTGCAGTGTAAGCTTCACAGTGAACTTTACTCTCACCAACGTAATCAACAACAAAAATATATCTGGACTCCATATAGAGGTTATTTTATTTATTTTTTAAATCCCAGGTATTTTGAGCAGGATTATAAAAAAATACACTCACCTAAAGGATTATTAGGGACACCATACTAATACTGTGTTTGACCCGCTTTCGCCTTCAGAACTGCCTTAAATCTACGTGGCATTGATTCAACAAGGTGCTGAAAGCATTCTTTAAAAATGTTGGCCCATATTGATAGGATAGCATCTTGCAGTTGATGGAGATTTGGGGGATGCACATCCAGGGCACGAAGCTCCCGTTCCACCACTTCCCAAAGATGCTCTAATGGGTTGAGATCTGGTGACTGTGGGGGCCATTTTAGTACAGTGAACTCATTGTCATGTTCAAGAAACCAATTTGAAATGATTCAAGCTTTGTGACATGGTGCATTATCCTGCTGGAAGTAGCCATCATAGGATGGGTACATGGTGGTCATAAAGGGATGGACACGGTCAGAAACAATGCTCAGGTAGGCCGTGGCATTTAAACGATGCCCAATTGACACTAAGTGGCCTAAAGTGTGCCAAGAAAACATCCCCCACACCATTACACCACCACCAGCAGCCTGCAAAGTGGTAACAAGACATGATGGATCCATGTTCTCATTCTGTTTACACCAAATTCTGACTCTACAATCTGAATGTCTCAACAGAAATCGAGACTCATCAGACCAGGCAACATTTTTCCAGTCTTCAACTATCCAATTTTGGTGAGCTCAAGCAAATTTTAGCCTCTTTTTTCCTATTTGTAGTGGAGATGAGTGGTACCCTGTGGGGTCTTCTGCTGTTGTAGCACATCCGCCTCAAGGTTGTGTGTGTTGTGGCTTCACAAATGCTTTGCTGCACACCTCGGTTGTAACGAGTGGTTATTTCAGTCAAAGTTGCTCTTCTATCAGCTTGAATCAGTCAGCCCATTCTTCTCTGACCTCTAGCAACAACAAGGTTTTTTTGCCCACAGGACTAACGCATACTGCATGTTTTTCCCTTTTCACACCATTCTTTGTAAACCCTAGAAATGGTTGTGCGTGAAAATCCCAGTAATTGAGCAGATTGTGAAATACTCACACTGGCCTGTCTGGCACCAACAACCATGCCACACTCAAAATTGCTAAAATCACCTTTCTTTCCCATTCTGACATTCAGTTTGGAGTTCAGGAGATTGTATTGACCAGGACCACACCCCTAAATGCATTGAAGCATTGATTAATAATCCTTTAGGTGAGTGTATGTGCTAATATAAAATTCAATTAAGTAGTCTATGTAAAATAGCTAAATCTGTCTTTCTGTACTTTTTTACTTAAGTACATAAATCTAGTCCTTTTTCAATTTTACTCAAGTGAAAGTACAAAAGGTTTACTTTTACTGGAATAGTTTTATTATACATATATGTACTTTTACTCAGGTACTTGTTTTGTGTACTTCATCCACCACTGGGAATTACTATAGTAAAAGTATAGTCAAGTCAAGTCAGCAGGCAGCCATATCACCCTGGAGCCCAAGACCGGTTGCCCACTGAAGCTAAGCAGGGCTGAGCCTGGTCAGTACCTGGATGGGAGACCTCCTGTGAAAACTAGGTTGCTGCTGGAAGAGGTGCTAGTGAGGCTGTAGAGGCTAGTGAGGCTCACCCTGTGGTCTGTGTGGGTCCTAGCGCCCCAGTGTAGTGATGGGGACACTATACTGTCAACAAGCACCGTCCTTCGGATGAGACATTAAACCGAGGTCCTGACTCTCTGTGGTCATTAAAAATCCCAGGATGTCTTTCGAAAAGAGTAAAGGTGTGACCTTGGCATCCTGGCTAAATTCGCCCATTGGCCTCCGACCATCATGGCCTCCTAACAATTCCCATATCTACTCCAGGCTTCATCACTCTGTCTCTTCTCCACCAGTAAGCTGGTGTGTGGTGGCGTTCTGGCGCAATATGGATGTCGTTGCGTCATCCAGGTGGATGCTGCACACTGGTGGTGGATGAGGAGATACCCCCTGACTATGTAAAGCGCTTTGAGTGCCTAGAAAAGCGCTATATAAATGTAATGAATTAAGTTACCTTTATTTATATAGCGCTTTTAACAATATAGATCATAACAAAGTAACTGAACAGCATTAAATATGGAAATAATGTGTCAATAAAGCAAAAAGGCAGTTCATCATTGAATTCAATTATGTCATCATCCAGCTCTGTTCAGTTTAAATAGTATTGGTGCAATCAAGTCAACGAAAATGCTGGCAATTAAGTGTCCCCAACTAAGCAAGCCAAAGGCAACAGCGACAAGGAACCAAAACTCCATTGGTGACAGGATGGAGAAAAAAACCTTGGGAGAAACCAGGCTCAGTCGGGGGCCAGTTCTGCTCTGACCAGACGAAACCAGCAGTTTAATTCCAGGCTGCAGCAAAGTCAGATTGTGCAGAAGAATCATCTGTTTCCTGTGGTCTTGTCCTGGTGGCCATCTAGGAGACAAGGTCTTGACGGTGGATCTGTCTCTGGGGCTCATCTAGTTGTCCCAGTCTCCGCTGACGTTAAGGGCTGTAGAGGTCCTCTCTAGGTGCAGATCCACCATCTGGGCTGAATCAGGGTGACTGCAGTGACCATCTGACCCGGATACAGACAGGTGGCTAGGGTGACCTCGGAATAAGACAGAAACAAACTAATATTAGCATAGATGCCATTCTTCCAACGATGTGGTAAGTGTTCCCAGTTCCATTGTTCCTAATTAATGCAGCCTAAAAATCCTTAAATGGATTTGAATATAAGAAATGTGTTAGTGTGTTATGTGTAAGCCAGGTTAAAGAGGGGTTTCTTTAATCTAGATTTAAACTGACAGTGTGTCTGCTACCAAACAAATGTTAGGTAGGTTATTCCAGAGTTTGGGAGCTAAGTAGGAAATCAGTGCAAACGGAAGGTGTTTCAGTACAAACAGAAGGCAGTTGTGCCATAATAAGATGATGATTATTCGGTGTCATTCCTAATCATTTGCTCAATCATTCAAAAAAAGTTTTTAATAAGGCGAAAGCTGAATGTTTTTTTTTTTTATACACACATGAACTGGAATATAAAAAACATTATCTATTTTTTTTTTTTTACAAAAATTATACATTTAGTAGATAAAATGCACTATATAGTTAAAAAAGGTTGTAAAAATGTCTTTATACACTTTATTTTTGTCTTTATTCATATGCTGCATTGTTGTGCACTTTGAGTTGAATTTAAGATTCGAATGAAAATCATTTCGTCAAGTACCTTGCAGTACTTTAACAATGTTTTGCTTATTTTCTACAAATTTATAACAATTTAAAAAAGTCTTTAAATAGTTCTTTATTCTCAGTGACACCAAATATCTTAGACACTGAAAATTTCAGAACACCGGCGAGTTCACGGACCATATCACACTCACAAGCAGTAAGTTAATTGGCAGTTTCACAATTTCCCTTCTATGCAATCTTCACGAAATACCATCCAAACTCTATGCAAATTACACAAAGAAAGAGAGAGAGAGAGAGAGAGAGAGAGAGAGAGAGAGAGAGAGAGAGAGAAAATGTCCTGCCTCTAGTAAAAAATATAAAATGTGTTCCCAACTAAGTCCCAGTCCCAATACGGAGCTTAGCCATTTTCAGAATTAAAACCCTTTCGCACATGGGTTTAAAATATTCTAGCTGAGGCCCCAGCTTGAGTTTCTATAGGTGACCGTTATTTTAGAATGTACCGCCTTATTGTTTCCATGGTGATGCGCCATGCTTGTCATGTGACAACACAGATCTGTATGACACAAGGATCGCTTTTATTTCGTTTTTCCTGTTTTATTCAAAATAATTGCAAAAATACTCACTATATTATGAAATCTATCATATTGGATTCTGACATATATGCAGATAACTATATTTAGTAGCTTAAACACTTTTATATCAACCGTGTTAGTTGATCTATACCTTAATTCTGAAAATGGCTAAGATCACTAGTGGGACTGGGACTTAGTTGGGAACACATTATATATTTTTTAACTAGAGGCAGGACATTAGTGATTGGAAGTTCGGTTCTTTTCCGCGAACCGGTTCTTTCGGACAGTTCCAACTGGTTGGAAAAACCGGTTCACCGGTTCTTTTACGCTCGATGTAACGACGTCATTGGCGATGACGTAATGACGTCAAGTCTATCAAACATTCAAATATATAAAGTTAGTAATCATAACTTTAGTCAGTTAAAAACCTCAATCATGAAAGGTTTACAATTAAGTTTTACAACAACGCACCCAAATACAGTAACAGCAATAATGTGCATACGAGGATTTAAGTCTTGTGCGCTGTGTGTCAGTCTGCTTCACACTGAATCACGCATGCGCAGTATCATCAGCTCATCGGTTCTCAAATCAGACAAGTCCGACAGAAACGGTTCTCGGTTCAGTGTACTTATGATCCGAAAACCAATGCAACTGGTTCTTGACTCGAGAATGAGAACCGTTCTAACCGGCACGCTGCAGTTTAGGATCATCAGCTGCTCTACTTGTGTTCATGGTCTGTTTACTATAAACTCAATTTGTGAATGTGTCATTGTTAACTATAAATACAGTACAGATATTTCATAAATCATCCCTTATTCCTATCAAACAGAGTCTTTAGAGTCTTAATTATTGTCCAACTTCCCTGAAAACCCCTTTGGCCTATTTAATCTAACAATCTACAATTTAATAAAATATACAGATTAGAAACATTCATCTTAAAAAAAAAAAAAAAAAAAAGCAAAATAAAATAGTTATTTTATCAAAATTTCCGATGTCTAACAAAATACTTGAAAAATTACACGCATGCGCAGTATCATCAGTTCATCGGTTCTCAAATCGGATGCGTCCTAAGGAAACGGTTTTTGGTTCAGTGTACTGGTGAAACCCGATGCAACCGGTTCTTGACTCGAGAATGAGAATCAGCTAATCGGTTTTCAAATCGGACACGTCCGACAGAAACTGTTCTCGGTTCGGTGTACTAGTGATCTGAAAACCGATGCAACCGGTTCTTGACTCGAGAACTAGAACCGCTCCAGCAGTGGGTGTGTTCGTTCATTATCTGCTCTGCTCAGTTTTCATCTTCAGTTGTCTAGTCACAGCAGTTCAGTCAGTGTACTGTTTGAGTAAATTAATTACTCCGGGTAGGGGTGGGCGATATTGACAAAAATGTATATCTCAATATTTTTTTTCAATATCTCGATATTCAGACGATAATTTTGCAATCCTTTAAAGAAATGTGTGCAAATTGGCAAAGAAGGTCCAGTTGGTCTTTTGACTTGCTGCATTTTACCCATTATTGTATGGAATTACTAGTACATAAAGATATGAGACATTATTGATTTACGGTAAACATGAACCAGGTTACTGTACTAAATATTTATTTTAATACAAGAACAGTGCTTTTTCAGTACAATATACGTAATAAATTAACTTTGTTGTTAGTCTATTAATAATAGAGTACTGTTTTCAAAGCACAATGTGACTACCTCTTTAAAAAATGTTGTGTTTTGCAAAATGTAAACATTAGAACACAACACAATATAATATTTTTGCACATTATATTAATATAAAAGATGAGGATAAAAAAAAGACAAAAGGAACAAAATAAATAACAGACACTGCTCTGCAGATCGGAGGTCGTGGCATAATAGGTGACCTTCTGCAATTAATGGGACAGCGTTTGTTGACAAGACTTGAACAGTTTTGGTAGAGCGGTTTCACTGAAATATCTCCTTGAAGGCAGATTATATCTGGGATCTAAAATCTGTAACATTTCTCGAAACTCATCCTTCTCGACTGATTGAATTTGCAACATAGACCTTGCAATAAAACTTGTAATCGATTTCCACTTTTCGCTTTTTTTGTCATATGGTGTTTTATTGGGAATGTTTCTGCCAAGGTCTGTTGTGTCTGTTCTTTTTTTTTTGGACAGTGTCTGTAGCAGCAGTGCTGTTTTGTTCAGCACAGAGCCTTTCATACTCTTCAAACTGTGTTTTGTGCATTGTAAGGAGATGATGGAAGAGGTTGGTTGTGACGCTCTGCTATACGGCGATCTGCATGCGACAAATTCTACAGATGGGCGACTTGTGTTGCTCGTCTTTTTTGTCAAAACCAAACCATCTCCAGGCTAAAGAAGCTGGTTTTGAGTGACTGTGTATTTTCGCTTTCTTCGCTCATTTTTGTGTTGTTGCGCTCAAAGCTAGATAACAAGTGACTGATGAGTAACATACGCACGGCACACTGTAATGACGTAAGACGTCAGGGGCACTGAGGCATTATAGGCAGTTCACCATATTAATAAAAATGTTTTAGTTTTTACTAAAAAAAAAAAAAAAAAAAAAGTTTTTTCTAGAAGTTAATAGAAGCCCTGTTCGTGTTCGGGGGCTATTCTGGTGGATCTCTTGGGAAAAATGTATTACATCTTTTGGACTCTAATAATGCAATTATGAAGCTCGCCACTTGAGGACGCCACAGACATTTAAGAAAAACTTAAGTTCAGATTTCAGTTTTCCGCAAACGCATATTTGCCTTTTCTAGCAAATATTTTATTAATCGTAAATCGGCTTTACTCTTTACGTTTTTGAATTGTAGCTTCAACTAAGAAACGTCATAACACACAGGTAAGAACTCCGTAGTTGTATTGCAAATTAGTAGCAGCTTACTCATTGAGGAACGATCGTGATTTTGTACAAAAAAAAAAAACACATTACTAAAATCGCTACATATAATTGTTTAGAAGGTTACAGTGTGCGTTATTTGTTTTCTATTTAACTTCCTTCTGCTTTTTTCATGTTTGGGAGGTCAGATTGTACAAATTATGAAATATTCGATATCCCAATTTTGGATATCGTCCAGACAACAATTTGGATATTATCGTCTAAACGATATATCGCCCACCCCTAACTCCGGGATATTGGTTTATTCTGACTCGGAGAGAGTGTCAGTCATGTTAAAAAAAAGTTACCCGCTCAAGTCTTTTGTGGATTAATGCTTATTGGAGACGCGAATAGTTTCAAACGATTCAGTTCGATTTGCTGAACTGGTTAAACCGGTTCACTAAGAAGAACCTGTTAAATTGAATGATTCGTTCATGAATCAGACATCACTACAGGACATTTTACTCTGTGTGTGTGTGTGTGTGTGTGTGTGTGTGTGTGTGTGCGCGCAATTTGCTTAGCGTTTGGAAGGTATTTCGTGAAGATTGCATAGAAGTGAAATAGTCACCTTTTTCTAGGTCGAAACTGCCAATTAACTTACTGCTGGCAAGTGTGATATCATGGTGCTTCAGTGTGCAACAGGCATAATCCAACATTAAAATTTAACAAAAGTAGGCTATTCAGGATTACTTGATAATAAAAGACAGATGTATGTGATTAGGGTAAGAGCTAAACACAGCAAGATAGTGCCCACCCGTTCTATTGGTGAGGCATGATTTCACCAAGTACAACACGTTTCTGGATCAACATCCTTGTTGATCCTGGAACAACATTCCAATCAGCCAATCAGAATAGAGATATAACTTTTCAAAACATATCGGTTTAAGGCTTACAATCAGGGTAAGGTGCTTCTACACTCTTGTTAATCAGCTATCATCTCCCACTGATTTTAGGAATAAATTATGTTTAGGGGTAGGGATTGGATTAAGTCTAGATTTTTGGACATGAATGTTGATCCAGGATTATCAAAAGATGTTGATCCAGGAACATCTTGGCTAAATCACGGCAACCCTTTTCTATCATATTAAAGTCAAAATTCTTATCAGACCAAGCCTGACCAAAGGAATTTTGACCCTTGGGCTTCTGATGAATTTGATAGTAAAGGTGACTTGGCAATTCTGCTGCATATTTAACTGAAAATTGGACCATGACTTTAGGGGTGCCTCTTAAGTTTGACACTGGTTATTTCAGTAATTTTTCAAATTACTCTGACTAAAATGCTGCCTATTGATGGTTGGGATCATGCTTAAGCCGGGCTCAGACTACAGGAGTTTTAAAATCCTATACGATTATTAAATCTGGTTGCAGCACACACATGCTGCAACAAGGAAGGAAAATCTTCGCAGATTTAGTTTCCTCAAATATTAAACGCACACACTACAAGATCTGAAAATCATGGCGCATCATGCACTAAGATTTTATAAAGATTTTCATGCCGAGTGAGTTCCTCACATGATCTCATGCAGCAGTGGTTACATATGTTAGCTAGAGTGTAAGAAGCTTTTACAAAAACTTCCACAAGCTGTTTCTCTATCTCCTCTATCCAGTACAGCAGCTTGTTTTGCAGTTGAGTATTGGCTATTATGAAAGTAATGACATAATTATAGTCATCATCCCGATTTAAAATCCTAAATATCAAACATGTCTGATATTAATCAGGTCAGCCTTCATTTGTGTGAGAGCATATTGGGAGGTGGAAGATTTGATCTGCAAACGCCTCACATTACGAGACAATCCTTGCCAAACATAGGATCCAATTGAGATCCTCAAATATTTGTTCTCCAATTCTCAGGAGGGGAAAATTGGGAATAAATCGGCCTATATCTCCTGTAGTGTGAGCCCAGCTTTAGTGCAGTGTGTGTGTGTGTGTGTGTGTTGTCATGCTTCCAGTCTTAGAAATTGTTACACAGTAAATGGCTTTTCTCTGCAGACATACAGAAAGAGGAAGCTGGAGGGTGACAGAATTGCTGAGGTTGGAGATCTTAAAAACAGTCATTCTAATGGCCTTTCACCCTCTCTCAACGGAGAAAACTCCAAACAGAAGCTGAAATGATGCCACAATATGGAGCAATATAGAATGCTCTTCTCAATTAACTTATGCTGAATACTAGCACAATAGCAGCCATAATCATCTGATAATCAAAATGCACTTTTATAAATAAGAATATAACTTTTTAACCATTTTGTATCTTTGTTTTGCATATGTTCCACTCTAGCCAATAGAAATGCTGTACAATAATTTTGTAGAAAAATATTTTTCAAACCCTTTTTAAAATAAACACCTCTGTTATGGAGTACAGTATCTACTTTATTACACATCTTTGGCAATTCATCTCTAATGACAAGAAAACATTCAGTAATATACCCTAAATCACTATAATGATTTATTCTTCAACAAAGGAAGCCTTAGGCTACAAGTCTTAATCTTCATAATCAGACATGGATTGTTAGGTAAAGATGTCAAGTCCAATGAAAAATTATGTATAAAATAAATTTGCATGCGTGTTAAAAACCACATGAAAATGTTTGATGAATGCATTTGTTTGTTGTTGAGGGTTGGGGCTAAACATTGCAGGAAAGTGGATCTCAAGGGTCAGAATTGCCCACCCCTGATATATTTCCCATTGCAACAAGAGGAAATAACCCATTTGTTTAAACAACCAGTTACCTTTATAATCAATGGCATAGCCATGAACCAGGATTTGTTACATCCTATTTCAAGTCTTGGCAGGTGTTGTCCGCAAACAGACCAACTTATTCTATAAAGCATTTTATTGGATATGCAGGATGGGTTGTCAGTATTTTTGGTCTGTTTTTCTAGAAGATCACGGTGTATATTTACTTTATTTTAATAGGAACAACTGAATGTATGATACATGACCCAAAACAGAACAAATCTTCAATTTTCATTTCATGGAAGTATTTTAACCTATATATATATATATATATATATATGTGTGTGTGTGTGTGTGTGTGTGTGTGTGTGTGTGTGTGTGTGTGTGTGTGTGTGTGTGTGTGTGTGTGTGTGTGTACACATTTTTTTTAAATTACCACAGAAAACCTTGATGATAGTCTTTATTATAAACTAAATGAAGCACTTGCAATATGAAATTTGAGCATGTGATGTTTTTATACCAGTCAACAAAAATTTCTTTAATTAGGAGTAGATTTTTCAGTATGAGAAAAAAAACAAAAAAAACCCTTCATAGTGTGAGGTCCTATAAGGGATCTCGAGTGGCAGCATCTTGAGGAGAGGCAGGCTGGAGAAGATGACAATTGTAATGACTTAAATACTACTCAGACTTGGATATTATCAGTTTACTTGCTAACATTTAAATATCAGATATTTTTGACCTGGAAATAGTCCAGAAATATAGGTCTAAAGTCTACATACAGTGCTGGTTACAGTGGTAATGAACAAACTGCTCACCTCAGTAATTTTGGCGCCTCTTCTCTGATAAACTAAATTGTGTTCTAGTTCTGATAAACTAAATTGTGATTCAGCATTCACATACGGGATGAGGAGAGAATCCAACCTGTTATGGAAGAGCAGAAGCTTTTTTTTTTGTTTATGTACAAGAACTTGCCTTGGTCACATGAATTTCTGCTTAACATGCAATAGCCACAACAAAATACAGAATACAGTACATAATACTGCATATACACAATGAGATGTGTACACATTATGATATACAGTTCTGAAATTAACTGCAGTTAGTTCAAATATCTTATTGCCCTCATACACACACACTTTGTTAGTCTTGAGAAAACCTTGTCTGAATGTTTTAAATAAAGTCCTGAACTCTAAAGATTATCGGGGCCTTATGTCATCTGAATATTTGAATGGTTTGACAAAAAGAGTTTTAAATAAATTACTTTGAAAGGTCTATAGGGTGGATTGCAATACTAAAATTTGGCCTAGTGTTAGGGGGACTATCTATATATATATATATATATATATATATATGAGAGAGAGAGAGAGAGAGAGAGAGAGAGAGAGAGAGAGAGAGAGAACATACATTATTGTAGCCTACGTGTGTGTTTTATTTATATATTTATTTTTAAAAGAACTAATATATATGACATTTATTCTTAGATATGTATTATAATATTTAAATATTCTTCTTGATCTGTTGATTCAGCATACTGATGTTTGTTTTGTTTTTGAAATAACAAAAATGATTGTGTCCATATTCCTTAATCTCATGTTGGAATATTCAAGGACATAGGTCCTCCATTTTTGGTGTTAAGAGCCAACAGTTAGATTTCAAAAGAAATTCTGAATTCTGACATTACAATACTACAAGAAAAATGGAATGTAAGAGATTTGTCCACTGGCTGCCCAACTGGGTTTAGAGAAATCATTTTACCATCCACCAAACTAAGAGGGGTGACACAGGGCAGAGACTCGGGGGCTGATATGGTACAGAACACAACCACAGCTGTAAAGATCTAGAAATCATACATTTGGCTAAAAATAAAAATATGTGCCACATACCCCCGACTGAACCTCCGTATTACAATGAAGAAACCTTTTCTATCCTGTAAGACGAGATCTGCCACTTCCAGACAAAATGAAATGTTTTATAAGTGGCGACTTAAATGCCAGAACTGGAAATGAACCCGACTTTGTAATATATTTGTCTCCTTGTGTGTTGACAAACACCTGCCACTCTCTGCCTTCATACCACCTCAGAAAAAATTATGACAACTTCACAAAAATGGGAGAAGCCTACTAGAGCTCCGTCAGTCACTGGGCCTGTATATAGTGAACGGTCACATACGGGGAGACTCTTTCGGTTGTTACACCTTTAATTCTTCTCTTGGTAACGGTACTATAGATTTCATCACAGACATTGACCCAGTGCATCTCAGAGCATTCACAGTCAGTCCTCAAACACCTCTGTCAGACCATTGTAAAATTACACTAATTACTCTAAAACCAACTCAAAACAATGAAATATACAGACAGCCATCTCAGCTATTAAAACTGCATCAATCCTACTAATGGACAAAAAATTAACATCGACAAAATAAAGTAGGCATAAATCTGGCACTAAATGACATATTCCACCAATCAGTATCCATGTACAATTTGAAAAAAATTTGCAAAAACAAAGCCAAAAAACACCAGTGAGAAGTGGTTCGATGAGGAGTGTAAAAAAATTAGAACGACAGTAAGAAATCTTTCAAATAAAAAAAAAACTACAGATCCTGACAACCAATAACTTCAGTATCATGAATCTCTTAAAGTGTACAAACAAACTCTAAAAGCAAAAAAGAGCATACAGAACAATTATTTCAAACAATGGAGGAATCAATAAATACCAATAACTTTTGGAACAGCTGGAACACTCTCTATAGACCACAAAAGAAAGAATTGGCAATTCAAAACGGGAACATATGGAGGACACACTTTGAAAATCTGTACAAAACAACTGAAACAAATCTTGCTCTAAATGAATTAAAAACCAAATTAGAAATCCTGAAAGAAAAGATTAAAGACAATCAGAACCCCCTGGACTTCCCAATCACAATAAATGAGCTTACAGATAGACTACATGTGCTAAAACCCAACAAGGCATGTGGCATCAACGGAATATTAAACGAGATGATCAAATGCACCAATGAGAAATTCAAAACTGCAATAACCAAAATTTAATATTGTTTTGAGTGTAGGATATTTTCCAGACACCTGGAACCAAGGCATAATCACATCAGTCTTTAAACAAGGAGACAAGTTTGAGCCAAGCAATTACAGAGGCATGTGTGTCAATAGCAACCTGGGGAAAATATTCTCTTCGATTATTAACAAAAGATTACAAAACTCTCAAAACCCAAAAAATCTTGGGACTAGTCAAATTGGATTTCTACCCAAACACAGAACATCTGACCACATCTACACCCTCAACACTATCATTGATAAACATGTACACCAACACAAAACCAAAATCTTTGCTTGCTTTATCGACTTTGAAAAAGCTTTTGATTCAATCTGGCACGAAGGACTCTTCCTTAAAACTACTGGAAAATGGGATTTGAGGGAAAACATTTGATTTAATCAGCACCATGTATAAAAACAATACATGTGCTGTAAAAATAGGGGATAATCAATCAGAATTTCTCTCTCAACATCGAGGAGTCAGACAAGGGAAGGGTGCCCATTGAGCCCAACTCTGTTTAACATTTATATAAATGAATTAGCCGAAGAATTAAACAATTCGACTGCCCCCGGCCCAATTCTAACTGAATCAGAAGTCAGATGTCTGCTCTTTCGCATACGATTTAGTCATTCTGTCAAAAACAAAAGAGGGACTACAACAGCTACTTGACATCATAGACATATTAAGTCAAACATGGGCTCTTAAAATCAACCTAGCAAAAACAAAAATAATGATTTTTCAAAAAAGACCCAGGTGTAAGGAAAATAAATACACTTTCAGAGCAGGAAACCAGGTCCTCCAACACACCCCTGAATACACTTATCTGGGACTAAAAATCAGCTCAACGGGGAACTTCAATCTGGCTGTGAATGAACTGAAAACAAAAAGGCACTGAGAGTCTTCTTCTACATGATCAAAAATAAAATTAAACAAACATTAAACATTCCCATTCAAATCTGGCTAAAAATTATTAAATCAATAATTGAAACAATTGCACTTTATGGCAGTGAGATATGGGGACCTCTGAAAACCCAAGATTTCTCCAAATGGGAAAAAGAAGAAATTGAAATTATGCATACCCAAATTTGTAAAAGCATCTTAAAAGTTAACAGAGCAACCCCAAACAATTCAAGCAGAGCTGAATTAGGGCGGTACCCATTATTAATTAGTATTCAGAAGAGAGCTGTGAAACTCCAGCAGCACCCGAATACAGTGATGTGAGCTCGAATCAGGCTGAAGCCCTGCGGTGTCAGGAGCAGAACCTGCAGAAGAGCGCACTTCTACAGCTGGTACTCAAACTACAGCCAAATCAGCACAGCACAATCCGGCCCAACCAAATCATACAGTTATAAAAACATTACCTATTGGAAAGATGCCACTAAATTACAGAAGAAAATGGAGCTGTATTTAGACCTGAAAAGAGAATACAAACCAGCAGAATACTTGAGCTGTGTAAAAGATCCCAAATTAAGAAAAACACTTACAAAATACAGACTGAGTGATCACTGTCTGGCTATAGAGAGAGGACGACACAGACAGAGATGTCAGCCATGAGAGCAGAGACTGTGTTCACAGTGCTCTCAGAGAGAGCTGGAGACAGAGGAACATTTCTTACTACACTGTGATTACTATCACAACATAAGAGCTGCATATTTCCACGAATTCCAACAAATTAAACCAAATTTTATGGCATTACCAAATACAGAAAAGTTAAATCACATTTTAGAGGAAAATTCCAAAATGATCACAACAGCAGCAAGATACGCATCAGCCTGTCACAAACTTAAGATTTTCAGCCAGTGGACAAAACTGAAGCAAGAGCATTTCTTACATGTACTGTTGTGCAAAGTTTTTTTTTTTTTTTTTTTTTCGTGTTGTCTTTTATATTTTTCTTGTTTGAAGAAAAAAAAAAAGTATACATATACTTATTTTACAAATCTGTTTTTGTTTTATTATATAATTTTTTTATTCCTTATTCATGTAATGTACAATGCTTTGGCAATACTGTGGAAGTCATGCCAATAAAGCTCATCTGAATTTGAGAGAGAGCGCGAGAGAAACGGTTCTCCAAATACACAGACATACACGGCATGTGTGCTTCAAGCAAACATAAAACAGGTTTATACTACCTCTTTTGCTGTCTATCACAGAATGCCCGAACTGTGTCAGACTCCGACTGCCAGAAATTCTGAAACATGACCAAGTGCATATGACAGAACAGCACTGATTTGTTCTATTAAATAGGCTTTGTTCAGATGAAAATATAAACATTAAATAGATTGCTGTATATAAACTGAAATATGACAATTTGCCCATTTGATCGAGAAGCTGAGACAGACCACAGTCTCTTTCTCTATGGTTTTGAGAGACAGACAGTCCTGCTCCAAACATGTCAACTGCTGCACCACTGTGTTCTGGAACTGCTCCAGATGCACCAACCTACACGCAGAACACCATGGTTTGTTTTTATGAATATCAGCTATAACCATGTGGATTAAACAGTACTGTTAGTGTTTGTTAAACTGAATTGGTTATGTTTATTCTAGATTTTCATGGTTTATAGACAAAATAGGACAAAAGTTAAAGAAATTGCTGGATGCTAATGCTGTGTTTTGGGCTCCGTACCTTTGATTGTGTATAGTTTCCAACAGAGAAGTCACATTTCTCTGACAGTCTGTTAAAGATTGCAGGGACCTGGCCTCAATCTTTTTGTACCTGCTCTGGATCACAAAGAAAATAATTCCATGTTAACTAAACAAATCAGGTGTTAGTTCAAGTGTCCCTCATGCATGTCCCTCTGTTTAGCTTCTTTCATACACAAAATAAGAATTTCGAACAATGTTTGAGCCACATACAAATGACAGCATTTTTCGACTTGCCAAACAGTGAAATTGCAAAGCCATACAATTAGATTTACAAACTAGGGCCTTTATATATATATATATATATATATATAAAAATAAAAAGTTTAGTTTGCAACATGGAAGTGATTCACATTTTAGCATTTTTCATTGCCATGGTAACTCCAGATCAGATTTTATCATCAAATTTGTGGGCAAAGTGACATCTCCGATGCAATAAAGCCAACCTTGTCTAATTTAAAATATGTACTGTTGTGCACTTTCTGTGCAATACCGCTTTTATGTACGTTACTGCACGTTTCACTGCAGTTTCAAAGAGAAATGTCCACAGTGTGGCGCTAAAACACTGGTTAAATTTTTGAACCCTGGCGTTTTTATTACATTGAAATGGCTACGTATTTGTTTTTATTATGTTGCTTCTGGTACAATAGCAGTGGTTCAGAATTCAGATATCCGAATTTCGAAACAGTATTAAAGGAATAAAAGGTATTGGAGTTTTACTGCCTCTAGTGTTCATTTATTTTGGAAACTGCAGTGATGTACTTATTGGTACATATTTAGCATCTCGCTAATAAGTGCACCCAGGTATATTTATGCTATAAGACCAAGTAGAATAAATCTCCAGACTGAAGGGCACTACATAGTAAAATATTTTAATACAAAATTGTCTAGCTTTTAGCAATGATTAATAATAAATGGCAATATGTATATTATTTATATATATGTTGCAAGGCAGCATAATACTCCCCCCGGAATCTCCACACTCTTTCGCGTGTGTGAACATGCTCTCATCCATGAGGAGAGAAAGGAGTTGACCCTTAACTCTTCATTGTGTTTCTTTACACCATTACATGCAATGTGTGCATTGTATCAGGGTGCAATATCCTGCTGAAGGAGGCCACTGCCATCAGAAAATACCATCACTGTGTACGTGTGTGTGTGTCTCACACACACACCACACCTAAGCCTTAAAATCAACAGATAAATATTTCAAATTATGTAATCTTACATGTTTGAGTCTCCGTATACTTATGTAAACTTAAATATAACTGTCCCTAAGATGCTTATTGTTCGGTAGGGCAACTGTGGTCACAGTTATAATAAACTTAAAATATTTAAGAGACTTTTCTACGGACAAAAAAATAAAAATAAAAAAATGCCCAGGTTCCCTCATCACCTTTGTGAATATGCCAAAATCCTGCTGCAGGAAGAAATTAGAACTATGAGTTCCGATCAATATATTATGTCAGTAATGTAAGAGACCAAAGACACTGCCACAGGAAGAACAGCGGACTGTCCTTGTAGCAACAAACCACATGTACTCATGTGTCCTTCTAGATGTTCAAAAACTTGCCAATGTCTTTGTGAAAGAGTGGAGTAACATCTCACAACAAGAACTTGCAAATGTGGTGCAGTTCATGAGGATGAGATACAGTGTAGTAATTAAAACAGCTGGTGGCCACTGTATAACAAGATTTTTTATTTTTTTTTTCTCATTCATGGACAATTTTTTTTTTTTGGTGAATAAATACTTTTAAATTAATTTTTCAATATCTTAAACTACAGCAGAAGATAGAAGTGAACTGTAGTTTACGATGTATTTGGGCACAATTTTTCAGATGTATGGACTGCTGATGTTGTGTGTGTGTGTGTGTGTGTGGGTGTGTGTGCGCGTGCGAGTGCACTTAGTAGTTTGACAGCATCCATTCACTTTTACTGAATGAAAAAACGGCTTGGACCAAAAAAAAAAAAAAAAAAAAAAAAAAAAAAAGCCACCACCACAACTTTGGAACGGCATTACGTAGACACTTTTTCTTCCATAAAAAGACAGAACTAAACTTTTGGTAATCTTAATGATAAAAAAGCTTCAGTTTGCTTTTGTACTCACAGTAAAGTGTGCTCTCAACTGAGTCTTAAAGGAGTTAAATGCAGCGCTGACACCAGCACCCAACTCTTCCTCAGACTCCTCATCTGCAAATGCTTCAGTTACTCGCTCTGACAAACAGACACACATTTTTAAATATTTTTGCAAATGAGGATGTCCCAAGGTTTGACAAACTCCACAGTGCAATATTTTCCCCAAATATGGCTAAGTACACGCGCACACACACAGACCGACAGCGAGAGAGTGAGAGCTCTTTTCAGACATTCGCGTCACTTTGTTTGCAATTAGCAGTAACAGAAAATGGCTGCTTTTTATCCTTCTCTCAAGCAGAAAAAAAGCATAAAGCAGAGACTAAAGTGAAAGTGAAAAATGGGGCAGTCATGGCCTCATGGTAAGAGAGTCGGACTTGTAACCATGACTGAGGTAAGACCCTTAAGCAATGCACCAAATTCCCAACTGTTCCCCCGGCGCCCCAGCAAAAATGGCAACCCACTGCTCCGGGTGTGTGTTATATACCGGGCAGTACTTATGGGGGTGCAACTGGTATGGCCGCACTAGGCCCTGGGCTTGAGGCAAGCTATTTAATATATGTTCCCTACTTCACACTGGGCCCCACTTCAGTTAAGGATGGCCCTGGTTCACAGTTAGCGTGTTCAATACTTGCTACTACATGCTGTGTTTGTTCAATTGGATGGGTGTAATGCAGAGCATAAATTCAAAGTATGGTAGGCTACACCATACTTGGCTACATGTCACTTTCAAGCAGAAAAAGCAGAGCAGAGAATTGAAAAAGAGAATTGAAAAAGCTTGAGCAAATGCTCTTCAGCTCACCTATTTTTTCATTTAAAAAGGAGAAAAACAACAATTTAACTAGATTCAATAGTCTCAAATGCAGTGGAAAGCTCAAGGGTCAAAATGATTTGGTGTTCAGCATGAATATAACTGATCAGAAACAGTTGAAGACATTTACCTGCAGCATCCTCTAGTGGGCTAGACATGAATAGTCTTCTGGGTTGGAATGTTGGGTGTCTGTGCAGCTGTGTGTCCTCTTTCAGACCCACATATAGCTCTGTGCACCAAATATGTGTCCTCAATTAAGCATTGAGATTATTACTTATTTTAGAAGATTTTTAGAGGCTTTAATGTAAACACGGTCAAAAAGGCATTGTTGTTGGGGGGGGGGGGGGGGGGGTTCTCACCTGATGATTCAGCTGCTTCACTTTTCTGCAGAATTGACGTTTCTTTATCCAAATTGTGCTGAATAAATATGTAGATTGTTTATATAAATATGCATAAGAAAACCATATTGAAATCAACTTGTACCTCTTCAATGATATTATCAAGTTCCTCTACTGGTAGACTGGTTTCAGAAAGAGTCTTGTTTTGAAAACCTTGAGGAAACAACAACAGGTCAGTTTTAAATTGGTATAAGCCATCTTCTGAGATTAGCCTTATGTAATCATACTTACCTGAATCAGCAGTGGACTCTTTGAATAAGGATGATTCCATGTTCAGTGATCTCCCTAGTTTGACTTGAGACTGCCAGTCTTCACTTGTCACTCTTTCCCTTCCTTGAAGTCTTTGTTTGGGTGTTGAATACTAGGAAGACAATTCATAAAGACCCACATGTTTATACCCATTATAAAATTAACAATTTTTCCTCCACTGAAAGTCTACTGAAGTGATATTCTACCTTAGAGAACTCCTCCTCATTACTGCTGGGTGATGAAAGAGGAAGAACTATGAAAAAGTTAAAAAATAAAAAAAACACCACAAATAAGGATGCGGCATTTAAAAAAAAAAAAAAAAGAGGTAGTGCTGCACAATGAGTAACTACCTCTGAGCTTTCCCTTGGCTCTGGGCTTTCTTCTGCTGTAGACAGCATGTGGAGTGTCCTTGTGGACACACCATTCATCCGAATACATCACCTTCATTTTCTTCTGTAATCAACCAGACTTTACATAATTTACATTTATACATTCAGCAGATGTTTTTGTCCAAAGCTACTTAAAGAGGGGCATAAGTACTTGGTCTGAGAGCCGACAATTTTTCACTGTACAATGCCAGATTTAAGAAGCTGGATTAGGCAAACTAGAGCATTCTTGAATGTACAACTGTCTAATATAAATAAAATTAAATTTTGCAAATAATGGACCCTTTACATATTCTAGCTAACCTTAACAGGAGTTCTACCCAGAGTGTCAGGGAGGGATTTTGTAGACCTGATGAAGAAAAATGAACATTTTAGGGAAACTACTGTAAATGCACAGCAGTACATTTTGACGTCCAAACTGGCACTCCTGCACTTCATACTGATTTTAAAATTAGATGGGCATTGTTCGACAAGACAGACATGTCACTTACCCGTTAGATGATGACGTTTGACAGAACAACAGTGTCTTTGCATGTGCAACCTAAACCGAAAAGCCAATCTTAAAATTCATTTTAAACTTCAAATGTGAGAAAATGAAGAGAACTTCAAAAGTAACAAGGTTACATGTTAACTAATGGCACAATCTATAGCTTTGAAAACTGGCCTTGAAACTATACATTTTACAAGTTTCTGATTTTTCTGTAGCCATTTGAGCGGCACTTTATGTACATTAAGCCTGGCCAGATCAAGTTAAACAAATGAATAAACTGGCTCAAGAGCCCCCCCAAAATTGTAAAGAAAATCATATTAAATTGTCCACTTGTAAGTGTTTAAGAGGACAGTGGACCTGATGTGTTTCTGCACACCACTGACCTGGTACCTCCACAAAGCGGTCATGAATGTTATAGTCTTTGGATTCCTGTCATGTGACTTCCCTGATAGGTCTGTCTCAAAAGTGTCACTCTGACATTGAGACACCTCAAGGATCACCTGGGGCAGCCATATACACACACACACACCTACTCATATGCCAGAAAACTACAATTCTACAACAAGTGGACCTTTGACATTAATTACTTGTCATTTAGTATCAAAAATGTGTTCTAAAGTGTCCAGTACAAATTACTGGGGGGGGTGGGGGGGTGGGGGGGGGTAAAACACAGCAAATTGTGGTGCCTGCTTTGGCAGTTTAAAATGGAGTATTTTGAAAATAACTATCAAATTAATAAGTTAATTTTATTGTTTTATTAAACATTTAAAGGAACAAGACAGGGTATGCAAGATGGAAATCTGGGCACCCTTCTTCTAGATCAACATGTTTTCTTTTGATGCTTAAGAATTTGAATAAGAATTAGAAATTGAAATTTATTCATTAACACTAAAATATTTTTTTCCAAGTTACCTGAAATAATATAAATTCAAGTATCGTAAATGGAGAATCTGTTGTTTTGGATCTATGGTTTAACACAGGGGTGTCACACTCGGTTCCTGGAGGGCCAGAGCCCTGCAGAGTTTAGATTCAACCCTAATTAAACACACCTGATCCAGCTAGTCAAATCCATTAGGCTTAAGCCCAGGATGGCTGGTGGGGGTTACCCAAGATGGCGACCAGTGAGGAGGTAGCTTGGAGAAGCTGAGGATAAAAGTTTGTTCCTTCACCTCATATTTTGTTCTTTTTGGTCTAATAAATTGTTCTTACATTTTAGCCGTCCAATTGGTCATTTAACAAATAAATAACCTGGATAGTTGCTGTAAGTTGCATTTGAAATTAGTATCTGACCCAGAGTGACTGCATTGAATGACAGAAAAACAAAGAGAGAGGGAGAGTAAAGCCAAGGAAAAAAACCTAATAAAGCTGCTGACAAAGATGAAGTGCACATTTGTGGTACTGACATTCAAACAATGCACGCATGTTTTGCAAACCAGCATTACAGTTCCTTTACCGGATTCTGCCCCGAGCAAAGACCTGAGGAAAAGTAGAGGTGAACCGTCCTTGTCTGAAATTCAAGAAAACATTATGCGATGCATAAATTAAATGGATTAGGAGCTCTTAAAGGGAAATACGGTGAGCATTGATGCTTCAAAGAAAACAACAGAATTCCTCTTCAACAAAGAGAAAGAGGTCAAAGATGACATGAAAATTTTGAAAAAGGACATGAAGGTGATCCATGAGCTCAGCGATGCACAAAGTTTCTGAAATCAATTCTAGAATGAAAGGTACAAAAGACAATGGAATTTGAGATTGTCTTCACCTGACTGCTCAGCCAGACCGTACAAAGGCAGGCAGTTCGTGGATATTTGTTGTACTGTTCTTCCAGAGCTTACCATCATAATACAAGATGACATGGATATTGTACACCGGCTTGGAAGAAAACTTATTGGAAATGACACGAGAGGAAGAACCATCATTACGAGACAGGCTTTGGAAAGCAGCTAAAACCAGCACCTACCTGAAGTCCAAGGAACTACAGTTTGGCAAGGATTTAACGAACATGGACAAAGCTATACTTAAACAACTGCGGACAAAAGTGGAGGCTGCTCGGCATGCAGGAAAGGCGGCTTACTTAGGTGTACAAACTTTGACGGAATATGATTATATGACTGAATATGATTATATGTGCAGTCTACATCATGATCAAGAACCATTTACAGACAATTATATATGTCGGTGACAATGCAGTCGTCATTGGAGTTATGACATTTAGAACAATGTTTCTTTCAATTTACTGACAGAATGAATCTTTGTTAATTGAAGTAACAATGTTGTACAGTACAATAAGGTTTTAATTTAGGTATTATTAAGGTTAATTTGGGTTTAAGTTATACTGTTGAGGTGTTAGGAACATTCTGTTTAACATTTGTTAAGCCTAAAGTTGTTAACGTAGCACATTGGTATCTTTGTCAGTTTTATCTTTAAATGTCAGGTGAATTTGTGATTTGCTGAAAAGGAAAGCAGATTGTGTTTAAAATGTGAGTCAATGGGGGGGGTGATTTATGGATGTCATATGGGAGTAATTGAGCAGTCTAAAAATTTATATTTAAGCGAATAATAATTCAAACTATTTTGTCATTCAGAAGAGGAATCCATAAAACACTTATTTTCTGAACATGTATTTACCCAATCGTTTTGGATTGACATTAAACATCTAATTCAAATTCACAAAATTTAAGATTTGACTATCTGGTAAAGATATATTTGGGTGAACTAACCCTTTAAGAAAAAAAAAGGGGTGGGTTGGGGGGGGGGGGGTCGGAAAGGGAAAGCTGGCTTCTTGTGGATGTAGCCTTAATTGAAAACTATATTGTGCTGAAACTAAACTCTGCAGGATGCTTCTCTCCAGAAACTGAGTTTGACATCCCTGGTTTACCATCACATAAATTCACCTATTTTTTCCAGAATTACATAAGTCAGTCACTGTTAAACTAGGAGAAAAATAGCGTGAACTTTATAGTTACCTACACAACCTGTACCTACACGAATAAAAACCATTGTCAGGATTATTTCCACTTTTCTTAGACACCAGTGTATCTAACAAGCTCACAAACATCAGTGGGTATTCAACAAATGCATTTTTTGCAAGTAACTAAATGTCAGAGACCTAAAATAACTTGTATGTGGTTGAATTTAGCAGTGAATGTTCTAAATATTGAAATAGTGTCCGTTTAGATTGCTTTCCGCCTTTGAAATTGTATTCCAGGGGTGGGTCCTTCAGATCCTCTATTTATAAGCTTGTTTTCTCATGGAACCCAAAACAAAACGTCCCCAAAGAGGTCAAGAATTACGAACATTTCTACCCTTCTACCCCTTAATGTAGAAAACCCAGTACATTCTTACACACACAGACACACATACCTCAGAATCTGAATGATCCTTAAATTTAAAGAGGTCTTGGCCTGAGGTTCCTTTGATTCTTCACTCACCAAAGAAAGAAAAGCATAAAACAACTGTGTTTTCCATAAAAGATTACATGTACAGCAATAAATAGTCATACCTTGATGACTTTGATCTTGAATATCTGCTTGGTCCACTCAAAGGGGAATGCTGAAAAATTCATAGAATTTGGTGAAAATGGGTGCCCATACAACCTTTGTAATTTGCTATCTGGATTATCTAGTTACCTGATGGATGTCTTTGGTTTCTGCAGCAGATGGACTAAGGAAAAAAAAAAAAAAACCTTGAGATAAGATTAATCGGTCTTATCAAATCAAATGCAGAAATCAAGATGCTTTCTGCTCCCTCAGTAGCTATGTTTCCATCCAAAGAGGCCAATTTAACTTATTCGTGAAACTGGAATAAGGCATAAAACATTTCCATTCAACGATCAAAAGAGAACAAAATCGTCACTTCCTGATAAACTGGTACTAAATATCTCTAAGAACACTAGGAGAAACCACTGAATACAAATTTCATATGCAATTACTTTCACTTCAAAAAGAGATCAGACGTAACAAATGCGGTCATTGCCTTTAGAGGTGAATGCCTGCTGTTTAGGAATGCAGTCATGCAAGTTATTATACAGAAATACTTTGACGGACTTTCCTCAGGCATTTCAGAACGACCAAAACAACATATAGATGCTGTGAACAAGGTTGGTCCACTTGTTAGTAAAGTTTTCCTGTTTTATAGTGCAAAGTCACATGACTTTTTAAATGCGCATTTATTCGGTAAATGTGTTTCCATCGTAGTTTATGCGCAGAATAATAGAATTCATGCGCATCTTGGCGTTTCCATCCAGCAGTTTATGCAATAATCTAGAAATGCACAAAAATAGGTGGATGGAAACATAGCTAAACTAAACACTGGGATTTACTGAAATTTTTCAGAGCTACATGCCTGGCAAATGTCTGTGGCACTGATGTTTGTTCATGCTGGGTTCCTTTAAAAATAAATGTTTCACACTGATAAATCTGGTACAATTTCCTGTAAATTAACTTTAACAAAACTGTAGAGCATGTAAGGTGCATACCTTCCATCGTAGTCAAGCAATCCCCTGATTGTAGAGCTTCCTAGTTATAATAAAGTACATGTAATTTATAACCACTGGTATGTATGAGGTTTAATTACATATTTCATCATGATTCTTTAAAAACAGGAAACAGTACATGCCAACACCTTTGAGGCTGAAGACGACTGTGGTTTATCTGGAAACACTCTTGTCAGGGCTGTTTGGATGTTGTGCTCTGCACTAAAGAGGATTTTGACAATTTTGCCAGTCATTTCTCCATGAGAGAGTGGGGTATTCATGTGAACTTCCAATATCTTCTGATCACCACACTCTAAAAACAATAAGAAAGAAATTTTAAGAAATAAGATAAGTGAACTGGGGGATTTAAAAGAAATTCCAAATCACTTTTAGTCTACTTCAGGTTTGGAATTAGTTTTCATACCAATAAGGAAAACCTTTTTTTTATTATGAAATTATTATGAATAGAAGAAAAGCTACTGGTAAGGGTTATTTACGATTAATCCCACCTTGAAAATCATACACGCTGACAACATCTTTAGGCAGGTGAATCAACTCCCACAGTGTGTTCTACCAGAAATAAGCACATTTTAGTTACACTACTCGTAAAAAAGTGTGCATTAAAATATATTTTGGACACACCTTTGGATCATTTACAAAGAAACTAATGGTTGATGTTCCAATGTTGAAATCCACCCAAAACTCCTTTAGAAACTCATCTTCAGGCTTGAACAACTAAAAAGGATCATTCAAACACTGTTGTTGTGAGAAATTGCAGTGTATAGCCTAGGTAACTTATTAGCAGTGCTTAAATAAATAAAAACAATTAATAAAAATAAAAAATACCCACCCACCCACCCCAAAATACATTTTCATAATTCCCAATGTATATAATATTGAATACATATGAACCAGTTAAGCTGCAATACCAAACAGGACCACAGGGAGACGCGAAAAGACCACTAAACCTGCTGCCTTAAACTGTTAGTTCACCCAAAAATGTAAATAACAATTCTGTAATTACTCACCCTCATGTCGTTCCAAACCTGTAAAACCTCCGTTCATCTTCATAACACAAAGATATTTTTGATGCATCCTGATAGCTCTCTGACCCTCCCATAGACGGCAAAGGTACTACCACAATTAAGGTCCAGAAACGTAGCAAGGACATCGGTAAAGTAATCTGTGTGACATCAGGGGTTCAACTGTTACTTTACTGATGTCCTTGCCATATTTCTTGACCTTGATATTACCCTTGCTGTCTATGGGAGTGTCAGAGCTCTCAGATTCCATCAAAATTATTTTAAGTTGTGTTCCGAAGATGAACAGAGGTCTTACGTGTTTGGAATAACATGAGGATGAGTAATTCATGACAGAATAGTCTTTTTTTCTGAACTATCCCTTTAACCTGACTGCACATGCTAACATACCGATCCATTTGGAATAACTAAACCACTGACCAACACAATCTAAAACACCTTCAGCCTGCATTCATTATAAAATACTTGTGATTTTGAGCCAAATACACAATGAAAATAATAATTTACTACCATCTGGACACGGAGTCACTATTCTCTCTGCCATCTCTGATAAAATCATTTTTTTCTCTGCAATTAGCGCTTTTTGAACTTATTACTAATGTATTTCCTCACTGGATCCTTGAACTTTCCAATAGTTTAGCAGTTCCAAATGCCCTCCTCCTGGGTAATGTGCTTTGTGTCATTTCTAAACCACTCCTACACTGACGCTTTAGAGTAGCCTACTTCCCCACTTCAACTAGTGCTTATTAAAAAAAAAAGAAAGAAAAAAAAAAAAAAAAAAAACTTGTAGAGAAAGTTTTCATGCTCACCTCAGCTGAATCAAGAAATGCCTGAACACAAGGGAATGAGAAGACTCTAGGACAGAGGGATAAGATCATGCAAACAAGTCAAAACTTTACAGACAGCAATGACTGGATAAACCCTGCATTATAATAAATAAAGTCAATTATACCTTCTTGAGTTGCCAAAATAACCATTAAGTTCATTCAGAAATGTCCTACAGTCCTTAAAAAAAAAAAAATAAAAAAAAAAAAGAACTCCAATACCTGCAATCTTTTTGAAACCAAACCATTCCAGTGATTTGAGCAGTGAAAATGAAATGCTTCAACATACAGTTTCAAAATCTTTGTCACGAATTGAAGTAAAAGCTGAAGCAAAACTTCTGAAACGGAACCATTTGCCAGCAAAGTCTTCTCTTAGTTTCCTTGGTGTCATCCTGCAGAGAGCTTCAGAAATGGCCACCTGCATTTCATAATCTAGTGACAGCATCATATATAAGCCTACAATATGAACACTGCATCACAAACAAAAACTCTAAATTATTTTTTGGGGGGGAAATTGATTGCTTACCACCAATATCTGTCAATGCTTTTGCCAAGTCCTCTCTGTAAGAAATGACAAGGCAAGTGTTTGCAACGAAATCTTATGAGATGAATCAGGTGTGATTGAGGGAGACAAACAAAATGTGCAGGGCATACTTCCTGGAGAGGTTTGAGAACCCCTGTTCTAATGGAAACTCGGTCTGTTTGTGTTGTAGATAAATCTGTTGTCCACTAGAGCGCAGCCTTGCTTGCAATAAGTTGCGTGTGTTGCTCATTTGAAGTGTAAATGTGTGTGCAACCACCCTACTCTATAATGGCAATTAACGTGTGCTGAATACTTGCAAGAGCCCGAAGTGGTCATCTGACTGGCAGAGTTTCTTCCTTATATCTTTGGGACTGCTGTCCAACATAGAGTTTATGGTTCTGATGGCCTGAGTGCAAATAATGTAAAATTATTTGGCAGCGTAAATATTTTGACCACTTTTATTTTTTTAAATCAATAGTTTAATGACAATTACCTCTAGACGCAGACTGAAAGGCACTTCATAATCCAAAACAACAGCCCCAAACCGCAACAAAAATATATCCAAGATCTTATTGCTGCCTTTGAACCATACCAAATGATAAATAATTAATACACTATACAAAAATAATATTAATACAAATCTTCAAATGGGTCACCTGGAATTGTGATCTGACACAGTCCCTGTATATATATATAATAAAAAAAGGAGGCGGGGGGTGAGTATTGTTTGTGTGTGTATAGAGAGATCTTTAGCGAAAATGTATAACAGAAAAAAAAAAATGTATTACCATGGCAACCTCGTAGAAAACTTCAATGAGAGTCATGCCGTCCCTAGGTGGTTTGTGCTGTCCTTTAAGATGCTCTGACGAAATCTCAAACCAATTCAACATTTAAAAAGTGAGCGGATTATAAATTATCATACTGACCAATAACTTAGAGGTTTATTTTAATCAGAATTAGACAAATATACTTATCTTCACAACCAAGCCATGATGAACAAGTTTCTGGATGCAGTCTTCATCTTTACTAATGAGATGTTCAATTGCCCGTAATATTAAGGCAACATTCTTATGTTCGATGTTATGCAGCTCCTGACAAGTAGTAATACAATTGTATATGGGTAAGAAATGTCCACTTTTGCAGTGGGGAATCTTAATCAAAACTGCAAACCAATCAATCCAACGTAAAAAAGGAACAATAAACCGTTGGTATTGCGTGGATATCCAGAAAAAGCAAATTCAGTTCATAACCTGCCTTAATAACAACTTCGTCCAGTCGATCGGCCAAGGATACGGAAGATTTTTCTTCAATAAGAATTATAATAACCATGCCAAGGTTATTTTGGACAAAGGCATCATGAAGTCTACTTGTAAACTGTATAATTAGAGAAGCACTGGATAAATTTCTGGAATACTAAAAACAACAAACAACTCAATATGTGGGTCCATTGTGCTTCAACTTTAAAATTAGTGCAAGTAACGTTAACGCTAAGGCTAATACACAATCAATCAAAGTGATTAAGTAGACCATATAACCATATACATGTTTAATATAAACCCACAGTGACAAAATAAACCTCCAAAGAACTCACACTCATGATACACAGACAGGCGAGCTCCTCTTCAGACTGCACACTGTCTAATCAAACACACACGGCTTTTAATTAAGCTCTATATCCGCTTTTTATTTATCGCCCATGACCCTTTGCGCGAAATAGGAAGTGACTTCCTCTGTAAAATCAGGGAAAGGTATGCTTTATTAAACATTTTCAAAAACGTGGTACAATGAGATGACATATCTCTACTTACCTTTCGACCATCGAATATAAAAATACATTTTAAAAGTGAAATTACTAAAGACCATGAATAACCCCAAAAGCTCGATTATTTCCACAGTAATTGCAGACGTTTTAAATATCACTGTAATATAGTTTATGTCTGTATTATGTAGCATACATTGTCTTACTGTACATTCACACGAGGGCGTCGGCGCCAATGCTTTACGAAGCGATCGAAGCGCTGTCGTGAACGTATTATGGAAGGCGGACTATGGAAGGTACACAATTCGCCATCAACCAGATGTATTTTACGGCGTTTAAGACAAAAATACGCCGTAAAATACTGCATTTTGTAGCACAGGCGGCGTAAATTACGGCGTTTTCACAGCAGAACCGCCGTTAATATCGGCGTTTATTGATGCAATCCAAAAAGCCGTTAATGTCGCCGTTTGGCTATCCATAATACGTAATTTAAGGCGCTCCATTTTACAAAAACGGCGTTTTCTGTAATATTAAAATCAGCCCTTCCTTTTCTGCACAGTCCAGCCCCTTGATGGAGAAGCACCCAGTCGCAGCCTGCAACCAATCAGCCTCCATACCTACTCTGATTGGTTCAATCGTCTTTCATAGACTTACATGAAATGTGTGCGTAGTTGGTGTAGGATGGAGAATGCTGTTTAAAAAGCTAAAAACGCTGTACATTTTAATAAAGCCCTCATAATGCATAAAAGAAGAAAAAAAAAAACATTAGCCTGTAACTTGCCATGTCCCTGAAATGATTGTTTTGTTAAATTAAGCTGATCTTTATGGTAACATACGAATATAGTAAATTAATTGGGTTGATTATTCATAGTAAGACGATCAGGTCTTGAGATAGAAGAATGAATTATGAATTAAATAATTTTTGAAAATATGATTATTTCATATCATCAGAGTATGAGAAAGGAAAATGAAAGGGCTGTATCATTACTGTTTTAATTTATATAGCATGACAAGACAATTATTGTTACATATAATTATCCGTCATGCAGTTGATAAATGACACTGCAATAGTCTAATGTGTCTGCCAATTAAATTTTTATGAAACTTTTAATTTTCTTTACTACATTGCAAAACATAGACTTTTTCTCCCCTTTATTTCAGGAAAATGCTGCTCCTCGTTATTTGAAAGCGAAGAAATCGATAGACTTTTATTTCTATTGGCCACTGATGATTCTGAAAGGACATAGGCCTACCTGTAAACCGTTGCTATAGTAACGAACACAATTTCATGATAATTCTCACAGCCACTGTCAAATATTTAGATAAACTTTATAAAGTATCATCTATTTATATTAAATTGGTATCTTCTCCGATATACATTTTGTGACCATTGAGCCGATTCTTTTCAATCAGCTGGAATGATTCGGGACATTCTACGTTTAATGTGGCTTAATGCATTAAAACAGTGTTTTTAAAAGACCAAACTCAGTAAACAAATAATAATAAAGCATTCTATTCACTGACAGGCAGATGAGTCTAGAATAAGAATGCAATGTGTTTAATTGCGTGTTAAGCGTTTTCCTCCCATAGAAAACCATTAGACTTAAAGGAAAACGCGTAACGTGGCGTAATGCATTAAAACGTGTTTTGAAAAGACCAAACTTAGTAAACATTTTTAATAACACATTTTATTTACAGACAAGCAGGTTATGGGTGGAAATTAAACGCTTTGTGTTCATATTCTGTGCTCATATCTGCTTGTCTGTGAATAGAATGCTTTATTAATCATTTGTTTACTAAGTTTGATCTTTTTAAAACACTGTTTTAATGCATAAAGACACGTACTTTCACGTTAAGCGGGCTTTTAGAAAGTCCCAATTATTCATTTGTAAATTAATCTGGTCAAGAAGAGTAAACTTGCAGCAGCTAACATCTCTTGATTCAATAAATCAGACATAGTGAATCAAGTTAAAAATAAAAAACTGCATCATAGTAAAGGCTTTGTAAAACTGTACAGCGTTTTAGCTTTTTAAACAGCATTCTCCATCCTACACCAACTACGCACACATTTCCTATCATGTATGTCTTTGAAAGACGATCGAACCAATCAGAGTAGGTGTGGGGCGGGGCTGCAGGTGCAACCCCGCCCCAGGTGCAGCCCCGCCTCGATCTGCAGGCTGCAGCCGGGTGTACTTGCCTTGGTGCAGTAGGCAGTCAGACATGAACAGTAGAATGTCGATGTGAATGGCGATCTACTTCAAGGATCCTGTTTTTTTTTAAACAGTTTTTTAACAGTATGATTTTTTATGATTCGATAGAAGTCTTTTCTGCTCACGAAGCCTGCCTTTATTTGATCCAAAGTACAGCAAAAGCAGAAATATTGTGAAATATTTTTACTATTTAAAATAACGGTTTTCTATTTGAATATATTTTAAATGTAATGTATTCCTGTGATCAAAGGTGAATTTTCAGCACCATTCCTCCAGTCTTCAATGTCACATTAATCAGAAATCAGTCTAATATTATCAATGATTATCAATATTTAAAACAGATGAGTAATTTTTTTTCAGCATTATTTGATGAATAGAAGGATCCACAGATCAGCATTTGTGTGAAATAAAAAGCTTTTGCAACATTATACACTATATCATTCAAAAGCTTAGTCAGTATTTTTTTGTTTTGTTTAATACATGATAGAAATTAATACTTGTATTTAGCAAGAGTTCTTTAAATTGATCAAAAGTGATGTTAAAGACATAATTTTACAAGAGATTTCTATTTCAGATAAATGCTGCTCTTTTGAACTTTCTATTCATCAAAGAAACCTGAAAAAATTATACTTAGCTGTTTTCAACATTATCATAATACAAGTTTTTTTTTCTTCTTTTTTTAAGCAGCAAATCAGAATATCAGAATTTTTTCTTAATTTTTCTATAATTTCTTTAATTGGCTTAGAAATCTATAACTGCTGGACAATAACAAATAATAATGATTTGTTTATATACTACAAACACTTTTTTATCACAAAGCCTAATAAGGCAGAATAGTTTATATACTGTAATAAATGCTATGTCAATTTAGCACTGCATTGTTCATATACTTTATTTATTTTTTTGGACTTGATAAAAACTAAACCGAAAACAACTTTTTGCATGCAGCGATAGCTGGACGATATTGTCCATATTAGGAGTTTCCTGATATGTATTTCTGCGCGAGAGCGCCCTCCGGCTTCGATTATGAATGAAACGCACACTGCAAGAGTGTTTAGCGCTCTGTGATGTTCATCTCGCCTTCTCGGTCCGAAAAAACATCAGGTCATGCGCAGACTATCATGTCTCTTTGAATTTAAATCTATATTTATTCACACCAGCTCTTGGAAACCTCTATACGAACACATTTCCCCGAAAAAGTGCGGGGGACGAATTTCCGTGATGATAAAAGTGTGTGTGTGTGTGTGTGTGTGTGTGTGTGTGTGTGTGTGTGTGTGTGATCTACGTGCAAAATCTACGACCCTGAGTCAAGTCAACAGGGGCGCAGATAGGATTTTTTTAACTGGGGGGACCAAGCTGTCCAGCAGTCAATTTTTTTTCAATCCATAAAAATCACCAGCTCAGTCATAGATGATAGTACAGGTGCATCTAAAAAAATTAGAATATCATAGAAAAGATCTTTATCTTTTGTAATTTAATTATAAAAAGCTAACTTTCTCATATTCTACAGTCATTGCCATAGACTGTAAAAAATATGGACAAAGCGTCTGTGACGTCACCCATAGACTTTCTGAAGAACGGGTTTGAAGCATAGACTGTAAAAAATATGGACAAAGCGTCTGTGACGTCACCCATAGACTTTCTGAAGAACGGGTTTGAAGCCGTTTATGGGGGGTATGGGCTGCGCCATCTTGGAAAATCTTGGGAAATCCTAACCCCGCCCACCTTCTGACGCAGCGCGCTTCACTCAGCTCGCTCTGCAAATTCGGTTATCTCTGTGTATATTTTAGGCAACGAAATATGTTATAAAACACCATACTAACTATTTTCGTTTTCATTAAAAGAAATCTTAAACATTATAGCCACACAAATGTGGTTCAGGCAACGCATATTGATTATATTCAACTACACATAACGTTTGCCTATTTATGAAAAAACAAAATATAAAACACAAACCTGCCTCTTTTCATTTTAAATATAATATAAAAATATTAAACATTTTATGGTCCAGGCAATATGTGCATTTGTACTAAACAACAGATTTTGCAGTGAACAACATTACAGATCATCTTCGTTGTATTAAAATTTAAAATGACAAAACTCAACCCAGTCTCTTTTTGTTAAATTTCAGTTTTATCAATATTAGCCATTATAAAAGTATAAGTAAAAGGTATAAGAAGCTATACAAATAAAGCAAACAATTCAGTTAAACATACAAAGTCAGCGCTCTAGTCTAACCATACATCGGTAAAGTTAAATAGCTTATAAAGTTATGAAACTTCCCCTCAGCCAAAACGATTGCCCAGGGAAAAAATTATAGATTTACGAGACCAAAAATTGCCCATTAGATATACACAAGATGAATTATATCTCATGTTTAACCACTACAGAGACGCCAGAGTCCGCAGCATTGGCGGCAAACTTTAGAAGGTCTAGCCGAGGAAAGACTGCTTCAGGTGGGGTACATGAACGCCGAGCGCCCGGTCATCGCTGGATCAACTGGATAAAATTTTCATAAATCTTTAAATAAACCACAGATTTGAGCTTTAAACAACTACATTCTCGCCTGAAAACCTCTTAAAACTACATTTCATGATACAGAAACAGTATGTCAACTGTATTAAAAAATGGCGCTTCTTGTTGTCATTCTCCGTGGCGCTGCCTTGTCAGCTGTCAATCAAGCTGTCACTCAAAGTTAACCACACCCTTATTGTCATATATTTTATATCTAAATACGATCTAAACTAACGAGTTAGAAAAAAAATCACCCCCCTCACAGTTGTCAGGCACTCGGAAGCTATCGAAAAATACAATAAAAGTCCATGGGACCAACTTGTAAAAACATGAATTTATGCTGTGAAAACGGACATTTTAACATGGGGGCTATGGACATTTGCCCCCTTTTGGAACCTTTCCCTGGCGGATTTTCGATGTATTGCAGTTTTTCGCACTTCCGGGCAGGCTTCATTTTTCAGATCAGAATGTTGCTGCTTGGTCATTGCACACAAACTTAAATATTTCAAGAGTTGTTTTGTTTTAATTGTGATGGTTACAACTTACAGCTTAGGAAAATAAAAAAAAATTCAGCATCTCAAAAAATAAGAATATTCCTTTTTGAGCTGGATTAGTTTGATTAAATTTCAGTATAAATACTGGGTACCTCTTGGGCTAACAGTTGTCCACAAGATGATCATTGACACCCTCCACAAGGAGGGTAAGACACAGAAGGTCACTGCTGAAAGGGCTGGCTGTTCACAGAGCGCTATATCAAAATATATTCATAAAAAGTTGACTGGAAGGAAAAAGTGTAGGTAAAGGTGCACAAGCAGCAGGGATGACCACAGAAGCATCTCACCTGGCGTAAGGAGAGAACTGGACTGTTGCTTAGTGGTTCACAGTCCTCTTTTCAGATGAAAGTAAATTTTGCATTTCATTTGGTAATTAAGGTCTGGAGGAAGACCTGAGAGGCAAAAAAATCCAAAGTCCAGTGTGAAGTTTCTGAAGTCAGTGATGATTTGGGGAGCTGTGACGTCTGCTGGTGTTGATCCATTGTGTATTATCAAGATCAAAGTCAATGAAGCCATCTACCAGGAGATTTTGAATCACTTTATGCTTCCATCTTCTGACAAGCTTTATGGATATGCTGATTTCATTTTGCAGCAGGACTTTAGCACCTGCCCAGAGTGCCAATACCACTTCCAAGTGTTTTGCTGACCATGATATTACTGTACTTGATTGGCAAACCAACTGACCTGACCTGAAACTCACAGAGAATCTGGGGTATTGTGAAGAGGAAGATAAGTAACATCTGAAAAACAATACAGAGAAGCTGAAGGCTGATATTTTGAGAAAATATTCAAATTTGTTGAGATACTGAATTTTGAATTTTTCTAAACTGCATGAATTACTTATGAATTGTAATCAGTTACTGATAACAGATTACATGAAAAAAATTGTAATCAGTAATATAATCTCAGATTACACATTTTTGGTAACATAATCTGATTACTTTTGGATTACATTTGTTCTAACCCTTATTTTATATCACATATAGTCAGTTAGCCTAATCTTGTACTTTTTTTGAAAATGTATATATATATATATATATATATATTATTATTATTATTATTATTATTTTTAATTCAGCAAGAAGAGCCACAATAGCTTCTTTTTCATGTGCAATATTCGGAGAGTTAATACTTACAAAATACTAACACTAATTTACCTTGCTGTTAGAGTTTGCTAGTAACACTGAAAAAAAAAATCACATCTTGTGATTTTAAAGCATATTTACTTATAATTAAGAAAATTTAGAAAACCAAAATTGAAAAACATGAAATTCACGGCAATATCACTACTAGGTAAAATATTTAATCTAAAAAAGAAAAACACTAGAAGTGAATAAGACTGTATCAATGAAAAACATCAAACAATATAGCTACATTGCGATCATGAATTTTGAAAAAGACTAAAATCACACAGCGATGACATTTCTATCCATCTCAAACCATTTTAAGTGCAAAGTAACAATGAGGAAAAGTCAAACAATAACAACATTACAAAAATGAATATTAAAGAGGATGAAACTCATAGCAATAACATTGCTAATACAGGACTCGACATTAAGCTTTTACATGAGCTTGTCCTTCGGACAAGTAAATCAATCATTCAACTGTCAGAGTAAAATCATTCAATTGTCAGTTTTTTTTTTTTTTTGCACAAATGTAATTTATCTACTTATTTATCTATTTATTTATGTCTAATCAGTGCTCTATCAGGTATTACTTTAATTATTATATTTTTGATATTTGCCTTAAATTGATTGCTGTTACAACCTTTAACTTAAAAAGATTCAACTTTCTAACTTTTAAAAGTTAACTGTAGATGTCTACATTTATGTTGAATTCTTACATGTTATCCCTACATTAAATTAGAATAATAAGACATTATGGTTGTTATTATTAAAATGAAATCAGTATCAACAAACTCCATCTGTCCAAATTAATAAATTATGTTATTAGATTAATGTTTTACTTTTTTGACATACAAAATATGAAATGTTGGAAAAATACACTGATACTTTTAAATATGATAATAAGTCACTGTCTTAATGAGTGAATCATTGATTCAACTGATTCGGTCAAACGGCTGATTCATCAATAAATGAAGCAAGTAAACCCAGCCGGCATTTCAACGTTGAAATCACGACGTTGATTTACCATTGAAATCGCGACGCTGTTTCACCGTCTTACCTTCATCACGGGTGAATTATGGTCGTTCTGCAGACCTTGGATTAATGCTGAATGAGGTGTTTATTTTGAAAAGTTAATCAGCGTTGAGAACACGATGTTGTTTCACCGTCGTACCTTGAACCATGTATAAATACACAATTGTATGTTCAATTAGATCATAGTTTGCATTAAGATCAACACAGTACATGATAAAGGCTAAAAATCAAATGACTGGCAACAATGGCTTTACAATCAACTTCAATAAAATACCACATGCTCAAAATTGTAAAACAGCAATTTTATTTTGGAAACACACTGTATAAAACAGATGAAAAAATCCAAAACTTTATTATGCAGAGTATGCATGTATGTATTGTTAAAAAACATGTAGTAGAACAATCCAAATACAATAATATTTAAAGGTTTTTGTAAAATATTTTTGCATATAAATGCATATTTTTTGCAGCACTTGCAAAGACAAACCCTTGTACCTTTATGACTGAAACCAGTTGATCTTTTATTTTGGTGGAAAACTACAGTTTCTGTAAAAAACATGTTTTAGTAATGTGTCTCACTACAAGAAATGTGTACATTTGTGCAGTGAAAATGTGTTGCACAGTTCGAGAAGGGAACCTTCAACCAGGGACGCTGTAAGGGGAGGTCTCATACGACCACCAGGACAAGACCACAAGAAACAGATGATTCTTCTGCACAATCTGACTTTGCTGCAGCCTGGAATTGAACTGCTGGTTTGCTTAGTTGGGGTCACTTCATCTACAGCGATATCATTGACTTGATCGCAAATAAATGCACAGACACTATTTAAACTGAAGAGAGATGACATCACTGAATTCAACGACGAACTGCCTTTAACTGTCATTTTGCATTATTGACACACAGTTTTCCGAATGAATGTTGTTCAGTTGCTTTGACGCAATGTATTTTGTTTAAAGCGCTATATAAATAAAGGTGACTTGACTTGACAAGGGGAAAAAAAAAAAGGTCTACTGAAAAGTTCTTAAAAAGCAGGATTTCATTTTATACCATTTCTTTAAACCAGTGGTTCTCGGACTTTTTATACCAAGTGCCACTTCAGAAAATATTTGTTATTAAATATTAAGTTCCACCATAATGACCAACATTAAATCTTAGCAGCGTAGTAGGCCTAACTATTCAGCTACAGCTCTCCAGTTAAAAAATTAGGCAGTTTTATTCAAATAAGAATATTAATTGTTGTCAGCCACTTAACCATGGTAAATACAGTTTGAACATTAACACTACACTGTGCTTACGTACAGGTAAATGAAAACTTAAAGTTTAAATTAAAATGTAATTTTAAATGTAATTATGTAAAAAAAGTTACATAACTGTACTGTACATTAATTGTAACGTACTTAAATGTAAAAAAAAAAAAACCTTACTCATAGATTAAATTAAAATGTATTAACATTAATTAGTTTAATTTAGTGATTCACCTGCGTAACAACTAGAGGGGGCCTGACACTTTGAGAACCATGGCTTTATTAAAATCCATAATCCTATTTAAAAAAAAAAAAAAAAAAATTAATTAATTAAAATTGTACCGACATTTGCACTTATATATTTCAGAAAACACTTTGAAACTATTATTAGAATAAAAAAATATATAACACACCTAATGCATGGGATTCATATCAGGAAAATGTGGAAAAATTTCTAAAAGACAGACAATAACAAATAATTTACCAGCGACCCATTAGGTGAGCATCTACACAGCAAATTATCTAGTGTTGAAATCCTAGTGTTGGGGACTTTTAGAGTAAAGTGTTAAAGTTGTGGTGTTGAATCCGTTTAAATTATATTAAGACTTAAAGTTCTGCACAATTAATGGCGTGGCCACTTGAGTGACAGGTGGATTACCGCTGCGGACACTGCCGTCGTGCTAGGTGGGTGTGGCTTCAGCAACTAGTTCCCGCCTTTTTGCCCATTTTTGATTGTCCGGCAGAGTCGCGTGGTGACGCGCTGCCAAGATGGCGACGGCTCGCTCTGCACACTTTAGGCTTCAAAAACTCTCTTCAGGAGTCTACGGGTGACGTCACGGACACTACGTCCATGTTTTTATACAGTCTGTGGTTTTACCTAATTTAAAATATCTATTTTATAACATCATATTGATTTATAGCTACATTAATATGCGCTCCTACACTTTCCTCAGAGAGATATTTTCTTTCACTCGAAGCGGAGCAGATGGTGAAGTTTGTTTTAACAAGGAAAACACCGAAAGCCGAAAGTAAGTGTTTTACTTCATTTACTATAACGTTATGTATTTCGTAAAATAATATAATTTAGTAATGACATTTGTATGCTGTGCATGCCTAGACGATCTGAAACGTTTCTCACAGATTAAATTTGATGTCAAATCAAACCACTGTAAACGGCCCAAATCTAAAATAGCAATATCATTAACGTTAATTGTTTCTAGCATGTCTCATGACCAAATTTTCTGATTATACTAAGCATTAATTTAAGGAGTTTTTATTAAATATTCAATAATATTTTTGATAAATGGATGTGAAATTATTCTGTTATTTTCCCCCCAATTTTACAGGAGTACTTTTGTGATGCTGCAAGTCAGAGTGGATCTTTTGCTTAGCTGGAAACTGCAGGGAACCACGTCGTCTCATCCTGAAAAAAAGAAAGAAACTACTTTTTCCAAGGGGGTCCAAATGCCATTTGCACAGACTTTGTTCAGTGATCAGTAACATACATTCAACCAGGGCTTTCCTTAGTGGGGGTGCAACTGCTGCAGTTGCACCGGACTCCGCACTTGAGGGGTAAACGGACTGAATGAGCCCCCCACCCCACCCCAGGAACACTTCCTACTTCTCACCGGGCCCCGAATCAGCCAAGTATGGCCCTGCATTCATGGTTGATGGTAATGAATGAGATGCTGTGGTCAGAGGTGGGTAGTAACGAGTTACATTTACTTCGTTACATTTACTTGAGTAATTTTTGGGGGTAACGAATACTTTTCGTAGTATATTTAAAGATGGGTACTTTATACTCTTACTTGAGTAAATTTTTGGGGAACAATCTGTACTTTTACTTTGTTACTGTGGGCGACGCTCCTCTCGTTACTTTATCTTAATGCAATAAATGTTATAATGCTTCAGTTTATTCCAAACGCGCCGTCTACTTTTCTCTGGGCAATGAGCGATGCCCATTCCCGAATGATTCATTCTTTTGAGTCAATTCTGTTCAAAGGCTTGATCAAACCAATTAGCAAACGAGTGAATTGGTTCATGAATCAGTTTGAATGAGTCGTTCAGTTCCCTGCCGCACGCGCTGAGCGTCTGAAGTGGTTTACTCGGAGTTGTAACGTTTAAGAACAGAAAGAGCGTTGAAAACGTGGCTGGAACTGCACTGAATTGAAATCTGCAAAGGTTATTATTTGCTAGCGATGGAGATCCTTATTAGATGAACACCGCGTGTGCTGTCTTCTGTTAACAGGTAATAACTTGGGCTACATTCGATTACAGTACACGATACCACTGTGACATTAGTTTGTTGTACGTGTGTGGCTTATAACAGAGGGGAGTCAAGTTGAATGCAGCTTCCAAAAGACAAAAAAAAGCCGATTAAGATTTTATTAATTTTAATACAATCACACTGGTGCAAGTACGTTCCGCGAGTCATATTATCAGCTGCTAAATTCAGATCTGTGATTTCTTGCTGGCGCTGAGCCAGAGATAGATGCGTTTATACAGCGCTGCACATTATAACCAATCACACATGATTCTTTTGAGCTTATTAAAGCATTGGCCAATCAGAGGCGTTCAGATGAGTCATCGCTAAAATGCCGGTGCTTCCTCCACTCGCTCACTGACTGAATACCTCTTTCTGGTGAATTCTCTCGCAGGAACAACAAAGAGCAGATGTGTGTACGAATCTATAATTAAGATATTGATTTCACAGTGTTAACAGTTTCAGTGATTTTAATGGGAGTTTCTGAGAGTGATTGAAATCTAGACTGTCAGTGAAAATTATCTTTAATAATGTAAATGTTATTTGCTCTCTTTCTGAACAATGAAAGATTAGTAGCAATATTTATATCACATTAACTTTCAATGTTAAATTCACATTTAATATAAAGTCAGTCGTATTAAAAATATGTTATGGCATGACACCTATATCTGTTACTTAAGTAAACAGACAGGGTTTTATAATAAATTACATAAATTGGAGTAAAGGCTGATGAAATATATACATTTATACACACACACATACATTACATACATTTTATCTATATATCTAAATAGAAATAGGCTCAGTATATATGACCCAAAGTAACTAGTAACTAACTACTTGAGTAGATTTTTTATCCGATACTCTTTTACTCTTACTCAAGTAACTATTCAAGACTAGTACTTTTACTTTTACTTGAGTAAATATTTCTAGAAATACTTTTACTTTTACTTGAGTACAGCTTTTGGGTACTCTACCCACCTCTGGCTGTGGTTTAAGCAGATAAATGTAAGCACTATAAACCTGATTAAATTGAGAATACATATGGACAAAATACGTTTTTTGTGCCTTTGCACTGATTTGCTTTGAAATTGTTTTAATTGTTGTAAAGTATGTTCTTTGTATGTATTGAAAACACTGAATGTGAAGACATTTTGGTGCAGGGAAATAAATAAATGTAAACATACATTGTTTTGTGGATTAATTTCTCTCTCTCTCTATCTCTCTCTCTATATATATAAAATGTTTTTGTTGTTGAGTTTAAAACACTTATTACAGTGTTGTTATTTAACTCTAATAGTGTTAAATTTTAACACCATAATAGTGGTGACAATATCAAATACACTGGGGTTGTGTGATTAATCACCATAAAGTGTTATATTTGTATTTTTAAGAGTGATAATTTCTCAACACCTTGAGTGTTAAATGATACACTAATGCAGTGTTTGAATAATAAACACTTTCGTTAGTGTTGTTTTAACACTAGCAAAGATGGACCTTTATGTTCACCCAGAAAGTGTTAATTTTAACACCCATGGTGACAAATCTCACAACATATTTTTGCTGTGTAATTTGGTCTGTGATAAAGCAATGCAAAAATACACACAGGGGTATTTATTTATCTTCTGCAGGTTACATGTTCTTTAAGCTACCCATTTGTAAACTCTGGTTATACTTTACTATTTTCAAAAGATAATAAAGCTAGTGATTTTCTTACCTCATTTTGCCAGTATGTTTGCAGGACCTCGCAGAACACATCTGACCCTTGTTCTCAGTTTTTGTTCTCCATTGACATGTCACGACTCAAATTTGCTCAAAATAATAATAAAACAATAACAACAGGCACATATTAAATCATTCGGGACCGACCGAGCAGTCAGTTATAACAAGCAGCAGCTCACAGTCAGCTGCCTCACTCACAGAAAGACGACAACCATCATATTTTTAAGGCGCGAACTGATTCATTGTCCAGTTTCCTGAATGACAGCCAGATTAACCAATCATGATCAAAGTAATAAAATAAAACTACCAATAGGAATTGTTTCAGCGTGATAAAGCAGCGAAATGTATAGTTTTTATTGTTGTTAATGATGATAATATTTAACATATACCTTTAGATTTTAGAATAGGTATCATGACTAAAATATTTTAAAATGCTATTAAAATAATAATAATCTAAAATAATTTAATATAAATAATTTAAAAGTTTGTTAACCTTTTTCAACCATTTAGCATTAAACATTTTTAATGTTGTTTCGTTAAAACAACTGACCTTATTTCAACCATATTTCAACGTTGAAAGTCGGTCATGTGCTGGACATTTTTCAACCATTCATCTTTAAACGTTGAATCAACGTTGTTTCAACGTTGAAACCACAACTGACCTTATTTCAACCATATTTCAACGTTGAAGGTCGGTCATGTGCCGGCTGGGAACGTTTTTATGAAAGGCTCACTGAATATTGACTCATTTAAAAATGAATCATTTAGTAACGAAAGACTCTTGCTCGCAGATGTCCGACTGTTCTGCCTTGGCTTTGCTTAGAACTATTTTTTGTTTGAAATGGAACAAAAACGACCTATATGTCTAAAATGTAAGTCAGTTAATATCAAAGTGTGGGGAATAGAGACATGACAAACAGGTTTTGTGCCCATCTTTTAATTCCTTTATTTATTGCCCATACACTCAAAAGAAAACAAAGACAAATTTAAATGTAAGCCTTACTTAATCTTTTCACAGTAAGTTTAAAAGTTTTTCAAGGCGACCTTATCGATCGTAGTATCACTATGGTTCCCATGGAGACGCGTCATTCATTGCTTGTCACATCGCAGCCACAATGGCGCTGAATGACTGTTGATCTGCTTTTATTTCCTTTTTTATTCAAAATTTCACAAATTTGTTAGCTATAGCAGGATATATCTGATATTCCGATTGTCAAATATGTGCAAGTGGATGTGTTTTGTTGTTCAAACACCTTTATAACGATCGCGTTAGTTGAGCTGTATGCGCAACGTATCTATCTTATTAAAATACCTAAAAAAAAATGTAATAAATTGAGAGCGACAGATCAGGTCAAGATTAGGAAATTTACTCAGGAGGAACCAGCAGCAAACAATACACATGTCACAGGATCACAGGTGGATTAAATCTCTGCCTAACATCTTCTTCTTTGCTGTATTTAAGCCAAGTCAAAACGGCAATAGATTGCCCCCTACAGGTCAATCAACCCTAGCTCAGTATATGGGCTAGTTGCATATCTCCGCCATCTTGGATTTCCGGTCTTGCGAGTGTGTGCGTAGTTATTTCCGGTTGTGCTAAACGTCAGTGCAGAGAACCGGAGAAGTCAAAATATTACCTTCTATATGTTTACAGGATTTATAATATCACTTCAAATGCAAATAAGATATACACTGCTATTATTACTATACTATAAATGTTAACTGAGCCAGTGGATTTGAAACTTGTGTATGTTTGGGTCTGGTGAATGAATTAAATACACTATGTTCCCTACTGTTCACGAGATGAAAGTTGAACTCATGGTTTGTATACACAGCTACATAATGTATTTTTATCTTACCAAATATGTGAATGTACAAATTACTTATTTCTCGAAAATGTTTGCATTATTTATTTTTTTTTTATGAAATATTTACCTCGTGAGACGTGGGCTGCGATTTATCTTCAGAAGTATCCATTTCTCAATTGTACACATACATCAGTCTGTTTCATCGTTATTTTCACAACATATTTTATTATTTTACACAGTAAAAAATATGTGACTAATTTTAATATCTGTTCCATCTGATAATTAATGAAAACAATATACATGGCTGCTCATAGACAGATAATGATTTATGCTGCAGATCTTTCACAAAACAAATAAACATAGATAAAAACACACATGAATGCAAACAGCGATCTTTTATTTAAGGCAAACCTACCATAATTATATTACGTTTAATTGTACACTTAGTTATAAATTATGTTATCAAATAAAGTTAATAAAACATGCTTTATCAGAAATATTTGTGCGTCTTGTTTGACAGTCAGAAACATTGATCTTACATAACAGTCAGAACAAAACCAGCTCTTCGAAAATGAAAAGTATTGCATATTTAAGTGGTTTGTGTTTGAAAGAAGAAGAAGAAATCCCTGTGGACCTGACCTGACACTGATCCGCAAAATCAACAGAAGAATAAAGCAATCTCCGCGTTGTATCTTGATGAATTTCCACACAGAGGTACGCAAAATGTAGGGAGGATGTTTCCCTATGTTTTTGATATACCACTATCGGCTGTTAAATTTGAATATCATTAATTATATACATCTAGCCAAGTTTCGTATGTAAGTTTCCCTTACAGTCAATGCGAACGTCGCAAGACCGGAAATAAGTATGCACACACTCGCGTCGCTGAAGGTCACCGGCCCCATCTTGTGCAACTAGCCCATAACATCTCCTTCCCCCCAAGTGTACAATATTTCTCCATAAATCACAATACAACAATCATGTTACAATATAATTCAAAAAATATATATACATTTTTTCAACTTTTCTTTTTTCCACTTTTTTTTTTCAGTACAGTTCATAATCTTTTAAATGACCAGGCACTTTCCTTGTTCTTTGTGACCATCTCACAACAGGGTTAAAGTATTGTGTCAGTGATTCAGTGGTTATCTCACCAGGTTGAGCAGACTCCCCAATTACTTCAAGGGGATTAGTCTCCCTAGAAATGTCCTCAGTTTCTTTTTCATCAGTCTCTATCAGATTTATCAGAGAAATCCAAATCAGGAGATTTATGGTCCATTACCTCCTCTGAAAGGTTCACAAGCAATTTCTGTCCGGCATGAATTTGATCCACATGTCTTCGGACCACTCTCCCATCACCCAGCATCACTTTATAAAAAAGTGGTCCAGTCACCGTCTCAATATGCCCCGGAATCCAATTTAAGTGAAATTCCGAACAAGTACTGGATCTCCAACACCCAAGCTACGTTCATGGGCCTTTTTGTCATGATGGACTTTTTGCTTTTGTTGTTGTTCCTGAATCTTCACAGTTAAATCGGGATGTATAAAGTCCAAAGAACATCACAATTTCCATCCATGCAACAGTTCAGCTGGAGAAAGTCCTGTGGTAGTCTGAGGAGTAATCCTGTAACTGAATAACACTCGAGCCAATTTAGTTGCCATTGTTCCTTCAACACATTTTTTTAACATACCTTAAACAATTTGTACAGCCGTTCTACTAACCCATTACTGGAAGCATGATAGGGTGCAGAAGTAACATGTCGTACTCCATTTTTTTTCAGGAACTCTTTGAATTCAGCATGCACAAAGCAAGTAGCATTATCTGATACAGTTAGTTCAGGTAGTCCATGGTTACTGAAGCTAGTACGCAAACATTCAATGGTTGCAGCAGATGTAGCGGAGTTCACAGGATACCCATCTATCCATTTTGAATGTGCATCAATCAAGATCTAGAACATTTTCCCCATGAAGGGTCCTGCATAATCCACATGCAATCTTTGCCATGGTTTTTCTGGCCAATTCCAAGGATGAAGTGGAGCTACAGCAGGAACGTTTCTATGTTCTTGACAGATACGACAGGTTTTAACTAACCTTTCCACATCCTGGTCCATCTTTGGCCACCACACATAACTTCGGGCTAACGCTTTCATCCTAGAAACTCCGGGGTGACACTGATGCAGCTGGTTCAGGACTTCTGATCTACCCACACTGGGAATGATTACACGAGCCCCCCAAAGCACACAACCATCCTGTACACTTAATTAATCTTTTATTGATGTGAATGGGTCAAACTCTGCTCCTATTACTTCCTGCAGCAATCCTCGTTGCACCATTTCTCTCACTCTGGATAATACCGGATCTTTTTGTGTCCAACTTCTCACCTGTTCTGCTGTAATCAAGGTTATGTCTGCATTCTCCAGCATTAGTACTCTTTCCTCCTGTTCAGGGACCGATTCAGTTGGCAAGGGTAACCGACATTTTGCCTCCTTTCACAGCATCTTGTGCACTGGGGCTAAAACAGTAGACAAGTTGGGCAAAAATTTGTTATAGTAGTTTAACAGTCCCAAATAAGCCTTCAACTCAGTCACAGTCTTTGGCGAGGGAGCACTTTGAATAGCAGTCACTTTTTCGGGTACTGGGTGTAGGCCAGTCTCATCGACTTTAAGACCCAAGAACATTACCTCTTTTTCCATGAAAGTACATTTACTCCGTTTCAAACGCAGTCCTGCTTCCTGCAACCTTTCCAATACCCTAGCCAGCATTTGGAGATGCTCGCCATCATTGCGACCGGTCACCAAGATGTCATCCAGGAAAACTGCCAGATAAGGAAGACCTTGCAGTACTCCCTCAATGGTCCTTTGGAAGATAGCAGGACTAGAAGAAACTCCAAAGGGTAACACACGGTAAGTAAATAGCCCCTTATGGGTATTCACTGTGACATATTTCTTGGATCTCTGCATCTAATGCAATCTGATGGTATGCGTGACTCATATCCAATTTGGTGAACTTCTGCCCTCCTGACAATGTTGCAAAAAGATCATCTAATCAAGGAATGGGGTACTGTTCCAACTTTGAAACACGATTCACGGTTAGCTTGTAATCACCACACAGTCGTATTGTATTATCAGGCTTTAAAACTGGCACTACAGGTGCAGCCCATTCAGAATGTTTAACAGGTTCTATGATGTTTTCTCTTAACAGGCGTTCTATTTCAACTTCAAAAGGTATGTTTGAATCATTTACAGCCAATGTGATAGTTAGAGGAGCCACCTTTGGAATCTCGGTCTCCTTCAAACTGTACACTGTAAAAATACCTTCTTCATCAGATTCACTTTTTTCATCTCAGCTGACATAATGTGATCTCTGTCCGCAACTTGCTTGCGTCTTTCTGCCCCTTGAAAGGTTGTTTCTCCGATGGAACTTTTTGATCTACATACTTTCATTATATGTCCTTGTTTCCCACATTTGTGACATTTCTCTGAAATAAATATACACTCATTGGCTAAATGTTTCAAATTCCCACATCTGTAACATGCTCTACCTTGATTATCTTGTTTTACTGACGTTTTATGCACTCTCATTGAAACAGATGTTTCTGAACGTTGAGCTTGCAAATCCTTTACATCTTTATTGGCTGTTTCCAATGCTTTCTGCTATTTTCAACGCCTTCTCAAATGTTAACTCTGATTCTGCCAGCAGTCTACGTTGAATACGGTCATCATTTATTCTACATACCAGTCTATCGCGCAGCATCTCTGTCAATTTTTCTCCATAATTACAGTCATGAGCCAATTTCCTTAATACTGCCACATACTCAAGAACACTTTCCCCCTCTTCTCTTGATCTTGAATTGAATTTAAACTGTTGTACAATCTCACTGGGTTTTGGATTAAAATGCTCTTTCACTAACTCCACTAATTCTCCGAAAGTCTTTGTTCCTGGTTTAACTGGAATCAATAAATTCCTCAGTAGACTGTATGTTTGACTTCCTTCAGTGCTCAACAGTATAGCTTTTTGCTTGGCTGCTTCTGTAATCTCATTTGCCTTGAAGAAATGTTGCAAGATTTCACAATACTCTTCCCAAGACTGCGATTGACTATCAAATGGTGTGACTGTTCCTACCATGTTGGCCATTTTCTTTTCGAAAGCTCCCACTTGTAGAGATCCAGCTTTTTCACCTTTTCAAAACTTCCTTTTCCTTGCTTCCGTCCTTGTCGCCAAAAATGTAATAACTTGAGAAAGACAGATCAGGTCAAGATGAGGAAATTTACTCAGGAGGAACCAGCAGCAAACAATACACATGTCACAGGATCACAGGTGGATTAAATCTCTGCCTAACATCTTCTTCTTTGCTGTATTTAAGCCAAGTCAAAATGGCAATAGATTGCCCCCTACAGGTCAATCAACCCTAGCTCAGTATATAACATTACATTATATACGTACATTATTAGGAATTTACCACCTCAGGCTCAATTTGAGATTATTATTATTTTTTTTTTCTTTTTGCATGGAGTTTGCAAAGTGACAAAATGAATCAAAGTACAACTAACGTTAACGTTAGTCCATATTTTCTCAGTTTCTGAATTTGATGTTATCAGAGGCTAAATGCAAACACATTTTTTTTATCTACTTTTGAGTCTTATTTCATGCAAAGTGATAATATAATTCCACTTTAATTTTCTCTGTTTGAAAGGTTTTAATGCTGTTATTTGATGTTCCGTTTTTAAAATGTGATGTTGATAAAACACATTTTAACAGTTAAACTTTAAGCCTAGTTTATTAACATTTTGTTGGGGTGATTGGGGACAGGTTGGGCTCGGAACCCTTTTCCTACCTCCGAAGTGGGGAATGGCAGAAAAAGTTTGAGAAACACTGAGTTAGCTGATGATTTGTTTTGTTGACTGGAGATGGCTGGCTAGATGTTCATTTGCCAGTGTCCTATGAGGTAAAGCCAGAGGGTGCCAGGGACTGTTTAGAACCAATGTCACTGAATTGTAACTTAAGTTGCTGTTTGCACCAATACAGTCACCCGTTTTCGGGGGATTGCATAATTAAATTATGCAAATTAGCATGGTATCTTTTACACAAGAAAATTATTCAACAAATAAATAAATTAATAAATATGCCGCGAGTTTAACCGCCCCAATGGTAGACCCAAAGTTACGCCCTTGATTATAGGATTGCGCGCGCATCATTCAAATCTGAAATCCAGCCGACTGGAGCAGCGCGAGAATGATTGAAGATTAGAGGCTTTATTCATAATTCCTGGTAAGTTCACTTAATTATACTTAAGAAATATATCATTTTATATTTATTTAAGTTAATGTATAAGCGATATCATATCACAATAGCCTTCTATCCTGACATTTAGAAAAGTGGCCTTGGTAACTTTCTTTGCAGTAAACTGGGAATTGCTATCATAGCATAGTTAGGCCAAATTTTCGATTTTGGGAAGTTCAATTTTCATATTGAGAGCATTTAAAGTAATGTTTACCTAACTTTTATCATAAAGCCCAATGCAAACGATTGTCATAGTAAATACTATCTGTCGAATATGTGAAATTTCATTTGTTTATATGTGTTCAACTGTCCCATATTGACGTGACGTCTTACTATAATTAGTAACTACATGTACATGAGTAATTCTGTAGTTGTACTCGCAATTAAAGCTCACCTGAGCCGTTTTTTAAGTGAAAGACATCTTTATATGCCTGAATGGACAAGTTAGCCTGATTCAAATTTGAGTGAAAAAAAAAACGGCAGAGGAAGCATCGAAACGCGAGACTGATTCTGATTATATTAACGTTTCATTCAACATCAAAACAAGCTTAAGAGCACACATAAACTCACAGAAAGTACATGAGGTAAATGTTCAACTGTTGAGTTTATTTATAACATATGATATAAGTAGCATCACAAGTGAGCTTTTTTTGCTAAGTAGCACGATTGCAAATACATAGTTCAATAAACATTTAATTAACAAGTTACTTACTTTCTAGACACAATATTAACTGTTGTTCTATTTCACTAATGAAAATAGTTCCAAACAAAGATTTTGGAATGGATCGGTTCAATGAATGACTCAGTTGATTCACTCATTAAGTTATTTGCTGCCGCTTAATGGTGGTTTAGTTTCACCTTTAAAAAGTATCATTGCATTTTTCCAACATTTATTAATTGTATTTTCAAAAATTAATGTAAAACATTAATGTCAGAACAGTTGTAATTTTGCACTTTAAATTGTTTAATTTGATTGGTGGTACAGTTCTACAATGTAATATTATAATTTATAATTGTTTGTTTATTCTAAAATATATGCCTTTTGGGGTGTTAATTTTGGTCTCATTTATGTAAATACTTTAAAGAAATCACAAGATTATTTTCTTTATGTCTTGTAGGTGCAAAGAATAGCAGCTGATGTGGAGAAATGTTTGATGCTTCAAGATTCTGAAGCTGATTTTATTAGGTAATGTATTAATTATTTAAATCATTTGATACACTTTTAATTTAGATTACATTTTATAATGAAATACTGCGTTGTAGGTTACATTATTGCTTATATTTATGCATTTCAGGTCCACCCAGTGGCTTTTGACTATTTGAAGGTCAGATGGTTGTGAATTCATACCTCAACTTTGTAGCTGGATTTGCAGTCTTATTAAGTGTGGCATCCCGGGAGCAGGCATCTTTTGCACACTTTTTTCAAAGGTAACATGTTTTACTTAAGTAATTTCATTTGCGAAAAAGGTTACTTATTTAGTTTAAAGGGTTACTCCACCCCATAATGAAAATTTAGTAATTAATCACTTACCCACTTACCCCATGTCGTTCCAAACCCATAAAAGTTTTGTTCGTCTTCAGAACACAATTTAAGATATTTTGAATGAGAACCGGGAGGTTTGGGACTGTCCCTTTGACTGCCAAACAATTAACAATGTCTGAGCCCAGAAAAGTATGAAAAGCATCATCAGAATAGTCCATCTGCCATCTGTGTTTCAACTGTAATTTTACGAAGCTACAAGAATACTTTTTGTATGCAAAGAAAACAAAAATAACAACTTAATTCAACAAAAGTTTTATTTTTTATGTCAGCCACACCACACGGATACGCTGTTTTCATTCAAATCAAAGCGCAAATAAACATAGAAAGCGTGTCCATGTGACCCAGCTGACACAGAAGAGCGTATGCAGTTTGTGTCCAGTGGAAACTCTCCAAAATGGCCGACGCAGAGGAAGCAAATTGTTGAATAAAGTCGTTAATTTTGTTTTCTTTGCATACAAAAAGAATAGTTGTCGCTTCATAACATTACTGTTGAACCACTGATGGACTATTCTGATGATGTCTTTCATTCTTTTCTGGGCCTTGACAGTGGTATTTACTTGGCAGTCAATGGGACAGTCACAATCTTCCCGGTTGCATCCAAAATATCTTAAATTGTGTTCCGAAGACGAACAAAGCTTTTACGGGTTTGGAACGACATGGGGATAAGTGATTAATGACAAGATTTTCATTTTGGGGTGGAGTTACCCTTTAAGTACTGGTAAATGCTGATTATATTGTATAATTGGCATTTTGACATTTATTTTATTGAGCTAGTTTCATTCAATACTTAACTTTATCCTGATGCTTCTGCTTGTTTTTATGTGCGGATGTTTTCTTGGAATCACAACACTCACGGGATACAAGACGGACACATAGAGGCAAAACAAGTGGAATGGTCTCAGAGAAGAGGAACAACCCTCATGTGTGTGCTCATCTCAGAAAGTTGATGGACTTTCAGTATGTATTTATTAAATTGTCTTTTGCAGGAATATTCTTAATTTAATAGAACATAAGCTCAAACAACAGAATTTGTGATTTAATGTTGATTCTAGCATTTTATCTTAATCCTTTTCTTTAAAACATTTTTTAAACCAAAATTATACAAATTCTGTTGATTGACCTTCATTTTTATAGAAAGTTAATGTTCTACTCTGAATATGGCTTTTTTAACAGGTATTTGTAGTTATTTTGTGATGCTATGTTATTTTTATGATAAGATTTTAACTTGAAAGACTGAAAATTTTATTTTACCAGTAAAAGCCTTGCAATGTCTTTCTGCCAGTTTTAATAAATATTTATTTGAAACATAGTTGACTTGTTTTTTTTTATTTGTAAATGTATTAAGATAGAGCTCATGATAATGCATTTATATCAGTATTTTATAGTTTACTCTTAAAATTATTCTTTAAAGCAGTTTCATTGTTAATTTATTACAACATCATATTGTATTTAGGGGTATTTACAGGATTATATTGGCAACTTTAGTTGCCAGTTAAATATTGTAATTTAATGAAATTACAAAAAAAAGGCTGTAAAATATATTTACAGGACTTTATTGGCAACTTTTTTGCCAGGTAAATACTGTACATTAGTGAAAATACAAAATATTGCTGTAAAAATAAACTACAAGTTTAATTAAATGTTAATGTAAAAAATACTACAAACTACTGTATTTAACATACAGCAATTAACTGTAATTTGCTTTGCAGTAATGTCCTGTAATCCATTTTATAGTGACATTTTTCCTGTGTCTTTCTTAAAAAATAAATGATGTCTGAACATCCAGTGATTAAAGGCTGCGTTACCCTCCATTTTCCATTATCTTGTCGCTGATTTATTCTGAGCGTGATTTTGATACCCCTCCCCCTCTCCGCCGGAAATCCTCAAAGAATCACGTACGTATATAAGCGGCAGGTTTATTAGGAAAAAATATAAATGTTAAAAAAAAAAAAAATTAGGAGAATCAATGAATTGTGAACGACTTATTACCATTGTGTATATAATATGTAATCATGTAATCCATAAAAAAGTAACTGTAGTCTGATTACGAGTATTTTAAAAAGTAGTTTACTCTAATTACAAGTACTTGAGTTTTGGAATCTGATTACGTAATCCAGATTACATGTAATCTGTTACTACCCAGCTCTGGTGGTAATCATAAAAATAAAAAATAAAAACTCTTGAAATATTTCAGTTTGCGTGCAATCAATCTAGAATATAAGAATGTTTGCTTTTTTTTAAATTAAATTTAAAAAAAAATAAACAACTTTTCCATGATATTCAAATTTTTTGAGATGCACCTGTATATGATCACTTTGGTTACCGCTACAGGCACTACTGAGGCCGCTACCAGCTCCCATAGACAGTAAAAGAAATGGACACAGCGACCCCATTGGATTCAACGGAGACAAGTGAAGTCAATTAGAAGCACACACTTCCTGGGGGTCAAGCGTACTGTGCAGACTCAAACTGAGCTTGATGACATAGATGTCACGTGAGCAAACTGTCTGACAATTGTAAGTCTTCTAATAGCTGTGCCAAGAGAAATCTGAATCACCCATCAAATCTTGCAGACATTGTTGAATAATTTTGTCCCGTTGCTTTCATGGACTCTCTATTGACTTCTCCCTTGACTTCATGCCTCCACATCCCCCTGATTGTCTCATAGACAGTAAAAGATTGCCTGCGAGATTCTCCTCCGGTCCATACGGTATTTTCTCTACTGTGCGACAGAGAGTCGTAGGTTATGACGCAATTGTTAGCCTACAGTATTTTAACAAAAACTGCTTCTACGGGGAAACTCACTTTAAAATTGTATATGATTTTTACCCATCTGGAGAGTTTCTAAGGGTTAGATTTAATTTGGATATGATATGTAAGTTTTGTAACTCATCTCCAGATGATACAGATCATATTTATTTTTTATTTTTTTTGCTTGTAAATATTCTAGTGTATTTTGGGAAAAAGTGCAATTATGATTAAAAGTAAGAAAAGTGGTTAAATTGAACCTGTCCTTTATAGATATTAAATATGGAAACTATGAAGAAGATGGCAAAAAAAAGGTTTGTTGATTAATTTCTTACTTTTGTTAGCGAAGTATTTTATTCACAAATGTAGATTTTGTAAATCACCCCCCATGTTTATAGTATTTAAGAACTATTTGAGACAATATTTAAAAACTTTATTGAAAACAAAAAATAAAAAAGCTGGAATCCTGTTAGTTTTATTCGCTAAATATAATTTATTGTAACGTTATATTTTATGCCGTTTTTTTTTTAGATGTTTTTGTTAATACAGATAAAATTTTTATTTTATATTTTTGGCAGTGGCAGCACCCTCAGAAGGTGGGTACAAAGTAATGGTTAGATTATTATTGTGCTTCAGCCTGCGTCTGCCCTGACCTGATTCTTTAGCACCAAAACAAACACCCCCATACCCCAACAGGACCTGCTACACTGGCAGAGAGAGCTAAACGTGCTGCAAATGACAAAAATACCTGCAAATTATGAAAACATTTTCATCAATTTGACAACACGCACTGCAAATACTCACAATACTAACAAACTAGATAAAAAAGTTTGTCAAGACAAACTTTAAGTTGGCTTGAGAAAGCCTGACCAGAAAGTTTGAAAAGTTAGAAAATGTGAAAAGTTTAAAAAGTTTAAAAAGATTTAAAAGTTTAAGAAGTTTAAAAAAGACAGTGATTAACATATTCCTAGCATTACAAGCAAGTGACAACCATGTCATTAGCATGATTAGCAAAGATGCTAGCATGTTTCTAGCATGATTAGCAAGTGAGTAGCATGTACTTAGCATGATTAGCAAGTTATCTAGCATGTCGCTAGCATAATTAGCAAATGACTAGCCATGTCGCTAGCATGATTAGCAAGTTACTAGTATGTCTCTAGCATGATTAGCATTCAGCTAACATGTTGTTAACATGATTAGCATGTTTTTAGCATGATTAGCATGTGACTAGCATGTTTCTAGCATGATTAGCATGTTGCTAGCATAATTAGCAAGTGACTAGCATGTCGCTAGCATGTTGTTAACATGATTAGCATGTTTCTAACATGACTAGCATGCGACTAGAATGTTGCTAGCATGGTTTTAGCATGATTAGCATGTTACTAGCATTTTTCTAGCATGATTAGCATGCGACTAGCATGATGCTAGCATGTTTCTAGCATGATTAGCATGGTACTAGCATGTTGCTGGCATTATTTTACCATGATTAGCATGTTGCTAGCATGTTTGTCGCATGATTAGCATATTGCTAGCATGTCGCTAGCATGTTTCTAGCATGATTAGCATGTTGCTAGCATGTTTCTAGCATGATTAGCATGTTGCTAGCGTGTTTCTAGCATGACTAGCATGCGACTAGCATGTTTCTAGCATGATTAGCATGTTGCTACCATGTCGCGAGCATAATTAGCAAGTGACTAGCCATGTCGCTAGCATGATTAGCAAGTTACTAGCATGTCACTAGCATTTGTTGGCATGATTAACATGTTTCTAGCATGACTAGCATGCGACTAGCATGTTGCTAGCATGATTTTAGCATGATTAGCATGTTGCTAACATGTTTCTAACATGATTAGCATGCGACTAGCATGTTGCTAGCATGTTTCTAGCATGATTATCATATTGATAGCATGATTTTAGCATGATTAGCATGTTGCTAGCTTGTTTCTAGCATGACTAGAATGCGACTAACAAGTTGCTAGCATTATTAGCATGTTTCTAGCATTATTAGCATATTGCTAGCATGTCGCTAGCAAGATTTTACCATGATTAGCATGTTGCTAGCATGATTTTAGCATGATTCGCATGTTGCTAACATGTTTCTAACATGATTAGCATGCGACTAGCATGTTGCTAGCATGTTTCTAGCATGATTATCATGTTGTTAGTATGTTTCTAGCATGCGACTAGCATATTGATAGCATGATTTTAGCATGATTAGCATGTTGCTAGCTTGTTTCTAGCATGACTAGAATGCGACTAACAAGTTGTTAGCATTATTAGCATGTTTCTAGCATTATTAGCATATTGCTAGCATGTCGCTAGCAAGATTTTACCATGATTAGCATGTTGCTAGCATGTTTCTAGCATGACTAGCATGCGAATAGCATGTTGGTAGCATGATTAGCATGTTGCTAGCATGCTGCTAGCATGTTTCTAGCATGACTAACATGCGACTAGTATGTTTCTAGCATGATTAGCATGTTGCTAGCATGTCGCTAGCATAATTAGCAAGTGACTAGCCATGTCGCTAGCATGATTAGCAAGTTACTAGCATGTTGCTAGCATTTGTTGGCATTATTAGCATGTTTCTAGCATGACTAGCATGCGACTAGCATGTTGCTAGCATGATTTTAACATGATTAACATGTTGCTAGCATGTTTCTAGCATGACTAGCATGCGACTAGCATGTTGCTAGCATGATTTTAGCATGATTAGCATGTTGCTAGCATGTCTCTAGCATGATTAGCATGTTGCTAGCATGTCGCTAGCATGTTTCTAGCATGATTAGCATGCGACTAACATGTTGCTAGCATGATTTTAGCATGATTAGCATGTTTCTAGCATGATTAGCATGCGACTAGCATGTGTCTAACATGATTAACATGTTGCTAGCATGTTTCTAGCATGACTAGCATGCGACTAGTATGTTGTTAGCATGTTTCTAGCATGATTAGCATGCGACTAGCATGTTGATAGCATGTTTCTAGCATGACTAACATGCGACTAGCATGTTGTTAGCATGATTTTAGCATGATTAGCATGTTGCTAGCTTGTTTCTAGCATGACTAGCATGCGACTAGCAAGTTGCTAGTTTGATTAGCATGTTGATAGCATGATTTTAGTATGATTAGCATGTTGCTAGCATGTTTCTAGCATGATTAGCATGTTGCTAGCATGTTTCTAGCATGACTAGCATGTGACTAGCATGTTGCTAGCATGTTTCTAGCATGATTAGCATGTTGCTAGCATGTTTCTAGCATGACTAGCATGTTGCTAACATGATTTTAGCATGATTAGCATATTATAGGATAGATAGATAGATAGATAGATAGATAGATAGATAGATAGATAGATAGATAGATAATAGATAGAAATAGTCAAATAGATAGATAGATTAGATGAGTTTGAATGAGTTTAAATTGATTAGCATCAAAGCTTGATTGAGTCTTATGGGATTTGGAGCTTGGGTCATCTGAACATCCTGTCAATGGGATTTTTATGATTTTTAATATTAATTTTTAAGAAAACCGTAACTCAAACCAGTCTGAAAAACATGTCTGGGACATAATTTATCAATGCTTGCTCTAAAAAGATCTTTGTTTATTTTAACATCCTGATCATATGATTCCTTAGCTTTTTTGTTGTTGTTGCTTTTTTTTTGTGGATATTATTAGCCTAAATAAGCTGAAATACACAATTACTGTGAAAGGTTATGTAAGCTGGCTAACTTTTACATCTTAGCTTACAAAAACTAACCATAGCCTAGGGTTTTACTATTGAAATTAATTCATTAATTAATACATTTATTAAAAAAGCAAACAAAAAATGGTTACTGTAATCATTCACAAATTAACCATGGATTTAATACTCTAACCATAGTTTAACCATGGTATTTGTACAACTGTGGTTATACAAATGGTAATCAATACGGCAAAAAAGGTTAATTTTCGTTTTGTTGGGGTAATTTTGTTTGTGTTGAGTATTTGCAGAGCGTTTCTGTATTTATTTGTGTTGTGAGCATTTGCAGCGTGTTTTTTTTATTTAGTTGTGTAGCGAGTATGTGCTGTCAAACTGATTTGACTAATTTGCTGGTGCTTTTTCTATTTGAATGTGTTTTGTGAAGTTAAGTTCTCTCGGCCACCGTGCCTCGCCCCTATTTTGAAATCTTCACCCCACACAGACATACGCAACCATGGCAACGACGCTCGCGGAAACAAGCGACGATGACACATAACCCCTACTGAAAAAAACATCTTAAACCAGCCTAAGCTGGTTGGCTGGTTTTAGCTGGAAATACCTGGTTTAAGCTGGTCTCCCAGCTTGGCCAGGCTGGTTAAGCTGGTTTTAGCTGGTTGGTCAGCTGGTCTCCCAGCCTGGCCAGGCTGGCTTTAGCTGGTCTCTCAGCTTAGCCAGGCTGGTTTTAGCTGGTCTCCCAGCTTGACCAGGCTGGTTAAGCTGGTTTTAGCTGGACTCCCAGCCTGGCCAGGCTGGTTTTAGCTGGTCTCCCAGCTTGGCCAGGCTGGTTTTAGCTGGTCTCCCAGCTTGGCCAGGCTGGTTAAGCTGGTTTTAGCTGGTCTCCCAGCTTGGCCAGGCTTATCAGGCTGGTCTCTAATTTTTACCATATTTTCTATCGCCCTACAACTAAACCTACCCCTTACAGGAAATATTCTGGTATTTTCAATACACTCCATTCTGTGTGATTTATAAGTCAAGTCAAGTCAAGTCACCTTTATTTATATAGTGCTTTAAACAAAATACTTTGCTTTAAAGCAACTGAACAACATTCATTAGGAAAACAGTGTGTCAATAATGCAAAATGATAGTTAAAGGCAGTTCATCATTGAATTCAGTGATGTCATCTCTGTTCAGTTAAATAGTGTCTGTGCATTTATTTGCAATCAAGTCAACGCTCCGATTACGTTAAAAAGCATATTTCAGGTTGATCCGGCTAGCACGCATGTGCAGTCTCGAGTGTGTGTCATGTTTCTATGGCAACCAGTGAGGGACAAATCGCGCTTTACATTTTCTACCATTTTTTTAATAATATAAATGATTTGTTTAATCTTAAAGTTTTAGTGGTCAGATTCAGACTCGACGCAGAGCAGAGAGCACAGAGATGATAGCAAATAAATAAGGTCAGCGGCCATGGCATTGCTCGAGCGATCGTTATTATAGTTCAAAAGGGCAAACAGTCGAAGTTATTATGCGAGTTAACTCGAGTCGGAATGTACATGTGCGCAGTCGTTACCGTGACATCAAGCGGACTTTTGAAGCTGAAATAATGAGTGGATTAAGCTCGGACTTGAAATAACGAGAGGAATAACATGGATAACTTTCTTGTCTGAGGATTTTAATGCATCACAGACAGTCAGGTACAAGGAAGAGAAACTACGGCTCCTTAAATTAGGTTAGAAAAAAAGTTGTATTATTCGCAACAGGTTTATTGACTTGTAATAGCAATTTAAGGTGGAAGATGTGACAATCGGGTCCAGTCGGGTCTGTGTCTTCCCGGCTGGTTCGGGTCCAGCTTTCAAATAATAGAGGGGTCCGAGTCGGGTCCGGGTAGGCATTTCTCAGATCTACATGGGTCCGGGTCCAGCTTTTGAAATAATAGACGGGTCCGGGTCGGTTCGGTGTAGTACATTACGGGTCTCTTTCTGGTTTGGGTTCGAATTTTTGTACCCGTAAAGACCTCTAACTCATACACGAAATCGGCTCATTACAGACACTCTAAATGCGTTCGTGTGCACCTCAGGATGTGTTAAGAATGCAGGAGAGTGCCCTGCTTTAAAGCCAACGAGCAATAGTTGCGGTCCATGACAGCAAGAACCCCTTCAACATCTGGCAACACGCAGGATTCCGATGTTAAGTTAACTGCACCACGTAGCAACAACTACATTCCTTCTTCACTGGACGCTACAAAGCAAGTGTTAAAAATCATTTTAATATGTTTTAATATGCGCCGCGATGCAGACAGTCACTGAAAATAATGGGATAGTATTTTGTCTCACTGCTTCCATCCAACAATATGCCTTTTTATCTATTGTGGTAATTTGTAGGTCGTGTCAAAATGTTGTTGGTTTAGAATAGATAAATAACTCTTTTGACTCGTGTACGATAATTTTCTTCCAGATACGATAATTTTGAACTTCTGGTACGATACTTGGACATTTCCAATCTGGCAACACTGGCTGAACATTCGAGTTTCATTCTAACACTGGAGTGGAGGGAGTTGCAACTTGCCATAGAAACGGAATGCCAAAACAACAACTGATAAGCAGGGAATCACTGAATTTTGCTGCTGTTTTCAAAGCTTTTGGTAGTCCCTAAAATCAAACAGATATTACATACAACTGTTCCTTACACTTCTCTTGCTTTTTTTTTTTGACTAGCTTCTGTTGAATTTACTTCATAGAAATGGTAAATGTCTTTGAATCAGTCCGTTAGCATCTTACCCTTTTCAGAGGAGGTAACATTAGGCTAACTCCATAGACGGAGCTCTTTATTAAAGTTTGGGATTTTTATTTATCTTTAATGGGTGATTGGAAATAGGCTCATTTATTTAACCTAAAGCTAAAATTAGATAGTTTTCTTCTAGAAAGACAAAAACGTTCAGGTGGCGAAAATAGCTTTTTCTTTACCTTGACATGTTTCGACTGCAACCTGCAGTCTTCATCAGAAGCGTCATCTGACAGCTGTGACATGTCGTTTATCAGAAGTTATTTTCTGGGTGTGGCCAACCCGGCGGACCTGACAGTTCCGCCGGGCTGGCCACGCCCTGCCCCCCCGTCGCTCGATGGTCTCTGGAGGATGGTGTTCCATGTGTGTGAGAGCATGTAGGATCCCTCATCCCGGTTGATGGTATCCTTGGCCTGCTTCCTGATTTCAATTGCCTCCTTTATCCATCTTCTGTATCTGTTTGGTTCTGATCTGATGATGTGTCCGTTGTCCCAGTCCATAATGTGGTTATTTCGTTTGCAATGATCTGATATAGCTGATTTTAGTTGTTCCTGTTGCGCTTTTTCCTTTTGAGTTCTAGTGAGTCATCCTGTTGTTGCTTTTTCACATTCTTTCTGATGTTCTTTCTTTCTTGTGTTGAATGACCTGCCTGTTTCTCCTACGTATGTTTTATTGCATGATTTGCATGGTATCTCATATATGACATTACATTTTTTGTCTTGCTCTATTTTGTCCTTGGGGTGTACCAGTAACTGCCTTAACTTTGTGTATGGTTTTACTACTGTGTTTATGTTGTATTTTCTCATTGCCCGCTGTAATGGTTCTGTTATGCCTCTGATATATGGTAGGGTTACTATGTCCTTGTTTCCGGTTTCAGGTTTCGGTTTGGGTTTTGTTTTTCATTTGGTTTGCTTGTTTGCGACTTGTTCTTTTCCTTTGTTTATGGCCCATATCGGATATTTACAGCGTGCAAGTGCATGTCTGATATGTTTTTCCTCTTTCTGTCTGTCTTTTTCCTCCGTGATGAAACTAGTCCGTTCATAAAGTGTTCTCACTACTGATAATTTATGCGCCGTGGGATGTTCAGATGTCCAGAGTAGATATTGGTCAGTGTGTGTTGGTTTCCTGTAGACTGTTATTTTGATGCTGTCATCATCTCTGTGGTGGATCTTTAAATCTAAAAAAGCTATGGTTCTGTTGCATTCTTCCTCATGTGTGAATTTTATGTTTCCGGTGGGGTCAATACTGTTTAGGTGGTCAGTGAGTTCCTGTGTATGTCCGTTTTTTATTTTTTCCAGTATGTCGTCTACATAACATTTCCAGAGGGTTGGTCTGCAATGCGATGGTGCTGTGGCTATGGCTGTGGTTTCCAAGTCCTCCATGAAAAAACTGCTCATTATGGCTGATAGTGGGTCCCCATGGCGAATCCCTCTTTTTGTCTGAATATTGTCCCTCTGTATTGGAAATATGTGGATTTTGTGACAAAGCTCAGTAGTTCAGTTATATCATCAACTGTGAGGTTTGTGCGTCTTTTAAGTGTCCTGTCTTTTCGACGGGGGGGCAGGGCATGGCCAGCCCGGCGGAACTGTCAGGTCCGCCGGGTTGGCCACACCCAGAAAATAACAGCTGATAAACAAGACGTCACAGCTGTCAGATGACGCTTCTGAGGAAGACTGCAGGTTGCAGTCGAAACATGTCAAGGTAAAGAAAAAGCTATTTTCTCCACCTGAACGTTTTTGTCTTTCTAGGAGAAAACCATCTAATTTTAATCATTAAGAAGACAATATGAAAATCTTTGAACTAACCTAAAGCTAAACATATAAACTAACCGTTAATCGGTGACGTCACTTACATCAGCGTGTGTTTTGATCTCTCATGGTAAACAAATATTGACAAAAACGATTGATTTCAGCCTTTCAGGAGAGAAAAAAAACCTCAGCAACAGGGGAAGCTCCAAGATTTAGCAATTTCTGAAGGCAGAAGAACTGGGAAAGCTTCTAAAACTTTTAAGAAGGCTTTGAAATCCATAAGTAAGCAATATTAAATAAGAAAACCTAGAAACAAATTCTGTTACGTTAAGAAATAGTTTTCTTTATTTTCTTATTTTTCTTTTCCTCACTGCTTTAGCTTGGTTCCTTGTAATAAAACTGGCATTGTACACTAAATATGGTTGTCTCTGTGACAAATTGCTTATGTTCCTAGATTCTTCAATGCTAATGGCCTGCTACATCCCAGAGTCCTGTCAGACAACATCTACAAAGAACACTGAGCCATACAGTTAATAACCACAAATATACACTATTGTTCAAAATTCAGTAAGTTTATGTTTTTGAAAAGACATCTCATGCTCACCAAAGCTTTATTTTTTTTCAGGAAAAAAATTAAAAAGAACAGCATTTATTTGAAACAAAAAAAAAATTGACACTCACTTTTCATCGATTTAATGCATCATTGCTGAATAAATTTTTTATTTTTTTTTATTTTTAACTAAACTATTAAGCTGTAGTGAGGGGGCGTGGTTCATCCCCCTGCTATCGGTAGAAGCATGCACAGGCTCTCAGTCCAGTCTTTTTTTCCACCTTGCTGTTCTCCGGTGGCTTTTTATCCCGTCTCTCCACGCCAGTTAATGCAGAGACAGGTGTTTATCATTTTGCACTTTACTCAGTGCTCGTCTCCCAAATATCTGTCCAGCTGGCCGCTGCAGACCTTGCTGAACCACACCCCACTTTGTCACATAAACTTTTAGTGTACACTACCATTCAAAGGTTTTGGGTCTATTTAAAATAGAAATAAGTTACATTTTACTATATTCACACATAAAACTGCTATTCAGAAAATTCAGCTTAGATCACAGTGATCAATTACATTTTAACATAATTCACACAAAACACATCTCATAACCGTACACTACAGTTATATGTGATGAAATAAATAATCTTTTGTGTGAAATAATATGAACTGCAGCTATGCTAATCTTTCTCCTTTTGGTTTCCTGTTTCTATCTTGGGATGCCCATCTCAAAGTTACTAGACATTACGCCAGTTCCAGTTTGGATCCAGCCTTCAGAAGATGCTAAGACTCACAATGACTTCAGAAGATGGTAACACTCACGATGACTTCAGAAGATGACAACTAAAGATGAACATACAAGTCTGCCAAATATTATCCTTATATTGTGATCATTTCCCTAAAAAGTAAGTTCACAGATTGTTAACCAGCTTTCTATTGTTACAGTGTTGGTAATATATGTAAATTAACAATGATTACCTGTTCTCTGAATTACATGTACCAAAATATCACCATTTATTTGGAGGCAGAACTCTGGCAGATGATGCAAAAGGTTGACTGCATGTCTCACTTGTGTGTCTTGTTTAGCTGTATTTTCTGCCTTTGTATTCTCACTGTTTGTTTGCACTCAAACTACTATACTACTAGTCTACTACTATTAAATTATTAATCAGTTGGTTTTCCGGTTTGGTAATGTGGTGTTGAGACGCATGGTGTGTCGGGTCTCGGGGCTAATCACCTGTCTTTTTGGTGTGGGTGTGTGTGTTGGGATGGTGACAGCTCACCACATCTGCCTGTTTGTGTTTTCCCCGCCTCCCTTGTTCCCCGTTGTTAACCATAATTGCTCGCCACCTGTTCTCTATGTCCTTCTAATTTTTCCCCCTTTATTATTCCCTGTGTTTCTCTGTCTATTGTCAGACTGTTGTTATTCGTTCCAATAGCTCCGATCATCTAGCAGTTCTTTGTACTCACCCTGTCGTGTCTTGTCCTCAGGCTCCAGTGTGTTTGGCTCATTTCTCTGCTCTAGTTCTTACAAGCCCAGAGCTCCTAGTAGCTTCTGCTGTTCATCCTGTCACTACGAGTGAATCCTGTGAAACGTGACTCATCTGCTGTTCATCCTGTCACTACGAGTGAATCCTGTGAAACGTGACTCATCTGCTGTTCATCCTGTCACTGCGAGTGAAACCTGTGGAGCGTGACTCTTTCTTCTCTGTCTCCGCTTTGTGAATAAAGCCTTGAGTTTACCCGCACCTGAATCCAGCCTGCTTTCTCCTGACAGAACAGTCTGACCATATCATGGATTCAGCGGGATCTGGTCCGCTTCGCGCGGCTCTCGCTCAACAGGGAGTGTTGATCGGGCAGCATGCCACTCAGCTCAACACCACCGCGCTGGATGTGGAGGTTCTCAGTGCCCGAGTCTCCGAACTCCTCACACGGGTGGACGATCTTCAGCAAGAGGCAACGAGCCGGGGTCCCGTTCCTCACACCGGTATGTCACACGAGTCCGAACCCCATGCCAACAATCCGCCGGTCTACGATGGCGATCCTGACGCCTGTCAAGCGTTTCTCTCCCAATGCTCGCTGGTGTTTTCTCTGCAGCCCCGGCGTTACGCTAATGAAGAGACCAAGGTGGCTTACGTCCTTACACTCCTCTCGGGCCGTGCCCGCGAATGGGGTATCGCCATTTGGAGATCGCGGGCTCCCTGTTGTGCCACTTTCGCGGTTTTCAGTCAAGAGATGGCCAAATTGTTTGATCGCTCTGCTCAGGGTGACGAGGCGGCGGCCCAGTTATCACGACTGTCTCAGGGGAGGAGCTCCGTGACTGACTATGCTATCCAGTTCCAGACTTTAGCTGCGGCATGCGGCTGGAATGAGAGCGCGCTGCGCGCTCGTTTTCTTGAGGGGTTGGATTTCGCCATTTCGGATGAACTCGCGGCCATAGAGCTCCCGCGGGAATTGGATAGGCTCATTAGTCTCGCGCTCCGCATTGAGGGTCGTCTCAGCCGGCACCGCAAACAACGGCAAACACCCGCCCCGTGGCGCCACCTAGAGTTCTCTTCAGCCAGTTTAGCCAGCCGACAGCCCTCAGAGGAGGAGCCCATGCAGTTGGGTCGTCTACGGCTTACACCACGGCAGAAGCAGGAGCGTCTGTTGTCGGGGGCGTGTCTATACTGCGGCAAGGGAGGCCACTTCGCCCTTCAGTGCCCATTAAAGGGCCAGGGTCCACCAGTGAGGCGGAGCGTCCTGGTGGGCACGGTTCTCAGCTCAAGCTCTCCTGCAACACGCACTCAGCTGCCATTCCAACTCTCCTTCCAGAGTCATTCACACACTGGACTCGCCCTTGTGGACTCAGGGGCTGAGGGGAACTTCCTTGATGCTGGCTCTGCTCAACGTTGGAAGATCCCGCTTGTTCCTTTGGCTAGCCCCGTTTCAGCATGGTCATTAGCTGGCCGTCCCCTTACCACCATCACCCACGTCACTCCCAAGATAGACCTCCATATTGCTGGCAGTCATCATGAGCGGATTGAATTGTTTATTATTGATTCCCCTAAGGCTCCTTTAGTTCTGGGACACCCATGGTTGCACAAGCACAATCCCCACATTGATTGGGTCTATAATTCTGTTTTAGCCTGGAGTCAGTCTTGTCACGTGTCATGTTTGGGTGCTGCCTTTTGTCCTGTCTCTGTGTCTTGTGTTCCTCAGGAGGATCCCTCTGACCTGACTGGTGTTCCGGCGGAGTACCATGATCTTCGGGCGGTCTTCAGTAGGGCCCGGGCCACCTCGCTACCTCCGCATCGCCCCTACGACTGTGCCATTGATCTCCTCCCGGGCTCTTCTCCGCCTAAGGGTCGTTTATATTCCCTTTCAGGTCCAGAGAGAGAGGCCATGGACAAGTACATACGTGAGTCACTTCAGGCCGGGCTCATCCGCCATTCCTCCTCTCCCGCTGGTGCAGGGTTTTTCTTTGTTCAGAAGAAGGACGGCTCCCTGCGCCCTTGTATTTATTACAGAGGTTTGAATGACATTACTATCAAGAACAGGTACCCCCTACCTTTAATGTCTTCTGCTTTTGAATTGTTACAGGGAGCTCGGGTCTTCACCAAGTTAGACCTGCGCAACGCCTACCACTTGGTGCGCATTCGGGAGGGGGATGAGTGGAAGACGGCATTTAACACCCCTTCGGGACACTACGAGTACTTGGTTCTTCCGTTTGGTCTGACCAATGCTCCAGCCATTTTCCAGGGACTCGTCAACAGCGTGTTGGGTGACATGATTAATCAATTTGTCTTTGTGTATTTGGATGATATTTTGATTTTTTCTTCTTCTCTCCAATTACACACCCAGCATGTCAGACGGGTTCTCCAGCGGTTACTAGAGAACCAGTTGTTTGTCAAGGCGGAGAAGTGCGAATTCCACTCTGAGTCTGTTGCGTTCCTTGGCCATATTATTTCTACAGAGGGGATCAAGCCTGATCCCGCTAAGATTGAAGCTGTTGCCCAGTGGCCGGTCCCTGACTCCCGGAAGGCTCTGCAGCGTTTCCTGGGTTTTGCCAACTTCTACCGGCGTTACATCCGGAATTTTGGTCAGATCGCTGCACCGCTGACAGCCTTAACCTCCACTAAGGTGTCTTTCAGGTGGAACCGGGAAGCGCAGGTAGCCTTTGACATTTTAAAGTCCCGTTTTGTCTCTGCACCTATTCTGATGGTTCCAGATCCGGAGGCCCAGTTCATTGTCGAGGTTGATGCTTCTGACGTTGGGGTTGGCGCAGTTCTATCTCAGCGTTCCCTCCATGATGGGAAGGTTCATCCTTGTGCATTCTTCTCTCGTCGTCTCAGCCCTGCAGAACGTAACTATGACATCGGCAACAGAGAGCTGCTGGCGGTACGATTGGCCTTGGGTGAGTGGCGTCATTGGTTGGAGGGGTCAGCGCAGCCCTTCTTGGTCTGGACGGATCACAAGAACCTAGAATACATCCGTTCGGCCAAGAGGCTGAGCTCGCGTCAGGCCCGCTGGGCGCTCTTCTTTGCCAGATTCAATTTCACCCTCTCGTACCGGCCGGGATCAAAGAACACCAAGCCTGATGCCCTCTCTCGCCTGTTCGGTGCTCCGGGGGGGGAGTTTGCGGCCGAGGCCATCCTTCCTGAGGGGGTGGTGGTCGGGGCTCTTTCGTGGGGTATCGAGCAGCGAGTTGAGGAGGCCGGTCGAGGGGTGCAGGTGCCGGGAGAGTGTCCGGCGGGCAGGTTGCTGGTGCCGGCTGCGCTGCGCTCTGAGGTCCTTGAGTGGGGTCACTCATCCAGGTTAGTCTGCCATCCAGGTATTCGGAGAACGTTGTCTGCCATCCGACAGCGTTTTTGGTGGCCTACTATGGCCGCAGATGTTAGACAGTTTGTGTTGGCCTGCCCCACATGTGCCCAAAGTAAGCCTGTCAATCGCCCTCCTGATGGTCTACTGCATCCTCTCCCTATCCCTTCCCCTCCTTGGTCACACATTGCCCTTGATTTCGTCTCTGGGCTTCCTCCGTCGAAGGGAAACACTGTAATTCTCACGGTGGTGGATCGCTTTTCCAAAGCGGTTCATTTTATTCCCCTGCCCAAGCTACCCTCCGCCCGGGAGACCGCCCAACTGGTGGTGGATCACGTCTTCCGTCTCCACGGGTTACCGGTGGATGTGGTTTCTGATAGGGGTCCCCAGTTCGTCTCCCGGTTCTGGAGGGAATTTTGTAGACAGATTGGGGCCTCTGCTAGTCTGTCATCTGGTTTTCATCCTCAGACCAATGGGCAGTGTGAGCGGGCCAACCAGGATCTAGGAAGAATGCTCCGCTGTCTAGCATCCAACAATCCGAGTTCCTGGTGTCAGCAGCTCTCCTGGGCAGAATACGCCCAAAACACCCTTCCTGCGGCCGCGTCAGGTATGTCCCCTTTTGAGTGTGCTGTTGGTTATAATCCACCTCTGTTCCCATCACAGGAACCCGACGCAGCGGTTCCATCCGCCCTGGCTTTCGTCCAGCGCTGCCGTCGCACCTGGGAGAGAGTCAGGAGGATTTTGGTCCAAGCCTCTGACAGAACCAAGGCTGCAGCTGATCGTCGCCGGTCCTCTCCTCCTACCTATGTGTGTGGTCAACGGGTTTGGCTCTCTACCAAGGATCTGCCTCTCCGGGCGCCTTCTCGTAAGCTGGCACCCAGATTCATTGGGCCTTTCCGCATCACCAAGGTGGTTAGTCCGGTGGCGATCAGGCTCAAGCTCCCTCCTACTCTTGGTCGGGTTCACCCGGTGTTTCATGTTTCCAGGGTCAAGCCTGTGTTCTCTTCCCCCCTTAATCCTGCTTGCAGTCGCCCCACCCCCCCACCCCCTCGTCTTGTGGATGGATCTCCTACCTATACGGTTAAGAGATTACTCGATGAGCGGCGCCGCGGCAGGGGGTTTCAGTATCTTGTGGACTGGGAGGGGTATGGTCCAGAGGAGAGGTGTTGGGTGCCGTCCCGGGACATTCTGGACCGCTCGTTGATTGAGGACTTCCGGCGGCATCGAGGTAGGCCCCTTCCTAGAGCGCCAGGTGACGCTCCTGGGAGGGGGGGTACTGTCGGGTCTCGGGGCTAATCACCTGTCTTTTTGGTGTGGGTGTGTGTGTTGGGATGGTGACAGCTCACCACATCTGCCTGTTTGTGTTTTCCCCGCCTCCCTTGTTCCCCGTTGTTAACCATAATTGCTCGCCACCTGTTCTCTATGTCCTTCTAATTTTTTCCCCTTTATTATTCCCTGTGTTTCTCTGTCTATTGTCAGACTGTTGTTATTCGTTCCAATAGCTCCGATCATCTAGCAGTTCTTTGTACTCACCCTGTCGTGTCTTGTCCTCAGGCTCCAGTGTGTTTGGCTCATTTCTCTGCTCTAGTTCTTACAAGCCCAGAGCTCCTAGTAGCTTCTGCTTTTCATCCTGTCACTACGAGTGAATCCTGTGAAACGTGACTCATCTGCTGTTCATCCTGTCACTACGAGTGAATCCTGTGAAACGTGACTCATCTGCTGTTCATCCTGTCACTGCGAGTGAAACCTGTGGAGCGTGACTCTTTCTTCTCTGTCTCCGCTTTGTGAATAAAGCCTTGAGTTTACCCGCACCTGAATCCAGCCTGCTTTCTCCTGACATGGTGTCTAAGCTCCGCATTATTTCATGTAATCTCTTCAGAATACACCCTATTTTATCAGCACTTCGTATTTATTTAATCCTTTTTGTATGTTTGAAAAATTCCGCCTTCGGAATATTACACTTAAAATGAGCAAGTCTACGAGGACGGGAAGTAAACAACAGTCTCAAGTTCAATATGCACAGGCCTCTCAAGAAAGCAGCAAAATGGCGGAAAACGAGTCCGTATCTGCACAGCTCACAATCGAATCTCTAGTCAAAGAGCTCGAAAATTCAGAAAAGACATGACCGGGGAGTTCGTTGCACTTCTAAATAGTTCTCTGGAACCAATTCGATCTTCAATTGAATCGATCGGCACGACCCTGACAACACAGGCAGTATCCATAAGGCAGATGGAATCGGGTCTCTCAGACCATGGCGACCGAATAGCTCAGCTCGAGCATGATGTAAACGCTGTTCAATCAAAACTGACGACAATGGAAAAGGAAAACACAGCGCTCAAAGCTAGCGTAGAAGATCTGATTTCCCGCTCGAAGTGCCACAACATACGAGTGGTAGGCCTTCCTGAGGGCCTTGAGGGAAAAAACGCAAGAGAGTTCATGACCAACTTGCTTTCTAAACTCCTCGGTGACTCCCTTAGAACCACCTGAGCTGGATCGCGCCCACCGTATCCTGCGGCCCAGACCTCGCGCAGAGGAATCTCCACGTCCGCTGATTATCAGATTTCACGGATACATCGTGAAGGAAACTGTGATGAATTGGGCTAAATCTCACAAAGACATGTCTTACAAGGGCCACAAAATCAAGATTTACGAGGACTTCAGCGCCGAGGTGGCGAAGAAACGAGCGGCTTTCAACAAGGTCAAGAGCCTACTTTATCAGAAAGATGTGCGTTTTGGAATGCTGTACCCTGCTTGCCTTCGAGTGAGTCGTAACGGCATGGAAAGGATCTTTGATTCCCCTGAGGCAGCGGAGACGTTTTACCATCAAAACTTTCCTAATTAGGTCGTGGACTAATACCCGTGTCTGAATGGGGATGGTAAATTCAACAGGTACAAGCTGCTGTAAATAATTTAAGGACAGCATTGAGCTCTCACTGTACTGCCACACTATGAGTGCATTTGTCTGTTTTATTTAGACGTTATTCACGCATCCCCAAATTATATATTTTATGGATTGCACAAGTTATTTGGTTGATGATTTTTAATGTCATACCACCTGATCCATGTTGGTAATGTCGTCTTGTGGCAGATCGCTTATATAACTTGCCAACTTTTACTTTTTTTTTTTTTTTTAGTATGTTTTCTGATAATCTACTTGTATTATTATTATTATTATTTATTTTTTTTTTATTTTGTTTTATAGTTTCTCGGCAGATATCTATGCCTTGATAGCTGCTTTGGGTGTATATCTAACTTTTAGGGGTTGACAGTTCTACGTGGTTAATCGGTTGTGTCAATCGTTGTTCTGGCTACTCGTCATGTTCAAAAAGACGAGCATCAGAGTTGTAAGTATAAGATTCCTTTTTTTCCCTTTTTTTGCTTTTTTATTCTCTCCCCCTTTTCACACCTTTAATTTATTCGTCTCAAACTTTTTTTTTCTTTTTCTCTTATATCTTCACGATAACAAATGATTAGTCCTAAAGTGAACACAGAGGGGTTGGCTGGTCATAATGTCAAATTTGTTACTTGGAATGTTAGGGGTCTAGGTGGTCAAATTAAAAGGTCAAGGGTGTTCTCACACTTAAAGAGCTTGTCTACAGATATTGTTTTCTTACAGGAGACTCACCTCAGGGTTAGTGATCATGTAAGACTACGTAAACCATGGATTGGTCAAGTTTTTCATTCAAACTTTAATAGTAAATCTAAAGGTACCTCAATTGTAATACACAAACATATAAAGTTTGTCCCACACAGCGTAATATCTGATCCTGATGGGCGCTACGTGATAGTATCCGGAGTTTTATACCAAACACCTGTTATATTAGTTAGCGTTTATGCCCCTAACTTTGATAACCCTGCTTTTATGACCTGGCTCTTTTCCCATCTTCCAAATCTGGATACCCATCGCCTTATTTTAGGTGGGGATCTTAATTGCACAATTAAGTTTAGACCGCTCACAGCCCAAGTCATCAGCTCCTACGTCAAAGTCTAGTTCCTTCTCATTTCTAGCAGATCAGAGAGGATGCGTAGACCCTTGGCGCTTTCTTAATCCAACTGCAAAAGAGTTTTCTTTTTTTTCAAACGTTCATCATGTTTATTCACGTATTGATTATTTTTTTAATGACAAGGCTCTCTTATCTCAAGTTAAATCTACAGAATATTCAGCGATAATTATCTCAGACCATGCCCCACACATTTTAGACCTCTCTTTCTCACAAAACTTGTGTAGACATGCTGGAGGCTGGAAGCTCAATACTGGGTTGTTAGCTGATAAAGAATTTTGCGATTATATTTCTAAGAACATTGATTTTTTTTTTTGGAAAACAACAAATCAGATTTGGTTTCGCCATCACTTCTATGGGAAACATTTAAAGCTTTTATACGTGGGAGGATAATTTCCTTTAATGCATATTGGACTAAAGCTAGGAAATTAAAACAACAGAAACTCGTTGATAAAATTTTAGAGATAGATAGGCTAAATGCCAGGTCATCAAACCCTGTTTTAGAGACACAACGGCTAAAACTACAAACTGAATTTGACTTATTGACAACCAACAAGGCAGAGTTTCTGCTAAAACGCACAAGAGCAACCTACTATGAGCATGGAGATAGAGCTTGCCGTCTGTTAGCATCTCAGCTCAGACATCAAACTGCTTCTCAGTTAATCACACAGGTGTATGACTCCTCAAATAACCTTATTAATGATCCGGTTAAAATAAACTCAGAGTTTTCTTCTTTCTATTCTAATCTTTACAAATCAGAAGCTAACGTAGACATTGCTGTTATTCAGTCTTTCCTTTCCCAATTAGAGATACCTAAGATAAGTCCTGATATAGCCAACAGCCTCGATGAGCCTATTAGCCTGCAGAGATAGCCTCCTGTATCTGTATCTGTTCCCCGAATAGTGAGGTCAATATATAATGTAGGATCTAGAAAAAATCTTATCGTAATTAAACCAGAAAAATGTAAAGTAAATGAACAAAAACAATTTTTAAAGTTTGGGCTCATAAATATTAGATCACTCACACCCAAAGCAGTTATTGTAAATGAAATGATCACAGATAATAGTTTTGATGTACTCTGCTTGACTGAAACCTTGCTAAAACCAAATGATTATTTTGGTCTAAATGAGTCGACTTCACCAAACTACTGTTATAAGCATGAGCCCCGTCAGACTGGTCGTGGCGGAGGTGTTGCAACAATATATAGTGATATTCTCAATGTTACCCAGAAAACAGGATACAGGTTTAACTCTTTTGAAATACTTCTGCTTAATGTTACACTGTCAGACATGCAAAAGAAATTTAATGTATCTCTTGCTCTGGCTACTGTGTATAGACCACCGGGGCCGTATACAGAATTCCTAAAAGAATTTGCAGATTTCCTCTCAGACCTTCTAGTTACAGTTGATAAGGCGCTAATCATGGGAGATTATAATATTCACGTTGATAAAGCAAATGATACATTAGGACTTGTGTTGACTGACCTAATAAACTCCTTTGGAGTCAAGCAAAATGTCACCGGGCCCACTCATTGTTTTAATCATACACTAGATTTAATTATATTGCATGGAATCGATCTTACTGCTATAGATATTGTACCCCAAAGTGATGATATTACAGACCATTTCCTTGTATCGTGCATGCTGCGTATAACTGATATTAACTATATGTCTCAGCGATACCGTCTGGGCAGAACTATTGTTCCAGCCACCAAAGAAAGATTCGCAAATAACCTGCCTGATCTATCTCAACTGCTATTTGTACCCAAAAATACACATGAATTACACGAAATTACTGACAACATGGGCACTATTTTCTCTAATACATTAGAAGCTGTTGCCTCCATCAAATTGAAAAAGGTTAGAGAAAAACGTACTGTACCATGGTATAACAGTAATACTCACTCTCTCAAGAAAGTAACTCGTAGTCTTGAACGCAAATGGAGAAAAACTAACTTGGAAGTTTTTAGAATTGCATGGAAAAACAGTATGTCCAGCTATAGACAGGCTCTAAAAACTGCTAGGGCAGAACATATACACAAACTCATAGAAAATAACCAAAACAATCCAAGGTTTTTATTTAGCACAGTGGCTAAGTTAACAAATTACCAGACGCCACCTGATTCAAATATTCCGCCAACGTTAAATAGTAATGACTTTATGAATTTCTTCACTGATAAAATAGATAACATTAGAAATACAATAGCGAATGTAGATTCTACAGCGTCTAACACTTCAGTTTCATCCATCGCACCAAAAGATAAACTGCAGTGCTTTACAAAAATAGGACAGGAAGAGCTAAATAAACTTATCACTGTATCTAAACCAACAACATGTTTATTAGATCCTGTACCCACTAAATTACTGAAAGAGCTGTTACCTGTAGCCGAAGAACCGCTTCTAAATATCATTAACTCGTCGTTATCTTTAGGTCACGTCCCAAAACCATTCAAGCTGGCGGTTATCAAGCCTCTTATTAAGAAACCAAAACTAGATCCTAGTGTACTGGCAAATTATAGGCCTATTTCAAATCTTCCATTTATGTCTAAAATTTTAGAAAAAGTTGTGTCTGCTCAATTGAGCACCTTCCTGCATAAAAATGATCTGTATGAAGAATTTCAGTCAGGTTTTAGGCCCCACCATAGCACAGAAACTGCACTTGTTAAAATTACAAATGACCTGCTCCTTGCGTCAGATCAAGGCTGCATCTCATTTCTAGTCTTACTTGATCTTAGTGCTGCGTTCGACACCATAGATCATGACATACTCATAGATCAATTACAAAACTATACAGGTATATATTGAATACAGGTATTCAAGGGCAGGCTCTAAGATTGTTTAGATCCTACCTGTCCGATCGCTACCATTTTGTTTACTTAAATGGGGTGTCATCTCATTTATCATCAGTAAAATATGGAGTGCCACAAGGATCCGTCCTAGGTCCCCTTCTATTTTCAATATACATGTTGCCCCTTGGTAATATTATTAGAAAATACGGAATTAGCTTCCACTGTTATGCTGATGATACTCAGCTATATATCTCAACGAGACCAGATGAAACTTCCCAATTATCTAAGCTAACAGAGTGTGTTAAAAATGTAAAAGATTGGATGACAAATAATTTTCTCCAATTAAATTCGGATAAGACAGGGATATTAATTATTGGACCAAAAAACACTACACAGAATCTTGTAGATTACAATCTGCAACTAGACAGATGAACTGTTACTTCCTCTACAGTCAAAAATCTGGGTGTTATATTAGACAGCAATTTGTCTTTTGAAAATCATATTTCCAATGTTACAAAAACTGCATTCTTCCATCTTAGAAACATTGCCAAGCTACGAAACATGTTATCTGTTTCTGATGCAGAAAAGCTAGTTCATGCATTCATGACCTCTAGACTGGACTATTGTAATGCACTTCTAGGTGGTTGTCCTGCTTCGTCAATAAACAAGCTACAGGTAGTCCAAAATGCAGCAGCTAGAGTCCTTACGAGGTCAAGAAAATATGATCATATTACCCTAATTTTACAGTCTCTGCACTGGCTACCTATTAAGTTCCGTATCAGTTACAAATTATCATTACTTACCTATAAGGCCCTAAATGGTTTAGCTCCTGCGTACCTAACTAGCCTTCTACCACGCTACAACCCATCACGCACCCTAAGGTCACAAAACGCTGGACTTTTGGTAGTTCCTAGGATAGCAAAGTCCACTAAAGGAGGTAGAGCTTTCTCACATTTGGCTCCCAAACTCTGGAATAGCCTTCCTGATAATGTTCGGGGTTCAGACACACTCTCTCTGTTTAAATCTAGATTCAAAACACATCTCGTTCGCCAAGCATACGAATAATGTATCTTTTAAATTGTGAGTGTAGTTGCATCTGATCAAATGTGCATTTTTGTTCATTAGCTTGGGTTAAACTAATTTTACTTTGTTGGATCAGCAGCTATGCTAATGATGTCTTTATTTTGTTTCTATGTTTTGCCACGGGTAACTAGGATTTACACAAGCTCCAGTCTGGATCCAGAACACCTGAGAAGAGATGATGCTGACCCTCAGAGGACCCTAGATGATGCTAACCTTGAATCAACAAACAGAAATAACAATTATTGCTACATGTGTGACTGCATCCTATAATAACTATTAGTTAATAATATTGATAGTTCATCGTCTAGCTGACTATGTCTTGTATTATTATTATTATTTTTTATTTTTTCGAAAATCCTGTCAAACGTGCACAAACTACTAGCTACTACTAAATATTGTAGAAACATAATTTTCTGTAAAGTTGCTTTGTAACGATTTGTATTGTAAAAAGCGCTATACAAATAAACTTGAATTGAATTGAATTGAATTGTATCCTAACCATGAAGAATAACAAAGCTCCTGGCCCTGACGGCTTCCCTGCTGAATTTTTAAAAAAGTTTTCCACTCAGTTATCCCCCTTATTATTAGATTTGTACAACCACTCCCTAGATCAAGGCTTCCTATCATCATCCTTAAACCAAGCTTTGATTTCCTTAATATTAAAGAAAGACAAAGATGCTTAAATTTTGTGGCAGTTACAGACCTATTAGCCTAATTGATAATGACATTAAATTACTAGCTAAAGTATTGGCCAAACGTTTGGAAGCTCATCTCCAGTCAATTATATCAGATGACCAAACTGGTTTTATACTTGGTCGTCAGTTGTCTTCTAATATACATAGACTCCTAAATGTTGTCTTTACTCCATCTAAGTCATCAAAGCCAGAAATGGTTATCTTGCTAGATGCGGAGAAGGCTTTTGACCGGGTGGAGTGGGATTATTTATTCATGGTTTTAGAAAAATTTGGGTTTGGACCTAAAATAATAACATGGAGTCGTCTATTATATTCCACTCCATCAGCTTGTGTGAAAACTAATTCTGAAACGTCCCCTTATTTCTCTCTTTCTCGTGGCACCTGTCAGGGCTGCCCACTTTCGCCTCTCCTCTTTGCCTTAGCTATAGAGCCTCTCTCTATAGCATTAAAATCGTCTTCAGTGTTTTCAGGTATTTATAGAGGAGGAAGGGAGCATCGTGTATCACTGTATGCAGACGGCCTCCTGTTATATGTCTCAGACCCTCTTAACTCCATAGATAATATAATGCACCTGTTGAATGAGTTCGGATTAATTTCAGGTTATAAATTGAATAATGCTAAAAGTGAGTGTTTTCCTGTAGGTGATTTGGCGAAACAAATTCCTCCAGCTATGCTCCCTTTTCACATGTCCTTTACAGGTTTCCGTTATCTGGGGGTTCATATTTCAAACTCATTCAAGTCATTGCGCAAAGAAAATTTTACTAAATTAGTGGACCGTATTAAAGTAGATCTTCAGCGTTGGAACAATCTTCCACTTTCTTTAGTAGGCAGGATTGAATCAATTAAAATGAATATTCTACCAAGAATACTTTTTTTATTTCAGACTATTCCTGTTTTTCTTCCTAAATCTTTTTTTAAATCATTCGACTCCATTATATCCTCATATATCTGGGCTGGTAAGCCTCCGCGTGTACATAAGTCAACTCTTCAAAGAACTAAACAGGATGGGGGTCTCGCTCTTCGAAATTTTCTTTTCTATTATTGGGCAGCTAATATTCAGAAATTATATGCATGGTGTAATTCTCCGAATATCGATTGGTGTATAATAGAAGCTAACTCCTGCTTATCCTTATTATCGGCATTAGTTTTTGATCCCAATTTGAAACACCCTTCTAAATACACCACCAACCCAATTGTGCTCTCATCACTCAAAATTTGGAAATATTTTTGTCGTCATTTTAAATTAAACGAATTGTCCACCTTAATGCCTATTTGCGGTAACTATCTTTTTGTTCCTTCTACTTTAGATTCAACTTTTGCACAGCTCAGAGAGAAGGGCCTTGTTCTATTTCATGATTTGTTTCTTGATGATCATGTATTTGCGTCATTCAACGATTTGATGAGTAGATTCAAAATATCTAGATCCAATTTGTTCCGCTACTTTCAATTGCGTGACTTTGCTAAAGCACACTTTAATACCTTCCCTTACCAGCCAATGAAATCTTTAATTGAAGATATAATAACTCTCCCGAAATCGCAAAGCCATATCTCCTCAATTTATGGCTTGTTACGATCTTCGCAATTCCCTCATCTCTTTGCACTCAAGGGAACCTGGGAGAGAGAGCTGGGACTGGAGCTTGACGAGGAGCTGTGGAATAAGGCTCTAGCTGAAATTAACTGCATTTGTGCTAGCTTGAATCTTATTCAGTTTAAAGTTGTTCACAGAATTCACTTCACCAAAGCTAAATTAAAGAAACTTTCTTTAATAGAAGATGATAGGTGCAATAGATGTTCGCTCTCCCCAGCAGATCACACTCATACATTTTATACCTGTCCTAAATTGTATTCATTCTGGTCCTCTTTTTTTGATACACTGTCAAAGGCTCTCAATGTCTCTGTGAAACCCTGCTCAATAATTGCAATTTTTGGAATAACACCTGTTGATGGCTTGTACAACAAATGTCATGCTGATATTATTGCTTTTGCCTCATTGGTAGCCAGAAGATGAATACTGTTGCATTGGAAATCCTCATGCCCCCCTTCTAATTTTTATTGGCTGAAAGACTTAATGTCCTTTCTACACCTGGAAAAAATTAAACACTCCATCAGGGACTCTGTTAACTCATTTTATAAAGTGTGGAATCCTATTATCTCCTTTGTTGAGACAATACCTTCACTGGAGATTTGAATTTTCTTTTTTTTTTCTTTCTTTTTTTTTGTGTGTATGGGATGTTTTGGGATGGGTAGTGTTAAGAGTGTTCTGTATATTTGTATAATTTTTCTTTATTCATTTCTATTGATGTTAAAAAAGCAGGTTGTGGTGTTTTTCATATATGTCATGCACATTGTCATTTAAAAATCTGCTTAATAAAAAATATACATATAAATTATTAATCAGTTGAGGCATCTTTTTACCATGTTTCCTTAAAAAAAAAAAAGTATAATAGTGACTTTATTAAATGACCCACTATGAAAATACAGTTTTAATGTGTTGTCGATGTCTTTTTCTCTACTTTAGGGAGGAACTTCTCAACAAATTCACTTCACAGCGCATCAATGGAAGGCTTTCCTATGTAACAAACACGCTTTTCCAGTCTTGTATTTATCCATATCAGGTTTGTAAATGTATGGGGGGTTTATACTGTATTTTGCATCATTAATATTGTATGAAAATTATATGAAAAAGAAAACATGACACGGTCACTGGACTTTCTCACAGAATCCCAGTATTATACCACAAATATTTTCTACTTAGCTAATCTTAAAATTAAACTTGGAATTTATACTTAATAATACCAGATGTAATAATTCATAATACAGGGGTCCGGTTCCTGGAGTTCTACCTTTCTGCAAATTTCAGCTCTTCAGGAGCAGTTGACAATTACAGCCAGATCATGGTCAGATCTGAATTCTGCAGGAAGGCAGATCTCCAGGAACAGGAATGGGCAGCCATGTTATATTGGTTATGTATGATTGATTTTGAACTGTACTATTTTTATTGCAGGTTTTCTGGGATCCCACTTGAAGACATCAGAACATCAGATGTTGGTCTGGACATCACACTGACCTCTCTGCTTTTGCACAGATATCTGACTACTACCATGTTATGTGAAGGTATTATTATAGCAAAACTGATCAAATGTGACAGTGAAATCTGGAAGTGTAAAAATAGTAGCACATGCATATCAGTAAACTCAAGTCACAAAAGTTTTTTTTAGGAGTTGCAAATATTTTATTTACTCGTTCTTTCTCATAAACACAACACAACAGTAACACCATTTCAAATTCTGAGGTGCACAAATCCTATACTACAAATCACAAAATAATGAAACCCATATGCTCACAGTTTGGACAGAGCTGCTGTAGTGAATGTGGGACAAAACACACTTATACACCCAAATCAAAAATGTGAAATCATGAACAAATTTTGCACATCTGTATATACAGTTGTGCTCAGAATAACTGGCACCCTTGATAAATATGAAAAAAGAGTCAAGGTGATGCTGGTTACTGCATGATTGAAATCACGCAAATGGCCTTTAACAAGGGGTGTCCAAACTCAGTCCTGGTGGGCCGGTGTCCTGCAGAGTTTAGCTCCAATTTGCCTCAACACACCTGCCTGTAAGTTCTAGAGGAAGTTGCCTAGTAAGACCCTGATTAGCTAGTTCAGTTGTGTTTAATTCGATTTGGAGCTAAACTCTGCTGGACAGTGGCCCTCCAGGACTGAGTTGACACCCCTGCCTTAAGCAACTAAATAAACTGTAAAAATATTGTTTTCTAAAAGGTCATGCATGGACAGAATATTCCTGAGAGCACTGTACAAACTCACAGCGCCACCTGCAGGACCGTTAAAAGCATTCAAATGCTTCAAAGTGCCAAATGTGATTAAGTGCTAAAGCGTGTTACTTGCCCGGTAACGTTTATGAATGGTGTGAAATATTTGAGATTGCTTAATACTATCATAAAATTTGCAACCGTTGTGATGTAATTATATAAATACATGCTATAGTTGTTACGATCGGAACCCAGGGAAACACAGGAGACGAGAGATCCAAACGCAGTGTGGTTTTAATGGGTAATCCAAATCAGAATCCAACAAGCAGGGGTCAAAACCAGAAATCAATCCAAAACAAACAACAGGTATAGGAACAGGAACAGGAAACTCGGAAGGCGAGGAAACTGGGTGACGGAATGAAAGGACTCCATGAAGACAAACAGAAAAAGACCGGTTAATGTAGGCAGGGTAATGACTATCAAGTGAAGACACCTGAGTGCAATTAACAGGAGTGCAATTACTGTGATGAAGGGACAAGGCTTTGTGGGAATTGTAGTGCCTATGGTGAGGTGCCTATGGGCAAGTGAGACCACTAGTGGAGACTCAGGGAAACAGAGACCAGACAGCATGACAATAGTCTGACGCGCTACATTTTACTGATTTACTGTAAATGCTGTGTTAGTGTTACTTTAATTTGCATTTTGGAATTCAACATTCGTCATTAGAATCGTTTATAAATCTGTTGTTGTTTACAGAGAGAAGTTTCAGTGTCACATGATCATTCAGAAAAATCATTCTAATATGCTGATTTGCTGCTCAAGAAGCATTAACTATTTATTTTTAGCAATATTAAAAACAGTTTTTGCTGCTTTTTTGTGGAAACAATGATACCACTCAAAAATTTGTAGAAAGATTTAAAAAGAGAGATTAATAAATCATACATTAGTGCTGAAAAGTGAGTGAAGACATTTAAAATGTTTCAAAAGATTTATAATAAATAAATTAATAAATGCTTTAACAAATTTAATAAATATATTTGATACATGCAAATAAATGCTGTTCAATGAACTTTCTATTTATCAAAGAATCCTGAAAAATACAATGTATCAGCATTTCCACACAAAATATGAAGCAGCAAAACATACTCGGTTACTAATGTAACCTCGGTTCCCTGAAATACGGAAGGAGCACTGCGTTCCTTACCGTGTTAAAAGGCTTCACAACTCCATCGAAGTAACCTGAATTCCTGTGGTGTAGCAGGCAATATATATAGTATATTAGACGCAGTACGAATGAAGTATTGAAAGGGAACTGTTTTTAACATTGATAATTATCAGAAAAATTTCTTGAGCATGAAATTAAATTGTAATGGCTTCTAAAGGACCATGTGACACTGAAAACTGGAGTAATGATACAGAAAATTCTGCTTTGAATCACAGGAATAACATTACATTTTATAATATAATAAAATAGAAAATCTTAACACATTTCCACTTTTTTATTTTTATTTGTAGTAATATTGTACAATATTTTGATAAAATAAATGCAGCTTTGATGAGCAGAAGAGATTTATTTCATTAATAATTTATGTTAATGTTTCCAAACTTTTGGCAGGTACTATAATAATAATTTATTTATATTTTATTATTTATATTTTTATTATTTTTATTATTATTTTATTATTTTATTTTTTATTATTGTTCCCTTTGTCCAAATGGTATGAAACCTTCTACTGCTCTCAAAACTTTCTAGATCTACAAAAAAAAAAAAAAAATTGGAATGATATCTGTTTTTATGTTAGCGTGACAAAATTTGTGACACTCGAGGTCTGCGCAATCAAAATAAGACTAAATTCATCATCAAAATCAGAAACAACGCAGAACACATCGACAGAAATGGCACAAATAAAGTGGCACACTTCCACCAATGCAAAAAACATCCACAATGCTAAATTATATTGCTCACAACACGCGTACACACACACACACACACACACACACACACACACATATAGAGGAATACATTTTTGAGACTATAAAAACTGTTCTCTTATCATTTGTCAAATAAAATCATCCAAAATGCAGAACCAACACAAATATAAAGTGGTGACACTGACACCGACAATGTGTACACACACACACGCACACACACACACACACACACACACACACACACACACACACACACACACACACACACACACACACTTGTGAGGATATAAAACAACTGCTATCTTATAATCATTTAAAAAAAATCATGCAAAATGCAGAACCACCAAAGAGGGAGAGAGAGTGAGAGAGAGATGACAGGATGGGACAAAACAATTTAGCATGCACACACACACACAAACCTGCTCCAACCCCGTCTACAGAAGTCATGCGGTTTACCATGCTTACTGCCTGCAATGCATTGACATTTGCAATGCATTAACAATGCATAGTAAAAAAAATACTAAACTTTGACAAAAATTATTTTATTTTTGTTATAATTGTGATTTTATAATATTTAGATATGAATCCAACTGAATCCAACTTGTGAAAATATATCTTTCAGGTAGTCAAATAGCAAATAGCATATAGTGGAGCTCTATAGCCATCTAGTGGTTAAAGTGATTTTTTTATTTATTTTAAAACTCCATTTTCCAAAAAATGGGTATAAATGTTACATTAAATCATTTAAAATTATCCATGTTATCCCCATGAATGAAAGTTAGAAATCTGGGTCTTTTATAAAGTGAATTTTACATCAAATGCTGTTTTTTTGTAAAAAGCCTATTTAAATAAATATTTATTTATTTATTTATAGAAATTTAAAAGATATCATAAATCCTCCAAAAACTGCACAAATGTGGAGTAAAAACATTAACAAACATAGTAAAATTACATTTGTAAAAAAAAAAAAAAAACTATTATCTTGTTACAAAATTAAATGTTATTGTCTGGGGTCTCTGGAGACCCAAAAAACACGAGTGTGGACAGAAACGAAAACCATCAGAGGGATATATATATATATATATATATATATATATATATATATATATATATATATATATATGTGTGACGAGTGGGGCGGGTGGAGTGATTGAGAAATGAGCGACACCTGCTCGACCCACCGGTCTCGAGTCCCACGGAGGAGATGGAAGGATATAAAACAGGAGCGACGACAGTGAAGGACGAGAGAGGACCAGGCCTTGACTTTATTTTATGTTTTGATTTTGTTTGTGCTGTTTTGTCTTTATTTTATTATTAAAGTTGTGATTTTGATTGTCCGCTGGTTCCCGCCTCCTTCTTTCCGACAATTATGGAGTTTTTATTATTACAATATATATATATATATATATATATATATATATATATATATATATATATATAAAATAAGTGGCGGGGGCGTGGCACAGGGAGTGGTCATTTTCCTTCCTTTTTTTCTCTAGCTGATCACATACCTGTTTCATAATTTTTTTTAATTTATTGACAGGTTTGATTTTTGTGATTATTATTATTTATTTATTATTATTATTTTTAGATAAAATATAAAAATGTAAACAATACAGATTTATGTTTTACAGGCTTCTTTGATCATATTTGCTAAGGGTGTCAATGATTCTGACCACGACTGTGAGAATGAGAACTGATATGTGAGACCACACATGCATTCTTGCACTCTATCCAGTGATAAACACAGCATGTGGCCCTTGACCCATTTTATTTGACACAGAATAATGACATGATCATTAATTGATTATTAATGAGTCGACACAACATTACTCTGAAATTACTTTGCACTGTAGAAATATGGTTTTGGCAAGATATGTACAGTGGCAAAATGTTTTTTTAATGAGTGCTACTATTTCATATTCAATATTCTAGGCTAAATTAAAGGGATATAGGTCACTTTTATGGATATTTCTTTACAAACTTCATAATTTTTTTTTTTTTGAAGGATATGGCTGTAGTGATGATGGGTTTTGCCTGTCCATGATCGAATCCACAAATACCAAAGTTACATTTTAAGAAAGTCTGTAAAAATTTGGAAAAAATTAAAATTATAATAAATAAAAATGAAATATAATATTACAGATTATTCTGGATAAAAATAAAATATATCCCTGCATTATCTTAAGCATATTCAAACAAAAGCCAACATGAATAAGTTGTGTGAAACAAAGCAAAATTAACGTCACTCACCTACCAAAAAGAAACAAAGCAACCTCCCACTCATTGAGTTTCTCTCCACCGCTCTACCATCCTGCTCTCAAATTGAGCGCTATCTTCTCGCTATCAGGACAAGGCACGACCCCTTACTGCTGATTGGCTACAAGTGTGTTTTTGTCAGACACTGCGGTCAAAGGCGTGTTTCAAAAATCGTTTAGTACACGTTTAAGTAATGGTGGGCAGGTTTGCCACTGCTTAGGCTAATGTACACAGCAGAAACCCCGATTAATCCTCTGTTTACCAATAGAGCCTTTCATTGAGACAGTGAGGGGGACGGATCGAGTCACTATGAATCTGGGGGGGTCATGCCCCCGCCCCCGTCCCTAGTGCCATCTGCACGCCTGCAAGTCAAGTCAAATCACCTTTATTTATCTAGCGCTTTAAACAAAATATATTGCGTCAAAGCAACTGAACAACATTCATTAGGAAAACAGTGTGTCAATAATGCAAAATGACAGTTAAAGACAGTTCATCATTGAATACAGTGATGTCATCATCTCAGTTCAGTTTAAATAGTGTTTGTGCAATCATTTGCAATCAAGTCAATGATATCGCTGTAAATGAAGTGACCCCAACTATAAGCAAGCCAGAGGCGACAGCGGCAAGGAACCAAAACTCCATCGGTGACAGAATGGAGAAAAAAACCTTGGGAGAAACCAGGCTCAGTTGGGGGGCCAGTTCTCCTCTAACCAGACGAAACCAGTAGTTCAATTCCAGGCTGCAGCAAAGTCAGATTGTGAGTGTAGTGCCGTGGTCTGCGATCATTGTGACCGCGCAGCGCTGCTTTAGTGACAGGAGTTCGAGTTTGAGGGCCGATGTTCTTTTCTCTCTTCCTCGTTTGTTGTGTATTAGAATGCATTTTCAATTTTGGAGAAACTGCCCTTTCTGCAAATAACAGGAAGAACAGGACATTTTCTTATTCAACAGTCTTCGCGAATCAGTTGAACTAAGCAGTGGCGTAGGTTTTTATTGTTGATTAAATTTGACTTCCCATGTGAAAGCGCTTGTTTTACTCGTTTAGGTACATGCTTGCTTGCAGTATGCCTTGAGTACAATATGAGGATCTGCACGCTAGCTGCAGGAGGGATCATAGACATAGGCACTGATTTAAATGTATTTTAATTTCATGTTTTTTATTGTAGCGGCATGTTTATTAGAATTAATCTCCAATCTGTCTACAATATATATATGCTACCCAATAACTGCACTCAGACCCAGAGAATCTGACTCGTTTAAGATGATCAGATCAAAATTAACAGTTATTTTAAACCGACTCTGGGCTTGGAATATTTCTTTGTTTCTCAAATTTACTCAAATTTGATGTAACACCAAATCGAAATAAGAACAAAAGAAATAAAGAGAAATGACAACGCCATTTTTATTATTATTAGACTATTATTATTATTATTATTAATAATAATAATAATAATAATGTTATTCTTATTATTATTTCATTTTGTCCGAGAAACGGATAAACGAAAATCAAGTCAGTTTTTTTTCTTTCTTTTTTTTGAGAGTAAAATAATGATAATAATAATAATAAAGCTTATGTTATTGTGTGTGGGCAGCCCTGAAATAACCCTTTTCAAGCCTATGTCTGTCCCATCACGCAGGATATGAGTTAATCTGATGTGCCGCTATGCAACCCAGATAGCAAAATTTGTCTGGCCCACCTCTGGGCCCAAGGGCGTAGATTTGGTTTGAACATTGGGGGGGGGTTGAACGTTGTATGCTGCCCGTTATTTTTTTTTTCAAAAAAAATTTTTTTTTTTGTGTATTGTTATTGGATAATTTATTTCTTCCTATCTATCTATCTGGCAACATGCTTTAACTGATTACAAATTCAACATATACAAATATGAAAGAGACAACATTTAGACATTTATTTTAAGATTTTTACATTCCACCTTAATGCATTTTATTTTTTTTTAAAGGGAAACACATCTTTAAAACATTAAAGGCATTATTGTATAGCCTAACTTTACAAAGCTGCTGTTTTTCTATACTGTTTCCTATTTTATTTTATTGATTGAATGGCATCTTCTTTACCTGATCACCTGCTCCTTCTCTCCCTCTGCTGACTTTTCTACCCTGCAGTTATATTTACCTCGAATCTGTTATAAAAACTTGTTAGGAGATTATACACCTCATAACGTTATGCAATTTGTGTATAATCATCATTCATAAAATTCTAACATAGTAGAGATTATCAAAAGAAAGAAATTAAGTATTGAAACCACCAGTAGGCGGCAGTGTTTCACTGTTTTAATGAGTTAGCCACTTAAATCGTTAATTCATCCAATTCGTTCAAAAGTCAGATTAATTTAGTAAGAAAACAAACACTGATGTGAATACTTTTGTCGTTGATAATTACAGACACTATTGAAAAATATACTAGCAAAACAGACAGCTGCTTTGGTAACTTGTTATACTGATAGTTATAGCTAAATACATTGCAATGGATTACCTAGCTAAAATATATGTGGTCTGTACTAACTATTACACAATATTCTCATACCTCATTCTCAGTACAATGCTGTATTTTTATTTATTTATTTATTTTTTGCATCCCTCTCTGACCAGCAGTTAAATATAGTCCGCTGTGCAGCGCTTTCTTCATTTTTGGCGTTAACATTAACCGTGTGCTCTCCCATTCAAACACCACTCGCTTGTTTTGGTGAAAGTGCGACTCATTGGTTGGGCGTTACCAATCGGTTCAAAGGAGGGGGAGTATTTTTTGTCTGATTTATTATGACATACTCATATTTGATTAGGGACAAAATTATTTTTACAAAATAAATGAATTCTATTTTTTCATATTATATTTTTCATTTGATCTACTGTGATTTTCATGTTGAAATATTGGGGGGGTTGTAACTGATGGATTTGAATATTGGGGGAGTTACCTCCCCCCCCCATCCCCCCATAAACTACGCCCCTGTCTGGGCCGTATCCTTGCTCTGGTTCTGGACCAGTTCTGGCTGGGTCCCTGGCCCAAAACTGGCCCATTCACTGAAAGCGTACATAAACAGTTTCCTCTGGCCCAGAAGCGGCCCACACCCTGTAAAAAGACAGTGTTTTTTTATGTGGCCTAGGTCTGGCCCAAATACTTTTAAGACAGTTCTGGCTGAGAGTCGGCTTGGTCCCCGGGCCAGATGTGGCCCAGAAACTGCCAAACATACTGTAAACATGGACCATACATGCATCTACTGCAGTAAATTCTAATTAGTAGGGAGTTTCATTCTTGTTTTATAAATACATTTTATAAAATAAAAAAATGTGTTATGCTTCTCATTGCTTTATGAGTAATGCACTTTTCATTCTATTGACTTCCATTAACATGCATACAAATGTGGGAAACTGTAAACGCAAGCTCAACAAATTTTGTTACATTCTAAGTTTACAGTTTGATGACCTCTATGTGATGAACATGTGACCAAAATCAGTATGCCAAACTTGGACCTCTAAGCTGAATTAAAGAACAGAAACTTCTGCAGCGCTGCAATAAAGTGGAGTACAGTAGATTGCATATTTATATTTTTATTAGCATGTTTTTGTTTTAGCTACTTTTCTCTGTTGATGTCTATGATGAATTACGCAGGTACCGGGCTCCTCCGCATTGGGACCTACCCGCTCCAGTATAAATAGTCTGAATATAAACAAATATTATAGGTGTACCATAGTGATTCAGGACAAGCCAAAAACACGATTTGGAAAATGGATTCATGGTGTTGCACATGGTTATTATAGAAATTTTGTAAATTTTGAACACCAAAAAAATGTTATGGGCTGCAGCTTTAATATTTTGATCAGTTTAATTACAACAGCAAAATAAGCTAATATGTATGGCAGTAATGACAATTCTTTACATTTTTTTAATTTTATAATTTATATTATATATTTTACATTATTAATATAATATTAAGATTGACAAAATAATTTCCTATTAATATTAATCATAATTTTGATATTTTGATCAGTATAATAATAATAATAATAATAATAATAATAATAATAATACAGTAAAATTACAAAACTAATATTATGGTAGTAATGGCAATTATTTATTTTAAACTTAATTAATATTTATATTACTTGAATGTATTGTATAGATTATTTTACATTATTAATAATTACTATAATATTCAGATTGATTAAATCATCTACTATTGATATTAAATATAAATTTAATAATTTTATTATTATTATTGTTATTACAACAGTAAAACTACAAAGCTAACATTTATGGCAGTAATGAAAATTTTTTACTTATTTGTTTAATTTTATAAATACTTATATTATTTTACATTATAATTCATAATTAATATAATATTAAGATTTATTAAATAAGCTACTAATAATATTAAATATCATTTTAATTGTTTAATCAGTAAAATGATGATGGTGATAATAATAATAATAATAATAATAATACAGTAAATAATGACACAACTATGGTAGTAATTTATGGTAGTAATGACAATTCTTTATTATTTGTTTACTTTTAGAATTAATTAATAATTATATTACTTCAATTTATTTTATACATTATTTTACATGATTATTTATAACATTCAGAGTGATTAAATAATCTATTAATATGAAATATAATTATTATTATTTGTATTATAACAGTAAAAAACAAAACTAATATTTATGACAATAATTAAGTCTACTGCTAATTAATAATATATTTTTTTAAATTATTGTAAATAATTGTTATAATATTCAGATTGATTAAAAATATTTATAGAAAAAAAATTATAATAAAAACTGCAAATGTGTTAGCAAGTAAACTGTAATTTAGGTTTGATGGTTTTTGCGTCTGAGAGAGGAAATAATTCATATAAATTAAAGTAATAAAAAAGCATATTGTCTCAAAGTAATGAAAAAATTATCCTCAGTTTAGCCATGCTGTTGTTGTGCATACTGTGTAACATGATTTGATTAAGTGACCTAAATAATGATAATGTGTATTACAGATTGTAAAGAACTGTATTTACTCATACCCACTACAGAAATAGCTAACTTTGTATCAGAATCAGAATTAGAATGAGCTTTATTGGCAAGTATGTTTACACATATGAGGAATTTGTTTGGATGATAGAAGCTCCGCAGTACAACAGAATGACAGCGACAGAACATAAAACACATAATAAAAGAATAAAAAATACAAATAAGTAGGTAAGGAATGACAATATACAAATTGACAATTGTAGGCAGGTATATTACAACAAGCAGTTATGTATGTACAGGTATATTATGTGCAACATTTAAGTGTACACTAAGTATGTGTGTTAGATAAATAAGTGTATGTGTATATAAATATAAAGTGTAGTCTGTTCCGCTGTGTAGGTGCTCAGTGCTCTGTAGCGTCTGTCAGGAGAAAGCAGGCTGGATTCAGATGCGGGTAAACTCAAGGCTTTATTCGAAACAGAGGAGAAGAGTCACGGTTCACAGGTTACACTCGCAGTGACAGGATGAGTAGCAGATGAGTCACGTTTCACAGGTTTCACTCGCAGTGACAGGATGAGTAGCAGATGAGTCACGTTTCACTCGCAGTGACAGGATGAGTAGCAGATGAGTCACGTTTCACAGAAGTACGTATAACCGCCGGACCGGAGGGATGAACAGCTGGAAGCTACTAGGAGCTCAAGGCTTGTAAGAACAAGGGCAGAGGAATCAACTAAACACACTGGAGCCTGAGGACAAGACACGACAAGGTGAGTTCAAAGAGCTGCTAGATGATCGGAGCTATTGGTATGAATAACAACAGTCTGACAATAGACAGAGAAACACAGGGAATAATAAAGGGGAAAAAATTAGAAGGACATAGAGAACAGGTGGCGAGCAATTAAGGTTAACAACAGGGAAACAAGGGAGGCGGGGAAAACACAAACAGGCAGACGCGGTGAGCTGTCAAACCATCCCAACACACACACACCCACACCAAAAAGACAGGTGATTAGCCCCGAGACCCGACAGTACCCCCCCTCCCAGGAGCGTCACCTGGCGCTCTAGGAAGGGGCCTACCTCGATGCCGCCGGAAGTCCTCAATCAACGAGCGGTCCAGAATGTCCCGGGACGGCACCCAACACCTCTCCTCTGGACCATACCCCTCCCAGTCCACAAGATACTGAAACCCCCTGCCGCGGCGCCGCTCATTGAGTAATCTCTTAACCGTATAGGTAGGAGATCCATCCACAAGACGAGGGGGTGGGGGGGTGGGGCGACTGCAAGCAGGATTAAGGGGGGAAGAGAACACAGGCTTGACCCTGGAAACATGAAACACCGGGTGAACCCGACCAAGAGTAGGAGGGAGCTTGAGCCTGATCGCCACCGGACTAACCACCTTGGTGATGCGGAAAGGCCCAATGAATCTGGGTGCCAGCTTACGAGAAGGCGCCCGGAGAGGCAGATCCTTGGTAGAGAGCCAAACCTGTTGACCACACACATAGGTAGGAGGAGAGGACCGGCGACGATCAGCTGCAGCCTTGGTTCTGTCAGAGGTTTGGACCAAAATCCTCCTGACTCTCTCCCAGGTGCGACGGCAGCGCTGGACGAAAGCCATGGCGGATGGAACCGCTGCGTCGGGTTCCTGTGATGGGAACAGAGGTGGATTATAACCAACAGCACACTCAAAAGGGGACATACCTGACGCGGCCGCAGGAAGGGTGTTATGGGCGTATTCTGCCCAGGAGAGCTGCTGACACCAGGAACTCGGATTGTTGGATGCTAGACAGCGGAGCATTCTTCCTAGATCCTGGTTGGCCCGCTCACACTGCCCATTGGTCTGAGGATGAAAACCAGATGACAGACTAGCAGAGGCCCCAATCTGTCGACAAAATTCCCTCACGAACTGGGGACCCCTATCTGAAACAACATCCACCGGTAACCCGTGGAGACGGAAGACGTGATCCACCACCAGTTGGGCGGTCTCCCGGGCGGAGGGTAGCTTGGGCAGGGGAATAAAATGAACCGCTTTGGAAAAGCGATCCACCACCGTGAGAACTACAGTGTTTCCCTTCGAAGGAGGAAGCCCAGAGACGAAATCAAGGGCAATGTGTGACCAAGGACGGGAAGGGATAGGGAGAGGATGCAGTAGACCATCAGGAGGGCGATTGACAGGCTTACTTTGGGCACATGTGGGGCAGGCCAACACAAACTGTCTAACATCCGCGGCCATAGTAGGCCACCAAAAACGCTGTCGGATGGCAGACAACGTTCTCCGAATACCTGGATGGCAGACTAACCTGGATGAGTGACCCCACTCAAGGACCTCAGAGCGCAGCGCAGCCGGCACCGGCAACCTGCCCGCCGGACACTCTCCCGGCACCTGCACCCCTCGACCGGCCTCCTCAACTCGCTGCTCGATACCCCACGAAAGGGCCCCGACCACCACCCCCTCAGGAAGGATGGCCTCGGCCGCAAACTCCCCTCCCGGAGCACCGAACAGGCGAGAGAGGGCATCAGGCTTGGTGTTCTTTGATCCCGGCCGGTACGAGAGGGTGAAGTTGAATCTGGCAAAGAAGAGCGCCCAGCGGGCCTGACGCGAGCTCAGCCTCTTGGCCGAACGGACGTATTCAAGGTTCTTGTGATCCGTCCAGACCAAGAAGGGCTGCGCTGACCCCTCCAACCAATGACGCCACTCACCCAAGGCCAATCGTACCGCCAGCAGCTCTCTGTTGCCGATGTCATAGTTACGTTCTGCAGGGCTGAGACGACAAGAGAAGAATGCACAAGGATGAACCTTCCCATCATGGAGGGAACGCTGAGATAGAACTGCGCCAACCCCAACGTCCGAAGCATCAACCTCGACAATGAACTGGGCCTCCGGATCTGGAACCATCAGAACAGGTGCAGAGACAAAACGGGACTTTAAAATGTCAAAGGCTACCTGCGCCTCCCGGTTCCACCTGAAGGACACCTTAGTGGAGGTTAAGGCTGTCAGCGGTGCAGCGATCTGACCAAAATTCCGGATGTAACGCCGGTAGAAGTTGGCAAAACCCAGGAAACGCTGCAGAGCCTTCCGGGAGTCAGGGACCGGCCACTGGGCAACAGCTTCAATCTTAGCGGGATCAGGCTTGATCCCCTCCGTAGAAATAATATGGCCAAGGAACGTAACAGACTCAGCCTGGAATTCGCACTTCTCCGCCTTGACAAACAACTGGTTCTCTAGTAACCGCTGGAGGACCCGTCTGACATGCTGGGTGTGTAATTGGAGAGAAGAAGAAAAAATCAAAATATCATCCAAATACACAAAGACAAATTGATTAATCATGTCACCCAACACGCTGTTGACGAGTCCCTGGAAAACGGCTGGAGCATTGGTCAGACCAAACGGAAGAACCAAGTACTCGTAGTGTCCCGAAGGGGTGTTAAATGCCGTCTTCCACTCATCCCCCTCCCGAATGCGCACCAAGTGGTAGGCGTTGCGCAGGTCTAACTTGGTGAAGACCCGAGCTCCCTGTAATAATTCAAAAGCAGAAGACATTAAAGGTAGGGGGTACCTGTTCTTGATAGTAATGTCATTCAAACCTCTGTAATCAATACAAGGCCGCAGGGAGCCGTCCTTCTTCTGAACAAAGAAAAACCCTGCACCAGCGGGAGAGGAGGAATGGCGGATGAGCCCAGCCTGAAGTGACTCACGTATGTACTTGTCCATGGCCTCTCTCTCAGGACCTGAAAGGGAATATAAACGACCCTTAGGCGGAGAAGAGCCCGGGAGGAGATCAATGGCACAGTCGTAAGGGCGATGCGGAGGTAGCGAGGTGGCCCGGGCCCTACTGAAGACCGCCCGAAGATCATGGTACTCCGCTGGAACACCAGTCAGGTCAGAGGGATCCTCCTGAGGAACACAAGACACAGAGACAGGACAAAAAGCAGCACCCAAACATGACACGTGACAAGACTGACTCCAGGCTAAAACAGAATTACTAACCCAATCAATGTGGGGATTGTGCTTGTGCAACCATGGGTGTCCCAGAATTAAAGGAGCCTTAGGGGAATCAATAATAAACAGTTCAATCCGCTCATGATGACTGCCAGCAATATGGAGGTCTATCTTAGGAGTGACGTGGGTGATGGTGGTAAGGGGACGGCCAGCTAATGACCATGCTGAAACGGGACTAACTAAAGGAACAAGTGGGATTCTCCAACGTTGAGCAGAGGCAGCGTCAAGTAAGTTCCCCTCAGCCCCTGAGTCCACAAGGGCGAGTCCAGTGTGTAAACGACTCTGGAAGGAGAGTTGGAACGGCAGCTGAGTGCGTGCTGCAGGAGAGCTTGAGCTGAGAACCGTGCCCACCAGGACTCTCCGCCTCACTGGTGGGCCCTGGCTTTTAACGGACACTGAAGGGCGAAGTGGCCTCCCTTGCCGCAGTATAGACACGCCCCCGACGACAGACGCTCCTGCTTCTGCCGTGGTGTAAGCCGTAGACGACCCAACTGCATGGGCTCCTCTTCCGAGGGCTGTCGGCCGGCTGAACTGGCAGAGGAGGACTCTAGGTGGCGCCACGGGGCGGGTGTTTGCCGTTGTTGGCGGCGCCGGCTAAGACGACCCTCAATGCGGAGCGCGAGACTAATGAGCCTATCCAATTCCCGCGGGAGCTCTATGGCCGCGAGTTCATCCGAAATGGCGAAATCCAACCCCTCAAGAAAACGAGCGCGCAGCGCGCTCTCATTCCAGCCGCATGCCGCAGCTAAAGTCTGGAACTGGATAGCATAGTCAGTGACGGAGCTCCTCCCCTGAGACAGTCGTGATAACTGGGCCGCCGCCTCGTCACCCTGAGCAAAGCGATCAAACAATTTGGCCATCTCTAGACTGAAATCCGCGAAAGTGGCACAACAGGGAGCCCGCGATCTCCATACGGCGATTCCCCATTCGCGGGCACGGCCCGAGAGGAGTGTAAGGACATAAGCCACCTTGGTCTCTTCATTTGCGTAACGCCGGGGCTGCAGAGAAAACACCAGCGAGCATTGGGAGAGAAACGCTTGACAGGCGTTAGGATCGCCATCGTAGACCGGCGGATTGTTGGCATGGGGTTCGGACTCGTGTGACATACTGGTGTGAGGAACGGGCCCCCGGCTCGTTGCCTCTCGCTGAAGATCGTCCACCCGTGTGAGGAGTTCGGAGACTCGGGCACTGAGAACGTCCACATCCTGCGCGGTGGTGTTGAGCTGGGTGGCATGCTGCCCTAACAACACTCCCTGTTGAACGAGAGCCGAGCGAAGCGGATCAGATCCCGCTGAATCCATAATCTGGTCAGACTGTTCTGTCAGGAGAAAGCAGGCTGGATTCAGATGCGGGTAAACTCAAGGCTTTATTCGAAACAGAGGAGAAGAGTCACGGTTCACAGGTTACACTCGCAGTGACAGGATGAGTAGCAGATGAGTCACGTTTCACAGGTTTCATTCGCAGTGACAGGATGAGTAGCAGATGAGTCACGTTTCACTCGCAGTGACAGGATGAGTAGCAGATGAGTCACGTTTCACAGAAGTACGTATAACCGCCGGACCGGAGGGATGAACAGCTGGAAACTACTAGGAGCTCAAGGCTTGTAAGAACAAGGGCAGAGGAATCAACTAAACACACTGGAGCCTGAGGACAAGACACGACAAGGTGAGTTCAAAGAGCTGCTAGATGATCGGAGCTATTGGTATGAATAACAACAGTCTGACAATAGACAGAGAAACACAGGGAATAATAAAGGGGAAAAAATTAGAAGGACATAGAGAACAGGTGGCGAGCAATTAAGGTTAACAACGGGGAAACAAGGGAGGCGGGGAAAACACAAACAGGCAGACGCGGTGAGCTGTCAAACCATCCCAACACACACACACCCACACCAAAAAGACAGGTGATTAGCCCCGAGACCCGACAGCGTCGACCAGGTGGCAACAGTTCAAAGATGTGCTGGATGTGAGGCGTCCAGAGTGATTTTGCCAGCCCTTTTGCTCACTCTGGATAAGTACAGTTCTTGAATAGAAGGGAGTGTTGTACTGATGATTAGCTCAGCAGTCCGGTCTACCCTCTGTAGTCTGAACCAGACAGTTACTGAAGTGCAGAGGATGGATTCAATGATGGTGAAGTAGAACTGTTTCAGCAGTTCCTGTGGCAGGGTAAACTTCCTCAGCTGGTGAAGGAAGTACAACCTCTGCTGGGCCTTTTTCACAATGGAGTCAATGTGAATGTCCCACTTCAGGTCCTGAGAGATAGTGGTGCCCAGGAACCTGAATGACTCCACTGCAGTCACAGTGCTGTTCATGATGGTGAGTGGGGGGAGTGCAGGGGGGTTTCTCCTGAAGTCCACGATCATCTCCACAGTTTTGAGCATGTTGAGCTCCAGGTTGTTGAGAGTGCACCAGACAGCCAGCTCTTTAACCCCCTGTCTGTAAGCAGACTCGTCACCGTCCTGAATGAGGCCGATGAGTGTGGTGTCATCTGCAAACTTTAGGAGCTTGACAGAGGGGTCCTTAGACGTGCAATCATTAGTGTACAGGGAGAAGGGCAGTGGGGAGAGAACGCAGCCCTGGGGAACTCTGGTGCTGATTGTACGGGTGCTGGATGTGTATTTTCCCAGCCTCACTAGCTGCTGCCTGTCTGTCAGGAAGCTGTTGATCCACTGACAGACGGAGGTGGGCACGGAGAGCTGAGTTAGTTTGGGCAGGAGGAGATTTGGGATGATCGTGTTAAAGGCCGAGCTGAAGTCCACAAACAGGATCCCCACATAAGTCCCTAGTCTGTCTAGGTATTGCAGAACATAATGCAGTCCAATGTTTACTGCATCGTCCACAGACCTGTTTGCTCTGTAGGCAAACTGAAGAGGATCCAGTAAGGGTCCAGTGATGTCCTTTAGGTGGGCCAGCACCAGTTTTTCAAATGACTTCATGACTACGGATGTTAAAGCCAAAGGCCTGTAGTAATTTAGTCCTGTAATTTTGGGTTTCTTTGGGATGGGGATGATGGTGGAGCGTTTGAAGCATGGAATAAAATAAGGGACTTCAAGGGACTTTGCATAGCTCCAGCAATCTGTTGAAGATCTGTGTGAAGATGGGGGCCAGCTGGTCAGCACAGGATTTCAGACAGGCTGGTGTAACACAATCTGGGCCTGGTGCTTTTTTCCTTTTCTGTTTCCGGAAGACCTGGCGCATCGCATCCTCGCTTATCTGAATTGCAGGTGTGGGCGAGAGGGGGGATGCAGGAGGTGTGAATGGTGAGAGCGCTTGATTGGAGAGGTGTTCAAGGGGGTTGCAGGAGTTGTTAATGGTTTGAACGGTTTGGAGAGGTGTTCAGGGGCTTGCAGGAATTGTTAATGGTGTGAACAGTTTGGAGAGGTGTTCAGGGTGGGTTTCAGGAGTTGTTAATGGTGGAGAAGCGTTCAGAGCAGGTGGTGGGTGTTCTTTCAAACCTGCAGTAAAACTCGTTCAGATCGTCTGCCAGTCATTGATTCTCCACAGTGCTGGGGGGTGGTGTCTTGTAGTTGGTAATCTCTTTCAGACTTTTCCACACTGATACTGAGTCATTGGAAGTGAACTGAGTCCTTATTTTTCCAGAATAATTCCTCTTTGCCACTCTGCTCTCCTTTTCCAGTGTTGATTTAGCCTGTTTATATACAAGACATTGTCCCCCTTCCTGTAAGCATCTTCTTTGGCCTGACGGAGCTGTCTGGGTTTTGCAGTGAACCACGGTTTGTCATTGTTGTAAGATAGATGAGTCCTGGTAGGAATACACATATCCTCACAGAAACTGATATAAGATGTTACAGTCTCTGTGAGTTCATCCAGATTGGTGGCAGCAGCTTCAAAAACACTCCAGTCAGTGAAGTCAAAACAAGATTGAAAATCCTGCTCTGCTTCATTAGTCCATCTTTTTACAGTCCTTAATACAGGTTTAGCTGATTTTAGTTTCTGCCTGTAGGTCGGTATAAGATGAATCAGACAGTGATCAGAACGTATGTAAACAGATATAGGCCTGGTTTCATTGACAGGGCTTAAACTAAGCAAGGATTAGTCCATAGTTCAATTAGGACATCTAAGTAATTTTTTTTTAAAATGTAACTTAGTAAAAACATAATTGGTGTGCATCTTGAGACAAAACAAAAGCACTGATATATTTAAAGACCAGTCAGTGCAAGTTTCTTTCAGTTGAAATAGCTCAGAATTACCTTTTACTCCGGGACTAGGCCTAAGCCTTGTCTGTGAAATCGGGGGATACTGTCTCCTTACCAGTCACAACCTCTCTGTGTTGTAGAGTGCCTACTGAAGTCTTTCCATTGACTCCTCTCCAATTAAAGGTCCCGTTTTTCGTGATTGTGTTTACAGTGTGCAATATAACATGTGTTCATGTTTTGCGTGTAAAAAAACACAATATTTTTTAAACAATTCACTGTACACCGCTGTTTTCACTGTCATAAAAACAGGCTGATGACTTCCTTGTTCTATAAAGTCCCTCCTTCAGAAATACGTAACGAGTTCTGATTGTGCCAGCGGTTCCTGTGTTGTGATTCGACACCAGCTTAGCACGCGCTGCCCTCCTGGAAACGCGATTGGGCTAGTTTTGGACTAGTTTTGAGAAGCAAGTTGGCAGGATTTGTTTTGAAAACCTGGCAATCCTGATCTGAACCATAGACCGTAAAAAACGCACATGCTGGAGATGTACTTATAGTCACAGCAGCATTTTTACTGACGAGATGCGCATGAAAATCGCATTTGATTTTTTTGCACAGCCCTAACATCTAGTTAACAAAGCTAAACAGCGTTGCCCTTTGTGTAATAAGTTACAGAAACTGTTAAACGCACCAACTTAAATAATAAAATACACTTACCGGTTGTGCTCCATGAACAACGCTTTCTCCAGACAAAGAGGGAACTGCTCCATCTTTCAAGAATAATCTTTGTGCGAATCCGGCATTAAACTGATTGAGATTGAGGAAGCTCGCTGTCCTCAGCAAAATGTGCTGCACATAGTTTTACATGTGGATTATAATTTTCGGGAACCGAGTTAAACATAAATTGTAACCATTAATCTCCAAGTACAGCATCCCTGGGAAGCCCAAACAAAGGTGATTGGACTCCGAGATGAAAATAACAGCATTTCGACGACATGAAGATAAAAACAAACGCAGCTCTTCCTCTTCTTCTTCCGAGCGCAACAAGGCCACGCCCCCTTTTTTGTGTATTCATGTGGGCGGAGGTTAGTCAAAAAACTGTTTTAGTGACGTCATTACTGCAGGAACTAGAGGGATGTAGTCCAAACGGGTCGTTATTTGTAGGCGAATTCTGTTAAATAAAATATCTCGCTTGGCATTGAACTTTGAGTTTTAGAATTTTACAGATATTATTTATACTCTAACAACAACATTACACACTAACTAAAGTTTAAAACATGGGATCATGAAGAACGGGACCTTTAAGGTTATTTGCCAGAGAGTTGGCAATCAACCTCTTTAATATGCGCCAGGTGTAGTAACGCATGTCTGCCCCACCAATAAGCCCCAACCAGTATATCTGAAACAGAATTAAAAAAGAAAAAAAAAATGCCAATAATACATTTTTGTATATCCACTGTTTAAATATGTATATTTCAACAATGAATTAAAGTACAAAAAATATATAATTAAAGAAAGGTTGTTATAAAACAATCTGGAAATTATCCAAAGATATTTGAAATTGGACAAAGATGTTTGTTTTGATGTTTCCATTCCCTTTCTCTTACTACAAGTGCCATTCCTGAAGGCAAAGAGTGATCAGTGATCAAGTCCTGTGTCAACATGTGTACACATAGATGGTCTTCTGATTGTTACCTTTTGCACAGTGGATGAAGCTGTAATCTGCTGATTAGTCAGTTTGAATGTCTCACATTTGGTTTGTATACAAATGTTCAAAAAAGGGATAAAAGAAGATTCTAACTGTTGCTCTGTCACTCTCCTTTGCTGCCTCTTTTCTTTGCTGGAGCTCTTCTTGGGGCTCTGCTTTCTCTCCCTCTTTTTCTCCCTCTCTAACTAGTCTTGATTCAAGGTTAATAGTGAAGTTGCAATACAATATAGTCCCTCAACGCTCTCCCACATATTTAGCTATTCTAACTGCACTTATTTCCAATGTTGGTATAAGTGGCAGTGCGTGGTAATAGAAGAGAAATACACAGTTTTATACCATTGTGATGATAACGCTTCTTAGTCCTTTGGCAATCCTACAGCCTGAACCGCTGTAGAGAAACCACCCTTACAGCCTGGGTCCTGGAGGGCCAGTGTCCTTGAGGGTTTAGCTCCAACCCTGATCAAACACATCTGAACACACTAATCAGTGTCTTCTGGATTACTGGAAGGCTATAGGCAGGTGAATTCTATTAGGGTTGTAGCTAAACTCTGCAGGGGTATCGGCCCTCCAGGACCGAGTTTGCCCATACCTGGTATGGTTATACACATGGTCAATTGCATAACAATTCGGCACCCAAGAATTATGACAAGATTGATTCCAGAGAGCGTATCATCACAGCCCTAATTTGTGTACCAGTTAAAAAATAAAAAAAAATCAGTAACTGTGTAATTGTGCAAACAATTGTAAAACAACAACAACAACAACAACAACAAAAAAAAAACAAAGAAAGAAAACATCTAACCAGTTTTGGTTTGTAATTTGGGCTCTGCTGAATCCTTTGCTCAAGGCTGAGCAGTTGTGGAAGGTCTTGCAGGGGCAGCAAACTTTCCTCAATTTCCAAAAGCTGTCCCTGGTTTTCCAGCAGCTGCAACAATCTGAGGATGGTGGATTGCTGGTCCAGCATCATCTCTAATTTTGTTAAAACCTCCCTCAGCAAGGCTATGTTAAAGACATTTACAATATTTTACAATTACAATACAGACTACAAAACTGTACAATGTCACTCTTAGTCTTATTAAAAAACAGATAAACTTAAAAGTAAGATGACTGAGTGGAAATCACTGTAGGACCAACCTTGTTTTGATGATTGCTGGGGGGCAATTCGGAACGTCTGACAACTTCGCAGCGCTATAAAAGAACACTGTTTAAGTGAATTGAGGAAAAAGTCCTACAAATGAAATACTTACAAAAGAAAGTCAAACCAAAAGTGAAGGAATACACCAGTGTTGGGGTAGTTACTTAAAAAATTTAATTAGTTACTAGTTACTAGTTACTTCTGTAAATTGTAATGAGATTACTTTACTAGTTACTGCATTTGAAAAGTAACTTCACTACTTATTATTTTACTTTCCTTTTTTTAGGGCCCTATAAAATCTGTTTCATTTTTTCTCAACTCCTTTTTAATGGTTACATTTAATTGTATTCATCAAAAAGCATGTCTAATTAATTTAAATCATAACATTTAGACATTTTCACAGAAATGTATTAAAAGTTTAACAAAAATTACATGTTTAGGGCCCTATGAAATGTTTTATTTTTTTCTTCACCATATGTTTTATTTTTTTAGCATGTGTAATTATTTAAATGCATAAAAACAACTTAATTTATTAAATTTTTCTTAAAATAGCCTTGTTAAAAAAGACTACTTATTGGTTTAACATGGGACAGTTTGAACCAATCTGGGCACGGGGTGGGACGAAGCATCAATAATCATTTCTGTTTGATAAATAGGATATATCTGAAACGTGGAGAATCTTGTCAGGTCTTAGGGCTGATGATAAATTTCTTCAGTCAAATTAATAAGGCTCGGGAGACGGAGTTCCAGGTGTCAGAATATAGACTTTATTGCTCAAAGCAACAAAGCCGAGATCTGAATCTGAATCTTCTGTCTGCACGCACACTCGTTTTATACCTTTATCTCTATACCTTATTTGGTAGTTCCGGTTTTTAATTGGCATTGCCTGCCAAGTTTGCCACCCCTTATCACTATATTTTTCTTAATGGTGGAATTCGGCCAAATCAACAATTAAAAAATCTCTCCCTATTGGTTGGCTATGGTCACGTGAGACATCTCCCCAAGTCTATTTACTACTGATGTCAGCACTTGGAAATCACCCAAAGTTCAAAGGGTTATTTTAGTTCACAGGTGCATTTCAGAGGTTAGTTTAGTTCACAGATACAACTTAGTGGAATATTACCAGGACCTGCCAGTGGGAGGTGTTTTATGTGTCCAATCCTGTTCAACACTACTAGTACTACCCTATGGGAGGGCCTTTATACATCTGACCCTCTTCATGACATCCAGTATTTGGGAATAACACATCATATTGATCAGTATATTGCTTTCTTTCATAGTTATGCATAATATTATAAGATAATACCATATTGAGTAAATAACATACGTAGAGTAACACATTTGTATTGAGTAATACCAAAGAACAACACAATATATTCCCCCGTCTGAGACTTTACCAAGTCTCACCACTAAGCCCTTTGCCTAGAGTGCAACTCCACAAGTCCACTTCTCTTTCTGTCCATCTATGAACCAATAATGGTCCTCCATTTCCTCTTAACAAATGGTTTCTTTATGTTGTTGCACTCCAGAGGAAGTTGGATCCAAATATCTCTCCCCACAATTACATTTACATTTATTTATTTACATTTATTCATTTAGCAGATGCTTTTATCCCAATCAAAAACAACAAAAAGAGCAATGATATATAAGCACTATAACAAGTCTCAGTTAGGTTAACACAGTACACGTAGCATGGGATTTTAAATAATATAATAAATAAAAAGAAAACAGATTAAACAGAATAAAAAAAGATTAGAGCAAGCTAATTAGAGATCTTTACACACACACACACACACACAAACACACACACACACACAATTGCATAATAAATGAAAAGAAAATAGAATACAAAAAGATTAGAAAGGTAGTTAGATTTTCTTTTTTAAGAATAGAATTAGAATAGTGAGTGTTAAAGTTACAGGGTCAAATAAAGATGGAAGAGATGTGTTTTAAGCCGATTCTTGAAGATGGCTAAGGACTCAGCTGCCCGGATTGAGTTGGGGAGGTCAATCCACCAGGAGGGAACATTTCATTTAAAAGTCCATAAAAGTGACTTTGTGCTTCTTTTGGATGGCACAATCAAGTGACGTTCACTTGCAGAACGCAAGCTTCTAGAGGGCACATAAGTCTGAAGTAACAAATTTAGGTAAATGGGTGCAGAGCCAGTGGTAGTTTTGTAGGAAAACATCAATGCCTTGAATTTTATGCGAGCAGCTAGTGGAAGCCATTTTTTCATTAAAAATTAATCTTGCTGCCGCGTTCTGATTTAATTGTAAAGGTTTGATAGAATTGGCTGGAAGACCTGCCAAGAGGGCATTGCAATAGTCCAGCCTGGACAGAACAAGAGCTTGAACAAGGAGTTGTGCAGCATGTTCCGAAAGAAAGGGCTTGATCTTCTTGATGTTGAATAAAGCAAATCTGCAGGATCGGACAGTTTTAGCAATGTGGTCTGAGAAAGTCAGCTGATCATCTATCATAACTCCAAGGCTTCTAGCTGTTTTTGATGGAGTTATGGTTGATGTGCCTAACTTGATGGTGAAATTGTGATGAAACGATGGGTTTGCTGGTATCATAAGCAGTTCTGTCTTGGCAAGGTTGAGTTGAAGGGGATGGTCCATCATCCAGGAAGAAATATCTGTTAGACAAGCTGAGATGCGAATAGCTACCGGATCATCGGATCATCAGGATGGAATGAGAGGTAGAGTTGAGTGTCATCAGCTTAGCAGTGGTATGAAAAGCCATGTTTCTGAATGACAGAACCAATTGAAAATTGACTAGAGAAGAGTAAAAGAATCTGCTTCCCTACCTATACATTCTTGGGGGTCAAATGAATCAAAACAAATCAACAATGTGTATTAAAGCATGTGCATGAGATGTCTTAGCCTTGCCCATGGTTGTCATGGTTATGTAGAATATATGAATGATTCAAATAACCAAAATTTGTAAAAACAAAGTAATACAATACATGATACACTGGTTCATCCCACGCTGCCAGAGGAACTCCAAGCATTTCCGGTAGCCTGGAGCGCTATCTGGTGATGCCGTCCTTCGTTGCCAGAGGAGCTCTCAGGCAACTTTCATTGCCTTCCAGCGCTATATGGTGTTGGAGTAGATAGAGGGTTTTTAAACCTCCAATTGAATCTACTCATGTTGCTAAGCACTGAGGTGCTTGTCGATCCCTTCTTCTTTTCATACTTTGATGACTTTTCCAGTGTTGAAAAAGACTAACTACATACTATTAATGAATTTTACATGATGAATACATTCAGATAATAAGAAAATATGCAATCTTTCTTTATCGTCCCCTTTTCTGGTTGCATTGCCTTGTAACATGGACAATGACCTGCTTAAGACATTCAGCGTCCCTTTTCTTTCCTAAGATAATCATATTTTTCATTCGAGTTAAATGCTCTTTAAAATAAATGATTCAATAATAAGTGACTTAAGAAATAAATGACTTAAGGAGTAAGTGACTTCAGGAAGGGGCATATGCCAAAATAAAATACAACAACACCCTCTTACTTCCTGCCTACTCTATCCAAGTATTCTAATTCTACTACATAATAAGAAAATGAAAATGCAATGAAGATACTGACTCCCTCTCTATCAAAAGTTACAATACAGGATAAAAATAAAAAAATAGAAAATAAAAGGCACCCCTTCTCTACCACTCCATTGTTTTTCAAGAAGGTTTCACACAAATTCATCCAGTTCATCCAGTCCAGGTCCAACTGTGCACGTTGGTACATCCAATGTCCACTCCAGTTGGTCTCACTGACACATTAATCATCTGTTTGGTTGCAGCAGTGGCCAGCATTTATCTGATGAAAGGCACAATACAATAGAACAACAAAAGAAACACAACAACAACAATGCCTATTATGATACCCACTTTAGTTAACCATTGTCCCGAGGAGCCAAAAAGTGAATTAAACCAATCCCAAGTATGCACGTCTGCTCCAGCGTTCTTGGTCACTTCCTCTCTTAGGTTTTTCAGTTTCTTCATTGCTTTGGTGAACGATCCATCTGGGGCTGTACTATTTGAAATATAAGTATAAGAGACAGTTCCAAACATTACACATACATCTCCTTTTTTGGACAAAAGCCAGTTTAGTGCTTGTCTGTTTTGCCATACCATTTTACTTGTAGGACCCAGTTGTTCTCCCAGGGCTTTCAATGCATCATCAATGTAATTAATGAATCTCTGCTGATTGTAGTAAATATACTTTATCCACTTTGTGTTCTTATTTGGGGCTAGCCATTCAACTATACGTAGACTCAAATCCAGATTTTATTTCCTTTCTAGCTTTATATTGCTCTTGGTATTCTTCTTGGTTGGCCAATTAGAGCTATGTACAGATTTGGATCTGCTTCATAGGCTCTTTTAGCTCTGTGTCACCTTAGTTGCGGCTGCTTAACTTCATTTAAGTCTCCTTCAATCATTGTTAACCCTTGTAACACTCTTACTCTGGTACAATACCTTTCCAGTCTTTTGGTAGTGTGGCTCTTACTCTTTTTTTTTCACATACCCAATAGTAATCTGCTATTGCTTCTAATTGATTTTCCATGGTGCAAATTTGGGGAAAACGTATAGTTCTGTGTCTTTGACCTTTATGATTTTCATGTTCATCATGTTTATCTTTACAGTGGCTGTGGCATATATCAGACAGAATGATTTCAGCACTTCTAAAATATAATACATATTTTGGTCTAAATGCCAGATTATTGCACAATTCCTTTTTAATTATCCCATTTTATGTTTCCCTTTTAATTTGTTCAAACGCTCATACTCCAATGTGCGGTTGATTACATAAACTACAGGGGTCTTTCTTTTCTTGATGTCAGTTCTTATATCTATTTGTTGACATTCATCATGTACATTTTCTGACATTATTTAGGGTGCAGACTTCACATTCAAATAGATATTCATCCACCATTGCTTATACATATAGCAACCAATAACCTTGTCACTTTATTTATAATCTTTCTTAATTTTTATTTTATTATTATTATTTATTTATTTAATAATTATTTTTAATCACTTCCCCCCTCGCACAATGGTCAAAACCATGCTGTAAGGGAAACAGGTCAATTTAGCTCAAAGGGAATCATTTAAGATTTTAAAGGGAATTTGAACAGAATCACTGTTTCACGGCTGATCACTGAGACGCCCTGCGATTCACTGAACGAGCCGTTTAACATCAAATCTGCGCTGGATATTAATATCCAAACTATAGTGAAAACACTATCAATTAGCACAGTAACAAGATCGGCAGTTTAATACATTAACTTGTAAGCACAAAACACAAGATACTTCTCTTTTCAATATGAATAAGACTTTATTAGATAAATCTAAGACATATAAACTAATCTAACACATAAACGCACGCACGCACACATTCACACAAGTTGCAGGAAGATCGAAAGTTAGGGAAAGATGAGTTTAAGAGCATGGAAATGTGGAATCCCAAGTTTACAGCAATACGTTAAATTGCATAGACATGAACAACCATCAATCACTTAATTAACCATCGCATTGAGTTCCTCAATGAGGTTAAAATTATATTAGATACACCAGTAGAAATGTCTGAAGGTACATTGCCTGTGTAAAGTTGTCGTTGAAATGGGATTCCCCCGATGTCACTGATTGGCTGGAAGTTCAGTAGTCGTTGAAGTGACGTCTTGAGAAGCCCGTGGTTGGGCGTTGGCTGAAGATGCAGAGTTGTGTGGGCTGGTTGAAGTTGAACGGGCAGTCGAGGTCCGACACGCCATTACAAAACTTAACTCAGAACATGAAACTCTCAAACGGAAAAGAAAAGAAGTAAAGTTTGACGAGACTAGGTGGTGTTTCTTCTCACTGTGGCCAAGTAGCAGCAGGCGTGCAGGCTGAAGCACGCTGGAACCGCACTCAAAGAACAGTGATGACAAACAGCATGGCTAAAAGCTAAAGCTAAGAAGCAAAGCTAAAAGCAAACTAAAAGCAGGCATGACTAATAGCAGAAGCTAAACGCATAGCTAAAAACTAAAAGCAGGCATGACTAGTAGCAGGAGCAAAGCTAACAACTAAAAAGCATACATGACTAATAGCAGAGCAAAGCTAGAAGCTAAAAGCTAAAAGCAGGATTTTATGGTGTCCTGAGTATTTAAACTGGCCTGTTGGCCACACCTCAAATGTTATCTTGACCAATCAGATATTGTCTTGGCTCGGCTTATAATGTCTTGGCTTGGTTATAATGTCTAGTGATTATAACATGATAGTCAAATGTGTGGGTTACACATAAATGAATATGGAGTGAAGCGATGGACTGATATTCATTTAGAAGTCATTTTGGAGTTCATTTTGGTCCATATATATGTACAAAAGACCGTTTCTTTGTCATTCTCTTGACAAAGATTTCTGTGGAGACCAGAGGTTCAAAAGCCCCCCCCCCTTAGGAATTTCAGTCTGGTTCTGCTGGGTGGGGGAAGTGCTTAAGGATATGGTGTATAACTCTCATGGGTTTACATGTGATGTCCAGTGTTGCATTTCAATTAATTTCGCCAAATTTGACAATCTCTTGTCAATAATTGTTCTAGTGGTGTTAATGTTGAGAGCTGTTCTGTGAAAGCATTGGTTGGTTGGTTATCTTGCTTGGGACTTGTGGCACAGAATGTTTTATGACTTCCTGTTGCCTTACTGAGGAATTCAGCTCGTGTTTCAGCCACAGCCCTGATCGACTCTTTAATTTGTCTGGTTCGAGTCATTTCTGCTACATATCCCCCTTTCGATCGGCGAGGTGTTTAGCTGAAGACATCGTCGATCGCTGGAGAAACAAAGGCAGAAGAAGCAGACAAACACAGCAAACAACAAGACAACACCTCCATGACAGTTACTGTACTGGTGCAGGCATCAGGTTATTTAGGTACACGTGGTTAAGTTCAATTAGTCAATGTAGTTTAGGACATTGAGGATAGTTTAGATCGTTTTGGAAATAGTTGTTTTATTTTGATTCAACAATCAAATTTGTGGTAACTTTGTTTGGTTCTTCTAGGTTGTCTTACTTTACACGTTTACCATTAGTTTTCTAGTAATCTCATTTTCAATTAAATGAATTGACCTATCATGCATGGAGCTCTCTGGCTTCCATTCAGTTTAGAGTGGCTGGCGGATATTAGGTGTTCAGAGTCAATCCTAATATCAGACCTTTGACCCTTGCAGGGTGTCTAGGTGTTTCACCTACTCAGGAAAGAGGGGAAGGAGAAGGATAGGTAAAAGAAGAACAAAACAAAACAAAGCTGCTGTGGGTTTTCCTAGCATGGCTTACAACTACTATTGAGCTAGGATGTCATGTGCAGCTAGTGTGTCATGAACCTTTTCAGATTTTTCATCAACGGTTGGCCGTGAAAGACTTGTTCGTTCTGGGTCGTTGTTGAACAGGTGCTTGTCATCTCTGATGTGGTGTACCAGGTGATCACCGGCCTTCCGTTCTGTCGCTGGTCACAGCGAGCATGACTCAACTTTGTGGTCACATGCATGTAAATGGTCTTGAAGGAACTCTCTCAGTTGTTTCATGACTTGTTCCATGTCTTCTAATGGTAAGCTGTCATGTTCTTGTGCAAACTCAGCACTGTGCTTGTCTGAGTGGTGCTGAGGTGGGTTTTGTTGTCGCTTACCCACCCGTGTTGCTCTTGGATGAGTCAGGTGATTACCTTTGGATATCTGGTTAGGTTTCCAAATGTTCTTATCCTTTTGGCTTCTTGAGAAGCGTGGTTGGTCCCATGGATTTTTCCAGCAGTTGGGCTGAAAACGGTCATGGATATGGGTGTCACGCTCTCTGTGCTCTTGATGGAAGCCTCTGGCGTTGTAATGCCACTGGGTGTCGTCAAGTGCAAGGCTTGAGTCTTTGTTGACAGAGTTCAAGAGTGTGGAGGTTCTGTTACCTTTCTTTGAGGCCATCTTCTGCTTGTTATAGGCCTTCTCTGTTAACAGGCCATGACACCTAGATGGTGACTGACTCCAGGGTGCAGATTTCTTAGGAAGAGGCTTTTGAAGTTCACATCCTCTTCAAGGTCAGGTTGGTTGTGTGCACCAAAGTAGACTTGTCGGAGTCGGTTGTAGTAAGCTTGTGGAGCCTCTTGTCGACCTTGTTTGGTTTCCAAGGCAGTTAACAGTCCATGTTCAGACTCTGGGTCTGTAAACTCTTTAATCAGGACCTCACGAAGTCGCTGGTAGTTTGACTTGGTTTGACTGGGCTGTCGATCTAGGAAGTTTCGTATGTCGGGACTGGACGTGGCTCTAAGGAGGTATAACCAGTCTCTGTCAGTCACATGAGGTCTCATTTCCAGATGAAATTCAATATCTCGCAGGTAAGCCTGGATGTCAGGGCTCTCTGTGGAGTCCGGGTTGAACCTGCTGATGTTTTCAGACAGCTTGTTGAGGTCTTTGATGGTCATCCCGTGTGCAGCTCCAAGGTCTTGGACGGGAGGTTTTCTTTCGTTGGCAGGAAAGGGTTGTATGGCGAAGGCAGGTGAGGTTTTGGGTTGTGACCCTTCGCTCCTTTCATCATATGCCAGTTCTTGGACGTGTGACTCTGCTCTGCTAAGCAGTGATGAGGCTAAGAGATGTTTCTCTTTTCTTGGCTCTTGTTTCTGCTCGTAAGCATATTGGAGTTCTTTTCTGACCATGTAGAGCTCATCATTGGTATCGTCTAGTTGTTGGGTCAGATTGTCCGTTTCAGTTCTGTACCTTTCAAGGTGGTCTTTCAAAGCACTGATTTCAGAATTCTTGTTTCTGATGTCTAGCTTGGCTTTCTCTAGTAGCTGTTTGGCATACTGGAGTCTGTTTACCAGGTCTTTCTGAGCAGCCTTTGCATGTTGCTGGTCAAGCTGAGCTGCTGCCAGGGCTGCTTGGAGCTTCATAACTTTTTCCGTTGTTTTCTGCTCCCTCTCGCTGGGTGCTTTGAGTTGATCTTGAACTTTCACTTCCAGCTTGTCTATGCGACGTTGAGCACGCATCAGCTCCTCTTGAAGATGGGTGATGTGCTTGTCGCTCAGTTTCAGCTGGGTTGTGAAGGCATAGCTTAGGGAGCTCGTGATCTTGACTTGCTCCTCGTGGTTGTTGTTCTGGCTTGAATCTTGTGTCAGGAATCTTCTCAGGATTAGGATTATTATTAAAAATAATAACAGTTCAAATGTCTTTGGAGTGAGGCTGTCTGTCATGCCTCTCAGCCAAGTGTTCACATCTTCCCCATGGGCAATGGGGTCTGCAGTCTGTGGCATGTTGGCACGCTAGGGAGAAGAGAGACTGACACAGATCTGTGTGGAGTAAAAGCCTATGTGTTGCGGGACACGCTCAATTTCTACCTTATTGTACGATCTCAAATGTTGACTTTTAAGTTCACTTACTGCTGTTAACAATGGAGACACGGACTTGCAGTCTCCTCTGGTTTCATTCATTTAGCGGGCGCGCACTGCTTACGTCACGGGTCACACCCCCCCTCTACGGAGCGGCTCCCAGACGCTCCACGACAAGACATAAAACAGAGACCAGGAGGGAGGCGGACAGGTGGAGGCTCAGGGGGAGGGACGGAGGGCCAGAAAAGCAACACGGGAAACAGACACCAGAAGTGTAAACACAAAACAGGGAGACCAGGAGGGTGGTGGACCAGAGGAGGATCAGGGGGAGGGACGGAGGGCCAGGCTAACAGAGGGGTACCGACAGGAAACACAACAGAAACTAAAAACACAAAACATAAGTCCATGAAGGACATGTCGTGGCGCCCACCAGGGCGGAGCAGAAGACCACCACAACCGTGTGGTCAGGGCAGAAGCCCCCCTGGGAGGAGCAGATGACCACCACACCCCTGTGGTCAAGGCGGAAACCCTCCAAGGCGGAGCAGAAGACCACCACAACCGTGTGGTCAGGGCGGAAGCCTCCCAGGGCGGAGCAGAAGACCACCACACCCCTGTGGCCAAGGCGGAAACCCTCCAGGGTGGAGCAGAAGACACCACAACCTTGTGGTCGAGGCCAGAGTCCCCCAGGGCGGAGCAGAAGACCACCACCACCGTGTGGTCAGGGCAGAAGGCCCCCAGGGCGGAGCAGAAGACCACCACACCCCTGTGGTCAAGGCGGAAGCCCTCCAGGGCGGAGCAGAAGACCACCATATCCTTGTGGTCGAGGCTGGAGTTCCCAAGGGCGGGGCAGAAGACCACCACCACCGTGTGGTCAGGGCAGAAGTCCCCAAGGGCGGAGCAGAAGACCACCACAGCCATGTGGTCAGGACGAGAGCCCCCCAAGGTGGAGCAGACCTCCGTGCGGCCGGACCAACGGGACGACGAAACTCTGGTAATCCCCTGGTGTCTTACTGGACTACAGAAGATCGCTGCTGGCCTGACTCTGCTTGCGAAGATCATTGGTGACTGGCATTTGTTCATGAAGACCATCGGTGACTTGCACTTGTACATGAAGATCATTGGTGACTTGTATTTGCTCATGTAGATCAATGGTGACTTGCCTTTGTTCATGAAGATCACCAGTGACTTGACTCAGTCCTAGAAGATCACCCGTGACTTGACTCTGTCCTTGACAATCACCAGTGACTTGACTCAGTCCTTGAAGATCACCAGTGACTTGACACAGTCCTTGAAGATCACCAGTGACTTGACTTGACTCTGAAAGGTCAACGGTGACCAGCCTTGTCTCCGGAAAGTCCATGGTATCTAGCCCTGGCTCTGGAAGGTCATCAGTGACTAGCCCTGACTCTGGAAGGTCAGCGGTGACTAGCCCTGACTCTGGAAGATCAGCGGTGACTAGCCCTGACTCTGGAAGATCAGCGGTGACTAGCCCTGGCTCTGGAGGGTCAGCGGTGACTAGCCCTGACTCTGGAGAATCATCGGTGACTAGCCCTGACTCTGAAGGGTCCACGAACACCTGACTCGACTCTGAAGAGTTCACTGTAACCTGACTCGACTCTGGAGGGTCAACTGGAACCTGACTCGACTCTGGACAGTCAACTGGAACCTGACTCGACTCTGGAGGGTCAACTGGAACCTGACTCGACTCTGGAGGGTCAACTGGAACCTGACTCGACTCTGGAGGGTCAACTGGAACCTGACTCGACTCTGGAGAGTTCACTGAAACCTGACTCGACTCTGGAGGGTCAACTGGAACCTGACTCGACTCTGGAGGGTCAACTGGAACCTGACTCGACTCTGGAAGGTCAACTGGAACCTGACTCGACTCTGGAGAGTTCACTGGAACTTGACTTGACTCTGGAGGGTCAACTGGAACCTGACTCGACTCCAGAGGGTCAGCTGTGACTGTCATCCTGTGCAGCGGCGCTGGGCAAGCAGTCATCTTGGGCCATGACTCTGGACAGGGAGCCCTCTTGGGTTGTGGTGCTGGACCGGTGGCCATCTTGGGCATTGGCGCTGGGTTAGCGGCCATCTTGTGCTGTGGTGCTGGGCTGGCGACCACCCGGTGCAGTGGCGCTGGGCTGGCGGCCATCTTGGGCTGTGGCGCTGGCTCAGCAGCCATGAAGTGAACCGTCTTTTTGAATCTCTAGGATCTTTGACAGCATATCAAAGTAATTGAGAAATGTGTCAGCGGCCATCTTGGGCGTTGGCGCTGAGCTGGCAGCCATCTTGCACCGTGGCGCTGGACTGGTGACCACTTTGTGCTGTGGCGTTGTGCTGGCATCCATATTGCCTCGTGGCGCTGGGTTGATGGCCATCTTGTGCTGTGCCGCTGGCCTGGCGGCCGTCTTGCTTCGTGGTACTGGGTTGGCGGCCATGTTGCCTCGTGGCGCTGAGCTGGCGGCCATCCGGTACTGTGGTGTGAGGCTGGCGTCCATCTTGCCTCGTGGTGCGGGGTTGGTGGCTATGCACCGCAGCGGCGCTGGGTTGGCGGCCATCTTGTGCTGTGCCGCTGGACCTGCGGCCATCATGGGCAGTGGCGCTGGCTTTCTCCATCTGCCATGGTGAGACGGCGGCTCTGGTCCCTCCCACATGAGCCCCGAGTCGAAGGGGGGCCACGGTGGAGAGCGATGCTGAGCTTCCTCTCGCCCACCACCTCCTCGGCGACCCCCCCTGGTCCCGCGAAACACGACCAGGCGGGATCCCTCAAACCGATTGCTTCCCTCCCGCTCAGTGGCTGGGGAGGAAACATTCATCGACACACCACTGGATCTTCTGTGTGACGAAGTCCTTCTGTCACGATCGGTGATATAAGGAAGCACGGAGAGAGAACCAATTGCGAGGAAGTCTTTATTTAAGGGGTAATCCAAAGAGCATAAACAGTCAAGGGCAAGACTGAAAGACGGACATGAATTCACAAGGACTCCGTGACACATACTAAGACAGACCGGGTTAAATACACAAGGAGAGACAAACGCTAATGGGAATTAGACAGAGTGTAATGATTAGTAACTAGTGACAGCTGGGTGCAATTTAAGCAGAGGAAGTGAGGCATGTGATTCATAAAGTGACAGACACCATGGGGAAGGAGGACACCTAGTGGATTCCCAGGGAATACAAGCCAGACACTGTGACAACTATATTAGATAAATCTAAGACATATAAACTAATCTAACACATAAACGCACGCACGCACACATTCACACAAATTGCAGGAAGATCGAAGGTTAGGGAAAGATAAGTTTAAGAGCATGGAAATGTGGAATCCCAAGTTTACAGCAATACGTTAAATTGCATAGACATGAACAACCATCAATCACTTAATTAACCATCGCATTGAGTTCCTCAATGAGGTTAAAATTATATTAGATACACCAGTACAAATGTCTGAAGGTACATTGCCTGTGTAAAGTTGTCGTTGAAATGGGGTTCCCCCGATGTCGCTGATTGGCTGGAAGTTCAGTAGTTGTTGAAGTGACGTCTTGAGAAGCCCGTGGTTGGGCGTTGGCTGAAGATGCAGAGTTGTGTGGGCTGGTTGAAGTTGAACGGGCAGTCGAGGTCCGACACGCCATTACAAAACTTAACTCAGAACACGAAACTCTCAAACGGAAAAGAAAAAAAGTAAAGTTTGACGAGACTAGGTGGTGTTTCTTCTCATTGTGGCTAAGTAGTAGCAGGCGTGCAGGCTGAAGCACGCTGGAACCGCGCTCAAAGAACAGTGATGACAAACAGCATGGCTAAAAGCTAAAGCTAAGAAGCAAAGCTAAAAGCAAACTAAAAGCAGGCATGACTAATAGCAGAAGCTAAACGCATAGCTAAAAACTAAAAGCAGGCATGACTAGTAGCAGAAGCAAAGCTAACAACTAAAAAGCATACATGACTAATAGCAGAGCAAAGCTAGAAGCTAAAAGCAGGATTTAATGGTGTCCTGAGTATTTAAACTGGCCTGTTGGCCAGTCCTCAAATGTTATCTTGACCAATCAGATATTGTCTTGGCTCGGGGGTATCATAAATCATATGTTGTCTTACCAAGCATGTGGTCCGAATTTTCCCGCTCTTGCAGGTTCTAATTTTGGACATGATTCCTATAACAAGAATATGATACATTTGACAAATAACTGATGGTCAGGACTATTTCAAGCAAGCAGATTCGATTACATAGATACTAGACATGAATATGTATCATTAAGCTATCCCATAGTTATTAAAAGACATACACAATAAGTGATTATAACATGATAGTCAAATGTGTGGGTTACACATAAATGAATATGGAGTGAAGCGATGGACTGATATTCATTTAGAAGTCATTTTGGAGCTCATTTTGGTCCATATATATGTACAAAAGACCGTTTCTTTGTCATTCTCTTGACAAAGATTTCTGTGGAGACCAGAGGTTCAAAGCCCCCCCCCCCCCCCCCTAGGAATTTCAGTCTGGTTCTGCTGGGTGGGGGAAGTGCTTAAGGATATGGTGTATAACTCTCATGGGTTTACATGTGATGTCCAGCGTTGCATTTCAATTAATGTCGCCAAATTTGACAATCTCTTGTCAATAATTGTTCTAGTGGTGTTAATGTTGAGAGCGGTTCTGTGAAAGCATTGGTTGGTTTGTTATCTTGCTTGGGACTTGTGGCACAGAATGTTTTATGACTTCCTGTTGCCTTACTGAGGAATTCGGCTCGTGTTTCAGCCACAGCCCTGATCGACTCTTTAATTTGTCTGGTTCGAGTCATTTCTGCTACAATGCACATCAGAGATAAGGATTGTAACCGATGTAGACCTTCATATGAGCGGCAAAGCCAATTTGCATTTTTATTTCGTTAATGGTTCAAATGTTGTTCTTGCATCAGTAGTCCTTATCAAAGGTGCTTTAATATTTTGATGGCCCATATGTTTCCTTAGTGCTCTAAGTGGAACTGTTTTGATTTAATAATTGTCATTCCAGTCTGCACTAAAACCTGTCATTCCCAAAAATGTAATAATTTATCCCACCGTTTGTAGTAGCAGTCCTTTAGTTGACTGGGTCATATAGCTTTCATCCCATGTGAACTTGTGCATCCTAAGTACTCAGCTTGCGGTAAGCAATATTGCAGTTTTTCTTTAGAGATCTTATGTCCCCCCTCAGCTAATTTTGTTAATACTTTAATTGAATCTTGATGGCATTGTTCCAAAGTTGTTGAACAAAGCAATTAATCATCTACATATTGTATCAGTGTGCTGTCCAGCCTAAGATCACTTAAATCTTCTTTTAAAACTTGATTAAACACATGAGATGAATGTTTGAAGCCCTGAGGCATCCTCGTGTAAGTGAGTTTTTTACCTTGGTAGGTGAATGCGAACAAAGGTCTGCTCTCCTCAGCTAAGGGAACGCTGAAAAAAGCTAAGCAGAGATCAATTACTGTATAATAATTGGCAGCAGACGGAACATTGGTTAAAAATGTATGCGGGTTTGGAACTTCACCAGGCCAATCCTCCACAACCTCATTCACTGCTCTCAAATCATGTACCAAACACCATTTTGATTTGTCTGCTTTAGCTACTGGCAATATTGTGATGTTACTATAGCTAGTAGTTTCAACAAGCACTCCTGCTTTCATTAATCCCTCAATTGTCTTTTTGATTCCCTCTTCTGCTTCTGGTTTCAAAGGATATTGCAACTTTATGGGTGGCTTAGCTCCTGGTTTAAGTACTATTCTAAATGGATTATCTGATTTTACTAATCCCATATCTGTGTCATGCTGAGACCATAGTTTTAATGGTACTTGTTTCTTCATTTCTTTTAATAATTCAGTTTGCTTTGTTTGATGTTTTTTAACATTTGGCTCAACTTTTGTATTTATAACCATTCTGGGGACTCCCATCATTGGAGTAGTAGTACACAACATTTTTAGATACACTTTATCTGCTGATTTGAAGATTAGAGGATTTTCTGTGGCTTCCCAGTTGCTTTTTTCTGCTTGTTTCATCATTGGGCCTAAGTCTTTAGAAACACAATCTTTACTTACAATATAACATGAGGAATCGAGTTTGGCACTTCTAACCATTCATCAATGAATTTTTCTTTATCTATCTGCAGAGCTTAACCTTCTGGTCCTACTATTATGTATTGTGAGTTCATGGGAATTTGCATCCCTTGTATGTTTTCTAACCATCTTTTTTCAAATTCTGGGTCTTTGTTTTCAGTTTTTGGTGGACTTGGTTCACAAAGCTGTTCTGTTTTGTATCTTACCCATTTGCTAATTGTTTTTTCTACATCTTCCTTTAGATGACCCAACCAATATATGTTGGCACATGGTTCTTGTGTTTGTTGTAATGATGAAACATTCATTTGTCTAATTGCCCTATCGTCTACATAAATTCCATCTGGTGTATAAAACATCTGCATTTTTAGTTTACATATAGCATCCCTGCCTAATAAATTAACAGGTGTGTATTCTGAGACTAAGATTGGTATCCTTATTTCAGTGTCTTTCAGGCTTATGCTCACAGGGGCAGTCATGGGAAGTAACTGAGTTGTCCCCGAGAATCCTTCATATATTTTCCAGACATGGGGAGGTGCGAGGCATATCTTGGATTTAAACAGGAGTGTGTTACCCCTGTATTGAGCAAGACTATAATGGATTTTCCTTCGATTTTAACTTGCAACATTGGTTCTCGATCAGCATCACAGAATATCATTGGAAACTGATTCCTCCCCGTAGGATTCTCTGGGCAGCCCTAATAGCCTTGATCAGGTCCACGCCATTGGTTAACAGGGCCTGGAGGTTGAGCTTGCACTTGTCGTTGTCCATAGTTGACTCCTGGGGCCATTGGCTGGTTCTGTTGCCAAGGATTGATGGGGCAGTCTCTTCTGCTGTGTCCATGCTGATAGCATCCACAACATACTCCTGGAGGGCCACCAACTTTTTGTTGATTGTTGTTAAATCTTCCTCTGCCACGTCCTTGTTGTTGTTGTCTATTCCAGCTCCTGTTGTTTGGCTGCTCTGGCTTGAGATAGATGATGACTGGTGCCGGTCCTGGTGGTGCATCAACTGTTCCAGCAGGCGGTGCCTGTGCTGCTGTGGTCTGATTTGCTGGTTCAGGCACATTCATTGTTACAAGTGGATTGACAGGCACTGAACTATTGACAGGTGCCATCACTGCCGAGTGGTCTTCCTTCTGCACTGCTTGGACCTTTTTCTTCTTATTTAGCAGCTCTTTTTCTCGGTCCTTCATCTTTAGCTCTGGTCTTCTGTGCTGTTCTACAGCATGGACCGCATGGTATCTGAACTCTTTATGTGAATTTGAGTTAAGACCTACCACATCCTCCAGCTTCACTTTCACTACTGCAGGCATGGCTTCCACAATGGCGGTCCACAATGGGAGTGACCTTGCTTGATGAGTATTAAGCACTCAAAATTTGGGGTTTCAGTCCTTCTTGATGTCCTTGTTGATCCATGCTCCTCTTTTCCTCTTCGTCTGTATGCTTGAAACCGATCATCTGGATATTCTATGTCTTGCATGACCAGTGTCCCAGCTACTTGCTTGTACTGCTTCCGCTGGACATAATCATGTGGGTTTGGGTATGGTTTCATTGGTTCATGTTTGCCCATCAGTTCATCCAGCTTTTGTTGCAATGAGTCAACAACTTGTTTGAAATCTTCTCTTGTCATTTGGACAGTTTATTTGAGATTCTCTCTTATTCTGTTGCACCTCTCCTCCATCTCATTTAGTGCTTCTTGGACTGAGTCAGCAGGTGTCACTGTTCTTACAGGTGCATCTTCAAGCTCTTCTGCTTGATGGCTCCCCAATTCTTCATAAACTGAGGTTAGGAGTTTGTGGCGATGCTCCATTTCTATGAGCATTTCTAAAAGACATCAACATGTGTGTGGCTCACCTGTTTTCTCCTCCTCTCTGTTGTCCTTGGCCCCTCCTCTTTCAATCCTTAGCTCCACCTTGTGGGCTGTTCTCTCTCTCTCTTTTTGTTTTGCTTGGGACATTGGTGTTGACGTTCTCAGCCCCTCCTCTTTAAGCTTCAGCCCCTCTCTCATGGCTGTGTGAATATCTCTCTCTCTCCTGCTGTCTGCCATTTTCCTCACTTCTGCTGTTCTGCTCATTTATTTCAACATCTGCAGGTGCATCTTGTACATATCCCTCAAATTCTATTTATCCCTTTAAATCTATTTTTCCCTGTACTACAGGCATTTGATTAACATCTTGATCACAGGAAGGAGCATATGGAGGCGGCCTTTCTTCTTCAATTTCATTTGTTTTTATTCTCTCTTTCTTGTCTCTCCAATTTTAATAATTTAATTCCATGTTGTTTGAACAGGGTCAATACCCCTAATTCTTGAATTCTTTTTTCATTTGTTTTTTTAGATTTATCATTGATCTTATAATTTTTTAGCAAGACCTCAATTTTTCTACACTTACCCACATCAAATGTTCCCCCTGCCGGCCACTTATTAGCCAATTTCTTTGTTCTCTCTGCCCACCTTTTCGAGAGCTCCCTTATTACTTGTTTACAGGCTGGATTTTTAGAAATCAATAACACTACTTGAGTTGACATCTCTGAAAGTCACAGTTATCAATTTGTTCAACACAATAAATTATTATTATTTTTCCCTCAGTGACTTACCTCTCTAATCCCAGCACTTTAATAGCTAATCTGAGACTAAGACGTAAGCATTTACGACTGATGGTGGTGCTTTGTTGATCATTCAGTGTTTCTGTAAAAAATAAAGAAAGGAAAAGGAAAAAAAACTAACAATAATACTGAAAAGATGATAATAATAATAATAATAATACGAATTCTACTAATAAGAACAGTAATGGATTTATGAATATTAATCAGGTTGTCTGCGTTCGGTCAAACTGATTTGCGCAGTATCCGCATTAGTTCCGCCCACTACTACTAGGAACTCCGTTATTTTTACAGGAAAATACAACAAAGAGTATCATCAGAGAATGTCTAATATGGCGAGAAGTTTCACTCTCACTACACTTCCGGCTTCTGAACTGGTTGCAGTTCCACTCTGATTCCGTATGAGGGCGCTCACAGGACGAGTGCAGAATGAATGGAGGTCAATGGCGGTATACCCCTCAAAATCCACTTTTCTCAGGATATAATTTTTTGTCTAGTAATTTGAATGTTGTCTTCAAAAGGAGATGCACAATTACACATTGCTGGGTGTTAGATTTTTTAGAGTCACTTATTTGCTTTAAAAAGTATTTTAAAATGTCAATGACGTCATACACATCGTACGACCAGAGAAACTGCTTTACAGCAATCCTTCAGTCACTTTGCTGCTTTCAGCAATCGAGTAAGGGAAGAGTCCCCATCCCAACAACATGTATCGTTACGATCTTTGGTAGCCTGCGCAACCTGGCCGATTTTGGACATTAGCCAACTTGGCATTTGGCCAACTTTCCCTCCCACTTTAAATTCAGGTAGGCTTTGACAATTAACACAGTCCACATGGGTTACCTTTTTTCATCCTTGGGAAATGAGAAATAGGACAACCCTTGCCCACTATTAGAACAATTTATCATTGCACACTTGCGAGGCATTTTTTTCCTTTTCCAATTTTTATTGATATTTAGCACTATTGAGCGTGACATTTGTTTGTGTTTTTTTAAGGTGGCAATACTATACCATATGTATCAGGTATTTCTTAACACAAGAATAACACAACAAGTACTCAAATTAAATTTATTTTCAGTGTAAACGATATGCAGATAAAAGTGCCAGCAACCAAAAGTTGTTGCGTGTTGCGAAAAAGTCCGCCTTAACATTCTGATCCCGCTGATTCTGATTCGGATGCCATCAAGCGGTACCTCTGGTCGTAATCATTCCTTCATTGACCAATCAGTCTTCATTAGCAGAATGCTAGCGTGTTATGGGCAACAACAACTCAACTTGTAAGAAATCGAAAGGACATAAGAACTCGTTCATTCAACTTTCGACCTTGCAAAACCTACAATCATATCTGAGATTTCTCATCAGCAATCAGCTGAAAGGGACAAATTTATCCGTCTAGCCCCATAGACTCCCATTCATTTTGCACTCATGGCGATCGCCCCCAGTGGAAATCTGGTGGAACTGCAACCAAAATTTGGTACAATAGGACTTAATAGGGAGTGGGGAGGCTCTCTGTAGACGCTCTCTGGTATCATTTAGCGCCTACATGCAGCACGTCAATTCTGCATGTATGTAGGACTCTCTCGCTCGCGCTCTCTCTCACTCTCTCAACTTGCGCCTGTGAGAGAAAGCGACGGATAGTCGTCCGTCTTCACACTAGAGCTCACGGTACGTCAAACACAGGTGCACTGCGCGTCCATTGAGATGAACTGAGAAATATCAGATCACTTGACGAGAAAGAAATCTGAAGCGCTCAGAGTTTTAAGCGCTAAACTTATACTTAGCCTCCAACTCACACACTGGCGAGTAAAATCTGATAATTTATTAGGCAATGGCTAATATTAGACATCGTTTAGTCACCAGAGTGAAGATTTAGTCGCATTAGTCGCATATGCAAGTGATTTACTCGCAATGTAGAGGGTTGTCCCTCTAATGGTTTAATGCATTAAAATATTTAGGGCTCATCTGCTTGCCTGCATCACCAATGAAATATAGCTACAACATTTGGTCTTTTAATATCACTGTCTTTAATGCATTCAGATCAAGTGCTGTTGTTTTTTAGTTATTAAAATACTGTGACAGGTGCTGTAAACTTGCAGTTTGTTCACATAATTTTGTTTTTATTATTTTAACGTTCGTTCTGCAGTTCTATGCCCTCCACCCCTGCTGAAAAAAAAACAGCTTAAACCAGCCTTAGCTGGTTGGCTGGTTTTAGCTGGAAATAGCTGGTTTTAGCTGGTCTCCCAGCTTGGCCAGGCTGGTTAAGCTGGTTTTAGCTGGTTGGTCAGCTGGTCTCCCAGCCTGGCTAGGCTGGTTTTAGCTGGACTCCCAGCCTGGCCAGACTGGTTTTAGGTGGTCTCTAAACCTACCCCTTACAGGAAATATTCTGATATTTCAGATTTTCAATACACTCCATTCTGTGATTTATAAGCTTGTTTCCTTGTGGGCCTAAAAAATTACCCTACAAGGTGAAAATGTACTGGTATTAGGTTTACTATACTATACTATACTTACTATATTTACATTTGATCCCCATAATGTGATAAATTAGTAAAATGAATAGATGATTTAATAATATTTTAATTAATTTATTTATTTAAGTTATGTTCTAATTTTAAATGTTTATTCATGTAAATTCTGCGTGACTGTGACGTGTTTAAATGGGCATGCGTGCTGAACATTCGAGTCTCATTCAAACACTGGAGTGGAGGGAGTTGCTATAGAAACTGAGCGCCAACACAACAACTGACAAGCAGGGAATCACATGACTTTTGCTGCTGTTTTCAAAGCTTTCTTTAAGTTTAGTCCCTAAAATCACACATATATTACATACAACTGTTCCTGACACTTCTCTTTTTTTTTTTTAACTCGCTTCTGTTGAATTTACTTAAAGGCAGGTTAGGTAAAAAAATGTATAAAAATTTTTTTTTCCAAATTTGTTTAAACTTTATTTATATATCAATACATAATTAAAATGTAAGTACTCTGAAATAGAAAGTATAAAAATCGAGTGTCTGTAGACCTCTCACGACTGTTTTAAAGACAGCTCATTATTTCCATTCACTCCACCCCCTCCCTTCTGGGCTCCTATAGATTATTTATCGTCTCTACTACGGCTCGCTAAGTAATGTCATGTTAGCTATATTACGCAGCTACGTGTGCTAATGACACATGCTTCATGAAAAATGAACAAAAAAAATATGTATGGGGGGCTTCCGGTGCGGTGCTACAACAAGATGGACGCATAATAACGAGCTCCTCAAGTCGGTTTGGGAAAAGTACCTCCTGTCAATATAAATAACACTGAGATCGTTTTAATTTAAGTATGAACGGAGGGAGAAAGCTAAGGAGTCAGATGATGAATAAAAATGCGAGTGATACGCAACAAAACCCAGAAGTGATTGAATCTACTGTACACGAGGAAAACGATGACAACCGAGGTGAAGCTAGTGTCACCGGGTGAAAACCTGGTGAATCTAAAAAGATTCCTCATTTGTTTTAAATCTGGCTCTGTTGAGTGTTGGCCATAACGAGCGCCAGCTGAAGCAAATCAGCTGCGCTTCATTGAAGCACGTGCTCAGGAAGAGGAGCATAAAAAGTGAGTGTTTGAGCAGTGTGAGCGCAGACGGGCAGGCAGAAGGGTGTGTGCTGACAATGGCGGTGAAGCAAGAAGGCTGAAGGTTCAATGCGAGGAACGGGCAGGCAGTAGTGTGTGTGCTGACAATGGCGGTGAAGCAAGAAGGCTGAAGGTTTAATGCCAGATCAGGAGTTCTACTGTGAGATTTCCTGAGGCATGCTCACTTGGTGAGTTTTCTGAAGAAACCACGAACAGCAACGCAATAAAGTAAGTGAGAGGATTATACAGAAGTGAGAGAGGAAACCACTGCAGGACATTGAGTGACTCACCGAGGAAAAGTTAAGTGCACCCTTTTGAGAAAACTACATTTGAAGATTGACCATCACCAGTGTGCAACTAACCTTTGTTTGCGGGCAGTGTGTGTGATCTTGTTGACAGAACAAAGCGTAGTAATTGGAACAACTGGGAGGATCGCTGTTGTGTTCATGCTGATCTTTTGAAACCATTATTCCTCGAGTCATCCACCCTACAGAGAGAAGAGAAACGAGTTGATTAATCAATGTGGAAATGAAGTGAGTTTGCAGTGTCTGAAAGAGTGAAGTGCACAAGTGTGAAGATTTACAAGAGTGATTTATGCACAAGTGTGGTGAGATCAAACGACTGCGTTTCCTCTGAAACTTTGATGGATGAATATTGACTTGTGACTGTGAAGATTCCTTCAAATTGATCTGTCTAAGCTGTGTCCAGGTTCCCACTCGAGTGGACGGTGTGGAGGGAAAGAGCTCAACGCACTCCGAGTATCACACTCCACGAGCACTGTCTCTCACGTCCACGAAAGTCCAGTCTCACAAACTCTCCAAACGACGCCGCCCCGCTACGCACGGAACGAGGGCAGAGGTGGGTAAATTACCAAAGTCCTGTATCACTTGTTATTGCCTGATCCACCGTTATTGTCTGTCCCTCAGAAGAGGTGAGGAAGCTGCTGTCATTCGATTGGCTGTTCTATGAACACGTCCACAAGCCGAGTCTGAGCCCCGTCACTGTCTGTTCCTCTGAAGAGGTGAGGAAGCTGCTGTCATTCGATCGGCTGTTCTATGAACACGTACACAAGCCGAGTCTGAACCCCGTCACTGTCTGTTCCTCTGAAGAGGTGAGGAAGCTGCTGTCATTCAATCGGCTGTTCTAGGAACACGTACACAAGCCGAGTCTGAGCACCGTCACTGTCTGTCCCTCTGAAGAGGTGAGGAAGCTGCTGTCATTCGATCGGCTGTTCAATGAACACGTACACAAGCCGAGTCTGAGCACCATCACTGTCTGTCCCTCAGAAGAGAGGTGGGGGAAGCTGCTGTTCATTCGATCGGCTGTCCTAAGAACATCTTCACGTGCCGAATACTTACCTGCTCTGTCCGTGGGGAAAGCTGAAGGCGAGAAGAAGCCTCTGTCCATCCTACAAGTACTTTCGGACAAGACGAAAAGACTAGAAGAAGCCATTGTCCCACCCACGAGCCAGTAGAGAAGAGAAATATCCCTTGCCCCCCTCAGTTCCTCTTCCCAAACCGGGTTCCAGCCACAAACGTTCTCAGCACTGTTTTTATTGTTTTAAATTAATAAAAAAAAAACTTACCTTTTAAAAGTCATTCTGTTGTCTGCCTCTTGGTGCCCTCTGGTGTCTGCTCCTCCGGAGTGTGGTAATTGTCCCTCGGCCCTAACATCGGTTACACTAGCACCGCTATGCTAGGGGAAGCTAGCACTGACCAGAGAGCTCTGCTTCAATCTTTAACGATGCTTCGTACAGAGCTAAAAGATTTTAAACAAGGAATGAGACGGGACCTGGACGAATTTAAAAACGACGTGAAGAAAGTTTTGAAAGACGACCTCTCGCAGTTTAAAGGTGAAGTTATGCAGGAGCTTCAGAGTCAAAACGCCAACATAGCTGAGACACAAACTCGAATAGCTGACATGGAGTAGGCCTGCTTGGAGATGAAAGAAACGCTACTGGCGGTGGTGAAAGAAAACACGCAGATGCAGGACAAAGTTGTCGATCTCGAGAGCCGATCAAGAAGAAATAATATAAGGATTTACGGGGTGCCGGAGGAAAAAGAAGGAAGATCTGTCACTGAGTTTGTTAACGAGTTGTTTAAACGCCACCTGACCCTGCCAGAGGGTCTCGAGCTCCGTGTCCAGCGGGCACACAGAGCATTGATTCCAAAGCCAGCAGCTGCCTCTTCCCCGAGATCAATAATCGTTAACTTTTTGGAGTTTCAAGTCAAAGAGTTGGTCCTGAGGAAAGCGTGGCAACAGAAGATCGAGATTAACGGGAAAAGACTTTACTTTGATAACGACTATGCAACAGACATCATGGAGAGGCGCAAGATGTACGGACCTATCAAAGCGGCTCTGACGGTATCAGACACCTTACACGAAGATGTGGGTGTACTGGGATTCCGGTCTGGTGATATACAGCACAGCCGATGAGGCAGCACGGGACCTGAATCGACGCGGAATCAGGGTGGAGGTGGTGACCAAAGCGAACACCGTCGCGGCAGCGGAGGAGCGACTGAATGCAGCGTTGCCATGGAAACGCACCACCAACACTTCAGACAGCGCAGCTCAGCGTGCAAGGGAGAGGTTGACGGAGTTCAGACGAGACTCACACCAAGATAACTGCAATGGATGATAAGATAAAGGCTACGTCGCGGAGTGAACTCGAATATCATTATCCTTTTTTGTTAAAAACAATATTACTTTTGCACTAAAGAATATTAGTCTGTTACGCACAAATCTGGGTCATATTAGATATAATGACTCTCGACTTAAATTTATAGATCAGTTGAACCGACAAGAGGGAGTGTTTTGCAGCAAGCACCAAATGTTGGACAATTCTAGTATTTGTGGGTTTTCTCTCACAGCTAGGGAGGGCCCCCACTACAGTGAGGCACAAAACCCTCCTCCCACCAACAGGGACCACAAGGGATGGATAAGTACATCTCCATTTTGGAAGTCACATTGTTCAGAGTTTAACTGTTGTTCTTTGGTTTTGTTCTATATGTTCAGTGTTGGATTGCCGCTCAAACTCGTTAGAAATGGCAGAGTATAATACTAAAATACTGACGTTGAATGTTAATGGTCTAAATAATCCTGTGAAGCGTAAGAAGATAATGACCAAATTAAAGAAGGATAAGCCACAGATTATTTTTCTACAAGAAACGCATCTGTCTAGTCTGGAGAGCGAGAAACTTAAGAGGTTTGGATATACCAACTCATTTTATAGCTCATACCGTCATGGATGTAGAAGAGGTGTGATCACACTTATATCCAACTCAGTGAAATTTGAATGTATCAAAAAAATTAGTGATAAAGAAAGGAGATTTATTTTTGTGAAAGGAAAACTCGAGAACGAAATGGTGACACTGGTTGACGTGTATGCTCCACCCAATAGTGCAAAACAATTCTTTAAAACCCTATTTGATACCATGATTTTAGAAATGGATGGAGTATTAATATGTGGTGGTGACTTTAATATTGTGATGAACAGTAAACTGGACACGACAACTAAAAATAAGCATAGCAACCCGGTTATGAGAATGGTCAAGAGAACACTTAAAGAATTTGGGATAGTTGATGTATGGAGGGAGTTACATCCTTCTAAAAGAGACTACACACACTATTCTCCCCCTAACAACAGCTATGCTAGAATCGATTACTTTTTCATGAATAAGAATGATTTAAATAGGGTAAAGAAATGTGAAATTCAACAAGCAGATGTGTCTGATCACTGTGCGGTTCTCCTTACAGTTAATTTGAAAGTACAAGAGAAAAATACGTTATGGAGGCTAAACGTAGGAATGTTAAATAACAAGTCAAATGTGGAGGAACTAAAGAAAGACATCATAATCTATCGAAATGAAAATGACAATGGAGAGGTTACCCCAGTTATTTTATGGGATGCTCTCAAAGCAGTTATAAGGGGAAAACTGGTTGCTAAGACGGCAGCAATTAAAAAAAACAGAGAGGAGGCCTACAAAAAGGAGAAGGAGAAGCTATTTATAACTTAACAACAACACAAGACTACACAAGACCCCTCACTACTTCCAAAAATTAAAGAATTTAGGGATAATATAGATAAAATACTAATCACAGAAATTGAAAATAAGACCAGATTTCTAAAACAATCCTATTATGAAGTGGGACAAAGGGCAGCCAAATTACTGGCAAAACAATTGAAAAAACAGCAAGCAGATCGGACAATTCACAAGATAAGGGATACAAATACGAATCAAATAATTCATGACTCCAAAGAGATTGGAACTCAGTTTATGAACTACTATAGAGATTTATACAGTCAGCTTCCCTCCGCGAATATCGACCAAATGAAAGCTTTTCTTAAGAAACTGGACTTACCATCAATTGGAAAAAATCAGAATGACCATCTGACTTCACCCATTACAAAAGCAGAGATAGAGAAAGCAATAAACAAACTAAAAACAAACAAATCTCCCGGCAGTGACGGTCTACCATCCGAGTGGTATAAAACATTTAATGAACAGCTTATACCTCTACTCGAAAAATCATTCAACTACACACTTGAACATGGTGAAATGCCTCCTTCCTGGAATGAAGCGGTAATATCAGTGATCCCCAAGAAAAACAACAGTGAGACTTGTTCAGACTATAGACCCATATCACTACTTAATGTTGACTATAAATTGTATACCTCAATTATCGCCAAAAGATATGAATATTTTATCAGTGACATTATAGATGAAGACCAGACTGGCTTTATTAAGGGACGTCAAGCCCAAGATAACACAAGGAGAACGTCTCGGTTACGTATGGTAACCCTCGTTCCCTGAAGGAGGGAACGGAGACGCCACGTTGGTGACCGACGAATATGGGGATATCGCTTCGATAGACCAATCTACTTTGAGTGTAAACTAAACGAGCCAATGCACATTGGCATGCAATTATTGCATCCAGCTGCCGCTGATCACTGCGTGAGTATAAGAGAGCAGCAGGTGCAATGCATACCAGTTTTTCGCTGAGGAGCCGAGCCGGGGACCCGGCAGCTCAGCGGCGGTACAGCAACCATAGCGACGGGACATGGCGTCTCCGTTCCCTCCTTCAGGGAACGAGGGTTACCATACGTAACCGAGACGTTCCCTTTCAGTCGGTCACTCTCGACGCCACGTCGGTGACCGACGAATATGGGATCCCTATCAAAGCGCCATGGGTGCTGCCCCTTCCAGTGACCTGTGCGAGCCGCCTGCGCCCCTAATAGGTGTAGGCTGGGGCTCAGAACAAGTAGCTCCACTCACCATTGTCAAAGCACTACCTCACTGGGTGAGATTGGATAACACTGGGAAAACGTACCCGGTCCGCTGGGAGCCGGGACGCTGCGGAAGCCCCATCCTTCCCGAAGGAGGTCTCGGAGGCAAATACACATATAGCATCCGTTTAGGAGTATACAGAGAAATTTGAGGTGATTAAAACCCTCTTGGGAAGGCAGAAGTCTGCCGGGGAAACACGGGCTCTAAGGCTATACCGTGGACTATACACATATGAGTACCGCTTAGGTCTCAATATGGAACCCACCCTTCCATGGTTCTCACGGATTCATCATGAAGGTCTGGCGCCGGATGTTCCGCCGCGTCCAGCTACTTAGGGTGATGGAGGATCTCAACAGGGTCTATCAAGAAGGCTATAGAACCTAGCGAACATGTTAGGGGTCGCCCAGCCCCGCAGCTCTACAAATATCTGTCAGCGAGGTGCCACGAGCCAGCGCCCAGGAGGATGCAACACTTCTAGTTGAGTGAGCTCGCAATCTGAACGGGCAGGGCACACCCTGAGCCTGATAAGCCAGGGTTATGGCATCCACAATCCAGTAGGCCATCCTCTGCTTAGAGACGGCACTCCCCTTCTGCCGGCCTCCGTAACAGACAAAGAGCTGGTCTGAGGTCCTGAAGCTTTGTGTCCGGTCTACGTAGCATCTTAATGCTCGGACGGGACAAAGCAAAGCCAGGGCTGGGTCTGCCTCCTCCAGGGGCAGCGCTTGCAGGTTCACCACTTGGTCTTTGAAGGGTGTAGTGGGAACCTTGGGCACGTAGCCAGGCCGGGGCCTTAGGATTACCTGGGAGTCAGCCGGCCCGAACTGTAGGCACGAATCGTCGACCGAAAATGCATGCAGGTCCCCTACCCTCTTGATGGAGGCAAGTGCAAGCAGGAGCAGAGTTTTCAATGAAAGAAACTTTAGCTCAACTGAATGCAAAGGCTCGAATGGGCCCTGCTGTAGTGATTTAAGCACTAGAGACAGGTCCCAAGAGGGTATACAGGGGGGCCGGGAAGGATTTAACCTCCTGGCCCCTCTAAGGAACCTGACGATGAGGTCATGCTTACCCAGAGACTTCCCATTCACGGGGTCATGATACGCAGCAATAGCGGCAACCTGGACTTTGAGGGTGGAGGGAGACAGCCTTCGCTCCAACCCTTGCTGCAGAAAGGATAGCACGACCGCAATCGGGCATCTTCGGGGGTCTTCTCGGCGAGAAGAACACCACTCAACGAACAGGTTCCACTTCAAGGCGTAAGCGTGTCTCGTAGACGGTGCTCTCGCCGAAGTGATGGTGTTCACTACCTCTTGGGGTAGGTCACCTAGAACCTCCGCGTCCCGTCCAGGAACCAGACATGGAGTTTCCAGAGGTCTGGACGCGGGTGCCAGATGGTGCCCCGTCTCTGAGTCAGTAAATCCCTTCTCAGAGGAACCGCCCAAGGAGGGGCTGTCGAGAGGAGCACTAGTTCGGGGAACCAGGTCCGAGTAGGCCAGTATGGTGCTACTAGCAAGACTTGCTCCTCGTCCTCCCGGACTTTGCACAATGTCTGTGCGAGAAGGCTCACTGGGGGAAACGCATACTTGCATAGGTCCCGCGGCCAGCTGTGTGCCAGTGCGTCCGTGCCGAGAGTTCCCTCGGTCAGGGAGTAGAACAACTGGCAGTGAGAGGTCTCTGGAGAAGCAAACAGGTCGACCTGAGCGACTCCGAACCGTCTCCAAATCAGCTGGACCGTCAGGGGATGGAGTCGCCATTCTCCCGGGAGCATTGCTCGAGACAGCTCGTCGGCTGTACGATTGAGCAGGCCTGGAATGTGAATGGCACGAAGTGACCTCAGAACCTTCTGACTCCAAAGGAGGAGGTGGCGAGCGAGTTGCGACATGCGACGGGAGCGCAGACCACCTTGTCGGTTGATGTACGCAACGGTCGCAGTGTTGTCCGTTCGGACCAGCACATGCTTGCCTCGTAAGAGACCTTTGAGACGGTTCAAGGCAAGTTGTACTGCTAGCAACTCTAGGCAATTGATGTGCCAATGCAGCTGCGGGCCCGTCCAAACCCCTGAGACTGCATGCCTGTTGTACGTTGCCCCCCAGCCGGTGGTGGAGGCATCCGTGTAAACCACAGCATGCCTGGAGATCTGCTCTAGGGGCACCCCCGCCCAGAGAAATACAAGATCTGACCACGGGCTGAGGGTTTGGCGACAGGCCGGTGGAACTTGGACCCGGTGAGTGCCACGCTTCCACGCCCACCTCGGGACTCGGCCATAAAGCCAGTGCTGGAGCGGTCTCATATGTAACAGGCCGAGCGGTGTAAGTGCCGCCGCGGCCGCCATATGCCCCAGGAGCCTCTGAAAAAGTTTCAGTGGAACCGCTGTCCTGCCCTTGAACGTATTCAAGCAGGCTAGCATGGCATCCGTGAAACGGCATCCTTAAAAGGACGACCCGTCGTCTTTAAAAAGACGCACCCGTGAAGCTCTTTTAGATAAAATTTGCTCTTTTAGGAAAATGCTCTTTCAGTGCTGAGGCGCACAGGGGAGATGGCCGCTTGCCACACGACAGGGGATAGTGCAGCCTGAAGTGTGCAACCCACTCGATACTGGAACGACCGCCGCTGTAGCGCCGTCCCGCCAACACAGGAAGCTTCCCAGAGTGTGCTGAACTCGCAGTTCACCGTAGACACAGTTCAAGGTAAGCAGAACGACACTGTCGCTCGGCTTCGAAGCGAAAAGCTGGTATGCATTGCACCTGCTGCTCTCTTATACTCACGCAGTGATCAGCGGCAGCTGGATGCAATAATTGCATGCCAATGTGCATTGGCTCATTTAGTATACACTCAAAGTAGATTGGTCTATCGAAGCGATATCCGCATATTCGGCGGTCACCGACGTGGCGTCGAGAGTGACCGACTGAAAGGGAACTTTATATATTATCAACCATATTTTAGAAAAGGGAAAATGTGCAGCCTTAATAAGCCTTGATGCAGAGAAGGCTTTTGATAGCGTAAATTGGACTTTTCTATATCAGGTACTTGAGAAATTTGGACTTAACGACAAAGCTGTCAGATGTATTAAAACGCTTTACCAAAACCCGACCGCAAGGATTAAAATAAATGGCAGTCTAACTGAGAGCATAAATTTAGGACGATCTACCAGACAGGGCTGCTGTCTTTCTCCAACCTTGTTTGCAATCTTCATAGAGCCCCTGGCACAAGCAATCAGGCAAAATAGTAATCTTAAAGGAATAGAGGTTGGGGAAGAGGAACATATCATTGGACTTTTTGCCGATGATGTGGTCTGCTTTTTAGAGGACCCAGACACATGCATTCCCATACTAATCAACCAACTCGAAACATTTGGCTTTTATTCTGGATACAAACTTAATTTGACCAAAACACAGATTTTAACAATTAACTATTTACCTTCCAAAATCATACAACAAAAATATCATCTGAACTGGAAAGCAACAAAAATGAAATATCTTGGGGTCACTTTAACACAAAACACTGATGATCTATATGAACATAATTATGTCAAACTAGATAAGAAAATTAAGAGTGATTTTGACAGGTGGGCTCTCCTTCCGCTAGACATTGGTTCACGAATAGAGACCATAAAAATGAGTGTTCTACCCCGACTTCTTTACCTCTTTCAGTCACTACCCATTGAGATACCCGAAAAACAATTCAGACTGTGGGACAAAATCATGTCAAGGTTTATATGGAATGGCCGCAGACCGAGAATCAAATTTGAAACATTACAGATAAAAAAGGACAAGGGGGGTTTGGCACTGCCATATCTTAAGGGATATTTTCATGCTGCACAAATTAGGCATGTAATTTGTTGGTGTGACAAAGATTATATAGCCAAATGGAAGGATTTAGAAAAATCGGTACAAGGAAGAGAAATTCAAAGTCTTATTGGAGACAGAGAAGAAGCAATGAGTGTAATTAAACAGGTGAATACAGTCACTCAGTTTACGTTAAAAATATGGTTTAATCTGGTACGAAAATACAAATTGGAGAAAGAGCTAGGACTGCTTCGGTGGATAGCTTATGACAAGGGTTTCATCCCTGGTTCCCTTGACCAAAGATTCAAACAATGGATTCCTAATGGATTAACAGCAATTTGTACACTAATTAAAAATGAGAATTTCATGAGCTTTCAGGAGATTAAACAAAAATATGATCTAAGTAACCAAGATCATTTCAGATATTTGCAGATAAGGGACTTTTTCAATAAAAAAATAAAACCCAGTGTAAATTTGGACAAAAATCCAACAATCAAAAGCATAACTGAAGCCTACAATGCAAATAAAATTAGAATAATCTCTACAATTTATGGACATATAATGGAGGCAAGAGGGAATACAACGATGTATGTAAAATTGAAGTGGCAGAGAGAGTTGGGAGTGAACATATCTGATGATGAATGGTCATATATTTGGAAAACACAGCAATCAACAACATCGTGTGTCTGGAGGTTACATTGCTGGAAAAATTTAATTAGATTTTTTATAACACCCAAAATTAGGAATAAACATACTTCATTACCACAGCCATGTTGGAGAAGCTGTGGAGATGTAAACGTGAATCATTCGCATGTGTTCTGGCTCTGTCCTAAGATCGCAAAATTTTGGGAAGATGTTCACTTAGTTATAGTCAAAGTTCTGGGTTATGCTGTACCCAAGTCCTGTACATTATTATATCTTGGTGTCATTACGGGAAATGTGTTGAAAGAAGATAGATACATATTGAAAATTATGTTAGCAGCCTGTAAAAAGGCAATTACAAGAAAATGGTACAAGATTGACCCACCATTACAGGACGATTGGATGACAGTTATGGACGAAATACATATTATGGAACAACTGACCTACAGAATAAGGACTCAAGAGGATCAATACTGCCAAAAGTGGGAGAAATGGACTGAATACATACAATCGACAGAACAAAGACCATCACATTAACATTGAGAAAGGATAAAACTGTAGAAGCATGGTGATCCAACATGTTCTTTTTCATTCCTTTGTTTGTCTGTTTGTTTTTTTCTTTTTTTTTTCTTTTTTGTTTGTTTTGTTTTGTTACCCCCTACCCCATCTGTATAATGTTTAAAGAAAAACAATAAAAAGAAAGTATCAAAAAAAAAAATATGTATGATCAAAATACAAAAAGAAAGATTTACCTGTCCAGCAGAAATAAAGCCATCAAGGAGTCACTTTTCAGCCCCTTGAGTTCCCTCAGTTCTCGCCATCGCTGGAAAGCCACGCTGATATTAACTCTTTTTATCAGAGTACTTACATTTTAATTATGCATTGATATATATAGAAAGTTTAAACAAATTTGGAAGAAAGTTGTTTATACATTTATTACCTACCCTGCCTTTAATATAACATATAAATGAAGTCTTCGAATCAGTCCGTTAGCATCTTACCCTTTTCAGATGAGGTAACGTTAACATTAGGCTAACTCCATAGATGGAGCTGTTTGTTAAAGTTTGGGATTTTTATTACATATTTATGTGTAGATGAGAGCATTTGACAGGTCTGTGAAAGGTTTGCTGTGTTTTTTTTTTGTTTTGTTTTTTATGGGTGATTGGAAATAGGCTCATTTATTTAACCGAAAGTTAAACATATAAACTGTAAATTAACCGGTAATCGGTGACGTCACTTAAATCAGCGCGACAGTAATATGCCCATTGAAATTGAATGCACTTTAGTACAATGCAAATACATAAAAGAACTAGAGATATGATGACTAGTTGCCTGTAAGTATTGTTATGGTGCAAAAAGTCAAACTTCAGAGGCATGTCATCAATAACCTTTAATGAAATGTAAATGTACATCCAAGCTTAGCTGCAGGAATCTGCGAGGGCAATGGACAAGAACATTGGTGCGGGCTTAGTAACAATTACCCTTGTATGGTTGTCTATTTACAATAAACATTATAGTGCTGTCAAAATGAATGATTAATCCAAGTGATTAATCAAAAACTAAAAATGAAAAATAACTCCTAATCCTGATACCTTCTTGATTGATAGATTCCTGTATTGGCTACATAAAGTACGTCTGCTATGTCCAGTATTGGGGGGGGGGGGGGGGGTAAGGAGTTACAAAGTTGGTATAGCCTAATTATCACAACATTGTTGTCAATCGCAAATGCTAATTTATTCAAACGTCTCGCTACCGAACTACCTACAGGAGCTTAATTTGTGGATGACGAAGAGAAAGCACCCATTTGGTAAATGAGCCAGTAGTGAGAAATAATAACTTTTAAGTAGGGTCTGGTGCCATTTCGATACTTTTAAAACAGTACCGGTGCCTAAACGGTACCTGAACTGATACTTAAAAAAAAAAAGAGCAACAAAAAAAAAAAAACTATGGATAACATTAAAGAACATTACAAATATTTAAAATAAATCCATAGCTTTCACCTTGGATGCTCTCATTTCCCAAGTTGTGCTTCCCTTACCCTAATGCTAATAAATGTATTTCACAATCTGGGTCATTATTTAATACAAAACCACACATAATGTTTCTACTGTATCTCTGTCACTCACTCTGATATTTAGTTGATTAGCAATTCTGATGATTGCTGTCTTTCACTGTCTTTGATCAGTTCTGTGAATTACTGTATGGTCATTCTTTATAAAGTAGCAACAATGTTATTTGTAAAGTACAGTACTGTGCAAAAGTCTTAAGCACATTAGTATTTTCACCCCAAAAAAGGGGTTTGAGCCAGTTATTTATATCTTTTGCTGTAGTGTGTCAGTAGGAAACATCAGTTTGCATTAATTTTTATAATAATCTAGTGTGATTTTTGAATGCACAAGCAGTCTGACAACGGCAAAATGAATGTTTGGAAATGTAAACTGATATTTTATACTGACATACACTACAGCAAAATATATAAATAACTGGCCAAACACCATTCTTTTAAGTGAAAATACTAACGTGCCTAAGACTTTTGCACAGTAGCTAGTGTATGTATAAAGTATGTATAATTAAATTAAGTACCATATATCTAAATAAGTGTAATTAAAGTATATGTTCATTCATATGTGTTAAGGGCTAGATTGTCGCAGGAGGAAACAGCTGTGGTGTGATGAGCGGTGACAAGCGAAAACTTTACCGTAGATGGGAAACGACTGCTCCCTCGTGACCTTGTGTAAACTGTATTTATGACAAAGAACTGCACAGATACGGATATTCTAACAATCTATCGATAAACACACACCTTGTGTCCTCTGTGTTTGAGTCCGCTCGCGCTGCTCCGCTAGCGGTCTGCGGATTGAAGAGCACGCTGAAAGACAGAGAGGAGACCGGTCTGATGCCGGATTCATATGAAATTTAAGGGGACTGACTCTCAGGCGATCACAAATTTGTGTACAGTTTATGGAGCTAAATGCTACAGCACCACTAAAAAAGCCTAGCAAAGCCCCTGCTTCTTGTGTACATTTTGGAGAACCAGGACAAACATTTCAATCGATCGCTCAGACATTTAAAAGGCACTGAAATTTGCTTTCTCTTATTTGGTTCGATGCATACCGGTTCCATACCCAACCCTACTTTCAAGAAATATATTTTTTGATAAACGAACCCAAAACTGGCTATGTCCTTGCTGGAGTGTGATGTGATCTGTGTCATGTGCAGGTGCGATGGATCGCGTACAAGTCAAGTCACCTTTATTTATATAGCGCTTTAAACAAAATACATTGCGTCAAAGCAACTGAACAACATTCATTAGGAAAACAGTGTGTCAATAATGCAAAATGACAGTTAAAGGCAGTTCATCATTGAATTCAGTGATGTCATCTCTGTTCAGTTTTACAGTCTGTGCAATTATTTGCAATCAAGTCAATGATATCACTGTAGATGAAGTGACCCCAACTAAGCAAGCCAGAGGCGACGGCGGCAAGGAACCGAAACTCCATCAGTGACAGAATGGAGAAAAAACCTTGGGAGAAACCAGGCTCAGTTGGGGGGCCAGTTCTCCTCTGACCAGATGAAACCAGCAGTTCAATTCCAGGCTGCAGCAAAGTCAGATTGTGCAGAAGAATCATCTGTTTCTTGTGGTCTTGTCCTGGTGGTCGTCTGAGACAAGGTCTTTACAGGGGATCTGTATCTGGGGCTCTAGTTGTCCTGGTCTCCGCTGTTTTTCAGGGATGTAGAGGTCCTTTCTAGGTGCTGATCCACCATCTGGTCTGGATACATACTGGATCCGGGTGACTGCAGTGACCCTCTGATCTGGATACAGACTGGATCTGGTGGCTACGTTGACCTTGGAATAAGAGAGAAACAGACTAATATTAGCGTAGATGCCATTCTTCTAATGATGTAGCAAGTACATCGGGTGTTATGGCAAGTGTTCCCGGTTCCGGTTTACCTAATTAATGCAGCCTAAAAATCCTTTGGATATTAAAAAACGGATTTGGATATTAAAAGCATATTAGTATGTTATGTGTAAGCCAGGTTAAAGAGATGAGTCTTTAATCTAGATTTAAACTGCAAGAGTGTGTCTGCCTCCCGAAAACAATGTAAGGTAGGTTATTCCAGAGTTTAGGCGCCAAATAGGAAAAGGATCTGCCGCCCGCAGTTGATTTTGATATTCTAGGTATTATCAAATTGCCTGAGTTTTGAGAACGTAGCGGATGTAGAGGATTATAATGTAAAAGGAGCTCATTCAAATACTGAGGTGCTAAACCATTCAGGGCTTTATAAGTAAAATAAATTCTATACGATGTTTGATAGGGAGCCAGTGCAGTGTTGACAGGACCGGGCTAATATGGTCATTCTTCCTGGTTCTAGTAAGAACTCTTGCTGCTGCATTTTGGACTAGCTGTAGTTTGTTTACTAAGCATGCAGAACAACCACCCAATAAAGCATTACAATAATCTAACCTTGAGGTCATAAATGCATAGATTAACACTCCTGCATTTGACATTGAGAGCATAGGCCGTAATTTAGATATATTTTTGAGATGGAAAAATGCAGTTTTACACATGGTAGAAACGTGGCTTTCTAAGGAAAGATTGCGATCAAATAGTACACCTAGGTTCCTAAGTGATGACGAAGAATTGACAGAACAGCCATCAAGTCTTAGACAGTGTTCTAGGTTATCACATGCAGAGTTTTTAGGTCCTATAATTAACACCTCTGTTTTATCAGAATTTAGCAGTAAGAAATTACTCGTCATCCAGTTTTTTATATCGACTATGCATTCCATTAGTTTTTCAAATTGGTGTGTTGCACCGGGCTGCGAAGAAATATAGAGCTGAGTATCAAACAAATAGGGTGTCAGAATTATGTGATTATATGGTATGTGTTTATACTTCTCATCCAACCACAATCCAATTCACTCCATCCAGATGGCGTGATTTATCTGGATAGGTTTTTTTGTTTTTTTGAATGATGACAAGCCGGAATGAAAATGAAATAGCAGTAACGAAGCTATTTTTAAAATTTAAGGAGTAGAAAGTACAAATACTTGCGTGAAAATGTAGGGAGTAGAAGTAAAAAGTCAGCTGAAAAATAATTACTCAAGTATAGATACCCCAAATTTCTACTTAAGTAAGGCAACAAAGTATTTGTACTTCATTACTTGACACCTCTGGTCCAGTCAGACCTGAACGTCCATAAAACATCTTAATCAAGTGTACATCACAAACAAGAACACATTATTTGAGGACATAAGCAAAAAAGAAGCATGTTCTGATTTAGCACATTTTATTGTTTTTGAACAGTTTAGCATCTGTTAACCAAACTAAAATACCAATTACAAAATACTTAATTATTATATAAAGGTATAGTTTACCCAAAAATGAAAATTCTGTCATTTACACACCCTCATGTTTCAAAACTGTATATGTTCTGACGATATTGTTTTCACGTTTGCTTTACTGGGACAATGACAAATAAGAATCTTCAAGATGATAAAAATCTATTTAAAGGTCCTGTTCTTCATGCTTTTTTGAAGCTTTGATTGTGTTTACAGTATGCAATATAACGTGTTCATGTTTCGCTTGAAAAAAAAAAACAGTATTTTTCACACAATTCACCTATCGGTATACCGCTGTTTTCACTATCATAAAAACGGGCTGATGACTTCCTTGTTCTATGAAGTCCCTCCTTCAGAAATACGTAACGAGTTCTGATTGTGCCAGCGGTTCCTGTGTTGTGATTCGACAGCAGCTGAGTGCACGCGGCCCTCATGGAAACGCGATTGGGCTAGTTTTGGACTAGTTTTGAGAAGCAAGTGGGCAGGATTTGTTTTGAAAACATGGCAATCCTGATCTGAACGCACGTGCTGGAGATGTACTTATAATCACAGGAGCATTTTTACTGAAGACAGAACGTATTCGATTTTTTTGCACAGCCCTACCATCTAGTTAACAAAGCTGAACAGCGTTGCCCTTTGTGTAATAAGTTACAGAAACTGTTAAACGCACCAAATTAAATAATAAAATACCGGTCTATAAACAACACCTTCTCCAGACAAAGAGGGAACTGCTCCATCTTTCAAGAATAATCTTTGTTCGAATCCGGCTTTAAACTGATTGAGATTGAGGAAGCTGTCCTCAGCAAAATGTGCTGCACATAGTTTTACATGTGTATTATAATTTTCGGGAACCGAGTTAAACATAAATTGTAACCATTGATCTCTAAGTACAGCGTCCCTGGGAAGGCCAAACAAAGGTGATTGGACTCTGAGATGAAAATAACCAGCGTTTCGACAACATGGCGACAAACGCAAGTCTTCCTCTTCTCCGTCGGAGCGTAACAAGACCACGCCCCCTTTTTTGTGTATTCCTGTGGGCGGAGGTTAGTCAAAAAACTGTTTTAGTGACGTCATTACTACAGGAACTAGAGGGATGTAGTCCAAACGGGTCGTTCGTTGTAAGCGAATTCTGTTAAATAAAATATCTCACTTGGCAGTGATCACGAAGAATGGGACCTTTAAGAAAGAATTACTCATTGCAGCAAGTTGTTTTATTTGCCTTAAAATTAGCTGTAACTTAATAAAACCTAGTAAGTATAACAACTAAGTAAAGATAACTTAATATATTTAATTAAGGTAAACTACTGGATATTATAGTGCATAGTGCGAACTACGGGGGAGCTAGGGGGAGCTCGGCTCCCCTTAATAACACATGGGGTCCCCTGATAACGAGAAATGTGAAAAAATTTTTGGGGGGGGGTCTCAAAAAATATTGACAATGTGAATATTGTGAAGTGCAATTTCAGTTGTGTAATGTAATCATGATGGAGTATTAAGTGTAAAATAGCAAAAATATTATTCATTCATGCATGACGGCGAATAAAACCTAATTTACTTCAATAAAGATTACTATACATGCTATTCTTGTAATGAGCATTAAGGTGTGGGGACGCTGCGCTGCAAATTCCACATATGTTAGTACGCCATAGATTCGTAGAAAAAAATAAACGTTGGAGGCCATTTAACACGCGCAAAGTCCTTAATTCATTCTGCAGTTATAGCATCATAGCAATGGCAAAAAGAAAACAAAGGCAGATTTTATTGGTTTTATTAAGAAATTGTGTAGTGATGACGTACATGAGGAGTGGATTAATGGCGAAATAAGCAGCACTGCTCAGTTTGACCTATCAATTTGTGTCTACAAAGTTTAAGGGGCAGTTCACATATCGCGCCTTAAAACACGTGGAAAACGCTAGGCGTGCCGCTTTCTCCTTCTCCAAAGCGCTCGGGCAGTTGCTAAGCAACCATGACCTGCTCTCTCCATGAAGACGCGGAAATCCCCCCCCCCCCAAAGTGGACTCCCCCAAAGGACACGGTATAGTTCGAACACTGTTATAGTGTGTGTATTTGTACTGTGGGTTTTTTCATCTGAGGCCAAAGTTTTATATTGATAGTTGTAAGGGTTTTTGACTGGAGAATTTGATTTTGACATGGAAGTTTGCACAAGTTTGTTAATAAAAAATTGTTTGGTAAATTGTTTCATGAGGTGTGTGTTAGAAATCGAGAAAAACTAAGACAGCATTTAGTAAAATTGAAACAATTGGAAAATCTTTGGGATAAGCAATGCACACAGATTACATAAAATCAGCATCAGCATTCTAGCATTTGTAAAACTGCATTTTTCCATCTCAAAAATATATCTAAATTACGACCTATGCTTTCAATGTCAAATGCAGAAATGTTAATCCATGCATTTATGACCTCAAGGTTAGATTATTGTAATGCTTTATTGGGTGGTTGTTCTGCACGCTTACTGTGCGTTCACACCGCCGGCGTCGAGAGCGTCCAAGTGGCCGGAAGTCATTCATTTTCAATGTAAGCCAGCGGCGAGGAGCGGCGCGACTTGGTCGTTGAGAGCATCGAGGAGAGTTGAAATCAAGGCAACTTTATGGTAATGAGCTATGACGCGGTTGGGCAGCAACCAATCGGAACGTAGAAAAATGGATAACAGAAAGCGCAAATGCGGCGCTGAAAAGTTCTGAATAAATAAGAAGAAAGCTTTGGAAACTGACGCGGCCAAATGTTCTAAGCTGAGCACTTCCTCAAAAAAACTAACGGAGACGACGAGGCCGGTATGTAAGCTATCGTTAAGGTAGTTAGGAGCAGTTCAAGATGCTAGCGACATTGCAAAACAACGTTGTTTGCAAACCACCGCTCATGTATCAAACTTTTTCTTGTAGCTCTTCAGAAGCAGCCGCCTCTAGTCCAGTTTGCTGCTAACAGTGAAGTGCAAGGCCCAGTAACGTTACCAAGCTCCAGTCATGAGCCCAACACACCAGAATGGGCAGGTAGGATTGTCATTCAGAAGAACTAATAGTAATGAAAAGCCCTGCTCAATGAAAAATGCCCTGAGATAATTAATGATACCTGATGATTCAGCAATACATTAATGAAACTGAGATGATACAGTCGTTAGAAAGTGCAATACATTTTATTTTAATCTTTATTTTATATTTTGTTTTATATATTTGTTTTTATTAGATTTTTTTTCTTTATTTCAATGTTTGGATATTTATTAATAATAAATCTTAAAAGAAAAGAGATTCTTATCCTATCCTGTTATTTACTGTTCTAATAAATCTTCACTGTGAAGCAAAACTTAGGCTATTGTTTTTGGACTGAATTGGAAATGATGATGTTTTTAAAAATACAATGAATTACAAGGCTGTAGGGAATTATATTCTGAGGTTTTAATTACATTATTTTAATATAGTCAGTTGTGAACTAAAGTGGGCCTGTCTATGGCATGAAACTCCAGGGCTGAAAATGAGTCCCAATCCGTCCCTTGCGCCGCACCTGGGCTGTCTTCTATTCAGAGTTATCAACCCTGTGCCCTATTACTTTAGAAGATTTCACCATCCACTTTGAGTGATTTAAAATACTTAAAGTTGTGCTTTAAGTTTATTACATAATTAGCCTTTTTATTATTATTACAAATTCAGTTTGAAACTATATAGCAGCCTGGTCCTCGCGATTATTCTCCCTTAGAAGTGCCCTCTGAAAGCATTAATCTTGCAGATTAGAACGCAACCATTGTTTCGTTTGTGCGAGAGAAAAAAACCGGTACGTTGATCAAGTGAGTTATCTTTTTAAAAACATTCCAAAAGACATATGTCTCATATAACAATATTGGTAAAACAGTGTGTTAGAGGTTTTCACTTATATTAAATGTTAACACTCAAATCACTACGGAAGTTCTAAGCGGCCTTCTTGTTATATAACTGATGGGGTGTTGTACACTGTCTGGGATTTAACGATGTAGGCTATTTGTGATGTGCTTCTTGTCCTTATTATTAATCTTTATTGTTAACTTGAAATGTGATGTATATGTAAAATGCATAGGCTAATTTAATTCAGTTTTGTTCTATAATGTTGTAATCGTTTTTTTTCTGCATGCACACACTGCACATGAACGATCTTTTCAAACAGAGGCTTGTAACGTACATGATATCTGCCACAGCATATAATGACTACTAAAAATTATATATAATTTTATTTCAAATAAATGGAAAATTAAAAGTGAGTTTAATCCAAGCAGCTCAAATAGTTCTGCATCCTTCTGAAGACGCTCCGTCTGTGTTCGCGGTGTTGCCATTTAAACATGTTAATTACAAAAACTAAACGTTTGGTGTACTGTCTCTGGAAAAATCAACAGTGATTGATTAGCCTTTATTTATGTACAGTATTGTAGATGTTATTACCTAGGCGAAGCAAAATTTGCTGAAATAAATGCTACAGTAAGAGCGCCTGCATGGTTGTCCATCAGATGCCTGTTAAACTTGAGTTCGTTACTATAGCAACAGTAAAACTGCCATGTCGTTATAACGAGAAAACAAACTTTCATTATGTCGAGATAACGAGAAAATTAAGTCGTTATAACGAGAAAACAAAAAGGAAAAAAAATTATAATGCATGGCCGCTTAGAACTTCCGTAAATCACAGTATTTTTATAGTAAATTAATTTTTCATTTAATTTTAAATGAATGTACCTAAAGTAACACAAATTTATAAACAAGTGAGTGATTTTGTTGTTTTTACAGAATTAGAATATAGAATACTCTCTACAAATGTGTTTGTGTGTGAATACATATATATATAGAGAGAAACAGTATATACACTGTTTGCAAAAGTTTTTTTTATGTTTTTAAGTGTTCATTTAATTCATATTGGCAAATAAACCAAATATTTAACAGAAATTATGTCAGATTAAACAAATGGTTTAAACTGCAGTGGTGGCTGGATGCTGCACAGGTGACAGGATGTATGGGCGAAGAGGACATGTCTCCCAGCAGCCAGCTATCACCAAAGCCATGTACCCTCTTAAGCCACCTGCAAACTGCAGAAGTGGCCCACACAAAAGTCATGTGTGCTTCCATCACCCACCCATCACCGACCACCTCCATACATTTCCAACAGCATAATAATGCAGTGTAGCTAACAACTGAATTTAAAGCATTGTTTCTTCTTATTGCCCTCTGAAGATGTGAAGCCTGATGTTGAAGGGCCAGACTGGAGAGGGGCCTGATGTTAGAGGCCCAGGGTGGAAAGGGCCTGATGTTGGAGAGCCAGACTGGAGAGGGCCTGATGTTGAAGTGCCAGACTGGAGAGGGCCTGATGTTGGAGGCCTGAACTTAAAAGGCAAAGGCCTGGTTGATGCACAGGTATCTATATCTCCAAGGATCCTTCCATTGCAACAGGCCCCAGGATGGCCAAAACTTTCTCTTCCATCAGTCTTGTTTGCTACCCTCTTACATGCCACAGCCCTCCGTTTTGTCACTTGCGAAGTCCCTCCACTTATTCCTGACCTCTTATCATTCATCATTTATTTTTTGAGTGATTTCTGCCCAGATTTTATTTTTGTCAGCATTTGTAATGCTATTTTTCAGCTTTGAAAATAGCTGGACTTTATTATTTTCCACCTCCTCAAAAAAGAACTGCAATTTCATGCTTTGAAAATGGTTTTCTTGTCATTTTCATTAACAGAATGGCAAGAAGACATAAATAGGAAAAATTTAGCAAAATAAGCAATCCACAACAGTACATCAAAGTTTTTCAAAACCCATCTTTTTCAATTGTGGTTAAGTAGCCTATCAATATTAAATAAGAAATAGTATTTATATGAAATTGTGAAATTATTGACATTGGGATCAGAAAAGAGCACATTTTTAACTCTGTGTGTGTATAATGTATTGCAGAACAAATGAATGATTCGTTATTATTCGACTCCTGGAACATCATTTCAAAAGCGTAATTCGAGTCGAAGAGAAGAGAAAATAAAACCATGTTACTGTAGGTGGCGGTATGTGCTCATGTCTCCAGTCAGCCATTAGATCGAAGAAGAAGAACGATGGCTCAGACCAACGTAGTTTGAACCATGGATCTGCGACACAGGTACCATGGTTTCGGGAAACAGTCGTGACTAGCTAGTTCGTTTTCATAACGATGCATCGTACTATGGTGGTTAATCTGCGAGCTACGTCGTTGTACGGGAAATGCACCCGTTAGGTGACATTTCAGCACTTGAAAAACGAAGAGCGACTCCTATAGACCCTTTTACTGTTTGTACACAATGATGATGTAGCAACGTATGCGCGCGCATTTTGGCAACAAACTATGGCGAGAATCAGAAGCATGTCAAGCTACGCGAGCGGATTAAGCAACACAGACAGAGAAAGTTATTTTAAAAAGTTGACTTTATCAAATGGTATTCGGCTACCAGATCCGTGTACTATAGTGGAGTGGATAGAAGACATTAGCAGATGGCCAAATATACAGTAGCCGGATATATATAACGTATTTAGTTGAGAAACCGAGCGTGTACACCAGAGAGAAATTACGAGCATATAAATCACTGAATGCTTATGAATACGTTGTCTGTGGGCATGTACAGAACGTCAAATACCACGACATCGACTCAGAGTTTTGTGTGTTAAAATCAGAAATTCTCCCTAGTCAAAGACAAGGACACAGGACAACGATGTATGAGGCTTGGGTTATAATCAACCAATGAGAGAACTACAACCCGAATTCCGGAAAAGTTGGGACGTTTTTTAAATTTTAATAAAATGAAAACTAAAGGAATTTCAAATCACATGAGCCAATATTTTATTCACAATAGAACATAGATAACGTAGCAAATGTTTAAACTGAGAAATTTTACACTTTTATCCACTTAATTAGCTCATTTAAAATTTAATGCCTGCTACAGGTCTCAAAAAAGTTGGCATGGGGGCAACAAATGGCTAAAAAAGCAAGCAGTTTCGAAAAGATTCAGCTGGGAGAACATCTAGTTAATTGATATCAGGTCTGTAACATGATTAGCTATAAAAGCTTTGTCTTAGAGAAGCAGAGTCTCTCAGAAGTAAAGATGGGCAGAGGCTCTCCAATCTGTGAAAGACTGCGTAAAAAAATTGTGGAAAACTTTAAAAACAATGTTCCTCAACGTCAAATTGCAAAGGCTTTGCAAATCTCATCATCTACAGTGCATAACATTATCAAAAGATTCAGAGAAACTGGAGAAATCTCTGTGTGTAAGGGACAAGGCCGGAGACCTTTATTGGATGCCCGTGGTCTTCGGGCTCTCAGACGACACTGCATCACTCATCGGCATGATTGTGTCAATGACATTACTAAATGGGCCCAGGAATACTTTCAGAAACCACTGTCGGTAAACACAATCTGCCATGCCATCAGCAGATGCCAACTAAAGCTCTATCATGCAAAAAGGAAGCCATATGTGAACATGGTCCAGAAGCGCCGTCGTGTCCTCTGGGCCAAGGCTCATTTAAAATGGACTATTTCAAAGTGGAATAGTGTTTTATGGTCAGACGAGTCCAAATTTGACATTCTTGTTGGAAATCACGGACGCCGTGTCCTCTGGGCTAAAGAGGAGGGAGACCTTCCAGCATGTTATCAGCGTTCAGTTCAAAAGCCAGCATCTCTGATGGTATGGGGGTGCATAAGTGCATACGGTATGGGTAGCTTGCATGGAAGGCTCTGTGAATGCTGAAAGGTATATAAAGGTTTTAGAGCAACATATGCTTCCCTCCAAACAACGTCTATTTCATGGAAGGCCTTGTTTATTTCAGCAGGACAATGCAAAACCACATACTGCAGCTATAACAACAGCATGGCTTCGTCGTAGAAGAGTCCGGGTGCTAACCTGGCCTGCCTGCAGTCCAGATCTTTCACCTATAGAGAACATTTGGCGCATCATTAAACGAAAAATACATCAAAGACGACCACGAACTCTTCAGCAGCTGGAAATCTATATAAGGCAAGAATGGGACCAAAGTCCAACAGCAAAACTCCAGCAACTCATAGCCTCAATGCCCAGACGTCTTCAAACTGTTTTGAAAAGAAAAGGAGATGCTACACCATGGTAAACATGCCCCGTCCCAACTATTTTGAGACCTGTAGCAGAAATCAAAATTGAAATGAGCTCATTTTGTGCATAAAATTGTAAACTTTCTCAGTTTAAACATTTGCTATGTTATCTATGTTCTATTGTGAATAAAATATTGGCTCATGTGATTTGAAAGTCTTTTAGTTTTCATTTTATTAAAATTTAAAAAACGTCCCGGAATTCGGGTTGTATGTCCTCACAGCAAACTGCACCTGCATGGCGGGGGAAGTAACGTAAGGGTATTATTTGGTGTTGTGGGCTTGTAGTTGACATACAAAAATGAATAATGCTTCAGTGTTACTGTCCTTTCAGGTGTAACTTAGGCTATTAACTTACTCTCCTTTACATATTCTCATAACCAGGGTTTGAAACTACAATTTTCATGAAATAAACAGTGCCAACAGTGTTCAAAATATCAGCAGCCAGCCAATATCATTCAGTTACATTTAAAACCTGTTTAGGCTTAGGTCATATACACGCGTAGTAAGTCAGATGTTTACCTAATTCATAGTCCGAGACGAAATTTGGCTGAAAGCAAATGTTACTTTCAAGCCCTGGTCATAGCATTATTGATCAGCCAGTAAGTTTATTATGTTTTTGTGAAATTTCAGGCTTGGGTCATGCTGCAGTCATGCAGCTGCAATATTATTCAAAGTTGAGCTCTATGTTAGGATGGGAAGGACTGAGAAAGCAGCAGTTACATCTGGAGTGTGCATGTGGAAAGACTTTAGCAGGAAGGAAGTCAGACCAGCTCCATTGAGGGAAATCAGCTTCCACAAACCAAAGAGGCTAGACAGGCAGCTTCCAGCAGCTTTAAAGGTGCCATGTGCAAAAATTGAGGTAAAAATATTCAAAAAATTACCTACACGCATCAAAAGTATGACAAGAAATAAGGGCGATGATGTCATTAAAAAAATGTCAGTTATAGTGCTGCAGAGATATCAACCTTAATTAGCAGTAGCATTACTAGCCCCGGCCCGACAGGTGTCGTAATACCATTTTCGACCATGGGAGGAGGTATGCGGGCAACATAACCACCAGCCAACCTGCAATACACGAATAACTCGCACGGCTTGTGGGCGTACTTATACCTGATGTCAATCATGTGGAAAGTACAGCCCACTACTTCAGTTCAGGGAAGAGAGCGCAAGGATGACTTAAGCCCTTGGCAAGAGACCACCACCCTCTACAGGGAAACAACCGCGCTCGGAATCACAAATCAAATTCGATAAGAAAAGGAGCCGAACCAGAGTAAACATCGGCACTGCTTTCAATCGCTGGAGACAGCTGATGGACCTGAAAGAAATGAGGTTCGACACCGAACTTGCAACATTTCTTTTGGATTGGTAAGTTAGATGCTGGTAGTATTTCGCTAGAAGTTTGTTTTATATGTTTGTGTATTTTTTTTCGGGAAGTTATAACATAGAAATGTATCGAAGGCTGTTCTATAAACGTGCTAATGTTAGCGATGGCTAACCGTAGCTGCGTTTGATAATTAGCTAGCTATAACTTACCCATTTTTTTATATCATAAGTAACCTGCTCTAACTAGTCTGTTGGTCTCCGTGTCCTCTTTGCTTCGTGGTTTTTCTGTACGTGAGAAAATTGATGTGTGGCGTGAAAGCGTGTGAAAAGAGTCAATTGCGTGTGTCTCACGGTGAATGCTTGAGAGTTGCCAGCTCTCGTTACGTTGGTTGGCGCTAGCTGTCTGATGTTGACCAATGATGTTGACAGAATGCTGTCTGTCAAATTAATTTAATTCAAATAATGTGTATATACAACTCAATGTAATATGAACAAAATGAATATGAACATATTCACTGGGAAAGGTGAAGGGGAGTAGCTTGAAGATGTCATGTTTCAAAATCACTTGACATAACCAAACGTCCTCTTATGGCAGCGGTTCTCAATTTCAGTCCTCGCGCCCCACTGCTCTGCATATTTTGCATGTTTCTCTTTGTTAACACACCTGATTCAGATAATCAGCTCGTTAGAAATGAACTCCGTTCATGAACTGTTTTTCAAATGTTCATTGCTCCCTACTCTCTGAGCAGGGGAAATATGTTGAAGTTTACCTCACATCGAAACATTCAATCACTGATTTGTGCTGTGCAGCATCTTTAAACATGGACAACTGTGACATCATATACCTCTGTAAATCAATACAATTTAAATTCACGTCTTGCACACTTCAATGCACTTTGATTGGAACATATAGCTACGTTTGCTTCGAACTGGAATCATGGCTGAATATCCTGTGATGTCCACTTCGCAGGGCACTTATGTTCGAATAGAACAAATGTCTGAAGCGCTAAGAGAAACGTTCAAAATGTGCAGAGCAGTGGGGCGCGAGGACTGCAATTGAGAACCGCTGTCTTATGGGCTTCAGCTATGCTCTAGGATTGTTGTGAAGGTAGGGGCGGAGCATAGAGACTATGCCGTTTCTCGTTTGTTACTCTAGAGTAGACCAATTCACTTTATTGAGGCAGACTGCCCCCATCTGGTATGGAATGTGGAGTATGACTTGTTTTTTTTTGCCAGATATGACAGATGGCACCTTTAACATCTGCTAGGAAAAATAGTATCACACCCAGAGGCATGTAATAGTAATTAGCCTAGATAAGCTTCCTATTGCCATAGTGTTTGGTGATGCATAGCTGAAAATGCCTACAGACAGTTTAATTATCATCAGTATAATTTATGTTAGTTTGAATAGGTCTGCGTTTGTCTTCAGGTTAGTTACTTTAGAAATTACATTTGTTTGTTGTATATTGTACACCTGTGTGTTTAAAGCTATGATGTGAACATTATGCAGCACAGTAACTGTCTTTTTGTTGCTCTATTATCAGTTTTGACAGATGATGACATCCGGGAACTGCAGGTTGTGGACCCCAGTGCTGCAGTGCTGACAAGCCTGGAGAATAGTGACACAGACACCGCATCATCTGACACTGATTCAGAGGAGCATCCTGACTTACCTGAGCCTTTGACTCCTTTATTTGATGAAACACTCGGAACTCTCAACACAGGAACTGCAAGTGAAATGTGAGGATACATTTCACAGGCTTAAAACTACATTACAACCTCATCAATGTGAGAAACTGGAATTTGTTACACGGCAACAGTCATAGTCAAAGGACTGGTACACATATAGGGCTGGTCGAATCACAAGCACTAAACTACACCAATCTACCACAACTGACAAGATCAGCAAAACATACCTAAATGATATAATCAGTAAAGAACAGAGTTAAATGTCCCATCTGTGCTCTGGGGTAAGAACATGGAGGAAACGGCAAGACAAGCCTATACTGCATATATGTCCCAAAGCCATTCAGATTTCAGCGTCAGCTCATGTGGCTTAGTAGTGCAACCTTCTGAGCCACACCTTGGATCATCTACAGATGGGATAGCAAGATGTACCTGCTGTGGCAAAGGGGTGGTAGAGATCAAGTGTCCCTACAAATACAGCGATAGCCTTCAAGGATGTACAAAAGATGAGCAGTTTTGTCTGGACAAGTCATTCGCATTGAAGCATTCACACACACATACTACTATCAATGTCAACTTCACATGTTTGTGTGTAATGTTAAATATTGTGACTTTGTGTTGTGGTCCAAGAAGGAGTTCATTGTGCAACGAATCTCAAGAAATGAAGAGTTTTTGAAGGAGGCTTTGCCAAAAGCACAAGACTTCTTTATCTCGAGTGCGTTGCCTGAACTACTGACAAGAAGACATGACCCTGTCTTGGTATCACAGAAAGCCTGCAAATACTGTGAAAGGCCAGATTTTGGAAAAATTATCATCTGTATCAAATGCAGCAACCACGTTCACTACACCTGTTCACACATAAAAAGGAAGCCAGCAACATGGTTATGTAGGGAATGTCTGAGAGTTGATGTTTGAATGATTACATTTAGGACTGGGAAATCTATTGTATTGTGTTATGAATCTGGTCCATATTACCTAGACCTACCTTTATTGTTTGTTTTCCTTCATTCTTTCCTACATTTATTCTTATTCTTCACCCAGACCTACATTTATCCTTTTCCTTACATTTTATGTTGTTGTTATTGATTTGAATGCCCATGTCTGGCCCCAAGCAGTCAGATTACTGGGTCTAGCTATGAAAATTTCTGTGCAGTCTATTATGCACCGGCAGTTTTTAAAGTTCTGCTTGAATGTTTTTGGCATATTTTTAAGTATTGCGCCCTTACTTGGCCATTTAATTAGTAGCTTAAGGACCAAGGCCATACCAGGGACCCAGCTCCGCAAAATATTTGAAATCGTGGTTTTTGATACCTTAAATCTATATGCCAAGTCAGTATTACATAGGCCCAACCTTAATTTCATCAATATAACCAACAGGTGGTCTTCTAGTGTAAGTTTTTGGATAATTATTTCTAAGCTGCCTGTTATTTTTGTAACCAGCCACTCAAAGAGCATGGAGGTCAGTCCTGTGAGAAAAAACAACTGTCCAATGTTGCACTTAACAGTGGTGTAGGAAAAAGTAGATTTATGCAGCTCCTCTTTCAGCTTTACATTTTCTGCTTGTAGTGTGTCAAACTTGTGACACAGGTGTACATAGTCCTCCTGAAGCTGACAGTGTCTCCGGTTCAGGTCATCATACTCCCTCTTTGTAACTGGGATGTCGTCTTCAGCTTTAATAAAGAAAAGTAAAAAATTAGCATATGCTGCAACCAATGCAGACAATTTCACAATTGGGGGTTCTCACACATTTTAGCAATGATTTTTTTTTTCATTTCCATAATAGAAGAGAAGATACTTTATTGATCACAGGGTGAGACTTTTCGTCTGCATTTGACTCTTCCAGGGGCCTGTGTGCTCATACACACATATGCAATTAGAGCATCAATTAGAGCACAGCCCCTGACAATCAATCAGTTAAGATTAAATATATTCATGCCTGGACAATGATCCATGCTGCATTCTTGTTTCTGAGTTTTAGAAGGAACACATAGGTTTGCTGCCGCGATAGGTCTGTCTTCTCTCCTCCTTTTTCTATGGTACCTACAATAAAAACAGCAGAAATGTACAGTTATGCAAGAGAGAAAAACAAACTAAATAGAACAGAGGGGGAAACTAAATATTCTTACCTCTCCAACTTTGCTTCGGGGTTCTGGCTCTGTTTTGTGTACACAAACACAGAAGACACAAAATCAGAACTAGTAGAGTCCAATGACGCCTCACCTGCAAATAAAACGCACACGTTTGTTTACTAGCCAAATCTACCGCCAGTTTGTCAAACTTTAGCTGCATTTGATTATTATTCTACATTGTACAGACAATCACTAATGTAAACGAGGATTACTAGAGTCTAATTATGCCTCATCTGCAAATAACACACATACTGTTTGTTTACTAGCCAAATCCAACGCCAGTTTATGAAACTAGATGCATGTGGTCATCAAACTTCAGCTGCATTGATACACTACACCATACAGACAATCAATAATGTAAACCATGCTTTCCATTAAACTCAAGATTACATAGATAAACTTACCTGATATAAAGTGGGCACTGCAGACGCGCGCATTTTTTATTATGTCCTCGTTCCAATCAACGCGTTTAATCGCCTGCAGCCACAGTTGCCGCCGGTTCTTCTGAAACGGCCGTGATCCTGTCGGAATCCTATAAAACTTAAGCCCATTGGTGGAATATCGATTAGTGCAACCGTAAACGCAACAGCCAGACATTTTGATGCTGGGAAACCGTTTTAATAAACTTTGCTAACACACGTTAGAACCACTGGGGAACAACACCACCAGTGTTGCCAGATTGGAAATTCCCAAGTATCGTACCAGAAGTTCAAAATGATCGTATTTGGAAGAAAATTATCATACACGAGTCAAAAGAGTTATTTATCTATTCTAAACCAACAACATTTCGACACAACCTGCAAATTACCACAATAGATAACAAGGCTTATTGTTGGACGGAAGCAGTGTCCATTATTGTCAGTGACTGTCTCCGGCGTGGCGCATATTAAAACATATTTAAATGATTTTTAACACTTGCTTTGTCGCGTCCAGTGAAGAAGGAATTTAGTTGTTGCTGCGTGGTGCAGTTAACTCCACATCTGAGCTGCTATCATCGGAATCCTGAGTGTTGCCAGATGTTGAAGGGGTTCTTTCTGTCATGGACCGCAACTAGTGCTCGTTGGCTTTAAAGCAGGGCACCCTCCTGCATTCTTAATGTAACCCGCACGTCAGATTTATATCAATGAAAAGGAGGAAAAATATCTACTGGGTCTGAGCTCACCAAATATGTATAAATTTCTATTACAGTAATTTGGAGTCTCGGGTTCGGGATCTCACAATTAACACAGAATAAAAAAAATAATGTGTTTATAAAATGTGTCTGCACTTGCGTTCAATTCAGATCTCAATTTAGTCACTAACTGCTTGAATAAGGCACATACACAGAAGTCAGTTTGCACCTTTTCTTGTATTCAATAACTTTCTCTTTTCCTTATTATACTGCACTGCAGTATGCTTGAAACCTTTTCTAAAACAAAACAAAATCTTTAGTTGATCACAATTCAGTCACTGAACAGTAAAGCTGTCAGTCAACAAATAAGTTGAAGATAAAAAAATACAGATAATAATAATACTATGAAAAAAAAAATTAGATGAATACCAAAGTCCTGAATGAAGTAGGAAATGTTTTAGCTCAGTTCAGTCAATGTGTGTGTATGAGTGCCTACAAAATCCTTGCCGGAATGAACAATGAAGAAAAACCTTTCCTTCCTTACGAACGAATCCTCTGATTGCACAATCCATCTGTAGTGAAATCCAACTTGTTTCTCCCCTTCTGGCGCGAATCCAAAACGACCACGACGCAATGAATCAGTCTGATCTCATCAAGCACACACGGCATCCAATGATCACTAATGCAACAAAACAGTTCAGGCATTCATTTAAAGAAGAAATGGCGAGGATGTAAAAGATTAGGCAGCAGCCGAAATGCAGCTTGCATCTCTCACCACGAGCTGGCGCGCAAGTGACGTCAGCCAAAACTTAATTAACTTCAAATAACATTGATAACTTACACTTACAACATTGTTTCCCCAAAAACGATTGTATAAACATGTTTAACACTTCTACTAATATAACAAAACAATTTACTTTTTGTGCACTTTGTCCGCTTCAAGAACAGAATTAATTATCCACATCATCTTACATTAACAAACTAATTTGTTATGTACATATGCGGAAAATAAGAATGATTATGACTTACCTAATGCAACAAAACAGTTCAGGCATTCATTTAAAGAAGAAATGGCGAGGATGTAAAAGATTAGGCAGCAGCCGAAATGCGGCTTGCATCTCTCACCACGAGCTGGCGCGCAAGTGACGTCAGCAAAACATCGACACACTATGTTAAATAATTAATTCTATTTCGCAACAAAATTAAATACAATTATACAATAATAATTATACTTTACATGCCTGAACATGTAATGCATTAAACAAGAAAAAATAAAATACATACATAAAAAAAAAATCTCTCAGAAATATTGACAAATATTCATCAATCTATCAACTCAATTATGAGTTGGTTACATCCTCCCCTGCTCAAAACTCTGATGTCTTCATCAGATACTTAATTAATTGTCTGACCCTTAAGGCTAAACAACAGTTCACTCTGAGTTCAGAGATTTAATTTGAAACATGACCCATAAGGCTAAACAACAGTTCACCCTGAGTTTGTTGCACCCTCATCTGCTGTTGCATCATTTCAAGTACTTGACTGAAATAGTTGGGTTGTGATTCTACATTTACACTTTGCCGCACACATTGCGCTTTTCCAACCAACATAATCCTTCAATTTACTTGGGGGTCTCTTTTCTCTTTGGGACCTTCTCAACCTCAAAATAGATTCATGTCTCTCTTCAGCACTCAACTCATGTTGCACTGACTCATCAGCAACTTCCTCCACTAAAGATGAAACATCTTCTGATACTTCAGTCTCACAACCCTCTTGGATCTCACGCTCAACAAATTCATCTCTTAGCAGGTCACCTGCGTTCATTTCCACCTCATGATCATCTGACACACTGTGGCTCAAGGAATAATCAGTGACATCTTGCAATGCTTTCCCCAGCTGAAACTCGGGGGCATGAGGATTCAGAGCCATATGTGGACTCCCAGCTTCCACAATTTCACCACAACATTCTTCTTCCAAGTGGCTGTTATGCCCTTCTTCGTGGGCATGTCTCTGTAACTGTGGAAACTTCATCATCCTCAGATAGACTCGCTGGAAGAAATCCACATGGGAGCAAAAGATCTCGGTGTAGGACACGCTCAGGGCCATCACCATTCTCAGACTGAACGACGTAAACAGGGATCTCTGTATTTGGCTGCTTTGTCACCACATATACAGTGGATTCCCAGCGATCTGCGATCTTGTGTTTTCTTCTAATGTTGACGTTCTTTACCAAGACGCGGTCGCCAACATCAACCGAAGCAGCTGTAACTTTCTTATCCCATCTGGCTTTATTCATCAATTGTCTCTTTTCAGTGTTTTGAACGGCCAGTTGGTATGCATACCTCAGTCTTCGCTTCAGCTCTTTGACATAGTGAGTGTGAGTTTTGGAATTATACCCCTTCGGATTAATCTCGAAACAAAGGTCAATTGGAAGACGAGATTGGCGTCCGAACATTAAAAGAAAAGGAGACTCACCAGTCGTGTCATTCCTAGTACAATTATATGCCTGCACTAAGGGACGGACATATTTTCTTCAATGTTCCTTTTTCTTATCACTCAGGGTTCCCAGTAGATCAAGAAGGGTTCGGTTAAACCTTTCTACTGGGTTTCCCCGTGGGTGATAAGGTGTAGTGCGTGATTTTAACCCGGCTACTGTACACAACTCCTTCACGAGCTCAGTCTCAAAATTGGCCCCCTGATCACTGTGTATTCTTTTTGGGAAACCAAAATGGCAAATCAAGTTCTCCCACAACACTGAAGCCACAGTCTTGGCCGTTTGGTCCTTTGTAGGAAATGCCCAGGAGTACTTTGTGAAATAGTCAGTGATGACTAAGATGTTACGGGTGTCACTTGAGTTTGGCTCTAATGAAAGATAATCAATGCAAACTAGCTCCAAGGGAGAATAAGCTTTGATATTCACTAGCTCTGCAGCCCTTTGAACACGGGCCTTTCTCTTGATACATCGCTTGCAAGTTCTGCACTTTCGCTCCACATATTCTGCCATTTTAGGCCAATAAAATCTGGCTCGTGCAAGCTCCAAGGTTCTTTCATAACCCATATGCCCAGTTTCATTATGAACTCCTTCAAGAGCTCAGTCTCTAAAACTAGAAGGAACTACCAACTGCCCATATTTTTGTCCATACTGATCGGATACAACACGGTACAGCACACCATCTAGAAGACTTAATCTGGGTCTTTCCCTCAGCATTAGACTCACTTCCCTCAACTCTTTGAGTCTATCTGCATGAGTTAAATTTCTCCAGACTCTATAAGACGAATTACTCTACCAATGGCTACATCCTCTCTTTGTAGCTTGTGCCAATCAGCCGGAGTCATACTAGGTAAAGCAGTCTGTCCAGGCAAGTCTTCGGGATCTATCAAATCATCAGGAACTACATCTTCATTGCAAAGCAACATCTCCACAGCCGGACTTGGGATAACCCTGCCTTCCAGCAAGTCTCCCTCCTGACATTGCTGTGGAGTATGCATCTCACAATATACATCATGTCGCAAACACACGGCTTTGATCTCTCCCTGACCAAACTTCTCAAACTCATTAGATGCACATTCTGCTTTGCTCAACAAACTTGCAATTCGTTCGTCTATTTGGATGGTCTCTGCATCGTCAGTAAGTGGTTCTTGAGGATGTCGAGATAGCCCATCCGCGTCTACATTCGTTTTGCCCACTCTGTACTTTATATCAAAATCGTACATTGACAAAGCTGCGAGCCACCTATGGCCAGCCGCATCCAACTTAGCCGTCGAAAGCACATACACTAATGGGTTGTTGTCAGTTAGTACGGTAAACTTTGTGCCATACAGAAAATCGTGAAATTTTTCACACACAGCCCATTTAAGGGCTAAATATTCTAACTTGTGCACAGGATCACTCTAGTCTTTCCATCCTGAACCTGATATAAAGCAGCGCCAAGGCCATTGACGCTGGCGTCAGTGTGAAGAATATAGGGTAATTTCCAATCTGCAAAACCCAGAACAGGTGCAGTTGTAAGCTTCTGAATGACAGTGTCGAATGCAGCTTGACACTTATCATCCCACTTCGCAGCTAGAGACTGTGCTTTACCCTTAACACGATAAGATGGTGACAACCGTCTAGTGGAAAATTCACCTTGGAGTAGCCCATTCAGAGGCTTAACTATCTGGGAATAGCCCTCAACAAAGTGCCTGTAATATCCGGCAAACCCTAGGAATCCCCTCAGATCCCTGACAGTTTTCGGAATGGGCCATTCGTTTATGGCAGAAATCTTGTCTGGATCAGGATGTATACCTTGGGCAGAAATAACATGCCCAAGATACTTGACGGAAGTTTGAAAAAATCTACACTTGGAAGGTGCCAACTTCAGTCCAAAAGCAGAAATCCGTTGGAGAACCTTCAAGGAGCCGATCCTCATGCTGTTCAAGTGTGTCTGAAAAAATTATTACGTCATCAAGAAAAGCAATGACTTCCTGCAAATTCAAACCTGCCATGACTTTCTCCATGGTTCTTTGAAATGTTGCAGGAGAATTTGTCAGTCATTGTGGTAAACGTTGAAATTGCCAGTTTCCAAATGGCGTAGTGAATGCTGTTTTGGGACGGTCACTTTCTTCTACCTCCAACTGATAGTATCCACTTTTTAAATCTAGGACTGAAAACCACTTTGATCCTGACAACAACGTGAACGTCTCCTCAATCCTTGGGAGAGGATATGCGTCTCTTTTAGTCAGTTTATTGAGTTTACGATAATCAACCACCATTCTTAAATCTCCATTTTTCTTCCTCACCAGTTCAACTGGGGAAGCATAAGGACTGTTAGATTCCTCAATGATCTCACTAGCAAGCAAATCTAACAGATGTTTCTTCAAATCTTCAAAGTCAGCTGCTGAGACCCGACGGGTACGCTCTTTAAGTGTGGTCAATCAGCTCTATCCGATGTGCTACACCTGACACATGTCCCACATCAAGATCATGTCTGGCAAACGCACTTGACACTTCCCGGTTTATTCTTTCAATTATGTGAGCTTTGAACTCCCCAGAAATAGGAGAGTCACCGAAGTCCAGAGTCACAGGATCATTAGACATTAGACAAAAGGTTTGCCATCAGGGATGTGGTGACTTGTGAAGTGCCAGTATCATCAAAAAGAGGCACAGACTTAATCCAGTCTACCACTGAACACTCAGCAACCACTCCCCTTGGCTGTAAGGTCACATTGTGATCTGAAACGTTTCGGATGACTATCTTGACTTTATTCCGAGCACTGAGCTCTGCTTGTATCAATTTACACTCTACAACTAAACCGCCGGGAATAGGATGCATCAAGGGCTCATCAATAATCATCGTCCTGTTCATTCCACAATCTTTCACTCGATACACTCCGGTCCCCTCACACTTTTCCCCTTTACTGATAGTAACAGACTTCCTGCCTGACAGTCTGACTGGGGTAGTTTGCTGCGCTTGTTTACAGGGTGTCGAAGTACTGTCACACAAACGATAAGCAGCCATCCAATTGGCAATGATAGGCATATACTGTAGATACTCATTTTCCTGCAGCAGCCTACAGTCTTGAACAAGATGGCGGAGTACATTTGTACCCACATGTAAGGGCAACCGAGCACTGTAGGCCTGATCAGGGCAGACTAAGGCTAGTGCAGCAACAACTGCATCAGTTCCACAAGCAGACTTAGGAAATTGTACATTTATTTCGATGTACCCAATGTAGGGTACTATTTGTCCCGCAGCTCCCTCAACCCGAATGAGGTCTCCCATAGAGGTAATGCTCCTATGGCATAAGTAAGCTACTCCACAACAGAAGCTACTCCAAGTTTAAATGAGCAGTGGGTGTCGTCATTTTGGTGGGAGAACTCCTCTGCTCATGCCTCTGCACTAGCTTTTGCTGCACCAAAGCTGCATTCACAGGGTTAGTGCAATATTGCAAATAATAAGAGTCCTCACCACAGCGGTAGCAGAATCCTCCAATAGGTGGTGACTTAGGCTGATTTTGAGGCATGGTGTATGATGGTTTCCCTTCTTTGCCTCTTTTCTTCTTAGCCCCACTGGCCTGGAGTTGATCGTGCTCCTGTTTATTCACCAAGACTGGTTTCGGTGCTTTAGCTTTAGCCACCTCAGCTTTAAGCTCCTTTATACGTCTTGTCAATTTCATACTGTCTTGCACCTCCTCAGGGTTTGTTGTGCATCCTTTGTCGACAGTAACATGCAATTGGTTCTGAGCTCTAGTGGGAGGTGTACATAAGTAGCGATTCATACGTTTCTCCTTAAGCTGCTTTTCATGCTCGTAAGACCTCAGTTTGAATAGTAGGCTAGAATAGCTCAATTCAGACTGTAATGCATCAGTTAAAAAATCTCTAAGACGCAACTGAGTTATCAGGACTTCATCCCAGCACCCTCTGATAAACTGTTTGAGAATTAGAGTGTCAGAATGTTTGCCAACCACTCCCTTCTTTTCAACCACCTCTTGCATTAGAGAATGAAGCCGTCTCAAATAATCAGAAGGGTTCTCACCCCTGTTCTAGTGTGTCTCTATAAACTGAATGTACAGCTCATCTCCACCGGTGACACTACCATAAGCCTTTTCAAGCTCCTGCACATACACTTCTGGTGGTGCATTGGAGCCTGCCCCAAGAGCAACATTAAGAGCAGGAGGGAGGAGGCTATCCAAGATGTATCTTCTCTTATGCCTCTCTGTCAGAGAAGTGTCTGAAATTAACTGCCTGGCATATAATTGCCACGTGGTGAAATCGACTTCCCCATTGGACTTAGGGTGATTTCCAAGCTTAGTCACCACCTGCTGGCTTAAATCATTTACATTTACACAATGTAGTTTGGCCAAATTTTCTATCTGCGACATCAGCTGATCTGCCATATCATCCAATGTCTGAACGGTGTCTCTCGGTACTGGTGTTGGAACACTGGAGTCACGTTGAACATATTTTATTGATCTACCATCTAGTGGCACAACACCCCATACATTTTGGCAGTCAGCATTCAAATATTCTTCTTCAGCAATCAATGGGGTGGTAACATCCTGAAATTCACAAAGAAGCTCCCTTGAGTATCTGTCACCTAACCACTCTATTTTCTTCACCTCATCAAGATGGTCAAAGAATCTCCTCACATCTGTGAGAGTAGTGTTTGGATCAACCTTAGTAAGTATTACAGACCTCTCAGGATCAAAATTATATTGCTTGCACAGATCCATTGTGAAAAAATAAATAAATAAATAAATCCAATAAATGTATTGAACAAAAAAAAAAAAATTATATATATATATGTATATTCAAAGCAGTTAGGATCAAAATTTATCACAAGTGCAGCCCCACGTTGGGCGCCAAATTTTTCTCTCTCTTTTCTGTAACCCGCACGTCAGATTTATATCAATGAAAATAAGAAAAAATATCTACTGGGTCTGAGCTCACCAAATATGTATAAATTTCTATTACAGTAATTTGGAGTCTCGGGTTCGGGATCTCACAATTAACACAGAATAAAAAAATAATGTGTTTATAAAATGTGTCTGCACTTGCGTTCAATTCAGATCTCAATTTAGTCACTAACTGCTTGAATAAGGCACATACACAGAAGTCAGTTTGCACTTTTTCTTGTATTCAATAACTTTCTCCAAGATGTATCTTCTCTTATGCCTCTCTGTCAGAGAAGTGTCTGAAATTAACTGCCTGGCATATAATTACCACGTGGTGAAATCGACTTCCCCATTGGGCTTAGGGTGATTTCCAGAAAACATTCTTAATTTTGTGGTAGAGGGGACTTGTGCCTGATATTTAGTGTCATGCTTCACCACGTGTTCCACCACCAATCGCTGCACCTCTTGTGGTATGGTAAAAGTGACTGGGGTTTCATTTATCAAGTTTCCTTCCATAGGGGATGCATCATTTGGAATTGCAAATGAGACTTTTGATGCTGACTTTGTGGTTACAGTTGGCATCACTCGAGGCCTTGCATCATTAAATGCTCTTGTAACAGGGGTTGAAGTTATAGGGCCCCTGTCAGCATTGTCAGCCTTGTGTGCAAGCTTAGTCACCACCTGCTGGCTTAAATCATTTACATTTACACAATGTAGTTTGGCCAAATTTTCTATCTGCGACATCAGCTGATCTGCCATATCATCCAATGTCTGAACGGTGTCTCTCGGTACTGGTATTGGAACACTGGAGTCACGTTGCACATATTTTATTGATCTACCATCTAGTGGCACAACACCCCATACATTTTGGCAGTCAGCATTCAAATATTCTTCTTCAGCAATCAATGTGGTGGTAACCTCCTGAAATTCACAAAGAAGCTCCCTTGAGTATCTGTCACCTAACCACTCTATTTTCTTCACCTCATCAAGATGGTCAAAGAATCTCCTCACATCTGTGAGAGTAGTGTTTGGATCAACCTTAGTAAGTATTACAGACCTCTCAGGATCAAAATTATATTGCTTGCACAGATCCATTGTGAAAAAATTAATAAATAAATAAATCCAATAAATGTATTGAACAAAAAAAAAAAAAAAAATTATATATATATCACTAATGCAACAAAACAGTTCAGGCATTCATTTAAAGAAGAAATGGCGAGGATGTAAAAGATTAGGCAGCAGCCGAAATGCAGCTTGCATCTCTCACCACGAGCTGGCGCGCAAGTGACGTCAGCAAAACATCGACACACTATGTTAAATAATTAATTCTATTTCGCAACAAAATTAAATACAATTATACAAGAATAATTATACTTTACATGCCTGAACATGTTATGCATTAAACAAGAAAAAATAAAATACATACATAAAAAAAAAATTCTCTCAGAAATATTGACAAATATTCATCAATCTATCAACTCAATTATGAGTGGGTTACATCAACACACTCTGAGGTGCACACGAACGCATTTAGAGTGTCTGTAATGAGCCGATTTCATGTATGAGTAAAGAAGCCCTATGACTGCAACTACCATCATTTAAATTTTCATAAAATTTTGAAATTATCGTACATTACAGGATTTTTTTCATTATTGATCGTACATCATACAGAGGTAAAAATTATCGTACAAATACGATACTTATCATACGTCTGACAACACTGAACACCACTTCCATTGCCAAAATGCGCGAGCAACTATTTGATCACGTGGGCTGTAAAAGGGTCTATAAAGCACAGCTACGTGTGACTGTGTTAAGTGCATTTTTGACATTAATCTTATTTATTAATTTATTTTTCAACTTGACAGAAAAATGCTGCCTTATAGGCTACTGAATCTAAACACAGTTTTGGCACAGTGGCCCAAAAACAAACAAACAAAAAATAAATATATAAAAAACAAACAATCGAAATGGCAAGATATTTGAATTATTTTTTAATAAAATAATGTCTTCTGAGTCAATGTTGCAAAAATGAATTTGATGAACCTGACTTGCCATCTCCTCATTGTACATGTCTTTAGAGAGAAATGCACCTTTAGGATTAGGCCTACATAATGAAAGAGTTTTTGTTTTCGATTTGAATTATTTCGTTTTAAAATAGTAATTTAAAACGCAAAAAGCATAGATATATTTATGCATGTCGGTGAAGCGCTCCTGCTCAAGACCAAGAAGACAGAAATCGCATCCTGTTTGTTTTCCTAATTTTACAAAAGCATAAGGTTTTGTTGATATTGTGAGTGCACACAAATACAAGTAGAGCCTTTGCAGTTCCGAATGATGCATACTCTTACCTTTATGAGCAAAAATGACACCGTATTTTTAAGTTGTTACTGTCATTAAAAAAAAAAAAAAAAAAAAAAACCAAGCTGGCTCCTCCATGTCCTGCAAAGCGCTCACTCTCCACACAAACGATTGGAAATGCGCCTAACAGCACTCATTTATTTAGGTTAAATGTTTAAATTAATGCTGTGGAATGTATGGAGTATATTTTGTCTGTTTATTTTAGGCAAGTCGTGTTGGTTTGAGAAGGCTAAATTCATCAAACATAATGCTCAACTCACTGTCTGCCGTTTGCTCGTTCCATTAAAAAACAAAAACTTGAATTTACCAAACACAAAATGTTCCAAACATATTTCTAAATTAACTTAATAAGGAAACAAAAATAAATGTGAAAACTTTTCTATTAAACACCAAAACTAAACTATTTTAATAGCTGTGTAATAGGGAAGAGAGAGAGAAAAAGAGTCACGGTACACTGTAAAAAAAAACATTCTGTAAAAAACGGATAATGTACTGGCAGAAAATTACCAGGACATTTTCTGTAAAATTCACAGACACTTCCTTCAACATTAAAACGGAAAATTCTGTAGATTAACATTTTCTTCCATACCATAAACAGAAAATCCGTTATGCAGAGATTTAAAAATAAATATAGCATAGGCCTCTTCTGTAGCAAATAAATCCAGCACAATATGTACAATTTGAACATGGTTTATCTTTACCTCATGTTAACATTGTTAAAAATGTGTTCAGTAGCTTTCATTTGCCTTAAACAGGTGAAGACAAAAATATTGTGACATCAATTAATTTAACAATGTGAAAAGCACCATTGAAAATGCTTGTATTATAGAACAATTTTAAGTTTTAAACAGCAACATGCAGAAAAAAAAAATATGAGCAGGTACTTGTACAATATTGGTGTTGCACCAAATAGTGGTCACAAAGGTAAACATTTTCAAATACATGGGGTAAAAATTAATACAGGGCTGTCATTATTAACAATTGTTACAGACTTATAGTCAATAGTCAAATGAAATGACACCCATTTCTATAGAACACAACATTATTTAAAAGCACAAAATATTAATTCTGTCATCAGTTACTCTCCCTCATAACCGTTTCAAATCCATACGATTTCCATTCATCTTTGAAACACACATGAAGAGTATTTTTAATGAAATCTCTGTGCTTTATGTCCCCCCACTGACAGCCTATGCAACTACCATTTCAAGGTCCAATACAGTATAGCTGTCAGATTTCATTAAAAAGGATCTTCATTAGTTTTCCAAAAAGGAACAAAAGTCTAACAGGATTGGAATGAGATTTTTCATATATTATGGGTGAACTAAACCTAGATAGATTAACTAACCTCTTATTCATGCTAAATTATCTGCATCTACAATTGAAATCGAGAGAAGAAAAAAAAAAAAAAACTTCCTTGTACAGCATTTGAAAATAAAGAACAAAAATGCATGCACTCATGCCTGACATTTCAATGTTAAACTAAGAGAACTATACAATCTCAATTAAGATAAGTGTTTGTGTGCTTTTAGTATATCTTGCCATGTGCCCGTTTGAGGAAACTACTTTTTTTTTCTTTTGCTGCATGTTCAGTCAAATGTTCAGTTCCCTTCATCTGAACATTTGACGCTCATTCAGGATTTCTTCACAGGAAGACTGTTAATGACAAGAAATGAAAATGAATGAAAGTGAAGTACAGAGTAATGTGCAGAACAGGTTGAGATTTAATTATCAAGTTCCATTTTAAACATTGCTTATAAAATGCTAAACTTGCATTTCCAGTGGTCTCCAATTGCATCGGTCACGTGATCTTGTCAACAATGTTTTATAATATACTTAGATAGATGGTTCACCCAAAAATTAAAACTGTCATTAATCACTCATCTTCATGTCGTTCTAAACCCATAAGTCATTTACCGTATTTTTCGGACTATAAGTCGCACCTGAGTATAAGTCGCATCAGTCCAAAAATACGCCATGATGAGGAAAAAAACATATAAAAGTCGCACTGGACTATAAGTCGCATTTATTTAGAACCAAGAACCAAGAGAAAACATTACTGTCTCCAGCCGCGAGAGGGCGCTCTATGCTGCTTAGTGTAGACTACAGGAGCACTGAGCAGCATAGAGCGCCCTCTCGCGGCTGGAGACAGTAATGTTTTCTATTGGTTCATTTCTCATGGTTCATTTCTCTTGGTTCATGTCAAATTAATTTTGATAAATAAGTCGCACCTGACTATAAGTCGCAGGACCAGCCAAACTATGAAAAAAAGTGCGACTTATAGTCCAGAAAATACGGTAATTATATTCAGAACACAAAATGTATGTAAAATTACAGTTGAACTACTGATGTCACATACACCATTTTCAGGATGTCCTTATACTACATTTCTGTGCCTTGGTCATAGTAGGGCACTTGCTGTCTATGTAGGGTCAGAAAGCTCTCAGATTCCATCAAAACTATTTTAATTTGTATGTGTAAGTGTATATATTTTTTTGGTGTATTTTTTTTTATTTTATTTTTTGTGGTTGAGGGTACACGTGGGGAAAAGTCCCCTGTTCAACACTGTATCACTGAAAGAAATCTCGGCTCGCAAACTTTTACACCATCGACAAACGAACGCACAGCATTTTTAATACATTGTTTTTTAATGCATATCGTCATGCCAGAGCTGTCAAACACGTGTAGTGATACAATGTTGTTTCTACATAACAACTTACAACCCTCTACGGACACCTTGACAATTGAATCAGCATTAGCTATTAATTATTTTAGTTTACTCGCCAGTCAGTCAAGCTTTTATAATAATCAAGTATCATTTAAGAATAGTACTTTAGTAATTAGAATTAAACTTGATAACCATGTTTGAATGCTTATTAGTCGTTTTAACTGAACATTTTATCTGGACTGGTGGTGGTGCTTTTTTGGTCATTCAGTGTTTCTGTAAAAAAAATAAAAAATATTGGGTAAAAAAAAACCTTACAAAACTCCTGATAAGATAATAATAATAATACGATTCCATAGGAACGCTGTTAATTTGACAGGAAAATGCAACAAAAATATTGTTTAAATGTAGCACGTCAATCCCATCTCTCTCTTTCTCTATGTGAGTGTGAGAGAAAGCGACGGCGATTTGTGTTCCTTAACAATAGAGTTTACGGTACATTATACAGGTGCATTGCGGATCCATTGAGGGAAAAAAAGCACAGGTCATCTGATGGAGAGTCAGAGAGTGTTCGCGAGTGAAAATATCTGTGCTAAACTTAGCCTCCAACTAACACACTGGCGAGTAAAATCAGAGAATTTATTAGCCATTGGCTAATATAAGACATAATTTAGTAGCCAGAAGGAAGATTTAGTCGCATATGCGAGTGATTTACTCGCAATGTAGAGGGTTGACTTACTAGCCACAGAGCTAACTTCTGAAAAAGTAGTTGAAGACCCCGGACAGCAGTTATTAGACTCGCGACCAATAATACTGTTTGTTTGTTTGCTTATTATGCTGTTAAAAACACTGTACTGGGAACAACGCCGCCGTTTCGAGCCCGGTTTACACCACCTTTCTCCACGGAGCTGTTTCGGATGATATTACACTTTATTGTGTGTTGTACACACACCAGGGATGTAAATTAACTTTTTTTTTGTACACCGGCTGGGTGAAACAGTATGCTATTTTTATTTACCCGCCACGGTGGCCGGTAGGTGAAGTGAGTTTACCTGCCACAACACAAAATCACCCGCATTTGGCTGGTGGCGGGTGCTAAATTCCATCCCTGATATGAATGCAGTGGGGACTCGGGATGCACAGTAGAGCTGCAATTATGACCTGCCATTTGAAAAGAAAACGAAAAAACAAAACAAAAGAAAAACACCATCAATGTCATGAACTACTGTCCCTTTAAAACATGACTCAAATAGACAGACATCTGACACATCCCTAATCTTTACACCAGTCAAGATTTTTTAACTTATTTGAGACTCTCACTTGCCAAAAATGTTCATTTTGACAATTGTGCGTGCTTTTGTCTGTAAGAGAGAGAGAACTTGTATGAAGCGGCATTCTCTGCACATGCATGACGTGTGCGTTCACAGACAGCATAAAAAAAAAAAAAAAGAAAAAAACCTTTCCTGGCAGCATGCCAGTAAAGTTAAAGAATTAACTTATCGTGTGTGTGTGTGTGTAACATAAATAAGCCGATGAAATGTCTAAACCTACCTCAAGTCGTATTGTTAATGGTGTCTTCTTCTTGCCAATTACTCTGTCAGCTCCTGTTGAAGGCACAAAGCGCTCTAAACACAGTTGTACCGCACTTCAGATTTAACGTTATCACAGCTGCTCAATATCACCTCAGTAACGTTAATATGCCTGATGCTTTATGACACGCTCATTAACAAATACGTTACACCACTTCAACAACAATAAAAACTTAATAAACCATTATTTATAAAACTGAAAGTGAACACTGTAACATGTACCTCCACGTCGAGTCACGTTAAGATGTGAAGATTTGCTGAAAATGTTGAATGCGACGGCTCCGACATTCATTTGCCAAACAAGCCAGGCAGCAACTAAGTTAAAGTCACAGTTTGTTACATTTAACAAAATAATAATTTACAAAGGAAGTGTAAGAAACATTCTCAAAATCCTAAATCCAACTTTAAAATGAAATTTTGACCAAGACTATCTCCGTGAATAATGGCGCCTGCTCAAGCACTGGTTTCATGCCGATTGTCGACTGAGCTTCTTGTACCCACAATGCAAAGCGTATTTGAAAAATACGGAGAAACGCCTCTAAAAAGAAAATACGGACAATTCCTTTAAATTATTACGGTATATTGTACTGTATTTTTACTTACTTTTTGTTTACAGTGTATGCAGTCAGACTCGGGCCAAGAATTCTCATAAGATGTTGGACAAGGGCCGGGCCCATGCAGGGCTCTGTTCGTTACCTTATTTGAATTATAAGTTCCCCCCAGCTAGGCATTCCCCCAAACTGCCCAGGCCCATATGCACCTGCACACCAGAATATATGCCACTGGGGAGACAGATGTGTATCATGATCATTACCGCCTTTAAGCCTTCCTTGGGGCAAAATTGGACAAATTCACATTATTGTTAATGTACTTATTCAAACGCTTATCCACGTGTACGTTATCCAGACGATTATCCACGCGTACGTTATCCAGGCGCCTATCCACGCGTACGTTATCCAGACGTTTATCATCGCGTACGTTATCCAGATGCTTATCCACGCTTAAGTTATCCAGATGTTTATCCACGCGTACGTTATCCACATGCTTATCCACGCATATGTCACGTGACCGTGATGTCTAACATCTCATATCTTACGTCTGACGCCTGAATACTATGGGATTTTGGCCGGACGGCTGGCGAGCGTATACACGTTAGTTCTCCTCTCAGTTTGCTTAGTGAGTAGCAAAAATTGCACAAGTCACACCTCATACATTTCTTTCCTAACCAAGCTAAATGATGTGTTAACGTGCCTGTGGAGAACGTCTGCACTTCTGCCCGTCTCAATGTCTGACCGCAATACTTAACGTGCCTTGGCTAATTTAAAAATAGCACTCGTACTTTTATGCAGCTACTTGTTTGATGGATTAATAAATGACTAACTAACTGTATTTTTATATGTAGGCTACATTTCTGAAATGCATTTTCTGTAAAGCTGCTTTGAAACAATATGTATTGTGAAAAGTGCTATAGCCTACAACTAAATTTGAATTTAATTGAATTTAATGGACTTGTCTTATTTGAGACACTGTTCAAGCAGTAATTTAAGCTATTATTAAATTAGATCAAGTAATTTTCAGCAGAGAAAGTCACATTAATAGCTATAGGCAACATAGGTCTAGCTTTTATCATCCTCAAAGGATATTAAGAAAATACTATTTAGGTTTGGATACATAAAAAAAAAACTGATCTCAACAGTTAAAAAAATTTGAATGTAGCCTATTTTGAAATATCAATTATGCACGAGCCTGCATGGGAATAGGAAATAGACTATATTGGCTCCAATAATAATAATAAAAAAAGTTAGTAGAGTGGATGCATTACTTAATCATATTCTGAATTTCTATGTTATAAAAAATTGTTGTATTAACTTCTAGCAAGCTCATCTAAACCGAGTTGTAAATGCCGAAATGAAAGAAGGCTAAATAAATATTATACTACTAAATATCAATAAAGAATTGCCAGTAGATGGCGCCAAGGCACTGTTCTATTGAGATTACTGGTTGATGTTCAACATATTCTTTCAAAAACACAATATATTTAACACCCACACAACTACTTCTTTCAGACAATTGCAGTTGTTCTGATGTGGCACTGTTTGGAACTGTATTTTCATTGATTATTGTGTGAAATGGTATTGTTTATTTAAAGGCATTCTGGTTTTCTAAAAACTGTTCATTACAGAAACATTCAAACACATGTATAAATTTGTGTATTACTTGGTATTTTTTCTCAACTTGTCTCAGTTGGCAATTAATTTTCACTATATTAAAAAAAAAAAAAAAAAAAAAAAAATATATATATATATATATATATATATATATATATATATATATATATATATAATTACATAAATATTAGTTTTCAAAAAGTTTGCTGCTAAACTGCTTTTAGATCTTTGTTTCAGTTGTTTCTGTGATGTACTGAAATATAATTACAAGCACTTCATACGTTTCAAAGGCTTTTATCGACAATTACATGACATTTATGCAAAGAGTCAGTATTTGAAGTGTTGGCCCTTCTTTTTCAGGACCTCTGCAATTCGACTGGGCATGCTCTCAATCAACTTCTGGGCCAAATCCTGACTGATAGCAACCCATTCTTTCATAATCACTTCTTGGAGTTTGTCAGAATTAGTGGGTTTTTGTTTGTCCACCCGCCTCTTGAGGATTGACCACAAGTTCTCAATGGGATTAAGATCTGGGGAGTTTCCAGGCCACTTCATCTACAGCGATATCGTTGACTTGATTGCAAATAAATGCACAGACACTATTTAACTGAACAGAGATGACATAACTGAATCCAATGATGAACTGCCTTTAACTATCATTTTTGCATTATTGACACTGTTTTCCTAATGAATGTTGTTCAGTTGCTTTGACGCAATGTATTTTGTTTAAAGTGCTATATAAATAAAGGTGACATTGACATGGACCCAAAATTTCAACATTAGGGTCCCCGAGCCACTTAGTTATCACTTTTGCCTTATGTCACGGTGCTCCATCGTGCTGGAAAATGCATTGTTCTTCACCAAACTGTTGTTGGATTGTTGGAAGAAGTTGCTGTTGGAGGGTGTTTTGGTACCATTCTTTATTCATGGCTGTGTTTTTGGGCAGAATTGTGAGTGAGCCCACTCCCTTGGATGAGAAGCAACCCCACACATGAATGGTGTCAGGATGCCATCTTCCAAAAGTCTTCGCCTCACTGCGTGCAGATGCGCTCACACCTGCTTGCTGCCATTCCTGAGCAAGCTCTGCACTGGTGGCACTCCGATCCCGCAGCTGAATCCTCTTAAGGAGACGATCCTGACGCTTGCTGGACTTTCTTGGACGCCCTGAAGCCTTCTTTACAAGAATTGAACCTCTTTCCTTGAAGTTCTTGATGATCCTATAAATTGTTGATTTAGGTGCAATCTTAGTAGCCACAATACCCTTGCCTGTGAAGCCATTTTTATGCAACGCATAGATGGCTGCACGCGTTTCTTTGCAGGTCACCATGGTTAACAATGGAATAACAATGATTTCAAGCATCACCCTCCTTTTAACATGTCAAGTCTGCCATTCTAACCCAATCAGCCTGACATAATGATCTCCAGCCTTGTGCTCGTCAACATTCTCACCTGAGTTAACAAGACGATTACTGAAATGATCTCAGCAGGTCCTTTAATGACAGCAATGAAATGCAGTGGAAAGGTTTTTTTGGGATTAAGTTAATTTTCATGGCAAAGAAGGACTATGCAATTCATCTGATCACTCTTCATAACATTCTGGAGTATATGCAAATTGCTATTATAAAAACTTAAGCAGCAACTTTTCCAATTTCCAATTTTTATGTAATTCTCAAAACTTTTGGCCACGACTGTATATATATATATATACTCTCATTCACACAAACACACTGAGCTGTCCTAAACTAAACACATTGAAGACACACCCACAACAATATGTGTGTGTGTGTGTGTGTGTGTGTATGTCATTGTGATATAAAGAATATAAATATAAATTGTAGCCATAGTTTAAATCTGAAAATACTGAACACTGTTATACTGACAGCATGACTAATCATTTTGAATCTTGTTTGTGAACAAAGACAAAAGTATTCTATTCTATACTATTCATTTTGATGGCTGGCACTAGGCTATATGTTCATTGACATACATGCTGACTTTTGAGACATGAACTAGGATTTTGAGGAGGTTACAGGCTTTTGCAGGTAATCCATTGTGTGGTGTTAGTATGAATTATTTTGAGAAATGCATTTACTTGTTTGCTTAAGGATGATTCAAGAAATCTACTAAAGTGACTGAGAAAAACTGCAAAAGGACATTCAGGGCTATGTGCAAAGGGATTTAGTAAATGGGTGAACATGACTTCATCAGGTAACGTCTCGGAATCAACATCCTTTCTGATCATGGAGCAACATTTCAAAAAGATTTGAGGAATATACAGTTAATATAAATTTTAGACTATAACCATGCAGAGCCTTAGCTCCAAGTCAATAAACAAACCACAGACAAAAGCCATCACATCTTTACTATTTTTTTAACACAACATAGAATTGTCTTTCAAATGACTTGATAACTTGTATGTTTATCTGTGCTGACAGGTAAGTTCCAGTTTAGATCTTTTGGGAAATTTTGTGCAATTCCTTAGTTGGTTGCCTACATAACTTTATGCAGACATTAGTTTTAAATCACAAAATGTATAGCCATAGATTTTTTTTTTACATAATGCTTTATATGATATAAATCAAGGTTAGATGGTAAGGTTTAAAGAGATTTATTAACACAAGCACAAGTCTTCATATATATAAAGGAATCAAGGACTATACATGCATAAATGATCATAGTAACATTCAGATAATAATTAAAATATTAATAATGGGGGGGGTGATTAATAATGATTTGATGAACATAGACGAATCAAGTTACAGGAAGTTAGGCTACTCATTTCACATCGTAAGAAAGTAGCTTTACAAAAAGCCATATTGTAAGCTTTTGTAATGATCAGGAACACAGGAGACGAGAGATCCAAAAGCAGTGTGACCTTTATTGGGTAATCCAAAATCAAAAAACAGGCAAAAGGTCATAACCAGAAAAATCCGTCCAAAAACAAAACAAACAGGAAACAAGAAACTAGAACCACAAGGGAACGCAAGGAAACGAGGTGACGGAAAGTAAGGACTCCATAACCCAGACAGAAAACAGGCCGGTTTAAATAGGCAGGATAATGACTATGAAGTGAAGACACCTGAGTGCAATTAACATGTGTGCAATTACTGTGATGAAGGGACAAGGCCTTGTGGGAATTGTAGTGCCTGCGGTGAGGTGCCTATGGGGAAGTAAGACCACTAGTGGAGACCCAGGGAAACACAGACCAGACACCGTGACATTACCCCCTCCTCTACGGAGCAGCTACCAGAACATAATAACAACCCAAGGAACACAGAGACCAGGAGGGAGGTGGACCGGTGGAGGACCAGGGGGAGGGACGGATGGCCAGGTAATAGAGGGAAACAGAGACAGGAAGTGCAAAAAAAAACAAAAAAACAAAGAGACCAGGAGGAAGGTGGACTGGCGGAAGACCAGGGGGAGGGATGGAGGGCCAGGCGATAGAGGGTAACAGAGACAGGAAGTGCAACAAACAAAAACAAAACAACAACAAGGAGACCAGGAGGGAGGTGGCCGGCGGAGGACCAGGGGGAGGGACGGAGGGCCAGGTCCATAGAGGGAAACAGAGAGAAAACAAAAAAAACTAAAACAAAGCAACAACAAAACACAAGGCCAGGAGAGAACAGAAAGTTCAGGGGCCCAGGGCCGAACCGACAGGGAAGGAATCCAGGGTGGAGCAAGGTGGAACTGGAGCCATGCGGTCGAGACAGAAACCCACCAGGGCAGCGCAGAAGACCACCACATCCATGCGGTCGAGACAGAAGCCCACCAGGGCGGTGCAGAAGACCACCACATCCGTGCGGTCAAGACAGAAGCCCAGCAGGGCGGCGCAGAAGACCACCACAGCCGTGCGGTCGAGACATAAGCCCATCAGGGCGGCACAGAAAACCACCACAGCTGTGCGGTCGAGACAGAAGCCCACCACAGCCGTGCGGTCAGGACAGGAGCCCACCAGGGCGGCACCGAAGACCACCACAGTGGGATCGATGACACAGGAGAGCAAGTCTGGTTAGGCAAGTCTGAAACAGAGAACATGAACAGGTTAAGGGTGGCCTCCGTGGCCACAACAGAATAAGTCGAGCGCTCCGAGAGTACGGCTGTGACGTGACAAGACTCTGGTAGTTCAGCAGAGATGTGGAGAGGCTCTGGTAGTTCAGCAGAGACGTGGAGAGGCTCTGGTAGTTCAGCAGAGACGTGGAGAGGCTCTGGTAGTTCCGCAGAGACATGGAGAGGCTCTGGTAGTTCAGCAGAGACGTGGAGAGACTGGTAGTTCAGCAGAGACGTGGAGAGACTCTGGTAGATCCGTGGTGTTTTGACTGGATTCAGGAAGATCAATGGTGACTTGACTCTGCTTATGAAGATCAATGGGAACGGACACAAAGTCCCACACCGCTGGATCTAGACATGATGGAGTCCTTCTGTAACGATCGGGAACACAGGAGACGAGAGATCCAAAAGCAGTGTGACCTTTATTGGGTAATCCAAAATCAAAAAACAGGCAAAAGGTCATAACCAGAAAAATCCGTCCAAAAACAAAACAAACAGGAAACAAGAAACTAGAACCACAAGGGAACGCAAGGAAACGAGGTGACGGAAAGTAAGGACTCCATAACCCAGACAGAAAACAGGCCGGTTTAAATAGGCAGGATAATGACTATGAAGTGAAGACACCAGAGTGCAATTAACAGGTGTGCAATTACTGTGATGAAGGGACAAGGCCTTGTGGGAATTGTAGTGCCTGCAGTGAGGTGCCTATGGGGAAGTGAGACCACTAGTGGAGACCCAGGGAAACACAGACCAGACACCGTGACAGCTTTAGCCTTATGTTGAGCAGTTTTAGGGCTGGCCGATATCACGAAATATGTTGCTGATATAAATGATAGCTGCACTGTTTGATATTAACCTAGACCCATTATATTTAATAATTTGCCCAGCATTTACCCAGTGTCACTTTTAGTGGGAGATGAACATGACTGCATGGAATGTCTAGGCCTATTACAAGGAGAGATATTTTATAAGCAGATATAGGACAATATTGTATGCATGTCATGCAGGGCTACGTAATTTTACATCATTTGTTTATGTTTCTTCATTTTTCCTTTAGGGTCAGTGAATAAACACAAACTCGTGATTTTAAACGAAATATGATAATTCACTGTCTATTTTAGTAAATCCGAAAGTGTGTTTTATTTTATTTTAAAGCAAAACGAAGACGAAAAATAAGGCAATAATATAAGCTACCAAATAGCCTAAAACCATTGGGTTTTTGTGTGTGCGAATGTATGACTGCATGGGCTACATTAAATAGCGTGCTTGGCTTTATAAAAACTTTAGTGTAGCTCTATTAAATGGTACGTTTATGTTAAACAATTTTAATTATAAGAATAGCAGTAACCGGCAATCAGAAGTATGCTAATTAATTAGTTTAAAATCCAATAAGCTATAAAGTGGTTTCTGAATGGTTATTTAATAATAAATGCAGTATCTATAAATTAACTTGAGGCATGTAGACCGGCTGCTGCAGGGCTTTAACAAATCTTAAACAAACAAATACTGATATGAACCACTTCTGATTTTTCCTAGCCCATTTTATTTGTCTCTCATAAAATTGTATATACATGACAATATACTTTTATCAATCATTGGGATACCAAATGTATAACAGACATTCAGCATTAAAGAAATAAATAAATCAAATGTTATCCTGAGTAAACTGCTGAAATAAGATTATGATAATGTCTATAACAGTAAATGTATGAGAAAATAAGGAAAATTAGGCGGGCAGACGTTCAGACAGGCAGACGTAATTCATATGTTAATTTCTAACGTGACGCCACGTTACGTCTGTAAAGATCAACAGCTACACGTCATTGACGTGTCTACGTGACGTGATATTTGCGTGTACGTCTCCATATAAAACAAATGGAGACGTACACACATGTATACACGTGTGTTATCTGTCGTGCTTGTCAGTCTCGTCGCCGAATGAAACATTTCGAGCGCCATAGTTCGGTCGTTCGATTTAGGTACAGTGTGCGTGCCGTACACACATCCTTGGTCACAGCAAGGTACGCGACGATCTACACGGCTGATTGCTTAGTTAGCAAAGTAAATGCATAAATCACACCTCATATCCGCCTTCCATACATTCCACTGGCCGTAATTGAGCTCGTCCTAACGCCATAGCCACAAGTGATTTACGTGACGTCTGCGTGACATCTACGCCTCATCTGCATCTTAAAATGAATGGATTAAATGGCAAAAAATTAAGACGCCAGCGAGACGTTCAGTCAGACGAGTGCATGTTACAACTTCATATTAATGAGTTTGTCCGAACGCCATAGACGCCCCGTGTGAATATAGTACTGTTCTTAATGTTATGTTTGACAATTGTTTTTTAAAGTGAAAACGAACATGGAAAGAGACGTGAAGATTTGTGGAGAAAAATTTGAGATTCTTAATATTGTCCAGTGAATTATTCATGGGATATGTTGTAAATTAAATACGATAATTTACGATAAAATACGATATTCACCCTATATTTATATATATATATATATATATATATATATATATATATATATATATATATATATATATATATATATATACATATATATATATATATATATATATATATATATATATATATATATATATAGAGGGTGAATAATCTGTAACATTGGGTAATCTGGGACACCTAAACCCCAGTTTGTTAATTTCCTGTTCTAACAAAAATTTTGTCAACAGGACTTTTACTATAATTTTAGCATAGATGTCCTGTGACTGAAATCATATTACTTTTGCATGACAAGGTCTGTGACATAGGATTCTGACTAGATTAATGTTAAGGACATAAATCTGTCATAAATATTACAATGTTCCCAATTGTTGTGAAATTATGTTTGATATATTCAAGCAACAGAATATGTATCAAAGTGTTGAGAATATGTTTTCTCTCTCTCTCTCTCTCTCTCTCTCTCTCTCTCTCTCTCTCTCTCTTTCAGACATTTTGTTGTTGTCCCACATTATCAAATATTATTAACAATGTGGGACAGCATGCTTTGGGTAATCTGGTAAATATATATTTAGGGACTTCAATTCAATTCAAAATTATTTGTGTAGCCCTTTTTATGATACACATCATTGCAAAGCAACATTACAGAAAATTAAGTTTCTAAAAATTTTTGGATTAGCTTATAAGTGGTGATCAGTTTATATGCAAATGAAAGGTATTTTCAGAAAACAAATTATACAAGACATAGTCAACCAGACGATGAACACTATTAACAGCAATTATAATGTTATTGCATAGTAAGTAGCAATATTTGTTAGTTCTGTATGTTGTTTCAGGGTTAGCATCATCTGAGGTTCTCTGAGGGGTCGGCATTAGTGTGGGGCCATATGGTAATTTTTCAAATCATCATATCGTCAGCCCGTGAGATCGACAATGCACGATATTATCGTGCATGGGTGGAGCAAGAGAGAGACTCTTTGTTCTTGTCATCGCATAACTATTTGGTGTTTTAAACCGCGCAGGTGCGCGCGAGAGAGAGCCTAATGGAATCACCCAATAATTGAAAATATATACTTTCAAACATACTGATAAACTAGCGTTAAATATAAAATACTGTAAACGGCTAGTTCATATATAGCCGGATACAACTGTCATAACACGCGTTCTGTGACAAATTTGCTGCATCTGCGCATGGAAGTTATCAGTCTAAATGTTCTGCAAAATCAGTCAACGGTGAAATTTTTATTTTTGTGAAAAGTGGTGACATCCCATAGGCGTAATGGTTTTTATACTGTACAAACTGTATATTCTATGGCCATACACCAACCCTACACCTAAACCTAACCCTCACAGGAAACTTTGTGCATTTTTACTTTCTCAAAAAAAAAACTAATTCGGTATGATTTATAAGCGTTTTGAAAAATGGGGACTTATGTCCTCATAAGTCACCCTCTCCTTGTAATACCTGACTGTGTTATACCCATGTCATTATACAGAGTTGTGTCCTGATATGTCACAAAAACAAGAGCACACATCCATACCCCAACACACGCACACACACTGTCATTAGTCAGCTAAAATATGAATATATCTGTGGCCTTTAATGAACTCAATGAAATGTATTACAGAATACAATGGCACCACAGAGTCAGGAAAAGAGATGGCAACAGAAAGAGCAAGGAAGAGAGAGAGGGAAATGAGAGAAATAAGAAGAAGCTAAACCAATGGAAAGGGAGTAGAATGAAGGGCGCTATTCCTGAGTACAAAGAGCTAGTGGAGGCAGTTCCCCAAGTAGCCCCAATTTTAATAAAATAAAGAACTTGAATAACTGACTAATCTGAATAATCCATTAATCAAATTGTTGCTTAAATTTTAGTTGATTCTTTAAAATGTTAATACAATGTTAAACAAAAGTTAAATAATTTTAATAGTTTTAAATGAATTAAAATTAATCAACACAGTAGATGGTTCATCCTGTGTACAGAAATAAATAGATTTTCCAGTAATACTCCCTTATTTAGATTTTTGCAATCGATTTTTAAAATCGGTAATATTTTGTTTGCCAAGCATAAAGTATGGTGAATATAGGCTTTTTTTTAGGCCTAATACATATGTCCCAGATTATCAAATTCAGGCAAAAAAAAGAAAAAGAAAAAAAAAAAATTGCCACAAAAAACTAATATGTGTGGCATGTCTCCTCTGGGTATAATATTTACATTAGTTCTTCTGGTGTGGTTATAAAACATCTTAGGGATTTCAGAAAAGTATAATGTGTTGATCTTATGTGTTAGATAGATATCGAAATAAATCGCAGAAGTCAAGATTGCAAAAAAAATAAAAAATAAAAAATAAAATAAATATAAAATAAAATATAATATATATATATATATATATATATATGTACTAAAGGGGAAAAAATGATACAGCGAACTGAAAAGTGCTCTACCATATATACATTATTGTCACGTAGTCTCGTGTAAAATATGTTTAAAAACAAGACTCGGAAAGGGTTGATTGAGTTTTTCCACAACGTTTACGTAAATATTAAATATACCAACTTGTAATTTATTTTTTATCAAAGATTTTAGCGTTAGATATTTAAATATTTTGTACCAACCTGTAAACAGAAACCCATGTAGCTTACATTTAATTTTTGTTTAATTAATTGATTAGTTTATTTATTTATTTATTGCAGCTTCGAGTATAAGATTGAACTTCGAATTCGAATTAAGGCTACTTTTGACACAGACAGCGAGGGGTGCTTCACAGAACTTTTCCACCACCTTGTCTCCACTTACAAGGTTACCATTTATTTGTTTATTTATATACAGTTTAATCATTGCCTTCTAGTTTAAAATGCTAATGTACTGAAAATGTTATTAGGCTGAATCCAATTCTTTCGTTTTCGGACTATTAGAAACAGAAATAATAGCAGCTATTAGTTAGATGCTAGATATTATTTATTAAGCTAACACTATGGATAATTTATTTTTTAAATGGAGATCACCGTATTCCCACGATTCTGAAAACAAAACATTGGACAAAACCAAAATAATATAGGCCTATAGGCTAATTCACTTAGGTTTCTTACAAAATGTTTTATTTATTGTTATAAATGAGTCTAAAACTGTATAAATTAGCCTATTAAAAATACAAATATAAATGAATGAACTTGATTCAGTCGTTTCTGAACAAATCTCTTGATTGAATGAATTAGACATCAAATGAATTTGAACTGTCACTGGTGGTCGCTACCTACAGGCACAATGTAACAAATAGGCCTACAATCTTTATTTGAAGCGTAATGAGTTCCAAAAGTCAGTTTCTCATTTTGAAATGCGGCTGCCGCAACATCAACTATATCAGGACTATAAAATTCTATAAAAATACTTTCGTTATTCATATTTAATGTTTGCAACACAGAAATGTAGCCTACTGTGTAGACTGTTTCTAAATCTGTTTGAAACATAAAGCACATGATGAGCGCTGCTCCGGATCAGCGGCTGCGCGAAAGCAGACTTGTGATTTCAAATGTTTAATATAGGCTACATAGAGGAATCATCGTCATAGCAATAAGATTGTGTATGTTTGAATCACGATTTTTTAATGATTAAGCCAAATGAGCCTTTTATGCATTTTGTATGAATAATTTGTACCAGACCTCGAAGGTTACCCAACCCATACCGCGATCCCATAATTTGCGCTGTGTATGGACGTGTAAACGTATCCTAAAACGCAAGTGGCATTGAGATACAATACCAGAACATCAAAAGAATATCTAGTTTTGATTTGCCTAACTAAAATGCAAATTCTATAATAAGTACTGATGTAGCCTACTATTTCTTTAATATAAAAAATACATATAAAACACATCAATCTATGTGTGTGTGGGGTACATTTTAGGTAGATATCTACACTTTGGTTTATTGTACAGGAACATTGCACATCACCTTCATGACATCAGAAATGAATGGTGGTAAAATGAAGTGAGACTAAAATAATATTGTGTCTGCTTTTCACGAGTTTACACTTAGCCTATTAGGTGAAGTATAGCAATGCGTATTTGGCGTGCTGTCCGGGAAAGGCAATAGCCCGAAACTAGAGTACTCCTCCTGTGTAAGTGCAGTTAGAACTCGAAGTGAGGAGTGAGGAGATGGTGCGGTGGAGGGATGATGATAAACAATCGATGAATAGAAGTAAGTCTGCTGTATTTATACATCTTGGTGATGATTAACTTGAGTGCGCTCCTCTTGTGTTAATTATGCTAAATATCTGATATGCTCCCCCCGAACTTTGGTAATAAAACATAATTTCTGTACGCGCACGCAAATTACATCTAAGTTTTCCATTTGTCAACTGTACAGCTCATTTGCGTTTTATATATTTATATATTTTGTTCACTAAATTACTATTTTGTAGTACTTAATAGAATTTTAGTGAACAAAACAGCAATGATAAGAGATAAGTGAACTGTTGCTCTGTTCTCCCTAGAATGACAAAATGATAATTCAAATCCAAAGGAACAAGTCAATAATGCAAAGAAAATAATTAAAAATGATAGGCTGCAATTGTTTGATAAAATGTATAAAAAAAAAAAATAAAAAAAAAACTGCAATCACGAATGCGTAATGGAATGAATGATTATTAACATTGTCTTAAAAAATACATTCGTTTTGGTGAAAAATTAGGACAATTTGTAACATTCGTTTAAAGTTACTGTCTACAAAATCCATATTCCAACTAAAAATGATTTATGCATTTATAATTGCATTATTAATACATTTTAATGAACAACCAGAACAATAGATTAAAAAAAACGGTTAGCCTACACACCTAGCTACTATACCGTGCAGCTCAAAAGGTAAATGAATAAAAAACAACAACAAAAGACTAATGTATCCAATTGTATGCGTATCATTTTGTGTATCTAATATTCTTGTATATGTCATTTTTCAGACTTCAGACTTGGTATGTATTTAGGAGGAGACTCTTAGGAGGAGACTCGATTGCTTTTCAATATGTTATTTTATTGATAAAAGAGGAGTGACTCCAGCTGATAGATAATAGATTAGGCTACCTGTAATTACAAAAATCTTACAATTTAGTATTTTATTATTATTATTATTATTATTATTATTATTATTATTATTATCATTATTATTATTAGAATCATTATATTAAAAACTGAAAAAGAAGCGCCATTCGTTTAAAGTTCCAGGGTGGATGTATCACCTGAAAATAACTTATATCTGTAATTTTCAATCAATGACATCAGTGATCGCCAATAGATACATAGAAAGTGTGCGTTTTTATAAGCTGCGTTGTGTTTGTTGTGTTAACGACCGGTCCATGTTGTGTCAGCAGTGCGACTTTTCGTTTACACACAACAACTAATGACCTGCAGTAGATCACATTACCTCTCCAACTGGACCAGTCCTGTTCTGTGACCATCAGCTTCGGCTCAGTCCCATTAAAAGTTGCTCACATAAATTTCGCTGACTACTCGTGGAATACCACACCGTCGGGTTCATTTTTAAAAGAGGCTGTCGTTTTCCCCTTAAAACTGTAAACGCAAAGATAAAATCTGGAATGTGTAAGGAAAATTGTTTTAACACAAACTGTGCCATTTCACCCTGTAGACAAAAATCGTGCTTTGGTTGGTTTTGTTGCGAAAGGACTCGTCGTTAGTGGAGGTGAAACGCAAGGATAATTTAAAGTGAAAGAACGCAGTGTCTGAGGTAGTCTCTCTCTCTCTCTCTCTCTCTCTCTCTCTCTCTCTCTCTCTCTCTCTCTCCCCCCCTCTCTCTCTCTCTCTCTCTCTGTGTGTGTGTGTGTGTGTTTGTAAGCCCAGCCCCCTTCTTTACATAGACACAGCAGCGTTTACCTGAGACTATTACCTGTGTGAAGTGCAACTGGACGAACTCACACAAACGTGGATTTTACAAAAGAAAATAAAGACGCTTTCTGGAAGTAAAGATCTAAAGTAGGCCTACGCTACTTAGATATGTATGTTCCATTTTGTAAACTGATCTAGACTGCGAACAGATTTTTTTCTTCAAGGTGATTTTTAATTCTTATGGTTGCTATGATCCGGAGTTGACTCACATCATGTCCAAATCCTCAGATCAGTTTGACAGCTCAGATTGCGTGTGTTCAGTCGGCATGAAGCTGACTTGGGATATAAACGACCCCAAGCTTCCACAGGTAAAGATTTATGATTTCTATGCATTTGTAGGCAACACGGAGTTTTTTTTCTCATTTATTTTAGAATAGCATACTTTTCATTCTTGTTTCAGTGTTTAATTGGCATGCGGTAAAGTAGCATATAGGCTACATAAAAATGCATTTTATAGTTTTGGTATGTCGGTCAAAATTCTCGCATCTCGCAAAATAAACAGCTGACTTGTTATTTTTCCAGGACACGAAGCAGTATGATCCGTTCCAGGAGTGGACAGATGGATACGTACGTTATATTTACAGCAGTGAAGACAAGAACGCACAAAGACACCTGAGCGGATGGGCCATGAGGAACACTAACAATCATAACTGTCAGATCCTGAAGAAGTCATGCCTTGGTGTGGTGGTGTGTTCACGAAACTGCCCTCTCCCAGACGGGTCCAAACTTCAGCTGAGACCGGCCATCTGTGACAAAGCACGACAGAAACAGCAAAGTATGTAGAGGAACTACAACCAGCATCTACCAAACGAGTTAGCCGTGTTACAACTTCTATAGAAGCAAATCTGATAAGAAAGAACAAACATATTTTACACTACAGGCTTGCTGTGGCGTTTGAATCACCTTCGAAATAGCAATAATTCATATCAAGAATAATTTTATTTACTGTATATCGTTTTTGCATTAGATACTTGGAGTTAAGGATGTTTATGGATTTTATTTCAGATCGGAACAAGTCTGTTTTAGGTGTCATCCTATACCTAGGATGACCCAATTGTTTTCTTCAGAGAACAAGTAGATAGACGTTTTCTAAATATCTATTGTCCCATTGAAACTTAAAAAGATAGTTTTGTGGCATTAGGCTGTAAACAATTTTAGGAACAATTTTTTTTCTAAAGTGTAGTCTCCTCAGTGACTCTTGTTAATCAGCCTTAGATTTTGCAGTGAGAATGTTCAATAGACTGATTCGTTTCTGTCAGTTTAGAGCTGACCCTATCACTCATGACCTTGACTGTTTGGCTCAGTTTCTCAATTTTTTTTTAATTTTTTTTGCAATGACTGTGTTCAAATGATAAACCTACACATGAAAATTTCATTAAACAAATCAAATTAAAATACGCAGTAAAAACAATTTATTCATGCTAAATAGTTTTAATAATACTATTTATTTGTACCTTTGCAGAAAAGCTTTGTCCAAACTGTAACTCAGCTCTTGAGTTGATACCATGCCGAGGTCACAGTGGCTATCCAGTAACCAATTTTTGGAGAGTAGATGGCAAGGCAATTTTTTTCCAGGTGAGTTTAACTGATAATTGTTTGATTTGCAAATGAAAATCCATTCATTCATCTACTTTCCACACTGCATTATCCTTCACAGTGTCATGGTGGGCTGGAACCTAAAGTCAAAAATATAATTTAATATTACTGAATAAACTTGAATACTTTGACTACACCACACTACAGTCATGTTTTTGCGGAATTAGAACAGGTAGAAATAAACACCAGGTAGACATAGGTAAACAGTTCCTTTTACAGTTTACTAAGTATTGAATATAAAAAAAAACAATCAGGTTTAATTGCACAGATTGATATCACTGTACAACAGATCTTGTATAATTATGTAGTTAAATATTTAAATAGTTATGCATATAGACATGATATTTCCTCTATTCCCAATTTGCTCTGTTTTAAGGCTAAAGGAGTACATGACCACCCCAGACCAGAGAGTAAGTCTGAAACAGAGGCAAGAAGGAGTGCAGTGAAGAGAAGGATGTCTTCACCTAACTCTTCACAGAAAAGAAGACTGGTGGAGTCCGAGGTAACACACACATATTCATAAAAACTGTCACACTTAAATTTAATCTCAAATACACAAAAATCCAGGTATAGGTTAAATATATATACTTAGAGAGCAACACAGTATTATTATGTAGCATTTAGAAAACATTTTTGAGACACACCATTATACCTTCTATGTAACCTTTATTTTATTATGCATCAGAAGGGTATTCTTAAGGCATTATAACCTATTAACCTACTCATCATGTGGTTAACATCTTTAAATCTTAAAACATCTTTAAGTCTTAATAAGACTATGATGGTTTCTAACACATAACACATGACATTGTATCCTGTTAAGTTGCGATGATTTATAGTTTCTATAATGTATTATATGTTGCATGTTGTTGTTTTGTGTAGTATCTGCACAGTGTCTTTTTATATCTTTTAAGTGGATTTTTACTGTAACATGACAAGATATTCTTGTAAACATCCAAAAGGTTTTATAGTGTTGCCATAATATTTATAAGTGGTCTTTGTCTGCTTCAGGTAATGAACCACACGTTTTCTTTAACAACCATAAAATATTATGAATGAGTATTGTAATATTGTGTATTGTGAACAAAAACATATCGCATTGTTCCAGCTGTATAAGGGTTACCTCTGAAATTAGATAACTACTGAAATCATAGGAAACACTCAGCTTGAACAACATCTCTTTAACAATTCATAAGATAGCGAGAGACTGTGCAGGTCTTAATTAATGTCAATATTTGAGACTTATTTTATATTATAACTATGGGAACTATAATCTGGTATAACTTAAAAGGCTATAACATGGTGTTCCTCATGTGTTATAAATCACCTTACTCTTGGAAGATATTCAGTAGCCAGAAATATATAAGTATTCTTATGTATCATGTTGTTATGTACTGATGTAAAATTTGTTCATAAGATTAAACAACTTTTTTTAGAACTGTATTATTATTCTATTGTTACAATAAGATAAAAAACATGCAAGAGTAAATATATATACATATATATATATATATATATATATATATATATATATATATATATATATATATATATATATATATATATATATATATATATGTACACACACACACACACACATGTTTGTTTTTGTGAAAAGTTGGGACATCCCATAGGCGTAATGGTTTTTATACTCCACAAACTGTATATTCTATGGCCCTACACCAACCCTACACCTAACCCTAACTCTCACATGAAACTTTGTCCATTTTTACTTTCTCAAAAAAAAAAACTCATTCTGTATGATTTATAAGCGTTTTGAAAAATGGGGACATGTTATGTCCTCATATGTCACCCTCTCCTTGTAATACCTGTGACATACCCATGTCATTATACAGAGTCGTGTCCTGATATGTCACAAAAACAAGAACACACACACACACAGTATAGAATCAAAAACCTTGACCTTTCAGTACACAGAAGCTGTTGACTATGATATAATGATTTTTGAGTGGATAAGGTATTAAACTCAGTTCTTCATATGAAGGGTCATTTGCACAAAACTTATCTTTGATTTTCTGTTGTCACCAGCCTGGACGTTATCACGACATAGCCTTTCCTAATATCCACCAGCTCACCATGGAGGCCCCAGAGCGCTTCAGCATCATTGCAGAGTCCAACTTCCCAATACAGACCCAACACTATCCTCCTTTCCAGAACACAGAGTCCTACAAGTTCCCTTATGACACACACACAGCAGCGGCCATGGCGGATGCTCCGAGCTCACTGCAGAAGCCTGCGAACCACCGTCTGTATATGACCCGCCCTCCTTGTGGGTATGACTTTGCAGTCCCAGGATACCTTGGCTCAGGGCCTTATCCAACAGCACTGTATAAGGATCCTTCAAGCCCACAAACTGAGACAGAACCCAATAAGTCGGGGAGCAGTTTGAGTGCCATGCCTCATGGCACAAGTCCATTAGGGAGCCATGAGCGGAGCTACACAGAAAGTACAGGAAAGCATCATGGCTGGAAGCAAATTCTGAGTAAAGGTCCCTATGGGGAGAGAGGTGACTACTCTCAGCTGCCAACCAATGCCAACCACCACTACTACAACAGTGACTACCCATGTAGGTACACAGGACCTGCCCCTGCCACCCCGGCAGCATTGCAGACTATAATAACCACAACCACAAAAGTGTCCTACCAGCCATGCCCCAAGCCATCTGTTGTCAAATATGGAGAGAACCTCTATGATGTGAAAGGCCTATCTAACTGTAACTCAATCTTGGAAGAAGCCTCTTCCAATTCCTACTCGGACCTCAAGATTCCAGAGGATTCGGGAGTGATTAAATCTGCCCTCTCATACCAGGACACGCTCCCAGCTAAAATCGAGAGGTCTGAAAACTTTGAGGGCTATCGCTACAGCAGTTACAGCTCAAATAGTTACCCTGACCGAATGTCGCATCCTTTTAGGTATGACAGCGGGGAATACTGAGGGACTGCAGAAAGATCAAACAGAGTGTATATAACTAACTAAAAAGAAAAAAAACATAAGCAAGTACATATAAATGTGTAATTTATATTCAGTATTTGAGCTGTTTTAATGTCTTTAGTTTTAAAGTGACTGTAGATACCTTGTGGAATCTTGTGTAAACTTATGATTCACATTGATTAAACAGACTGATATCAGTGTTGAGTATATTTCTATATATTCAGGTAATGTGTTTAAAGCCATGATTGGTACTTAGCTGTTGTCTTTGAAATAAATGAAAATGTGTCAAAATAAATTAGTATTTAGGCAGAAAGTTCCTATGTTAATCAAATGTATCTTGTTATGAGGAAAGTTAAAGAATCTTTGGGAAAAAATCTATATATGTATACACATTTGGGATTGTAAAACAGGAATAGTCTAATACCTTTTTAGCTTTTACTCAGATAATTTCTCAAAAATACCAATGTTTGTTCAATATGTCAACATAGGAAGTCTAAAACATGATTTAATGACATTTAATCATGGCTTTGTGACAGAAAGCTTTTAAGACATCTTAGAGAAAGCGAACACACTCTTCATAAGCCATCTGAATCCAGCGAAGAATATTCCACTGTCAGAAAGGATCAAGGATAATCACAAACAATTAATCAGCTGCTTTGAATGAGAGAGGTGCCCTGACAGGTTACAGACCTCCAACCACTCCACTTGACAGAGAAAAAGAGATACAATTAAACAGACAGATAAAATATCTGACAGTTCAGCAGCAAGAGAACACAGGAATATAAAGGCAAGGAGACATTTAACAGGCAATAAGAGCAGGCAAGAGAAGCTTTAATACCTGTTGCTGACAGCATCTCTCCACACCAGTGGCGAGGTCAGAAATTTTAAACTGAGTGGACCTTGGTGGAATAGGGTGGACCTCAATGACTACTCTCAAATTACACAAATTTTACAATATGGGATAAAATCACTATACAAGTTAAATGTGATTGATTGTTAGCCAACAAATTCATGAATATACAACAAAATACATTTATAACAAGCAGCTACAATGCCTATTGCAAGGAAGACAAATATAGATATTGTACTGCTATACGACCACTGTAGCAAGATTACAATATAATATAAAACATTACAATATAACATTTCTGTAATCTATATAGCCTACCAGTCAACAGTTTTTGAAAAGTAAGATTTTTAATGTTTTTATAGAAGTCTCATCTGCTCACCAAGCCTGCATTTATTTGATCCAAAGTACAGCTAAAAAAAAGGTAATATTGTGAAATATTTTTACTATTTAAAATAGTGCCTTTTCTATTCGAATATATTTTTAAATTAGATTTTTCCTGTGATCAAAGGTGAATTTTCAGCATCATTACTCCAGTTTTCAGTGACACATCCTTCAGAAATCATCCTAATATGCTGATTATCAATATTTAAAACAGCTGATTACATTTTTTTCAGTGTTCTTTGATGAATAGAAGGATCAAAAGATCAGCATTTATGTGGAATAAAAAGACTTTGCAACATTATACACTATATCATTCAAAATCTTAGAGTCAGCATAATTTATATTTTTTTGGAAAAGAATACTATATTATAAATGAATACTTTTATTTAGGAAGGATTCTTTTAATTGATCAAAAGTAATGATAAAGACATAATTTTACAAAAGTATTATATTTCAGATAAATGCTGTTCTTCTGAACTTTCTATTCATCAAAGAAACCTGAAAGAAATTCTACTCAGCTGTTTTCAACATTATCATAATTATAATTATTATTATTTTTTTTTTTTTTTTTTGAGTAGCAAATCAGAATATCAGAATTATTTCTGAAGGATCGTGTTACTGGAGTAATGATGCTAAAAATCAGCTTTAAAATCTCAATAAATTACATTTTGAAATATATTAAAATAGAAAACAGTTATTTAAAAATATTTCACAATTTTACTGTTTTGGTGTACTTTTGATCAAATAAATACAAGCTTGGTGAACAAAAGAGACTTGACAGGTAGTGCATATGCAACTTTAATTTTTCTCTAATTTCTAGCTTTTAATTGGCTTAGAAATCTAGAACTACTGGACAATAACAAATAATAATGATTTTTTTATATACTACAAACAATTTTTTTCACATAAGTTATAATAGTTTCTATACTGTCATAAATGCTATGTCAATTAGCACTGCATTGTTCATATACTTTATTTATCACCTGCTGCTGCCGGAGATTAGTTAAAAAACCATATTGTTGCAATCGTATGTTAAATGACTTCGTGTTTCCAAAAGTGTCTGTTTTCTGTCAAAACAACTGTTTTCACACAGCATAGCTGGACGCTTTTGTCCATATTAGAAGTTTCCTGTTATGACTTTCTGCGCGAGAGCGCGCTCCGGCTTCGAGTATGAATGAAACACACACAGCAGGAGAGTTTAGCTCTCCGTGATGTTCATCTCGTCTTCTGGGTCCGAAAAAAACATCAGGTCATGCGCAGACTATCCTGTCTCTTTGAGTTTAAATCTATATTTATGCATACCAGCTCTTGAAAACCTCTATGCGAACACATTTGACTGAAAAGGTGCGGGGGACGAATTTCTATGATATTAAAAGTGTGGGGGACACGTCCCCCAGTCTTTGGTCCCCCTGCGTAATCTACGCCCCTGCTTACGTTACTCATTTGGTGCCGCTCACAAGCCTGCGTGACGTGTTTCCAATCACGGTACACATCCTCAAACATAGTGTCATTAAAATGACGACAAATCTTGCAGTACACGGCATCGTCTTTTATAACTCTAGAAATGGGAACTTTGTGTACCACTTAGCAGCAAAATGTCTAGACTTGCCGTTTATTTTTCGCGAAAACTGGCGTAAATGCAATATTACTCCGTAATGGGGCAGAGCAGGTGGTTCATCAAGTGTGGATAAATCAGCTGGTGTGTTGCTTTTCTCGACGATTAGCCCGGGTTGGTGTTGATGTTTCAGGTTCTATTCTTGTTTTTTTTATATGTATATATATTTAATTAAAGATGTCTGTTTAGACATGCTCATCTTGTGTCATGCGTGTTAAAGGTTTACTTCACTAGCAGACGTAAACTCATCTTCCCACCCCTATACAATACGCGATTGGCTAAACAGTACTGGCTGTTGCAGTAAAGCAATTATATGAAAAGGTTTTGGCTCTACAGTAGTTTTTTTTATTATTATTTTTTATGAAACTGTGTTTAAGTGATCAGTATGTCACATATGCTTTTTTTTTGTCTGTTCTGACTGGGTGGGCCAGCCGTCAGTTTGAGTGGGCCAGTGCCACCCTGGCCCTTACGTAGCCTCGCCCCTGCTCCACACAGCCATTTTGTAACAGACAAACACACAGGAATGAACTAACACACCCCTAAGCTATGTTTTCAGATTTTCTATTTAGCCTATACAAATGCTGTATTCATTGGTGTTTTATCATCCACTTCCTGGATGATGACATCATTAAGAATCATAAAATACCAACTAATATAGAATATAGAAATATAAAAAGGATAGCTGATTGTCCACTGCGACTGTGGCAAACTGTGTAACTATTCAACTCTATTCAATGTCAGAAGTCTGTTTAGGAAACCAGAAGTGTTTTATCTCCAGAGCTCCAACAAATGGAATTGCATGCATGTCTGCTTTCAGACAGGTTTCTACCTAAACAGTATCACAGGCAAACCATAGGCAAGCCATAAAAAAAAAAAAAAAAAATTCAATGAAATTATGTAACTCTATATCTCTGTCACCCCTATATTTCTGGTATATACTGGTAGCCTTCTTGATATGCTGTTAACTTCAAACAGTGATGTTTACAAACAGTGAATGAGAGATAGGCCAGACTCAAAGACAGCTGCATGATAATCTCTGGAACCACAGAGCCCTTCAGACACATTCACGAGTGGCACAATATCCCTGTGTGATCAGAGACACACTGAGCCTTGTACTTCACTGTACATGACCCCATATCATTTTTGGTGCTTTTTAGATAGTCTTCAGTAAATGTTTAAAACTTAAGAGTCAAAATCAGACTGGAGCTGGACTTCTAGATCACTGACTCTAAAAGAGATATTGCACACCAAGTTTTTTTAAATGCCGCTCAACTGCAAGAGAGTTATGCAATGTTGAAAGCATGGGTTTATTTCTCAGGAAACACACATACGGATTTAACGTTTACCTAAATACTGCTTTCAAAAAAAAAAAAAAAAAAGAAATGCAGTGACATTTGTTATTACAGGCAAATACCACTTCCATTTAATTGTCAGGTTTGACCTTTTTATCATCATCATCATAATTTATTAAGAAAGAAAAAAACACTTAAATGTAATAACCTGTTAAAGTTATAATACCACTTATTACTCATGCTTTTCTTTTAGAGTTTAGACCTCATTTACATACAAAAAACATTTTATATTACTTTCAGATCAGCTGGATCAATATCCCATTAAATTATCATGAAGTCTAACTGTCACAACAGTCTCTCTCTATCTGTGTCTGTCTGTCTAAAGCATTAATAGGAAAGAGCGCAGGTGGTGTGTGCCATGACAGGCTGAGTAATGACCTCTTACTGTCTCTATTGTTCCTTTATATCAGCCATTAGGTCTCATGCTCCTCATACTCTCCACCTGCAGTCTGGTGCTCACGGACACATGAGAGCATGCATCAACTCTTTTTGTTCTTTGTGTCTCTACCTCTTCATCTCAATCAGGTCAGCGTCTGGAGTGCTGCTATGTGCTGTAAAGCCCTTTGAAATCACAAGCATGCCTCTTTGACACTGTGAAGTGAGGAGTTTTAAAATCTTTTTCACAAGTTTCCAACATGAGTGCATTTAAAAGCATTTGCAATATACTCAATATGTACATGGAAGGGTTTGTTTTGAAAAAATTAACATCCTCCATATAACCAAATATTGTTCCTACTTTAAAACTATAGTAAACAGGCAAGGATTATGATGATTTAAACAATATAAGAAAACAAAGTTCACAAATGCACAAAACTTTGAAAACACTTTTGATGCTATTTCAATATGGCCGAATTCATCATTTTGAGGATCACATGAATAGGACAAACAGGATGTGTGACAATTGTCACACCGTATATCTGATTTGACACACCGGTTTCAGAGGAAACTGTCTCACTGATGGATACTGTTGTTTTGTCCACCAGTTTTGTTTTGCTATCAAATTGAATTCCAGCCCAAAGAAACTGTTTGATTGCTATGAATGACTGCATAACAACAGGTTAGTCTTTATTCCATAGTACAAGATATTGGCTACAGATTGGTGCTGGAATGTGTGTGACTGGAATACGAGGAACCTGACATGAATCAAGTACAACTATCGCAAAGGTCAAATAATGCCTATTTCCATATGATTGAGGCCTCTGTAACTACAAAGACACTAAATTCTTAAAACTTTTACTCTAAGGGCTGAACAGTTAAATTATCAAACACAATAGTAAACTCAGGTCTACTTACTGCACATCTTAGCACACTATGTATGAGCACATTAGAAAAGTATATGATGTATTTTAACATTGGAATTAAACATATGATCCTTAACAATATATGAAAATATACTTCGTTTGAAGTAATGGTGCTTCATATAACATTATCCAGAGAAACAAATGTTAATGATAAATCCCCTGTGATGTTTATACTGGCTACTGTATACAAGCCACCAGTGCACCATACAGACTTTGTGCTGATTTTACATCTGAGTTAGTTCTGGCTGCAGATAAAGTTTTAATAGTTGGTGATTTTAATATCCGTGTTGATAATAGAAAAGATGCATTGGGATCAGCATTTATAGACATTCTGAACTCTATTGGGGTTAGACAACACATTTCAGGAGCTACTCATTGTCGAAATCATATAAATTATGATTTATATGATTATCCTCCCTGGGCGGACCAATGTGGAACAGCACGACATCCGGACACCACCAGGACTCATCGTGAGGCAGCGGCCCTATCGTGTCCCGGAGGCTATCGTGTTCCAGGTGGGCCGCGGCCTGATTAAACCCCAGCAGAAGAAGGTAACAGCCATCCTCTCCGCACCACGTCCCAGCTCCAAGACACAGGTACGGGCCTTCCTGGGGTTGGCAGGGTATTACCGTTGCTTCATACCTAACTTCTCCTCCTTAACAGCCCCCCTGACAGACTTGACCAGAAAGGGGCAGCCAGAGAAGCCATCCTGGGGCCCTGCAGAGGAAGAGGCGTTCCGTCAGATCAAGACAACCCTCACGTCAGAGCCAGTCCTGCGGGCCCCGGACTTTAACTGTCCCTTTTTGTTGCAGACAGATGCCTCAGACACAGGATTGGGAGCCGTCCTCTCCCAGGTCCAGTACGGCCAGGAACATCCCGTAATCTACATCAGCCGGAAGCTGACCCCCACGGAACAGCGCTATGCCAGGGTAGAGAGGGAGGCGTTGGCCGTCAAGTGGGCAGTCCTGGAGCTTAGGTATTATCTATTGGGAAGGAAATTTACCTTAATTACTGACCATGCCCCTTTGCAGTGGATGGCCTGGGGGATGGTTCCTGTCGCTCCAGGACTTCCACTTCAGCGTACAACACCGAGCCGGGATGGCCAACACCAATGCCGACGGACTCTCCAGGATTTGGTCAGCTTTCGCAAGTCTGTCAGGGCACACTCCCCACCCACCCCCAATCTCCCCGTTGTACAAGAGGACCAGGACAACGCTTGGGGGGGAAGTGTGACGCGTGTCCCGAGGCCTCATCAGCGTCGCCCTGGAAACGCACGAGGAGCACCTGGAAACCTCATCACCGGTCATGGCTGCCGACAATCAAGCCGCTGCCACTGATGCACAAGTGAGTGATCACCCCAGAAGACTGGATGCTAACGCTGTTCTCCGTGTTCCCTTGCAGAAAGCTCGTGACCGATCAGCACCCCCTACGCACGGACACGCCGCACCTGGGCACCACCACGATCAGCGCACCAGCACTTCCCACTCCTGAACACTGAACTCTCTCAAATAAATCCACCCTCCGGGGCCTTACCTTGCACTCCTTGCTGTCGTGTGATTCTTCACCCCGTGACAATATATATATTAGGGGTGTAATGATACGTGTATTCGTATTGAACCGTTCGTTGGACTAATTAATTATATTTGGAAAATAAAAAAAAATTATGAAATATAATGATATGCGTTCAACAAGGTAGCCCAATAACCCAAACGACGTAACAGGCAACGCCCCTGACACCCCCGAGGAAGAAAAAAACACCAACTTATATGTTTATGTTAGGCTACTCAGTCAGGCGCTCGCTCACTCAGTAATACACACTAAAGGCTCGTTGCAAAATGGCCAATGCGTTTAACAGACCAGAAATAGAAGATCCTCCAATAACCAACAGGTCTGGTGTTTGGGTGCACTTTGGATTCCCTGTAAGCTATAATCGTGATGGCAAGAGAGTGGTGGATAAAAAAAAACAATGATATGTCGCATCTAGGGTACACCAGCGGGAATACAAAAAAAAAAAAAAAAACACCAGCGGGAATACTTGAAACATGTCAACTCATTTACGCCGACATCACCTTAGTGTGTCAGTATCTGGGAAAAGACGAAAAAAAGGAGAAACATAAACTCAACAAACTATCCCCGCAGCATTTAGACAGACATTTCCAACAGATTCAAACAGGGCAAAAGACATCACCACGGCGATTGGTAGGCTACATTTACGTTATAGCCGCGGATATGAGACCTTACTATTTACCATTCATTCTATCATCACCATTATAGCTTACAGGGAATCCAAAGTGCACCCAAACAACAGACCTGTTGGTTATTGGAGGATCTTCTATTTCTGGTCTGTTAAACGCATTAGCCATTTTGCAAGGAGCCTTCAGCGCGTACTGAGTGAGCAAGCGCCTTACTCTGTAGTGGAAAACGTAGGTTTTAAGAACATGCTTAATGTAATTGAGCCCCGTTACAATATTCCTTCACGAGCCCATTTATATATAATAATATAACATTTTCATTTTTTTTTATAAGGAGCTGTTTTTGTTTTATACAGTATGCTGCTAAGAAAACACCATAGAAGATGGGTAAAGAATAGCTCCATCATTGTTCAATGTAAAAAAAAAATACTTTGTTAGTTTTAATAAATAAATTTTTTTTTAAAATCAAGGAAATTTATCTGCCAATTTTTTTTTTGCTGTATCTAAAACGTACCGAACCGTACCGAACCGAACTGTGACACCAGTGTATTGTATCGAACCGAACCGCGAATTTTGTGAACCGTTACACCCCTAATATATATATATATATATATATATATATATATATATATATATATATATAATGAAATGCTAATCGATATAGTCTTAATCACTGAATACAATGAAATATTGTGTGCATTTATTTTTCTGTTTAAGAAGCCATATCTCACAGAAGGATTTATTTTATTCGACTGACGTTATGAAGTGAATTTGGAGTTAAAACATGTTATTAAATACGGTATTTTCTGCTCTCAGATGGAGCAACATTTACTTAACAGCGCCAGAAGATACGCAATTTTTTTGCGTAAAAAAATTCTCATTGCAAACAGTTTATCAACTGCGATTTACGAATGCGATTTTGCATATCTTGTCAAAGAACTAACAGCTCTGTGTAGTGAATGCTGTTGCACATGAAAGCAGGTGATTGAGATTTACTGTTAATCACAGAACCGGCTTTACAGACAAAATGCACATGACAATCGCAATAAATCGCAATAGATTGTATCGATTACTCCATCAACAGCAGAACCATACACAGGGCCGTTTTTGGCAAATTTGACGCCCTAGGCAAAATACCTATTGGCACTCCCCCCATTGATCGCTCATCGCGTTCTAAACTGCCAACAGTCAGTAAAGCTACCTGAAGCGTTCGATCCGCCATTTTACTAATCCCTATTCATATTTCAGAATGAGCAGTTTGTCATTTGTTATATGTTGAGGTCGTGTTCGTCTGATGTTTATCATGTTCGTGATGTTACTAAAGTTTGGGAAATTATTAGAAATAACCGTTTACATGCCTAGGATGTTTGCATTGTAATAATGTACAGAAATACTTCAGATTTATAAAAGCCAGAGGTGTCAAGTAAGGAAATACAAATACTTCGTTACCTTACTTAAGTAAAAATTTTGGGTATCTATACTTTACTGGAGTAATTATTTTTCAGCTGACTTTTTACTTTTACTCCTTACATTTTCACGCAATTATGTGTACTTTCCACTCCTTACGTTTTAAAAATAGGGTTGTTAATGAAAGCATAAGCAGGAAGACTTAATGCCACGTCACATTCCAATTAAGGTCTAGCCAATTGGCTTTCAACACGAGGGATATAAAACTTCTCACATTCTATTGTGTTTGCAGATCCTGCCGCTGTTGTTTCTCGCTCAAGCGATCGCGTGAATTATTGCTTGACTTTCCTTGGGTAATTTGCATATAGTTAAGTTAGTTTCCTGCAAACTATTGCGAGTTTGATGTTCCTCTCAAGATGCACACGGGATCATTGGCATTGCTCGGTGTCGCGGTGAATGTTTGCAGTCGTTTGTGTTGGATGATATACAGGCTTCTGAGTTTTCTCGGCAGAGGATGTGAAACATTGGCGGAGTTCCGAGTGTTTTCCAGGGTTGCCAGGTTTCCTCAAAACTGCCAATTACTATTAAAAACTAGCCCAATTGTGTTTCAATAAGGGGTTCCCCTGTAGAATTCACATTCCAAGGGCTAAATATGACATTATTGGGGTCACCTCAACCCGCGGACTTGGCAACGCCGGTGCTTTTCGAGCTGTCACATCGGCGCTGCTTGGGTCTCAATCAACAAGATATTTCAAGTGTACGCTCACGTGAACCTGCAAGAATTAAGTCTCTTTGGACCTGCAGACATAAACAAGGCTACTGGTCTCTTTCGGCATTTCGCCTCCACCATCAGTCTACAGGATTATAAGTATCATACGTTACTTACTGGACGTTTCATGCTTCTCTAGCAAACAGGCACTGCATAATTAAATGTTGATCAATTTAATGCATACAATTTTTGGAATAACTCGTTTGTAACGAGGCATTTTTAGGCTTGTTAACAAAGGCTACAATCTTTTATACTGAAAGATTGTTGCTCGGATTATTCATTTCCGTAAAAATATGCTATGTTTAGCACACTAAAGGTATTAGTTGTCTTAATCATATGCTTTCATCTTTGTTTATTCAGCCATTGTTTCATTCGCGTCTATCTACATCAATTCCTGAATGCTTTGTACGGGAATGGGGTAAGTATTACGACTTAAGTCTCTCCTGTCGCGTAGACCATTCTGCAAGGAGGTCTATTTTCGCTATATTCTATATTCACTGTCTATTTCTGCACCAGCATCCTCTGAATAAGAGCATGAACGTAAATGGACACGTTTTGTTGCTATGCTCAAACACTAAAGTTTTCCCAATACACATTATATTGACTAATCATTTCATACTACTTTCGTATAATCTGCCAAGGCCTTTCTATGGTCTGTTATATGTACTTCCTGTCATAGGTGACTTCATCTCAGGATTTCCTCATAAACTTCACCAATGTCTGGACTTGGAGGTTATATTTACTACTATTGTTAATTTAGTTTGTGCCCCGTGATTTAATGTCCTGAACAGTGTATGCTCACTCATAACATCTGCTTTAAAGTTCTGCAAAAATCTTTGTGTAAGGACTTTATGCTCTCACAGGATTCAATAGCCATCGAAGTTTAACTGGCTTGTAAGGCAGCATTGTTAAATGTATAGCGTTTTTATCCTTCTGCAATGGTAATGTATCAAGATTTATTTTTCTATCTTTGTCCTAGTCCATACATAACTTATATTTGCGATCTGGTTTCTTTTGAAAAGTTCACTCGTAGGGTTCATACGGTTAAATGGAGTCTATCAAGTTTTGCGGGAGTTAGCCAGAGAAGTTTTGTTTTACAGTTCAAATATTTACGCTAGATTTTGCTACTTTTTTTTCAAAAATGCGACTAGCGACAAATCTAGCGACTTTTTGGGCAATCATTATTTAGTGTGAGACTCTCTGGTGCTGCCGCACGAGCGTGAGTTCTCTCTTTCCCAGCGCGAGCCTCTCTCTCTGCTTCTGCTGTGTCGAGCAAGCGCAGAGAGGAACAGCACTTTCAGTAAAAAAAAAGATATTCTGTTGCTTCTAACTCTATTTTACAAGCAAGTATAGCCGACATCAGTCACAGCACAACCACTGACTTTAACGTATGTGTATTTGATTTCATTAGTGCAGATTAATGTTTGAGAGCTGGTTGTAGTCTTAATGGACCGTGTTTCAGTCATTATAATATTCATTCCGTTGTCTGACAACAGAAACATTAAAATATAGTAATAAAAACAGTTTAATTGAGAATTAAATTAAACGGCTTAATTAAATTGCATTTAAGCCATTAGAAATTGCATTTCAGTCCCTTTCAGAGCGGTCGCGTTCGATCGCGCACATTCTGAATTTTTGCAAAAGATCGCAAATTTTCATAATTGCTATAAATTGTCCACATAATTTTGGTTTAGAAGCGTCCCATGACATCATCACAATGCACATTCAGTCAAAGAAAAGGAGACCTAGGTCTCTGCAGTGCACAAGTGGGCGTTTTTGACTTGTGGGTGTTTTCAAACTGCTGGATGTTTCTAAATCATGCAATCAAAATGATCCCCCTTACCTAACCCCACCCCTAAACCTACCATCACTACAATGTCAACTAATCAGGTATCATGGTCTAAAAACACCCAGATCTGGTATCTCCCATTACTTTCCTCCAGAGACTTATACTTGAAGAAAGGCCTTGCGTTCTCATCAGGACCGATTTACAAGAGCTACACTGTACAAATAAACCGAAAGCGGCAGACACCGTTATACACAGCGCTTGGAGATACAGTGAAGAAAGTCGTCGAAATCACCACAGAATCAACATCTCTGTCAAATCTTGTGAGATGCATTCAGATTGAGTGAAGAATTCTGTTAAAGCTGATATCAGAACAAACGCCACTGATTCGGAAACCAGGAAAAACATTCTTCAATAAGCACAAAAACTCCACCATTGACCATGGATGTAACAGTAAACTACAGGGACAACTTGTGGCATAAATGGTCTAATGTTTTCGAGTGATTTTAAATGCTTCACTCAACTTTTCCCAGCACTTCAATGTTTTAAGTATTACCGAATTTGAAAGTTATTTTTAATGTGACAATATTTGTTCATCCTAAGTAGGTTTCCCCCTTTTATAAAACTAAGTTTTTTAATGTAGGAAAGCAAACACAAAAGATATTAAATGACCACTAGTAGATGAATGCAGAGAAGTACTTATAGACCATTTCCACCCCCTAATATAGCCTATATATTTTTGTATTCATTAAATTATATTTAGACATCATGAATGACAGTATGTCACGGTGTCTGGTCTGTGTTTCCCTGGGTGTCCACTAGTGGTCTCACTTCCCCATAGGCACCTCACCGCAGGCACTACATTTCCCACAAAGCCTTGTGCCTTCATCACGGTATTTGCACACCTATTAATTGCACTCAGGTGTCTTCACTTTAATAGTCATATGTCAGGCGTGAAGAGAGAGGACTCAAACGCAAAGGATAAAGTGAAACAGTTTTTTGTACAACCGTGAATCCAAAAATAATCCAATGTGTGAAGACACACACACGAACAAAAACCCAAGTGTAACAACTCCAGAGCGGTCTGTACAGTCACCTGCGGACACAGGCTGTGGAGACCACCACTGGTGCAATGCCCAACGGGACGTGGAAAACTAGACAGAGGATCTCGGGCACGCGGCCAACGTAAGACTCCTTGTCTAGACGTCCTGAGCAACACAGTAGAAAACAGGTAAGGAAACAGACAAACAGTACTGTCATAAAGTCAAAAAGAAATCTACTGACAACAAGGGACAGACACAGCAGGGAATATAAGGGAAAATGGGAATAAGCGACAGGTGAGAGCAATCAGCTTGTGATCTGCACACACCAGCGCCGATGTATCAGCGCTGATTGCCCAGGTCACGAGCTGCAGACAATGACAGAACACAGACAACAGGGAAGCCGATGAAGCACCCTGAAGCGTGACAGTACCCACCTCCCCTCCCCTCAGGGACGCCTCCTGGCATCCCCGGAGGACTCACCATGACGCCGATGGAATTGCTCAATGAGAGCACGATCCAGAATGTCACGAGCCGGAATCCAGCATCTCTCCTCCGGACCATAGCCCTCCCAGTCTACCAGGTATTGAAAACCTCTACCCCTCCGTCTCACATCAAGGAGCCGCCATACCGTATAAGCCGGAGACCCTCGATGAGTCTAGGAGGCGGAGGGACAGAGGTCTGGGGCTGAAAGGGGGAGCGAATGACGGGCTTTATCTCAGAGACATGAAACACCGGGTGGATATTCTTAAACTGGGGGGTTAAATTGAGTCGAACTGACACCGGACTGAGCACCTTAGATATGGCAAATGGTCCAATAAATTTGGGTCCCAGTTTACGTGAGGGGAGTCTGAGAGGAATGTCCTTGGAGGACAACCAGACCTTCTGACCGCACACGTAAAGTGGGGGCTTAGCACGGTGACGGTCCGCTGACGCCTTGTTCCTGTCACCAGTCTGAGTGAGGGCTTCTCTGGCGACCCTCCAGGTACGGAGGCATCTCTGAATAAACGAGTGCGCGGATGGAACAACGGCATCAGATTCTTGGGAGGGGAATAAGGGTGGCTGGTATCCTAAACAGCATTGGAAGGGAGACAAACCCGTAGATGAGACCAGGAGGGAGTTATGAGCATACTCCACCATAGTTAATCTGGAACTCCAAGATGACGGTTCTGCGGATGCCACACAACGCAAGACTCTCTCCAGATCCTGGTTAGCACGCTCAGCCTGACCGTTTGTCTGCAGGTGATACCCGGAGGAAAGACTTATTTAGTGTGAGACTCTCTGGAGCTGCCGCATGAGCGTGAGGTCTCTCTTTCCCAGCGCGAGCCTCTCTCTCTGCTTCTGCTGTGTCGAGCAAGCACAGAGAGGAACAGCACTTTCAGTAAAAAAAAAGATTCGACGGAGTCGACAGAACTCTGCCCAAAACTTAGACACAAATTGGGGACCCCTGTCTGAAACCACATTCGCTGGGAGGCCATTAATACGGAAAACGTGATCCAGGACAATAGCCGCTGTCTCCCTCGCTGAGGGCAATTTGGGGAGGGGTATAAAATGTGTGGCCTTCGAGAACCTGTCCACCACAGTAAGGACTACAGTATTGCCGCTAGACGGAGGTAAGTCTGTGACGAAGTCCATAGCTATGTGTGACCAGGGTCTTGAAGGGACAGGCAGCGGCTGGAGTAACCCTGCTGGGGGCCGATTGGAACCCTTCCACGCAGCACAAACAGGAAATGCCGACAGGAACTGACGAGCGTCCCGCGCCATGGAAGGCCACCAGAAGCGTTGCTTGATTAAACTACAGGTGCGAGTCGCTCCTGGGTGGCAAGCTAGTACAGACGAGTGACCCCACTGTAGGACGTTAGTTCGGACCGATTCTGGCATGAACAACAGGTTCTCCGGGCAACCCGCCGGAACTGTGACATTGCGCAGAGCTGAGCGGACTCTGGACTCCACCCCCCAGGTGACCATTGCTACTACCCGATCGGGGGGCAGAATGGTCACCGGAAGGATGGATCTTGGTTCAGCCTCAAAGATCCGCGAAAGAGCGTCAGGCTTACCATTCTTGGACCCCGGACGGTAGGAGATGCCCAGCGAGCCTGTCGGGAATTCAGTCGTTTAGCAGTGCGAATATATATTCTAGGTTCTTTTGATCGATCCAAACTACAAAAGGGACCTCCGTGCCCTCTAACCAGTGACACCACTCCTCCAGCGCTAATTTAACAGCCAGTAACTCCCTATTCCCGATGTCGTAATTCCATTCCGAGGGGGTTAAACGCTGAGAAAAAAATGCACAGAGATGAACTCTGTCATCCGAAGGTGACCTCTGAGACAAAATTGCCCCTGCTCCCACCTCTGACGCATCCACCTCCACAACGAACTGACGAGACGGATCGGGAGTTACAAGAATGGGAGCCAAAATAAAGCGACTCTTTAAATTAGGGAATGCAGCCTGAGCCTGCGGCGACCAACAGAAACGTCTACGAGTGGAGGTGAGATCTGTCAGAGGGGAGGCGACCTGGCTAAAATTCCGAATGAACCGCCTGTAAAAATTGGCAAACCCCAGAAATCGCTGGACCGTTCTATGACTATCTGGGGTGGGCCAATCAGCAACTGCTTTTACCTTGGCAGGGTCCATTCGGATTCCTTCGGGTGAAAGAATAAATCCCAGGAACGGAACCGACCGTGCGTGATACTCTCACTTCTCCACCTTGGCGAATAAACGATTCTCAAGCAGCCGCTGGAGTACTCGCCTGACGTGTTGGACATGGTCGCGCTCGTTCTGGGAGAAGATCAGGATGTCATCGAGAAAAACAAATACAAACCTGTCGACCATGTCTCTAAGTACGTCATTGGCGAGTGCCTGGAAGACCGCCGGGGAGTTAGAAAGTCCAAAGGGCATGACCAAATACTCAAAGTGCCCCGTGGGTGTGTTAAAAGTGGTCTTCCATTTGTCCCCCTCCCTAATCTGAACTAGGTGATAAGCATTGCGAAGGTCCAACTTCGTAAAGATGGTCGCCCCCTGCAAGAGCTCGAAGGCCGATGACATCAACAGCAAAGGATAACGATTCTTGACCGTGATGTCATTCAAGCCCCGATAATCTATACAGGGACGGAGCGATCTATTCTTCTTCCCCACGAAGAAGAACCCCACCCCAGCCAGAGAGGAAGAGGGCGGATGATGCCAGCTGCCTGAGAATCATTAATGTACTTCTCCATGGCCTCCCTCTCAGGCTTGGAAAGAGTAAAGGCGCCCCATAGGTGGAGAAGTGCCAGGCAACAGGTCTATCGCACAGTCGTACGGGCGGTGCGGAGGAATAGATGAAGCTCGGGACTTACTGAAAACCGCTCTCAAGTCGTGGTAAACCTCCGGTACATTCACCAGGCTCACCGGCTCCTCCTGTAACACAGAACGAGACAAAACAGGAGAAAATGCAGGGCCCAAACAGAATCAGAAGAAGAATCAGAATGAGCTTTATTGCCTGGTATGTTCACACATACGAGGAATTTGTTTTCGTGACAGAGCTCCGCAGTGCAACATAACAGCGACAGAATAAAAAACACAATAAGGAATAAAAAATACAAAAAAATACAAATAGGTGGGTAAGGATTGACAATATACAAATTGACAATGTATGGCAGGTATATTAAAAATAGCATTTATGTATGTACATGTATATTATGTGGAAAAATTGTAACTGTACGCTAAGTATGTGTGTTTGGATAAATAAGTGTATGTGTATATAAATATAAATATAAGTAGTATAGTGTGTTCCATGTATGTACATGTATATTATGTGCAAAAGATTTACGTGTATGCTAAGTATGTGTGTTGGATAAAAAGTGTAGTGTATATAAATATAAATAGTGTAGTGTGTCCCACAGTTATTATCAGCTGTTCATAAGATGGATTGCCTGAGGGAAGAAACTGTTCCTGTGTCTGGTCGTTCTGGTGCTCAGTGCTCTGTAGCGTCGACCAGATGGCAACAGTTCAAAGAGGGAGTGTGCTGGATGTGAGGGGTCCAGAGTGATTTTAACAGCCCTTTTGCTCACTCTGGATAAGTACAGTTCTTGAATAGATGGGAGGGTTGTACCGATAATTCGCTCAGCAGTCCGGACTACCCTCTGTAGTCTTCTGAGGTCCGATTTAGAAGCTGAGCTGAACCAGACAGTTACTGAAGTGCAGAGGATGGATTCGATGATGGTGGAGTAGAACTGTTTCAGCAGATCCTGTGGCAGGTTAAACTTCCTCAGCTGGCGAAGGAAGTACAACCTCTGCTGGGCCTTTTTCACAATGGAGTCAATGTGAATGTCCCACTTCAGGTCCTGAGAGATAGTGGTGCCCAGGAACCTGAATGACTCCACTGCAGTCACAGTGCTGTTCATGATGGTGAGTGGGGGGAGTGCAGGGGTTTTTTTTTTCCTGAAGTCCACGATCATCTCCACTGTTTTGAGCGTGTTAAGCTCCAGGTTGTTGAGACTGCACCAGACAGCCAGCTCTTTAACCTCCTGTCTGTAAGCAGACTCGTCACCGTCCTGAATGAGGCCGATGAGTGTGGTGTCATCTGCAAACTTCAGGAGCTTGACAGAGGGGTCCTTAGATGTGCAGTCATTAGTGTACAGGGAGAAGAGCAGTGGGGAGAGAACACAGCCCTGGGGAGCTCCGGTGCTGATTGTACGGGTGCTGGATGTGTATTTTCCCAGCCTCACTAGCTGCTGCCTGTCTGTCAGGAAGCTGTTGATCCACTGACAGACGGAGGTGGGCACGGAGAGCTGAGTTAGTTTGGGCAGGAGGAGGTTTGGGATGATCGTGTTGAAGGCAGAGCTGAAGTCCACAAACAGGATCCTCACATAGGTCCCCGGTCTGTCTAGGTGTTGCAGAACATAATGCAGTCCGATGTTTACTGCATCGTCCACAGACCTGTTTGCTCTGTAGGCAAACTGAAGAGGATCCAGCAAGGGTCCAGTGATGTCCTTCAGGTGGGCCAGCACCAGTTTTTCAAATGACTTCATGACTACAGACGTTAGAGCCACAGGCCTGTGGTCATTTAGTCCTGTAATTTTGGATTTCTTTGGGATGGGGATGATGGTGGAGCGTTTGAAGCATGAAGGGACTTCGCACAGCTCCAGCGATCTGTTGAAGATCTTTGTGAAGATGGGGGCCAGCTGGTCAGCACAGGATTTCAGACAGGCTGGTGTAACACAATCTGGGCCTGGTGCTTTTTTCCTTTTCTGCTTCCTGAAGACCTGGCGCACCGCATCCTCGCTGATCTGTATTGCAGGTGTGGGGGAGAGGGGGGATGCAGGAGGTGTGAATGGTGAGAGCGCTTGATTGGAGAGGTGTTCAGGGTGGGTTGCAGGAGTTGTGAGTGGTGTGAACAGTTGTTTGGAGAGGCATTCAGGGTTGGTTGCAGGAGTTGTGAATGGTGAGAGCGGTTGATTGGAGAGGTGATCAGGATGGGTTGCAGGAGCTGTTAATGGTGTGAACGGTTGTGTGGAGAGGCATTCAGGGTTGGTTGCAGGAGCTGTGAATGGTGTGAATGTTTGTTTGGAGAGGCATTCAGGGTTGGTTGCAGGAGTTGTTATTGGTGTGAACGGTTGTGTGGAGAGGTGTTCAGGGCAGGTGATGGGTGTTCTTTCAAACCTGCAGTAAAACTCGTTCAGATCGTCTGCCAGTCGTTGATTTTCCACAGTGCTGGGGGGTGGTGTCTTGTAATTGGTGATCTTCTTTAGGCTTTTCCACACTGATGCGGAGTCGTTCGAAGTGAACTGAGTCCTTATTTTTTCAGAATAATTCCTCTTTGCCACTTTGATCTCCTTTTCCAGTGTGTATTTAGCCTGTTTATACAAGACATTGTCCCCCTTCACGTAAGCATCTTCTTTGGCCTGACGGAGCTGTCTGAGTTTTGCAGTGAACCATGGTTTGTCATTGTTGTAATTTAGTTGAGTCTTGGTAGGAATACACATATCCTCACAGAAACTGATATATGATGTTACGGTCTCTGTGAGTTCGTCCAGATCGGTGGCAGCAGCTTCAAAAACACTCCAATCAGTGAGGTCAAAACAAGATTGTAAATCCTGCTCTGCTTCATTAGTCCATCTTTTTACAGTCTTTAATACAGGTTTAGCTGATTTTAGTTTCTGCCTGTAGGTCGGTATAAGATGAACCAGAAGGTGATCAGAATGTCCCAAAGCTGCTCGTGGAACAGAGTGAAATGCATCCTTTATTGTTGTGTAACAGTGATCCAATATATTACTGTCTCTTGTGGGACAAGTAACATGCTGTCTGTATTTTGGCAGTTCACGGGAGAGATTGGCTTTATTAAAGTCCCCAAGAATGATTAAAACAGAGTCTGGGTGTTGTTGTTCTGTCTATGTGATCTGCTCAGCGAGTTTCTGTAAAGCTGAGCTCACGTGCGCTTGAGGAGGGGTGTAAACACTAACCAGAATGAACGAATGAAACTCCCGCGGCGAATAGAACGGCTTGCAGTTAATGAAGAGCGTTTCGAGATTTGAGCAGCACGTCTTCTTTAACACAGTTACATCTGTACACCACCGTTCATTGATGTAAAAGCATGTCCCGCCGCCGCGCGATTTCCCCGTTGATTCTGCGTCGCGATCCGCTCTAAACAGCTGAAAGTCCGGCAGATGGAGCGCGCTGTCCGGTATGGTGTCATTCAGCCAAGTTTCCGTGAAACACAGAGCAGCAGAGTGGGAGAAATCTTTATTTGTCCGAGAGAGCAGAAGCAGTTCGTCCGTTTTGTTGGGTAGAGAGCGGAGATTTGCCAGATGGATGCTAGGCAACGGCGTTCGAAATCCGCGTTTTCTGAGTCTCACGAGCGCTCCCGCTCGCTTTCCCCGCCTGCGCGTCCTCTTGAAGCGTGTGATCAGGGCAGCCGCTCCGCCGACAAGAATGTCCAGCAAAACATCAGAATAGTCGAAAACCGGTGAAATATCGGGAGATGTGTGTTGCCGAATATCATGCAATTCGTCCCTGGTGAAACTGATTGCAGGAATATAACTAAAGACAGGACAAACTAACAAAAACACAAAAACAACTGCAGAGCACGTCACGGAGGCAGCCATCCTGTATCGGCGCCACTCAGAGTCCGGCGCCACTCAGAGACTAAGCAATTGAGATAAACATTGAGATAAACAAAAAGAGCTCCATGCCAAAACAGAATTAAGAGTCCAGTCAATGTGTGGGTTATGCTTGACCAACCATGTGTGTCCTAACACTAATGGAGCGGAGGGAGAATGAATGAGGAGAAAACGAATCTCCTTTAGCATGGTTACCCGAGAGGGTGAGAGTGATAAACTTGGTGGAGTGTGTAATACTAGTGAGATGGGTGCCACACAGAGTCCTGGCTGAAATGGGCTCAGCCAGTGGAACAGATGGAACACCTAATCAGGCAGCCAGCTCATTGTCCATAAAATCACCCTTTGCTCCAGAATCAATTAGAGCGGACACATGATGAATAGTCTTATTAAATTGTAATGAGGCCTGGAGGATGGAACGACCACCAGAGGGCAGCAATGTATTAGTGAAGCTCACCGTACGCCCCTCCTTGGATGAAAAACACCGCTCCTTCACTGGACACGAGGCCGCCACATGTCCCGTACCCCCACAGTAAAGACACAGACTGTGAGTGAGACGATGGCGCCTCTCTGTGATCGTCAGCCGGGCTCTCCCGATCTGCATGGGCTCCTCCTCAGGCATGATGAGATGCTGAGAAGTAGCATCACCCGCAGCTCCAGCGACCAGGTCGGAGAAGAGCTCGTGAGAGACCATGCCCCTCCGATGCCGGGACCGGAGAGCTATCCGGTTGTCAACGCGGATGGCGAGGTCGACTAAGCCGTCGAGGCTGGGAGGCAGTTCGAGAGAATATGTCTCGTCCTTGATGTAGTCAGCCAACCCATGAAGGAAGTGATCCCACTGCATTTTAGCATTCCAACCGCATGATGCGGCTAGAGTGCGGAACTCGATGGAGTAATCCGACACCGACCGACCTCCCTGTTGCAGAAAAGATAACGCCCGCGCTGCCTCTGTCCCAAGCGCGGAGCGATCGAACACCTTGCAGAGCTCCTCCGAAAACTCCTTAAATGAGCTGCAACACTGATGTTCATGTCAATGTCAATGTCAATGTCACCTTTATTTATATAGCGCTTTAAACAAAATACATTGCGTCAAAGCAACTGAACAACATTCATCAATAATGCAAAAATGATAGTTAAAGGCAGTTCATCATTGGATTCAGTTATGTCATCTCTGTTCAGTTAAATAGTGTCTGTGCATTTATTTGCAATCAAGTCAACGATATCGCTGTAGATGAAGTGTCCCCAACTAAGCAAGCCAGAGGCGACAGCGGCAAGGAACCGAAACTCCATCGGTGACAGAATGGAGAAAAAAACCTTGGGAAAAACCAGGCTCAGTTGGGGGGCCAGTTCTCCTCTGACCAGACGAATCCAGTAGTTCAATTCCAGGCTGCAGCAAAGTCAGATTGTGCAGAAGAATCATCTGTTTCCTGTGGTCTTGTCCTGGTGCTCCTCTGAGACAAGGTCTTTACAGGGGATCTGTATCTGGGGCTCTAGTTGTCCTGGTCTCCACTGTCTTTCAGGGATGTAGAGGTCCTTTCTAGGTGCTGATCCAGCATCTGGTCTGGATACGTACTGGATCCAGGTGACTGCAGTGACCCTCTGATCTGGATACAGACTGGATCTGGTGGCCACGGTGACCTCGGAACAAGAGAGAAACAGACAAATATTAGCGTAGATGCCATTCTTCTAATGATGTAGCAAGTACAAAGGGTGTTATGGGAAGTGTTTCCGGTTCCGGTTTACCTAATTAATGCAGCCTAAAAATCCTTTAACGGATTTGGATAATAAAAGCATATTAGTATGTTATGTGTATGCCAGGTTAAAGAGATGGGTCTTTAATCTAGATTTAAACTGCAAGAGTGTGTCTGCCTCCCGAACAATGTTAGGTAGGTTATTCCAGAGTTTGGGCGCCAAATAGGAAAAGGATCTGCCGCCTGCAGTTGATTTTGATATTCTAGGTATTATCAAATTGCCTGAGTTTTGAGAACGTAGCGGACGTAGAGGATTATAATGTAAAAGGAGCTCATTCAAATACTGAGGTGCTAAACCATTCAGGGCTTTATAAGTAATAAGCAATATTTTAAAATCTATGCGATGCTTGATAGGGAGCCAGTGCAGTGTTGACAGGACCGGGCTAATATGGTCATACTTCCTGGTTCTAGTAAGAACTCTTGCTGCTGCATTTTGGACTAGCTGTAGTTTGTTTACTAAGCGTGCAGAACATCCACCCAATAAAGCATTACAATAATCTAACCTTGAGGTCATAAATGCATGGATTAACATTTCTGCATTTGACATTGAGAGCATAGGCTGTAATTTAGATATATTTTTGAGATGGAAAAATGCAGTTTTACAAATGCTAGAAACATGGCTTTCTAAGGAAAGATTGCGATCAAATAGCACACCTAGGTTCCTAACTGATGACGAAGAATTGACAGAGCAACCATCAAGTCTTAGACAGTGTTCTAGTTTATTACAAGCAGACTTTTTAGGTCCTATAATTAACACCTCTGTTTTTTCAGAATTTAGCAGTAAGAAATTACTCGTCATCCAGTTTTTTATATCGACTATGCAATCCATTAGTTTTTCAAATTGGTGTGTTTCACCGGGCTGCGAAGAAATATAGAGCTGAGTATCATCAGCATAACAGTGAAAGCTAACACCATGTTTCCTGATGATATCTCCCAAGGGTAACATATAAAGCGTGAAGAGTAGCGGCCCTAGTACTGAGCCTTGAGGTACTCCATACTGCACTTGTGATCGATAGGATACATCTTCATTCACTGCTACGAACTGATGGCGGTCATATAAGTACGATTTAAACCATGCTAATGCACTTCCACTGATGCCAACAAAGTGTTCAAGTCTATGCAAAAGAATGTTGTGGTCAATTGTGTCAAACGCAGCACTAAGATCCAATAAAACTAATAGAGAGATACATTCATTTCAGTTCAGTTCATTGTCCCACATGGCCGTTCCCCATTCTCTCGCTCGTCCGATTAAAAGCGTGATGGTGAATGTCACTCTAGATCGCTCCGTGGGAAAACAGGAGGGCTGGAGTGAAAAAGTCAGTGAACATTGTGACAGAAATGAACGGCATGAGTTGGGCTCACCGGAGTAAGGAGCAGGTGGATTGAGACGAGGTTCTGCATGACGGGAAGCCACGGCCTCTGGTTCGGACGGAGGTTGTACAACAGGAGTCGCGGGAGGAATAATCTGAAGCCGATCAAGCCGTTCAGTGAGCTGGGTCAGTTGCAGTGACAGCTCCAAAAATGCGTGACGTGAAGCGGTGATCTCCTCCTGCTGTCTACCCAGCACCGTGCCTTGCTGTCTGAGGATACGGAGGACATCGATCTCCTCTGCTGAGTCCATAATGGTCAGTAGATTCTGTCATGCATAAAGAGAGAGGACTCAAACACAGAGGATAAAGTGAAACAGTTTATTTGTACAACCGTGAATCCAAAAATAATCCAATGTGTGAAGACACACACACGAACAAAAACCCAAGTGTAAAAACTCCAGAGCCGTCCTTACAGTCACCTGCGGACACAGGCTGTGGAGACCACCACTGGTGCAATGCCCAACGGGACGTGGAAAAACGAGACAGAGGATCTCGGGCACGCTGCCAACGTAAGACTCCTCGTCTAGACGTCCTGAGCAACACAGTGGAAAACAGGTAAGGAAACAGACAAACAGTTCTGTCACAAAGTCAACACGAAATCTACTGACAACAGGGGACAGACATAGCAGGGAATATAAGGGAAAATGGGAACAAGCAACAGGTGAGAGCAATCAGCTCGTGATCTGCACACACCAGTGCCGATGTATCAGGGCTGATTGCCCAGGTCACGAGCTGCAGACAATGACAGGACACAGACAACAGGGAAGCAGATGAAGCACCCTGAACCGTGACAGTCATTATCCTGCCTATTTAACCGGTCTGTTTTCTGTCTGTGTCATGGAGTCCTTATTTTCCGTCACCCAGTTTCCTTGCATTCCATTGTAGTTTGTAGTTTCTTGTTTCATGTTTGTTTTGTTTCTGGACGGCTTTCATGGTTTTGACCCCCTGCTTGTTTTGGATATTGATTTTTGGATTACCCAATAAACACACTGCTCTTGGATCTCTCGTCTCCTGTGACCTATCGTTACACAGTAATAAATGTGCATTTTATCAGATGTAATATATTTATTACATGTGTACGACGTCTGCTAAAGATCTGGGAATCATCTGCTGTGTACTCTGATAATAGTCTCAGAAGCAGTTTTACATGCATTCTAATAAATGTCTATTTGACATCTGACAGGAAACATCTTAGAGACTTACTGCAGATGAACAAGCACTCTTAAAAATACATCTTGCATATGTAAATGCAGGCATTAGACATCTCTGAGATGTACATGTGGGATTAGGGTGAGTGCTTTACTGTCAGGTGCTGAAGCCACCTTCTGTGGAAATTAATGGCACTAGTGCTGGTGTCGTCAAACATTAGTCTGGAGACCTACAGTGGTTCTCAAAGTCAGAAAAGTCATAACAGTGTAAGAAGAATGTTGTCTGTGGTATATTTTCACTGCAAAATAATAATAAATGCCGCAACAATCATCGCACATTTTGAGGAAAGCTGCAGCAAAATCTGTCATTTTGATCGCAAAAATCACACAAAAAAAGAATAATTGAATCCTGGAGGGACTGATAAGTAGGCTATACCAACTTTGTAACTCGTTACCCCCCAACACTGGACATAGCAGATGTACTTAGCGAATACAGGAAGGTATCAATCAAAAAGGTATCAGGATTATAAGTTATTTTTAATTTTTGATTAATCACTTGGATTAATCATTCATTTTGACAGCATTAATATTTATTGTAAATAGATAACCATACAAGGGCAATTGTTACTAAGCCTGCACCAATTTTCTTGTCCATTGCCCTCTCAGATTCCTGCAGCTATGCTTGGATGTACATTTATATTCCATAGGTTATAGGTTATTGATGACATGCCTCTGAAGATTGACTTTTTGCACCATTACAATACGTATAGGCAACTAGTCATCATATCTCTAGTTCTTTAATGTATTTGCATTGTACTAAATTGCGTTCATTTTCAATGGGCATACAGTTGCAATCAAAATTATTTAACCCCTAAGACCTGCAAGGCATTTTGCTGGGGCGAACAAAATTTTATGAAAACAATTTAACAAAGGCATCAGTAAAGTATTAGAGAAAGTTTGTTGAATGGAACACTGATGAATCATGATGAAATTCAAATTGACTCATTTGAACATTTATGTTCAAAATCATTCAACCCCCCAAAACCCAAATTTTGTGCAGAATCTTTTATTCTTTAAAATCACAAATAAATGCTGTCTGTAAGTGCTTAGAAGCTTCTGTCATCTCTCTCCTACAGTCTTGGCCCATTCATTGCCTGAAAAAGCTTCCAGATAATCTTTGGTTTTCACATTCACCACTGCTTTCTTTAAATTCAACCAGATATTTTCAATGAGATTTAAATTCTAGAGACTGAACAGGCCACTCAAGAACATTCTATAACTGATCACTGAACCAAGCAGAAGTAGATTTTGATGTATACTTTGGGATGACTGTCCTGAAGGAAAGTCCACTGATTATCAGCTTCAGTATTTGCACCAAAGGCATCACAATTCTTGTCAAAATGGCCCGATACTTCAAAGAATACATGATGTCCTTCATACAGTCCTTCATGATTTCCACTTCCTGCTACAGTTAAGAAACCCCATAACAGGACTGATCCACCTCCAAGTTTGATGATGGAGATGGTGTTCTTCTGCTTATGAGCTTTGCGTGTTTTGCAGCAGACATACCACTGATCCATGTGGACACATCACTCCATAAAACATTCCTCGCGAGCACAGGTCGACACAAAAAAAAATTACTGGCACAGACGTGCATTGTTTGGATGCAGAAAGTAAAAAAATGCTGTGCACTCCGCCATACTAAATGAGTTTGTGCAAAAGCGAACTTCCGGCAACACCACAATGATGTATATTTTCCGCGCTCACCCAAGTGAACGTAAGTTATGAATATAATTATGGATCTGTGAGACCGAATGATGACCGTCATTTCGGTTCAATTATCTCGAGACCTTATGTAAACAAAGTCATGCACATGTCCCCGGAAGCGGAACGTCACGCGCTTTTAAAAGGTGAGTTAAACTTCCGGCTCATTCTCTTACCTTGAACGCCCTAGTATTCCGAGCTACAAGGATAGTGACGGTGATCCTTTGGTCTCACAGATCCATAGTTATATTCATAAATTACGATCTGTTTCGACCTCACACTGACCATCACTACGGTCTAATAGGATGACTCATGTCAACAGGGTCACGAGGAACTACAGACTCTGAACTATTCAAACATCGCTGGGCAACTGACATCAAAACTGCAGTGCTAACAGGCGTTGTGCCAGTTATGTAAAATTTTGAAAATATATATGGTGTAGACCCAGGGCCGGATTAACAATACGGGCAACTGGGCAATTGCCCAGGGGCCCAAGACCTCTAAAGGGCCCAGGGCAGCAAGGGCACGAGCAAAATACTGTATCTGGTAATCTCCCGCTTTACATTAAACAAACTGTCAACACGGGCTTTTGCGCTGCACAGAGAGACGCTGCGCTGCCTATGACTTTGAACGTGAGTTGAGAGCGGTTGAGAGTCAGTCTCATGCGGAATGACCAATGAAGAGAGGGCCTCAAGTTAAGACCCTCTCCTCATTGGTCAGTCCGCATGAGGTTGGTCAAATGTTACGCCGAGCGGGTTACGTCAGGCGTTGCTACAACAGAAAAATATCTGACATGGAGAAGCTAAATGGGAGCGCGAAGCGGAAATTAAAAAAGGAAAAGGACATCAGAAACGCAGAAAATGTAAAGTATATACCTAAAATAGGTAATTTCTTCACTCCTGTTAATGTTGCCGACAGTTCTGTTAAGTCAGCTTCCGTCAACGACGAGGACAACTCAGCTAGCCAGGACTTTTCTACAAGATGCCAAATGAAAGCAAACATGCACTTCCTCATTATTTAGGATTAAAATTGTGTGTTTTGCCAGGTTTTGTAGTATTTATTTTTATCTTGTCTTCTAGAGAGAAATTGTGTCACAGACACGGCTCTGCACTTTCTATTTTAGCTATTGGACATGAACTTGTTAGTGGCCTTGATTTTGAAGATGTTATACTGTACACCAGTTTGCACAGTCAAAGTCCAGAAAAAAGCCATTGTAAGATGTGTTTGCCAAATGAAGGCATTTCAAATTCAAACATGCACTTCCTCATTATTTAGGACTAAAATTGTGTGTTTTGCCAGATTATGTAGCATTTATTTCTGTCTTGTCTTCTTCAGAGAAATTGACAGATTTCTAAATGTTTATGTAGCACTACAATGTTTAACTGGTTAATTGTGCTGTGATATGTTGTTGTTCTATTTTAAAACAAGTTAAATGAGCTTAGGATAAAAATGTTTATGAGCAGATAACAGTGATACTGCATTTTATTTATTTATTTTTTCCTTGAGGTGCCAGCTTTATTTAAATGCTGTATAAATGCTGGCAGATTTCAAATTGTTTGTGTTGGACTAATAACTTGATTGCCTTGTTGAATTCTGAGGAAACAGGGTCACCCTGTCAGGGTGATTTCTGCTTAAAATGAGGACCAAAATGTTTCTTGATGTGTTGTCTGTGGTCTTCTGTTATAGCTATATCAATTCAATACATTTCTATTGGGAATAAATGTTGTTAAATAAATAATGGTTTGAAAGTGGTTGCTTATTTATTCATTTTTGTGAAAATGGAGGATATTTCCCTCCCTCTCAATGTAGTGGGTCAATTTTACCAGATTATACAGATGCTGATGTGTTTTGTTTTCATAGCATCATATGTGAGTGAATGTCTTTGATAGGGAACATAGTAGTGCATTTGTAGTTCTATGAGCATTTAAATATTTGTAAATCAAAATACACCTGATGACAGTTAGAATTTGAAGTATTGAGTATATTTACTGTATATTACAGTAATATATTCTGTATATGACCATATTATGGTGATCCTGGGGTCGTGATGATGGGGCCCTTGAATATTGTTGCCCAGGGTACAACAAAGTGTTAATCTGGCCCTGTGTAGACCATGATGCTGCAGCACAAATCAGTGGGCCCGTATTCCCATAGGAACTGGTAACCCTCTTTCCGTATAAGCCTGGGAAATAACCTCAACCAACCAATGCGACAAACGTTGCTTAGAAAGCGGCAACCCCAATCTGGCCCTTCCATAGCAAACAAAAAGCTGTGAATGAGACTACCTCAAGGTTTAAGTGAAATGTACATAGGTGCGTAATGCCCTTACTGGACAGAGGGTGAGCAAATTCTGCTGATCTGCCTGTGAAAGGGGGTTGAAATTTAACTACCTCCAGAACTCGATTTTTAAACTGAGGATTAAGCACCTTTGGAAAAAAGGCAAGGTTGGGCCAGAGCATCACCCCTGTGCCATCTGGACTCCAACATAAACAATCCTCACTAATAGATAGCGCACACAATTCTCCTACCCTTTTACCAGAGCATATAGCCAAGAGAAAAGCTGTCTTGAGAGACAAAGCTTTTAAATCTGCATCCGCCATAGGCTCGTACAGGGGCTTAGTGAGAGAGTCTAGTACAAAAGGCAAATCCCAATTGGGTACCTGCAAAGTGCGAGTAGGACATAACCGACAAACTACTTCAGAAACTGACCTACCAAGGGATGTCGGCCCAATGGCTGGCCATCCACTTGCCCATGAGATGCTGAAATGGCTGAAGCATAAACCCTGATTGTACTGGTTGCCTTTCCCTGATCCAGTTGAGCTTGTAGGAATCTAAGGACAAGTGGCAAAGAGCAGATTATTGGATCAACATTCATGCCTAAACACCAGTCTGAAAAAATTCTCCACTTTATGGAGTAATTAGCCCGAGTAGATGGAGCACTGGTGTTGTTCAGTGTCTCACGTACCATTTCATCTAGCTGTTGAGGGATGGACTCTGCAGAGGCCATACCCACAATCGCAGGAGATCCCCTCATGTTGGAAGTTGCCACAGAGGACCCTGCATCAGCTGAACTAGGTCCAGGAATCATGGTCTTCCTGGCCAGCATGGAGCAACTAGTAGAACTGTGCAATGACCCTCCATGGTCCTCTGGAGGACCTGAGAAATCAGAGGAAATGGGGGGAAAGCATATAATAAGCCTGTCGGCCACTCTTGTGACTCTTGAGAATCCAAGCCTGAACTGCCTTCTTGTACCTTGAGGGAGTACCATCTCAGGCAATGGGTCGTTTCACTAGAAGCAAAGAGATCTACAGTTAAAATCCCCAGCTATGATGAGAAAAGCATCGTGGGGGGGGTGTTGTCTGCTGCTAACTGATGTGCTGGTACAGTTCATCTAGTGCGTCGTTCCTGTTGCAGATGATGTTGATCGGGGGGATGTACACCGAAATGAGCAGTATAGCATTATATTCCCTCGGCAGATAGAACGGCCGGCACTTAATAATCATAAACTCCACCAGGGGTGAGCAGTGTTTGCTGATCACAACAGTATTGCGGCACCACGCATCATTAATGTAAACACAAAGCCCGCCGTCGCGGGTTTTTCCTCCCGCGACGAGAGTTTATTGTCCAACGAGCGTACGTTAGCCAGTACGATGGTGGGGATAGATGGCTTGTGTGGGTTAGCCGTTAGCCTAGCCCTGATACCTCTGCGCTTACCCCTCTTCTGCTTCTTCTCACACCGCTTGTGGCGCCTCCGCTGTGGGCAAGATGCAGTAGTGGGGGTTGGTGATGGTGAAGGCCTCTGTAGCAGACCGAGATCCCGCAGCTGTTCCGCGTGCGCAGAGTTTAACTGTAAAAAACTCTGCGTGCTATATAAATAAACTTGCCTTGCCTTGCCTTACCTTAACTTACATCCTGACTTCTGCCAAACTGGACTCCACCAGTTATAGATGGCTGTCTGGGTTATCAGCTTATAATTTCAAGATCCAATATAGAGCAGGAACCCAAAACCAGGATGGTGATGGATTGTTCAGACTTCTAAATGGTCAGTTGTTGAATGATCTGGAGTCTCAAAAAGAACAGGAGAGGATTAAGCAGTTCACCCTAAATCATTTAGCTGAAACTGACAAAGATCTGTCAGTGATCTTGCCAGAAACAGTAAAGGCTGTGTGTGAGAAGCATCAGGTCAGCCAGTCACAGGTTGGACATCGTCCTGTCTCAATGACTTTAGCAGAGTTCATGACAATGGATGTGGGTGCATTACCCCAAGGATTCCAGGAAGAATATGACCATGGCTTACCTGTGATCCCTCACCTCTATGAGGAAGATTTGGCAGACGGACAACGAGTAGATCCCAAGTTGAAAGAGGTCCTGGAGTACCTAGAGTCTGGACAAAAACCTCTAGGTAGGACATCCAAGTCACATACAATGGCCATGTGGATGAGAGAGTGTTGAAGAACGGAGTGTTGTATCCAAAGAATGGATCAAGGTAGAGTGTTAAGCCAACTAGTGTTACCCAAGGATCTTCAAGAGATGCTATTCACCAGTTTACATGATGACATGGGTCATCTAGGGCTGGAGTGAACTCTTGACCTCCTCCGTTCCAGGTTCTATTGGCCTAAAATGGCTGATGCTGTGGAGAGGAAAATAAAAACCTGTGAGCATTGTATTCGGAGGAAAGCTCCACTACAGAGAGCAGCTCCTTTGGTGAACATACACACCAGCATGTGTGGTGATACAATTTAGAAATATTTTCATTTTTTAAAATATATACAGTAGAGACCAAAGGTTTAGACGCACCTTCTAATTCAAAGAGTTTTCTTTATTTTCATGACTATGAAAATTGTAGAGTCACACTGAAGGCATCAAGGGCTATTTGACCAAGAAGGAGAGTGATGGGGTGCTGCGCCAGATGACCTGGCCTCCTTAGTCACCGGACCTGAACCCAATCGAGATGGTTTAGGGGTGAGCTGGACCGCAGACAGAAGGCAAAAGGGCCAACAAGTGCTAAGCATCTCTCGGGGAACTCCTTCAAGACTTTTGGAAGACCATTTCAGGTGACTACCTCTTGAAGCTCATCAAGAGAATGCCAAGAGTGTGCAAAGCAGTAATCAAAGCAAAAGGTGGCTACTTTGAAGAACCTAGACTATGACATATTTTCAGTTGTTTCACACTTTTTTGTTATGTATATAATTCCATATATAATTCCACGTGTTAATTCATAGTTTTGATGCCTTCAGTGTGAATCTACAATTTTCATAGTCATGAAAATAAGGAAAACTCTTTGAATGAGAAGGTGTGTCCAAACTTTTGGTCTGTACTGTATATATATATATATATATATATAATTTCTTTTTCTTTGTTTTCATTGTTTATCATTGATTTAACTTACCTGTTGAATGCTGTTAAACTAATACACATTGCGTGTTCAACCAAACATTTGAGTCTGTTCACTGTTGTTGTTGCATCTTTCTCAGCAGCAAATCTATTTCTTCTGAGACGCTGGTCCATAGATTGGCATTTAAATTACTTAATAATCTACAAGTTATTAGCCAGAGAGTGAGTGCTACAAATGTCCACTTCTGAAGCCAGACTGGTTGCTGTCAAGGAGGTTGTTCTGTGTGAGAAATGCAGAGACTTGGTTGAACACAGCTCGTTCAAGTATTTTTGAAATGAAAGGAAGAAGGGAAACTGGTCATAAGTTCTGTAAAAGAGATGGGTTGAGGGTGGGTTTCTTAAGTAGTGGAGTTTTACGAGCCTGTCTAAATGATGAGGGAAAAACACCAGTGTGGAGGGATGTGTTAATGATGTGAGTGAGTGCAGGTATAACTGCAGGAGAAATGGCTTGAAGGAGATGAGATGTAATAGGATCAAGCGGACAAGTAGTAGGATGATTAGAAAGGATGAGTTTGGAGACTTCTGCCTCAGAGAGTGAAGAGAAGGATGTGAATGAGAGTATGTTTGGTGATATGAGCTTGACAGATTGTGGTGTGGAAAATTGTTCACGGATATTTTTAATTTTAATAATGAAAAACGTGGCAAAGTCATCAGCTATTAGAAATGAAGCAGGAGGGGGAGAAGGAGGACAAAGGAGCGAGGAAAATGTTTTATAAACAGCATGCGAGAGTAAGTCGAATTGTTAATTTTGTTATAGTAGTATGCCATTTTAGCTGTGGAGACATTAGCAGAGAAGGAAGTGAGGAGTGACTGATCCACATAAAGGTCAGCTGTATTTTTGGATTTGCGCCACACCCTTTCAGCAGCTCTGGAAATGGCTTAGAATGGTGTTCGCATAAAATATCAGATCACCAAGAGGCGGAAGGGGTGGTACTGGCTGGCCTGGAAGACAAGGGGCAAACAGTGTCTAAACAAGATGCAAGAGTGGAGCAGAAAGTATCAGTAGCACTATTACATCTTTTGATGCTAATAGTGCTACTGATATATTATTTTTTTTAATTAAAATATATTTTTAATTTAAAATTTAAATTTAATTAAGATAATTTTTTATCCCACAGGTGTTGTTCAATGATCTTGGCGTGAGTGGTATATGGTATGAGGTAACCTAATGGGTTGTACTGGCTGGCCAGCACTCTATATATGTTACTCATGGTGGTCTCACAACTGTTCTTAGCACGGTATTTTTAGGAGATTGTGTCAGACTGATGGTTCCAGAGGAGCCCCAATGTTGATTCATGGATGTCTGTTCAGCCTTGCGAAATCCAGAGTACTACACTGTCTGATATGGAATCATGGGGCAGGTGACTTATCGTTGAAGGGGCATTGCTGGACCACTGCCTCAACTCAAAGCCTCTGTCTGCCAGCAGTTTCCTGATTCTGTCAACAAAGCATTTTGCCTCTTCTGCTGAAGTGAAGCTTTGTAAGCAGTTGTCTACATAAAAGGATTTCAGAATTATGGACATCATCTCCGGGTTGGCTATGATCAATGTCATGTTTCTGGAGTGCAAAGATGGCGCAGCAGGGGCTGCGGGTGGTGATGAAAGGCAGGACATGCCATTTGTACACACTGGGTAGTTCCTGTACGTTTAGATCTCTCCAGGTGAAGCGAAAGATTGATTGGTCCTCTGGGAGCAGTCTAACTTGGTGGAACATCCCCTTGATGTCGCTGCTGACTGCCACTGAATGTCCCCTGAATCTGAGTAGCACAGCAAATAGAGATGGCCCCAACACTGATCCTGGGAGCAGAAGCTCATTCAGGTTTTGTCCATGACAGTGGTTTTCAACCTGTGGGCCACGGCGCGGTGGTATTGCAAGTGGGCCGCCAATTACTATTAAAATAAATAATAATATTGTTAATATATGTAAAAATGTCTAAGTCATAACATAATAACATCATTTCATATATATAATTAAATAACAAAAAATTGTGATTCGCTGATTGGTTTAAGAATAAACCACCAAATTATCTTAGATATTTTTTCTGCATATGCTACAGAACAACAAATTAAAACGTGCATAAATGGCTGCCAGCAGGCTCGACATAAATGGCTGTAAACATGTTCCCTCCTGACTGCTTGCTCTGACTGTCTACCCGCTGCCGAGCTCTGGCTGGATCTGGTTTTCCCGTTTTGCTGAGCGGTGCCAGTCCGAGTTATTTTCTGTTTATTGCCAGTTCGTTCTAGGGCTGTGATTAATAGAAATAGTCATGAAATCACACACAATTTGAGCGTCGCGATTTCTAAATCGCTTTATAGTACGATTTTCTGCGGCCCTGACAGAATGAACAGACTGGGCATATGTCTACTCCAGGTTCACACACTGTCTGTGATGCGCCTTTTTTCCGAGCCCATGTTTATGGATCAGAGCATTCACACTGCACGCGGTAAAAGGCTAGAAATAAAAATGTGCGAAAATAATTAATATCTAGCACATGATCATAGAGAGAATTGTGAGTGCACAGGACGCAGTTTAAGTGAGAGGAGACACGTTTTAAGTGTGCAGTCTCTGGAGGAGAGCAGCTTGTATCTGAGCAAGCACGTGTGGTTTTATGACAGAGCAAAGGAAATCTAGATGCGAAACAGAGATTCGTGCATGTGCATTATTTTAATGTGCTTTCGCATTACAATAACTCGCTGCTGCTTCTGCACCGCTCACACATACTGTATACACACTGCAATGGGAGTACGTGTAAACCTGTATAATGTATAACAAATCTATTTCAACACCTGAGGCACAGCTATAATGAGCTCTATGAACAATGCATGGCAACAAGAAAAAAAGTCCCTGAACAGTCATTAACCTTTTGCCATAAGTCTATTAATTTTGTTACACCTTTACTATAGTTATAATTTTGACTTATGTCTGTTCTAGAGACATTACAACATTTTGATAAAGCTCTAATTGGTTTTCTTTTGGAAATATGTTTCAAATTCATCCTGAATGCATTTATGACTGTAAAGCATATTTGTGTGTTTCACAATCGTGATTAAAATTGAAATCGCATAATTGATCAAAGAGATTGCGATAGTTTTTTTTTTTTCTTTTTTTCTTTTTTTTGTCCATATCCCACAGCCCTAGTTCATTCAATAAATACAGTTAACAATCTAGCTTCTGAGTACAAAGTTATAAATCCAACAATAGCGGGGTCAGTTAATTATTATTATTTTTTTTTGCAGTGGGCCGCGCAAACATATGTGTTTGATTGTGTGGGCTGCGAGTTGAAGAAGGTTGGGAACCACTGGTCCATGATATTGGAACGAGCAGTTGAAAACTATCTTGTTTTTCCCATTGTGCTGCACCATGTGGTGTGGGAAGTGGTGGCTTGCTGTGGATTTCTGGCCAGTCTCCTTTCAGTGGCCCTCAGCTGCGACAAGACGGCTTCTTTAGGTGCTTTTAGTTGGGGCATGTTCCTGACACGCAAAAGAGGGGTTGCATAATGTTTGACACCCTCCACTTCAACCCTTATTGTCTTCCTTTCCAGAAGATCCACCACCTCTTGGTCCTGTTTGGATCTGATGCACATCTTTTCAGTAGGCCAGGGTAGTAAGTCCATCTGCCATAATTTCTCTACTTGCCTGTAGAGATCAGCTTCCGGGAATGAGACTGAAATGAAGAGACAGTGTTGTTCAGTCATGTCCTTCCGTAAGTGTTGGATCGGACCCTGTAACGTCCAGCCAAGACGTGTCTTTATGGCAGCTGGTCTGCCCGGAGGCCCTAGCCCAACTGGTTTCACAGGAGTGATTAGATGGAGATAATCTGATCCAATGAGCAACACAGGACAGACCGCTTCAAACTCATGTAGTGGAAGTCCTTTAAGGTGCTGATATCCCTCCCTCAGATTCTTTCCTTGGTGTGAATGTTCTGCTAAGCTTAGATGTTGAGCAGTGAAAGCACCTTTGATGTGATACCTTTTAGTTGGCTGAGCAATTGGTGAGATCACAAATGAGACTGCTGGTCCTCAGAGAACTTGTTGCTCCTGCCTAATTGTTCTGAGTGGGAGATCTTCATGCTGACCTTTGAGGCCCAACTGCTGAGCTGCACTGTGGAGGAGAATAGTTCTCTCTGATCTATCATCCTGGATTGTGTATGCATTCAACCTTCTCTTGCCATTTGTGAGAATCACTTTGCTGATTTTAAGTAGAACCTTCTTGCTGGTAGGGCGGTTTATGAATCAGGAGAATCTCATTCAGGGTATTGAACAGACAGCTGTTGGTATCAGCAGTTACATCTTAAACAAGCTTTGGATTCTGTGGCCTTCAGCACTGATGTCATGCAGAGCCTTAAGGTGTCGACTGCTGCACTGTCTGCAGCGCATCTTCAGGTTACATTCTGCAGACTTATGGGTTCTGCCACAACGCCAGCATCTATTGTTGTCTTTGATCCAGCTCCGTTTTTGGTCCTTTGTAAGCTGTTTGAAGTTGCTGCAGTTGTTGAGGGAGTGCTTACTGTTGTTACAGTAGGGGTAGTAGAGTCTCCTAGATGGTGGAGTAGATGGTGTAGGCTCAGAAATCGCCTTCTCATTAACCAGAAAAATTCTCTCTTGTTCGTGTCGAGGTCCCTCTTCGCGGATTGCTTACGAACCTTGTAGTGTCTTTTTGAACTTCAATTCCGAACTCCAGCCATTCTGCAAGATCCAAAAGAGTAGGGATGGTTACATGACGTGGATGTGCAAATCTCCGAAACCCTGATCTCATGTCGTGGGTAAGCTTCCCAAGCAGCCGAGACACATGAGAACCACACTGTAACTCGAAAATGCCCTTCCTGCCTAATTGCTCCAGCATACCAACCAGTGAACAGACTTTAAGAGAGCGAAAAGACGAAAGGACTTCTGATCTCCTGATCCTTGGGCCATCCATTAACTCTGTAATGCGCTGGAGAGCCAGTTGATGTGGCTGGCTATGCTGTTGGTCTAAAGCAGCCATTGTCCTTGTGTAAGGATGCTGAGAAAGTCAGCAATTTGTAAAGCCTCCTCTAACTTCAGATGGTCCATCAGTATCTAAAATTGGAACTTTTCTGTCACATTAGCTGGGAGGACATTTTCCAGAGCAATTTTCCGCCGGGAGAACTCTCTTGGATTGGGATGTATGAAGTCAGGGATCGTAGGAGTTGGACCTCGATACATCAGTTCTTGCTTACGCGGAGGTGATGGAGTAAGTCACCAGCATGGTATTTGTGGATGCCTGGCAGTGTCTTGAGAGTCCATATATGGAGAATTGGAAGGGTCCTCTCTATGGGAATATTGCACGTCACCCGTTTGTGGAATATAATGGTAGGAGGAGCTCTGTTTGATAAGGGGGGCGAATACTGGAGTTGGGCTTTGAAACTTGTTCCAAGTCTGATGCTCTATCTGTACTCTGAGGTGTTGAGGTGGTACAGGTTTGCTACTCATTTCCACAGAATGTGCCTGTTGCTGGACACGTGATGCAGGTATAGGACGACTGGGCAGCAGTCTTGGAGGGGCAACACGTGAAAGTGGCTGATTTCCTGGACATTGTTGATCCATCTGAATTTGTAGCTGCTTCATCTGTTTCTTGAGCTGAGAAAGCTCCTTTACGTATCGGTCATTTGCATTCTTGAATGTGTTTCTTTCCAGCTATATCATGTGCAGGGTTGTGCGGAGATCCTTATTCTCTATCCTTAGGATGTCTGATGCAGATTCATGCTTTTCGCCAGACCACTGTAGCGGACTGTCTACTTCATAACCTGGTAACAGTGGAGTAAAGCCAGTTGCGCCTTCCTCTGCTTTGTCGCCTTCAATCAGTCTGGTTGAATGCATGAGTGGTGACATGGGTTGTGTAACAGGCTTAGGGAGGGTGAATCCAGTGAGACCATAATCATCCTAACATGCGGGAAGGAGCGTCTACCTCCTGACGCGCACAATTGGCTCATCCTAAGAATGTTGTGACATCTTATATCTCTCTGTCAAGTCCAGGCTCCGGCACGAAAGACCATGTAAAAATTGTAGATGTAGAATACAAGGCAGGCTGTAATTCTTATCTTCTAAGCAGTGCACAGCTGTAATTTGACACCTTATTAGAGCCGTTCTGCTTGTGAAGTGCCACTCTGTCTGAGCTACGAGAGCGCATTAGCTTAGAACAGTGGTTCTCAACCTTTTTTTTCCAGCAGGCCACACTATGGTCCAAGTGCAAGTCTCGCGGGCCGCACGCATATAATTTACATATTATGTCACCAATACAAACCAACCTGATTTATAATATTATAGCCTAAATATTATGATATCTAATCTATTACATTCATTGAAATAAATAAATAATTCTACTCCCCATAAATAAAACACCTGATGCACGGGAGCATGACTTAACGAGCGACATTGCAGAAAATGTGCGTTCACAAATGTAGCCTATATTGATCCAAATATGGAAAGCACTTTCGAATTTAATAATATGAGGTTCTCTCCAGAGATGTTTTGCCACATTTCTTCAATTAAGGATTGCTACGTAGTATATGGTGTTTCTATTTGCCTGAACTTCTTCAAGTGAGTTGCGGGGGAAACCGAAAATCCAGCACTTTTCCTTCACTACTGATACTGCGACTATTCCCAGAGGAAAAGAAAATCTGAAAAGAGATCTCCAAAATGTTTCATTTATTTCTCCTAGACAACTTTGAGATCCATATGACACCAAACTGAGACAAAGGTTTATTTCTCCTGTGTCTCAGGCTTTTCTCTGGAGCAATAAGATGCACTAAATCTCAATTTAGTCTCCTTTTAAGTTTCAGAAGAGATCTCAACAAGCTCTAATATAATGCTCAGAGTTTCTCAACTTCTGTGTCTCTTTGTGATCTCAGACAGAGAAATCAGAGAGTTCTCTCCATGAACTCAATATACTCTCATCCCAGCTTCAATTCATGCATCTCATGCTAAACTCAGATAGAGCAAAGGAAGTGCTCGCCTGCTCGCCATAATAATGCTTGTGACTAAGGACAATACAACACCAAATAAGACACACAAGACAGAGAGCACTTGCTGAAGAACAGAAAGCTATCTTTGTTGTGTGCCGGTGTCCTTTTTATAGCTTCCGCGTATGCCGTCACACATTACGTCATGATGCAACACCAATCAAGATTGGCTCAGTTTCATTCATACTTCAGAGGCGCTACGCTGAGGGGCTTCCCCAAAGTGTCGTTCGACGCAGTTCGATGTTCCCTCGAAGGGGAACAACCAAGACAGTTATCCAAGTCTGAGAATTCAATGAGCACTTGTGGAAATCTCTTCCTTTGCTCTATCACGTTATATCACGGGTGGAGACACACACCGAATGTGTGTGCACTGTTTGGGAGTGCAGCATGCGCGGGCAGCTCTCGAGGGGGCTGCTTGCGAGGATTGTGAGAGATTGCCAATCCGTGTGCTGCGCTCCCGCCTGGCCGTTTTCACTGGGGATGGCCAGGCTCGCGAGGATGGGGCTCGCAGATGGATCTGGCGGCGAATCTCGAGACTGCCGAGGCACGCTCTCGCGATTCATCCACCAGTTCCGATGCTCTCTCGCCTTGCGCGGAAGCCTGCCCCGCGGCTTCTTCCGCACGATTGGAGAGCCCGATGCTTGAGCTGTCGGCTTCCGAGGAAGTAGATGTGCTCAGCATCGAGGGCGGGGATTTTTGGGATGACTCGCCACCCCGTGTCCCCGCAAATGAGCAGCTAGTAGAGGTTGTCTCTCATGCAGTGGCCCGTCTTAATATCAGTTGGCCACATGAGAAGCAGGAAACACTTATTAAAAGCAAGTTGGACGCGCGTTTCCTGCAGCATAGAGAGCAACCTCGTCATCGGGGTTTACCGTTTTTTTCCAGATTTACACAACGAGTTGTGTAAATCGTGTAACAAACCTCATTCATCTCGCGTGTCCAACCCCCCTGTGTTAAAATATAGTAATATCTTGGGGGGGCGAGAGAACGTTTAAGGGATGATGCCTCGGGTGGAACAGCCGCTGGCCACTTATTTAGCCCCCGAGTCTGCATCATCCCTAAAAACCCTGGTGCTGCCCAATAAACCGTGCCGTGATACTTCTGCGTTAGTGGGCAGGGCTTATATGGCTGCGGGTCGGGCTGGTGCTAGTCTGCATACAATGGCAGTACTGCAGGCGTACCAGGCCGACCTTCTTAAGGATATTGATGAGGGTGAGGGTCCAACTCCGGAAATTGTTGCGGAGTTGAGGAAGGCCGCAGATTTGTCTCTCCGAGTCACCAAGGAAACAGCCCGTGCTATCGGCCGTTCCATGGCGGCAATGGTGGTCTCCGAGAGACACTTATGGCTAAATTTGTCAGGCATTAAGGAGAAGGACAGGGCTTTCCTCCTTGATGCCCCGATTTCGCCCTCTGGCCTGTTCGGCGACTCAGTTAATATCGTCGTCAACAGGTTCCAGGAGGCAAAGAAACAGTCTGCAGCCTTTAAACAATAGCTCCCTCGCCGCTCGAGATCTAAGAAGACTGCCCCAGGCGGGCAGCCGCAGCCATCCGCCAGCTCCTCCGCCTATAGACAGGCGCAAAAGACGCTCTCAGCCGAAGCCTCAGCCTAAGCCGGGCGACCTGAGGGCCGTCCTACAGGCGAAGAAGGCTTCAACAAAGATGTCCTAGCCAGCCTAGGCCCTCTGCGGGCGGCCCCACCCGTGGGGGAGCGATCGAGGTCGCCTCCTCTGTGGAGCCCGCAGGAAATCGATGTCGACTTCCCGCCGTTAAGTACGCTTCGGGACGCATCGGTTTCCAGCGAACGCGCCTTGCACTGTCCACCCCACGGGCATGCGGCCAGGCAGCATTCGCGTCCGCACATCGAGAGTCGTTTTTGGTCGAACCCTGCCGGAGATCTGCTTCGGGGGGCCAAGAACGAATCCCGATTAATGCCCGAGGCCAGCCTCGAGAGGCTGGTCCCCTTAGTAGAGTATCCGATGCATGGGAAAATCTCACAAATATTTCTCCTTGGGCTCTGCGCACCATTCAAAGGGGGTACAGACTACAGTTCGGTTCCCGCCCACCAAAGTTCAATGGGGTGGTCTGGACTGTAGTCAACCCAGAGCAGAGTCAGGTGTTGGAACAAGAAGTAAACTCTCTGCTGGTAAAGGAGGCTATAGAATGTATTCCTCCTCCAGACAGGGAGTCCGGGCTTTACAGCCGCTACTTCTTAGTTCCCAAGAAGGATGGGGGGTTGCGTCCAATAATAGATCTCAGGCACTTGAATCGGTCTCTGAGGAGGTTCAGGTTCAAGATGCTCACTATTCCCATCATCGTGAACCAAATTCAATCCGAGGATTGGTTTGTCACGATAGATCTGAAGGACGCATACTTCCACATTTCCATCCTTCCGTCTCACAGGAAGTTCCTGAGGTTCGCCTTCGGGGGCGAGACGTACCAATATCGGGTTCTTCCGTTTGGCCGTATGGATGCAGCTCTAGCACCACTGAGGCTTCAGGGTCTCAGGGTTCTCAATTATATCGACGACTGGCTGATGGTGTGGGATTCGGTCTCGATGCGAGCACAATTGTCTCCTGCACGGATCGAATCCATCCTGGCCACGGTGACCAGGATAAAGCTAGATCTCAAGGGTCATCACATCCTTGTGAGGACGGACAATATGTCTGTGGTGGCTTACATAAACCATCAAGGGGGTCTGAGGTCTCGCCCTCTATGCAGACTGGCGCATCGGATCCTATTGTGGTCCCAGGGGAAATTGTTGTCTCTCAGAGCAACATACATCCCAGGGAATCAGAATCAGGGAGCAGACATCCTGTCGAGACAGGGACTGAGGACCGGGGAATGGAGACTCCATCCCGAGGTGGTGGAGTCCATATGTCAGAGGTTCGGCCCAGTGGAAGTGGATTTATTCGCGTCTCGAGAGACGACTCACTGTCCACTGTGGTTCTCTCTCACACATCCAGCCCCACTGGGGTTGGATGCCATGGTACACACGTGGCCGAGGCTGCGTCTGTATGCCTTTCCCCCGATCGCTCTGCTCCCGGGAGTTCTAGAGAAGGTTCGTCGCAACGGCATCGGTTTATTATTGGTAGCCTCCATTTTGGCCGGCCCGAGTATGGTTCTCAGACATAATATTACTCCTGGACGGCCCTCCGTGGGAGCTTCCCATCAGGAGGGACCTGCTGTCACAGGCAGAGGGCTCAATTCTTCACCCTCGGCCCGAACTATGGAAACTATGGGTCTGGCCCCTGAGGGGGCACAGTACCGAGAAGCCGGCCTTTCAGCAGGAGTAGTGGAGACCATACTCAACTCTAGAGCTCTCTCCACGAGGAAATTGTACGGCCTAAAATGGAATGTTTTCACCGTTTGGTGCAGAGAGCGGGAGGTGGACCCAGTTAACTGCCCGGTGGCTTCAGTGCTGGAGTTCCTCCAAGATAGCTTCTCAGTTGGTCTTACCCCGTCCACTCTCAAGGTTTACGTGGCTGCCATTTCGGCTTTCCACGCTCCTCTGAGTGATGGGCCTCTGGGGAGACAGCCGTTGGTCGTATGTTTCCTCCGTGGGGCTTGGAGGATGAGACCTGCGGCTCGTACCAGGGTTCCCACTTGGGACCTGGCGGTGGTTCTCGGAGGGTTGGTTGAGGCCCCCTTCGAACCGCTGGAGTCGGCTGAGGCCAAGGACCTTTCCCTTAAGGTGGCTTTCTTGTTGGCCATTACTTCTCTGAGGAGGGTAGGAGATCTCCAGGCGCTCTCTATATCTCATGGGTGCCTGGAGTTTGCTCCAGGCGACATCAGGGCCATCCTACTTCCTAAGCCAGGCTATTTGCCCAAGGTGCCGTCTAATGTGGCACGGCCTATGGTTCTGCAGGCTTTCCATCCTCCACCTCACGTGACGGTGGATGAGGAGAGACTTCACTTGCTCTGCCCTGTCAGAGCTTTGAAAATATATATCCAGAGGTTCTCCTCATGGCGGAAGTCAGACCAGTTGTTAGTCTGTTTCGGGTCGCCCAAGAAGGGGCTTCCTGCTTCCAAACAGACCATTAGCAACTGGATTGTCCAAGCTATATCTATGGCCTACCAGGTGCGCAATTTGCCTTCACCTCTGGCCGTGAGGGCTCATTCTACTAGAGGCATGGCGTCCTCTAGAGCCCTCATCTCAGGGGCCCCCATCCAGGAGATCTGCAATGCAGCAGGATGGGCCACCCCTCACACTTTTATTAGATTTTACAGCCTGGACATTCCAACGACTCCTGGCACCCTTGTGCTCTCGTCCTAAGTGTGCCTGTGCGCAGCTTCACACTAGGACAGGCAGGGCTCGTTGTGGCATAGTGGGTACTCGTTCCCCCAAAGTGTCGTTCGACGCAGTTCGATGTTCCTTTGAAGGGGAACGTCTCGGGTTACGACTGTAACCCTTGTTCCCCGAGAAGGGGAACGATAACTGCGTCTCGTCGCCACACCTCCCCCTGCCTGGGAGCGCTTCCTTCATCACATAAGCTATCTCTGTTGTGTGCCGGTGTCCTTTTTATAGCTTCCGCGTATGCCGTCACACATTACGTCATGACGCAACACCAATCAAGATTGGCTCAGTTTCATTCATACTTCAGAGGCGCTACGCTGAGGGGCTTCCCCAAAGTGTCGTTCGACGCAGTTCTCGTTCCCCTTCTCGGGGAACAAGGGTTACAGTAGTAACTCGATACTTTTCATATCATATGATATCTTAATCCACATGATTTTTTTATATAATGTATTACTGTATGAATAAATTAATTGTAAATCTTTTATTTTAGGCTGCAAAGACCCTCTTCTTTTATATGATTTTCTATAAATGATTTGAAATATTTCACTGCATGTAATTCAGTAAAATAATTTTATTAACCACACAAAACAAATTGTAAAATAAAAACAGTAATTTATTGGTAACTTGAGAGCAAAGAAATTACAATTTCAACATTTCAGATGTATCAAAGTTTAACTGCCAAAAACTCATATCATTAATAAATTTAATGTTGTATATTCAGATGTATGCATCTTTTCATGTTGACTCTTCTTGTCCTCGACTAACCTGGCTGCAATCCATGCAACCGCAAAGAAGGACTGCCTTCGCTTGTTCCATCTTCTTTTTGATGAATTCTTTACTGCAGAGGAGTGCCAGAATGCTGTGGCATTTGGGAAACACGGAAAGGTGCCAGATGGGAAGAGAGTCCTGGATAAGTTCAAAGTCAATGCAATTAAGCATGTTGTATATTGTATTAAGTATGTTGCTCATGTGGTTGTTAACAATTTGTGGAAAAAGTTGTGAAAATTCATTGGTAAAAAATGTGTGGGAACCCAATAAGAGGTGTTGGATACCCATATATCACATAGCTACGTTAAATGTTATGATTGTTTCACTGTCCTCACAGTTTTGCTGCATTTCCTTATGTGTGATCCATAGAGATATTACAATGTGAATGTTGTTGTATCAGGATGAAAAAAGTTGTTAATACTGTTGTGGTAACTGCGGTTACTCAATGCAATCTGTAATTTGTGCTTTCTTTTCTTTTATTCTTGCAGCTTACGTCATGCGCTGTAGTACACTGGATGGTTGCACACCGGTTGAGAAAAGTAAGGTCAAAAAAGCCTTCATAAACAAATGCCGCATCAGTGCCACAACACTGTAAATATCGGATGGGGCACACAGAGACATTTGTTGAAATGACAATGTTCACAAAAAGTCCTTGTTTTCAAATTATGTATGTTGGCATCAGAGACTCAAGTTTATTGTTTTGAATTGTTGTAAACCTGCCCTGCCACTGCTCATAACATTGTTAAAATTGTTACTGTTTTAAAAACAGAATTTTACAAAAAAAAAGCACTTTAGTTCATATTTTGTAATGACCATGTTTAAACAGTTTTTGCTGTCTTTAAAATGTCTTTAAATTTGTTAATGTTATTTTGATTTAAATAAAGATTCAGATTCAAATTTCTTTATTTCTTTATTACATCAGCTAATCTGCCTTTTGCTATAGATTTTTAAAGCCTAAAGGTTGTGGATAGATCTTGTGTCTGTCCTGCAGTGAAGAGAGAGTAGCATTCCCGTCCGTTGTTTCTTTGGTCCATCAAGATGTTCTGAAGTGGATGATCTGTGTTTGGAATGGTGAATCTAGTCTGGTAGGAGGAAAAGGTCATATATTGAATTAGTAATTCATGTGCATGCGTGTGTGTTTGTGTGCATGAGAGGGAGAGTGAGCGAGAGACTCGGATATTGCTCCATAGTAGCTCCAGTATTGCTCATTTTCTTTTTCAAAGGAGAAATAAAGGAGTCATTAAAAACACCGAATTGAGATTAGCAAGGCATCTCCTTTTAGTCTCAGGTATGACTCCCTCTGATTATTCTGTCTCACCTATTGCTCCTAGTGAATTTTAGGAGAAATATATGAGAAATATTTTAGACAAAATAGAGATTAAAATAAGGCTTAGATGAGAATCACAAATTTGTCTCCTGAGCTATAGAAAAGCAAGCTTTGAGCAGTAAAATTTTCCTCTGGGTTCTTGTTTGTACATGTTTATTCTCTGGCATTTTTCATTTCTTTTTTTCTCCCTTAAAAAAAAAATTGGTCCATTCTGATGCTCAATTTTACCTTAACTAATGGCTGTTGATGACTATTTGAATTGAATTCTGGCAAAGTGCGCGCTTGTGTGTGTTCGTTAAATGTGTAGGCTAATGTTATGTGAGTAGATTGTTTGAAAATAATATATGAAAAACAAAATAATTTCACATAAAAACATTAGGATATAGCTTATATTTCATTAGTAGCCTAATTTTTTAATGTATAAAATAAAATAAATTATAAAACTTTTTTTTTTTTTTTTAATTTAGCATATGGTGGGCCGCATTTGAATTAGTGACGGGCCGCGGGTTGAGAACCACTGGCTTAGAAAGTTATGTTCATAAAGATACACCCATTAGATATAAAGAAATGCAGTGAACCCTGTTTCAAACGGGAACTTAACTTGTACATATAACGACAACTTGTTACTCCAGCACTCACCAGATATGTATATAAGCATATAAACAACAGGGTTACAATGTTTACAATGTTATATGCTAATTATGAATGCACGCATACACATATAGATATTGTTAACTCATGGACATAATAACTTGCATACAAGGGAGAATAAGTCTCTCATCAACTATATAATTAGCAATTTAAATTTACTTTTGCATTCACACACAACACTTTGTCCAAAAGGCAATCATTAAACAGTCCAAAACAATGATTTCGCAGAGACTTCCAGGCATCCAACCTGTATCCCGCTGCACTGAACTTCAGTCTCCGTGAGGGCGGGGGGATCATGCGGTCAAGGTTTCTGGACACTGATTGGCTCAGGTGAAGTGGTCTGTGTATGTACGTGTCTCAACATGTAGAAGGAGAGATTTAAGATAGAGATTAGAATAATAAAATCCCATAGCCTTTTTTAGACTGATCATCATCCAAATCGCTGTTTCTATTTCACTTGCATTACCAAGGCAAGGACTGACGCATTCCAAAGAGCTCCATTATCAGCACCACAGTGGAAAATGAAACGGATCGGCACGGAATGGAATGGTTAAGCAAAGAGAACCGTTCGGCCCGATAGTGGAAAAGCAGCTTATGAATCGCCCATGAGTGAACGTCATGATTCAGTTCATCTGGAAGAGAAGACAAAAAATGCCTGAGACCTCAGTTGTGTGGGAGCACTATAAAAGTGCAAGTGTCTATTTCACTAAGTGGCCATCACTTTTTTCTATACATGCATTTCTAAAAGTGTAGGCACTTCATAAAGTTTTTCACAGAAAAAAAAATGTCCTTTGGTGTTATGCAAAAACCTGATATTAAGTTGGGCAATATCATGGACAACTACATTTAGTTGAAAGACCCCATTCAAGGTCATGTCAAGTCAAGTCAAGTCACCTTTATTTATATAGCGCTTTAAACAAAATACATTGCTTCAAAGCAACTGAACAACATTCATTTGGAAAACAGTGTGTCAATAATGCAAAATGACAGTTAAAGGCAGTTAATTATTGAATTCAGTGATGTCATCTCTGTTCAGTTTAAATAGTGTCTGTGCATTTATTTGCAATCAAGTCAACGATATCGCTGTAGATGAAGTGACCCCAACTAAGCAAGCCAGAGGCGAAAGCGGCAAGGAACCGAAACTCCATCGGTGACAGAATGGAGAAAAAAACCTTGGGAGAAACCAGGCTGAGTTGGGGGGCCAGTTCTCCTCTGACCAGACGAAACCAGCAGTTCAATTCCAGGCTGCAGCAAAGTCAGATTGTGCAGAAGAAACATCTGTTTCCTGTGGTCTTGTCCTGGTGGTCATCTAAGACGAGGTTTTTACAGGGGATCTGTATCTGGGGCTCTAGTTGTCCTGGTCTCCGCTGTCTTTCAGGGCTGTAGAGGTCCTTTCTAGGTGCTAATCCACCATCTGGTCTGGATACGTACTGGATCCGGGTGACTGCAGTGACCCTCTGATCTGGATACAGACTGGATCTGGTGGCTACGGTGACCTCGGAATAAGAGAGAAACAGACTAATATTAGCATAGATGCCATTCTTCTAATGATGTAGCAAGTACATTGCGTGTTATGGGAAGTTCATACACCACACAACCAGGTGAAATAATGGTGTCTGGTGGAGTTGCGTCCTCCGGGGTAGTGAATTGACTGGAGAGCGGGTCAGGCTTAACCCTCTAGAGTCGATTAACGTGCATTCGCGTTATGAGTCATTTTCTCCTGATAACCCCGAAAAGAACTTAAATTACACTTTCAGTTTTAATCGTACAGATAAGAGCAATACATCAATCGAATCTGTAAAGGGTCTACTTTTTTTTGGATACAGACATAATAACAAAACTTTGTGCACTTATAAAATAAAGATAACAAACAAGGTGTGCTGTTTGCAGCCTTTGTCTGCGCTGATCTTCATTTACAAACACGTCATTAAAATGAACTGTAACTCAGTGAATACTCAACGAAGAGACATGAGAGAGATATCTATAGAAAGCTTGACATGTCTACTTTTAAACTAAATAAGTGCTGCCAAAAACAGATATTCTGTGTTAAAGTAATCCATATGAAAACAACGCAATGTCCGTTTTTCAAGTCTCCCTTCATTATATCTAATGTGACCATGCCCCCCTGCTGAACGCGCTATTCAGATTCAAACTGAAGCTCGCGGCTTGAATACGCCCACACAGAAGAAAAAGCAGCGAGACTGTTCTTCAAGTTCTTTTATTTTACTGTTTGCTTCGCGATGAGAGGAATAAGACATAATTCACCCCAAAAAGATGTGATGTGGTTGAGGATTTGAGAAATGGATTTCCTCAGAAAAAAAAGAATGAAGCACGTTATTCAGCAGAGATCATAAACATGAGTAAGTCTCTTTTTATTTATTTATATACTTGTACTAGTTTTCACATAACTTGTAAACATTTTACTAGTTAGACTTTTTCCAAAGACTTTTTCCAAACTATAATTCCTGACTAAATGTATTATCAAGTGAAACATTATGAAGTTTCAATAACAATATACAATATATACCATTCAAAAGCTTGATGTAAATAATATAATTGTAACAAATAAATGTAACTGTAACAAATGTAAAAAAATGCTGTTCTTTTAATTTATCCCCCCTTAAAAACCTGAAAAAATATTCTCAGCTCTTTTCAACATTAATAATAATAATAATAATGATAATAATAACAATACATTTTTTTTTGTAGAAAATAAGATTGTTAAAAGGATTTCTGAAGGATTGTGTGACTGGAGTAATGATGCAAAAAATTAGTTTGAAAGTCAGCTTTGATTGTTCCTGATAAACTGTTTAACTGCTCCCCCAAGTGGATATTAAATTATGTTGTGGGATAATTAAATATATTCTAAATGAACTACAAACATAAATTTATATAGATTTATTTTGTCTTCTCTTTCTTTCTTGTAAATCCTTCCTCTCATTGGCACAGATGACTGAAAGGCTCATTATGCAGCTCATTATGCAGGCCTTTGTCTTCTCAGGTGTAAATCACAATGATATTCATGATAGTTGACGCCTACTCGCATATGACTTTTACCAACAAAAAGTGTCTTAGAAAATTTAAATCAATATATTGTTTTCTGTAAGTGAGTAAACAAGATGATTTTCACATAATTTAGAAAGAAAAATTCTAGGCTACAAGCTCCAGTTCTCAAAAATCCCGGGAACCATTGTTCTTTATGTGTTTTTTTTGCCTTATTCAAGTGTTTTAACATTTTTAGTTTTTCACTAACCACGCGTAACATCTTTTTTCTCAAAAACACAATCATGTACGTACAATAATTTCACATATTATTACAGCCCAGTTTGTGCTGATTACAGTGAGATTAGACTTTACCCATTTAGATATTTATAAGAAACTGAAAAAAGCACAAATGTCAGGGCATGACAAAACTTCTCCAGGCCCCAAAAATACCCTTAGACTCCAGAGGGTTAATGTTTTTGGAGCCTGGTCGGTAAGACAGGGTAAAATTAAAGCGACCAAAGAAGAGTGCCCAGCGAGCCTGCCTGGAATTCAGTTGTTTGGCTGTTTGGATATATCCCAAGTCCCGGTGGTCGGTCCAGACCAAAACGGCTCCGACTTTTCAGTGTGAAAAAAGTTTCGCAAGGATGTAATTTATTGTCAAGAGGGGATCGTTGAGATAAAACCGCTCTGACACCTACCTCTGATGCATCAACCTCCACAATAAACTGCTGGGTAGGGGCCAGAGTTATTAAAATAGGTGCAGATGAAAACCACTTTTAAGTTCATCAAAGGCTGCCTGAGCAGCTAAGGACCAGCAAAACGGTTTCTTTGTGGAGGTTAATGCTGTCAGAGGAGCCGCCACCTGGCCAAAATTATGGATAAACCACCTGTAGAAATTAGCAAATCCAATAAAACTTTGCAGAGATTTTCAGTTGCCAGGTGGGGGCCAGTCAGAGACCTTGACCTTCGCAGGGTCCATGCAGATCCCCTCCACCGAGATGATGTGGCCCAAGAACGGAACTGACTGGTTGTGGAAGGAACACTTCTCCGCCTTAGCAAACAGTTGGTTCTCTAGAATGTGTACCTGGAGTGAACGAGAAAAAATCAGGATGTCATCCAGATACACAAAGACAAATTTGTTGATCATGTCTCTCAGCACGTCATTGACGAGCGCCTGGAAGACGGCCGGGGCATTAGTCAAACGTAGGGAAGGACCCTGTACTCAAAATGCCCCATGGCCATATTAAAAGCTGTCTTCCATTCATCCCCCTCCCTGATCCGAACCAGATAATAGGCGTTGCGAAGGTCCAACTTTGTGAAGTACCTTGCCCCCTGCAGGATCTCGAAGGCTGATGACATCAAAGGTAGGGGATACCTATTCTTAATGGTGATGTCATTCAGCCCTTCGTAATCAATGCTAGGATGCAAGGAACCATCCTTATTGTTCACCAAGAAGAACCCCGCCCCCGCTGGAGAAGAGGAGGGACGAATAACACCGGCTGCCAGAGACTCAGACAGATACCTCTCCATGACCGACCTTTCAGGACCGGACAAGAAGAACAATCGCCCCTTAGGCGGAGAAGTGCCATGGAGAAGATTGATGGCACAATCATAGGGATGGTGTGGAGGGAGAGATGCGGCCCGGGAATGACTGAAAACCACCCGCAAATCATGGTAGACCTCAGGAACACTGGAGAGATCAATCGGCTCCTCCTGCAACACGGGAAAAGAAGAGACAGAAGACAAGGCAGACACAAGACAATGGGCATGATAATAGGGACTCCATGATAGGATGGTGCTTTCAGACCAATTAATGTGTGGATTTTGGGTGGTTAACCAGGAATGACCTAAGACCACCGGAATGAGGGGTGAGCGAGTGACAAAGAATACTATTTTCTCTCTATGATTACCAGACGTAATTAATTGTAATGGGACTGTGGCCTGAGAAATGGTGGTAAGTTCGCTTATCGATGAGAGCAGAGTTGATGAACTCCACCTTCTTAAGTGACTGAGACTGGAATCCTAGAGCGCGAACCAGTAGACGGAGTAGTGGAAGTAGCGCTCACCAGTACTCCCTTGCTTACTAGCGAGTGTTGGCTTTTGCCAGACAGGAAGAAACAAAATGTCCAGGACGGCCACAGTAGAGGCATAATCCTTTGGAAAGACGTTTCTGTTTCTCCTCTGCAGATAACCGGTACCTGCCCAACTACATAGGTTCCGGAGCAGATGAGGAAACTGGAGTAATGGACCCCGAAAAGGCAGACACAGGGTTTACAAAAGGCAAGAATGTAGAAGCCGAGCTCTCCAATGAAGATCCCGTCGATTATCCATATGGATTGCCAGGTCAACAAGTTCATCTAGATGTTCAGGAAGATCGTGAGCATACATCTCATCCCTTATCTCATCTTCCAGGCCTTCCGTGAACCTGGCAGCCAGTGCTGCATTTTTCCAATTACTCCGCTTTAAAGCTGTCGAACTCCATACAACATGTTGCCTTAGCAGCCCACACAGCAGTGGCCCATTCACGAGCCTGGCCGGTAATGACGAACGCCACCTTGGCTGAATCTGAGGCATAAGTGAGGAGTTGCAGAGAGAAAATCACCACACATTGAATAATAAATTATCAACATTCCGTAGGCTCACCGGAGTAATTGGGAGGATTGTTGATGCGTGGTTCAGGGGTGACTGAAGAACGTCCGGTGGCCGTTGACAGTAGGTTACGTTCAGTCTCCATCCGGCGAAAGGTTTCAGTTAGCTCAAGAGACTTGGCTGGCTAACGTGTCCACAGCATGATGAGTCGCCGCCCGCTTCCCCTGATGCTGTCCGAGCAGCACACCCTGCGCTTCCAAAGCTGATCGAAACTGCGATTGATCTGCTGGATCCATTCTGGTCAGTGTGTACTGTTAGGGTTGCTGGGAGGAAAAGGGACCCAAGAGCAAATTCGAATTTTGCCAAATTAATCGAACAAAAGCAAAGGCAATAGTCCAAAACAAATGCTGAAAATCAGGAACCAGGTAAGGAACCCAAAACTGAACGGGTACGGAAACTGGGTACATCAAAAAGAAAAAACAAGATTAAATAAACAAACAGGGCATGAAAACTAGGCACGACTAGAGCAAAAGAGTTTTAAGGGCAGTAGTGAAATGGATGGTAGCCGAGACACACTGACAGAGAAGCACAGAAGGAGAGAAGCATAAGTATTGAAGATAGTGTGTGTGAGGAGAGCTGGAGCACTAATTAGAATAAGGTGCAGCTGTCAAGGCAGAGTGAGTGGAATTAACCCTTGTGCATTGTTCAAATTCACTATCATTTCTTTATGATCGGGATGAAAACATCCACTCAATTAAATTGCTGTAAAAATATATTTTTTCTCAATTTTTTTTGCATAAATCTGTTAATCAAAACTACCAAATGTTTTTTAAAAATCCAAGATTTTAACTCTAATTGCCAAGTTCCTAAATGATGTCACTGATTTGGGGGGAAAAAAACACACAAAATGATTTATTTTCAATATTTACAAGTCTCAGTTAGTCTAGTATAGAATGCATAGCCAGGTTTTTTTTTAATAAATGAAAAGACAAGAAAAGGGAAAGTGCTAGTATTAGTTGGTTAAGTGCAGGCGAAAAAGATGAGTCTTTAGATGTTTCTTGAAAATGAGTAAAGACTCAGCTGTATGAATTGAGATTGGGAGGTTATTCCACCAGCTGGGCACAGTCCAGGAAAAGGTCCATGAGAGTGATTTTGAACTTTTTGGGATGGCACCACAAGGCGTTGTTCACTTACAGAGCGCAAACTTCTGGAGGGCACATAAGATTTAACCAGTGAGTTTAGGTATGTTGGTGCCGTGCCAGTGGCACTTCTTATTTGTGAAGAAAACTGCAAAGTCGTCCGCTGTAAGAGTCGATGGAGGAGGTGGTGGCGGCGGATTAAGAAGAGAAGAGAAAGTCTTGAAGAGTGTCCGAGCGTCACAACAGCTGTTAATTTTGTTGTGGAAGTAGGATGTTTTAGCCGTGAAGACATTTGCAGAGAAGGAAGAGAGGAGAGACTGATACACACTGAGATCGGTAGAGTTACTTGATTTCTGCCATTTCCTCTCTGCAGCCCTGAGTTTAGAGCGATGTTCACGGAGAACCTTGGACAGCCAGGGGGCAGATGGGGCGGTGCGTACTGGTCTAGACAACAGTGGGCAAAAGTTGTCCAAGCAAGATGTTAAAGTGGAGCAAAGAGTGTGCGTAGAGCTGCTCGTGTCCAGAGCTGAAAACTGAGAGAGTGCAGGAAGTGAGGATGAAACCACAGAAGATAGGCGAGATGGAGAGAGTGAGCGTAGGTTCCGTCGAAAGGTGACCTGCGTTGGAGTGTGAGGCGCTTCAGGAGTAAGTGCTAGGTTAGCAGTAATGAGGTAGTGGTCTGAGGTGTGCAGTGGAGCAACTGAAGAGTTGTCCACAGAGCAACAGCGCGTGTAGATGAGGTCCAGTTGGTTGCCTGATTTGTGAGTCGCTGTAGTAGACACTAGCTTGAGATCAAATGAGGTGACCAGAGTTTTGAAGTCAGCAGCCTGGGGCTTATCGAGGTGGATGTTGAATTCACCAAGTAACTCCTCCAAGAAGTTTCCCAATTGACCTGGGGGACGATAAATGACCAAAAAGTGGATTTTAACAGGGTGGGTTACAGTAATGGCATGTGATTCAAATGAACCATTACCTGTAGGTGATGGCTGAAGATCAAATTTCCATTCTGTTGATATCCCAGTGGTACGAAGAGTGTGGGAACAAGTGAAATTAGTGGAGAGGGTTGCAGGGGTGGCAGTATCTTCAGGTTTGATCCAAGTCTCAGTCAGTGCCATGAGGTTGAGATTGGAGTAGCAATAGAAGAAATGAAGTCTGCTTTGTTAACTGCAGACTGGCAGTTCCAGAGACGTAGTAGTAGAGGTCAGAGGGACAGGACGTAGGGTTTGTCAGACAGGCCTTCCTGCGATGTACGTAGCGTGCTCTTCGAGTGTTAGTAGTGATAGTAAAGATCTGAAAGCACATAGTGACTACAAGTGTAAGAAATATTTGAGAACAAGTTATACAAAAAGTAAAGAAAGGTGGGAAAAAGCAATACTCAAGTGCTCTGTCGGTGTCCTTGCTCGGTGGAGTCGCACAGGTAGAGTCGATTGTCTTTACACTAGGTCTTCACACGAGGAGGATTCACACGAGGGCTGCCGCTGTGAAACCTACCGCTTTTGTATTTGCCTGATTACCTGTGATTGAAGTCAGCTGGCCATGCCTCACTATTTAGCAGATCGAAACTGGACAGTCCCGCGATAGGTAAACGCAAAACCAAGTGCCACTTTCAGCAAGTATTTACCAGGGTAAGACACACACAATTTAAAACAAAAACTTTCCTAGCAATGATGATCACACAGTAGTCTAATGAGAAAATGAGACAAAACACTCACAAGCTGCTGTCCTCCCCTTTGCTTGACTGTTTCTTCTGACAAATGCTTTCAAAAACAGCTAATTAAGTATTTTCACTGGCTTTGGCCACACCTCACTATTTAGCAGATCGAAACTGGGCAGTCCCGTGTGTGTGAGAAAGAGAGAGAGAGAGTGTGTGTGAGAGAGACCTTTGCGCACTTACCTTGATGTATTTGAGAAAATCAAAATGTACACCTCAGCTCTCAGAACTACATGGAGTAAACAAAAGTGTATTTATGCACCTGCTGCCTTTTGATGGTGGTGATAAGTATAGACTAAACAAAAGCAAAGTACGTGGATTTAAACACTTGCAGTGGTCAATGGTGAGAAAAGCAGCAAGCAACATGAGAAAGTTTTAGAAATGATTATGCAGCTTGACCCCTCCAGCGAGCTGCAGCTTATTTGAAGTTGGTATTGCATTTTGGTTCATAATACATTGTTCATAAATTTGATGCAAGTAGATTTTAGGGTTTTAAACTGGCTTTACCATCAAGAAAAGACCATCCGTACTTTTCACAATCAAAAGGCAGCAGGTGCATAAACACACTTTATTGTTTACTCCATGTAGTTCTGAGAGCATGAGGTGCATATTTGGATTTTTTCAGATACATCAAGGTAAGTGTCTCTCTCACACCCTCTCTTTCTCTCTCTCTCTCTCTCTCTCTCTCTCTCTGAGCGGATGTTGCGAGTGAGTGGGCGGAGTTAGCGTGTGTGAGCGAGATTGCTGCGGTACGAGTGAGTGTTCTTTCTTTTTCTACTTTCCTTTACTGTCTCTGCTTTAAAGTTTTGTTTATATTTTTGTTTGAAAAGAAAGCTAGGAAAGTTTAAGGAGTGGGCTTTAGGGTTGTGGAAAGCTGTTAACCAGCGTTTTGCTGGTTGGCAATGGCGGGTCCACGCCAAACAAAGTTTGAGCAGCTTTCTCGAAGGCATGGGATAAAACTCGCGCCTGTGATGAACTGCTCTGTGGAAGACTGTAGCCTGGCTGTTGGTGAAATTTTTGGTTTTGACAGTATTATGTCGGCTTCACGAATGAACAGTGCTGTTGTCATTTTCCTCGATACGATTGAGAAGGTGAACAGTGTAGTTCAGAGCGGTGTAGTAATTCAGGACACTTTTACTCCAGTAATGCCGCTGGTCCAGCCAGCAAAAAGGATAACGCTGTCAAATGTGCCACCTTTCATTAAAGATGAGATCTTGGTTAATGAATTGTCTAGACATGGAAAAAGTGTGTCCCAAATGAAAAAGATTCCACTGGGTTGTAAGTCACCCATGCTTAAGCATGTTGTATGTTTCAGACGGCAATTACATATGATGTTAAAAAGCGATACGGATGAACTGAACGTGTCTTTTAAATTCAGAGTTGATGGCTTTGATTATGTCGTATTTGCATCGTCTGATACTATGAGATGTTATGGTTGCGGGCTGGAGGGGCACGTTCAGCGTGCATGTCCTGAGAGAGAAAAAGAAATATTAGATTCTGAGCCGGGCCTGAGTAGCGAAACAGTGCGTGATAGTACTAGAGTAATAGCGACTGATGATGATGATGATGATGATGATGGTAATGTTGTGGGGGGAAACACAGAAAGTGAGAGGAAAGAAACCGATACAGTGCTTACTGAGGTTGCAGGGGGGAATTCAGAGAAAGGGGAGGAAGAAACTAATACAGTGTTTACTGATGGTGCGGGGGAAAATTCAGAGAGTGGGGAGAAAGAAACTGCTGTCACTGCAGAGTCTATTATGGAGGAGGAGATGGTGACTGACATTGTTTGTGATGAAACACTGTTTAAAATACCTAATACTAAGAGGAAAAGGACTAGAAAGAGTGCGGAAGCGGCTAAAATAAGCAGACTAACAAAAATGGAGTCTGAAAAACACTCTGACATTGAATGCAGTACAGTTGATGATTCTGACAGTGATGTAGTTGACAGTAACACGGGACGAAGTAGACGTAGTGATTACAACTTTGACAAAATAAAGTCATTTCTGCAAAGGACAAAAAATTTGAAAAATGTCCAGGTTGATGATTTTTTTGCTGATCGCAGAATGTTTATCAACTCAGTGACAGTGCTAATGAGAGGTGAAGGTGGGGAACAGTTTACAGTGCAGGAGATCTATAGATTGAAGAAACTTGTTTCCAAACTGAAATTAGAATTACAAACTGAAGATGGCTTTGAAACCTCATAGTCTATGTTTTTCTATGTTTTTGTTTGGTTTGTGTCCCCTCATGCTATTTTTTATAATGAGTGTGATGAAGGTGAGCTCTCTCAACCTGAATGGGGCCCGAGATATGCATAAAAGAGCATTGCTGTTCGAACTTATCAAACAAAAGAATATTGATGTGATGTTCGTTCAAGAAACACACAGTGACTGTATTAATGAAATAGACTGGAAAAAAGAATGGGAGGGTGATGTGTTGTTTGCTCACATGAGCTCTACTAGAGGAGGGGTGGCTGTTCTCTTTGCTAAGAATTTTTTGCCTATCTCATGTGATGTTAAGCATGCAGTTTCTGGCATATTATTATGCATAAGGGCTCAGTTTGAAAAATTCAAGGGTGTTTTTATTAATGTTTATGCTCCTACAAATGGAAGTGAAAGAGTACTTTTTCTTAAAGATGTTAATACCATTCTGCAGGACTGTAGTTCTGATGATTTTTTGTTTTTGGGAGGCGATTTCAATTGTACAGAGAATTATAGATTAGATAGAAATCACATTGAACCTCATGTTGCTTCAAGCCGGGTTTTAAACGAATTAATTGAGACTCACAGTTTGTGTGATGTATGGAGAGAGCTAAATAATAATGTAAGACAATACACATGGGTACATAACAGAAAAAACTTTATTTCCTTGGCCAGGTTGGACAGGTTTTATTGTTTTAGACATCATTTTAATGTTGTGAAAAGCTGTCTTATCACACCTACTGGTTTTTCTGATCATTGTTTAGTATCATGTAATGTATATATAGGAAATGTGAAGTCAAAGAGTGCATATTGGCATTTTAACACCTCCCTGTTAAGTGATGTGAATTTTAGAGATGTTTTTATTTCCTTCTGGAATAATTTTAAACTAAGAAAGTGTTACTTTAAAAATTTGCGTGAGTGGTGGGATTATGGAAAGATTGAGGTGAAAGTATTTTGTCAACAGTATACTTTCAGTGTTTCGCGGGACATCACTAGATCAATGAAAAAGCTTGAATCTGAAATTATAGAAGTACAAGGGTTAGCAGAGGTTACTGGGGAGGGAAGACATATCGAGACACTTAAAACTAAGACGTCTCTTCTTGCAGATTTGCTTGGCATTAAAGCGCATGGGGCTCTGGTCCGTTCTCGTTTTCAGAATTTAACACAAATGGATGCCCCATCTAAGTTTTTCTTTAGTCTTGAAAAAAAGAATGGTCAGAGTCGTAATATTCACTGTCTACGCTCTGAGAACGGGCAAGAGTTAACACAGACACCAGATATCAGAAAACGAGCTGTACAGTTCTATGGCAAACTGTACAACTGTACAGTGGGCTGTGCTGGGTGAGGACCTGTTGGCAGTCCTAAATGAAAGTTTGTCTGTTGGCTCTTTGCCCTTGAGCTGTAGGAGGGCAGTGATCACATTGATACCAAAAAAAGGCGATTTGCAGGACATCAAGAACTGGAGACCTGTGAGTTTGCTGTGTTCTGATCTTAAAGTTCTTTCTAAGACTTTAGCAAATAGACTGAGAAAGGTGATGGGGCAGGTCATTCATTTTGACCAGACGTATTGCGTGCCGGGCAGGTCAATTATTGATAATGTTAGTCTCATACGAGACATTTTAAGTGTTTCGAGTCTTTTAGGGGTAAATTTAGGCTTTATATCTATTGATCAACAGAAAGCATTTGATAGAGTGGAGCACCAGTATTTATGGGATACCCTAGAAGCATTTGGTTTTAGTTCTGATTTTATTGCTATGATAAAAGTCCTTTACCAAGACACTGAAAGTTTGCTGAAGATCAATGGTGGTTTGAGCGCCCCTTTTAAAGTTAGTAGGGGGATCAGACAGGGTTGTGCACTGTCCGGTATGCTTTACTCATTAGCCATTGAACCAATGCTGAATAGACTAAGAACCATGATTAATGGTTTAATATTGCATAATGATGTTCAGCATCATATTTCTGCTTATGCTGATGATGTTATGGTCATGGTAAATGGTCAAGAAGACATTAATAAGTTGGTTTCTGTTATTAATGATTTTGGAATAATTTCAGCTGCCAAAGTTAATTGGAAGAAGAGTGAAGCATTGGCTGTTGGGAAATGGGAGGGAGGGCTACCAAAATTACCTAGTGGGTAATCTGGAAGAAAGATGGTTTTAAATATCTAGGTGTGTATCTTGGGGATTTAAATACCCAACAAAAGAATTGGGAAGGGGTTTTTGAAAAGGTAGAAGGAAAATTAAAAAAAGTCGAAATGGCTTCATTCACAATTGTCTTTTAGAAGGAGGGTTTTAATTGTCAATAACTTGGTTGCTTCAACACTATGGCATAAATTATCTTGTGTGGATCCGCCTGTTGGATTGCTGTCCCGATTGCAGACAATCTTAGTGAATTTTTTTTGGGACAGTTTGCACTGGGTTCCTCAGAGTGTGCTCTTTCTTCCTAAAGAAGAGGGAGGACAAGGGCTAGTCCACTTACCAAGCAGGCATGCTACTTTTCGTCTACAGTTCATCCAGAAATTCTTGACTGGGCCTGTGGATCTGGTGTGGCGGAAGGTGGCAAAAGTAATTTTGCACACAGTGGATGGACTTGGACTGGATGCTGCCCTGTTTTTAATGGATGTGAAGCAATTAAGACTGGCTGGACTGTCTCAATTTTACTGTGGACTTTTCAAAGTGTGGGGACTGTTCAATGTGTGCAGGATGGAAGAGACCAATTCTTTGTACTGGTTATTACAGGAACCTCTTATTAAAGGAGCTCGTATGGACATTGCAGGTGGGAATGTTTCAGGACTTGTGCAGAGACTTTGTGCTTCCAAATCTGTGACATTGAGACACATAATTGATGTGGCTGGACCCGAGCTGAGTGATATAAATGCAGTGGCCAGTTTATTGGGTCAGAAATAGGCACGCCACACGTCGGTCATAGTGGAAATGTGGAAAACAAAGTTAACAAAGGAGGAATTGTCTATGATAAAGAATTTTAAAATTGGAAAAACAACTTTTGATGTAAAGGACCCTTTTCCAAAGCTTGGGATCACACCAGACCTAAAAGAATTATCTGGTCCTTTGCTGGATCTTAACGGACTACAAAATTTAGAACTGAATGAAGTAGGAGGGAAAGTGATGTATAAATGCCTTGTTAAAGTTTTAAATAAGGTAACATTAAATGGTAGGATTGATACAGTTTGGAGAGACAAATTTGGGTTGAAAGAGGAAATTTAGCCATTGTGGAGGGTGCTGTACAAACCACCATTGGTAAAGCGATCTGGTGATTTACAATGGAGGATTTTACATGGGGCTGTGGCTGTTAATGCTTTTATTTCAGTCATTAATCCCAATGTTGATGATAAATGTTTGTTTTGTGGATTTAGGGAAACCATTTTTCATTGTTTCTTAGAATGTAAAAGACTCCATGGACTTTTTAACTTGTTGGATTTATTGTGTGGTAAATGTGGGGAAAAGTTTACATCAGAGGTTTTTATTTTGGGCGCTGGGTACAATCAGAGGCAAAATATCAAATGGTAATTGATAAATTTTCTGTTTGGACAAGCAAAGCTGGCAATTTATAAAACAAGAAGGAACAGAATCGAAAATAGGTGTGGTCAAGAGATTACATCTTTATTTAAGGCTCTTGTTAAGTCAAGAATTGTTGTAGAGTTTAAGTATTATAAAGCAATGAAGGATATAGAAACTTTTAAACTACAGTGGTGTTACAATTCAACTTTTTGTACGGTGATGGAGGAGGATTTAATTTTTGATCTGATTTGGATTTGATGTATGTTTTAATATTTATGTTGTTATAATTGAATAAAGTTTGTTAAAATCTCTCTCTCTCTCTCGCTCTCACACACAAACACTATAATTTGCTGTTATACTCCATATAACTCCATATACAAGCCACAAACTAAGCCTTTCTTTTGCACAGGCCTATCTAAAGTGTTAATGGTCCCACCTAGTGATTAACTGTAAAAATCACAGATTTTACCTCTTCCCAAAAGGGAAAACCACAAACAATCAAGAATGCATGATTATATGGTGTCATGACTTTGCAATCAAAAAATGTTGTTATAATGGAAGGCAATGGGGCAAAAACAGCCACCAACAACAAATGAAGGAGAAAATTTTTTATCTAATGCTGCACAAAAACTAACAATGCATCAAAGCCAATCTTGTTACTAATCTTTGACATGCCCAAGACTGTCTTAAAAGGTAAAAAAAATATTTTAAAAATATTATACCGGAAATCCTCACATCAAGTTGCTCTGAGGTTTTGGATATGCTAAGGAATTTGGATACATCAGGAAGATAACTTAAAAAGCAGTCTTTTGTGTTAGAAGTGATGGTTCTTCCATACTTGTAACAAGAAGTAGAATTTACAATTTTGGCTATATGAATTTTGCAAAGAACTAAACAATGATCTGAGACATCATCACTTGGCTGAATAATTTCAACACCATCAACATCAATTCCATGTGACAGTATTAAATCTAGAGTATGATTTCGACAATGAGTAGGTCCTGAAACGTGTTGTCTAACACCAATAGAGTTCAGAATGTCTATAAATGCTGATCCCAATGCATCGTTTTCATTATCAACATGGATATTAAAATCACCAACTATTAAAACTTTATCTGCAGCCAGAACCAACTCGGATGTAAAATCACCAAACTCTTTAATAAAGTCTGTATGGTGCCCTGGTGGCCTGTATACAGTAGCCAGTACAAACATAACAGGGGATTTATCATTAACATTTGTTTCTCTGGATAATGTTATATGAAGTACCATTACTTCAAACGAGTTATACTTGTAGCCTGCCCTCTGAGAAATCCTGAAAACGTTGTTATAAATTGAAGCAACACCTCCACCTTTGCCTTTTAGACGTGGCTCATGTTTATAACAGTAATCTTGGGGGGTGGACTCATTTAAAATAATGTAATCATCAGGTTTTAGCCAGGTTTCTGTCAAACAGAGTACATCTATATTATGATCAGTGATCATATTATTTACAAAAAGTGTTTTCGTAGAAAGGGATCTGATATTCAATAAGCCAAGCTTTATCATTTGTTTATCCATATTGCTTCTGTTTTTTATTTGTTGAACCTCAATTAAATTGTTAATCTTAACTTGGTTTGGACGTTTTTTGTTTTTTCTATTTCGGGGAACAGACACAGTCTCTATAGTGTGATATCTAGGTGAAAAAGTCTCTATGTGCTGAGAATTAACTGACCTCTGTGACGGGAGGCAGCTAGCAGACGGTCGGTTTAGCCAGTCTGTCTGCTTCCTGACCTGGGCCCCAGTTAGTCAAGTATAAACACTAAGACTATTTGCCATATTTCAAGAGAGAAGAGTGGCGCCACCCCAGGAGGGATGAAGACCATCTCTTTTAAACAGGTCAGGTCTGCCCCAAAAGCTCGTCCAATTGTCTATGAAACCTATGTTATTCTGTGGGCACCACTTAGACATCCAGCCATTGAGTGATGACAATCTGCTATGCATCTCATCACCACGGTAAGCAGGGAGGGGACCAGAGCATATTACAGTGTCTGACATCGTGCTTGCAAGTTCACACACCTCTTTAATGTTACTTTTAGTGATCTCCGACTGGCGAAGTCGAACATCATTAGCGCCAGCATGAATAACAATCTTACTGTATTTACGTTTAGCATTAGCCAGCACTTTTAAATTTGCCAAGATGTCAGGCGCTCTGGCTCCCGGTAAACATTTGACTATGGTGGCTGGTGTCTCTATATTCACGTTCCGTACAATAGAATCACCAATAACTAAAGCACTTTCATCAGGTTTCTCAGTGGGTGCATCACTGAGTGGGGAGAACCTGTTTAATGTTTTGATCGGAACAGAAGAGCGGTGTTTTGACCCACAACTACGCTGCCTCACCGTCACCCAGTTGCCCTGCTGCTGGGGCTCTGTTTCCGGAACCGAACAATGTACAGGAATCCCTGAGCTAGACGCATCCAAAGCCGTATCTAGAGCCCTAACATTCTTACTGTCCTCAATTAAAGTTTGGATGCGTGTCTCTAATTCTGAAATCTTCTCTGTCAGCCTAACTATTTCCCTGCATTTATCACATGTGAATCCCTCATCAGCGACAGAGATTGATAAACTGTACATGTGGCAAGAGGTGCAAGTAACAATGACGGGAGAAGCCATTACTCACCGTGCTTGATGAAATATTCTTACTGCGGTTGTTTGATGAACTTGTGAAAAACTGAAAGTGCTGCTCCTCTATGTGCTCGCTGAACACAGCAGATGCAGAGAGAGAGGCTCGCGCTGGGAAAGAAAGACCTCGCGCTCGTGCGGCAGCACCAGAGAGTCTCAGAGACTAAATGCACATTGTACTGCACATTGTACTGCACATTTCTGCAGTATGATATTGATGTGGGTGATGCTACTCCAATTAAGCAGCATGCACACCATGAGAACATGGCCAAGAGAGCTGTTATGTGAAGTGAGGTTGATTATTTGCTTGAGCACGGACTTGCTAAGTCCCGAAAAGTGATGGTACTGCTCAATTATGTACTGATTACCGAAATGTAAACACGTTTACCATTCCAGACTGTTTTCCGTTGCCACGCATGGAAGACTGTGTTGACAATCTTGGTTCTGCTCAATATGTCAGTAAATCAGATTTATTAAACGGATATTGGCAGGTGCCACTTACCTCTCGTGCATCTGACATTTCAGCTTTCGTGACTTTTTACAATATTTGGTTATGGCTTTCAGGATGTGTAACGCGCCCGCTACTTTTCAGCGGCTTATTACCATTGTGCTTTCAGGGGTTTCAAACTGTAACGCTTACCTGGATGATTTGATGGTGTATTCTACTGATTGGTCAGAACATGTCGCTCTGTTACGGACTGTATTTGAACGTCTTGCTAACGCTTCCTTGACTTTGATCTTGGCAAAATGTGAATTTGGTCAAGCCACTATTATCTGGGTAAGGAAGTAGGTCAAGGTCAAGTGCGTCCTTCAGAAGCAAAGGTAACAGCCATTGCTGAATTTCCAATTCCAACTACTCGACGTGAGCTTCGCAGATTTCTAGGCATGGCTGGCTATTATCGTAGCTTCTGCAAGAATTTTTCTATCATTGTTAAACCTTTAACGTCACTCCTTAGTCCATCGTTTCATTTTCTGTGGTCTGATGAATGTCAGCATACATTTACTCGATCAAAACTTTGCTGTGTAGTGCTTCTGGTTTGATGGCACCTAATTTTGATTACAAGTTCAAGCTGGAAGTAGATGCCATTGCGGTTGGTGCTGGTGCGGTGTTGCTGCAGGAGTATACGGAAGGAATTGATCATCCTATCTGCTACTTTTCGCAAGTTCAACAAACATCAAGTTAATTACTCAATAATCGAAAAATAAGCATTAGCATTGCTTATGGCTCTCCAATATTTTGATGTATATATTGGATCTAGTAACTATCCGGTTGCTGTGTTTACAGATGACAATCCCCTGGTATTTCTGGCACGCATATACAACCAGAATCAACGTTTAATGCGTTGGTTTCTGATCGCGCAGGGTTATAACTTAGTAATCAAGCATAAGAAAGGTGTGAAGAATGTGATTGCTGATGCTCTATCTAGAGCATAATTGTAAGCTTCAAATAGCTGAAACAACTATATGTAATTCCATCTGGTTTGTTCTTGTGGGTGTTATGTGCTGCTTGTTTTTTTGTCCTTCCCTTTTCTTTCTTTACCATTCTGTTCTCTAGTCTGTCGTCTTTGCTCTCAAGTATCTGCTGAATGGAGGAGGTGGCTGTCGATCATCATTGGGGGCGTGGTGTCAGCCCGCTGGTTGAAGGTGTCTCGGCGTGCTGCGCCTAGTTGCTCAATGTGTGTTCAGGTGTTCTAGTTGATGCTTCTAGTTAGCATTTTGTATTTTTGTTATGATGTGAGCCTGATGCTTGTTTGCTGTATTGCCTTGTGTCTGAGGTGGGCTGACAACTGTTCTTCTCTTAACTGGGGGGGGAGACGGGGAACAGTTTAGTGTATCGTGCGATCTCGGTTACATATTCCCTGCAGCTAACAGGTGTTAGACACACTAGGTAAGTGGTGAGTGCCCTTTTTGTATTTTTGGTTTGGTAGTTATGGTAGTTTAGTTGAGGCATTGCATACGCCAAAGATTTCGGGTTTGTTTAATTAAAGATTAAAATGGCTCATTTGAATTCTGCCAAAGGCATTCAGAATATGTGTGCTACCCAAATAAAATAATGACTAAAAGTAAGTCTTTTAGAACAAGGTTTCCATTGGGAAGCTTCTTAAAAAAAAAAAAATTCCCTGAAGCAAACCCACCGGCTTCAGCTGCATCCATGTTAGCACGTAACGTTTGATTTGGTAATTTCACAGTAGGCATACACACAGGTTCAACAACTCATTCTCGCCCCCAACAGTGCAATTCGTTTACAATTATTCATTTACAATTATTCATTTAGATGACGCTTTTATCCAAAGCGACTTACAATTGCTATATATGTCAGAGGTCGCACGCCTCTGGAGCAAGTGTCTTGCTCAGGGACACATTGGTGTCTCACAGTGGATTCGAACCCGGGTCTCATAGCCATCATCATAGTCATCATAGCTTGCCTAGTATAAACCCAGCTCTCAACCCAAATTTGAAAATAGATTAACGGCCCTACTATTAGTGGTGGGCATAGATTTTTTTATTTTTATCTAGATTAATCTCACTGTAATCTTGGAATTAATCTAGATTCATCTAGATTAAAATGGCTCATTTGAATTCTGCCAAAGGCATTCAGAATATGTGTGCTACCTAAATAAAATAATGACTAAAAGTAAGTGTCACGGTTCATGAATTCACTGGTTTCTTCGTGTTCCGTGTATTTGTTGTTCTGTGTGTGGGTGGGCGTGACTGCTCGTTGCTACTGATCAGCACGCCAGCAGATCTCATACACAGCACCAGCTGCTGCCAATTCACTCACCTACAAAAACTCATCGCACTCTCCTCTCTTTGTCAGATCGTTGTTTTGGTGTCCACAGTGTTCGTCGTGTGCTGTTCCAGTCCTGTTCCGGTTCCTAGTTCCTGTTCGCTGTCCTTGTGATTCTCGTCGTCTCATCTGGATGTTCACCGTCACCTGTCTTCACCAGCACGCTGTCCATCTAGTCCCAGCACCACCAGCCTACCCGAGCTCCAGTACTTCTCTGTGACTTATTCTACTCAATATAAAGAGTTCACTTGCATTTTTGCTTCCGCCTCTTGTATCATGACAGAACGATCTGACCAGACGATGGAAGCAGCAAGCGGATCCTCTTCTCCTCTGGAGGAATTTATCAGGGCCAGCATTTCACGGATGGATGCCCAGGAGAGGAACATGACTGAGTCAGGTCGGGCCATTCAAGCTCTTGTGGTGCAGGTGTCCGAGCTCACCCAGCAATTGCAACATCTACGAGCTTCCACTGCGCCACCCACACCGGCCGCTCCTCCCGGACCATCACAGAGCACTTCCCAGTCAGAGCCCCGCCTACCGGTCCCCGAGTTATACAACGGTGAGCCTAACTATTGCAGAACATTCCTAACACGCTGTTCAATGTATTTCTCTTTGCAGCCCAGGACCTTTGCCACTGAACAAAGCAAAGTGGCATTCGTACTTACACTACTGACTGGGAGGGCAGCGCTATGGGGGGTGGCGGTGTGGGAGAACCAAGATCCATGCTGTGCCTCGTTCCAGACACTCACCACCGAAATGAAGAGGGTGTTTGACTGCGCGGTCGCGGGAAGAGAAGCGGCACGGATCCTTGCAGACCTCAAACAACGTGGAAGATCTGTATCGGATTATGCTATCGAGTTCCGGACTCTGGCGGCAGAGTGTCAGTGGAACGAGGAGGCGCAGTGGGACATGTTCCTGCATGGGTTGGCTGACCGCATCCTGAAAGAGATCTACGCTCTGGACTTACCTATCACACTCAATGGGTTGATTGAACGGCTTGGATTACCCACTCGATTCTCTGGAGCAGCTGAGAGCATGGATCCAGCGGCGGGGATGCGGTCAGCCCCGTCTACGATCACGAGCCCATGCAGGTCGGGCGAGCTCGGCTTTCCCGGGAGGAAAAGGAGAGGCGGAGATCCCAGGGCCTTTGCCTTTACTGCGGCACGGCAGGACATTTCGCTTACAACTGCCCGGTAAAAGGGCAAGCCCGGCAGTAAATCTGAGGCTACTGTTGGGTGGGATCTCCGCTGAGAAGACCTCATCAACATCTACGCTCCTCCCGGTAAGACTAAGATGGTCAGCCAACACTCACAGCTGTCAAGCACTCTTGGACTCCGGGGCAGAAGGTAACTTCATGGACTACACATTTGCACTCAAAATTCAGATTCCCCTGTTACCTCTCACCCGCACCATTGCTGTTCAAGCCCTACGGCCAAGCCCTACCTGACATTTCATTCACTACTGGACCCGTTTCACTCATCGTATCTGGCAACCACACTGAGACTACCTCCTTCTACATTCTGGACTCCCCCTCGCAACCATTGTTTTAGGACACCCTTGGCTCATCAGACACAACCCTTAAATTGCCTGGCAGCAGAGATCAGTGTTGGAGTGGAGTAGTAAATGTCATGAGTCCTGTCTTGTTTCTGCCTGTTCTTCTGTTTCTGTTTCTGCGTTTCAGGAGAAAGTAGTGGATTTGTCAAACGTGCCCACGGAGTATCAGGACCTGAGGGAAGTGTTCAGTAAGTCTCGAGCTGCTTCTCTCCCTCCGCATCGTCCCTATGACTGTGCCATAGAGTTATTGCCGGGTACGTCTCCGCCTAAGGGCAAGTTATATTCACTTTCTGCTCCAGAAAGAGAGGCTATGGAGAAATATATTTCTGATTCTCTAGCAGCGGGGTTTATTCGCCCTTCCTCTTCTCCAGCATGGGGGGGTTCTTTTTTGTGGGGAAGAAGGACGGATCTCTGCGACCTTGTATTGACTACCGGGGGTTGAACAGCATCACGGTAAAGAATACTTATCCTTTGCCGCTGATGTCTTCAGCCTTCGAGAGGTTGCAGAGAGTGTCGATCTTCACTAAATTGGACTTACATAATGCTTATCATTTGGTCCGCAACAGGAAGGGATATGAATGGAAGACTGCTTTTAACACCCCCAGGGGGCACTTTGAATACTTGGTCATGCCCTTCGGCTTGTCCAACTCTCCAGCAGTCTTCCAGGCACTAGTCAATGATGTGCTGCGAGATATGGTCGATCAGTTCATATATGTCTACCTGGATGACATATTGATTTTTTCTTCTTCTCTCCAGGAGCATGTGCAGCACGTTCGACGAGTGCTTCAGAGGCTGCTAGAGAATGGGCTTTTTGTCAAGGCGGAGAAATGCGCTTTTCATGCACGGTCTGTCCCTTTCTTAGGGTACATCGTGTTATCTGAGGGAATGCGTATGGATCCTGAGAAGGTTAAGGCTGTGGTGGATTGGCCAAGTCCAGATTCCCGTAAGGCCCTACAGAGGTTTCTGGGCTTCGCCAATTTCTACCGGCGGTTCATTCGCAATTTCAGCCAACTAGCCTTTCCTCTGACCGCCTTGACCTCCCTCCAGAACGATGTTCAGGTGGTCAGACGCAGCGGAGGCTGCATTTGCCAAACTGAAGGGCCGTTTTGTTTCAGCCCCCATCTTAATTACCCCTGATCCATCACGTCAGTTCGTGGTGGAGCTCGATGCATCAGAGGTAGGGGTAGGTGCAGTGCTATCCCAACGTTCTCCTGCAGATGACAGGATGCAAGGACCTCAATTTGTGTCCAAATTTTGGCAAGAGTTTTGTAGATTACTTGGCGCAACTTTTAGTCTGTGCTCAGGGTTTCATCCCCAGAGCAATGGGCAAACTGAGAGAGCCAACCAGGATTTAGAGAGAACGTTGCAAAGTCTGGTTTCCAAGAATCCTTCCTCTTGGAGTCAACAACTGTCAATGGTGGAGTAAGCCCACAATTCGTTACCAGTATCATCCACGGGCCTATCTCCGTTTGAGTGTAGTCTAGGTTACCAGCCACCAATTTTTCCTAGTCTCGAATCTGAAGTCGCGTTTCCTCTGCTCACGCCTTCGTCCAGAGGTGTCATCGCACTTGGACTAGAGCCCGCGAGACTCTACTCCAAGCGGGAGCTCGCTCCAAGGCTAAAGCCGATCGCCACTGGTCTAGGCCTCCCGTATAGGTTGTTGGTCAAAAAGTGTGGCTTTCTACCAAGAACATTCCTCTCCGTTCCATCTCTAATAAACTTGCTCCCAAATTTATCGGCCCGTTCACTGTCACCAAGATCATTAGCCCGGTGGCAGTCCGCCTCAAACTCCCTCCAGTGTACAGGAGGATTCATTCCGCCTTCCATGTTTCCAAAATAAAGCCTGTGTTTCACTCCCATATTAATCCGCCTGTCCCAGTCCCCCCCCCCCCACCCCCCCCCCCCCGCCGCGACTCATAGAAGGGGAACCTACATATTCGGTTAATCATATTCTGGACTCAAGGCGGAGGAGACGCGGATTCCAGTACTTGGTGGACTGGGAGGGTTACGGTCCAGAGGAGAGAAGTTGGGTTCCTGCTAGAGACATCCTGGATCACTCCCTTATTGATGATTACAATCAACAGGTAAGGAACGCCTGGAAACGTTCTGAGGAGAGGGGGTACTGTCACGGTTCATGAATTCACTGGTTTCTTCGTGTCCCGTTTATTTGTTGTTCTGTGTGTGAGTGGGCGTGACCGCTCGTTGCTACTGATCAGCACGCCAGCAGATCTCATTCACCGCACCAGCTGCTGCCAATTCACTCACCTACAAAAACTCATCGCACTCTCCTCTCTTTGTCAGATCGTTGTTTTGGTGTCCACAGTGTTCGTCGTGTGCTGTTCCAGTCCTGTTCCAGTTCCTAGTTCCTGTTCACTGTCCTTGTGATTCTCGTCGTCTCGTCTGGATGTTCACCGTCACCTGTCTTCACCAGCACGCTGTCCATCTAGTCCCTGCACCACCAGCCCACCCGAGCTCCAGTACTTCTCTGTGACTTATTCTACTCAATATAAAGAGTTCACTTGCATTTTTGCTTCCGCCTCTTGTATCATGACAGTAAGTCTTTGAGATTGGGTTTCTTAAGCCAGGTGGTGCATTAGACCAGGGGCTCATTTCCTGTTTCCAAAAGGCATCACAAAGTGCTTGAGAAAACTGTAAACTAATTCCACATTGCACAAGGCACAAACAACCTTATGCCTGTTTCACACATACTCCATCTGCAGTGCGTATGCGTTTCGTATTTTTTTTACGCACACATGTTAACGGATTCCAGCATTCACATGGTTGTGGTCCGTCAGTGCGTTCCAGGAGTGGTGGATCTGCAGCAGTGCAGCGATCGTTTACGTACCGAGTAACGGCTGCAAATGCGTCCTGTGTGAAAGCACAATGAGTATGAGTCCGTGCTGCTTCAGCACCACATACGTAATGCACACGTACTGCATTCACACTGCAGACGGATTATGTGTGAAACAGGCATACGTCTTGTCGAGGTTAAAAAAACCTCTTAACCTCTTAAAAAAAAATTCCCTAAAGCAAATCCGGCTGCTTCAGCTGAATCCATGTTAGCACGTCACGTTTGATGTGGTAATTTCACAGTAGGCATACACACAGGTTCGAAGACTCGTTCTCGCCCCCTACAGTGCAATTCGGCTAGGCATACATCTGCGCTAAAATATCAAGGTGAAAGTCATCATAGCTCGCCTAGTATAGACCCAGCTCTCAACCCAACTTTGAGAATAGATTAATGCCAATATTTTTCTCAATCTCAATCCAATACACAATATATATAGGCCTATAACCCAAATATTTTTTTGTTTGTTTGGATACATTTTTCAGAAGGGTTTGACCAAACTGTTAAACTAGGTTATTTACAAATCATCCAAACACCTGATTCATTTCTAATACAATTCAATTGTAAAGAATTTACAGATCCATCTTTGAAATCTGATTTGCTTGATAACTTTTGACAACGTTTAATTCAGGTGCAAAAAGAATTAATATCTATAGCGCATGAGCCCAGAGAGTTTTAAATGCTTTTTTCTGACGAGAGCAGCGTATATATGAGCACCCGTCCAGTTTTGTGTGAGATCAAGAAAATCCACACACGAGCAGAGAGATTCGGGCTCATGCATTGTATTAATGTGCTTTTGCGCTACAATAATGCATTCTCAACATTTGTCAGTAAAATATCAACTATACATGACAAAGAAACATTGCACATCAACCATGGTCCCTGCACCAAAGATCAAGCAAAAGTGAGTAAACTACAAGTTTTTGCCGCACAAATATCCATTTGCACAATGTTTTATCACTTAGACAAAACACAGCTAATGTACTATGCTTTCTCCATGAACCAGGAAGCTACTATATATATGGCTTAAAGAAGAATTACAGTGATGAGAAGAAAGGGAGAGAAAACCCTCTAAACTTTAAGGTAAAGGGAAGTGTTTGAGACACACACCTGCTTAGGCTTCTCATTTTACCAAAGTAATGTTGGTAACGTGCTGACACTGTAAGGTTCAGTTCTCTCAGGGGTCATGTACAAGTAATCACCGTGTATGTGCTGAGAGAGCTGCATTGCTGAAAAGTTTGCACAGGCTTCAGAAACACATTCCAGCTTAATTCTGTAAGGTGTGTATCTCAGTCTACTTTTATGTCAGCATCATATGGAATTTGTTACAACACTATGATGAAATCATAAGATTGATTATAAGATAATTGGGTATATTGTCCGATATAAGGTATGCTGTTTGTATTGTTCAAATAAAATTATTGAAAGAATGACACTTTTATCAAAACCAGCAACTACCATTATTCTTTATTCACCGCAGTAGCCCTGTACTTTGTAAATAATATACTATACAGTCAACCAATAAATGAAAATTCCATTATAATTTACTCAGACTAAATGTAAATATAAATGTCTTTCTTCAGCTAAACACAGAGGATGTTATTTTTAAGAATTTGGGTAACCAAACAGTTGACAGTAGTCAGACTACCAAAAAAACAAAACAAAAAAACAAAGACGTAATAGACAAAGAACTTTGACTTTTATCGTATTATTATTATTATTATGGTAGTCACTGTTTGGTTAGCCAGATGGTTACCCAGATTTTTTTCAAAATATCATCTTCTGTGTTGAAACTTGCTCTTGTTAATCACCTACATTCTTCAAAATGTCTTCTTCTTTATTATTACATGTTTAGTAGAGGAAAGAAATTCACACGTTTGGAACAATTTGAAGGTGAGTAAATTATTTTATAAATTAAAATGATTTTATTTATAATTTTTTGTGAACTATCTCTTTAACTAATTACTTGAAGATTGGCTAAGAACCAGATCTCTCAATGAGTGTGCCCTCAGAGACACAAAGTAAACAGCTAGTATGATGATGTCCAAGAAGATCACATAATACTACAATTACAATAGTGTGTTTTGTTGTTTACATACTCTGCTATCTGCTATGATGAGAGTGATTTCACCAAGTACAACATGTTCCTGGATCAACATCCTTGTTGATCCTGGAACAGCATTCCAATCAACCAATCAGAATTGAGATATATATTTTCAGGAATTATCTGTTTTAGGCTTACTTGTCACAGTGTCTGGGTTGTGTCCCTGGGTTTCCACTAGATGTCCTCCTTTCTCACGGTGTCTGTCACCTTATCACTTCCTGTCTCCTTATTTGGTCACCTTCCTCCTTGTTTAGGTAATTGATTGTTCCCCACCTGTCTCCTGTTTCCCCATTATCCTTTTGTGTATTTATACCCGGTCTGTCTGAGTCTGTGTCACGGAGTCCTTGTGTATGTTTCATGCTTTCCGTAGTCTGCCCTTGCCGTGTGTTATTGTCTGTTTTCATGTTGTTTGGATATTCTGGTTTTGACCCTGCCTGGACTGTTTATGCTTTTTGGATTGCCCCTAAATAAACCGCATACCTGCATTTGGATCTCTCCGTGTTTCTTGAATCCCCGTCGTGACAGAAGGACTCCGTCACACTGAGATCCAGCGGTATGTCTTTTTCCCGTTCCCCAGCCAAGATGGCGGAGCGGAGAGCTAAGTATCTCCGGCTGATCGCTCTCCGCCAAGAGGGCAATGAGGTGGGTGCCCTGGCACAGGTGTTCTGGTCCCTGGCCGAGGGTATGGGATACAACGATGCGGCCTTGAAGGACTACTTCAACGGCGGGCTGGATGATCCAGTGTCTCAGGAGGAGATGGTACATTTAGAGACACTGGACTACTGGGAGTTTGTGTAGTATGTGCAGCATCGGCTTCTGTGGAATGCCCCAGCCACTCCGGTCTCTTCCGGTGGGGCGGTCCCCAGCCCAGCACCACTGCTCAAGATGGCCGCCAATCCAGGGCCACAGCACAAGATGGCTGCCAGCCCAGAGCCACAGCACAAGATGGCCGCCAGCCCAGCGCCACAGCACAAAATGGCCGCCAGCCCAGCGCCACAGCACAAGGTGGCCGCCAGCTTGGGGCCACAGCACAAGATGGCCGACTCAACGCCTGAGTCTCCAGATAAGGTGTCACCGGCTCGCCAACATAGAGGGCGGAGGAGGAGGAGACAGGCGTCTACCATTCCTCAAGGCCCAGAGGACGTTCCCGAGGCGGTGCCCGATGCTGTTCCGGAGACCGAGGCGGTGCCCGATGCTGTTCCGGAGGCCGAGGCGGGGCCCGATGCTGTTCCGGAGGCCGAGGCGGGGCCCGATGCTGTTCCGAAGGCCGAGGCGGTGCCCGATGCCGAGGCGGTGCCCGATGCTGTTCCGGAGGCCGAGGCGGTGCCCGATGCCGAGGCGGTGCCCGATGCTGTTCCGGAGGCCGAGGCGGTGCCCGATGCTGTTCCGGAAGCCGAGGCGTTGCCCGATGCCGAGGCGGTGCCCGATGCTGTTCCGGGGGCCGAGGCGGTGCCCGATGCCGAGGCGGTGCCCGATGCTGTTCCGGAGGCCGAGGCGGTGCCCGATGCCGAGGCGGTGCCCGATGCTGTTCCGGAGGCCGAGGCGGTGCCCGATGCTGAGGCGGTGCCCGATGCCGAGGCGGTGCCCGATGCCGAGGCGGTGCCCGATACTGTTCCGGAGGCCGAGGCGGTGCCCGATGCCGATGCGGTGCCCGATGCTGTTCCGGAGGCCGAGGCGGTGCCCGATGCTGTTCCGGAGGCCGAGGCGGTGCCCGATGCTGTTCCGGAGGCCGAGGCGGTGCCCGATGCTGTTCCGGAGGCCGAGGCGGTGCCCGATGCCGATGCTGTTCCGGAGGCCGAGGCGGTGCCCGATGCCGTTCCGGAGGCCGAGGCGGTGCCCGAGGCCGATGCTGTTCCGGAGGGCGATGCGGTTCCGGAGGGCGAGGCGGTGCCCGATGCTGTTCCGGAGGTCGAGGCGGTGCCCGATGCCGTTCCCGAGGCCGAGGCGGTGCCTGATGCCGTTCCCGATTCGGTGCCCAAGACCGGTCTAGAGTCAGGGCTAGTTCCTGTTGACCGTCCAGAGTCGAGTCAGGTCCCAGTGGACTCTCCAGAGTCAGGGCCAGTCACTGATGACCTTCCAGAGTCAGGGCGGGTCACCGTTGGACGTTCAGAGTCAAGTCAAGTCACTGGGTGGGCTGCTGCTCGGGCCTGTTGGACTCCGGCATCGACCACAGGGGGGTGGTGGTCATCCGCTCCGCCCTGGGGGACTCTGGCGTCGACCACGAGGACGTGGTGGTCCTCCGCTCCGCCCTGGGGGGCTTCCGCTCTGACCACGAGGACATGGTGGTCCTCTGCTCCGCCCTGGGGGGCTTCCGTTCTGACCACACGGACGTGGTGGTCTTCCATTCCGCCCTGGGGGGCGTCCGCTCTGACCACGAGGACGTGGTGGTCTTCTGCTCCGCCTTGGGGGGCTTCTGCTCTGACCACACGGACATGGTGGTCTTCTGCTCCGCCCTGGGGGGCGCTTGCCCTGACTACACGGTTGTGGTGGTCTTCTGCCCCGCCCTGGAGGACTCTGGCCTCGACCACAAGGACGTGGTGGTCTTCTGTCCCGCCCTGGGGGGCTTCATGTTGTTTTTTGTTTGTTGTTTTTGTATTTACTCCTGTCCCTGTTCCTCTCTGTAGTCTGGCCCTCCATCCCTCCCCCTGAACCTCCTCCAGTCCTCCTCCCTCCTGGTCTTCCTGTTTTGTGGTTACTTTCTGGTGCCTGTTTCCAATGTCTTTCTTTTCTGGCCCTCCATCCCTCCCCCTGAGCCTCCACCTGTCCGCCTCCCTCCTGGTCTGTTTTGTGTCTGTCGTGGAGCGTCTGGGAGCCACTCCGTAGAGGGGGGGTTCTGTCACAGTGTCTGGGTTGTGTCCCTGGGTTTCCACTAGATGTCCTCCTTTCTCACGGTGTCTGTCACCTTATCACTTCCTGTCTCTTTATTTGGTCACCTTCCTCCTTGTTTAGGTAATTGATTGTTCCCCACCTGTCTCCTGTTTCCCCATTATCCTTTTGTGTATTTATACCCGGTCTGTCTGAGTCTGTGTCACGGAGTCCTTGTGTATGTTTCATGCTTTCCGTAGTCTGCCCTTGCCGTGTGTTATTGTCTGTTTTCATGTTGTTTGGATATTCTGGTTTTGACCCTGCCTGGACTGTTTATGCTTTTTGGATTGCCCCTAAATAAACCGCATACCTGCATTTGGATCTCTCCGTGTTTCTTGAATCCCCGTCGTGACATTACTATCTGGGTCAGGTTCTTCTACACCTTTGGTAATCAGCTATCATTTCCCTCTGATTTTAGGAATAAATTATGGTTAGGTTAAGGTTTAGGAGTAAGGATTGGGTTAAGTCTATATTTTTGGACAATAATGTTGATCCAGCCTCATCAAAAGATGTTAATCCAGAAACATGACTTACTTGGCAAAATCACGATGACCATCTGCTACTGTATATGTGCAGAAGTTTAGTTTCTGTTTCATTAACTACCATGAAACATTTAAAGTCATGAATTAAGCACAATCGTTTATTATGCTTAAAACTAATTCTTTATTTGTAACAGCATGATATGCACATTTGTATATGTTGTGCTCTGTTACCACACCACCAAAACACATCTGTTAGGAAGTCTGAGCTTCGCCCTATGCAGGTGATTCACCTATTTGACATGACAGTGTAGCTACTGTAAACTCTTCATATGAATATCAATGGGTACAATTTTGAAAGCACTCAACAGTAGTTTGACCTGGGCCAAGTGCATCTATGGAGAAGTGACTACAGACTGAAGTCCTTCCAGTATTCGGTGGGTAATTTAGAGACATATTTAGTTGTATAAGCTGTCAGGTTGAGTAGACTAATACTTGAAGCAAAATAATGTGTGGTGGCACTTAAAGCTGCAGTCTGTATCTTTTGATGCTCTAGTGGTTAATAAACAGAACTGCGTCTTGCGGAAGAACATTGTAGCCGGAGCTCCTTCTCTCTGTTTATGTCTATGAAGAATCACAAAGGTACCGGGTTACTCCGCCGCGGTTCCCCCGAAGCAATCTAAAATAGTCTGAATATAAACACTTATTATAGATGTACCCTAGTGATTCAGGACAGGCTAAAAACACGGTTTGGAAAATGGATTCATGGTGTACTCGCTTATTATATACAATTTGTAAATCTTGAACACAAAAAAGTTACGGACCGCAGCTCTGATTGGTTGTTTCTTACCGGGAGCGGTGAATTTCTGCAAATGGCAATAGAACCACTGGGAGGAGCCAGAGGAGCTTGATTTTTTCACAGATTATCTGTCTCATATTCTACTGTCAGGACATAATGACAGGTTTCACAAATACATTTTTACAAAAGTTACCTACTTCAGCTTTAAAGAGAATTTTGTCATAATGGTGTTATTGTCTAGAACATAGTTAAATTTCTCACTAACAGGCAGCCATATGCAATAAACCAATAAACAATCACACACCTCATCATGGATACCCAATGAGGGTATAGAGCGGATCGTGTGTACATGATGCTTAGATGTGAAAAGACATTCCGTCGTGTCCTCATTCAATAGCATTTTGATTTATTATATTAATTTATTCTTAGATTCTATAGGTTTAATGTATTTTGAGCCACTTTGAGCCACTAAATCAGAAATTAGTACTAACAATGGGAGAACATGCAAACCAACAGAAATGATTTCTGGTTCAGAATGAGAAAAAGTATATATATATATATATATATATATATATATATATATATATAATTAGTCAGTTTTCACATAGGTCACTAAAGGGTTAACATGGTTAAATTTGTCAAGAAAAACTAGAGTAGTACAGTAGTATAGTCTTTTTTTTTTTCTAATGTTATCTAAAATGCTGCACATTACTGTAGATGACATCAGGGATAAATACTGATATTTTTGGAATGGAGCATCAGTTCCATTTGGTAAACACAGAATCTGAAACATTGGTGCGGATTAGGGATTAGTTTAGTCAGTTGGAACTGAGGGTATTGTTTACATACCCTGTTACACTTCATTTAGACAGACTTTGGCTACACCTGCAAGGGCTGGAGACCTGCCCTTCAAGATGATAAGGGTCATTCTACTGAATGAATGCAATTTATGCTATTTTTATAATATAAAATTATTTCTTTCTTTCATTCAATTATATATATATATTTCATGAGAATCATTTCATGAGAAAAGTTCATTGCTTATCTTTCAAAAAGTTATATTTTTCTATCTCAGGGCCAAAGAAGAACTGTAACTGCCATAGACAGAAAGTGGGGATGCACGATTTTAGATTTTTGCCGATATGCTGATAATTTTCGCCGATACCAATACCTACTGATGCCATATCACAGATGCAAGTACCAATAAATTTCATTTTGTTTGGAAAAAACATCAAGTCTGTCATTTACAGAGATTATAAACAATTTATTTTTCCTTTTGGTTAGTTTTTAACAAAAACAGTCAAGTTCTTTTAGGCTGCTTTCATCACACTTGGTTCGCTTGCCTGGTCCGAACCCGAGATCGATTGTTCCTCCCTCCCCCTGCCCTCGCTGGACTGTGTTCATATTATAATATCTGAGTCCGAACCGCGGTTCGCTTGCGTCATCAAGCCAGCACCTGCTTACCCCGTTGCTTAGTAACGACGGCGCAGGAGAAGGCGGCAAATGCATAACATTACTCTCTGCACTTTCATGTATTTACGTTTTTGAACCGTTCGTTTTGTTTTCAAGGCTTCGGTACCAGAGCCATAGAGAGAGAGAGTTGCGACAACGGAAGTTCGAAATGTTTGGTTGTCACGTGATTCATGTAGACTTCAGATAGTTTCAGGAAGTGCGTTGGCGGCCATTCAAACTGATAGAGTAGAGTGACAAAACTGCGATTTCTGGTAATAAGGAGTCAATAAATGCATTTATTTTATATATTTATACAACACACCGACATATGTATGTAGCGTAAATATGTAGTTATAGCGATGTTGTTTTTAAAATATCAAATCAGGTAATTTTTGAGGATTAGTGTTCAATTAATTTACCGTTATTTTAAAAACTTATTTCAGGCTAACGTTAAGTTGTATAAACACGGGTTGCGGTTGCCTTTTTACGTTACATATTGTTCTTTTTTTCACTGATCTCATGTTAACTAATGTCATATTGATGACTTTCAGATAGTACAGAGACAGGCTGGTGACAGTTGATTTTCAGCTTGCACTGCACTATACTGTTAGCAGCAGTAATTAGCATTTTAAGTAAATGTAAAATGAAGCTTATTGTTTACAATTCTTACAATTACATATATTAATATAATTATGTACTTATTCATGTACACAATATATTCAGGCATACTCGTATACAAACATGTACACTGCCATTCAAATGGTAATGATGCTGAAAATTCAGCTTGGCATCACATGAGTATATTACATTTTAAAATAGAAAACAGTTATTTTAAATTGTAATTATATATTACGAGATTAATTATTATTCATTATTATTAATTCATGAGTATAAATAATATTATACTCAATATAATACAAATAAATATTAATTCATGAATACATTTTTTATCAATTTAATAGCATTCCAAGCATTTTGTATGTGTCCTTCCTTTCATGTAGTCCTTGCATAGTCTCCACCATGGTTTGCTGTGCTGCATGGGGATGCTCCACTCGGTCAGAGGAAGGTGTGCAAATGTATGGCTTCCCCGCTGACATGGAGAGGTGAAAATAATGGTTGGATCAAGTCAGCAGCAGCAATCTAAATATAAATAAAAATTACAACAACAACAAAAAATTGTTAGGTAATTATACTTAAATTTATTTAAACCCAGGGAGCTGAGACATTGCAGGGAGTCATCAGTGTTACCTATAACTGTGCATTTAATATGTGGGTAGACAAAAAAAGTGTGTCACTCTGCAGGCACATTTTGAGGAAAACCAATTTGTCATGACCAAAAAATTAAAAAATAGGCTGAGACCAGGTGCTATTCCGATAACCTTTGTGGTCAAAAAGAGGAGTGCCCCTGCTCCACGATGCACCCCTAGACCTGTAAACATACAGCAAATCGCTGCTGATTACAGCTATATTATTTCAGGTGATACATATATAATAAGTACAAACTCGTACTAGTTGAAGTAATATTTCTAATTTTGAAGTGATGTGATATTTTCAATATTTAAAATTAGCAATTCCATGTATTCTGCTTCTATCAGTTTCAAAGGTTGTGGAAAAAATTAATGAGGACACTTAGAGAAGGGAAAGTGACAGTGAAGAAATAGAGGACATGGCTAGACAGGAGAGACAGGGACAGGTGACACTATTCAGTCAGCCAGCAGCAAGTCAGTCAGCAATCCAGTGAACCATCAGCCAGTTACCAGGGTCTATTAAAAAAATTAAAGAGACAAGAAAAAAAAATATCAAACAATGCAAAGGCAGCACTAAGAAAAATAAAGAATGAAAATGCAGCTTTAAAAAAAAAAAAAGGTCCCCTCAGCACTCCTGACCTGCATCCTCACTGATGCTCCATCACAGAACAGTCCAGTGGCACCACTAATCCTCCACCTACCAGCACCCACAGAATGTTACAGTATGTTACTTTTATACACTAACAAGTTTAAGTATATAATACAGTAGTATTATAATATAGATAGGTTATATAATATAGACAGGCAATAGTCAATGAATCACAATGACTAAAAACACTCCACCCATGTTTTTGCAAACTCAATTCACTCTAAATTTATATCAATAGGGTGCGTTTTATTATTAAGGAATTAAATTATTTAATACGTGTAATAAGGAACAAACTTTATAACCTCATTTTACCACTTCCAGTTACCGCTGTCACACGCGGTCAAACAGTATTGAACTAATAGGCTATGTAACGTTAGCTAACTTTCCCCACCCAGCAAAAAAAAAAAAATGTTTAGACTCCTTTTCTCTAATTCCAAACACGATGGATGAAACTGAATTAAGAGAACAGATTTTACAATTAATAGGGTGTTCGTTACTAACTTTATTCAGCTACAATCCTAGCCTAATCTGTTAGTTATCTGATAACATCCCTTAAATCTACTCATTTAATGAGTTATAATCTACTAGAAGGTTTTAACTTACAGTTTATTGTTATTAAGATGTACTAATAATTTACAATCGTATTATTTAAACGTCGTACCTTTTAAAAGTGCGTCGCAAACGGTTTGTTCTGCTGCATCTCTATGGCATGGCATCGGTTTGCTGCTACTTCCGGGAACTATTGAGAGGCTCCACGAGCCGCCATTGCTGTAAAAAAAGCGTTCCATTGGAGTCAATGGAGTTGGAGTCCCAATTCGCCTACTTATACTACGACCTAAAAGTATGTACTTTTTTTGTGAGGAAAAAGTACATACTTTTGAGTGTGTAGGGGTGTGTAGTTGGTTTTGAGTGTGTAGGGGTACTTTTGAGGGGTGGTGCTAGCGTAGTGGATAAGACACATGTCTTTGGTGTGAGAGACCCGGGTTCGAATCCACTGTGAGACACCAATGTGTCCCTGAGCAAGACACTTAACCCCTAGTTGCTCCTGAGGTGTGTGACCTCTGACATATGTGGCAATTGTAAGTCGCTTTGGATAAAAGCGTCAGCTAAGTGAATAAATGTAATGTAATGTAAATGTGTGTAGCAAAAGAGTAAGCACGTTCTGGGACATACTTCGATGACTTCATGCAACGTGAACGACAACGTGGTTGCCTAGTTACGCACACCACAACTGTTAACGTTTCATTCATTCTTGTATGTCCAATAAAATTTTATTTACTATTCCCATCTTTTTTTCTCATCGTTTTTTTCACAATACATTTTACAATGTGTTCTTCTACCAAGTTGAGGAGTAAAGAAGCAGGGTGGCGTCGTCGTAGAACCTCCTGCACGCAATGGGTTGTGGGCAATATAGACGGTTTCATCGGGCGCACGCGCCTGGCCCTAAGTTAAAGAGCATATTGCAGGCTAAAAAAAAATCTAAATTAATATTTAACCGTGTATGAAAATAACATATAAAAAGATAATGCAGGATTTAAAATGGTTTAAAATGACATAAGGACACCAATTTAGTAGATAAAGTGAGCGTTTCTTTGACTGCTCGTAAAAAACGCTTTTTTTTCCAACATCGCGTCATTTTACGTCACAAGAGGGAAACGTGTGCTGCTGTGCGCTGCCGCTGCTCAGTGCAGAGTAGGTTGGTATTCAGTAAGAACGGTCGTGAGTCAGTGTGTTTTCAGTAGGTTTTGTATTTCAATTTATCATCGTCATGGTAAATTGTGTTTGTGGAGCTTGCAAAAAATCCAGCCTGTCAGGACATCGAGTCCACCGGTTTCCTAACAAGAAAAAGGACGGTGCTATCTTTCGTGCCTGGGTGCGGTTTGTGCAGGTGAAGAGACGGGATTTCTCTTCCGCTTCGGCTTCGGAAAACGCGGTCGTGTGTAGCGTTCACTTCAGATCGGAGGATTATCGTCCCGGCGATATGATGGAGTTCAACATGGGATACCGAAGTAAGAACCGAGTGAGACTCAGAGCTGGTGCGGTTCCTTCAGTGCACGTAGCTTCGGGTTCTCCCGCCGGCGGGAAACACGGTGGTCACGGATCCGTCAGAGATGCAGCTTGACGAAAACGTGAACTGTGCAACGTAAGTCTTTTTTTTTTTTTTTTTACATTTACTAACTAACAAATCAGTCAACATAATGATTTAAATAATGAGAAGCAACGTGGCGTGTATAAGTTGTTGTAAAGTACTGCAGCTAGCTTGTTAGGCATAATAACTAATGCTAGTTGCTAGCACAGCTAATTCGTAATTTGTCATGTTTGTTTATAAGGATTTATCAGAAATTGCAAGTAATGAAGTGGGAGATACATCTTCAGCCAGTGCTGCAGTGTTTGTTGCTGACCCAGAGCAAGAGCCTTTCTCTCCACTGGCCCCTCAATCATCTGTGCATCACTTTGGCTCACAGTGTGACCTCAGACCTTCACATCGTTCATCAGGTGGATTAACATTTTACATTAAATATGATGTGCAATGAATGAACTATCCAGTGTCCACAGATCAGCAACTTTAATAACTAGCCTACTAACGTTACAATATTAAATTTCATTTTTTCCAAGAAGCTGTTTTCTTTTATTTGCTTCTAAGAAGAGTCAAGTTACGTTATAGCTCCATCATTGCTCAAAGTAAAAAAATATATTTATGATGTATCATATACATGCTGTTACACAATTGTATAACTGGACTTATTTTTATTCTAGCTGTCCAGGCCCAGCCCAAGATGGTCAGTGTGGGGACTCGGACAGAAAGGTTTGAGAAATCAACGTCAACTCCACTGCCCAGTCCTGTGCATACCGATGATGAGTCATCCTCTGTTTTCATGGACAAACCTGGTGATATGTCATGGATCCCAGAGGGGGAAATGACAAGTGATTCATCTGATGAGGAACCACAGCAGGAATCTCACCCTGACCTCAAGTAAGACTTATTTTTCTTTTATTTAAGTTTTTATATGATCAAATTGTGTCAAGTCAAAAATAATGTTTTTCTTTTTTTTTCAGTGCTGCTGATAAGTTCATTGTGTGCCAAGGCCAGTTGATGTCTCTCTTTACCATTTGCCCAGCCTGTTGTGGGGAAACCCAAGGCAATGTTGAGAAGCAGGAGGGAACTTTTGTAAAAATAAAGCAAGTAAGAAACTATTTGTGTTTTCTGGTAGAAAATGATGTTGTAACATAACTTGTATAGTTTGTTTTAATCATTATACTTTGTTGTTTGTATGTTATAGTCATTTTCTGCCTTTCACATACATCTCTTAGGTCTGTGCAGCATGTGGGTATCAGCGTTTTTGGCAGAACCAGCCAATGCTGCATCGCAATATGCCAGCCCGCAACCTATTACTGAGTGGGGCCATCCACTTTTCAGGTTGCATGGCTACCCAGACCATCAGGATGTTGAAGCTGTTTGGGCTTCAGAGCATCAGTGCCAGCACCTATTTTCGCCATCAGCGCTTGTACACGATTCCAACCATCGTGCAGGCGTCGCAGAATGAGCAGGCAGGGATCATCAGAGATCTGAAAGAGATGAGGGGTGGACTGATCCTGTCTGGTGACTGCAGGTAGCACACTTCAGCTTATATCATTACAATGGAAAACAAGTCTAAACTGGATAATATAATTTAATGTATTAGTTTTTGTGCTTAACCATATGAATTAAACTGTTTTTGACATTCATAGGTCAGATTCTCCTGGCCATTGTGCAAAATATGGCACATACTCTTTGATTGAGGACAGAATCAACAAGGTTTTAGATCTTCAACTTGTCCAGGTAAGTTAATATTATCAAACACACATATCACCTGTTTAATGTTACACAGTGAGATGACAAAATATTTTTTATAGAGCTCCGAGGTCCCAAGTAGCAGCTGGTGTGAGTTAGATGGCCTAAAGCGCAGCATAAGTTTTCTGACTCGGCAACATATGCAAGTGTCAGCCCTGATCACAGACAGAAATCGGCAGGTAAAGAAACGCACATGAATCTTGCCCCGACTCTATTTACAGCTAAAATCAAATGTTCTTGTAATCAATGTGTTTTTTCAAACATTTCAGGTTGCCAAGTGGTTGCGGGAGGAGTTGTGTCCCAAAGGAACAAGCCATTTCTTTGACATCTGGCATATTGGAAAAAGTATGTATCTTGATGAAGGTAGTTTTGTTTATATTGTCTATAATTACATTTTCCTTTTTAACATTTTGTGTTTCTGTTGTGAAACAGGTCTAGGGAAAGCATTGGATGCTGCTGCAAAGGAGAGGGAGTGTGAAGAACTGAAGCTGTGGAGGCCAGCTGTTATTAACCACCTCTACTGGACTGCCGCTTCCACTCCTAATGGATATGCAGATGTGATGGAGGCCAAGTGGAAGAGCATGGTCAACCACGTTCAGGACATCCACGAACATGGCACTCCTACGTTTCCCTGCTGTGCACATCCACCTCTGGAGGGCGAAGCAAGGAACAAGGAATGGCTGGAACCAGGTACAAAATACTGTTTATTAGGGATGCCCAAGCCGATGCCTATGCTGAGTATCGGATTCGATACTGCCAGTTTTGCCAGATCGGGTATCGTATAAGCGCTTTGTGCCGCACTGTATTGGAGCCTTTCATATCATAATACAGTGACTCATTAAACAGCTGTGCTATACATAAACATTTTTTATAGTAGGCTATAAAATAATTTTTTATTAATGTATTTTACAACAATGCAAAGAGCAATGGGTAAAGTTTTACCAGATTAGGTGTTAAACTTATTGTCTCTTATTTGTTTCCCACTAAATTATTTTTTTTCTTCCCTAAATGTTCAGATTTTTCTAGATTAAATTTTACTGCTGATTTATCCACTAATGTAGTTTATAATAGCATTTTTGTCACAGATTATGATAAATTATTTTTTTAGATGTGTTGTTTTTCTTTATAATGAAGTTGTCTGTAAAAAATCCCACCTCATTGTGGTCATACACTCATGACTCATCTTAAAAACAAAATGTTTGTTTATGCAGGATCAACTGTAGCAGTTAAACTGGAGAGTGTAGCTACTAGAACAGCGCTGGTAAAGGATGTTCGGCAGTTGTCCCCACAGCATCAGACTTTTTCACTGGAGGCATTTCACTCCCTTATCCTGCACTTTGCACCAAAGCACACTGGGTTCTCCTTTCTTGGGATGTACAGCAGGTAAGTGTGTGATGTGAAAGAATGAGTACTTTCTGAAACTAATGCAGTCTAACACAGCAGCCCAAATTTCATTAAATTTGCAGTAAGCAATGCTTTTTTCCCCCAGTTTTTTACTTCTGGGTTTATTTACATATGCACAACTTGTAATGGGTAAAATTACTTTTTTTTTCTACAGACTTCTCTTGGCAGCCCTGCATTTCAACCACAATGGCAGCAGAGAAGTTGCTGGAACCAGTGATGGTGAGGCGTGTTATGCGGTTCGCTACCCAAGGTTCCGCAAAGGTGGCTGGGTAGTCCGTCCTGTTAAGGAAAAGCCATCATATGGTGGGCAGTTTCAGTCAGTTCTTAAATATTAAGCAAGTCAGACCATGAGTTAGCAATGAATGTGATCTACACTTTTGCTTCCTTCTCCCAGCATATGCATCAGCCCTCATGGAGTCTCTGAGAGAGGAATACTCCAGGTCACCACAGGCTCTACGAGAACGCAGCACAGTTTTGTTTTCCACTACACCTGCTCCCCTTTCCAGATCCCTCCAGAGGATCAACAAGGATGAGGCTGTTGGCGTTTATATAACACAGCATTCACGATTTAACACGTTAACGAAATCTTAGTGTGATACCCGAAAGATTGTTAAATTGTATATATGATCATAAAAAGTTTTATACAACAATTTGTGATTTGTTTATTTTCTATTGATTGTCAACAAAATTGAGCCATTCAAAACCTTTATGGAGTCCTCCTTTCTCTGGAAACTGTCTTCTAATGGCTGACACAACGCATGCAGGTAAGGGCTTCCTGATGTGCCTGCCCAGAATGCCATAGGCCCAGCGGACAACCTGTCGGTATGCAGTGTAGCGGTATTGCCTTGAGACATGGAAGAAATATCAATATTGATAGTCTTATACCAATGGCATCAAATAGTGTGATATATGTTTTAGCTGCGTTTGTGTTCAGGGGACAGGCAGCTAGCGGATGGTGAGGATATATAGATGTTTGCGGTATGTGAAAAATGTTTTGGCCTAAAAAACGCGTGAGATCGCTTAGAACATGTCTTTTTAGCTCAAAAGTAATAAATTATCTCTACCATAAACATACTCATGTCTGCTGGCCTGGAGAGGTCCATGCTCCTGTCTGAAGTGCATATAGGCTATCTGTAGCACATATGGGTTCAGACAGCAAGCCTCAAAGCCTGGGTGCAGAGTCAGGCACTGCACATCAAGTCTGGGTGTGACATTTTCCACTAAGGCCCAGTAGGCATCCACCTCCCTGCAACACTGACTTTCCTCAGCTTTAAACATTGCCTCACATTTCCCACACATGCACCTATGGAACAAAAAATTGTATCAGGAATAAAAATATCTCTGTCTCTCGATGAGAAACTGCTAAGTTATATCACGTAACGTAAGTCTGGACGGATATTAATGAGCATGACAAACGCCTGATCAAAGCTTAGTTTCTGTTATTGTAAGTTCCAATACGCCCAGATGACCAATAATATATTTGCTATTAACTGTTATACGATGGTAATAATCTGTACAATATTGTGAGCACAGTTTATATCGTTAGCGAACGTGTATCTATAAGCTAACACTGGTCTCTCACCAAGACACCTGCCCTGTTCTCCACTGGTTCTCCTCAAACCACAACTCAATTTGTCTCCTCTGACCGTTGTTCTGTCTAACATTAATCCTGGCCTGTCCCTGCTCTCTTGGCAGCCTAGCAGGTTCATAATTGTATGGCTGTGGTCCGTCATACAAGTAAGTATGAACAATTTCCTCAGCGTCTGAAACGTCATTGCGGTCCATTTTTCCCCCTGTTGTTTGAATCGACCGCTCTCCCTCTTGCTACGTCACGCCCGTCACGCCCATTTTCAGATGCGGAAGTAAAATTTTATCACAAAAACGACTCCAGAAGCCACTGTAGCGTATTTATAATTTTTTTTTTAAGAAAATCTAGTTCCTACATTATTTTTCTATACATTGACTCGTTGGGTCTTCTAACCTGCAATATGCTCTTTAACTTCCGGTCTGTGTTGTGTATATCGGTCTGGCTGCATTGCCTTCTACAAACGCAGTTAAAGTCAAGGTGATGAGTAGACTGAAGTTGGGCTCAAGTGGTTGTGCTGCGGGATGTGTTTCCCATACATTTATTTATTTTTGGAGACTCGCCACAATTTTAAAACTGATCGATTTTCAAAAAGGCTTCGTTGAATACACATGAGTAACTTTACGTACTGCACGTTTAATAATAATAATTCCTTACATTTATATGTTTAAATATCAAAGCGAGGCACAGGTGTTTTTATATCGCTGTATTTCTGAAGGAAGACTTACATGTTATATATGCCTGATAAAACAGCGTGTGAGCGTACCAGCTCTGCTTTGTTTACAGCTGTTACTGGGGAAACCTCTTTCTCGCGATTTATGTCTATGCTTTAAAACATCTCCTGCTGGCAAAGAATGAATTAGCATTTTCATTAAGTCCGCCTGATCCACGCAACAAACATATTTTGTTTGTTATCAAAAAATATCTGCTCTAGAGGGACTTGGCTGTTGTTATTGATTCTATTTGGAAGTCTACCGGAAATTAAGTTAGGTCCACAAAAGCGCGCATGCACAGTAACGTTTGTTTATGTTGTTGCCGTTGAAACCGTCTATTAGCACTTAGAGTGTGCATTGATCTGCACTTCGAATTCTAACCGGAAATAGTAGACCATCCGGGTATCTTTGGAATACTCTTTTCAACATACTACAATTTGGGACGTACTAATTCTAGTTTCGCATACTATTTAGGACGGATAGTATGCGAATTGGGACTCAGCCTCTCTCTCTATGGCTCTGTTCGGTACATAACGTTAGTTGCGTCTGTCTTATGACAAGGTGAAGGTGAACAGAAATGAGATGTACAGCTCTCTGCTTGCAGCACGTCAGTCACGCTTGTCAGGAAAGTGAGTGAAACACACACACAAACACACTTAAAGTGCTAGTGTGAAAGCACCCTTATAATGACACTATATTGAAAGCTTTGAAAATAACTATAAAGCAGTCCTTAAATTTTATTTGAATAATTAACATTTGTAGATGGTCTAAAGGAAAAATCTTTAGAACTTCTTGTATTTAATCTTTCATAATCTGTTTGAAAAGATAAACATATTACACATTAAATTTGTATGTATAAAATTATTTAATTTACAAGTGTCTTTTTATTCTTATTAGTGTAAGCTATAACTTCTGACCTTTAAATCAAACCATACTTGTCATTTTATGACAAACAGAAACACAATCTTAATGTTATTTGCGTAATTTACTTTCATTTTATATATATAGTTGACAAATGGCCAAGAAAAAAAGTACTTTTTTTGGAAAACATAACTTTTTAAGAAAAAAAAATATATATACAGTATGTGGAGTTTGAAAACTGCAGTTTCAGAAAATAGTAGTGGTCACTCATTTTGTCAATGACAAACACAACATCACATATTATTTTCACGTTTTCACTCAACAGTACTGTAAATGTGTCTTATGGTGTGACATTTAAAAAGTTCTAAGAAATTATATTAAATAACGTAAAAAAAAATACTTGAGACAGAATTGTTCATATTATTAAAACATTATTTTCTTAAAGTGATATTTATTTTACATGAAAGTACTAATTAGAATAATTTTCACCATAAATAGATGAAGTTGATAAAGTTTTCCCTACGAATGCCAATAAAACATTTTCGCCAACCTTACAAAACTGTTTGAAATTGTACCTATCTAAGAGGAGATATAATTGTAACTCCCCTAATGCCAAACTTGACTCTTTTTCTTATATATATATATATATATTTTTTTTAAAATAAGTATATTTTTCTGTTGTTTTATGTTTGTCACACCATAGGACAAAACGTCAGACCAAAGGACAAAGATAGTCATTGCATAAAAAGAGTCAGAATATGTAGTGTTTATTGTAACAATTACAAAGGAGGACATTTGTTTTTATTTTTCAACAGCTGTGCACAACATAGCACACCAAAAGTAACTTTGATACTTATAGATCCATCAATAAGGAAACATTGATGCATATAGTGTCTTTGAGAAATTCAGTAAAATGCCATGAAAATAAAATCCATTAAAACATATGCAAAATATTCATGAACACCATTCCATCTAAAACATATTCTTAGAACAGTTTTTAATCATACTTAACACATTTAAACACATTGACACAATTATGAAGATTGCACACATTTCCTTTTTTAGTTTGTAGGTACTTTTGAAAAAAAAAAACACTTCAATTCATTTAAAAATATTACCAGTCATGTATGAAATTTCTATTATAAAACAATTCCAGGAACTATATTTTTTGTCAGATGCTTAACAACATATTCAATAGTGAGGTCATTTTAGCACGTGGTGTGGAAGATTTTTATTAATAAGATTTTAATTAATCAAGTATAATCAAGATGAATCTAATCACATACAGTATATGCATATATGTCTTATTCCATTATAATCATATAGCCTGTGTGTGAAAGGAATGTGCCTGTCAGCAAAAAAAAAACATCCTGACCCACAGATAGGAAACATCTGGAAAAACATGCAATGAGCCTTTTTTCTTTACCATATTCTCAACTCTCTAGGGAGGAACTGAAATGTAAGCATGAGGAAAACTATAGAGAATAGAAAAACGCCCTGTTAAAAACAGGAAAACCGTATATAATGGGATGCCACTGAGCATTCAGGAGATCTATTCGCAGAGAACATCTCGGCTTCGATTCTCTCTGAAATAAAGTCTATCTTCTGGAAACAAAACCCCGAGACTGTGTGATTCCTCAGATCTATGGCAGACGAAAATACACTACATTTGGCGCCCGAACAGACTGGAAAGGAGCAGCAGAGTGGACGGCCGCTTTTGAGCTGACTGATGAGCAATACACACACAGAAATGAGATGTACAGCCCTCTGTTTGCACACTGTAAAATTTAATTGCTGAGCTTACTAAAATGATTAAGTAAACCTAACTCATTTTATTAAGTTTGTTTACATTATTTAGTTTAACTAAGTAATTCCAACTTTTTCCCCACACAATGTGCTTAAACTCAACTTCATTTACCTCAACTTAAAAGTTTAAGTATCGTGAATGCACCATATATACAGTGGCTGCCGGTAATACTCCAAAGGTGTGAGAGGCCATTAATTGGACGAAGAAGACGACTGCACATGCATAGTTACTTGGTACAGATTGCAGGTTCATTAATTTGCACGTGGCTGGATAAGAGCATAATGAGGTGAGTCTCATTTTTTATAGTTAACTGCTACATTTTCATTACAAAATAACAATATACCAATCAAAGTCTTTAAACAGTAGTATTTTGTTAATATTTTGACATGAAATTGATGGATTGCGTTGGATTGCTTTTAGCAATCTAATAATTGGTAATCATCTAGCTTTAAAGATAAACATGTTTTAGGTCAACAGACAAGTTACAGAGGTGGATAGAGTAACAAAAGCTTAAGTAAAATACAAGTAATTGTGTGATTGATTAGTTGAAGCTATAGTCTTAATAATTACTTGAGTAAAAGGAAAAGGTCTGCAATGGAAAAGTAACAAGTTTATAATTAGTGTTCATGTCGTTTTTATACATATATAAACAACTGTTTTCAGATTAGTGATGGACGAGAGAAGCTCTTTACATGTGTAACGTTACTCGTACCCGCAATTGAAAATTTGAGCATAGTATACAGGATTTTTGGCTTCTGTTTCAAAATTCTAAAGTCTTTCTGTGTTTTCAGTTATCCGCAAAGAATCGGTTCAAATGAATCGATTCAAACTAATCGACCCGAAAAACCATTATTTAATGCCTTAAAATGCAAAAGAATGTTAAATAAGAGATGTGCTGCAAAGAAAACAATATTTTATGCAAGTTTTTAAAGTGGATGCTAAAAATGTTTTTGCAAATTGCTTATTACTATTAATCCATATACTTTGTTAACTGTATGTTAATTTTTTGCAGAAGTTTGTTTCTTTGAAGAGTGCAGTGGACATGCAGTGGAAGTGTAAGTTCTGTGTTAATTTTTGGATTAAACATGGAAGCTACACAAGAACCAATCAAATTCCTTGTCCTCACACAGACTGTTTGTGTTCTTTTAAATCATTCAATGTTCTAAAAGTGCATTTAACAAAGACAGCGATTTTGAAATTTTGTTCTCTTTACGTAGATTATTGCTGAGTTCAACCGGATCACAAGCAAAAACCTCAAACAAGAATTCTTCTCAGCCCTTGATAAATATACTTCCCATTTTCTGGAGGTTTTTGAATCAAAGAAAATCACAACTGGAAAAAAGCTCTCCGAGTATCTAATGCAAATTTTGTCTGCAGTAAGTGTTTTTTTTTTTTTTTACATTAGTGTAAGTCCATTTTGTCAAGTTCTCCGTGGTCTTGCTGTCCTTCTTGGGGAAGACACTACAGACTTCTTCAAAACATGCTTTGTAAGTATGTGCAGTGTGCAGAGCCGAGGGTTCTGGCTCTGTATGCCCTTCCTCTCTTGGACAGTTAGTGGGGAAATGCCCTGTGTTGAATGGGAGGTGTGGTAGTTCCTTGTTTAATTGAAACTGGATCAATGGTTACAACTGTAACTGAGAGTTTCTTTAGTAAGCATTTTAGTCATTTGCAGAGGAAAGATTGCAAGTGGTTAGGCCTTAAGGCAGCTAATGGGCTAGACATACCTTACACTGGCTATATTGAATTGGATGTGGTCGTTTTAGGACCGCGTATTCTGGGGAGGGAGATATTGATTGTCAGGGATCCACAAAATGGGACCCTCCAAGATCGCAAGGTAGTTACCCCTGGTATATCGGGTATGAACGTACTTTCAAAGTGCTACAGGGTTCTCTTTGAGCAGCATGGTTCGCAGCTCTTCCACTCCCCTCTAGTCAAGTCGGTGGCTCCAGGAGCTCTACGGGCCCTGCAACATTGTGAGATGGTGCAGACCCTCTTCAATGCCCCTAATCTGTTTAAGATTAAAGTCCAGGGGAAGTCTCCGATCTGCCTTGGTGCTGGTGCCCTGACTATGGTTCCAGTCACATGCTCTCAGCCGGAGACTGCTGAGTTCTTGCTTGAGCCGTTAGGTTTTGTAGATGGACAATTGCCTGAAGGTCTTCTGGTGTCTCCCACCCTAGTGTCTGCCAAAAAAGGCCTTTTGTATGCCCCTGTAGTCAATGTTGGGTGTACTGAAGTGTGGCTTTCCCTGCGTTGTGTCATTGGGACTGTGCAAGCAGTGGTGGAGACCTCGGTTGGAAACAAATCTGTTGCCATTGAGCCCTCATGGGAAGAGTGTTGCACTTATGTCTCTACCCAGCAGGCAATAACTTGTCCCAGTGTCCCGGAATCTGTTCTCCCTGACCTGGAGGGGCTCACTCCACAGCAGGTTGTCCAAGCCAAGACCCTCTTTGCCCGGTATGAAAGTATTTTCTCCAAGGGTGATGGAGATTTGGGGTGTACCTCCCTGATTGCTCATGAGATTCCATTAGTTGATGATGCCCCAGTCCGTCAGCCCTATCGACGAATTCCGCCCTCTCAGTATGAGACCGTGAAGGCACACATCCAACAGCTCCAAGAGAGCCAAGTTATAAGAGAAAGCAGCAGCCCGTACTCTTCCCCCATCGTCCTGGTAACAAAGACAGATGGGAGTCTTCGCCTTTGTGTGGATTACCGGCAGCTGAACTCCAAGACCCGTCGTGATGCCTACCCTCTCCCCAGGATAGAAGAGTCCTTGGATGCCCTGTCTGGGGCAAGATGGTTTTCCACTCTTGATCTTGCAAGCGGGTATAACCAAGTTCCAGTGGCAGATAAAGAGAAGTCGAAGACCACATTTTGCACCCCGTTTGGCCTCTTTGAGTTTAATAGGATGCCATTCAGGCTCTGCAATGCTCCAGGCACTTTTCAGCGCCTTATGGAGCGTATGTTTGGAGATTGCCGTCATCAGTTCTCCTGTACCTTGATGATGTGAATGTATTTTCCACTACGGTGGAACAATATCTTGAGTGTTCGCTCGCCTTCAAAATCAGAACCTAAAAGTCAGGTTGTCCAAGTGTCAATTCTTCCAGCATCAAGTCAGCTATTTGGGGCATGTGGTCTCTGCTGAGGGGGTGCTACTGATCCTGCAAAGATTGAGGTGGTAAAGCAGTGGTGGCGCACAGGCCACCTGGCTGAATTGAGATCTTTTCTTGGCTTTGCAAGCTATTAACGGCGGTTCGTGGAAGGCTTCTCTTGGCATTCAGCCCCATTGCACCATCTTGTGGGGAGGCTCAGTGGATCACGGCGGAAGGAGAAGACTCCCCAAGTTCCTTTAACAACAGCATGGGATGATGGTTGTGAAAATGCATTTCAGTCTTTGAAGGAGAGACTTACCTCTGCCCCTGTCTTGGACTATGCTGCTATGGGTCAACCACCTGCCACCGAGGGTCACTGTGGAGAAGTGGTGGCCCTGCCTGGCCGTACACCTCAGGACCTAAGTCTGCTGCAAGAGGCTGATCCAGTCATCTGGCCAGTGTGTAGATACCATCAAGTGGTGCGACATCCAAGAGCTGAGGAGCGGGAGTCATTGTCCCGCCCCAGCAGGGCACTGCTGTGTAAATGGGACCGCTAGTCAAGAAGGAAGGGGTATTGTACCACCTCATTCATTCCCCAGGTGGAGGCCCGGAGACACTCCAGCTACTGCTACCCCAATGCTTGCAGGAAGAAGTCCTCCATAGTGTCCATGATAAACAGGGACACCAGGGCACCGAGAGGACCCTTCAGCTTCTACAGAACTGGGGAAGGCTGTCCAGCTCAAGGTTTGTGCCTACTGGGGCACACTACAGGCTACCCATCCAAATGAGATCTTGGCTATTGACTTCACAGTTTTGGAACCTGCAAGTGATGGTTGGGAGAATGTTTTGATCTTGACTGATATCTTTACAAAGTATTCTCAAGCCTTTCCCACCAAAGACCAAAGGGCCTCCACTGTGGCCAAAGTGTTGGTCCAGCTGTGGTTCCATTGTTTCGGCCCCCTAGCCCGTATCCATTCCCACCAGGGGTGGAACTGTGAAAGCATACTGATTCAACAACTCTGTCAACTGTATGGCATCCAGAAGAGTAGAACCACCCCTTACCACCCCCAGGGTAATGGACAGTGTGAAAGATTTAACCGTACCTTGCACAACCTGTTGCGCACCCTGCCATCAGCTGAGAAATGACACTGGCCTCACCATTTGCCGCAGCTGACCTTTACCTACAACACAACACCTCACCAGACTACCGGGCATACTCCATATTATCTCATGTTCAGTACCCTCCTGAGATTGCCCATGGATTTCTTGCTTGGGAGGGGAGCAGCAGTGCAGGACGCTGGCAACCTGGAGGACTGGATCCAGAAACATCAACAGAGTATGCGAATGACCCAGGAGCATGTCCGGCAGCGGTCAGATGAGCTGATACGCCGACGGAACCAGAGCCACAATGACAATGTGAATGATCCCGGACTTGAAGAGGGGAGGCTGGTGTACCTGCGTTACCATGTGCCTGGACAGAGCAAGATCCAAGACCATTGGAACTCTGCTGTGTTTCGGGTACTACGGAGTCCCTCTGGCACTGGAACAGTATACACTGTGGCCCCTAGAGATGGGGAAGGACCAGTCCGGCAGGTCTACCAGTCCGAGTTGAGGGCTGTTCCAGAGGGGCTACCATCAATGACAGAGGTGGCCACTCCTTCCATGAGCCAAGCTGACTTGTCAGCCAATTCCACGGTTAGGGAAGAGGGAGGGCAGGAAGATGTGGTCATTTGTCATCCTGAGGAGACCCAGGAGGCCCGCTCCTGCTGAAGTGGAGGCTGTACATGAAGATGTGACCATGACTCTGTGACGCTCCATTAGATTTACAGCAGATCAGCATCCTAACCCCTATCGGCTCCCTTGAGCTGTTTTTGCCGGGAACGAGGAGGGGATGTTTCCAATGTGCTGCAAAGAAAACAATATTTTATGCAAGTTTTTAAAGTGGATGCTAAAAATGTTTTTGCAAATTGCTTATTACTATTAATCCATATACTTTGTTAACTGTATGTTAATTTTTTTGCAGAAGTTTGTTTCTTTGAAGAGTGCAGTGGACATGCAGTGGAAGTGTAAGTTCTGTGTTAATTTTTGGATTAAACATGGAAGCTACACAAGAACCAATCAAATTCCTTGTCCTCACACAGACTGTTTGTGTTCTTTTAAATCATTCAATGTTCTAAAAGTGCATTTAACAAAGACAGCGATTTTGAAATTTTGTTCTCTTTACGTAGATTATTGCTGAGTTCAACCGGATCACAAGCAAAAACCTCAAACAAGAATTCTTCTCAGCCCTTGATAAATATACTTCCCATTTTCTGGAGGTTTTTGAATCAAAGAAAATCACAACTGGAAAAAAGCTCTCCGAGTATCTAATGCAAATTTTGTCTGCAGTAAGTGTTTTTTTTTTTTTTTTACATTAGTGTAAGTCCATTTTGTCAAGTTCTCCGTGGTCTTGCTGTCCTTCTTGGGGAAGACACTACAGACTTCTTCAAAACATGCTTTGTAAGTATGTGCAGTGTGCAGAGCCGAGGGTTCTGGCTCTGTATGCCCTTCCTCTCTTGGACAGTTAGTGGGGAAATGCCCTGTGTTGAATGGGAGGTGTGGTAGTTCCTTGTTTAATTGAAACTGGATCAATGGTTACAACTGTAACTGAGAGTTTCTTTAGTAAGCATTTTAGTCATTTGCAGAGGAAAGATTGCAAGTGGTTAGGCCTTAAGGCAGCTAATGGGCTAGACATACCTTACACTGGCTATATTGAATTGGATGTGGTCGTTTTAGGACCGCGTATTCTGGGGAGGGAGATATTGATTGTCAGGGATCCACAAAATGGGACCCTCCAAGATCGCAAGGTAGTTACCCCTGGTATATCGGGTATGAACGTACTTTCAGAGTGCTACAGGGTTCTCTTTGAGCAGCATGGTTCGCAGCTCTTCCACTCCCCTCTAGTCAAGTCGGTGGCTCCAGGAGCTCTACGGGCCCTGCAACATTGTGAGATGGTGCAGACCCTCTTCAATGCCCCTAATCTGTTTAAGATTAAAGTCCAGGGGAAGTCTCCGATCTGCCTTGGTGCTGGTGCCCTGACTATGGTTCCAGTCACATGCTCTCAGCCGGAGACTGCTGAGTTCTTGCTTGAGCCGTTAGGTTTTGTAGATGGACAATTGCCTGAAGGTCTTCTGGTGTCTCCCACCCTAGTGTCTGCCAAAAAAGGCCTTTTGTATGCCCCTGTAGTCAATGTTGGGTGTACTGAAGTGTGGCTTTCCCTGCGTTGTGTCATTGGGACTGTGCAAGCAGTGGTGGAGACCTCGGTTGGAAACAAATCTGTTGCCATTGAGCCCTCATGGGAAGAGTGTTGCACTTATGTCTCTACCCAGCAGGCAATAGCTTGTCCCAGTGTCCCGGAATCTGTTCTCCCTGACCTGGAGGGGCTCACTCCACAGCAGGTTGTCCAAGCCAAGACCCTCTTTGCCCGGTATGAAAGTATTTTCTCCAAGGGTGATGGAGATTTGGGGTGTACCTCCCTGATTGCTCATGAGATTCCATTAGTTGATGATGCCCCAGTCCGTCAGCCCTATCGACGAATTCCGCCCTCTCAGTATGAGACCGTGAAGGCACACATCCAACAGCTCCAAGAGAGCCAAGTTATAAGAGAAAGCAGCAGCCCGTACTCTTCCCCCATCGTCCTGGTAACAAAGACAGATGGGAGTCTTCGCCTTTGTGTGGATTACCGGCAGCTGAACTCCAAGACCCGTCGTGATGCCTACCCTCTCCCCAGGATAGAAGAGTCCTTGGATGCCCTGTCTGGGGCAAGATGGTTTTCCACTCTTGATCTTGCAAGCGGGTATAACCAAGTTCCAGTGGCAGATAAAGAGAAGTCGAAGACCACATTTTGCACCCCGTTTGGCCTCTTTGAGTTTAATAGGATGCCATTCAGGCTCTGCAATGCTCCAGGCACTTTTCAGCGCCTTATGGAGCGTATGTTTGGAGATTGCCGTCATCAGTTCTCCTGTACCTTGATGATGTGAATGTATTTTCCACTACGGTGGAACAATATCTTGAGTGTTCGCTCGCCTTCAAAATCAGAACCCAAAAGTCAGGTTGTCCAAGTGTCAATTCTTCCAGCATCAAGTCAGCTATTTGGGGCATGTGGTCTCTGCTGAGGGGGTGGCTACTGATCCTGCAAAGATTGAGGTGGTAAAGTAGTGGTGGCGCACAGGCCACCTGGCTGAATTGAGATCTTTTCTTGGCTTTGCAAGCTATTAACGGCGGTTCGTGGAAGGTTTCTCTTGGCATTCAGCCCCATTGCACCATCTTGTGGGGAGGCTCAGTGGATCACGGCGGAAGGAGAAGACTCCCCAAGTTCCTTTAACAACAGCATGGGATGATGGTTGTGAAAATGCATTTCAGTCTTTGAAGGAGAGACTTACCTCTGCCCCTGTCTTGGACTATGCTGCTATGGGTCAACCACCTGCCACCGAGGGTCACTGTGGAGAAGTGGTGGCCCTGCCTGGCCGTACACCTCAGGACCTAAGTCTGCTGCAAGAGGCTGATCCAGTCATCTGGCCAGTGTGTAGATACCATCAAGTGGTGCGACATCCAAGAGCTGAGGAGCGGGAGTCATTGTCCCGCCCCAGCAGGGCACTGCTGTGTAAATGGGACCGCTAGTCAAGAAGGAAGGGGTATTGTACCACCTCATTCATTCCCCAGGTGGAGGCCCGGAGACACTCCAGCTACTGCTACCCCAATGCTTGCAGGAAGAAGTCCTCCATAGTGTCCATGATAAACAGGGACACCAGGGCACCGAGAGGACCCTTCAGCTTCTACAGAACTGGGGAAGGCTGTCCAGCTCAAGGTTTGTGCCTACTGGGGCACACTACAGGCTACCCATCCAAATGAGATCTTGGCTATTGACTTCACAGTTTTGGAACCTGCAAGTGATGGTTGGGAGAATGTTTTGATCTTGACTGATATCTTTACAAAGTATTCTCAAGCCTTTCCCACCAAAGACCAAAGGGCCTCCACTGTGGCCAAAGTGTTGGTCCAGCTGTGGTTCCATTGTTTCGGCCCCCTAGCCCGTATCCATTCCCACCAGGGGTGGAACTGTGAAAGCATACTGATTCAACAACTCTGTCAACTGTATGGCATCCAGAAGAGTAGAACCACCCCTTACCACCCCCAGGGTAATGGACAGTGTGAAAGATTTAACCGTACCTTGCACAACCTGTTGCGCACCCTGCCATCAGCTGAGAAATGACACTGGCCTCACCATTTGCCGCAGCTGACCTTTACCTACAACACAACACCTCACCAGACTACCGGGCATACTCCATATTATCTCATGTTCAGTACCCTCCTGAGATTGCCCATGGATTTCTTGCTTGGGAGGGGAGCAGCAGTGCAGGACGCTGGCAACCTGGAGGACTGGATCCAGAAACATCAACAGAGTATGCGAATGACCCAGGAGCATGTCCGGCAGCGGTCAGATGAGCTGATACGCCGACGGAACCAGAGCCACAATGACAATGTGAATGATCCCGGACTTGAAGAGGGGAGGCTGGTGTACCTGCGTTACCATGTGCCTGGACAGAGCAAGATCCAAAACCATTGGAACTCTGCTGTGTTTCGGGTACTACGGAGTCCCTCTGGCACTGGAACAGTATACACTGTGGCCCCTAGAGATGGGGAAGGACCAGTCCGGCAGGTCTACCAGTCCGAGTTGAGGGCTGTTCCAGAGGGGCTACCATCAATGACAGAGGTGGCCACTCCTTCCATGAGCCAAGCTGACTTGTCAGCCAATTCCACGGTTAGGGAAGAGGGAGGGCAGGAAGATGTGGTCATTTGTCATCCTGAGGAGACCCAGGAGGCCCGCTCCTGCTGAAGTGGAGGCTGTACATGAAGATGTGACCATGACTCTGTGACGCTCCATTAGATTTACAGCAGATCAGCATCCTAACCCCTATCGGCTCCCTTGAGCTGTTTTTGCCGGGAACGAGGAGGGGATGTTTCCAAAGGGTGGTGACCGGAGTATTGGAGTGCGAATTGCCATCGTCGGGCCGCCGATTCACTTGGAGGGGATGGAATGTAGACTGTGGGCCGGGTTAGGATTAGGATCCTTCAATCCGGTGCTGATTGAGCCACAGTGCAACATTTGTCTCCTTGTGAGATCGTGAATGGGCGAGCGAACTAAGGCAAAGTAATGCCAAACTTCTTCTGTGTTTAACGAGCGTCGGCTGGGTGCTGTGAATGCAGTGGGATGTTTACACCCAACCTAGTGTTTCCCATTCACTGTTAATGCTGCGACAGAAATGTTTAAAATTTAACCAATATGTATATAGGAGTGTATTTGTCTTGTATGCTTAGTATATGAAAGACAGTTCAATGTAATCTTGACCACCTTCGTTAGAGGCCATTTTATCATCGAATGTGTGAAGACTGCATTTAAAACATTTGTATTGACTATAAATCACGATCAAACAAATATTCTTAATGGTGTGGTTGTGTTTACAGACCCGTACAGCTACACTTGAGTTGCTGGCTACTGTTCTCCATATTGTGTGATTCGATTGTGGGGTGCAGCTTATAGTATAGGATATATATATATATATATATATATATATATATATATATATATATATATATATTGTTGTTTGTTTTCCTCTAGCCTGTTGGCTATAGCTGTTATTGTATGTGAGTGCATGAATTGTACGTCACAGGCTAGAGTGGGTTTATTTTCATTATTTTTTTTTATTTTTTTATTTTTTTACTTCCAATTCCTTTTGTAAACATCCTCTCTGTGGGCAGAACCAGGGTAGTGCAAGATACCTTACTGGAAAGTGGGTTTTGGTTCTTTTATTTCTAGTTTTCTCTTGCTCAAGACATTTGCAGTGCCGTGTATAAATCTTAATGTCTTAACTATATTTATTAGAGTGTTGTGAGTTTGCAGTGTGTAGACATTGAGCTCTAGTGTTTATTACTTAATAGGCCCTGTGCCTCTGTTCACAAGTGGTAGTGAGAAGTTAGCCTCCTCTTAGTGTTTTCTTAAACCTTGGTGATTTTTCTAGTCATTTATTTCTTTGATATTTTATTTTCATTTAGGCCAACCAACACCTTCAACTATTTATTCATATAGATTGTATTTTTATACTTCTACGAACCTGTGTCTGTACATTTTGATTGGAGCAGAGTTCCCCTTGCTCTGAAACCTGCACTAACCAGCTAAGCTCAAGGGGTGGTGTAGTTAGTTGTATGATTTGGGGGCGCCACATAAGAATGGTAGAAAAAGCAAATGTTGGAAAAGATAATAAAATATAAGAATGGTTGGATCTAAAGTTATGAGCATGGGGAGCATAGTTTATAAGTAAATTGGCAAAGTTTTTAGGAATTGCATTATTGACAGGATATTTACTATTTTACTGTGTACTTCCTATATTGAGGTCACTAGTCAAAGCCACAGCTAAGCAAATTAAATTCAAAGATGTCAAGATGATGGGAAATAGATTTTTGAGGGTAACCAAAATGGCCTCTACAGTGCACGAAATATCTGGACGGATCAATTATGCTATTTTTTTATGTTACATTTTTATGTCTATTTTGTATTTTACATAACTGTGACAAACACAGGCAAGTGATGAAGTGCTGAACATTGTTTTATCTTTAATGAGGGGTTAGGGAAACTGGATATTTTACTCCCTCCTAGTCAAGTGACGAGAGAGATGTATGGTCCAGTTTTTCCACAGAGTGATATTACATAATCTACAGTCGTGGCCAAAAGTTTTGAGAATTACATAAATATTAGTTTTCAAAAAGTTTGCTGCTAAACTGCTTTTAGATCTTTGTTTCAGTTGTTTCTGTGATGTACTGAAATATAATTACAAGCACTTCATACGTTTCAAAGGCTTTTATCGACAATTACATGACATTTATGCAAAGAGTCAGTATTTGCAGTGTTGGCCCTTCTTTTTCAGGACCTCTGCAATTCGACTGGGCATGATCTCAATCAAGTTCTGGGCCAAATCCTGACTGATAGCAACCCATTCTTTCATAATCACTTTTTGGAGTTTGTCAGAATTAGTGGGTTTTTGTGTGTCCACCCGCCTCTTGAGGATTGACCACAAGTTCTCAATGGGATTAAGATCTGGGGAGTTTCCAGGCCATGGACCCAAAATTTCAACATTCTGGTCCCCGAGCCACTTAGTTTTCACTTTTGCCTTATGTCACGGTGCTCCATCGTGCTGGAAATGCATTGTTCTTCACCAAACTGTTGTTGGATTGTTAGAAGAAGTAGCTGTTGGAGGGTGTTTTGGTACCATTCTTTATTCATGGCTGTGTTTTTGGGCAGAATTGTGAGTGAGCCCACTCCCTTGGATGAGAAGCAACCCCACACATGAATGGTGTCAGGATGCTTTACTGTTGGCATGACACAGGACTGATGGTAGCGCTCACCTTTTCTTCTCCGGACAAGCCTTTTTCCAGATGCCCCAAGCAATCGGAAAGGGGCTTCATCTGAGAATATGACTTTGCCCCAGTCCTCAAAAGTTCCATTCACTATGCTTTCTGCAGAAGATCAATCTGTCCCTGATGATTTTTTTGGAGAGAAGTGGCTTCTTTGCTGCCCTTCTTGACACCAGGCCATCTTCCAAAAGTCTTCGCCTCACTGTGCGTGCAGATGCGCTCACACCTGCCTGCTGCCATTCCTGAGCAAGCTCTGCACTGGTGGCACTCTTTAGGAGACGATCCTGGCGCTTGCTGGACTTTCTTGGACGCCATGAAGCCTTCTTTACAAGAATTGAACCTCTTCCTTTAAGTTCTTGATGATCCTATAAATTGTTGATTTAGGTGCAATCTTAGTAGCCACAATATCCTTGCCTGTGAAGCCATTTTTATGGAACGCAATGATGGCTGCACACATTTCTTTGCAGGTCACCATGGTTAACAATGGAAGAACAATGATTTCAAGCATCACCCTCCTTTTAACATGTCAAGTCTGCCATTCTAACCCAATCAGCCTGACATAATGATCTCCAGCCTTGTGCTCGTCAACATTCTCACCTGAGTTAACAAGATGATTACTGAAATGATCTCAGCAGGTCCTTTAATGACAGCAATTAAATGCAGTGGAAAGGTTTTTTTGGGATTAAGTTCATTTTCATGGCAAAGAAGGACTATGCAATTCATCTGATCACTCTTCATAACATTCTGGAGTATATGCAAATTGCTATTATAAAAACTTAAGCAGCAACTTTCCCAATTTCCAATATTTATGTAATTCTCAAAACTTTTGGCCACGACTGTAGTCACGGGTGATAATACAGTGTGACTTATTTAGTTGCTAGGTGGTGTTAACTAATAAGACTGAATTATGGTTTAGCACTCTGGATAAAAATAATCAAATGTGAGACTTATTAAGTCTCAAAGGGGAGAATATGTGGAAGATTTTTATTAATAAGATTTTATTTAATCAAGTATAATCAAGATGAATCTAGTCACATATGCATATATGTCTTATTCCATTATAATTATATAGCCTGTGTGTAAAAGGAATGTGCCTGTCAGCAAAAAAAAACATCCTGACCCACAGATAGGAAACATCTGGAAAAACATGCAATGAGCCTTTTTTCTTTACCATAGTCTTAATTCTCTAGGGAGGAACTGAAATGTAAGCATAAGGAAAACTATAAAGAATAGAAAAACGACCTGTTAAAAACAGGAAAACCGTATATAATGGGATGCCAATGAGCATTCGGGAGAACATCTCGGCTTCGTTTCTCTCTGAAATAAAAGTCTATCTTCTGGAAACAAAACCCAGAGACTGTGTGATTCCTCAGATCTATGGCAGATGAAAATGCACTACAGTGGCAGCATTTATCAATCAAGTATTGAACATCAACCAGTCAAGGGGTGCAAGTCAACCAGCACGGTGCATTGGCTCCAGTTCAGATATGACACCAATTATCTTCTGCTGTGAATAGGAAATCCAGTCAAGTTTCTCCGGCCACACAAATGAATTCTCACTTTCTTCATGCAGTTTATTTTTAGTTCATCTCCATGAACCTGCACGATCTTCCCAACATATGGTCTGCCATCAAACTCCACAATGACAAATTTTCCTTGTGTGCATCTATCTTCTTCCTCAAAGGACTCATTTGATTCAGTCTCCAAAGTATTTCCAAAATCCACCTTCTTTGATTTGTGGCAAGAACACAATTCAGGATATGAATGGAAACAACTTAAGTGTCTGTGCAGGATCACTCCTGGTGATGATGACAAGACTTGGTGTGTACCTAGAATCCCTGTAACTGGTTTGACAGATGGAGGTAGCAGTTTGTTGTAGGCCTCAATACCTGACTCTTCAATCCATTTGAATTTCACAATCGTCTCTGTTTGGGAGGATAGAAACTCGTAGAAATCTCTTGGAGATTGCAAATCACTGCCTCTCAGAACATACTTGTCTGCTGTTCTTTTGACTACTCCCCAAACACCGTCTGGGGCTCCCGTGCCATGTGACCTTTCTGAGAAATTCCAAGTTACAAAGTGATAAGGTTGGATTTCTGAATTCAGCTTGCAGCCCTAATTTTCAAGTCAATGTGTAAGACATTTTCATTTTGAGGAACATTTTCCTTCATTTCCCTAAATTTTTCTGCCTGATGCAACCAGTTGAATTGATGGCTACCGATGGATTCAAGCTCAAGTCTGAATTGCTCTACCAGGTGTTCAACTGTGCCAGACTTGGACATCTTTTCCCAATTCTTAAAGACCCTATCACCAACAGTCACATCCTCTTTCGCCCAGCATTCCCATCTGGCAGAGTCAAGGGGGTTGTACTCTGCCACCTGAACTTCTTCAAAGCAGCATTCAGTGCATGTTCTGTACATAGACTCTTTCTTATCAACATTACATGTAATGCTTTTGAGCAGAGAGGATAGGCTTTGCATTTGAATTAAGCCCCTATGTGCAATGCTGTCAATTAGTAGGCGCATGTTTTCATGTTGAAAACAGGCGCAGATAGTATTGTGGTCGGTTGCTCTGGACTCTTTTATATAAAATGGCCTATATCTAGTAAATTGCCTGTAAGATATTCCGTATTTGGATCTGGGATCTTTGAGGTAGTCACTGTGGAGGTCTTGCAGTGATTTTGTCAGAACTCTCCGCTGCTTCTTGTTCACCCTGCCCACAGTGTCCTTTTCCCCGCAAGCTACTGTTGGTCTCTCTTGACAAGAACAACTCTACTTTTCTCTTTTCGACTTCATTTTGTTTCAGCTGTGGTTTGCTGCATTTCTCCCTGACATTCTGTCAGACACTGTAATATGCTCTGGTCCCCTCCCTGCTTACTGTGGTGATGAGATGCATAGCAGATTGTCATCACTAAATGGCTGGATGTCTAAGTGGTCCCCGCAGATTAACATAGGTTTCATAGACAATTGGACGAGCTTTTTGGGCAAACCTGACCTGTTGAAAAGAGATGGTCTTCATCCCTCCTGGGGTGACGCCGCACTTCTCTCCAGAAATATGGCAAATAGTCTTAGAGTTTATACTTGACTAACTGGGGCCCAGGTCAGGAAGCAGACAAACTGGCTAAACCGACCATCTGCTAGCTGCCTCACGTCACAGAAATCAGTTAATTCTCAGTACATAGAGACTCTTTCACCTAGATATCACGCTATAGAGACTGTTTCTGTTCCCCGAACGAGAAAATACAAAAAACTTCCAAACAAGTTAAGAGTAACAAATTGAGGTTCAACAAACAAAAAACAGATGCAATATGGATAAACAAATGATAAAGCTTGGCTTATTGAATATCAGATCCCTTTCTATGAAAACACTTTTTGTAAATAATATGATCACTGATTATAATCTAGATGAGCTCTGTTTGACAGAAACCTGGCTAAAACCTGATGATTACATTATTTTAAATGAGTCCACTCCCCAAGATTACTTTTATAAACAGGAGCCGCGTCCAAAAGGCAAAGGTGGAGGTGTTGATTCAATTTATAACAACGTTTTCAGGATTTCTCAGAGGGCAGGCTTCAAGTATAACTTGTTTGAAGTAATGGTGCTTCATATAACATTATCCAGAGAAACAAATGTTAATGATAAATCCCCTGTGATGTTTGTACTGGCTACTGTATACAGGCCACCAGGGCGCCATACAGACTTTATTAAAGAGTTTGGTGATTTTACATCCGAGTTAGTTCTGGCTGCAGATAAAGTTTTAATAGTTGGTGGTTTTAATATCCATGTTGATAATGAAAAAGATGCACTGGGATCAGCATTTATAGACATTCTGAACTCTATTGGGGTTAGACAACACGTTTCAGGACCTACTCATTGTCGAAATCATACTCTAGATTTAATACTGTCACATGGAATTGATGTTAATAGTTTTGAAATTATGCAGCCAAGTGATGATATCTCAGACCATTATTTAGTTTTGTGCAAACTTCATATAGCCAAAATTGTTAATTCTACTTCTTGTTACAAGTATGGTAGAACCATCACTTCTACCACAAAAGATTGCTTTTTAAGTTATCTTCCTGATGTATCCGAATTCCTTAGCATATCCAAAACCTCAAAACAACTTGATGATGTAACATAAACTATGGACTCTCTCTTTTCTAGCATTTTAAATACAGTTGTTCCTTTACACTTAAGGATGGTTAATCAAAACCAGTCTGACACCATGGTATAATGAGCATACTCGCACCCTAAAGAGAGCAGCCTGAAAAATGGAGCGCAGCTGCAGGAAAACAAAACTAGAGGTATTTCGTATTGCTTGGCGGGAAAGTAACCTATCCTACAGAAAAGCATTAAAAACTGCTAGATCAGATTACTTCTCTTTTAGAAGAAAATAAACATAACCCCAGGAATTTATTCAATACAGGGGCTAAATTAACACAAAATAAAGCCTCAACAAGTGTTGACATTTCCCAACATCACAGCAGTAATGACTTTATGAACTACTTTACTTCTAAAATCGATACTATTAGAGATAAAATTGTAACCATTCAGCCATCAGCTACAGTATCGCATCAAACACTATAGACCCCCTGAGGAACAGTTCCACTCATTCTCTACCATAGGAGAGGAAGAATTGTATAAACTTGTTAAATCATCTAAACCAACAACATGTATGTTAGACCCTATACCATCTAAGCTCCTAAAAGAGGTGCTTCCAGAAGTCATAGATCCTCTTCTGACTATTATTAATTCCTCATTGTCATTAGGATATGTCCCCAAAACCTTCAAACTGGCTGTTATTAAGCCTCTCATCAAAAAACCACAACTTGACCCCAAAGAACTAGTTAATTATAGACCAATCTCGAATCTCCCTTTTCTGTCCAAGATACTAGAAAAGGTGGTATCCACACAATTATATTCCTTCTTAGAGAAAAATGGTATATGTGAGGATTTCCAGTCAGGATTTAGATCGTATCATAGTACTGAGACTGCTCTCCTTAGAGTTACAAATGATCTGCTCTTATCATCTGATCGTGAGTGTATCTCTCTATTAGTTTTATTGGATCTTAGTGCTGTGTTTGACACAATTGACCACAACATTCTTTTGCATAGACTTGAACACTTTGTTGGCATCAGTGGAAGTGCATTAGCATGGTTTAAATCGTACTTATATGACCGCCATCAGTTCGTAGCAGTGAATGAAGATGTATCCTATCGATCACAAGTGCAGTATGGAGTACCTCAAGGCTCAGTACTAGGGCCGCTACTCTTCACGCTTTATATGTTACCCTTGGGAGATATCATCAGGAAACATGGTGTTAGCTTTCACTGTTATGCTGATGATACTCAGCTCTATATTTCTTCGCAGCCCGGTGAAACACACCAATTTGAAAAACTAATGGATTGCATAGTCGATATAAAAAACTGGATGACGAGTAATTTCTTACTGTTAAATTCTGAAAAAACAGAGGTGTTAATTATAGGACCTAAAAACTCTGCTTGTAATAACCTAGAACACTGTCTAAGACTTGATGGTTGCATCAGTTAGGAACCTAGGTGTGCTATTTGATCGCAATCTTTCCTTAGAAAGCCACATTTCTAGCATTTGTAAAACTGCATTTTTCCATCTCAAAAATATATCTAAATTACGGCCTATGCTCTCAATGTCAAATGCAGAATTGTTAATCCATGCATTTATAACCTCAAGGTTAGATTATTGTAATGCTTTATTGGGTGGTTGTTCTGCACGCTTAGTAAACAAACTACAGCTAGTCCAAAATGCAGCAGCAAGAGTTCTTACTAGAACCAGGAAGCATGACCATATTAGCCCGGTCCTGTCAACACTGCACTGGCTCCCTATCATGCATCGCATAGATTTTAAAATATTGCTTACTACTTATAAAGCCCTGAATGGTTTAGCACCTCAGTATTTGAATGAGCTCCTTTTACATTATAATCCTTTACGTCCGCTACGTTCTCAAAACTCAGGCAATTTGATAATACCTAGAATATCAAAATCAACTGCAGGCGGCAGATCCTTTTCCTATTTGGCGCCCAAACTCTGGAATAACCTACCTAACATTGTTCGGAAGGCAGACACACTCTTGCAGTTTAAATCTAGATTAAAGACCCATCTCTTTAACCTGGCATACACATAACATACTAATATGCTTTTATTATCCAAATCCGTTAAAGGATTTTTAGGCTGCATTAATTAGGTAAACCGGAACCGGAAACACTTCCCATAACACCCTATGTACTTGCTACATCATTAGAAGAATGGCATCTACGCTAATATTTGTCTGTTTCTCTCTTGTTCCGAGGTCACCGTGGCCACCAGATCCAGTCTGTATCCAGATCAGAGGGTCACTGCAGTCACCCGGATCCAGTACGTATCCAGACCAGATGGTGGATCAGCACCTAGAAAGGACCTCTACATCCCTGAAAGACAGTGGAGACCAGGACAACTAGAGCCCCAGATACAGATCCCCTGTAAAGACCTTGTCTCAGAGGAGCACCAGGTCAAGACCACAGGAAACAGATGATTCTTCTGCACAATCTGACTTTGCTGCAGCCGGGAATTGAACTACTGGTTTCGTCTGGTCAGAGGAGAACTGGCCCCCCAACTGAGCCTGGTTTCTCCCAAGGTTTTTTTTCTCCATTCTGTCACCGATGGAGTTTCGGTTCCTTGCCGCCGTCGCCTCTGGCTTGCTTAGTTGGGGACACTTCATCTACAGCGATATCGTTGACTTGATTGCAAATAAATGCACAGACACTATTTAACTGAACAGAGATGACATAACTGAATCCAATGATGAACTGCCTTTAACTATCATTTTTGCATTATTGACACTGTTTTCCTAATGAATGTTGTTCAGTTGCTTTGACGCAATGTATTTTGTTTAAAGCACAATATAAATAAAGGTGACTTTATGTGCTGCAAGATGTCATATCATTAAACAGCGAAGGAAAATCATTGATCAAATGCATAACATCGCCCATCTGTTGTCCAGATAAATGAAGTAAATGAGATGGTAAGTCACGCAAGACTTCAGAATTTTTCAATCTAGCACATTGCTGAGGAGTAAGACTGGACACCACACCGTCATACTCAGCATCACACGCAACATTCACATCACTACAGACGGCAGCTACAGAAACATGGACCGCAGCTTCTGCAGTTGACACTTCCATTCGAGGAGATTCTCTATTGTGATATGCCTTTAACATATCCCCATGACATACATTAGACTTTGCTTTGTGTAACCTTTCAAGGAATTTACTGAAAATGACCTCAAACCGTATGTCCAAAGACAAGTTCAGCAGGACTAAATCCGAGACTTTCCTGTACAGCCTCCCTGACCGCAAACAAAACTAACGGTACCCTCTCATCCCAATCCTTACCAGTATCCCTGCAGTACTTCGTGAGCATCGCTTTCAACCTTTGGTTAAAAAAGTTCGAGCGGCACCTTGGCTCTCAGGATGATAGGCGCTCGAAACTCGGTGAGAAATATTTAAAGTAGCCAAAACTTGTGAAAAGAATCTTAGAAAGAAAATTAGTGCCTTGATCCGTTTGCACAATTTTTGGTAAACCAAACAGAGCAAAAAACTTGCCAAGAGCTTAAATGACGACAGATGCGGTTATTTTTCTCAAAAATTGCCTCAGGAATCGCCTCAGGAAAACGCGTAGCACTACACAGGACCATCAAAGGGAATTGGTTACCAGTTTTAGTTTTCGGCATGGGTCCCAACACAATCAACTATAACATGTTCAAACGGTTCCCCTACAGCTGGAATAGGGACAAGTGGCCTCGGAGGAATTACTTGATTCGGCTTCCCAATAATCTGACAGGTGCAACAAAAATACGCAACGTCAGTTTTTAAATGAGGCCAAAAGAAATGTCTCAAAATCCGATTTTAGGTTTTTTAGATTCCTAAATGTCCTGACAAATTATGATCATGGGCTAATGACAAAACCTGCTGACGGTAACACGAAGGAATAACGACAAGCCATTTTCAACAAAATAAGCAGATTTTCTCCTTTGTACTTCCTCCAAGGAAACAACAGCAGCAAAACACATCGCAAAGTTAAATCCGTAGTTTGTGAAGAACCAACTCCTGCACGCATCACAGGCAACTTTAAACTATTCAAACCAGTAGGAGCAGTTTTTTCAACAGCGTCAAATTCATCCTGTAGCAAAACATCATTGACAAAAATAGGTGCAATAAAAGAGGAAGACAAATCAAAGTCATCTTTCCTACGAGCTTGAGCTCGCATAATGGCACAAGCCGGAAAAACTTCAGGGTACCCGATGAGCTGTCTAAAATGAGATTATCGAAAACCTCCAATACAGGAAACACCTTTCCACCAACTAGATCATTGCCAAGAATGAATTCTACCCCTTTCACAGGTAGACATTCACGAACGCCTACTTTCACAAAACCTGTACAAAGCTTTGACTGCAAATGCACCTGATGTAACAGAACCTTAACAAGTCCCATCTCTATACCCTGTACCAACACAGTATTGCCACAAGACTTCTCTTCAGAAAATGGTAATAATACCACAAAAGATTGGGTAGTTCCAGTGTCATGGAGCACTTTAATCTTCACCTGGTCTGTAACCTTACCAGTAAAATAAATGAACCCATCCATTAGAAATGGTTCATAACTAGAATTTGGCATACCATCACGCTCAACATGGTCAACATCAACAGCCTTTACAAAACCAACACTCTTAGTCACCGAACCCTGCTGCTTCCATTTCAACATGGAACAGTCAGCAATTAAATGGCCAGACTTATGGCAATAAAAGCATTTTCGATCTTCCCTTGTCTTCGGAGTAACTAATTTCAGTCGTGACTGATTCATCAGTGGAATGGACGCAGTTTTGTCAAAACGGGTAGCAGCGAATATGTTCTTATGTGTCAGCACAAATTCGTCCACCGGTATGGATGACACGGCTGGAACAGGCGCATTTCCAACTTGCTAACTTCCAGCTGTAACCTCATCTCAGCCCGTCGGTCTTCTGCCTTCTCATGTGCTTCCATTTGGACCCATGCTAAACGGACCTTAAGCCGTGCCTCACCTCTAGACACCATAGAAGCAAGAGAAAAAGGTTCAAAGGGCGGCAAGGAAGCCTTTGAGCCACTCAGCGCAGCACGCCAAGAGACCTCCACTCTGAATTGGTTGACTCTGAGTTAAGCGTATGCGCCTATGCGTGTGCGACTATGAAATGCCATGATCAATGGAGCTCTGAAATTACAATTCACCATGGCAACAGCTCCCACCAAAATTCTGCATACCACTGAATATGTAACTTTAATTCTAAATAAATGTTATTAGGTGAAAGCTGTCTGAAAGGTAATTTATAGAATTAATATTCATTTTCATGGTATCCCATAGGCAAAAAAAAAAAATCCCCATTAAAACATATTCCAATCAGGTAAGGCTTCAAGTGTGAAATTGGTGTAGGCTAACGTTACATGACTTCACAAATATTGACATTCAATAAATATCATTCAGTGTATATCTATTTCAGTGTGCAGCAGCTTTTTTCACAGTCTAATGATTTTTTACATAAATACATTTTCTCTAATCCACCATGCTACATTTCTTAATTAGGGTAATGAAAAACATTTGACTTCTATTCAGAAGTCAACACCAAGAAGGCAGAGACAAGTAAAATGGGAGGAGAACCTGCACCAGCATCACGGACAGATGGAGAGGAGATGGCTTTATTTTCAGAAGGTGCGATAGTGAGAATATGTGTGTAGTCAATGCATCTAACCACATTGTAAATCCTAAAGTAAATCCTAATTATTAGGTTACTTAGAGGTCCCAATCAGATGTTATCAAGTGATCGCCATTTAAAAATGGTGCCATTCAAATAAATATGCATGTGGATATGGCTAAATAAATAAATTAAATCAAATTAAATTAAATTAAATCCTCTCCTGATGTAAATTTAGCTCCCCACAAATTAATGCGGCCTCCTCATCTACAGAATCCCTTTTTAAAAAGACATGCCATTTTTTCACATTAACCATGTCTGTAAATTGTTTCCAAGTCTAAATACCATGTATATATAGATAGAAAATTCATCATGATTTTAGACATTTTAGATATTTGTATTTGAAATAACACAAAAATATCAGCAATAAAAGCACTTTTTGCAGTGTGAATGAATGAATGAGGCATTTAAACATTGCTTACACTTTAAAAAGGGGGAGGAGACTGAAAAAAAGTCTGGATTTACTGAAGAAAACTTTTTTTTTTTTTAAATCAGTCAGCCTAACACCAAAATCAAGGTACCAAGCTACAATAGATTTGCCTAGTAAATTAGTAAAAGGCATCAGATTTTGAAAGACTGTTTTGTTTGAGGCACTTTTATTAGCAACTAGATAGTGATGAGCAAAACTCTATTTAAAAAAAAATGGTTGATACATGCATTATTGTGATTTATTTCATATGTAATTTAAATAAGTTGACAGTAGAGAGGAAACACAGTCATATAAACATATTTCAAAAATGTCATTATAAACAATTTGTTTGCAATAATTATAATTACAGTAATAATATATGTAATAATAATCACACACACACACACACACATATATATATATATATATATATATATATATAATTTTTTTTTTTTTTTTTGTGCAAATATCCAGTTTTTAAAAATATAGCTTCAAGTTTTCAAGATGAAGAGGAAATTTGGAACATCAAATTCAGTATTCTAAAATGAGCAGAATTCAGATTGTATAGAAAGTAGGTCAGAGGTAATCCACAGGGAAGAGTAGATGATCTCCAAAAAGTCAAAAGAAGCATTTTAGCCAATTAGTAGATTTGTGTCGTGAGCCTGCAGTTCAAGATTGTTAGGTTAGCATTCTCAGAATGTGAAACATTTGTCTTAGCCAGTACTCCAAGTCAATACATACTTTGCAAAAATGTCACATTAAATATTCTTTACAACTTAAAAGTAACTACTTAAAAGTACATAGACCTTAATTATACAGTAACTTTAACAAATAAGCACAAGTCAACCTGCAATACCCAACAAGACCATAGGAAGATGCCGAAGGACTGCATCCCACAGTCATTAGAAGCAAATTTGAAGCATTTGCTGGCCATATGTATGTAACTGTACCCTTTTGAAAACTTCAGTCGATGCTGCGCTGCTCAGCACATTGGGAAACATCTTATTCGTGACCAGCTTTGAATAATGTGTGTAACATGTCAATAGAATTGACCCGGTGGTAATATAGCCTCGGTTGATGACGCCATCGGGGCGCGCCCACAACACGGGGCTATAAATAGATAAGCCAACAGGTGAATCAACAGGTCTTTTGTCTTCAGATCATTCTGTGCATGTGTGCATCAGAAAAATCTTCATTAGGATGAGACAACGAAACGGTAAGTGTTGTGTTCCTCCATGCTCACTTTCCATATCTGAAACTGGATACACACGATTACTGTTTTGTTTGTTGGGTAAGAGCACGCGGTTCTGGCTGGAGAGAAAGGCGATGGGGATGACATACCTCTTGGGCTTACTAGGCTGCAGGTCAGGCTGATGCTGCGCTGCACACTATGACATTGTTACAGGCATACCAGGCTGACCTGTTGAAGGACCTGAGTGTGGGCAGTAGTCAATCTCTGGGGAAGAACGGTGTACACCGCATTACACGGTGCCCATCTCTCCTCAGTGCCCTCAGTAGATCAGTCTGCCAACCCTGCTGGTGTTCCAGGGTATAGCGATCTCTGGTGAACGCTTCTCTCAGTTACCGCCTGGAAACGTAGCGGTGCTAGGAGGCTCACTACCTCTACAGAGGTCTCTAGAGCGGCTAGTACGGTCGTCCCCTGCCAGTCTACCGCTTCAGGGCACCGAGCTAGTGGCTCTTGGCGCACCGCTGAGCTTCTTCGAGCCACAGATATGTCTTCCTGTGTGACTAAGCAAACGGACCGTGCCATTGGCCGTTCTATGTCTGCTTTAGTCAGCACGAGGAGGCATCTGTGGCTTAATTTGATGTGCATTGAAGAGGCATTCGTATGTTACTCCCTCGCCGCATTACACGGTGCCCATCTCTCCTCAGTGCCCTCAGTAGATCAGTCTGCCAACCCTGTCGGTGTTTCAGGGCGCAGCGATATCCGGCGAGCGATTCTCTCAGTTACTGCCTGGAAACGTAGCAGTGCTAAGAGGCTCACTACCTCTACGGAGGTCTCTAGAGCAGCTAGTACAGTTGTCCCCTGCCGGTCTGCCGCTTCAGGGCACTGAGCTAGTGGCTCTAGGCACATGAGGAAGCGGTCGCTGAGCTTCGTCGTGCCATGGATTTGTCTCACTCGCAAAGAGTCTGGCAGCGTGGAAACTTCTGCCGGGCATTTCTGCGTGGGTATTGAGCCCAGTACGGATAGGATACAGGTTCCAATTTATTCGTCATCCTCCACGTTTCAACGGCGCGGTCTCCACCTCCGTGAATCCGGAGCTGATGCAAGTACTGTCTCAAGAGCTCTTCTGGGCAAAGAGGCCATAGAACATGTTCCTCGTCCAAGGAGAGAGTCGGTCTATTACAGCAGATACTTCCTGGTTCCCAAAAAGGTTCGGGGGAGTGCACCCAATCTTGGATCTTTGAGGCTTAAACCGTACAGTCAAAGCGCTCAAGTGAAAGATGTTAACCATCAAGACGGTCGTGTCACAAATTCGGCATCGCGATTGCGTCATCACGATCGATCTGAAGGACACATATTTTCAGATAGAAATTTTGCCACAATACAGGAAATTCCTGAGGTTTGCTTTTTGGGGAAGAGCATACTAATTTCGGGTTCTTCCATTCGGCTTAGCCTTATCACCCTGCACATACACAAAATGCATGGATGCAGCGCTGGCTCCATTACGACTCCAGGGCATTTGCATTTTGAATTACATCGATGATTGGCTGATACTAGCACAATTACAAGAGATGGAGCTACAACACAGAGACATCGTGTTAGGTCATCTACTTTCTCTGGGGTTGAGACTCAACACCAAGAAAAGTGTTTTTGTTCCGGCCCAGAGAAATGACTTATCTCGGGATCGTTTGGGATTCGATCACGATGCGGGCACAACTGTCTCCCGCTCGGATCGAGACCATTCGGCAGACCATGAGCAAGGTCAGGCTAGGCCAAGGTCGCACTGTTCGTCAGTATCAAAAGGTGTCAGGTTTCATGGCTTTAGCATCCACGGTGATTCCTTTGGGGCTGTTGAACATGAGACTGTTTCAGTTGTGGCTAAATGCCAGAGGATTTCATCCAAGAGCCAATCCTCGAAGGCAAATAAAAGTGACGCGCCGCGGGCTTCGTACACTATCTCTGTAGCTCAGACCCCGGTTCCTTGCCTTGGGTTAACACTCGTTAGCTTGACATTAGCGTTTTCATTCTAACCTATCGCTGTTTTCTTTTCTCCTCTCCTCTCTCGCTCCAGTTTTTCACAAGTTCATCAAACAACCGCAGTAAGAATATTTCATCAAGCACGGTGAGTAATTGCTTCTCCTGCTATTGTTATTTGCACCTCTTGCCACATGTACAGTTTATCTATCTCTGTCGCAGATAAGGGATTAAATTGTGATAAATGCAGGGAAATAGTTGGGCTGACAGAAAATTTCAGAATTAGAGACACGCATCCAAACTTTAATTGAGGACAGTAAGAATGTTAGGGCTCTAGATACGCCTTTGGATGCGTCTAGCTCAGGGATTCCTGTACATTGTTCGGTTCCGGCAACAGAGCCCCTGCAGCAGGGCAACTGGGTGACAGTGAGGCAGCATAGTCGTGGCTCAAAACACCACTCTTCTGTTCCGATCAAAACATTAAACAGGTTCTCCCTACTCAGTGATGCACCCACTGAGAAACCTGATGAAAGTGCTCTAGTTATTGGTGATTCTATTGTACGGAACGTGAATATAGAGACACCAGCCACCATAGTCAAATGTTTACCGGGAGCCAGAGCGCCTGACATCTTGGCAAATTTAAAAGTGCTGGCTAATGCTAAACGTAAATACAGTTTGTTATTTGTTATTACAAGATTGTTATTCATGCCGGCGCTAATGATGTTCGACTTCGCCAGTCGGAGATCACTAAAAATAACATTAAAGAGGTGTGTGTACTTGCAAGCATGATGTCAGACACTGTAATATGCTCTGGTCCCCTCCCTGCTTACCGTGGTGACGAGATGCATAGCAGATTGTTGGCTAAACCGACCGACTGCTAGCTGCCTCACGTCACAGCAGTAACGTGCGGTAAAATCTTGTCATGGGTAGGCTGTGACCTATCAATGTGTGGAATATATGTTCATATATTCATTCAGTTAATTTAGCAACCCAAGTTCATATCAGGCATCATCAGATCGCTGCCTGCATTCAGCAAAGTCAGTCATGTGAGGCTAATGCACAATCAAATATAATAATCAAATTAATGGACACATCTATCTTATGACCTATACAACAAACAAATGTTTTGTGCGGGACACAGAGAAGGAAGCGGCGCGGCAGCCTAGTCACTCCATCAAAATGCGCAAACGCGCACAGACAGCCACGGCGCACACACACACACACACACACACTTTTGGTCTGGTGACGGCGCACCAGGCTACAGTCAGAAAACATTGCGTCAGCAGTACAGCTTTAAAGTACAAAAACAGCTTATTCGCTCCTACAAACTGCTAGGCGCACACACCGACACGCAAGTATACTAGATGCTAGTATTCGGGTAGCGTGCGGATTGAGTGAGAGCGAGTAGATCACATGACATGAAGCAAGCTCGGTCTCTGCCTCAATGTTGATAATTCAAGACAGCATGAGAACTGACTGCGCATGCGCAAATCTACATAAACTATGTTCTATGGACCAAAGAGGCACCGCTCACCTCTGCCTCAATGGCCATGGCTTTTGAATTTCCTGCATGAAACAACGGTTTTTAGGAGCAAACAATGGCAAAATGAGTATATTATGTGTATTCCTGAAAATTTTTGTTACAAAAAATAATATTTGGAATAAAATTAATGCAATTAATAATGTGGTGAATTAATAAAGCTCTTGGAATTAATAAATATAATGTCAACATTTCCTTTGGTGAGGCACTGCCTACCCTGCCTACCCTGACCGCACGTCCCTGCGTCACAGAGGTCAGCTAATTCTCAGCACATAGAGACTCTTTCACCTAGATATCACACTATAGAGACTGTGTCTGTTCCCCAAACTAGAAAATACAAAAAACGTCCAAACCAAGTTAAGATTAACAATTTAATTGAGGTTCAACAAATAAAAAACAGATGCAATATGGATAAACAAATGATAAAGCTTGGCTTATTGAATATCAGATCCCTTTCTAGGAAAACACTTTTTGTAAGTAATATGATCACTGATCATAATATAGATGTGCTCTGTTTAACAGAAACCTGGCTAAAACCTGATGATTACATTATTTTAAATGAGTCCACCCCCCAAGATTACTGTTAAAAACATGAGCCGCGTCTAAAAGGCAAAGGGGGAGGTGTTGCTTCAATTTATAACAACGCTTTCAGGATTTCTCAGAGGGCAGGCTTCAAGTATAACTTGTTTGAAGTAATGGTGCTTCATATAACATTATCCAGAGAAACAAATGTTAATGATAAATCCCCTGTTATGTTTGTACTGGCTACTGTATACAGGCCACCAGGGCACCATACAGACTTTATTAAAGAGTTTGGTGATTTTACATCTGAGTTAGTTCTGGCTGCAGATAAAGTTTTAATAGTTGGTGATTTTAATATCCATGTTGATAATGAAAAAGATGCATTGGGATCAGCATTTATAGACATTCTGAACTCTATTGGGGTTAGACAACACGTTTCAGGACCTACTCATTGTCGAAATCATACTCTAGATTTAATACTGTCACATGGAATTGATGTTGATAGTGTTGAAATTATGCAGCCAAGTGATGATATCTCAGATCATTATTTAGTTTTGTGCAAACTTCATATAGCCAAAATTGTAAATTCTACTTCTTGTTACAAGTATGGAAGAACCATCACTTCTAACACAAAAGACTGCTTTTTAAGTTATCTTCCTGATGTATCCAAATTCCTTAACATATCCAAAACCTCAGAACAACTTGATGATGTAACATAAACTATGGACTCTCTCTTTTCTAGCACTGAAATACAGTTGCTCCTTTAAGGAAGGTTAAGGAAAACAGTTTGACACCATGGTATAATGAGCATACTGGCACCCTAAAGAGAGTAGCCTGAAAAATGGAGCACAGCTGGAGGAACACAAAACTAGAGGTATTTCGTATTGCTTGGCGGGAAAATAAACTATCCTACAGAAAAGCATTAAAAACTGCTAGATCCGATTACTTTTCTTCTCTTTTAGAAGAAAACAAACATAACCCCAGATATTTATTCAATACAGTGGCTAAATTAACGAAAAATAAAGCCTCAACAAGTGTTGACATTTCCCAACACCACAGCAGTGATGACTTTATGAACTACTTTACTTCTAAAATCGATACTATTAGAGATAAAATTGCAACCATTCAGCCGTCAGCTACAGTATCGCTTCAGATAGTGCACTATAGACCCCCTGAGGAACAGTTCCACTCATTCTCTACTATAGGAGAGGAAGAAATGTATAAACTTGTTCAATCATCTAAACCAACAACATGTATGTTAGACCCTATACCATCTAAGCTCCTAAAAGAGGTGCTTAAATCGTACTTATATGACCGCCATCAGTTCGTAACAGTGAATGAAGATGTATCATATCGATCACAAGTGCAGTATGGAGTACTTCAAGGCTCAGTACTAGGGCCGCTACTCTTCACGCTTTATATGTTACCCTTGGGAGATATCATCAGGAAACATGGTGTTAGCTTTCACTGTTATGCTGATGATACTCAGCTCTATATTTCTTCGCGGCCCGGTGAAACACACCAATTTGAAAAACTAAGGGAATGCATAGTCAATATAAAAAACTGGATGACGAGTAATTTCTTACTGCTAAATTCTGAAAAAAAACAGAGGTGTTAATTATAGGACCTAACAACTCTGCTTGTAATAACCTAGAACACTGTCTAAGACTTGATGGTTGCTCTGTCAATTCTTCGTCATCAGTTAGGAACCTAGGTGTAAAACTGCATTTTTCCATCTCAAAAATATATCTAAATTACGGCCTATGCTCTCAATGTCAAATGCAGAAATGTTAAATCCATGCATTTATGACTTCAAGGTTAGATTATTGTAATGCTTTATTGGATGGTTGTTCTGCACGCTTAGTAAACAAACTACAGCTAGTCCAAAATGCAGCAGTGAAAGTTCTTACTAGAACCAGGAAGTATGACCATATTAGCCTGGTCCTGTCAACACTGCACTGGCTCCCTATCAAACATCGTATAGATTTAAAAATATTGCTTATTACTTATAAAGCCCTGAATGGTTTAGCACCTCAGTATTTGAATGAGCTCCTTTAACATTATAATCCTCTACGTCCGCTACGTTCTCAAAACTGTTGATAATACCTAGAATATCAAAATCAACTGCGGGCGGCAGATCCTTTTCCTATTTGCCACCTAAACTCTGGAATAACCTACCTAACATTGTTCGGAAGGCAGACACACTCTTGCACTTTAAATCTAGATTAAAGACCCATCTCTGTAACCTGGCTTAACATAACATAACATAACACATAACATACTAATATGCTTTTATTATCCAAATCCGTTAAAGGATTTTTAGGCTGCATTAATTAGGTAAACCGGAACCGGGAACACTTCACATAACACCCTATGTACTTGATACATCATTAGAAGAACGGCATCTACGCTAATATTTGTCTGTTTCTCTCTTATTCCGAGGTCACCGTAGCCACCAGATCCAGTCTGTATCCAGATCAGAGGGTCACTGCAGTCACCCGGATCCAGTACGAATCCAAACCAGATGGTGGATCAGCACCTAGAAAGGACCTCTACTGCCCTGAAAGACAGCGGAGACCAGGACAACTAGAGCCCCAGATACAGATCCCCTGTAAAGACCTTGTCTCAGAGGACCACCAGGACAAGACCAGAGGAAACAGATTATTCTTCTGCACAATCTGACTTTGCTGCAGCCTGGAATTGAACTACTGGTTTCGTCTGGTCAGAGGAGAACTGGTCGCCCAACTGAGCCTGGTTTCTCCCAAGGTTTTTTTCTCCAATCTGTCACCGATGGAGTTTTGGTTCCTTGCCGCTGTCGCCTCTGGCTTGGTTAGTTGGGGTCACTTCATCTACAGCGATATCGTTGACTTGATTGCAAATAAATGCACAGAAACTATTTAACTGAACAGAGATGACATCACTGGATTCAATGATGAACTGCCTTTAACTATCATTTTGCATTATTGACACACTGTTTTCCTAATGAATGTTGTTCAGTTGCTTTGACGCAATGTATTTTGTTTAAAGCGCTATATAAATAAAGGTGACTTGACTCTAGGGGCACCGTGTCGTCGCAGACTGCTAACGACAGATGCCTCTCTGATGGGCTGGGTAGCGGTCTTGGATGGCCACCCAGCTCAGGGGGAACGGGTGGGTCATCAGCTCGATTGGCACATCAATTGCCTCGAACTGATGGCCGTATTTCTGGCTCTGAAATATTTCCTACATCATTTGAGGGGCTGTCATGTCCTAGTATGGGTGGACAACACAGCAACAGTCTCTTATATAAATCAAAAGGGTACATTCCAGGGCGTTTGAATGTGGGAGCAGATTTACTGTCCAGACAGACACTACCGACGGGGGAATGGAAACTCCACCCAGAGGTAGTGAAACGGATTTGGAGAAAATCTTACGAAGCAGAGGTGGACCTCTTTGCCTCCCATCAGACAGCGCAATGTCCCCTCTACTTCTCTCTGAGTCACTCAGCCCCCCTGGGTCTGGATGCGATGGCGCACACATGGCCCAAAATGTGCCTGTATGCGTTTCCTCCAGTCTCTCTGCTCCCGGGAGTCCTAGCCAGAGTTCGCCAACAAAGGTCTTGCCTCTTGCTGATAACGCCACGTTGGCAGAACTGAGTATGGTTCTCGGAGATAATATCTCTCCTATATATAATATCCGGGCGATTCCGGAGAAGAGTCTTCTGTCTCAGGCAGGGGGCACAATATTCCATCCCAGGCCCGACCTGTGGAATCTTCATGTTTGGCCCCTGAAGGGTACCAACTGAGGAATACAGGGCTTTCGCCAGATGTTATTGATACCATTCTTAGTGCTAGGGCTTCCTCTACCAGACATGCCAGTAAATGGGGTGTCTTTGACAGGTGGTGTGTGGTACACAATGTAGATCCAGTCAACTGCCATATTGCTTCAGTTCTGGACTTCATGCAAGAAAAATTGTCAACAGGCACATGCACTGCTACTCTTAAGGTTTATGTGGCCGCTATTTCGGCTTGCCACGCCTTGACTGACGGGATGCCACTCGGGAGACACCTTCTGCTCTCTCGCTTCCTTCGTGGGGCCAGACGACTGAGGCCTACAGTGAAAACCAAGATGCCTTCTTTGGACTTAGCTATAGTTCTTGAGAGTCTGGTTGAAACCCCATTTGAACCTTTAGAATCAGCATCTGATAAACTTCTGACTCTAAAAATGTTTTTTTCTTATGGCAATAACTTCTTTGAAGAGAATTGGGGATATGCAGGCTCTGTCTATCTTAGACTTTGCCCCAGGGAGGGTAAAAGTGATTTTGCATCCTCATCCTGATATCCATACCTGCCTAAGGTTCTGTTTTCGGCTGTACATCCGGTCATTCTAGAGGCCTTCTGCCCTCTGCCGTTCACAACGCTGGACAGGAGAAATCTTATAGACTGTGTCCAGTCCGTGCTCTTCAGACTTACGTTCACCGCACTACCCAGTGGCATAAGTCGGAGCAACTGTTCATCTGTTATGGTGTTGGTAACAGAGGAGCAGCTGCCACCAGGCAGACCATGTCTCACTGGGTCAGGAATACTATTGCTTTGGCTTATGAGGCGTGCGGTCAAGCTTCGCCTATAGGTCTTAGAGCTCACTCCACAAGGGTGGTCAGCTCCTCTAGTGCTTTAGCAAGGGGTACCCCCTTACAACAGGTTTGTGATGCGGCAGGTTGGTCCTCTCCACACACATTCATAAGATTTTATAGTTTTGATGTCCATGCTACTCTGGGCTCTCATGTCCTTGAGTCAACATCACAAGCTAATATCTGAGGCCTTCTTGTGGTTTGGTAGCACACCTGCACAACCTTAACGGTCCAGACATTTTTCAAGCATGGCGGCGTGGGTATTCTCGTTTCCAATGAGCTGAGCAGCGCAGCATCGACTAAAGCTTTCGAAAGGGAACGTTCCTGTTTACTTAACCGTAACCTTGTTCCCTGAGAAAGGGGAACAAGATGCTGCGGTGCATTGCCGTGCTGAAAATGTCCCAGGACTGCTATTCAGACAAAATGTCCTGTTGATGCACTTGTGGCTTATCTATTTATAGCCACGTGTGTGAATAAATCCAACCACCCCTATAGATTTAAGTTTCACTTTCCATAATCTGTGACCGACAGAGGAGCATCTTGGCGGCAGGGATTTAAAACTTTTCACAAGACTTAAACTGGCACAGAGTGAAAGACTGGATTTTTTAGATCAGGTAGGGTACCAGTGATTTCAAAACATTTCAGCCAGCTTATATATATCATGTATATATTATTTACCTCATATATGATGCATTTGTTTGAGTTGAGCTGCAGTAAAATGCTTCATTGAAGTTAACTGTGATTTTCTCTTCAGTGTGCAGCGCAAGCAGGACAAACAACAATGCAGAATATTAATAACTATGACTGGGACTGTCATAAACATAACAATTATAATGAGAACATTATTATACAGTTTTTTTTATTTGCTTTGGTACTATTTTCACAAGCAAGGTGTACATTTTCACAACTCATAGTACTAATATCACAACAGATCATCAAAAGTGCACTTTTTTCAAACATTTCAGCATATTTTCGATTGTGTTAGTACAATACACAAAACCACAAAGTATCCTTTTCACTACACAAAATAAGTGTTTCATCTTTATAAATGTTTCAGTCACAGTAACCATCTTTCATAAATCTCTTACTATCAAACTTTTAATTTGCATCTCTTCTCGTTCAGTTTAATACATTTATCTATTATTTAATCCAACTGATCTTAATGGTTAATCACTGAACCGTTTGGTAAACCTTTAGATTTTAAATTGGTTTGTCAGCAATATACAGTATATGGATTTTGAGAACTACAGAAATAAAAATGTGTGTTTGTACGAACATATAAATTATGTGTAACCACACATGATGAATACTCGTTATTGCTAATTGATTTCACATAGTGGTAACCACAATTGGTCACTATATAAAAGTGGGGGTGTAAACACTGGCAATTTCTTTCAACATGGAGCAGGATAGACAGCAAGGAATAGAAAGAGCTTGTGGACAAGGGATCTGTCAGAGAGGTGGACCCCAAAAGAGAGGTCAGAGAGGTGGGCATGGGCCCAAACAGAAAGGTCAGAGAGGTGGGCATGGGGCCCGTCAAAGGTTTGGTCATCAGACAGAGGGAGGCAGAGCTGTTGTCTCTAATGAAGTCCGGGCCATCATTGTTGACCATGTGGTGAACCGAGGCCTTACTATGGCAGAGGCTGCCAGATTAGTTCTGATCTAAAATCTAAAAAGATCAACTGTCAATTCTTTCATCCGAACTTTTCGCCAAGAAAACCGGTAAGTGTGGAGCATGTATAATATTACATTTAAGTAAATTGCAATGCATGTAAATGCATCAGACATTTTGCAGTATTCGTACAGTATGATCTATTGACAGGATAGTCTGTTCTATGCTTAGAATTGACAGAAAACCCCGTAGCGGTGGCCGTGTGCTGACCAACCAGCAAGAGTGGGCAGTAGTGGAAATGGTGAGGGCCAGGAATGATATACGGCTGTCAGAAATAAAGCAGGCAATTGAGGAGAACAATGACACATTTGGCAATGTGGCATCCATCAGCCTACCAACGATAAGCCGCCTTTTAAAGAGGCACAGGGTATCAATGAAACTAATTTACCTGGTGCCTTTTGAGAGAAATAATGACTGGGTGAAACAACTAAGGGCTGAGTATGTCCAGGTACAGCACTATATATTGTATTACTGTTGTATTTGATGCATCACTTGCGTCATATGTATATTGGAACAACACTAAAAATAACTAACCAAAATATATATTTTTAGAGGGTTATGGTGCTTGATGCTGATATGAACCACCACAAGTACATTTTTGTAGATGAAGCGGGCTTTAACCTGGCCAAAACTCGTCGCCGTGGACGGAACATCATCGGCCAATGGGCCACTGTCCAAGTGCCTGGACAAAGTGGATGAAACATCTCCATGTGCGCAGCTATCTCTGAAGATGGTGTTGTAGGACATAGGCCATTACTTGGCTCATATAATGCTGCACATCTTATTGAGTTTCTCAATGAAATGGAGCCAGCCTGTCAAGGTGAAGGTGTCACCTATGTAATTGTGTGGGACGATGTTCAAAGTTCAAGCATGGTTTCAGGCCCATCCCCGATTCATGACCCTCTACCTGCCTCCATACTCCCCCTTCCTCAACCCTATTGAGGAATTGTTTTCAGCATGGAGGTGGAAGGTCTATGATCGCCAACCCCTTGAGCGTGCTACCCTCCTTCAGGCCATGGATGATGCATGTGATGACATCAGTGTAGACCAATGTCAAGCATTGATTCGCCACGCCAAAAGGTTTTTTCCAAGGTGCTTGAACAATGATAACATTCATTGTGATGTGGATGAGAATCTATGGCCAAATGCTCAAGACAGGCTTGATCCAAATGAATGTAATGTGTACACTAAATGTTATGTTTTCTTCTTATTTAGTTAAATTTCATTATAGAAAGTATACCTATGTTACAATTATATCTGAAAAATAAAAAATAGTTTGCCCAAATTATTGTAGAGGATGTCTTCAATGATCCTTCACTTGATTACACATAGGATGGATATTTTGGAAATTATAGTGTCAGCATTTGACCTCCTGTAGTTTGTCTGGTGCCTCTAGAGGTCCCCTGTGTTCCCTTCTGTCTTAGTTCTTTGTCTACTCTTGTTAGCGTTATCCAGGTCACCTGTGCCTTGTTTCTCTTCGAGTATTTTAGCTGAGTCTTTCCCTTTGTTTGACAATTTGTTTTTGAGTCCAGGCTACCATGCTCTGTATGTGTGTTACCAGCTCTGTATTTACAAGTCCTTCCAAGTCTTTCCATGCTACCTCAAGTAAGGTGTTCCTAGTTATTTGATTGTTCACATGCTCCTAGTTTTGTTTTCTCCCCTCATGGAGTTTTTATTTTCCCTTGTGGTTTTGTTTTCCAATTATCTCTCATGTTATTAATTCCTCTGGAGAAGAACTTTTGTTGGATTTTTGGCTTGCAAAAATTTTTTTTTTTTTTTTTTTTTTAATAATAAACCAACATTGCTTTTTGGAGTACTGCCTTGAGTATTTCAATTGGGTCCAACATCTCAGCCTCTATGGCCAAGTGGCAGATCTCGCAACCACCACACCAGAGACTCGAGTTCTAGCCCGGCTTGTGACATATAGATTATGTAAATGTTGGGTAGTGTATTAAATTTATTGGTATATAAAAGTGTATTGCCAAATGTGAAAACCGTAGGGGTGTAACGATTCACTCGTTTTCTCGATGCATCGATTACAAACCCTGACGATTCATATGCATCGATCTTGAAACGTGATTTTTGAATCGTGAATCGCCGAGCTCTGGCAGTAGGCTAATCAATTTAAAACGCTAAGAAACGAATGAATCGCGATTTCTATAGTGATTCAGTGCTTTCAAAATATATACACATTAAATTACTGCACGCAAAATTAATGGAGACCTTGAAGAGTGTTTGTGAATCGTGCCTCTAATCTGTCCTTCACGCGCTCCACTGTTTAGCACCTGTGACTGTCACAGGATTGCGCTCACGCTCCATTCCTCTCTGACGCAGCAGACCTGCGATCTATAGAACTCATGGACCGTAATACTAAAGTGAAGTAGTTTTACTTTTCTGTAGTTTGTTAATGGCTCTCTGCATACTGACGACATTACCTGAGCAGTCGAAAGCTGCGTATTTATTGCATGGACGGAGCAGAAAGTGTCTAAATCATATGCACCGTTCCTGTGAATGATAAATGTATTTTAACAATGCTGATGAACCGAAAATATGAGGGAAACACTTAAAATAACCACATCATTAACAAGAGCGCAAGTTTTGTCTGATAATCAGATGCATGAAAGTAGCGTTTGTTGCTATAGAAACAGACATCGAGCACGTTTTCTCTCAGAATCATTCGATGATGGAGAGGAAAAGTTACAACAGCTACTATACCATTTTATTCTGTATAAACGAGATAAAGAAGTTTACACACTGAAAGAGAAGTTATCTCGCTCTCATAGACGTGCCAGGCTATATCTGCAGCTAAACTGAATAAAAGCAGAATGAACTGATGAAACATTAAGAAAAATAAACACAATAAATAACATTTATGAATGATGCAGTGCTAATTGACATATCATTTATTACAGTACAGAAACTATAAAGTATATTTTCTGTGCAGAAAATTAAAACAATAGATAAATGTAGTAGCCTATATAAAACAATCATAAAATTGCAATTAGGAAAAAATGATCGATTACAAAGTATTATTGTCGAGCAGTGTATTTGATTTCTTACAGCAAATTAAAAGTAATAAAAAAAGAAGAGAATTAAAAAAAAAATATTATGAAAATACATAGGCTACATACATAAAATGATTTTATTTGACATTTTTCACTTCAGAAATGATGGCTACGCCCCTGGTGTGACAAAATGCTAGTTGATACATAATACTTTAAAGCTCTTTTTTTTAAATCTTGGCTTACATGCATTTTTACTTATGCCATTTCATGCCATATCACCATTAAACTAGCATTTAACAATGGACAAAAGTTTTTTTTTTTTTTTTTTAAAGGCTGCTGTGTAATTTGCCCCCTGACTAAGCATTTAAAGATTTTAGGGGAAGCATTGAAATAATCCTGTGAATGCACTTAAAGAACGCAGAATCGAATCGTTATAATCGAGTCAAATTTAATTTAATTGTGAATTGAATCAAATTGAATCGTTCTAAATTTGCAAAAATTGTTCATGAATAGAATCGAATCGCTGCCTACCCAAAGATTCACAGCCCTAGAAACTGTGTAATCTGTCTTTTATAGTACTGTAGCATATTAATTTCAGCACTTCTAAGGCCGATTTGAAACCAGTATCTTGTATTGTTTGCTGTTGGATGAACTGAATGTTAAAAGTACTAAACTGAAATAAGATCATACTGTTGTGTTTCGGTGATTAAACCAAATGTTCTCATTACATATTACAATAATCTTGTGTTTGAAACAATGATTATATGGAATGAAAACATGTGCAACTGAATTAAAGCATGAGATCAGGTTTTGAAAGAATGACTAGCTGTGTTACAAGTGTGATCAGTTTGGATTTTTGTACTAAGAGTTTTGACAATGTACACCTTATTTGTGAAAATAGTACCAAAGCAAATAAAAAAACTGTAATAAAACGTACTCGGTTACTAACGTAACTTCGGTTCTCTCTAGAAGAGGGCCCACACATGGAGCTACCACAACTCCGGTTGAGGGTGCCAAATCGAGCCCCTGGCCTGCGAGAGGAGATCCCTCCTCAGCGGCACTGGCCACGGGGCAGTGTCTGCTAGCTGCATCAAATCTGGAAACCATGGTTGGTTCTTCCAAAGTGGCGCTACAAGCAGTACTGAGCATCTCGTTTCCCTCACCCATTCTACCACCTGCGGAAGTAGGGAGACGGGGGGGAAAGCATAGAGCGGGCAGCGCGCTTTCGTTCTTGGAAAAGAACGCGGGGCAGTGAGCGTTTTCGTGGGACGCGAAGAGGTCCACTTCCGCCCTGCCAAATCTCTCCCACAACAGCTGACTGTCTGCGGGTGTAGAGACCATTCGCCCGTGGAAATTGTTGCTTCTGGACAGCCTGTCTGGACCCAGATTCTGTAGCCCAGGCACATGAACTGCTCTCAGCGAGCGCAAGTTGCGCTGAGCCCAAACCAGGAGGCGTTTTGCCAACCTGTACAGGTTTCGGGACCTGAGACCGCCCTGGCGATTTATGTAGGACACCACAGACATGTTGTCCGAACGGACTAAGACGTGGTGGCCTTTGATTCAGGGACAAAAGCGCGTCTCCACTGCCAGCATTTCCAGACAGTTGATATGTTGGAGCTTTTCCCATTCTGACCACAGGCCAAAGGACGGTCTGCCCTCGAGCAGCGCTCCCCATCCCGAAGTGGAGGCGTCTGTCGACACCATCTTCACTCTCGAGGAAGTCCCCAGGCTTACACCTGATTGGTACCAGGCCTTCGCTTTCCAGGGTTTCAGGGCTGCAACACAGCTCTGATTGACCCTGAGAGGCAACCGACCGGATATCCATGCTCCGCGCGGTACTCGCGCTTTCAGCCAGAACTGCAGGGGGCACATGCGGAGCAGGCCCAACTGAAGAACTGGAGATGCTGAGGCCATGAGACCTAGCATCTTCTGAAATTCTCTGAGAGAGAAGGTCGCGCCGCAGCGGAGAGAGCTCGCTGCGCGCTGAATGCCCAACGCGCGCTGTGGCGACAGCCGTGCCGTCATGGAGCGTGAGTCCAGAGCTATATCCAAAACCAGTATCATCTGACTGGGGTTCAGCGAACCCTTCATCCAGTTGACACTGAGACCAAGTTTCTCGAGGTGATCGAGTAAAATGGCTCTGATCGTGACTGAGCCAGAATCAGCCAGTCATCCAAATAGTTCAGCACTCACATGCCTCTGAGTCTGAGAGGAGCGAGCGCTGCGTCCATGCACTTTGTAAACGTACGAGGAGCCATGGACGAGCCGAACGGCAGGACTATATACTGGTATGTCTGGCCCTCTAAGGCGAATCTCAAGTATCGCCTGTGGCGTGACGCTATCTGTATTTGAAAATACGCGTCCTTCAGATCTATCGACATGAACCAGTCTCCTCTGCGAATATGCGCGAGGAGTCTCCTGGTTGTAAGCATTTTGAAACTGCATTTCGCCAATGCTTTTTGCATGGGCACGTTTACTATGCAGTGCGCGCGATCGACTTGAGTCGCTTTTATGGGCACGAGCCCTGTGTGAAGGGCTGTGCTTATATGTGGAGATGGGCACTGAGCAGTGGGCATCGTCACTACATTTATAGCACCATCGGCCGTGGCCGGGACACCAGAAATTACACCGTTTTCGGGAAATATCTGGGTAGCCGTGATAACGTTTTTTTGTGTGCAGGCAAGCGGGCAACCGTACAGGCTTGCACATTGCAAAAGACGCTGAGACAGTCACAATCCCTGGAACTGAAACAGCGGCGCGCTTGGGTGAGAGTTCGGCCGCGGCGACTCGTACAACGGCGCTTTCCTAGGAATGCTAGGATGGCTTCGGGGCTTCCGGCCTCACCGTAATCCTCTGCCGTGGTCCCCGCAGCGCAGGGCGACGGCTGGTAGAGCGAGAACGGGGTCTCGAGCTGCGTTGCTGACGCTGTTGTGATAACGGCTTTTGTGTGCAGGCAAGCGGGCAACTGTGCAAGCTTGCACGTTGCAGAAAATGCTGAGACAGTCACAATTCCTGGAACTGAAACAGCGGCGCGCTTGGGTGAGAGCTCGCCCACAGCGGAACTCGTACACCGGCGCTTCGATGAAGCAGCAGGAGGCGGGGGGTGAGGCTGAGAGCTTTGCGGGGCCGGTCTAGCACGACTAGCCGCAGAACCGGAGCGCTTGCCATGTCTGAGAGCGTCAGCCATAGATGCCTCTCAGCCACCGTAGCGGAAGCCATAACTCGTCCCATGGCCTGTGCAGCGGATTTAGTAGCGAAGCACTCCTCAAATCCGCGAGACAGATAGCCACAGGTCCCATCTGTGTAGTGCAGACGCAGCCTGCCCAGCAGCAGAAAAGATTCGGCGGTCTTTGAGTTCGGAGAAGTATGCTCATCCGAAAGGAAACTACCATCCAGCCGGGAACGAGAGGGGTGGCGCTGGTGCAGACCACTCGAGGCCGAGGCTCGTCGAGGCCAGCGTGAGCACTCGCATTGGCTCCTTCTCGATGTCAGCTCGTTTGCTGGGCTTCTGAGCAGAAGGCGCGAGATCCCCGGAGCTCGCCCAGCCCTGACTGCCCGAAGCTAGCAGAGAGTCCTCAGAGTCACCATTGGCAACAGCTCGCAGTGAGGGCATCTGCCATCAGCGAGCGCGAGCTCTGCATGATCTTCACCCAGGCAGGAGACACAGATGACGTAACGGTCTCCCTCGCTGAGTGGGGCTCTGCACAAGCCGCAAGAAGGCATCTTAAAAAAGACGCAAGCTCTTTTACGAGTGTGTGTCGCAGGGCGAACACACACACATGCACAAAGAACAGTTGGATATAATAGAATTGAAAGGATATAGGCGCCGGAACGCGCAGCAGGAACGGCAGTGGAAGGCGGCGTAGGCCAGCGGCTTCAGAAATGGCTCGTCCCGCTGAGATGCTTATCAGACGGCGCTTGCTTCCTCTCGTGATCCAGCGATGTGTGAGCTTCGCTGAAGAGATGAAAAATCAGGTGAGTCAGCCTTTTCAAGCTCCCTTTATAGGGCTAGGCCACACCCGTTTCGGCGTTGGTCATTGGTCTGATGTTGCATCAGCCTGCGCTCGATAGGCTTGTGCAGTTGCCGCAGAGCAGCCAATGAGCGAGCGAGTCGTCTCGCCTATGGCTGCATGCTGCTGCAAATGCGCTTTACAACAATTCAAAATTAAGGATAATTTTTTGCTTCAGTATTTCATGAAAAGAGACTTTTCCCATAGCGTCTTAGCTAAGACGCAGTACGAGAGAACTCTCGTAAGAGAACACAGAATTTTTTGAGTTTAGTTGCTGTGTTTCTTCATATTGTTGTACAAAAAAAGTGTCCAATAAAGGAGTTCATTCAGAGCCGCGTTCATGTGCATTCGGTCCCTTTTGCAGATAGCCCATAAGTCGTAATAACGTTATGTTGTATAAATAACAAAGCATATTCTATATGAGATAAATGAAGAGTTAAATCCCATTGATTAAAAACATGCTATCAAATGCGTCTACTGGTCATCTTTAGAGCGCACAGCTCAAAACAGAAATGCACAACATTATTAACTACTACATAAAAAAATTTAGAATTATTTGGGTTTCGCTGATGTTAAATGTTAACTATCTTTCGATCAAAACATAAAACATTATCATAACACATTTGTATCTGTGAGGTATCTGTTACACAGTTCTCCTGTGTGTAAATGTCAGCAATTATGATTATCGAATGTCTGACTTGAATCTTGGCAATGTATTTTGCGTGCCCCCCCCCCCCCCCCCAACATATGATTCGACTATCAGTAAGATTTGAAAATTCCAATTCCACTATGAAAATCCTTAGTCAGGGACACCCCTAATATTTATATGCATTATATTAAGCAGAAATGAATGGTTATACTGTAATGTTTGTTCATGATGCCTTCAGCTCAAAACATAGTTTACAAACAGCAGCATGGTTTCCGATCACAAAATGAATGAAGCAAAATTGCATTAATTACAGACTTAGGTATGACTACACCATGTCTAGACCAGACACTAGCAGTGAGATGCGTCACGACAAAAGATAGCAGAACCTATTTATTATAATCAATACTGTCTACACTGAATGTAAAATTCCCAACAGCAAATTGATTCCCTGTTATTCCTGACATAGACCAAGCTTATTGCAATGGCTGCTTTGTTGCTTCAAGCAGTCGTGTCCATATAGTTTTGTGCCGAGCCACATCCAGTGTAGGAAATATCACTGATTATTATCAATGGGCTCTATTGTCTTTTTTGCTTTTGCTCACATCCTTTGTAGACACGGTGGCATGCTAATCACTTTCACACCAAAAATACTTTAAAGGAGTCATATGATGTGATTTAAATGATTTCTTTCTCTTTACAGCATTACGAGTTGTTGGTGCATAAAGGAGATCTGTAAAGTTGCAAAGATTAAAGTCTCAAATCCAAAGAGATATTCTTTATAAAAGTCAACCACGCCCTCCTAAAACATCTACGTCATGATGTGGGAAGATTTGCATAACGCCACAAGAAGGCGTAACTTTTATTCTCGCTGTTTTTTGTATTGTTGAAGCTGTGTGTTTCCTTGTGAAAGCAAAAATTACTTTGTTTGGTCTTCCAAAAGAGGACACAACAGTTCAATCGAAATATATGTGCAACGCATTTTACGGAGGATGAGGAGTGTTTCCTGTGAGAGTAGCCTACAACATGATGTTTTATTAACAAATTTCGGAGGAGCACGCGCAGCACTCCAAATACGCATACTATTCTTCTCACTTTATTATCTGCAAGGCGAACTCGTGAAACCATTTTCTGTTTCTATAAAGTGGGGCAGTTCCATATTTGCAAGGACAGTCTGGTGCTTCTGATTCACAGTCTGTAAGTATATTTACATATATAAAGGGTTTGCTACTCATGATTCAAATGCGAGTTGCCAGAAGAAGCTGTAATGAGGACCAGATTATATGTCAAAATCCAAAAGCCTTTCTGTACAACAAAAGAGGAGTAGTAAAAACAACATGGGATCAGATACTAATAAGTGCTGTTTGGTTACAACAGTCCTACAGCTGGCAGTACTCCACATCAATGTTCTATATCTCTCACATTACACAGAAATGTACTACTAACAACATGCAGTCACATGCATTTATCAACCTGGTTTCAATAAACAACCTAACAACTTATTCTGAATAAAAATGTAAAGATAAGAGAAACAACAGTTACTGTAATACAAAGAACAATAAATTCATGCTAGGAAGATGTTGGTATCTGACTGTAATTGGACCGATGATATATTGCAAGTGACAGTATTTATAATCAAAAGAAAGGCACCTCCTAATATAACCCATGCATAGGCAATAGCTGAAAAGCAACCACTGTGAAATCTTCATGCATGCAATCTTACTCTACCCCAAAAAAGTTTGCATGACCTTGCATTTGAACCACACACATTCTGCTTTTAATCTCCATATCTGAACTAACCATGACCTTGTATAGCACATTACTTCAGGTGACGTTTGGGCTGAAGTCATCAAAGAGCTATTATGGGAAACTCAAGAGTTTTTGATAAAGAGTTCTGATAAGTTTTCCGGTAGTAAAACTGTTTTTACCTTTGAAAGGTATCTGTATTAGCTTTGAAAACCAGCTAGATCACTTTTTGTATAACTGATAAAAAAATTAAAAATAAACGCGCAAAATGTTGTTGTCTGTTCCAACCAGGTGTGATACAACAGGATTTCAGTGACAGGCAATTAGTCTGTTCACACTGAATCTGGTAAGGACACAATGTTAAGGAACTAGAAAATACAAAACTAATGTTAAAATGTTAACTAGTAACAAGTTATTACACAGTTGGATTGTGCGATCAAATATTTTTGTACACTGAGTGCTAAACTTTACAGTTGTTCTTTTTTAACATAAAAGTTATTCCCCACATACAGTAGCTGAGCTAGTTTAATGTCTCTCCTATCACTATTGCATATATATTGTGTGTATCTGTTTTCTAAGTATCCATGTAATAAGGGTTAATGTAGGCTAAATTACCTCTAATTTGTGGCAATTTGTATGTTTTATGATGATTTAGAGTTTAGGGTGGGGCAAAAAAGAAAAGTTTTAGTTACATGTTATTTCAAGGTGTCCTTCTTACAGTGTAATTAAACATAAGTACTCAGTCAAATTAATTAACAATGTACTGAACTTACTATTGTTTATGGTTTAGTGTTAATTGCTTGTAATTGTATACTTTATTTAATAGTGTTTTTGTTATGCATATATTTACTTAATAGTTACTAGTTTACCCAGTATTTGTACCTTTGGAGGCCTGTGGGTGAACTCAGAGATTGAAAGCAGGGATAAAAATCAAGGGATGGTACTAACCAGACATGTGACATACAAGACAATTCCTTTAAATATGTAAACTAGAAAGAAGTTCTGCTATGCTGACAGAGTGAGCTTGTTTACTCTTTGGTGGATTGCACAATGCCAATTCTGACATGCTTTAGTGCTGGCATATTAATCATTCTTGGTTACTTGCACTGTGTATAACGTTTGTCATCAGCATCTTAAACAACAGAAGAAACTGGCTGCATTCCAGACAGACAGCAAGCTGACCTGAAAATTGTGTCAAAACATCCCACCAGTCTCTTTGTAACCCAATCCCAGATGAACGGATAGAGCATAATACTTAGAACATCTGTTGGGGTGTACAATACGAAATTACAAGCAAAGCTTTACAAAGAAGATGCAAAATGGCTACCATTGCATTTAAAGCCTTCCTAGTTTATGTGTTTGGTCCTTGTATACTGTTACATTCTTTGCAATCTCCAGACATCACTGATTCATAAAACATGCTCTCTTGTTTAGATGATGTGGAAATGCTGATACTTTATCAAAAGCTACCTGCATGAACAGGAGTTTTCTTGGCTGCACATTGGCATGTAGCCCATAAGCGTCAGTAATGTCTACGTGCAGATCAGAGATTTTGAGTGTGAACTGGCAATGGTTTTCGGCCTTGTCGGAAAGTTTAAAGACATTTCAGTGAGTCTAACCTGAACAGTTCGGCATCAACGACTCATGCATTCATGGTAAACATTTGTGAGCATATCTCTTCATGCACATACTCTACCAGTGTGCAATGATCACTGAACCGAGTGTCAGCTGATAACGGTGTTAAACTGGTTCATGAAAAAAACAAAACAAGATGATCTATAGATATAAAATATATTATATTTTCAATTATGTAAATAATGTTTTTCTTATTATTACATTACTTTTTGATAATTGTATGAAAAATATATTTAAAATAATTTAATGGACTTTTAGTTAACAAAACAGAACAGTAAATACCTTTCTAAGAATAGGGTGCAATACAGGGTCTGAAAGTCATAATGTTTATTTTATTATATTATTATTATTATTATTATTCAACAAATAATTGAGATAAATGTAGGACACAACTTAAAATAATATTCATGGAAGTTACATACAATTAATACAATTTGGCATCTTTTCTGGCTAAAATATAGTTTTGTACTAAGTGTACCAACAAAAAGGCATTACTGACACTGTAATTTTGGCAATTGCATGATTTTGTTATTATGCAGGTAACTGCCCTCATGAATGAAAATGTAGCACCACAAGGCTGTGTTTTGAGCCCACATGCTTAAAGATTACATGGGTTTCTCTAAAGGATGTATAATGTGGTGGTTGTAGCCCAGTGGTTATGAATGCTGGTACAATGATTGAATTTTCAGTGGCAGATAGAGGTGACATGGGATTGTGACCTGTTAATGTGCCCTTGACATCCTAAAGTATAAGACAAATGGTATGTTAGGTATCTCATGCTCACCAATGCACCTTCTTTGTCAAAAAAGTAGGACATATGAGACACTGTCAGATGCAATGCTAAACCTTTTAAATTAATTTCCTGAAATTATTTTTATTTATACCTATTACCATAACTCTATGAGGCTATACAGTAGTTATTTTACTAATAAGAGGGGGTCTTGATTTCATGCTTAAAATCCCCTTAACCCTGGCAAAGTGAATGCAACCCACAGCCTTGTGTGGCTTGCTGCTTTAATAACATGACTGTAAATAACTTTACAGCTCTCTTTTATTTGTATACGTGTTTTTTTATTTATTTACCTTTTTTGATGAAATGTATAGACAGTTTTTGTAAAAAAAAAAAAAAAAAAGAAAGAAAAAAATTCCTATAATTATTATTATTATTAATATTTATTTATTTTTTTTTACGAAAATTATGTTTGCTGATTGTCACCATTATTGAGTTTGGATGCTGTGTTGATATCTTTGTGTGTTTACCTGACATCTCAAAATAATTTGATAATAGATAATATTACAACAGCTACTAAGCCTACTGTATTACCATTAAATAATAATAATAACAATAATAATAATAAAGATTATTGGAGTATGTTTTACAAGAAAATACTTGAAAAGTCTTCCTACTTCAGAATTTCACATGCATTTATAACATTATAGATTATATTCATTAAATGTATTTAAAGTAAATAAGATCCAAGTTCACAGCCAAAGGGACTCTCGTCACCATTATGGTCATTGTTGAAACAAAATGCAACTGTTAAATATAGAATGAAGCATGATATGTTGTTGTTGTTTTCTTCTTAACACAGAGCTGGCCCATCATTTTTGTCATGATAATTAAGCAGGACTTCTCAAAAACAGCTCAGTTCTGAGCTTGCTCGATAGTCCATTGAGATAAGGCTGAAGAAGACACCTTTCCGTGAGAATCCTTATCTCAGCAGGAAGAGAAAGCCAAAAAATGTACTGTCTTCTTAAAGAGGCATGAATCTGCTGGCTAAGCCACCACCTTTCTGATAGTCATCTTATAGTCAGGATATTGTGCATCTCCACTGATAAGCAATCTGCCAGCTGCCTGAATTCCATCAGGTTATTTGTCTATTCTTTTCCTCTCCCTCAGTCTGCCCCCTTCCCCTGTTTTTTTTTCCCTTCTTTTTTTGATCATCACCAAGTGGCATTACAAGCAAAACAGCCATTAGCTAGAAGCCACATCTGAGGCCCAGCAGAAGTGGGATGTGTTTTCCTCTTTCTTTCCTTCCATTATTGATGAGTTTCTGAAAAAAAGAAGAAGAAGAAAAAAGTGGATGTTTGGAAATGTAATCACATTACACTGATATTGTGATTTATTTCTATGTAGAAAATAAATAATTTGTGTGTAAAGAGAGATGGACTGATTAGCTCTTTACACCTTTCATCAAATGAAAGAGAAGGTGATCAAACAATTGCTTGTGAAATAGATCTGTTCTGACATAGATGGATTATACAGATATAGGAGACTCATCTGGTCATACTCATAAGTCCTAGAGACATAGGGGCCATTAGGAATAGAACTGACGATAGGCACTACACAGTGAGTTACCGCTTTCAGTATAAACATCACCACTGAATAAACCGGAGCAGTCAATGATACTAAATTATTTATTATAAAAGCCTGTTTTTTTAAAGAGTGTAGTTTGTAAATAATTATGAAGGCTTTTATTACAATTATTGTTTCTTTTATTCTGTAATTTAAAAGCACATACATTATTATTATTAAAATGGCTCATACATAGGGCTATAGCTAAGTATTAAACTATCTAATATTAAACTAAGTGCAGGTAACATTTATGCTATAGACATGAAAGATACTTAAAATAATGTGGTTAGTTGAAGTGGGGGGTCTATTTCTAAACCAAGGGACTTTCTAAAACAGGCAAAAACAAAAAACAAAAAAAGAAACCCGCAATGCAATTAAAATTTGAACCACATGCAGTTAAACCACTCAGATATTTATCCTTCCAGATATTTAACTTTATCAACTAGCAACACCCTGGCAACCAGCCACACTGTTTAGCATTGTTTAACAGGAAAGCAGAACTTACGTCTCCTTCAGAAAACTGTTAAAAATCTTCTTTTTAAACTCTATTCTCGAAAAAGAACAGATTAAAACACACCATGTACATCTTGTACATTTTCATTGATTACATTTTATCTGCCTTGTTCTCTTTATTTTTTCAAATGCTAGCTCATTCTCATGACCATGGTTACTTGCGTGGGCCTTTGCACATGTCAGTCTCTTTTTGAATAGAGAGATCTCTGATTGCCAGAGATACGGGGCCCCGATTTCAGCTTCTAGTCCTTTGATGTGTACAAATTGAGGCTGTACTTCAGTAGCTGATAAGCATTTCATTTCATATTATTGTCTTCTGCACTGATGAAAGTGGACTGTACTGTGATGCTGCTGAACAGATATAGAGTAATTTATATATATATATATATATTAGTGGTGGGCATAGATTAATATTTTTAATCTAGATTAATCTCACTGTGATCTTGAAATTAATCTAGATTAGGGCTGGGATAAACGATTATTTTTTAAACGATTAATCTAGCGATTATTTTTTTCGATGCATCGATTAATCTAACGATTAATTTTTCCAAACCGATTCGATTTCGATTATCTCCCCATTAATTGACTACAAACAATTTATACATGTTGATTTACATATCTGAATGAAAAAAAACATGAATTCCTTAACATTGCAATATATGTTTATTGCTCTTAAAATTACAAAATAAAAGACTAAGAATGCATTACTTTGCACTTGTATAGAGATAGCATTCAATAAAACCTTGAAGCCTTGAAAACACATAGCTTACTGAAACAAGCTTACTGAACACATAGGGCCTAGCTTACTGAAAAAAAGTTCTTCTTTCAGATGAAAATAACAACAACTTGATGTCTAGCATTCAATAAAAAAGGTCACCCAAAATACTTGTTTAGAGCAATTGAAAGAATACAGTAACCAATGTAAACTTGAGGGCTTTAAGCTAATACAGAGAGTGCTTTTCCAAAAAAAAATCTCCGAATGCTCCACGTGAAACTTTGGTGTTCCGCCCTTTTTTTATCGTGTCTAATGGTTTTGGTTAATATTCACGAGGGAGAGAGAAAGAGAGAGAGCAAGACAGCACTCGTGTAGTTTGAAGACTGTGAGTGCGCGAGCGCGCTTGAAACTTTGGTGTTTCGCCCTTTTTCTATTGTGTTTAATGATTTTGATTAATATGCGCAAGGGAGAGAGAGAGCAAGAAGCGCTCGTGTTGTTTGAAGACTGTTAGTGCGCACGCGCAGCCGGGGCTCTCTCTCGTACGCGCCCTGTCACGCGCATCAGTCATTCTATTCTACATCACTCACCGATCAAATAAGGCTTTGACAGCCGCCAAAAAAAAAGATCAATGCAGAAAAACCCCTGGATTGGTTATATAACGTTGGACAGAATGTTGATCCGGCCATCGCGTATATTCAGCGCACATAAGGTAAATGTTTTGCAAATGGTTTTTAGAGAAATAAAAACAGGTCGACGAATCGATGCGCATATTTTGCATCGATGTATTTTTAGTGTCGACGTCATCGATGAGCTCGATGCGTTGTCCCAGCCCTAATCTAGATTAATCTAGATTAAAATGGCTCATTCGAATTCTGCCGAAGGCATTCAGAATATGTGTGTTACCCAAATAAAATTGACAAACAGTAAGTCTTTGAGAAGGGGTTTATCAAGCTAGGTGGTGCATTAGAAAAGGGGCTCATCTCCTGTTTCCAAAATGCATCACAAAGTGCTTGAAAAAGCTGAAAACTAATTCCACATTGCACAAGGTGCAAACAACCTTACGCCTGTTTCACACATAATCCGTCTGCAGTGCGTATGCACATGTATTCAGTGTCACTGTCCGTGATACGCGGCTCTCTCTCTTGTGCGCACTGAACACAGCGCGCGAGTAACCGGCTACTCTGTTCAGCTTTTCCGCGACTTGTTTTTGGATGCTTTAAAATCGACAATTTTTTTTTTTTTATAATTTTTTAAATCGACAAGCGGTAATGCTTAAAAACATGTGGAAAAGATAAGCTTTCGTGACGATGCGCAGCAGTGGCTGAGCATCTTTTTAGGCTGGCCTCAACCAGTCGGTTATATAAAATATCAAGGTGAAAGTCATCATAGCTTGCTTAGTATAGACCCAGCTCCCAACGCAACTTTGAGAATAGATTAACGGCGATATTTTTTTTATCACCCGATAAGAGTCTCACGTTAACGTAGCACGTTAACGCCGATAACGGCCCACCACTAATATATATATATATATATATATATAGATGAGTCATTTATATGGTGTTACTTGCTACGTTAACGCCGATAACGGCCCACCACTAATATATATATATATATATATATATATATATATATATATATATAAAGATGAGTCATTTATATGGTGTTACTTTTTCTTTTAATTTTAGATTACTGCTACACTTTAAAATGAAAAAATATATATAATTAAAATTTTCCCACCTCAGCATCCGATGTATTCTAGACTCATTAACAAGAACAGACAGTGTGAAGTGCTAATTCCATTCTGATTAATGGTCAACTAATTTAAAACAGCCAATCGTTTAAACTTTCGAATGGGCTGCCTCGATAACTGTTATGAACAAATCAATTCTGGTTGTACCAGTCAGCTTCGATGTGCCTTGCAATAAATCAAACACACTGAACAATAATAAACAAACAAACAAACTGATAATTCCAAAATGATTTGAGGATGAATGTAATAGGATTGAAAATGGCTGACAGCCTTTGCTATTTCATTTTATTAAATTTTCTTTTTCTATAGCATATTATTTATAGACAACAGATTTTGTCCAATAACAGAATCAAAATGCGCTTGGCTATTACAAGTAAACATTATACACAGTATATACAAGGGCTGAGAGAAAGTGCAGGGACAAAGACAAAAAACAAAACATATAATTCATTTTAGAAAAAAAAGAGTAATTGAAGATACATAAAATCGACACTTCTAATTTTACAGCTGAATATCAGTTTACTTCTGACTAGTTAAAAAATTAAAAATTAAAAGCCTATTTAAAATTTCCTGCCTATATATGTACAGCTTTTCATCAGACTTGGTTTATCATCCACACATCATTTTTTAAAACTGGTGACAAAATGCCCCTCTGTAATGACCTCCAGTGTGTGCCCCTGCCTTCAGGGTGCGCTGATGTTTAGCGTTCTAGGGTAATGAGGGGGAACAAAGATCAACAAGCTGAAGCTGCCCAACATAAACATACAAGGGATAGTATTTAGTGCAAACTATGAGCCCAACAAGGCTGAGTGCAGTCAACGGCCCCAAATTCTGCTCTTTGTAATCTGATGCGTACTATAAACACATCACACCCACTCACACTCACATTCATACTTATAATCGATGGACAGTGCAAAACTCAACATGAGCATGCACACCTGGCTGTCAGTTGTAGCACAGTCAGGTGTGTTTAGGGGAGTCAAAGGTTTTGGGTGCAGTTTGATTTATGATCAGGTGACAGTTTAAAAATTTAATTGGTATTTTTGAAAATTTGGTATTGTTATAAAGCAAGTGGATCGGATTATCTTCATACATATAATTGATTAATTTATTTTGAAATAGCATGTTTGCAAAATAATTAATTAATTATTTAAAATTCTGGAAAATCTTCTACAACTATTTTATTTATCTTTATGGACAGCCATAGTATGTAATGTGTGTGTGTGTGTATTCATATATTCACACGTCACAGTTGTCAATAGTTTCAGCAGTAAAACCAGAGGTTTTCAAATTTTCATAAAGCAGTTCATTCAGTTTAAACAACACTTTATTGTATGTTTCAAATGTGTATTTCCCCAGCATATATGTCACACTTTCACTTTATTTCCAATCACACCCTCTCCCCTAAGGCTTAACTTTTACCATTTGGACTCAAGTCAAATTACAAGCCACACACCTCAAGTCAGGGCTGCTGATCCCTGTACATAGATAATGCAGCCAATGCTAATGTAATTGTTAATGTTTATTTTTTTTAATTATTTTAAGCATGTTATAAAACAAAAAATGTGTGTACATACTTTACTTTTCCTTTTTGTTCCTCAGTTAAACTGCCAAATCCTAATAGAATATAAAAATATTAAATGCAGAACATTTACATTTCTCATAAATGGTTAGTAATGCATGATTCTGTACAACTTTCAGTTTGCCACAGTATTATTTTTATTTTTTATTTTTTTTTTATTTTTTTTTTTTTCTGGTTGTGGAATAACAGATATCCCACAAAATAGCCCACAAAAGGCGACATTTAGTTCCATAAAAAGGCCCAAATCTAGCATGTTTCCAAACTTTTGATCAGCAGTTACCAACTGAATTTGTTACATGAACATCAAGTGGATCATGTCATCATGAAATGACAACAGTGTGCACACATATACAGTGTGTGACAACCCAAGCCTTAAGATAAGTACATTTAGATCCAAACCAAAATGCTGTTTTTCTTGCTTAAGGTGTTACTACATTAATATCTGAAGGTCAGCTAGGTCGTCTATTGGTGTCTTGGTCTGCTTGATTTTTAGAAGCCTTCTATTTAGAAGCTGACCAAATCTAAAATAAATCAAGAGAGAGATGGTTTAAATTGTTTGTGTAGATGTTCTTAAATCATGATCCTTTACTAAAATTTGTAGTATTAAATAGTTTGTCTGTGGAACACAGACAGCAATCCCAAAATCCCACCTGTCAACACTTCATTGGTTTTACGTGAAGGGTGCATATCGTTTTTGACTTTAAGTGAAAGAGTCACTTAACTTTCTAAGAAAAAAAAAACAAAGTTTAAAAAGAAAAAAATAATAATTCTCCATGCCTTGCCATGTAAAGCATAGGATGTGCAAATCTCTTCGTCAGGTCACTTTATGTGTGTGGCTCCAACACTGAATGTGGAAATGGAGGTGGCAGAGTAAAGTACTCCCCTATGAAACTTAATCCAAACATCTGCAGGATATCCCCCTTTAGTGTGATGCTAAATGAATTTCAGTGCAAACCAAATCGTGTTTGAATTTCTTCATGACAGATGGATTACTCTTGTATTAAGACAAAAAAAAAAATTAAGCTATGCACCTTTTTATGTATTTTTTTTTTCTTTGTATAACTGACCTTGGATTATTATGAGAAGAAACAGATTGATACACAAAATTAATTTGAAATAATCTTACAAATTGTCATAATATAATTATACAACTCTCTAAAGACTTGTTTTAAGCAAATAATAAAAATAATAATAATAAATTGTAAAATTTATTATAGTAAGTTCAAATGATGCAAAGAATATTTTTTTTAGGTAAAACAGACCTTCATCATGACACAGGAAATCACCACTGCATAATGAAACATAACACATAACAGCTCTGTTGGCTTACAAAATGAAATTCCTTGTAATACTGGTGCTGTAGTTACTGCTACTAATAGGGTGTGTTTTGTTTTGGGTGAGGCCTAAGCCACTCAAAACCCTTCCGATTAAAATGCAAAAACAAATAACTGTAACTACCACAATGTTGACATGACATCTTCTACCTTACTGCCCATCCGGCCTGACCTTCATAGGCCTGTATCAAACAGTATGGCCCACTGGCTTTCACCTGCTCATATTCATATCTTTTTGGTGTAAACACTTCTGCACTGGGACAGCACTCTGACCTCTGTGACTGTTAAGAGTGTTTGACTCACGTTCAGGGCTTTCAATCAGTGTGTACCTGTGTACCCTGAGTAAGTAACACACACACACACACACACACGTATGCTTAGCTATCTAAATGGGGTAATTACATAGACTTCTATTGTTTTTATGTAGAGATAGTTATACATTTTATAACCTTACCCTTAACTTGAAACTTTCTACATTTTTATAAAAAAAAAAAAAACTTTTTTCAAGGTTTTTTGTTTTGTATAACACTGAATCATAAAGATAAGTTTTAAAATCAGTTAGCCTTACTTGTTCAGCTGCTCTGAGAGGCCAGTTTAGGAACTTTTTTCAAAATGTATAAGATATTTTATTTTAGCTTCTTCTGATATATGCGACTTATGAAATTAACCTGTATTTGTGTTTTGCTTTATATGCCATTTTAAGGCAGAACACAGACATTAAGGAATAATAGTAACAGCAATAATAGGTTACAACAGGGAAAAAGTTATTTAGATTTTTTTTTTCAAGACACCAACAAAAACAGTACAGAACTTTCATAAACAGCTGATTGTCGCTATGCACTGCAAAATTGAGGCCAATAAAGTCACTGTTTACATCACTTTATTTTGAGATCCTAATTTAATCTAACATTTAATAGCTTGTAAAATACTGTACGCTTATTTTAATCATGTGAACCTCTAAAACTATATTTATATCGAGACAAAATATTGATGTTGGGTAACAGGCCTCTAACTATATTTAGATACATTTTAGATGGGTAAAAAAAAAATGTAATAGCATTTTCTTTAACACAAATTATGATTCTCCATTATCAATATAAATACATTTTTGGTTTAGTACCCCTTGGCTAACTGCTTGTTGGTCAAACTAATCTTAACATAGTGAATGTTTATGCAACTGGAAAGTGAGCAGATTGCACCACCTGTCGGTGAAACAGCTCAGGAAATCACGAAATGAAAGTAAAAAGTTATTTTGTGAAAACAAAGTCTGGACTATTTTTGATTGTTCCTGGTTAGGAAGAGTCTGGTGTTTGAGAGCTGTGGCGTGTTTTCATTACAAGGGGTGGGATTATTAATTTGCTATCAGCTAATTTGAGCAATAGACAGTGTTTGGAAATTGATGTACAACAGATAAGACTTTTGCACGCATCATCTTTCACATGACATACAGTCTTACTATACATTGCTTGCTGTATTTCTTTCATTTATTTATTTGTACTTTTGTGTATTTACATTTTTGGTTATGTAGCTGTATTAACCTTAACTGAATGTTTTTTTTATTTTGTATTGTAATCAATTCAGACACCACTAGGGGCCACTGGTAAGATTCCTTATTGCGGATTAACACCTATTCTGCCACCACCTTTAATTTTAACCCGGTCTGGTCCGAGAGGAGCACTCAAAACACACTCAAGAGCAGGAATTACAAAAGAATACACTTTTTATTAACAACAGTAGCAGCCATTTGGCGTCGTCTCACTTGAATATCCTGATTACATACAGTGGTCATATTATTTCATTAAACCGTGACACACATTTAAAAGAGAACCCAAGTACTCGTTCCAAATTCACAGCAAACAATAAATAGCGTGAAATCCCATGCAAAGCACACTTAATTAGAAACTCCAAGCCTAAATCACATGCCCTACGTGTAATAACAAGCACAGGCAATCAACATAGAATTCGGGAGTTAAGTTAAGTGGATGCATTATATTCATTGCATATTATAAATCATAATCTTAAATGCTATAACCACAAATAAGTAAACATTATAACAAATTAAAACTGTTGTTATGATTACTCATGAGATGATATGACATATTATAAAGTTTTTTTTTTCTAATACATTATGCATTCATTATAATGCCATAAGAATACTCTTATAATTTGTTTTAAATATGGGCTTAATAGGAAGTGTTACCGTTAAGTTTAATTGATAATGTACTTCTTCACTGATGTTATACAATATCCTTATACAAATGAAAAAAAAATGTTTACAGCATCTAATGCTTTTATCTTGCAGTGAAACGCATCTAAGAAGATGAATAAAATCAAGTGAGCCACAGAGATGGCATCGTCCAAGAGCACAGGCATGTATTTTACTTTTCTGCATTGGTAAGAACACTATCAACTCAAAGAAAGTATATGTAAACATTTAAACATCATAGAATAATAACTCTTGGCAGTCCACTTTCATACCAATGTCCCCCTATAGCTGCAGGTGTTCCTGATCGTAATTTTCCCCCACTACCTGTGCTTGGTTTTCAGTTTGGTTGTAATTTTAAAATAGTCCAGACGGACGAGTGCATGATCCATCTGAAACATTCCAGTTTGGACTAGTGGAGGTAAAAAGCACATCTGCTGAAAACATTGCTCAGGTTCCATTTGTGAAAATTCAAAGAGGACTAGCCAAACATAAAGAGACCCATAAGTACTACTGGCGGGTACAAGGTCAGACTGCAGTCACTAGTCTACACTGGTGTGACTTTGTGACTGACACAAAATCAGATTTCATTATACAGATGATCTGGTGAGATGATGCCTTCATAGCATAAATGAAAGTACTATAATAACGTTTACCTGGATGTGTATCTTTCAGTGGTATAAATGGACAGATTCTGTTTATAGTTTAGTATGAACCTAAGATTTATATTTACATTCATTGTAAATATATACTTAATGTAGTTGAGTAGTATGTCGCATATAGTAGTTGATCATATTGTAGTAGATCTTTTGTAACATATTAGATACATCACAAATTATAACAATAAATATATTGTACTTGCTATTAATTAGAAATATGTACATGCCAAGGTGAATACTTTTTTTGTATTAAATCTTCTGTAATGCAAATGATATGCATATTCTTTTACTAGTTGTGTATATTTACATTTGATACATTGTATGATATAACAGAAGATTTTTTCATGAATTATTATACAAATACTTTTCATTGTCAACATTGTGTCTGTCAAATTATTTTCATTTTTATACAAAATATAAATTTTACATTACAATAAAAAATAAAATAAAAATAAGTAAAAACACATTTAATGATGGTAGGTATTAAAGGTATGCACTGCAACTACCTGAAAAGGTAAAAAAAAAAAAAAACTAATAAATACAAAACTACTATCAAATGTTAACACTTTAACACTACCATTGTAATAATCACAGTCATTCTTTTTTTTTTTTTTTTTCTTAATTATGTGTTTATAGTTTTACAGTAACAAAACCGTGGTACAGGTGTCCCATAGCAGTATACACAGTCATCCATCATACAGTCCATCATACAGTTATACAATGATAGTTCAAGGGTTGAATGAAGGGCAATAGCACCAGTCCAAACAAAAATCAAGAAATAAAGACAATCAACATACTTTCTCTAGGAAATTCCAAAGAGGGGACCAAACACGCCAAAAGTCGTTAGACTTCCGGTGTAAATCACAGGTTAGTTTTTCTAAAGGTAGATATGTGGCAACTTGACTCAACCACATATTGATGGAAGGGACATGACGAGTGGACCACAACAAAAGTATACATTTTCTCGCCAAAAAGGTACAAAAATGTAACACACATTCTTGATCATGGTTGAGGTGTACTTCAGCTTTACAGTTCAAGAGATAGATACTTGGGGATAAAGCAAAAGATTTACCAATAATCTTCTGAACAGCTTTATGTATCTCTTTCCAGTAAGTCTTGATCATATCACAGTCCCAAAACACATGCATGACCGTACCAATATTAGACTTACATTTGAAACACAGTCGGGAAGCATTAGGAAAGATCTTGTGGATGCGAACCGGCGTTAAATAAGTCCTGTAAATGAACTTGAAGCTTTGCTCATGGTTTGATATTGATGCGCCTCTAAAGTAGATGCCAGAACAGGCTGAAACCCAATCATCGTCACTGAGATTAGTTCCAAAATCTTTTTCCCATACTAGTTTCAGGGGATCTAAGGAGGAGGAACCGACATTAGACAACATGGCGTAAAAAACAGAAATCCTATTTTTAAGAGAAACTGAAGGGTACATTTGTTTTTCTATGTCAAAGAGATCTAAGCGTATTCTCTCGTCCTTTAGAAGTGATTCCAGAAAATGACGTAGTTGCAAAAATTTGTAGAAATCCTTATTAGGTAAATTAAATTCCTGTTTTAACAATTGAAAATATTTTAGATGGCCCTTGTCAAATAGCTGACCTAGCTCCAAAATTCCCCTCAATCTCCAAGAATGAAGACCAATGTTCTGGATAGCAGGGGGTAGATCAGGGTTGAATGAAATTGGAGATTTTAAAGATGGGATGCTTGGAATGTTCAAATACTTTAAAATATCTTTCCATGCTAGGAGAGTGTTTGATACCATAAAAATATTAGATACTGATTCAATTTTATGTACATTGTAAATAAATGGTAGGGTACACAACAAATTTGGAAAACATTGCAAAGCCTCAATCCCTACCCACTGTGAGTCCATTCTGTTTAGAAACCAATTGATCATATTTTTAATCTGGGCAGACCAAAAATATAACTGGAGGTTAGGGACAGTGTTGGGAAAGTTCACTTTCTACATGAACTAGTTCAAAGTTCAATTCACAAATTTTAAAATGAACTAGTTCAGTTCGTAGTTCAAACTACTAAATTTTGAACTAAGTTCACTAAGTTCACAGTTCCAAAAATGAACTAGTTCATAGTTCTTTTTTTCCATATGTTGCTGCGAGCTATTATTTTTCAAAATTATTGCCACAGCCCATATAGAATCACAGACAGCAATTATTTTATCAGTTTTAACAATGAAGTTATGCGTCAGATTTCATCTTCATATCCAATTTTGAATCCTTATCCAACCAGAGTTTACATTAGCATTGAGGGGACAGCATTTCCCCATTGTTGCTTTAATGCTTTGTCTCCCATTCTCACCGACCTTGTCATAAACATCATAAAATTCTTTTAAATGATCATACGCCTTCTTGCTACATGCTGCTGTCGCCTCCATTAATTTTTTTTTTTTTTGATGACGCGTCACACATGCGGCGGACGGCGGTGCGACACTGGTGGCTGGTGTTGCCAGATTGGGTGTTTTTCCACTACATATTAAGACCCGTTTATGGTGTGTTTTAGCCGGGTTTTCGCCTGGAAGGTTCTATAGAAATCTGGCACCCTATTGAATGAAGTTAATCTGAGAGAGCGTGCCGTTCAAAGACACCAGAATGAACGAGTTGACAGTAAAGTTCATCAGGCAGTAATACAGCACGTTCAGTTCACGTTCGCCCAAAATATGAACGAGTTCATGAACTATCGTTCAATGAACGCGTTCAGGCACAACACTGGTTAGGAAGTGCGACCCCTCCTAATTCTCTTGGTTTCAGTAAAATAGAAAATTTGAGTCTAGGCTTTTTTTTATTCCAGATAAATTTTGATATAATGGAATTTACATTTTTAAAGAAAACAGCAGTTAAATAACAGGGCAGATTTTGAAATAAAAAGTTTAACCTAGGTAAGATGTTCATCTTTATGACGTTAATCTTGCCCAAAAAAGAAATAGGGAGGTTTGACCAGTCGGACAGGTCCTGGCAAATTTTGGTAACTAATGGGGTGTAATTAGCTTTGAATAAATCACACAAATTGGGTGTAATGTTTATTCCTAAATATTGAAAACCTGAGGGAGCAGAGCGAAACGGAGAGCCCAAAGCAGCTTCGGGGGGAGCATACAGGTATAAAGCCTTAGACTTTTTAGATTAATTTTATACCCAGAAAAAGTACTGTATTACAATTACGAGAGAATTGTGTCAATGGAAGTCTCTGTATATTTAAAAATAATAACACATCATCGGCATAAAGAGAAATATGATGCTCTTCTGAATCTACTCTGATACCCTGTTTATTAGTATTGGCCCTCATTGCTGCAGCCAGAGGTTCAATTACCAAAGAAAAGAGGTGAGAGTGGACAACCTTGGCGGTAGCCTCTACCAACCGGAAATCTGCCAGACACTAGCCGGTTCGTATTAACCGACTCCATAGGCTGGGCATAAAAGAGTTTAATCATATTAATAAAATTGTGCCCTAAATTTATCTTCTCCAATATGGCAAAAGAAAAGGCCACTCCACCCTATCGAATGCCTTTTCGGCATCAAGCGAAACAATTAATGCGGGATCCTTGGTCGTATGTACATAATCTAGAATATTCAGTAATCTACGGATATTGTCAGAACCATATCTAGATTTTACAAACCCGGTCTGATCAGGGGAAATTATAGAAGGAAGGATGGATTCGAGGCGTCGAGACATTGCTTTAGTTATGATTTTGTAATCTACATTCAATAAACTGATTGGGCGGTAAGAGGAGCAATCCAAAGGGTCTTTATCTTTTTTTAAAATGAGGCTGATGATGGCAGAGGACCAAGACTCAGGCATTGAGTTTAGCTCTGAAAGGTTGTTAATTGCAGGCATTAGATTTGGGCTAATATCTTGCCAAAATTGCTTGTAGAATTCAAGCGGGAATCCATCTGGGTGGGATCTGATGGCATGGACTGAATAGCTTGCCAGATTTCCTCCTTAGTGAAAGGGGCATTTAAAAGGACTCTGTTTGTTTCAGAAACAACAGGAAGAGAAAAATTACACAGATAATCTGATATATCTTTCATTAAACAACAGCCTTCAGCTTTGTATAAAGTCCTGTAAAAATCTGAAAAAGTATTGTTAATTGTCTGAGGATCAAAAGAGACCTTTCCCTTTGGAGTCCTGATTGCCTTTATAACTCTTTCTTGTTGTGTTTTTTTAAGTTGATATGCAAGTAAACTACTTGATTTATTTCCGAATTCATAATTTTTTTTGCTTACTAAAAAACAGTAATTTCTTGATATGCTCTGTGTGGTCTAAATTTAATTTTGCTCTTGCTCTGTTTAGCTGAATCCAAATGGTTTGATTTGGTGTTTGTTTGTGTTGATTTTCTAGGTGAATCACTTCGGTCTCTAATTCTTTCCTTTTTTTGGTCTTGAGTTTACTCACTAAAGAAGAATAGGAGATAATGTGGCCCTGTAACACCGCTTTAGCAGCATCCCACTTTGTCGCTGAAGAAACTTGAGAGTTATGGTTTTCCTGCCAGTACTGAACTATTTTCTGTTTTAGGAACATACAGAAGCTGTCATTATTCAAATGTGAAATATTAAACTTCCAATAATTGGATTTAGGAATGGACAAATTGATATCAAAGTCTAAATATACAGGGCTGTGGTCGGACAAAGCAATAGGGCCAATATAGCAGGATTTCAGTTGGTGAATACATTCAGATGGTGCAAAGAAATAGTCCAACCTGGAATAAGAGTTATGGGGGTGAGAATAGAATGTGTAATTTCTGTCTTTCGGGTGTAGCTCCTTCCAAATATCTGCTAGGCCTAAATCTTTACAAACATTCCGTAAAGTACGGGAGGATTTGTGACCTGTCGTGGTCTGCGGAGTGGATTTATCCAAATTATTATCAATTATACAATTAAAATCACCACCTAAAAACCCCAGGTTTCCACAAAACTGGTTAAAATGCAAAACAGTCTCAGATATAAAATTGGGGCAATCAATATTTGGGGCATATACATTTCCAATAGTGAGATGCACTCCGAAATATAATTTAAGATGCTGATGAGCTGATAATGATAAACGTAGATCTTCTATATAAAAGACACCAAGTCTGAACAGAACAGTACCACAAATTGAACACTGAGTTACCCCCAAAAAATCCACCCCCCCAGGCCCCATCCCCAAACGATAGGGCACAAAGAACATCATTAAGTCACAAAATGAGATAAGGAACATAAATAAAGATATCATCGTAATAATGCCACTGAGGAAAAAAGCCCCCTCAAGAATCGCTCCTATATAAATAAAATGCAATACGTAATTTAAATTACTGAGCCCAATGATTAAAAAATATATATATATATATCTATATATATAATAATAATAATAATAATAATAATAAATAAAAAAGGGGGTACAGGAAAGGGAAAATTGAGCCTACAACATCTAGATCCCCTTTAAAAAAAGACAGTGATCCAAGGTAGCGAATATTACAAGCAGCAAAAAGTAGCAACAAAAGTAACCTTGAAAAAAATAATAATAAAGTATATTAAAAAAAAAAAAAAAAAAAAATACCCTTAATCACTTACAAGTCTGGCGGGTTCAGAGGAAGAAGAAAAAAAATCCTCCGAAAAATATAGCGTTTATTACAGATGAAGATGAAAAAAAATTATCTGTCCATAGAGTCCAGAAAAACTTTAGCCGAGTTCGGATCATCAAACAAGTGGATCTGTCCCGAGTGTAAGCATCTTAGCCGAGCAGGGTAGGCGAATCCGCGATATATGCCACGGGAGACCATGATCTTGACCACTGAGGTGAACTCGCGTCGTTTCTGCAGGACACTCGAAAAAAGGTCTGAGTAAAACCGAAGCTCTGCGCCGTCATGAATAATTTTCTTCTTCAATGCTGCCCTCAGAATAGTTTCCTTTTCTGTAAACTGCAAAAGTTTGTGAGAGAGTCTGCAGGCAGGTCTAGCCATTTGGGAATAGAGGAACGGAGAAATGACACGAGAACCTTCCGCTCTTTCTGGTAGGCCAACTATTCTCAAATTTTTTCGTTGACCTCTGTTCTCTAAATCGTCCACTTTTGACTGAAGTTGTTCCACTTTGGTATGTAAATTAGCAAGTTGACTCTCGGACACTGCCACTGAGTCTTCTGCAGATGAAATTCTCCCTTCAGCTTCTGTTAAACGGGTCTCAATGCCTTCAATCCTCTCAGTAAGAGCCGCAAGCGAATTCTGTAGAGAGGAGACGGATCCAGCTATTCCCTCCAGCCTATTAGTTATTCCCTCAAGATGTGAACCGTTGGCTCTTATTTCAGAAAGTACCAGCGCCATGTCCGATTCAACTTCTGTTGCATTAGCATTAGCTTCTGCTAGCGGCGAGGAATGAGTGGTCTTCTTTTTGTCTTTTTCTTTTGCTTTCTGCGAGCGTGTTGATCCGAAAATCGGAAAATCCTTGTCCGAAGTGGGGTCAGACATGACTGAAGGTCCGTAAAATTTTTAAAACGAAAGATTCGGAGGAAAAAATGCTAATTAGTTGAATATTAGAGCGGAGCCAAGTACTCAAGCAGCCATCTCGCTCTGGGTCACGTGACCCCCTCAATCACAGTCATTCTTAAAAATCTAATATTCTAATATACATTCACTGCTCAAGAAACATTGGTCCCTGATAATAAACCATAAAACAGCAATTATGCCAGATCTGATTAATACTTCCTGATAAGGTGAGTGGCACAACAGAATCCCAGATGTGTATTTCCTTGACCCTCCTAATCACCCTTTCCACCAGAAGTCTGAGGTGTGCAGTGGCCTGTGTTTTTTCACAGTCCTGTTTGCTGAACTGCTTGGCACATTTGAAAGGTGGAATGATCCATCTAGCACCAACACTGGAGAGCATATGTTCAATACTAAACCCTTTGTCTGCCATAACCACATCTTCACAGCACCACACAGAGCTACCCCAACCAGACCTTTGAATGTGGTAGTGCACTTATAACTTCAGAGTGGAGTTTCAGTGATGTAGGACTTTCACGGCAGATTTCTGTACAGTCCAGGATGACATGCAGGTTTGGATTGAACAAACGGTAATTCTCTGGCATTGAGGAGCTTATTTGTGGGCTGGACATCTAAATGGGTACTGAATCCAGGTAATCATCCTGCTCAGCATAGCCACGCTTACCCTGAAAATGTCAGCGATAACTTGATTGACTGAAACAAACAAATATATATTTAATTATAAGACAGAACCATTGTTTTTACAAAAATCTTTTAATTCAACAACTAGTGTTAGACTCATACAGGTATGTTATAATTAGACCAAGATTTCAATCTAATAGCTTGAAAGAATTCGCTTTACCCAGACGTAAAGTGACCATGGTTTTATTATAGTAAAAGTGTAGTAACGTTTTTTTTTAGTGTAATGATTAACGTACCATTTGTATAACCACAGTTTTACAATAAACAGTAACACCATGGTTAAACTATGGTTAGTGTAGCAAAACCATGGTTAATCTGTGGATACCATGATTTAACTATATTGACCAAGGTTTTTTTTTATTTTTGTTTATTTTTTGATAGTAAAACCATGGTTATTTTTCGTAAGGGTAATTTAACTACTTGGCCAAAATAAAAGCTCGCTAGTTGCAATATGTCTAACTAACTTTTTAAACGTGCACACAAGACTCTCGAAAAGCATGTTCTCTTCCCTATATAACTTAATTAGTGTAACATTTGAATAAAACTGTTAAAATATAAAATATCAGACGCTGCTTACCTCCTTTTGCCATCAATCAACCATTATAAACCACTTCCTGTGAACGGCGTGCGTGTGACGTCACATGGGGCGGGGTAACGTGATACTCCACCTGAGTCCGTTTCGTCTGATGACTTTTTGTCTGAGTCCGTTTCGTCTGATGACTTTTTGTCCGAGTCCGTTTCGTCTGATGCCTAACGTTAATTGTATGAGACCTGACACCTGACGTCGTTTTTCCTGAGACCTGAAGCTTTTCAGTCAGAGGCGCGATGCCGTTTTGTCCGATGACTGAAGCCTTTTAGTCTGAGGCATGACGCCTTTTCATTTGATGACTGAGGTCTGAGGATGTCCTACAATGTACACCGTACCGACGACACCTTGCCGTCACTGTGAGGACTCAACCTTGCCCTCAGCGGAAATGCTGAGAAGGTTATTTTCAAACAGCCTGCCAAGTCCACCTATACTCTCTTCTGTGTCTATCTAAATTTCCCCCCACTGTCTACCTCCGTGCCAATAAGTGGGACCCTGGTTTTCTTTACGCCGGTGGTGCTAACCAACCACGAATGCCACGGATCCCCTTCTTCTGTGAACCCGGCAGGCTCAACAAACACGTCTCAGTCTCTTTCACAGTTAATTATCAGGCAACAAAGCATCCTCACTTTTCCCCTCCCCCGCATTTTAAAAGCATCCAAGAAATGTTCATTGTCCATAGGTGTTCTGTAAGTCATAATAATGAGAAACTTTCTAGTAATAATGACTAGTAGGCTATAGTTATATTGAGAAACTTCCTCGTAATAATGAGAAAATGTATCGTTATATTGTAATAATGAGAGCGTTTCTCATAATGAGGAACTTTTTCGAAATAATGACTTAATCCACAAAAAAAGAAAAGAAAAAAAAATCTAAATCGATGCATGCACAACACAAGTGTGACGGCACGCTAGCGACATGTTGGTCAAAACCATGCAGGAAAACCGCAAACATTGCTTGTTCTGTAATCTAAAGTGTATAATGCTATAATATGTCATTAAATAACGAGTTCATAAGTTTAATCTGTAAAGATTATATTGTAGTTTTGTCTTTGTTTACTTAGTCAAGCAGCAGCGCCTTGCTCACAATCACTCAAAATACTGTATAAACGATATCATTATTTTCTATTGTAATGGTACAGTAGTAATTTAGCAGACAATTAATAATATTTTATCATAGGTTTAGGGGGAGCTAGTGCAGACAAAAACACAACCCTTACGAAAATGTATGTAGCCTATGGTATGGCACTAACCATAGCTTAACCATGGAATTTGTAGTAAAAACAAATACAAGTGGTAATTCATTTTCCAAAATAAAAATAAAATAAAAAACCTTGGTTACTGTAGTTACAAAACATGGTAAAAGTCAAATAAAAATCTTCAGTATTAAAGTAATGAGAGAGATGGATAATGGAAGTGAAGGTGCAGTTCAGGAGAGAACTCTTAATTATTTTGCATGTCCCCCAACCTAAGGATTTAAATATTTTTCATGTCAGGTCCATACAAAAAAATAGGGTTGTGCATGTTTCAGAGTTTGTTGTGGGTGTATGAGAGTAAGATTTCCCAGGCTAATTTTTTTCCCCAGTCCGCCCCTCATGGAAATTAATGGCGCAGATATTGTGGTTTCATTTACTACACATGGGCCTACTGAAGCTCGCAGTGTTTTCAGCTTCTGCCGCCTCAATATATGTAATAAAGCATTACAATAATCTAACCTTGAGGTCATAAATACATGGATTAACATTTCTGCATTTGACATTGAGAGCATAGGCCGTAATTTAGATATATTTTTGAGATGTAAAAATGCAGTTTCACAAATGCTAGAAACGTGGCTTTCTAAGGAAAGAGTGCCATCAAATAGCACACCTAGGTTCCTAACTGATGACGAAGAATTATTTGAATTGTGATCGATATGATACCTCTTCATTCACTGCTACGAATTGATGGCAGTCATATAAGTGACACTCCCGGTTAGCCGACACCCCCAAACTACCACACCTTCTTGAGGAGCTACCCCATACCAGAGAAGAGGCAGACAACAAGAATTCAAAAGTCACCACTTTTATTGATCTGTTTAAAATAAATGTCTCTAAAAACGGTATGAGCTTCCTCCCTCAAGGTTGAGTGACTGTGTGTCTGCTCTAGTTCCCCTCCTCCAATGCAAACGACAGAAAGGTGAGTACAGCCCGAGTGGCTACGGCGCCAGATGGCAAAGGCTTGGTGATAGCTCTGTTCTTCGAGTCCACAGACTGGATAACATCAGCAGCTGACTCCGTTCAGTGGCTTAGTGGGGCTTCACAGGACGCATATTACATTACAATTACATTTAGTCATTTAGCAGACGCTTTTATTCAAAATTAGCATATTAGCAGATCGACTACAGATTGAGAGAGATGGCAGATAAAAAAAAGAGGGTTTACAATCAGGCAAGAGGTAGGACCCGCGTAAATATCGGAGCAGCTTTCCAGCGGTGGAGAGAAACTCAAGGATTGGGAAGGGCTCGAATCGGACGCCAAGGTTTCTTTGTTTCTTTTTGATAGGTGATTAACGTTGATTTTGCGTCGTTTCACACAACTTATCCATGTTGGCTTTTGTTTGAATTTGCTTGTGTGTCATCTTTGCTTGTTTCCGCGATCGTCGTTGCCATGGTTGCATATGTACGTGTGGGGTGAAGATTTCAAAATAGGGGCGAGGCACAGTGGCCGAGAGAGCTCAACTTCACAAAACACATTCAAATAGAAAAAGCACCAGCAAATTAAAAAAACATCTTTATCAGTTTGACAGCACACGTGCTGCAAATACCCGCAGCACAACGAAATACAAAAACAAGCTGCAAATGCAAAAAAAAATATTTTTTGAGTATTGATTACCATTTGTATGACCACAGTTGTACAAATACCATGGTTAAACTATGGTTAGTAAATGAGTATGTAAATATGAGTAGTAAATCCATGGTTAATTTGTGCATGATTACAGTAACCATTTTTTGTTTGCTTTTTTTAATATAATAAATGCATTTATTAATTCATTCATTTCAATAGTAAAACCATAGGCTATGTTTAGTTTTTGTAAGGTAAGTTGTAAAAGTAAGTTAGCCAGCTTACATAACCGTTCACAGTTACAGTAACTGTGTATTTAGTAAGCTTATTTAGGCTAATAATATCCACACACAAAAAAGCTAAGGAATCGTACGCTTAGGATTGTTCAAATAAACAAAGATCTTTTCAGAGCAAACATTGATAAATTATGTCCCAGCCATATTTGTCACTTTACGGTTCCCTTAAATATTTCTGATGTGGTCTGTGTTTTTGCAGCACATTTCTTTATTTGTTTGTATTGTGAGTATTTGCAGCAAATGTTGTCAAACTGATGAAGATGTTTTCTTAATTTGCAGGTATTTTTGTCATTTGCAGCACATTTATCTCTCTCGGCCACCGGAGCACGTCCTGTTAGGGTATGGGTGTGTTTGTTTTGGTGCTAAAGATTCGGGTCAGGGCAGATGCAGGCTGAAGCACAATAATAATCTAACCATTACTTTGTACCCACCTTCTCACTACATGCTGTTCTGTTGTCAAACACACGATGATGATGCTGCCACTGACATTTATGTTCTCTGTGTGTGTATGTGCTATGACTCTTGACCCCGGGGTCCTACGAGGAGCTGGTAGCTGCCTAAATTGTGCCTGTAGCAGTAACCATAGTGATCATATACAGGTGCATCTCAAAATAATTTAATCTCATGGAAAAGTTCTTTATTTTTTGTAATTTAATTAAAAAAAGCAAACTTTCTTATATTCTAGATTCATTGCACACGGACTGAAATATTTCAAGAGTTTTTTGTTTTAATTCCGATGGTGACTTACATCTTAGAAAAATCAAAAGTAGGAAACTTTTAAAGAAAAATTTAAATCCAAAGTAGGTTTAATTATGCACTCAATACTTGGTTGGGGCTTCAGTGTGGCGTGGCATGGAGGTGATCAGCCTGTGGCTCTGCTGAGGTGTTATTGCAGCCCAGGTTGCTTTGATAGCGCCCTTCAGCTCCTCTGTATTGTTTGTCAGATGTTACTTGTCTTCCTCTTCATAATACCCCATAGATTCTCTGTGAGGTTCAGGTCAGGTGAGTTGGCTGGCCAATCAAGCACAGCAGTATAATGGTCAACAAACCACTTGGAAGTGGTTTTGGCACTGTGGGCAGTTGAAAAATGAATTTTTGAGCATCTCCATAAAGCTTGTCAGCAGATGGGAAATGAAAGTGCTCCCAAAAATCTCCTGGTAGATGGCTGCATTGACTTTGAACTTGATAAAACACAATGGCGCAACACCAGCAGGACATCATGGCTCCCCAAATCACCTCTGACTTCAGAAACTTCACATTGGGCTTTGGATTCTGTGCCTCTCCAGTTTTCCTCCAGATTCCAGACATTGATTTCCAAATTAAATGCTAAATTTACTTTCATCTGAAAAGAGGACTGTGGACCACTGATCAACAGTCCAGTTCTTTTTCTCCTTACCCCAGGTGAAATGCTTCTGATGTTTTTTCTGGTTCAAGAGTTGCATGGTTCTAGGAATGTGACCGCTGTAGCCCTTTTCCTGAAGACGTCTGAGTGTGGCGACTCTTGATGCGCTGACCTTAGCTTCAGTCCACTCCTTGTGACACTCTTCTAAGTTCTTGAATCGGCTTTTCCTGATAATCTTCCCAAGGATGTGGTCATCCCTGTTGCTTGTGCACCTTTTCCTACCACACCTTTTCCTTTTAATCACCTGTCTGTGAATATATTTTGATACAGCACTCTGTGAACAGCCAGTCCTTTCAGCAATGACCTTCTGTGGCTTAACCTCCTTGTGGAGGGTGTTGATGATTGTCTTCTGGACAACTGTCAAGTCAATATTCTTTCCCATAAGTGTGGTTGCATGTTCTGAACTAGCCCAGGAGGTACCCTGTATTTATACTCAAAATTAATCAAACTATTCAAGCTCAAAATAGAATATTACAATTTTTGAGATACAGAATTATTATTTTTTTAAGCTGTAAGTCGTAACCATCAGAATTTAAACAAAAAAATATTGAAATATTTCAGTTTGTGTGCAGTGAATCTAGAATATAAGAAAGTTAGCTTTTTTTAATTAAGTTACAAGACCTTTTCTATGATACTCATATTTTTTGAGATGCAATTGTACGGTCATCTATGACTGAGCTGGTGATTTTTCTGGACTGAATTTTTTTTTACTGCTCAGCAGCTTGGTCCCCCCCAGTTAAAAAATCCCATCTGCGCCCCTGTGCGTCTCCACCGATCCTTCCTCTTCTCCTGCATCTCCACCGATCCTTCCTCTTCTCCTGGGTCTCCACTGATCCTTCCTCTTCTGACACTTCTCTCAAACGTCAACTTATTTTATTTCCCTCCCAATCCAATCGCCTGCTTACGTATTTTTCCCCGCAAAGCTGCCAGCTATTACCCTCATTGTCTTCCATTCCAGCATATTTTTCCTGCTTCCATGTATCCCAGGAACTGGTCCTTGGGTTAAACCGGAAGTGCTCCCCGCCACAACAACTTCCCGGCCTATAGTTCTGGCTTTCATCACCCCGTGACAAATGCATAAGCGTTGCTGTTTTGTGTTGCATTTATATTTTGGGTCCCCCTGAATGCCTGTATATATAATATGGACATTCATTAATTTCTGTACTGAATTTGTTCAATCTGTTTTTGTACTTTCAATCCACATTAAGCATTTTTCACGTTAAGATTTTGTCCTGCAAGAAGTGTGACGCTGAAAACCAAGAGGTTGCGGTGGTAATGAACAACGATGCTTTGTGCTTTTGAAATGAGATGGGTTACTGTATGAACATTGTATGCATGTGATGCATGAAATGGACCACTAATAAAACTAATAAATCATTGAAATAAACATGTAAGTTTATATGTGTAATGTTCCTAATTTCTTCATAAAATGCCTGGATTTCCTGAAATATTAGTCTGGAATGTTTGAAGCTATAACTATCTGGCAGAGTAACAGTGTTACAAATTAACAAAAGACTACATGCATCTCATTATTACGAGAATTTTCATCATTTGCCTATTATTAGAAACTAAGTCATTATTACGATAAATTTTCCCAATAAAGGAGATAAGACATTATTACGAGAAAGTTTCTCATTATTGTGAGAGACTAAGTCATTATTATGAGAAATTAAGTAGTTATTATGAAATATTAAGTTAATATTAAGAGATAGTTTATCAATATTATGAGATACTAAGTCACAATTATAAGAACGTTTGGTAACACTTTCTATGAAGCCCGTATTTTTATAAGGATATTCTTAATGTATTATAATGAATGCATAAAGCATTAGGAAAAAAAAAGTATAATATGTTGTTTCATGTCATGAATATTCATAAGAACAGTTTTAATATATTATAATATTTTCTTATTTGTGGTTATAGCTTTTAAGAGTATGATGATTTACAACAAAATTAACGCGTTGCATCCACTTTTACAATGTATTATATTTCTCATAGTTATAATGTACTATAAATCTCATATCTTGCCATTTTTCTTATTCTACTTTACTTAAAGCAGTCAAAGACCACTTATAAGTAGTAGTAGTAATAATGGCAATAACATTTGTTTCTCTCAAACAGCCATAAGATCAGATATCAGATCAGATGAATGTATAATATGACACATTTGCTTTGAACTATTTTTATTGTAAGATCAGTTTGATTATTTTGATGGCAACCTTTAGACAGCTGTTGATAAGTAACTCTATAACTACATATCAACTAGCGGTCATTAGAGTATTAGTATGTCTACTACTGTAAATATATGCTAACACTTTATTTTGATGGTCAACCAACAGATAAACTGACTAGAAGTGTCTTTGCAAGTACGTCAACTTATTCTACCATACTAGATTCTACCATTCTTGACCATACTAATACTCTAATGAAAGTTAGTTGGCATGTAGTTGCAAAGTTTCTTATAGTCGTTTGATTAAGGGGACCATCAAAATAAAATGTAACCATATAAAACATTGCATTTTTTTCAGTTAGAGTATTAAGCTCACATCAATTGATTAACAGTAGCTCCACAGGAAACACTAAAATAACACTCAACATCTAACCACTCACAAGCTGTAGATCTTAAGTAAATAATGTCAAGATATGATACAGTCCATTATACTGTAAAATGAAGTCGATTTAATATGGCGTTCATTGTGTTATAAGTAAATATGTTCCTGGGCTCAGTGGTAGAGCATTGCATTAGCAGCGCAAAATGTCATGGGTTTAATTCCCAGGGAACATACCTACTGGTAAAAAAAAAAAAAATGTATATCCTGAAAGCACTGTAAGGTGCGTTGGATAAAAGTGTCTGCTAAATGCATAAATTAAATAATCATACTCTTAAACTTATAACCACAAATACTCAAGTATTATGATGTATTATAATTGTTGTTATGATTATTCATGAGTTGATATATGTTTTTTTTTTTCGCATTATGCATTATAATGCCTTAAGAATACCCTCATAATGTAGGCTATTATAAATACGGGCTTCATAGAAATTGTTACCAAAAGTTTCTCATTATTCTGACTTACAGAATCATATTTTTCTCAACTGTGACGGGAATGGGCTTCCATATAATCATGATCACACTTGTATATGTTATATTATTGATCAATATGAGAATCCATTGAACGGACTACGCATGACTTGGCACAGATTAAAAACTTTTTCAAACCATCCTCTGCTCCGCGATGTTTCATTAGAAAGGCTGGAGAAACTGAGTCTGACCACCAGATTTTGCTAATGCGCACTGTGTTAAAAAGCTTCCCGTAATGAATGGTGTTATGAAATAATCGGTGTCTGAGATTCTCTGTGATGCTGGGCAGAGCATACATGAATATTCATGAGTTTCCTGTTTGGAAATATTAGTAAGTTGTCACATAAACGATTTTCAAAAAGGTATGTTTTAGTGTAGAGTGACATTATGCTTAGTTTATTGTTTTTATTACTATTGTTAATATGAAAAATAATTTATAGATTGTGTCATGATGATTCTTCTGAACAATCTGACTTTGCTGCAGCCTGGAATTGAACTACTGGTTTCGTCTGGTCAGAGGAGAACTGGCCCCCCAACTGAGCCTGGTTTCTCCCAAGGTTTTTTTTCTCCATTCTGTCACCGATGGAGTTTCGGTTCCTTGCCGCTGTCGCCTCTGGCTTGCTTAGTTGGGGTCACTTCATCTACAGCGATATCGTTGACTTGATTGCAAATAAATGCACAGACACTATTTAACTGAACAGAGATGACATCACTGAATTCAATGATGAACTGCCTTTAACTATCATTTTGCATTATTGACACACTGTTTTCCTAATGAATGTTGTTCAGTTGCTTTGACGCAATGTATTTTGTTTAAAGCGCTATATAAATAAAGGTGACTTGACTTGACTTGTCATGTTTAGCGATTGTCGTAATGATTTATCTGAGGTAGGCTATGCTCCAAATGAGCCTACAACAATTAAGCAGTTTTATAATATTCTAATTTGACATAAATAAGAGTCCTTAAAATGTGTTGTTTAATAACTTTGCCAACATGTATCTGTTGTGCCATAATAAAATGTATGATGATTATTCTGTATCATTCCTAATCATTTGCTCTATCATTCAAAAATGTTTTTAATAATATTGTGAAAGCTGAATGTTTTTGTAATGCACACATGAACTGGATTAAATATATATATATATATATATATATTTTTTTTTTTTTTTTTTTTTTTTTTTTTTTGCCCAAAAATTATAAATTTAGTAGATAAAATGCACTATATAGTAAAAAAAAATAAGTAAAAATGTCTTTATACACTTTATTTTTGTATTTAATCATATACTGCATTGTGCTGCACTTGAAAATCATTTTGACTCAAATGTGTATTGGTCAAGTTTTGAAACCCACAAACCTTGCAGTACTTTAACAATGTTTTGCTTATTTTCTAAAAATTTATAACAATCAAAATGTTTTGTAATGTAATAACAAATGGCTAAATCAGAACACACAGTAATTTGTATATTTTCATTTGAAATATAAAAGTACATTGCTTTTGCTGAATAAAGACTTCAACTGATTCTGTGTTAAAAGTTGTATTAACATATGTGAATGCATTACATAAATGATATTTACTACACACCTGTATAAATATAAAATCCATGTTTTGAAAAAAAAAATGCTATGGCAATGCTAACTACGCCACCCCTTGGACACAACTGGTAAGGGCAAGGGGACTCTATGTTACAAAAAGAACACACACACACACACACACACACACAGGCTCGGTTTAGCAAAGTAGAAAGATACAATCTTTATTTTATCTTTAAGTAAAATTTAGTTGCTTTCGGTTGTCAATAAATAACACGTAAATACATAATTTGACATAGGGATAAGGCATAGGAGGGTGGGCCCCCAGGTTATAAGCTGGACCAGGCTTAGGTTTCAATGCCACACGTGAACTAAAGCATACCACTTTTATGGTAGAACAAACACTACAAACTCAGCCTATATAACCACGGCAATCATGCTCCTTGATGCACACGTCACAGCACTACACTGCACACATCAAGTCAAAATGGGTGAAACACTAAAGAAACCAAGCTAGAACCTGATAAGCTTGTCTATCCTATGAGCCCAATCCACCCCAAGAATATTACTAGGGAGAAGGAGGAAACAAACAACATACCAAAAAAAAGAAGAAACCGCTAGCCGGTGGTCACAATCAGTTCACTAACACAAATCTTTTACAACCCACCGGTTAGCAAAAAAAAAAAAAAAAGAATTTATATATATACAGGTACTAAAAATTAGCATATTGTGATAAAGTTAATTATTTTCCATAATGTAATGATAAAAATTAAACTTTCATATATTTTAGATTCAATGCACACCAACTGAAATATTTCAGGTCTTTTATTGTTTTAATACTGATGATTTTGGCATACAGCTCATGAAAACCCAAAATTCCTATCCAGGGCTCTGCTGGATTTTGGGTCGCACTTCTTGATAGTACTTCTTCAAGGGTCCAATGACTGAGTCAGCTTCCTGAAGCGAGCTGAGATCCTGAGGTGAATGGCCGTTTAGGCAACCACTTCCCTGCATTGGCCCTCTATAGCAGGTGTTGGACCAAGGCTGGTCAATGCACCCAATGCAGGGACCTCTGTCCCAAAGGTGAAGCGTTCTAGATACTGACGAGAAAGAGCATTCACATTCTGATTGCTCATGCCTGGCCAATATCTAAGGGTAAAATTTAATGACACCAGCTGGGTGGCCCACGGCTGCTCGGTTGTGCCCAGCTTTGCTGTACAAACTGATGAAATGGGGCAGCCAACTTTGAAAATCCCTCAACGAAGCACCGATAATAGCTTGCGAACCCGAGAAAGGATCGCAATTCAGCCATGTGTCCAGGGCGTCTCCACTCCTTGACCACCTCTATCTTGGTGGGATCCGTGGCAACTCCCTCAGCAGAGACCACATGCCCCAAGTAACTGACCTGGCACTGGAAGAAATGGCATTTTGACAATTTTACTTTTAGTCCCTGTTTTTGCACACGGGAAAACACCTCTCTCAGTCTTTCCAGATGCTGCTGAACAGTGGCAGAAAAGACAATCATATCGTCCAGGTATGGCAATTGCTCCTCGTCAAAGCCCAAGGGCTCCAGCAAAAACACTGTGGATTCAAGCTGGGGGCATGTAACCGGGACCATGGTTAGGGCACCTGCCTCAAGACAGACTCTCACTTTAAATGGCTTCGGTGCATTTACAATGGCCTGGATCTGTTCACAGTGTCTCAGTGCACGTCAGGCTGCCAGTGCCGCCGATTTCACAGGAGGGGAGTGGAAGAGCTGTGAGACATGTTGATCAAAAAGGACCTGATAGCATTCCCCAATTACATTCATTCCTAGTATCCCGGGTGTTATAAGCTTTCGGTCTTTAAGAGGACCATTCTCTGGGTCTTTAACAATTAAAATTCCCCTCCTTGGAATGCCTTGCCCCAATACCCCCACATCTATCTCTAGGTAACCAATATAGGAGATGTCTAACCCATCAGCGGCCTTAAGCCCAAGCCATCTACAATCTTCCTTTTGTAAAATCAAAACAAACTTTCATTGTCCTTTTGCTTTCTATTAAATAAACGCTGTTGCCAGTAAACATACAATTTAGCACACCCATACACTTCTCTTAAGACTTCAATTATTGACTCAGGGTTTTCATGTGTGGCTGTAGGACGGTACTTAACCTCATTTCAGGCTTTGCCCTCTAAGTGATCAAACAAAAACAATGCCCTGTCAAAATTAGACATATGCGTTGCACATGTAGGATTATCTTTGAACAGTCCATTTCAGTAAAGAAACCCAACACCACATTCCACAGTTCAGAACGATTCTCCATCGAACCATTAATGTGTCATAAAACACATTCATGGTGCCAAGATGGCTAAAGGAGATGTCACCCCCCTTTTCTTTATCGTGTCTGTCTAATCTCATACCAGCGACGTCAGGACAGCAGGAAAAGATTTCTCTTTGTTCCCCAAACTTAAGACTAAATGACCAGGAACCCTGTGGTGACCCCAATGCATAAATCCCCAGCGTTATCAGGAATCAGGAAGGATGCTAAGGCATTCCTTTGGCCCAGGATCACCAAAACTCTTAAACCATAGACTTTGTCTCCCAAAACCAACAGACTGAAATCTAACCCACTTGTGGTTTAATACCAACAACGGTCTCAAAATTACTTCCAATAATCTGAATTGATTACAAGTATTTACCTCACACATTTCTTAAGTATCATGTATGTTTTATATAACCTGTGGAATTATTTCTGTGTGTTTAACTTTCATTACAGCCTATTCGTAGTGTTTTCTATCTCAGTTATAGGAACTAATCACCAGAAGTTGCCTCATACATGTGTATTCTCTGTATTATGCATGCTTTATATTACTCAAGTAATTTTGTGTGTTAAACACTTATCACAGCTAAATCCTTATTTACTTCCACCTCAACTATGGGAAGTATATGTATGTTGGTACCTACTTGATGGGTAAATGATTTCTAGAATTTTGATATAAAGTAGATGTGTGTAGGATGCACCATATTTAAACTATTAAGTTTGCTTATTAAAGCATTTAAACTAAACTCTCAGAAGTTTGGACACACGCGATCACGTGGACATTACGCTAATTACATGCAAGAACCGGAGAAGGTCCCGCCCAAGACAATATCTGATTGGCTGTCGCACTAAGAAGGACGGGTCAGATGGACACGCTTATAACCCAATGACAAGCAGCTATGCGTTGCTTTTAGCCTCAGTTTTGCCCTGCTTGCAGTGACTTGAGCTCTTGCCAAAATCTCTGACATCATGACACAGGATCCATTCCGCGGCTACAACAACAAAGAGATTGCAAAGATCACTGGCTCCATGAGTCACACACTGATAGCCTCACTCAAACTGAGCGATGAGCAAGAAGCTCACCTCCAGGAGGAGCTGACTCGCGCAAACAACGCATCAACCAGTTAGAACTGGAAGCACGGGACCAACAGGAAGGGTCCGATGAGGTGGAGCCAGGCGCCAAAGAGGCTATCGAAAGGCTTCAAGAAACATTGACAACCTCTAGCCGAGAACTAGAACAAGCTAAGGCTGCCAAAGATGATCTGGCCAACAATTTACAGTATGCAGAGCAGCTTCTGGAAAAAGCCAAGGCTGACTTCAGAGTCAAGAACAGCCGAATAAAGGCCCTTGAAAACCATCTTGAAAGGTCACGGAATCAGATTAGCAGCTTTACTCAACAGCTAGACTATGTAAAAGAAGTATCCGACTCAATCAGAGAGGAACTCAAGCACGCTTATGAGCTGCACCCTGAGCCAACCAGGACAAGGCATCCTCTGGTCTCACCCCTGACCAGCAGAGCTGCGTCCCCTATCCTGGGATTGCCACGTCAAAGAGAAAGTGAAAAATCACCACCAAAGCCCTATTCAGCTGTCATGGAGGAGCGCTACCCTGCTGACAAGAGAAGGGGGCCTCTCTGAACTAGCTAGGAAGCTGCACATGGCCTGGAACTCAAAGACCTTGGCAAGCTGGATAGAAACATCAACAAATTCACCCACCAGTATCTTGAAGAGTTGCATCACCATCTAAGAACAGCCTTTGCCTTTATGCAACAACAACTACAGAAAAGTGCAGTAGGACCCAAAGCCTATTACGACCAGAAAGCCTCTCACCAAGAATTCAACATCGGAGACAAAGTGTGGTACTACAGTTTTTTGCAGTCACAACAATCAGGTCCCCGTTGCCTGTCAAAGAAGTTCCTGCCTCGCTGGACAGGACCCCATGAAATCGTGGACAAGCTCTCACCTGTCGTATACATAATCAAGATGAGCCAGAAGCGCAATGAGCCAGTCCTACGTTGGGTCCACCGAAACCAGTTAAAACGGCACTTGGGCTCCAACAGACAAGAAAAGGGGGAAGCCAAAAGTGACTGACACAGATCAATTTCACCACACACTACACCCCATTTAATGAAACACTCATTTGTCTTCATAAACACCTTACTCAGAGTCATTCAAATGATATCATATAGGATACGTCACTTCCTGTTTGTTGTTGGCATCTGTACTGCGTTTGAGCTCCGTCGCTATATTCTTTTTATTGACTATTTTTAACTTAAAAATCAATTTTATACACCATTGTTTCCGTCTATATAACGTGTGAATATATCCTCTACTGTATTCTACAACAAAAACAATCAGAGCGCCTCGCTATCACTAGTTTTATTTTGATCTCCTGGGTCCGCTATTAGCTTATAGCCCATTAGCATCAGCAAGCGTGGTTATTGGTAAACGCGCTTACATTGCTAATACTCTATTCATACACATTACCACTGCTGTACTCACTGTTACTTGCTTTAAAGGAGGGTGAATGTCTCGAGGCCGTGGAGAAGCAGATTCGTGACCTGGAGGTGAGGCAGGCCCAGCTGAGAGAGCGGAGAGCCGCGCTGGAATCATCCACCCGCTTAAATTATAAAAGTACTTGCGCTGTAAAAACTATTAAGACTGTGTCTGTTCCCCGAATAGTGAGGTCAAAATATAAATATAATGTAGGATCTAGAAAAAATCTTATCGTGATTAAATCAGACACATGTTAAGTAAATGAACAAAATTTTTTTTAAAGTTTGGGCTCATAAATATTAGATCACTCACACCCAAATCAGTTATTGTAAATGAAATGATCACAGATAATAGTTTTGATGTCCTCTGCTTGACTGAAACCTGGCTAAAACCTAATGATTATTTTGGTCTTAATGAGTCTACTCCACCAAACTACTGTTATAAGCATGAGCCTTGTCAGACTGGTCGCGGAGGAGGTGTTGCAACAATATATAGTGATATTCTCAATGTTACCCAGAAAACAGGATACAGGTTTTACTCATTTGAAATACTTCTGCTTAATGTTACACTGTCAGACATGCAAAAGAAATCTAATGTATCTCTTGCTCTGGCTACTGTGTATAGATCTCCAGGGCCGTATACAGAATTCTTAAAAGAATTTGCAGATTTCCTCTCAGACCTTCTGGTTACAATTGATAAGGTGCTAATCATGGTAGATTTTAATATTCACGTTGATAATACAAATGATGCATTAGGACTTGCGTTTACTGACCTAATAAACTCTTTTGGAGTCGAGCAAAATGTCACCGGCCCCACTCATCGTTTTAATCAAACACTAGATTTAATTATATCGCATGGAATCGATTTTACTGCTATAGATATCGTACTTTAAAGTGAAGATGTTACAGACCATTTCCTTGAATCATGCATGCTGCATATCACTGATATTAACTATATGTCTTAGCATTACCATCTAGGCAGAACTATTGTTCCAGTCACCAAAGACAGATTCGCAAATAACCTGCCTGATCTATCTCAACTGCTATTTGTACCCAAAAATACACATGAAATAGACGAAATGACTGACAACATGGGCACTATTTTCTCTAATACATTAGAAGCTGTTGCCCCCATCAAATTGAAAAAGGTTAGAGAAAAATGTACTGTGCCATGGTATAACAGTAATACTCACTCTCTCAAGAAAGTAACTCGTAGTCTTGAACGCAAATGGAGAAAAACGAACTTGGAAGTTTTTAGAATTGCATGGAAAAACAGTATGTCCAGCTATAGACAGGCTATAAAAACTGCTAGGGCAGAGCATATCCACAAACTCATAGAAAATAACCAAAACAATCCAAGGTTTTTATTTAGCACAGTCAAGTCAAGTCAAGTCAAGTCACCTTTTTTTATATAGCGCTTTAAACAAAATACATTGCGTCAAAGCAACTGAACAACATTCATTAGGAAAACAGTGTGTCAATAATGCAAAATGATAGTTAAAGGCAGTTCATCATTGAATTCAGTGATGTCATCTCTGTTCAGTTAAATAGTGTCTGTGCATTTATTTGCAATCAAGTCAACGATATCGCTGTAGATGAAGTGACCCCAACTATGCAAGCCAGAGACGACAGCGGCAAAGAACCGAAACTCCATCGGTGACAGAATGGAGAAAAAAACCTTGGGAGAAACCAGGCTCAGTTGGGGGGCCAGTTCTCCTCTGAACAGACGAAACCAGTAGTTCAATTCCAGGCTGCAGCAAAGTCAGATTGTGCAGAAGAATCATCTGTTTCCTGTGGTCTTGTCCTGGTGGTCCTCTGAGACAAGGTCTTTACAGGGGATCTGTATCTGGGGCTCTAGTTGTCCTCGTCTCCGCTGTCTTTCATGGCAGTAGAGGTCCTTTCTAGGTGCTGATCCACCATCTGGTCTGGATACGTACTGGATCCGGGTGACTGCAGTGACCCTCTGATCTGGATACAGACTGGATCTGGTGGCCACGGTGACCTCGGAATAAGAGAGAAACAAATATTAGCGTAGATGCCATTCTTCTAATGATGTAGCAAGTACATAGGGTGTTATGTGAAGTGTTCCCGGTTCCGGTTTACCTAATTAATGCAGCCTAAAAATCCTTTAACGGATTTGGATATTAAAAGCATATTAGTATGTTATGTGTAAGCCAGGTTAAAGAGATGGGTCTTTAATCTAGATTTAAACTGCAAGAGTGTGTCTGCCTCCCGAACAATGTTAGGTAGGTTATTCCAGAGTTTAGGTGCAAATAGGAAAAGGATCTGCCGCCCGCAGTTGATTTTGATATTCTAGGTATTATCAAATTGCCTGAGTTTTGAGAACGTAGCGGACATAGAGGATTATAATGTAAAAGGAGCTCATTCAAATACTGAGATGCTAAACCATTCAGGGCTTTATAAGTAATAAGCAATATTTTTAAATCTATACGATGTTTGATAGGGAGCCAGTGCAGCGTTGACAGGACCGGGCTAATATGGTCATACTTCCTGGTTCTAGTAAGAACTCTTGCTGCTGCATTTTGGACTAGCTGTAGTTTGTTTACTAAGCGTGCAGAACAACCACCAAATAAAGCATTACAATAATCTAACCTTGAGGTCATAAATGCATGGATTAACATTTCTGCATTTGACATTGAGAGCATAGGCCGTAATTTAGATATATTTTTGAGATGGAAAAATGCAGTTTTACAAATGCTAGAAACATGGCTTTCTAAGGAAAGATTGCGATCAAATAGCACACCTAGGTTCCTAACTGATGATGAAGAATTGACAGAGCAACCATCAAGTCTAAGACAGAGTTCTAGGTTATTACAAGCAGAGTTTTTAGGTCCTATAATTAACACCTCTGTTTTTTCAGAATTTAGCAGTAAGAAATTACTCGTCATCCAGTTTTTTATATCGACTATGCATTCCATTAGTTTTTCAAATTGGTGTGTTTCACCAGGCCGTGAAGAAATATAGAGCTGAGTATCATCAGCATAACAGTGAAAGCTAACACCATGTTTCCTGATGATATCTCCCAAGGGTAACATATAAAGCGTGAAGAGTAGCAGCCCTAGTACTGAGCCTTGAGGTACTCCATACTGCACTTGTGATCGATATGATACATCTTCATTCACTGCTACGAACTGATGGCAGTCATATAAGTACGATTTAAACCATGCTAATGCACTTCCATTAATGCCAACAAAGTGTTCAAGTCTATGCAAAAGAATGTTGTGGTCAATTGTGTCAAACGCAGCACTAAGATCCAATAAAACTAATAGAGAAATACACCCACGATCAGATGATAAGAGTAGATAATTTGTTACTCTAAGGAGAGCAGTCTCAGTACTATGATACGGTCTATGATACGGTTGATAATGTAAATGTAAATGTCTCCTCTCCTATAGTAGAGAATGAGTGGAACTGTTCCTCAGGGGGTCTACAGTGCACTGTCTGATGCGATACTGTAGCTGATGGCTGAATGGTTGCAATTTTATCTCTAATAGTATCGATTTTAGAAGTAAAGTAGTTCATAAAGTCATTACTGCTGTGGGGTTGGGAAATGTAAACACTTGTTGAGGCTTTATTTTTCGTTAATTTAGCCACTGTATTGAATAAATACCTGGGGTTATGTTTGTTTTCTTCTAAAATAGAAGAAAAGTAATCGGATCTAGCAGTTTTTAATGCTTTTCTGTAGGATAGGTTACTTTCCCGCCAAGCAATACGAAATACCTCTAGTTTTGTTTTCCTCCAGCTGAGCTCCATTTTTCGGGCTGCTCTCTTTAGGGTGCGAGTATGCTCATTATACCATGGTGTCAAATTGTTTTCCTTAACCTTCCTTAAGCATAGAGGAGCAACTGTTTTTAAAGTGCTAGAAAAGAGAGAGTCCATAGTTTCTGTTACATCATCAAGTTATTCTGAGGTTTTGGATATGCTAAGGAATTTGGATACATCAGGAAGATAACTTAAAAAGCAGTCTTTTGTGGTAGAAGTGATGGTTCTTCCATACTTGTAACAAGAAGTAGAATTTACAATTTTGGCTATATGAAGTTTGCACAAAACTAAATAATGATCTGAGATATCATCACTTGGCTGCATAATTTCAACACTATCAACATCAATTCCATGTGACAGTATTAAATCTAGAGTATGATTTCGACAATGAGTAGGTCCTGAAACGTGTTGTCTAAACCCAATAGAGTTCAGAATGTCTATAAATGCTGATCCCAATGCATCTTTTTCATTATCAACATGGATATTAAAATCACCAACTATTAAAACTTTATCTGCAGCCAGAACTAACTCGGATGTAAAATCACCAAACTCTTTAATAAAGTCTGTATGGTGCCCTGGTGGCCTGTGTACAGTAGCCAGTACAAACATCACAGGGGATTTATCATTAACATTTGTTTCTCTGGATAATGTTATATGAAGCACCATTACTTCAAACAAGTTATACTTGAAGCCTGCCCTCTGAGAAATCCTGAAAACGTTGTTATAAATTGAAGCAACACCTCCCCCTTTGCCTTTTAGGGCGCGGCTCATGTTTATAACAGTAATCTTGGGGGGTGGACTCATTTAAAATAATGTAATCATCAGGTTTTAGCCAGGTTTCTGTCAAACAGAGCACATCCATATTATGATCAGTGATCATATTACTTACAAAAAGTGTTTTCATAGAAAGGGATCTGATATTCAATAAGCCAAGCTTTATCATTTGTTTATCCATATTGCATCTGTTTTTTATTTGTTGAACCTCAATTAAATTGTTAATCTTAACTTGGTTTGGACATTTTTTGTATTTTCTAGTTCGGGGAACAGACACAGTCTCTATAGTGTGATATCTAGGTGAAAGAGTCTCTATGTGCTGAGAATTAGCTGACCTCTGTGACGTGAGGCAGCTAGCAGATGGTCGGTTTAGCCAGTCTGTCTGCTTCCTGACCTGGGCCCCAGTTAGTCAAGTATAAACACTAAGACTATTTGCCATATTTCTAGAGAGAAGAGTGGCGCCACCCCAGGAGGGATGAAGACCATCTCTTTTCAACAGGTCAGGTCTGCCCCAAAAGCTCGTCCAATTGGCGAAGTCGAACATCATTAGTGCCAGCATGAATAACAATCTTACTGTATTTACGTTTAGCATTAGCCAGCACTTTTAAATTTGCCAAGATGTCAGGCGCTCTTGCTCCCGGTAAACATTTGGCTATGGTGGCTGGTGTCTCTATATTCACATTCCGTACAATAGAATCACCAATAACTAGAGCACTTTCATCAGGTTTCTCAGTGGGTTCATCACTGAGTGGGGAGAACCTGTTTAATGTTTTGATCGGAACAGAAGAGCGTTGTTTTGACCCACGACTACGCTGCCTCACTGTCACCCAGTTGCCCTGCTGCAGGGGCTCTGTTGCCGGAACCGAACAATGTACAGGAATCCCTGAGCTAGACGCATCCAAAGCCGTATCTAGAGCCCTAACATTCTTACTGTCCTCAATTAAAGTTTGGATGCGTGTCTCTAATTCTGAAATCTTTTCTGTCAGCTTAACTATTTCCCTGCATTTATCACATGTGAATCCCTCATCTGCGACAGAGATAGATAAACTGTACATGTGGCAAGAGGTGCAAATAACAATAGAAGGAGAAGCCATTACTCACCATGCTTGATGAAATATTCTTACTGCGGTTGTTTGATGAACTTGTGAAAAACTTAGCACAGTGGCTAAATTAACAAATTATCAGACGCCACCTGATTCAAATATTCCACCAACGTTTAATAGTAATGACTTTATGAATTTCTTCACTGATATAATAGATAACATTAGAAATACAATAGCAAATGTAGATTCTACAGCGTCTAACACTTCAGTTTCATCCATCGCACCCAAAGATAAACTGCAGTGCTTTACAAATATAGGACAGGAAGAGCTAAATAAACTTATCACTATCTAAACCAACAACATGTTTATTAGACCCTGTACCCACTAAATTACTGAAAGAGTTGTTACCTGTAGTCGAAGAACCGCTTCTCAATATCATTAACTCGTCGTTATCTTTAGGTCACGTCCCAAAACCATTCAAGCTGGAGGTTATTAAGCCTCTTATTAAGAAACCAAAACTAGATCCTAGTGTACTGGCAAATTATAGGCCTATTTCAAATCTTCCATTTATGTCTAAAATTTTAGAAAAAGTTGTGTCTGCTCAATTGAGCACCTTCCTGCACAAAAATTATCTGTGTGAAGAATTTCAGTCAGGTTTCAGGCCCCACCATAGCACAGAAACTGCACTTGTTAAAATTACAAAGGACCTGCTTCTTGCGTCAGATCAAGGCTGCATCTCATTTCTAGTCTTACTTGATCTTAGACATAGATCATGACATACTCATAGATCGATTACAAAACTATACAGGTATTCATGGGCAGGCTCTAAGATGGTTTAGATCCTACCTGTCCGATCGCTACCATTTTGTTTACTTAAATGGGGAGTCATCTCATTTATCATCAGTAAAATATGGAGTGCCACAAGGATCCGTCCTAGGTCCCGTTCTATTTTCAATATAAATGTTGCCCCTTGGTAATATTATTAGAAAATACGGAATTATCTTCCACTGTTATGCTGATGATACTCAGCTATACATCTCAAAGAGACCAGATGAAACTTCTAAATTATCAAAGCTAACAGAGTGTGTTAAAAATTTAACAGATTGGATGACAAATAATTTTCTCCAATTAAACTCGGATAAGACAGAGATATTAATTATCGGACCAAAAAACACTACACAGAATCTTGTAGATCACAATCTGCAACTAGACGGATGTACTGTTACTTCCTCTACAGTCAAAAATCTGGGTGTTATATTACACAGCAATTTGTCTTTTGAAAATCATATTTCCCATGTTACAAAAACCGCATTCTTCCATCTTAGAAACATTGCCAAGCTACGAAACATGTTATCTGTTTCTGATGCAGAAAAGCTAGTTCATGCATTTATGACCTCTAGACTGGACTATTGTAATGCACTAGGTGGTTGTCCTGCTTCTTCAATAAACAAGCTACAGGTAGTCCAAAATGCAGAAGCTAGAGTCCTTACAAGGTCAAGAAAACATGATCATATTACCCCAATTTTACAGTCTCTGCACTGGCTTCCTATTAAGTTCTGTATCAGTTACAAATTATCATTACTTACCTATAAGGCCCTAAATGGTTTAGCTCCTGCATACCTAACCAGCCTTATACCACGTTACAATCCATCACGCTCACTAAGGTCACAAAACGTTGGACTTTTGGTAGTTGCTAGGATAGCAAAGTCCACTAAAGGAGGTAAAGCTTTCTCACATTTGGCTCCCAAACTCTGAAATAGCCTTCCTGATAATGTTCGGGGTTCAGACACACTCTCTCTGTTTAAATCTAGATTAAAAACGCATCTCTTTCACCAAGAATTCGAATAATGTATCTCTTAATGTATCTCTGAGTGTAGTTGCATCTGATCAAATGTGCATTCTTATTCTTTAGCTTGGGTTAAACTAATTAATTTTACTTTGTTGTATCAGCAGCTATGCTAATGATGTCTCTATTTTGTTTCTATGTTTTACCACGGGATGTAACTAGGATTTACACAAGCTCCAGTCTGGATCCAGAACACCTGAGAAGAGATGATGCTGACCCTCAGAGGACCCCAGATGATGCTAACCCTGAATCAACAAAAAGAACTAACAGATATTGCTACAAGTGTGACTGCATCATATAATACCTATTAATTATTAATAATATTAATAATGTTCATCGTCTGGCTGACTACGTCTTGTATTAATTTTTCTAAAAATCCTGTCATACTTGCACAAACTGACAGTCACCACTTATAAGCTACTACTAAATATTGTAGAAACATAATTTTCTGTAAAGTTGCATTGTAACGATTTGTATTGTAAAAAGCGCTATACAAATAAACTTGAATTGAATTTAATTGAATTGATATGCACCCACTCTTTTGGGATTGCCCCACTAACAAGAGGTAATTAGTATCCCACCGGTGTCATTACTAATGCTCACTTTCTTTATTCCCTTCCTTCTCTTTCACTCTCCACAACTCTCACCTAAACAATCTTAAACCTACAGAAACTTGGTATAGGGCCTGACGATAGGATTGACTCACTACGTCCACTGTGCAAAAACGTGGATTGCAGAGTCCCGTGAGCTACCCGTCACGGCACTCTCGCAACCGATCAAATAACTATAACCATGCAGTTGTATGGAAATCCTCCATACCGATGATTTAGCTTTCGATCACCTATCAGGCGACGAATCTCAAACAGAATGCTAAAATCTAGAAAATATTTAAAACAAAACTCTATTAATCCATCAGGGTAATCAAGAAAGCCACCATCATCATCATAATTGTTAACCTGTCGCGCCATATAGGCCCACAATATTCAAAAGCAAAATCTTGCACCAGAACTCAGCTAAGTGATGGAGTGTTGTGTTGTGTTTGTATGTGTGCTTGTCTCTCTCTCTGCCTATTTTCTCCAGCGTTCGCCAATGTCCTCACCTGGAACATCAAAGATCGAAAGGGGGAATATGTAGGATTATCCTTGAACAGACCATTTCAGTAAAGGAACCCAACACCGCATTCCACAGTTCAGAAAGATTCCCCATCGAACAATTAGTGTGTCATAAAACACATTCATGGTGCCAAGATGGCTAAAGGAGATGTCACCCCCCTTTTCTTTCTCGTGTCTGTCTAATCTCATACCAGCGACGTCAGGACAGCAGGAAAAGATTTCTCTTTGTTCCCCAAACTTAAGACCAAATGACCAGGGAACCCTGTGGTGACCCCAATGCATAAATGCCCAGCCTTATCAGGAATCAGGAAGGATGCTAAGGCATTCCTTTGGCCCAGGATCATCAAAACCCTTAAACCATAGACTTCGTCTCCCAAAACCAACAGACTGAAATCTAACCCACTTGTGGTTTAATACAAACAACGGTCTCAAAATTGCTTCCAATAATCTGAATTGATTACAAGTATTTACCTCACACATTTCTTAAGTATCATGTATGTTTTATATAACCTGTGGAATTATATCTGTGTGTTTAACTTTCATTACAGCCTATTCGTAGGGTTTTCTACCTCAGTTATAGGAACTAATCACCAGAAGTTGCCTCATACATGTGTATTCTCTGTATTATGCATGCTTTATATTACACAAGTAATTTTGTGTGTTAAACACTTATCACGGCTAAATCCTTATTTAGAACCTGATAAGCTTGTCTATCCTATGGCAACTGTGGCCTAATGGTTAGAGAACCGGACTAGTTACCAGAAGGTCACCAGTTTGAGTCTCGGTGCTGGCAGGAGTTGTAGGTGGGGGGGGGAGTGAATGAACAGCGCTCTCTTCCACCCTCAATACCCATAGCTAAAGTGCCCTTGAGCAAGGCACTAAACCCCCAGTTGCAGGATATATAGCTGCACACTGCTCTGGGTGCGTTTTCACGGTGTGTTCACGGTGTGTGCATTTGGATGGGTTAAATGCAGAGCACCAATTCCGAGTATGGGTTACCATACTTGGTAAATGTCACGACTTTCACTTCACTTAAAAAAAAAAAAAGAAGAAACCAATAGCCAGTGTCACAATCAGTTCACAAAACACAAATCTTTTACAACCCACTGGTTAGCGGGAAAAAAATAAATAAAATAAAAAATAACATAATAATCATAGGCATAACATACCTGCCTGCAATCTAGCGATTGGGTGAGTAGACAGTGTTTTGGCGCGTCACAATCTCTCCAGGGTCACGGTACACTCCTCTGTGCTCGTCAGTCTAGGCATTCCATACGTGTTGTTTCGGAAGCGTGCACACACACAAACAATAGCGCTGTTGACAAACACTCTGCAACCCCTGAACCCATCAAATAAATTAGATCTCGCTCAGTACATTGAACCCAAATAATAATTAGTCATACAACACAAATAGTTTGGACATACCTTGCGCTACAAACAGCACCCCGGAACACTGCTGCACTCTGACACGTTAGCAGCTAGCTACAGTGTATCGCCCCCAGCATAAGGACCCCAGGTGCCTATAAACCTGCCTGCTCTCATTTTCCGACCACTCCCACCCACATTAGGTAACGTAGCAACACGAGAGGGAGTGAAAGCGATCGGAAGTGGTGATGGAGGGAAAAGAGAGAGAGCAACATAGAATGCCTCGAACACATAGGCTACACCAGTTTCATGTTTACCTGTTTATATAAACTTTGATTTAGTGTTGTATGCCAACTACGTAATCTTGTCATTATCACATCCCTTTTCCTGTTATTAACAGTTGTTCTTTCCACCCCCACATTTCTTTGTATACTATACAGATGTCTTCCTCTTCTTTCATTGTCCCATATCCTCTGCCACCTCTTTTTCACTTCAGTCCCAATCAGTCCCTTAATTTCTGCTTTACTAATCTGTACTCTTATATTGATCTGAGGATATTTCAATGACTCCTTTGCCAGTTTGTCAGCTTCCTCATTCCCCTTAACTCCGACATGGGCTGGAACCCACAAAAAAACTCATCTTTATGCCTAAGTGCTTTATGCTATATATGTTATATGTCTTGCTAAAAATGTTCTGCTTTCTAAACTTTGCAGAGCTGATAATGAGTCTGTACATATTACACTACTGTTAGGCTGCTTTTCTTCTATCCATTGCAAGGCAAATTATATAGCTATCAGTTCTGTTGTAAAAACAAATATATGATCCGTTGCTTTTTTAATATTTTAATATTGTACTGAGGAATATACACTACAGCAGCTGTTCTACCTGTTTTTGGATCTTTTGATCCATCTGTGAATATTTGAGTCAAGTCAAGTCAAGTCACCTTTATTTATATAGCGCTTTAAACAAAATACATTGCGTCAAAGCAACTGAACAACAATCATTAGGAAAATAGTGTGTCAATAATGCAAAATGATAGTTAAAGGCAGTTCATCATTGAATTCAGTGATGTCATCTCTGTTCAGTTAAATAGTGTTTGTGCATTTATTTGCAATCAAGTCAACGATATCGCTGTAGATGAAGTGACCCCAACTAAGCAAGCCAGAGGCGACAGCGGCATGGAACCGAAACTCCAACGGTGACAGAATGAAGAAAAAAACCTTGGGAGAAACCAGCCTCAGTTGGGGGGCCAGTTCTCCTCTGACCAGACGAAACCAGTAGTTCAATTCCAGGCTGCAGCAAAGTCAGATTGTGCAGAAGAATCATCTGTTTCCTGTGGTCTTGTCCTGGTGGTCCTCTGAGACAAGGTCTTTACAAGGGATCTGTATCTGGGGCTCTAGTTGTCCTGATCTCCGCTGTCTTTCAGGGCAGTAGAGGTCCTTTCTAGGTGCTGATCCACCATCTGGTCTGGATAAGTACTGGACCCGGGTGACTGCAGTGACCCTCTGATCTGGATACAGACTGGATCTGGTGGCTACGGTGACCTCGAAATAAGAGAGAAACAGACAAATATTAGCATAGATGGCATTCTTCTAATGATGTAGCAAGTACATAGGGTGTTATGGGAAGTGTTCCCGGTTCCGGTTTACCTAATTAATGCAGCCTAAAAATCCTTTAACGGATTTGGATATTAAAAGCATATTAGTATGTTATGTGTATCCATGTCATGTCACTGTATGCTTGATTAATGTATTGTTGAATGATTACTTTTAATGGCAAATCTATAGTTTGTTCTTATTAGGGCTTGCATAGACTAGTCGAGTAGTCGAGTGATCGATTACTTCAACCACTAGTCGGCGCTGTTGAAAACAATCGACTAGTCGAGCACGCATTAACCATAATGCGTACACAGAGTTTGCAAGTACGACATTAATTTTAGGATTACAAAATTGCGTGTAGCTGTTACTTTCTATGACCTGATCTATGTTGCATGTAAATTAAATATGTAATGTAATAATTAGGGGTGTGCCTGAAGCCGAATTCCTTATTCGGGAATGGAACAGATAATGGCTTCAAAAATTAATAACAGACAAATAAATTCAGAATAATTCTGCCTGAATACTCGGCTGAAGCTGACACAGTCTGGTATTTGCTAGATAACAGTTGAGTCAGGGGATCAGCGCAATATTATACAACAGACCTCTAAAGTCACGAGTGTGAGGTGAATGAATGTAAACTTTATGAATGAAAAGAGCGTAAATCAAACACCACATTGCCGTTGTCTCTCCGTGCAGCTCTCAGAAATCAGAGCTTTGCAAGAGTAATATCACCTATAATAATACATCATACACATTCTATTATTTGTATATGTTTAAAAGGCAATGATTTAAACCTTGGGCTACGATATGACACGAATGAATGGATTAAGCACAGCGTGCTCACCAATCAAACAGCCGTGCTTGTGCGTCAGTCTCTCAAAAACCAAACCATTTCTAGCAGGCTAATAATCCACTTTGATACGGATACATTTTCTACTTGTCCTACGAGTTGGCATCTTTACCTTTTGTTGATTTGTGCGGCACACGCGCATTTGTTTAGTGAAGTTCACTAAACATTAAGACTCACTTAAAGTGTTCTGCGTAATGAAAATGTGCGCATTGAATTGATCCAGTTGTGTTCAAATGATCACTAAACGTTTGTCATGACATCTTTCTGCTTGCACGATAAATATTATTTTAGAAATTAATAATTATTTTAGTTTAACACGACATAGCCTACTTGTTTAGTGATAAATATGAAAAAAAAGATAAAGGCCATAACGGTCTTATCAACATTGTATCTGAATGCAGATACAAAAAATGTTGTGATTGTTAGAGACACAAATACAGATACAAATACTGGCTGTTGCATGAAATTTAAATATGTAATGTCATATTTATAAAGTTTTGACAATTTACATATGTAATTGTGGCATACTGCTATGAATTAATAAGCGTTTATTGATAAAAGAACTATTTAATGTCTTTTCATTTACAGTAGCATGAACCATGAGTAGTCGAGTAACTCGAGTATTTTTTAAATAAAAAAATCGACTAGTAGAAATCAGCAGTCGTGCAACCCCTAGTTCTTATGTATCTCCTTATGTATGAATAGGTCTATTTCTGGCATTGGGTATAACCACGGGGTTATAGATGGAATTACAACAGAAGGAGCTACCTCTATCTCGGTTATACCCGTTTCTTGTGCCTCCTTATTTGCTACCCAGCCAAAACTATTTATATATCCATGTTCATACTCCCAACAGGTTTCCAGTACCTTTTTAACTGGATGTCTTTCATCATGTCCTTTTACATTGATCCAATAGCTAATTCTTAACTTTCTCCTACGAACTTCTAGTGGCATTTCTCCCATCTCTACTTGAAATTCTTCAGAGTTTAGTTCCAACCATGAACAAACCTGTCTGTAATTATCAAGTGCACCTTTACATCCTACCCAGCAAACATTCGGATGTCTTTTGACCATTGAAAAGACGTCAGTCTGACACGTCCCGGCATGGTTGAAAAATAATTCCAAAATGAAAGTTGAACCGACGTTTTTGACATCTTCTGGACGTGAACTGCACGTCTTTTCTGCACGTCCCTGGACGTCAAAATGTGTCGTCTTCTGGACGTCTAAATGCGTCGATTTCTAGATGTTGTCGTCTTCTGGATGTTTAAATGCATTGCTGCATAGTTTAAGTGTATGTGTAACGAGGAGTAAGAGGCGTTCGGATCCATGTGCAGAATTTTATTAAAAATCAGGAACGGTGTCAGGTATGTTAGGGATAACCAGAATCATTAACGGTAACATGCAGAGATCAGGGCAGGCAGCAGAGAATCAGAGTCGGTTTAAACAATCCAAGATAATACACAGTAAAAACAAACACTAGGGAAAACGCTTGGAAATGTCAGAAAGGCTAAACAAGACTTCACAGTGAGTGAGAGTGATTGTGCTGCTTTTATGTGTGTGTAAATGAGGTGCAGGTGTGGCAAGGAAATTGGCTGATGAACACTGTTGGGAACGTTACTTTAAAAAAGTAATTAGTTATAGTTACTCACTACTTGTTGCAAAAAGTAACTGAGTTAGTAACTAAATTACTCTATAATAAAAGTAACTCGTTACCAGGGAAAGTAACTATTTGCGTTGCTGTAAAAAAAAAAAAGTTGCTATATGTCAAAGAATTTGTTTTTTTTAGCAGTTTTCACTAGTCAGTTGAAATAAGTAGAACAGACAGGTTTTCGTACATAACTTTCGAGCTGTATTACACGTCAACAGACAGCAAGTGTGTTATCCTGCACTCTTTGTAAGAAAAGTGTTTTTGGCCACTAGCTTTGTAGATGCGTGTGTCACACATTACATGTACACATTACATGCACGTTCTTGCCTTTGACTACAATGAATTTGAAGTGGTGCTTATATCTCCACCTTGAAAATGCCAACTTTTCATCGGATTGCTCCTGACTCGCCATTTCTGCTGCTGCTGCGAATCTCTGTGTAGCTGTTGCGTGTGTGTGACTGTGTGTGTTTGGCGCCGCTGGCGCGTGTGTGTAAAAACACTGGCTCTGATTGGCTACCATGAAACACATGACTCTGCCTTAGCCAATCATAATCGCTTATCTCGTTATTAACCCACCTGCTCACTCGCTGTGTGAGCCAGGGGTGCGTTCGGATTGCATATTAAATCAATGCATAGTAACGCACCGCATTTAACGTTCAGTAATGTTAACGGCGTTGTAACGACGGGAAAAGTAATTAGTTAGATTACCCCGTTACTGAAAAAATAACATCGTTACCTAACGCCGTTCTTTTAAACGCCGTTATTCCAAACACTGCTGATGAATGAGGTGCAGGAGTGGCAAGGTGATTGTGATGCAGTGACTCATGGGGAATGTAGTTCGGGTGTGATGCAACAGTATGAGAGGTGCTAGTGTCCAAGTGATGATATGGTGACATCTGGTGGTTGATGGGTGGAATGGTCCTGAGTGGAGTGCCCTCTACTGAAGTTCATGGGCTCTCCATCTAATGATTGGGACAGTATGTATATATAAGCCTGCAACGTGGGAAACAGGGACCCGCCGTGGGCTTAACTCGGGAACATGAGCCCACCACGGGCTTAACTCGGGAACAGGGGCCCGCCGTGGGCTTAACTCGGGAACAGGGACCCACCGTGGGCTTAACTCGGGAACAGGGGCCCGCCGTGGGCTTAACTCGGGAACAGGAGCCCACCGTGGGCTTAACTCGGGAACAGGGACCCGCCGTGGGCTTAACTCGGGAACAGGGCTTAACTCAGGAACAGGGGCCCGCCGTGGGTTAAACTCGGGAACAGGGGCCTGCCGCGGGCTTAACTCAGGAACAGGGGTCCACCAAGGCAGAGGTGGTGTGGGAGCCCACCAGAGCGGAGTAGAGGACCACCACAGCCGAGAAGATGGGACAGAAGCCCACCAGGGTGGAGCAGAGGACCACCACAGTTGAGAAGACGGGACAGAAGCCCACCAGGGTGGAGCAGACGACCACCATAGCTGAGCAGACGAGACAGAAGCCCACTGGGGCGGAGCAGAGTACCTCCACAGGAGAGCAAGTCTGGTCAGGTGGGACTGAAACAGAGAACATAAACAGGTTAATAGCGGCCTCCGTGGCCGTGATGAGATGGTAGCTGGCCTCCGTGGCCGTGACAGGGCAGGCGGTGAGTTCCTGGATGGCTTCCGTAGCCATGACTGGAACGAATGAGAGCTCATAGACGGCCTTCATGGCAGTGACAGGATAGGACGAGAGCTCTGGAAGTTTGGCTGAGATGTGGCAGGGCACTAAAAGTTCGGCTAAGACGTGACGAGGCTCTGGGGGTTCGGCTGAGACGTGACGAGGCTCTGGTAGATCCGCGGTGATTTGACTGGGTTCATGAAGATCAACTGTGACTTGACTTAGTTCATGAAGATCAACTGTGACTTGACTTTGCTCATGAAGATCGTTAGTGACTTGACTTTGCTCATGAAGATCGTTGCTGACCTGACTTGGCTCATGAAGATCGTTGGTGACTTGACTTTGCTCAGGAAGGTCAAAGGTGACTTGACTTTGCTCAGGAAGGTCAACGGTGACTTGACTTTGCTCAGGAAGGTCAACTGTGACTTGACTTTGCTCAGGCTAATAAAGACTTTGCAGTGAGTGAGAGCGATTGTGCTGCTTTTGTGTATGTGTAAATGAGGTGCAGGTGTGGCAAGGAAATTGGCTGATGAATGAGTTGCAGGTGTGGCAAGGTGATTGTGATGCAGTGACTCATGGGGAATGTAGTTCGGGTGTTGTGCAACAGTATGAGAGGTGCTAGTGTCCAAGTGATGATATGGTGACATCTGGTGGTTAATGGGTGGAATGGTCCTGAGTAGAGTGCCCTCTACTGAAGTTCATGGGCACTCCATCTAATGATCGTGACAGTATGTATATATAAGCCTGCATATAAATTAATCACACACCCACTGTGTAACATCGTGAAAGGCAATCAATTATGTCTTGAGGTTTAACACATCTTGACAAAGGTTCAAGAGCGGTCCAGTCAGACCTGAACGTCCATAAAACGTCTTAATCAAGTGCACATCACAAACAAGAACACATTATTTGTGGACATAAGTAAAAAATAAGCATGTTCTGATTTAGCACATTTTATTGTTTTTGAACAGTTTAGCATCTGTTAATCAGACTAAAATACCAATTACAAAATACTGAATTATTATATAAAGGGATAGTTTACCCAAAAATGAAAATTCTGTCATTTACTCACCCTCATGTTTCAAAACTGTATACCTTTCTATGTTCTGACAATGTTGTTTTCACGTTTGCTTTACTGGGACAATGACAAATATGATTCAAGATGATAAAAATCTATTTAAAAGATTAGTTTTTCAATATAATCTTTGTATCCATTTTGGATTTCTAAAAGAAGTTTACAGGCCAATCATTTTCATCAGAAATATGATTTAATGATGGTCATCACTGAATAAAAAGTGCTGAAATACTCAATCTTAAAGTCCATTATTGTCAAAAATGTATTTTTTTCGCAGTATTTGTTTATTAATGTTTTTAATATATAATAATATAAATCAGTATTATTTAATTGCATTTATTTTTAAATCCTTTAAAGGTCCCGTTTTTTAATGTTTTTTTAAGCTTTGATTGTGTTTACAGTGTGCAATATAACATGTTCATGTTTCGCGTGTAAAAAAACACAGTATTTTTTACACAATTCACCTATCTGTACAACGCTGTTTTCACTGTCATAAAAACGGGCTGATGACTTCCTTTTTCTATAAAGTCCCTCCTTCAGAAATACGTAAAGAGTTCTGATTGTGCCAGCGGTTCCTGTGTTGTGATTCGACACCATCTTAGCGCGCTGCCCTCCTGGAAATGCGATTGGGCTAGTTTTGCACTAGTTTTGAGAAGCAAGTGGGCAGGATTTGTTTTGAAAACCTGGCAATCCTGATCTGAACTATAGACCGTAAAAAAATGCACGTGCCTGAGATGAACTTATAATCACAGGAGCGTTTTTACTGACAAGATGCACATGAAAATCGCATTTGATTTTTTTGCACAGCCCTAACATCTAGTTAACAAAGCTAAACAGTGTTGCTAAGTTACAGAAACTGTTAAACGCACCAACTTAAATAATAAAATACACTTACCGGTTATGGTCCATAAACAACGCCTTCTCCAGAAAAAGAGGGAACTGCTCCATCTTTCAAGAATAATCTTTGTGCGAATCCGGCATTAAACTGATTGAGATTGAGGAAGCTCGCTGTCCTCAGCAAAATGTGCTGCACATAGTTTTACATGTGGATTATAATTTTCGGGAACCCCGTTAAACATAAATTGTAACCATTAATCTCCAAGTACAGAGTACCAGGGAAGCCCAAACAAAGTTGATTGGACTCCGAGATGAAAATAACAGCGTTTCGACGACATGGCGACAAACACAAACGCAGCTCTTCCTCTTCTACGTCCGAGCGCAACAAGGCCACGCCCCCTTTTTGTGTATTCATGTGGGCGGAGGTTAGTCATAAAACTGTTTTAGTGACGTCAGTACTGCAGGAACTAGATGTAGTCCAAACGGGTCATTTTTTGTAGGCGAATTCTGTTAAATAAAATATCTCGCTTGGCATTGAACTTTGAGCTTTAGAATTTTACAGATATTATTTATACTCTAACAACAACATTACACACTAACTAAAGTTTAAAACATGGGATCACGAAGAACGGGACCTTTAATCATAAAAATAATATTAAGATTATTAATATTTGAACATGTGGCATAACCACTTTGCAGGAGCCATTGTTGTCATGTGACAAGAAAATCATAAAACATAAGACCCTCATAAAATGTTCAAAATCAATGCCATTTATAAAATCAAAGTAGCATAAAAGATTTTAAACTGTATAGAACCGACATGAATTCAAATATTACACTTCTGAGAATGCGTTCACGTGTTTTCTAATAGAATGTTAAAAGATGGTTTCTTTTTATCATTTCTTTATTAATCTTGTCATTGACTTACACAGTTGTCTTATAAACAACAAAGATACTTGGAAAAATGTTTGTAACAAAGCAGATCTCACACCCCATTAACTGCCATTGTAGGAAAAATGATTATGATGTAACATGAGGGTGTTCCAACTATAGGGGGATCACACTTCTCAGCCTCCCCGGGAAAGTCTATGCCAGGGTACTGGAGAGGAGAATTCGGCCCACAGTGGAACCTCGGATTCAGGAGGAATCCAGTGAATCAACACTGGACCAGCTCTATACCCTTTCCAGGGTGCTGGAGGGTTCATGGGAGTTTGCCCAACCAGTCCACATGTGTTTTGTGGATTTGGAGAAGACATTCGACCGTGTTCCTCGCGGCATCCTGTGGAGGGTGCTCTGGGAGTATGGGGTCGGCGGCCCCCTGCTTAGGGCTGTTCGGGCCCTGTACGACCGGAAGAGCTTGGTTCGCATTGCCGGCAGTAAGTCAGACCTGTTCCCGGTGCATGTTGGACTCCGGCAGGGTTGCCCTTTGTCACCGGTTCAGTTCATAATTTTTATGGACAGAATTTCTAGCCGCAGCCAAGGGCCGAAGAGTGTCCCGTTTGGGGACCATACGATTTCGTCGCTGCTTTTTGTGGATGATGTTGTCTTGTTGGCCTCCTCAGACCAGGACCTTCAGCGTGCACTGGAACGGTTTGCAGCCAAGTGTGAAGCGGCTGGGATGAGAATCAGCACCTCCAAGTCCGAGGCCATGGTTCTCAGTCGGAAAAGGGTGGATTGCCCACTTCAGGTTGGTGGAGAGTTCCTGCCTCAAGTGGAGGAGTTCAGGTATCTTGGGGTCTTGTTCACGAGTGAGGGAAGGATGGAACAGGAGATTGACAGACGGATCGGTGCAGCTTCTGCAGTAATGCAGTCGCTGTACCGGTCTGCCGTGGTGAAGAAGGAGCTGAGCTGTAAGACAAAGCTCTCAATTTACCGGTCAATCTACGTTCCTACTATCACCTATGGTCATGAGCTGTGGGTCATGACCGAAAGGACAAGATCCCGGATACAGGCGGCCAAAATGAGCTTTCTCCGTAGGGTGGCTGGGCGCTCCCTTAGAGATAGGGTGAGAAGCTCGGTCACTTGGGAGGAGCTCAGAGTAGAGCCGTTGCTCCTCCACATCGAGAGGAGCCAGCTGAGGTGGCTCGGTTATCTATTTCGGATGCCTCCTGGACGCCTTCCCAGGGAGGTGTTCCAGGCACGTCCCACCAGGAGGAGGCCCCGGGGAAGACCTAGGACACGCTGGAGGGACTATGTCTCCCGGCTGGCCTGGGAACGCCTCGGGGTTCCCCCGGAAGAGCTGGAGGAAGTGGCTAGGGAGAGGGAAGTCTGGGCGTCTCTGCTTAGACTGTTGGACGACGCACTGTCACCAACTTTTCTGTGGAGTTCCGTACTCTCGCCACTTCATGTGGGTGGAACGAGCCAGCCCTGGTGGCCCGTTACTTTGAGGGCCTAGATGCCGAGATAAGGGACGAAGTGTTGGCCTGAGAGGTACCGACTCGCCTTGATCCTCTGATCGATTCCGCCTCACGAGTGTCCGGTAACCACAGAGAGACTATTTCTTTTTTAGTTATTAATTCTCCGGAGACCCCTTTAGTTTTGGGTCATCCATGGTTGTCTGAACATAATCCTCATATTAATTGGGCTAAGAATTCCATACTCTCCTGGGGTTTGTCAAGTCATGTCAAATGTCTTGTGTCTGCTGCCTCTCCCATGTCTTCTGTTTCTGTCTTCCAGGAGGAGCCAGGAGATTTGTCTGGGGTTCCTGAGGAGTACTTTGCTGCGCCCCTGCATAGATTACAGGGGCTTGAATGACATAACGGTTGAGAACCGGTACCCGTTACCCCTTATGTCATCAACTTTTGAGATCCTGCAGGGGGCACAATACTTCACAAAACTGGAACTTCGCAATGCATATCATCTTGTACAAATCAAGGAGGGTGACGAGTGGAAGACGGCGTTAAATACACCCCTTGGGCACTTTGAATATCGTGTTCTCCCGTTCGGGCTAGTTAACGCCCCTCCGTGTTTCAGGCTCTTGTTAATGATGTCTTTAGAGACATGTTAAACCTGTTCGTGTTTGTTTACCTTGATGATATTTTGATTTTCTCTCCGAATCTCCAAGTTCATATGCAACATGTTAGACAGGTCCTTCAACGACTATTAGAGAACCTTCTTTTTGTCAAGGCGGAGAAATGCACCTTTCACGCTCAATTTGCCACGTTTCTCGGTTCCTTTATCTCTTCCCAGGGTATTAGTATGGACCCTGTCAAGATTCTCGCTGTTACTGACTGGCCCAGGCCAGAGTCTTGTGTCTTGCTCTTCAACGCTTTCTGGGTTTTGCTAATTTTTACCGATGTTTTATTCAGAATTTCAGTCAGGTAGCAGCCCCCCTCACTGCGCTTACTTGGGTCAAGACTCAATTCTCTTGGACGGAGGCCGCCCAGGCAGCCTTCGAACGTCTCAAATCACTCTTTTCATCCGCTCCTATCCTTATCACCCCTGATTTAGAAAGACAGTTTATCGTCGAGGTCGACGCTTCAGAGGTGGGTGTTGGGGCCATTCTCTCTCAGCGCTCCTCAGCTGATGAGCAGATTCATCCCTGCACTTTTTTTTCGCATCGCCTTACCACTGCTGAACAGAATTATGATGTGGGTAACCGTGAGCTTTTGGCCATTTGTCTCGAGTTAGGGGAGTGATGGCACTGGCTGGAGGGAGCTGCGGTCCCATTCGAAGTCTGGACTGACCATAAAAATCTCAAATACATCCGGTCGGCCAGGAGACTCAATGTCCATCAGGCTCGTTGGTCCCTTTACGCGCTTTGATTTTACGATCTCCTACCGGCCGGGGTGCAAGAATCTAAAGCCTGACGCTCTCTCTTGCCAGTTCCCTTCTTCTGAGTCCGTACCATCTGAGGAGGGCATCCTCCTCAGTGGGTCATAGTGGGCGCGGCCGTCTGGGGAATTGAATGCCTGGTCATACGCACCTTGTCTCGTACTCGCACGCCTAGGCTCTGCCCTAAAGGGCTTTTGTTTGTACCTCCATCCGCTCATTGCACTGTTCTTCAGTGGGGACACTCATCTTAATGATTTGCTCACCCGGGGATCAGAGGCACCATTGCCGCCATTTGCCAGAGGTTTTGGTGGCCCTCCCATGAGCGAGTAACATGAACATTCTATTTGACTTTCTCTTTCTATAACTCCAACATTTCAATTCAAGTTTAACCCTCTCGAGTCGATTAACGCGGATACGCGTTTTGAGTCATTTTCTCCTGATAACCCCGAAAAGAACTTAAATTACACTTTCAGTTTTAATCGTACAGATAAGAGCAATACATCAATCGAATCTGTAAAGGGTCTACTTTTTTTTGGATACAGACATAATAACAACAAAACTTTGTGCACTTATAAAATAAAGATAACAAACAAGGTGCGCTGTCTGCAGCCTTTGTCTGCGCTGATCTTCTTTTACAAACACGTCATTTAAATGAACTGTAACTCCGTGAATACTCAACGAAAATACATGAGAGAGGTATCTATAGAAAGCTTGACATGTCTATTTTAAACTAAACAAGTGCTGCCAAAAACAGATATTCTGTGATAAAGTAATCCATATGAAAACAATGTGATGTCTGTTTTTCAAGTCTCCCTTCATTATATCTAATGTGACCATGCCCCCGCGCTGAACGCGCTATTCAGATTCAAACTGAAGTGCGCGGCTTGAATACGCCCATAACAGAAGAAAAAGCAGCCAGACTGTTCCAAGTTTTTTTATTTTACTGTTTGCTTCGCGATGAGAGGAATAAGACATAAATCACCCCAAAAAGATGTGATGTGGTTGAGGATTTGAGAAATGGATTTCCTCAGAAAAAAAAGAATGAAGCACTTTATTCAGCAGAGATCATAAACATGAGTAGGTCTCTTTTTATTTATTTATATACTTGTACTAGTTTTCACATAACGTGTAAACATTTTACTAGTTAGACTTTTTCCAAATACTTTTTCCAAACTATAATTCCTGACTAAATGTATAATCAAGTGAAACATTGTGAAGTTTCAATAACAATATACAATACTATACCATTCAAAAGCTTGATGTAAATAATATAAATGTAACAAATGTAAAAACAATGCTTTTTTTCAATTTATTCCCCCTAAAAACCCAGAAAAATATTCTCAGCTCTTTTCAACATTAATAATAATGATAATAATAATAACAATAAATGTTTTTTTGTAGAAAATAAGATTGTTAAAAGGATTTCTGAAGGATTGTGTGACTGGAGTAAGGATGCCAAACAATTTGTTTGAAAGTCAGCTTTGATTGTTTATAATAAACTGTTTAACTGCTCCCCCAAGTGGATATTAAATTATGTTGTGGGATAATTAAATATATTCTTAATAAACTACAAACATAAAATTATATTGTTACAGATGAGGTAGTGATAAACGTAAAATAAAGTACGAGATGAGGATCTGGAACAAAATAAGGAGTTTACTGATGAGGACGGAGAATACAGACAATATACAAGATTTACATTTAGCATTAACATACAGCTTAGACACATATAACATTCAACAATCACGGACGAGGAGGAACTGAACAGAACGGGTATTTATGCACACAGGTGATGAGGGAACTGGGGACAGGTGAGGATCAATCAATTAACTAAAACAAGAAAAGGAAGATGACCAAATAAGGAAACCAAAAGTTCATAAACGTGACAGTTCGCCCCCTCCCGGAAAGGTGCGTCCTCGCACCGCAAGAGGAATACCAGCGGAGGGAGGTTGGGGGTTCTGGAGGCGGGCGAGGAGCAGGCCAGGAGCAGGTGACGAGGGAGCATGGAGGTAGGGACCAGGGCGGAGTGGATGGAGGGAGGAGCCAGGGAGGAGCCCGGAGCAGGAGGAGCCAGATGGTCCACCAGAGACCAGCCAGGACGGCGATCCACGGTGGAGTCGACGGCGGTAGGAGCCACAGTGGAGAAGCGGCCGACGACACCAGGGGGGCGACAGGAGGAGACTGCACCGGTGGGTGAGGAGCCCAAGATGGAGCAGCACAGCCACAGAGCCAGGGTGACGTCGAGGACCCGGAGGGCCTAGGTGGAGCAGAAGGCTCTGGCGACCAAGGCGGAGGCGGGGTCCTGGAAGACCGCTGTGGATCCGGAGTGACGGAGGATGACGGTGGAACCAGAGGGAAGGAGGAGCCTGACAGAGCCGGAGGGATGGAGTGACGAGGTGGAACCAGAGGAGTGGAGTCCCGAGGCGGCGGAAGGTCGACGACTGACCAAGGTGGAGCCGGAGGGACGAGGGAGCCCGGTGGAGCAGGTGGGATGACAGGCCACGGTGGAGACGAGGGAGCTAGGAGCCAAGGCGGAGCCGCTGGGTCGAAGGACCGAGGAGGAGTCCAGGGCTCGGAGGCTGGAGGCAGAGACAGGGCCTTAACATGCCAAGGCGGAGCTGGAGACTGGCAGTCCAGCGGCGAACCATCGCGCCCAGATGGCGCGGACTGAGGGTGAGCTGCGGGACTGACTGGCACCAGCAGGGATGACGAGGAACTGGCTGGTCTAGGAGGAGGAGAGAGAGGAAGGATGGGAGGAAACACAGGAGGATCAGGGCTGGACGGAACCAGCGGTAGTGGAGCAGAGGGACTGGCAGGTTTAGGAGGAGGTGGGAGAGGGAGGCTGGGAGGGATTACAGGAGACACAGAAGATTCAGAGCTGGGCGGAACCAGCGGAGACGCAGAAGATTCAGAGCTGGGCGGAACCAGCGGAGACACAGAAGATTCAGAACTGGGCGGAACCAGCGGAGAGACAGAAGATTCAGAGCTTGGCGGAACCAGCGGAGAGACAGAAAATTCAGAGCTGGGCTGAACCAGCGGAGAGACAGAAAATTCAGGGCTGGGTGGAACCAGCGGAGAAACAGAAAACTCTGGGCTGGGCTGAACCAGCGGAGAAACAGAAAATTCATAGCTGGGCAGACCCAGCGGAGAGACCGAAAATTCATAGCTGGGCGGAACCAGCGGAGAGACAGAAAATTCAGGGCTGGACGGAACCAGCGGAAATGGAGCAGAGGAGCTGACTGGAGGAGGTAGGAGTGGGAGACTGAGAGGGTATACAAAGGGATCAGGGCTGGATGGAACCAGCGAAAAAAAGGGGATACAGGAATTACCTCCATGGACCAGTCAATTAGATCCAGAAGTTGCTCCATATTTCCCGAGATCGAATACAGCTCACCCTCAGTCGCAGGAGTGTGGGCAGGGCTTTCCTCCACACCCTCGATCTCCACGAGGACTCCCACGATGCACGGTGTTGCCGGCTCACACACCTGGTCAGTCGCGCTCTCGACGTCCTGAATCGGCTCAGGCTTTGCGGCTGCGGTGGGCTCTGGCTCCGTGTGGCGAGATGGTGGCTGGCTGATCTCTGGGTCAGGAGTGGGGCTGGAGATATCGTCCTCGGCGGTGCAGATGGTCCATGACGATCCATTTTTCTCCAGCACCCACTCCACAAAAGCGGCGAAATCCTCTCGGGGACCGTTCGCTGGTAGGCGTGCCTTACTCCGCTCGCTCAGGCCGGTGTAGAAAAAGTTAGAGAGCGAGCGGTCGGGGAAGTTAGTAAGGCACGCCAGATCTAAAAAGTCCCTGGTGTGGTCCTCCAGCGAACGGTCCAGTTTCTCCAGGCATAGGAGACGGACTGCTAGGATGGCCATTCCGGGAGAGGAGAAAAACAAAGCAAAAAATAAATGAAAGAAAAAACGCAGCTAAAATAAACTATACTGTTTAGGTCCATGATTCTGTTACAGGTGAGGTAGTGCTAAACGTAAAATAAAGTGCGAGATGAGGATCTGGAACAAAATAAGGAGTTTACTGATGAGGACGGAGAATACAGACAATATACAAGATTTACATTTAGCATTAACATACAGCTTAGACACATATAACATTCAACAATCACGGACGAGGAGGAACTGAACAGAACGGGTATTTATGCACACAGGTGATGAGGGAACTGGGGACAGGTGAGGATCAATCAATTAACTAAAACAAGAAAAGGAAGATGACCAAATAAGGAAACAAAAAGTTCATAAACGTGACATATATAGATTTATTTTGTTCTCAAATTCTTTCTTGTAACTCTTCCCTCTCAATGGCACAGATGACTGAGAGGCTCATTATGCAGCTCATTATTCGGCCCTTTGTCTTCTCAGGTGTAAATCACAATGATATTCATGGTAGTTGACGCCTACTCGCATATGACTTTTACCAATAAAAAGTGTCTTAGAAAATTTAAATCAATATATTGTTTTCTGTGAGTGAATAAACAAGATGATTTTCACATAATTTAGAAAGAAAAATTCTACGCTACAAGCTCCAGTTCTCAAAAATCCCGGGAACCATTGTTCTTTATGTGTTTTTTTTGCCTTATTCAACTGTTTTAACATTTTTAGTTTTTCACTAACCACGCATAATATTTTTTTTCTCAAAAACACAATCATGTACATACATGCATTTCACATATTATTATAGCCCAGTTTGTGCTGATTACAGTGAGATTAGACTTTTCCCATTTAGATATTTATAAGAAACTTGAAAAAAGTACAAATGTCAGGGCATGACAAAACTTCTCCAGGCCCCAAAAATACCCTTAGACTCCAGAGGGTTAATTGTATAGCGCTTTTTACGATACAAATCATTACAAAGCAACTTTACAGAAAATTAAGTTTCTACAATATTTAGTAGTAGCTTATAAGTGGTGACTGTTTGTGCGCATATGACAGGATTTTCCCCGAAAAATTTATACAAGACGTAGTCAGCCAGATGACGAACATTATTAACAGCAATTATTATATGATGCAGTCACACTTGTAGCAATATTTGTTAGTTCTGTTTGTTGATTCAGGGTTGGCATTATCTGAGGTCCTCTGAGGGTTCAGCATCATCTCTTCTCAGGTGTTCTGGATCCGGTGTCACAGTGCAGGGTGTCGTCTCAGCTTCCCCTGCGGTCTGTGTTGTCCTGTCTGTTCGGTAGCTCATGGTCTGGGCAATCAGCGCTCATCGTGGCAGGGTTGTGCAGATCTCGAGCTGATTCTTCCCCACCTGTCGCTCGTTCCCCCACTCCCTTATATATATCTGCTTTTCTGTCTGTCGTCGTGGGTAGATTGTTTTGTCTTTGCCCATGTTTTATATGGTATCCAAGTCTCAGTCTCACCTTCTGTTTTCCGGTCTAAGGATCCATAGTTCGGAGATCCGGCAGCGCGAGTGGTCCGCAGTGTGCCGGCCAGCTCGGAGATCTCTGTGTGCGTCAGAGCATTTTATTATTGTTTATGTTATTTTGTGTTTTGTGGCGAGAATAAAGATTCTCCTTTTCTCTACTCTGCTTCTGAGTCCTCTGTTTAGCGCACACCCTGACAGAATCTACTCACCATAAATGGATTCAGCAGAGGAAACGGAGCTGCGCCTAGATCTTCTGCAGCAGTCTCTATTCTGGGGTGACAGCAGGAGGAAATCGCAGCTTCTCGTCGCGCCTACTCTGAGATCTCTCTCCAACTCAACCAGCTAGCAGAACGGCTTGACCAGCTGCAGGCCAGCCCTTCGATTGCCTTGTCTGTCCTACCTGCTCCTAGCACGCGGAACCGCCACTTAATCCACCCGCTCCATACTCGGGTGAGCCCAACTCATGTCGGTCATTTCTGTCCCAGTGCTCTCCAGCCTTCCTGTTTCCCCACGGAGCAATCCAGGGTGGCGTTCATAATCACTCTCCTAGTAGGTCAAGCGAGAGAGTGGGGAACGGCCATGTGGGACAGCAACCATGACTGTTGTGGTTCGTTTGAGGCATTCTCAAAGGAGCTGCGCAAGGTGTTTGACCGCTCGGCACGCGGTATTGAAGCAGCACGAGCATTGTCATCACTTCCTCCACGGCCTGGCTGAGCATGTGAAGGACGAGATCTATTCACTAGAGCTGACCCCTGGCTTGGATGGGCTTATCGACCTCGCCATTCGTGTCATCAACCGGATTACTCTCCATTCTCGGCACAGAAGAGAGGGGATTCCCCATGAACATGTAACCGGGGTCCCGTATGGAGCAGCATGTGACACGATGTCTCAACGCCGCATCCTCCCAGAGGAGGAGCCTATGCAAATTGGGAGAGCATGGCTGACAATAGGAGAGTGACGCCGTCGCTTGGATAATCAGCTGTGTCTGTACTGCGGTGAGGCGGGTCACGTGGTAGCGGCGTGCCCTGTGGCAGGGCGACGCTTTTCACGCAAGGGAGAGCGCATGGTGATCGTCACTACAACTCGACTGCCACCTGGTGGCCGTTCAGAGTTTCAAGCTTCAGTACAGTTTGGGGGAGCTGTTTTCCAGTTTTCAGCATTGATTGACTCTGGAGCGGAGGGCGACTTCATGGATTCCAGATTGACAAAACGTCTGGGGATTTTGGCCATTGCACTGGCCTAACCTATTTCTGCCAGGACCCTTTGTGGCACCCATCTCACTAATATCACTCACACCACCCAGTTTGTCACATTAACTTTGTCTGGTAATCATGCTGAGGATATTAGATTTCACCTCATTCACTTGCCCACCGCTCCAGTGGTGTTGGGTCACACCTGGTTGGTTAAACATAACCCTCATATTGATTGGGCCAGTGGTTCTATTTTGGCCTGGGGCCCTTTCTGTTTAGCTCACTGTTTGGGTGCTGCTTTTCCCCCTGTCTTGTCTCATTCTGTGTTGCAGGAGGAGCTGGTTAACCTGGTGGATGTACCGGAGGCTTACCATGATTTTAGAGTGGTTTTCAGTAGGTCCCGAGCTTCATCTCTGCCTCCACACCGCCCGTACGACTCTGCGATTGACCCGCTGCCTGGCACTTCACATGGAGAGGTATATACATGATTCTCTGGTAGCAGGCATTATCCGTCCCTCATCCTCTCCAGCTGGGGAGGGGTTCTTCTTGGTGGAGAAGAAGGATGGATCGTTGCACCCCTGTATTGACTATCGGGGGTTGAATTACATCACGGTAAAGAATCGTTATCCTTTGCCGTTGATGTCATCGGCCTTCGAGCTCCTTCAGGGGGCAACCATCTTTACGAAGTTGGACCTTCGCAGTGCTTATCACTTGTCAAGTCAAGTCAAGTAAACTTTATTTATATAGCGCTTTAAAATACATTGCGTCAAAGCAACTGAACAACATTCATTAGGAAAACAGTGTGTCAATAATGCAAAAATGACAGTTAAAGGCAGTTCATCATTGAATTCAGTGATGACATCTCTGTTCAGTTTAAATAGTGTCTGTGCATTTATTTGCAATCAAGTCAATGATATCACTGTAGATGAAGTGACCCCAACTAAGCAAGCCAGAGGCGACGGCGGCAAGGAACCAAAACTCCATCGGTGACAGAATGGAGAAAAAAACCTTGGGAGAAACCAGGCTCAGTTGGGGGGCCAGTTCTCCTCTGACCAGACGAAACCAGCAGTTTAGTTCCAGGCTGCAGCAAAGTCAGATTGTGCAGAAGAATCATCTGTTTCTTGTGGTCTTGTCCTGGTGGTCGTCTGAGACAAGGTCTTTACAGGGGATCTGTATCTGGGGCTCTAGTTGTCCTGGTCTCCGCTGTCTTTCAGAGGTCCTTTCTAGGTGCTGATCCATCATCTGGTCTGGATACGTACTGGATCCATGTGACTGCAGTGACCCTCTGATCTAGATACAGACTGGATCTGGTGGCTACGGTCACCTCGGAATAAGAGAGAAACAGACTAATATTAGCATAGATGCCATTCTTCTAATGATGTAGCAAGTACATCAGGTGGTATGGGAAGTGTTCCCGGTTTACATTTAGTAATGCAGCCTAAAAATCCTTTAACGGATTTGGATATTAAAAGCATATTAGTATGTTATGTGTAAGCCAAGTTAAAGAGATGGGTCTTTAATCTAGATTTAAACTGCAAGAGTGTGTCTGCCTCCTGAACAATGTTAGGTAGGTTATTCCAGAGTTTAGGCGCCAAGTAGGAAAAGGATCTGCCGCCCGCAGTTGACTTTGATATTCTAGGTATTATCAAATTGCCTGAGTTTTGAGAACGTAGCGGACGTAGAGGATTATAATGTAAAAGGAGCTCATTCAAATACTGAGGTGCTAAACCATTCAGGGCTTTATAAGTAATAAGCAATATTTTAAAATCTATACGATGTTTGATAGGGAGCCAGTGCAGTGTTGACAGGACCGGGCTAATATGGTCATACTTCCTGGTTCTAGTAAGAACTCTTGCTGCTGCATTTTGGACTAGCTGAAGTTTGTTTACTAAGCATGCAGAACAACCACCCAAAAAAGCATTACAATAATCTAACCTTGAGTTCATAAATGCATGGATTAACATTCCTGCATTTGACATTGAGAGGATAGGCCGTAATTTAGATATATTTTTGAGATGGAAAAATGCAGTTTTACAAATGCTAAAACTGTGTCTTTCTACGAAAAGATTGCGATCAAATATCACACCTAGGTTCCTAACTGATGATGAAGAATTGACAGAGCAGCCATCAAGTCTTAGACTGTTCTATGTTATTACATGCAGAGTTTTTAGGTCCTATAATTAACACCTCTGTTTTTTCAGAATTTAGCAGTAAGAAATTACTCGTCATCCAGTTTTTTATATCGACTATGCATTCCATTAATTTTTCAAATTGGTTTCACCGGGCCGTGAAGAAATATAGAGCTGAGTATCATCAGCATAACAGTGAAAGCTAACACCATGTTTCCTGATGATATCTCCCAAGGGTAACATATAAAGGGTGAAGAGTATCAGCCCTAGTACTGAGCCTTAAGGTACTCCATACTGCACTTGTGATCAATATGTTACATCTTCAGTCACTGCTACGAACTGATGGCGGTCATATAAGTACGATTTAAACCATGCTAATGAACTTCCATTAATAGCAACAAAGTGTTCAAGTCTATGCAAAAGAATGTTGTGGTCAATTGTGTCAAATGCAGCACTAAGATCCAATAAAACTAATAGAGAGATACAACCACGATCAGTTGATAAATGCAGGTCATTTGTAACTCTAAGGAGAGCAGTCTCAGTACTATGATGCGGTCTAAATCCTGACTGGAAATCCTCACATATACCATTTCTCTCTAAGAAGGAATATAATTGTGAGGATACCACCTTTTCTAGTATCTTGGACAGAAAAGGGAGATTCGAGATTGGTCTATAATTAACTAGTTCTTTGGGGTCAAGTTGCGTTTTTTTGATGAGAGGCTTAATAACAGCCAGTTTGAAGGTTTTGCGGACATATCCTAATGACAATGAGGAATTAATAATAGTCAGAAGAGGATCTATGACTTCTTTAAGCACCTCTTGTAGGAGCTTAGATGGTATAGGGTCTAACAAACATGTTGTTGGTTTAGATGATTTAACAAGTTTATACAATTCTTCCTCTCCTATGGTAGAGAATGAGTGGAACTGTTCCTCAGAGGGTTTATAGTGCACTGTATGCTGGGATACTGTAGCTGACGGCTGAATGGTTCTAATTTTATCTCTAATTGTATCGATTTTAGAAGTAAAGTAGTTCATAAAGTCATCACTGCTGTGATGTTGGGAAATGTTGAGGCTTTATTTTTCGTTAATTTAGCCACTGTATTGAATAAATACCTGGGTTTATGTTTGTTTTCTTCTAAAAGAGAAGAAAAGTAATCGGATCTAGCAGTTTTTAATGCTTTTCTGTAGGATAGGTTACTTTCCCGCCAAGCAATACGAAATACTTCTAGTTTTGTTTTCCTTCAGCTGCGCTCCATTTTTCGGGCTGCTCTCTTTAGGGTGCGAGTATGCTCATTATACCATGGTGTCATACTGGTTTCCTTAACCTTTCTTAAGCGTAAAGGAGCAACTGTATTTAAAATGCTAGTAAAGAGAGAGTCCATAGTTTCTGTTACATCATCAAGTTGTTCTGAGGTTTTGGATATGCTAAGGAATTCGGATACATCTGGAAGATAACTTAAAAAGCAGTCTTTTGTGGTAGAGGTGATGGTTCTTCCATACTTGAAACAAGAAGTAGATTTTACAATTTTGGCTATATGAAGTTTGCACAAAACTAAATAACGATCTGAGATATCATCACTTGGCTGCATAATTTCAACACTATCAACATCATTTCCATGTGACAGTATTAAATCTAGAGTATGATTTCAACAATGAGTAGGTCCTGAAACGTGTTGTCTAACCCCAATAGGGTTTAGAATGTCTATAAATGCTGATCCCAATGCATCTTTTTCATTATCAACATGGATATTAAAATCACCAACTATTAAAACTTTATCTGCAGCCAGAACTAACCCAGATGTAAAATCAGCAAACTCCTTAATAAAGTTTGTATGGTGCCCTGGTGGCCTGTATACAGTAGCCAGTACAAACATAACAGGGGATTTATCATTAACATTTGTTTCTTTGGATAATGTTATTTGAAGCACCATTACTTCAAACGAGTTATAATTGAAACATGCCCCCTGAGAAATCCTGAAAACATTGTTATAAATTGAAGCAACACCTCCCCCTTTGCCTTTTAGACGCGGCTCATGTTTATAACAGTAATCTTGGGGGGTGGACTCATTAAAAATAATGTAATCATCAAGTTTTAGCCAGGTTTCTGTCAAACAGAACACATCTAGATTATGATCAGTGATCATATTATTTACAAAAAGTGTTTTAGTAGAAAGGGATCTGATATTCATTGAAACCTATATTATTCTGTGGGCACCACTTAGATATCCAGCCATTGAGTGATGACAATCTGCTATGCATCTCGTCACCATGGTAAGCAGGGAGGGGACCAGAGCATATTACAGTGTCTGACATCGTGCTTGCAAAGTTCACACACCTCTTTAATGTTATTTTTTGTGATCTCCGACTGGCGAAGTCGAACATCATTAGCGCCGGCATGAATAACAATCTTACTGTATTTACGTTTAGCATTAGCCAGCACATTTCAATTTGCCAAGATGTCAGGTGCCCTGGCTTCCGGTAAACATTTGACTATGGTGGCTGGTGTCTCTATATTCACATTCCGTACAATAGAATCACCAATAACTAGAGCACTTTCATCAGGTTTCTCAGTGGGTGCATCAATGAGTGGGGAGAACCTGTTTAATGTTTTGATCGGAATAGAAGAGTGCTGTTTTGACCCACGACTACGCTGCCTCACTGTCACCCAGTTGCCCTGCTGCGGGGGCTCTGTTGCTGGAACCAAACAATGTACAGGAATCCCTGAGCTAGACGCATCCAAAGCCCTATCTAGAGCCCTAACATTCTTACTGTCCTCAAATTAAGTTTGGATGCGTGTCTCTAATTCTGAAATCTCTGTCAGCCTAACTATTTCCTTGCATTTATCACATGTGAATCCCTCATCTGCGACAGAGATAGATAAACTCGACATGTGGCAAGAAGTGCAAATAACAATAGCAGGAGAAGCCATTACTCACCGTGCTTGATGAAATATTCTTCCCACAGTTGTTTGATGAACTTGTGAAAAACTGGAGTGAGAGAGAGGATAGGAGAAAAGAAAACAGTGATAGGTTCGAATGAAAACGCTAATGACAAGCTAACGAGTGCTAACGCAATGCAGGTGTACTGCACTTACGGATATAAAATAAAAGTGAACGATCAAAATTAATCTGATAAGATTGATCGATAATATCAGAAATATGGTGTGAATTAAGTTATATTTTATCACTTTTAAAAAGAGAGTGATAGTAAGATAAAGATTCTAGAGAAAACTGTTCGGATTAGGGAGGGGGACAAATGGAAGACCGTCTTTAACACCCATACAGGGCATTTTGAATATTTAGTTATGCCGTTTGGGCTTTCCAACTCCCCGGCGGTCTTTCAGGCACTCGTCAACGACGTGCTCCGAGACATGGTCGATCGGTTTGTTTTTGTTTATATCGACGACATCCTGATCTTTTCCCAGAATGAGCGTGATCATGTCCAGCACGTCAGGCGAGTGCTCCAGCGGCTGCTGGAGAATCGTTTATTCGTTAAGTTGGAGAAGTGTGGGTTTCACGCACAGTCGGTTCCATTCCTGGGTTTTATTCTCTCGCCTGAAGGTATCCGAATTGATCTCGCCAAGGTAAAGGCAGTTGCTGATTGGCCCACCCCAGATAGTCGTAGAGCGGTCCAGCGCTTTCTGGGGTTTGCCAGTTTTTACAGGCGGTTAATTCGGAACTTTAGCCAGATCGCCCTGTCTCTGACTGATCTCACCTCCAAAAGGAAATGATTCTGTTGGTCGTCGCAGCCCAACCTGCGTTTGAGAACCTTAAGAGTCGATTATTTTGGCCCCCATTTTAACGACCCCTGACCCATCTCGTCAGTTCATTGTGGAGGTGGATGCGTCAGAGGTGGGGGTTGGTGCATTTTTGTCTCAAAGATCATCTTCGGACGAGAAAATACATCCCTGCACCTTCTTTTCTCATCGACCCCCAGCAGGGCTACTTCAGCCGTTGTCGGTCCCTTCATGGCCCTGGTCACACATAGCAATGGACTTTGTGACTGGCTTGCCTCCATCAAGTGGCAAGACAGTAGTTCTCACTGTGGTGGACAGGTTCTCAAAGGTGGTCCATTTTATTCCCCTCCCATTTTATTCTGGGGGCAACTGCGAGCCAATCTTCCGGTTATCACCCGCAGACTAATGGTCAGGCCGAGCGTGCAAACCAAGATTTGGAGAGAGTCCTGCGATGTGTGGCGTCTGCTGAACCGTCATCTTGGAGTTCCAGGTTGATCATGGTAGAGTATTCGCATAACTCCCTCCCGGTCTCATCTATGGGTTTGTCTCCCTTCCAGTGCTGTTTAGGCTACCAGCCACCTTTATTTCCCTCTCAAGAATCTGATGCCGTTGTTCCCTCCACGCATATATTTATTCAGAGATGCCTCCGTACTTGGAGGATCGCCAGAGAAGCCCTCACTCGGACTGGCGAGAGGAACAAGGCATCAGCAGACCGTCACCGTACTAAGCCCCCACTTTACATGTGTGGTCAGAGAGTCTGGTTGTCTACTAATGACATTAACTTCAGACTGCCCTCACGTAAACTGGGACCCAAATTTGTTGGACCATTTATCATCGCCAAAGTTCTTAGTCAGTACGGCTCAAATTGCCCCCTCAATTTAGAAGGATCCACCCGGTTTTCCACGTTTAAACCCACCTTTTGTTCCCCCCTTCAGCCCCTGACCTCTGCCCCTCCATCTCCTAGGCTCATCGAGGGGTCGCCTGCCTATACTGTACGGCGGCTCATTGATGTGAGGCGTAGGGGTAGAGGTCATCAATATCTGGTAGACTGGGAGGGTTATGGTCCGGAGGAGAGATGCTGGATTCCGGCTCGCGATATTCTGGATCGCGCTCTCATTGATCAATTTCATCAGCGTCATGGTGAGTCCTCCGGGGACGCCAGGAGGCGTCCCTGAGGTGGGGGGTACTGTCACGGTGCAGGGTGCCATCTCAGCTTCCCCTGCGGTCTGTGTTGTCCTGTCTGTTCGGTAGCTCGTGGTCTGGGCAATCAGCGCTGATCGCAGATCCGGCAGCGCGAGTGGTCCGCAGTGTGCTGGCCAGCTCGGAGATCTCTGTGTGCGCCAGAGCATTTTATTTATTATATTTATTAGGGCTGGGTATCGATTCAGATGTTCCAGATCGATTTGATTTCGATTCACAAGCTCTCAAATCGATTCAATTTCGATTCTCGATTCGATTTCGATTCTCGATTCGATTTCGATTCTCGATTCGATTTTCTATTAGAGCTGTAATCGGGCCTTAAAAGTTAAACCCAACAGGACCCGAGCCCGACAGATTTGGGCCCGAGACGGACAAGTACATTTTAATTGACAGCTTTTTAAAAGCCCGAACCCATTTACAACCCGACATTATTCAAATGTGCGCACACACAGAGCTTGCCTTTTGTCAAGAATGAGTCATTTATACATGTTTTAACATAATTTATACATGACTAACATAATAGGCCACTTGGAAGTTTGATCAAAGAAATAAAATAAGTCCTCTGTAACATCGTAATATTCCAGCACTCTATAAATAGCCCTAGGTATAGGCTCATTTAGCATATAAATAGGCCAAAGCACCAATAAAAAAAAGTCTTTCTTAAAAAAAATAAGCATAGCAGCTGACATAGCAGCTGACATAATAAAATAATAATGCCAACATTAGCTTATATAGCCTACTCTGTCTACATTATGCATTTAAGACTAAATTAATATTCAGTTATTATTTGAAAAACATTTACTCACCAAGATTAGGTAAGACCTACGTGTTTTTGTGGAGGAAAATGATTGAATCTACTGTAGATGGCTTCAGTGCGTTCCTGCGCTCACTGATGGTGCGTCTATAACCCTCTATAAGCATTATAACCCTCTGGCTCATTATTCGAGGATTCTCATTATAAACAAGGTCAAAACATTACCAAACCTCAGACTTTGCTTTAGTTGCTGGTGCTACCAAAACGTAATCGTCAGAGGCAAGCCTCCGTTTCAACTACTCAGCATACGTTTTCGCATCTTTCTCGCGCTAATTGAAACACATTACATGACCGCTCGTTTACCGCACAAGCCCGTGCCCGGCCCGAGCCCGTGTAAAATGATATAAATGAAGCCCGAATCGAAAATGAAGTCCGATCGGGTCCCGTCGGGTTTGGGCAAAGATCTTAAGCTCTATTTTCTATACTCGATTCTCGATTCAAGTCAATGAATATAGATTTAAAACAAATACTATATGTATAAAAAGAACAGTGAATATAAGTTTACAATTGGGTAATTAAAAAAAAGAAATTAAGAGCCACAAACCTGTATATTAAACTCTTTTATTTTAGGTACACTTGGGTACATTAAAACAGAACCCATCTCTAATTTTCAAATGCATACAATTATGTTAAATAAATATAAGTTTGATGCAAGATGAAAAATGCTTTGTTCTTATCAACAACACTAGAGCCCGACCGATATATCGGCCGGCCGATATTATCGGCCGATATAAGCTAATTGCATTTAAATCGGCATCGGCATTTATAACGGCCGATGAAACATGAGAAACAGAGTCTCATGCTTCACTCATGTTATGAGTGTTGCATAGTGTGCCCACCAGAGGGAGCTCTGCAGCTCTGAGTTAACAACAGCGCCAGAAGTCCACTACAGAAGAAAGCGATCAACTGTTTTGACGGTGAGTCTGTCGTTCGTCATGTGAAATGATTGTAGATTTAGTTACCCTGTATATAAAAACTGTGTGGTAGTTCTAGCTAACGGTCCTATCATTATCACTTCTAAATATTCTGTAACATCACTTACAGCCGCTAATGCATTGCTATATTAGATTAGCCACAAAGCTAATACCATGTTTATCAGTGGAAGAGCGCGAACGTTAATAGGAGGTCAAACTATAACGGTAGCGTTTAACTTATTCTTATTCAATTGCGGTGTGTTTCCCACATAATGACCGCGTAATTGGGCCTTTCACACAGGACGCGGTATGCACGGCGCTTGCCGCTGGGCTCAGCGTTGCCTTTCAGATACAACGTGATTTGCGCTGCGCTATGGCATAGGCGGAGTTTTAAAAACGTTTAGCGGGAGCTCTTTCATAGTCTGTTCCTCCTCCTTTCGGTCAGCAGCAAACATGTATCTGTCCCGTTGTAAGAAGCGAGCGATAGCGCTAGTCCTGCTGATGAGAATTAAGAGAGAAGCAAGGAAGAAGAGGCTACCCTCAGGTCCAGAGAACAATTTGGTGAATTCAGGCTGGTTACGTTACTCTAACGCTACTAGCTTCCTTTTTAGCAGGCCCCCTAAATGCTTGCTATTAACTTGTTTGAAGGTGGTTCTTCTCAAAATTGACAGCGTTGTGTTCATGACACTAACGTTAACCATTCAACTTCGAATTGATTCCGTAATCTTCCGGTAATAGTAGGCAAGACGATGTTTTGATTCAGACTGCACAAAGAGAAGAGGAGAAGATATACGGGTCTGTTGTGAATGTGTCTGTGAGAGCAAATATAGTGTAGTTACAGTAACTACAGTAGGTGCGTCAGAAATGATTAAACCAGAGGGGACATGTAAATAAATGTGAGCTGAACAAGCGCTTTTTTTTTTTTTTACATATTGTTTCAAAGCAGCTTTACAGACATAACAGGAAAATGTTGAAATAATATTGTTAAATATAAGTAGGTAATACCTATTGCTTGACAAATAAAAAAATATATATATATTTCTCATTTTTGCCTATGTAGGAGATCCCAGTTTATTATTATTATAATTCTAATGATGACATGAGTAATGATACATGGTGATATTATTAATACACATGCTTATTCTTTCTCCGTCTCTCTTTCTGCCTACAGATGGCTGAAAAAGGTGAATGCTGTAGCAGCAAAGTGTGGGACTACTTCTGCAAATACTTTAACTTTAGTATTATAATTTATTTACAGTAAACACACAGACTGTTAAAACCAGCTTCAACTGGAAGAAAGTAAAAGTGTTAAATGTTTAAAACCAGACTGTTTTTTGATCATTAAAAAATATATACTTTTGATGTGCAATTGTTTAGTCATTGAGACTGTAATCTAAGGCTTTTTTTTTTACATAGTCCATTCTGGAAAATGGTTTATACAGCCCACATACATAGAACAGGCAGATATTTTGCTATTGAATGTTGTGTAAATGCAGTTTATAGGAAATGGGTCTAATATCCAGATTATTTTTAAAATCAAAATATCGGCTTATAAATCGGCTCTTTTCAAGTTAATATCGGCATCGTCCCCCAAAAATCCATATCGGTCGGGCTCTAAACAACACTATCGTCGTTGTCTTGCTTCCGAATTTTAAAATGCTTCCATACCTCTGACTTTTTATGTGAAGGTGGCATCAACGTCGACAAACCACCTGAAACCCTTTAACCCAGTTGTTCTCAAACTTTTTTCCCACCAGGCCGCATTATGGTCCAAGTACAAGTCTCGCGGGCCGCACGCACATTACGTCACCAATACAAACCAACCTGATTTATAATATTATAGCCTAAATATTATGATATCTAATCGATTAGATTCATTGAAATAAATAAATAATTCTACTACACCTGATTCTGTCGGAAGCTGAACAATTTTGTGAAATTCGGCTCGATATCAGTAACAGCACAATGAAGTTGCGATTGTAAAACCTGTGTTATACTTTCCACATGAGCAATCCGGATGCAAACGCGGCCAGCGCGGACGCGGACTTCTTCGATTTATACTTCCGAAAGCGCACGCTGATGGTCCGCTCTGCAACAAACATGTGAACAAACAATTGCCCAGAACCATTGCACATCGCTGTCTTTATATTCTTTATTGACGGATTGCACAGACTCGATTGGCAATGGGCTTCTTCACACTGCCTGAACATGTGTAATTGTGCTTTTGAAGACTACTGACCATGCGCACCTGTCAGCGCTGTCGTCTGCTCAGAGCCTCGGCACACACTCTCCGATGACGATTTTTACGTCACGCCTACCTAGCGGTCCATAGCGGACTCACGGACGCAGAAAGTAGGCTATAAGTGGCTTTAAGATGCAGTCTGTAAGACTCGCACGGGAGCATGACTTGACGCGCGACATTGCAGAAATTGTGCGTTCACAAATGTAGCCTATGTTGATCCAAATATGGAAAGCACTTTCGAATTTAATAATATGAGGTTCTCTTCAGAGATGTTTTGCCACATTTCTTCAATTAAGGATGATTGCTGCGTAGTATATGGTGTTTCCATTTGCTTGAACTTCTTCAAGTGAGTTGCAAAAGTTTTGTGTGTGTTCACATTTACATTTACATTTATTCATTTAGCTGACGCTTTTATCCAAAGCGACTTACAATTGCTATATATGTCAGAGGTCGCACGCCTCTGGAGCAACTAGGGGTTAAGTGTCTTGCTCAGGGACACACTGGCGGTTCACAGTGGATTCGAACCCGGGTCTCCCACACCACAGGCATGCGTCTTATCCACTGCGCTAACACCACCCCATATGTTCAGCATATGTTCAGCATATGGTGGGCCGCATTTGAATTTGTGATGGGCCGCGGGCTGAGAACCACTGCTTTAAACTGAATGAATGAATGACAGGTTCGTTGGTAACATCACACAAGGCACATAAGAGGATGAAATCTAGTGGAGAAAATTTTCTAATTAGATTAACTCTAATCTTACGTTCAATGTCAGTGGAAATAAATATGGAAAAAAATCGATTCATGGCCTTTGAGAATCGATTTTGAATCGACCACATTTTAAAAAACGATTAATCGAAAAATCTTAATTCCTCTTCTAAGAGACCAAAGTCTCTTATTATTCCTGCAAATTTCTGGGCCTTTTTCATTTTCATACATTTCAGTGATGGAAAGTAATTACAAATAAAGTCTCTTTTGAATACAGAAAAATAAGGTTTCGTCTTCATACATTTGCATTTATGAATGAAAAATTTTCCTAGAATCAACATTACATTAATAAAAAAAATCATTTTTTTATCATCCAATATCATTCCAAAAATAATGTGTTTCCTGGCAAAAGTGGGCAGTGAATGAATCTTTGTCTCCAAACAGTAAGAAAATTTTTCCCAGAAAATATTTGAAAACACACAAGAAAAAAAAAAGATGATCAGTTGTCTCTATATCAACTTGACAGAAAATACAGGTATTTTCTTCAAAATTAAACCGTTGTCTTAAAAATTCACTTGATGGATATATACCACTGAATATTTTAAAATGAGTTTCCTTAGCTTTAGGAGCCACTGGAAAGCTAATATACTTTGTTCGCAATTTTTTTTTACAGATTATTTATCAAAAACTTGCAAAACACTGTTATAATACAGGAGTGTATGATATAATATGGAATTGAAACAAGAGCGAATAAGTTTGTTGGGAAGCATTGCCCTAAAGTCATTACCATTGAAGGAAAGAGATGGGAGTTCACAAAGTCCATCTGGTATATTGACAGAAGTGTTATGTATCAAATTATAAAAAAATTTGGAATGGCATTTATAACATTTATTAACACGCTCAAATTGTTTGCCTTCACACTGCAAATTATATTTAGAACAGAAATCTTTAAAAGATAACAAACTTCCATTTTTTTATCCATTAAATGAATAATTGACCAAACACCTTTTTCGAGCCAATCAAGAATGCATAGAGACTTGTATCGAGACAAAATAAATCTATTTTTCAATATGGGTATTTTATGTGGAGTAAAATTATGGTTATATAATAACTTCCAATATAACAAAATCTGCTGGTGAAAGGAAGATAGCTTGATTGGTAGTCTGGAAACAGTGAAATCACATCTTAGTAGGAAGTCAATTCCACCCAGTTTTTTAAATATACCTCTGGAAATACAAAACCAGAAACTAGTTTCACTTGTTATAAAATTTTTAAGCCATTTGACCTTTAACATTCCATTTATACAATAGAAGTCAAAGGCTTGTAAACCACCATTTTCGTAATCTTGTATAAATTGTGCTCTCTTTATGTAGTGCACACGTCTCCTCCATATAAAATTGAAATTAATTTGATTAATGATCTTAATAGCTCTATTAGAAATAGAGAGACAAGATTCAGGATAGATAACCCTAGAAAGACTTTCCATTTTAGTTAAAAATCCTTCCAAAAATAAACAAATCCCTTTGCATCCATGCATCAAGCCTCCCTTTACATTCATTCCATCTATTCCAGACATTTTCCTTTTCCATCAAGACTTCATCCTTAGAAATGTTTATACCTAAATATTTGACACTGAACTTAATTGGGATATTATATACAGTTTTTAGGGGGCATTCATGTATGGTAATAATTTCACATTGGCCTATATTAAGCTTTAACCCTCTGGAGTCTAAGGGTATTTTTGGGGCCTGGAGAAGTTTTGTCATGCCCTGACATTTGTGCTTTTTTCATTTTCTTAATAATATCTGAATGGGTAAAGTCTAATCTCACTGTAAACAGCACAAACTGGGCTATAATAATATGTAAAATGCATGTATGTACATGATTGTGTTTTTGAGAAAAAAATATTATGCGTGGTTAGTGAAAAACTAAAAATGTTAAAACACTTGAACAAGGCAAAAAAACACATACATAACATTGGTTCCCGGGACTTTTGAGAACTGGAGCTTGTAGCCTAGAATTGTTTTTTTCTAAATTATGTGAAAATCATCTTGTTTACTCACTTACAGAAAACAATATATTGATTTACATTTTCTAAGACACTTTTTGTTGGTAAAAGTCATATGCGAGTAGGCGTCAACTATCATGAATATCATTGTGATTTACACCTGAGAAGACAAAGGCCTGCATAATGAGCTGCATAATGAGCCATTCGTTCATCTGTGCCATACTTTAATATCCACTTGGGGGAGCAGTTAAACAGTTTATCAGGAACAATCAAAGCTGACTTTCAAACTAATTTTTTGGCATCAATACTCCAGTCACACAATCCTTCAGAAATCCTTTTAACAATCTTATTTTCTACAAAAAAACATTTATTGTTGTTATTATTATCATTATTATTATTATTATTAATGTTGAAAAGTGCTGAGAAATTTTTTTAGGTTTTTTAGGGGGAATAAAATGAAAGAACAGCATTGTTTTTACATTTGTTAGCCTACAGTTATTTATTTGTTACATTTATATTATATCAAGCTTTTGAATGGTATAGTATTGTATAATGTTATTGAAACTTCATAATGTTTCACTTGATTATATATTTAGTCAGGAATTTTAGTTTGGAAAAAGTCTTTGGAAAAAGTCTAACTAGTAAAATGTTTACACGTTATGTGAAAACTAGTACAAGTATATAAAGAAATAAAAAGAGACTTACTCATGTTTATGATCTCTGCTGAATAAAGTGCTTCATTCTTTTTTTTCTGAGGAAATCCATTTCTCAAATCCTCAACCACATCACATCTTTTTGGGGTGAATTATGTCTTATTCCTCTCATCGCGAAGCAAACAGTAAAATAAAAACTTGAAGAATAGTCTGGCTGCTTTTTCTTCTGTTATGGGCGTAACAGAAGAACTTTTTTTATTGAAAAATAAAATGCAATTGGTGATTTCACATTTCATTTTCAATACAGTCTCGAGGCAACACTGCCAATATTAAAATGAAAAGCCAAACGTGAAAAAGAAACTAAACATACAGTTTTTACAAAGCTCTTTATTAACGCTCACGCAATAATAGTGACACAATTCAAATTTAAATGTAAATTTTACTTGTCATTTTAATTCCTCTTTTATTTCACTGTTTTCATTTTCGTTTTCATTTTCAAAGACAACCTGCATGCAAATTATATGTTAATGAAATAAAAGAGGAATTAAAATGACAAGTAAAATGTACATTTAAATTTGAATTGTGTCACTATTATTGCGTGAGCGTTAATAAAGAGCTTTGTAAAAACTGTATGTGTAGTTTCTTTTTCACGTTTGGCTTTTCATTTTAATATTGGCAGTCTTGCCTCGAGACTGTATTGAAAATGAAATGTGAAATCACCAATTGCATTTTATTTTTCAATTTGACAGGTATGTCACCGTGAAAATTAAATCATTTAAATCATTTTGTCACATATTTTGCATACAGTTTTCTGTAATGAAATCGTTAATCTGGTTTTAATTTTAATTTTAATCATTTCATTTATTTATTTAAATTTGGCAGAAAATGCCTTCCATATATTTAAGCCGCGCGCTTCAGTTTGAATCTGAATAGCGCGTTCAGCGCGGGGGCGTGGTCACATTAGATATAATGAAGGGAGACATGAAAAACAGACATCGCGTTGTTTTCATATGGATTACTTTATCACAGAATATAGGTCTTCGGCGGCACTTGTTTAGTTTAAAAGTAGATATGTCAAGCTTTCTATAGATATCTTTCTCATGTCTCTTCGTTGAGTATTCACGGAGTTACAGTTCATTTTAATGACGTGTTTGTAAATAAAGATCAGCGCAGACAAAGGCTGCAGACAGCACACCTTGTTTGTTATCTTTATTTTATAAGTGCACAAAGTTTTGTTGTTGTTATGTCTGTATCCAAAAAAAAGTAGACCCTTTACAGATTCGATTGATGTATTGCTCTTATCTGTACGATTAAAACTGAAAGTGTAATTTAAGTTCTTTTCGGGGTTATCAGGAGAAAATGACTCAAAACGCGTATCCGCGTTAATCGACTTCAGAGGGTTAAAGGTGCCATCTGTCATGTCTGGCAAAAAAATCAAGTCATACTCCACATTCCATACCAGATGGGGGCAGTATGCCTCAATAAAGTGAATTGGTCTACTCTAGAGTAACAAACGAGAAACGGCATAGTCTCTATGCTCCGCCCCTACATTCACAACAACCCTAGAGCATAGCTGAAGTCTATAAGACAGCGGTTCTCAATTGCAGTCCTCGCGCCCCACTGCTCTGCACATTTTGAACATTTCTCTTAGCGCTTCAGACATTTGTTCTATTCGAACATAAGTGCCCTGCGAAGTGGACATCACAGGATATTCAGCCATGATTCCAGTTCGAAGCGAACGTAGCTATATGTTCCAATCAAAGTGCATTGAAGTGTGCAAGACGTGAATTTAAATTGTATTGATTTACAGATGTATATGATGTCACAGTTGTCCATGTTTAAAGACGCTGCACAGCACAAATCAGTGAATGAATGTTTCGATGTGAGGTAAACTTCAACAGATTTCCCCTGCTCAGAGAGTTTTCTAATGAGCTGATTATCTGAATCAGGTGTGTTAACAAAGAGAAACGTGCAAAATATGCAGAGCAGTGGGGCGCGAGGACTGGAATTGAGAACCGCTGCTATAAGAGGACGTTTTGCCTCCAGAGAAAACGCTGGGTGATGTCAAGTGATTTTGAAACATGACATCTTCAAGCTACTCCCCTTCACCTTTACCAGTGAATATGTTCATATTCGTTTTGTTCATATTACATTGAGTTGTATATACACATTATTTGAATTAAATTATTTTGACAGACAGCATTCTGTCAACATCATTGGTCAACATCAGACAGCTGATGTTGACCAAGCTAGTGCCAACCAACGTAACCAGAGCTGCCAACTCTCAAGCATTCACCGTGAGACACACGCAATTGACTCTTTTCACACGCTTTCACGCCACACATCAATTTTCTCACGTACAGAAAAACCACGAAGCAAAGAGGACACGGAAACCAACAGACTAGACAGAGCAGGTTACTTATGATATAAAAAAATGGGTAAGTTATAGCTAGCTAATTATCAAACGCAGCTACGGTTAGCCATCGCTAACATTAGCACGTTTATAGAACAGCCTTCGATACATTTCTTAGTTATGTTATAACTTCCGCAAAAAAAATACACAAACATATAAAACAAACTTCTAGCGAAATACTAACAGCATCTAACTTACCAATCCAAAAGAAATGTTGCAAGTTCGGTGTCGAACCTCATTTCTTTCAGGTCCATCAGTTGTCTCCAGCGATTGAAAGCAGTGCCGATGTTTTCTCTGGTTCGGTTTCTTTTCTTATCGGATTTGATTTGTGATTCCGAACGCTGTTGTTTCCCTGTAGCGGGTGGTGGTCTCTTACCAAGGGCTTAAGTCATCCTTCCGCTCTCTTCCCTGAACTGAAATGAAGTAGTGGGCTGTACTTTCCACATGATTGACATCAGGTATAAGTACGCCCACAAGCCGTGCGAGTTATTCGTGTATTGCAGGTTGGCTGGTGGTTATGTTGCCCGAATACCGCCTCCCATGGCCGAAACTGGTATTACGGCACCTGTCGGGCCGGGGCTAGTAATGCTAATGCTAATTAAGGTTGATATCTCTGCAGCACTATAACTTGACATTTTTTTAATGACATCATCGCCCTTATTTCTTCTCATACTTTTGATGCGTGTAGGTCATTTTTTGGATATTTTTTCCTCAATTTTTGCACATGGCACCTTTAAACCTGAAAATTTGCAAAAATAATTAATTATATCAATTACTTAGGGAATTTGGTTAAGATCTTTTAAGAATACTGTTGTATCGTCAGCCAATTGACTAAGTACAATTTTCTGTCCAAACACATTTAAACTGTCAGCATTTGAGTTTTTAATTAGGAGAGCTAACATCTCTGTAGCCAGAATAAATAATGAGGGTGAGATGAGACAGCCTTGTTTAACTCCTCTCTTGACATCAAATCTGGGTGAAGTACCTGTTGGTAGGGCAACTGAGCTATTTGTATTTGTAGAGAATAATTGAATAATATTACAAAAATTTTCACCAAACCCATATATTTTTAAACATTTGAAAATAAAAGAATGTTCTAACATATAAAATGCTTTATAGAAATCTAAAAATAAAATAACCGCATCATCCTCTGTTTCTTGATTATACTCCAGCAAGTCCAGAACCAATCGAATATTATTATGTATACATCGGCCTTTAATGAATCCAGTTTGTCTCCCCAATAATTTTGGATAAACTGTGTTTTAAGCGGTTATTATATATGTGAGTTAGTCATTTATAGTCATTGTTTAATAAGGTTATAGGTCGCAAATTGTCTAACAATCTGCAATCTTTTCCTGGTTTGGGAATAAGCGTGATAAGGCCTTGTTTCATTGAACTAGGTAAAACCAAAGTTTTAGTCATTTCCTGAAAAGCAGCAAAAAGAAATTCCCTTAATAAGACCCAAAAATGGCGATAAAAATTAGATGTAAAACCGTCTGGGCCAGGTGATTTATCTAATGACAAACACATAACAGCAGAATCAAGCTCTTCAATTGTTAATTTTGAATTGGTCATCTGTATGAGGGACAGATTTTCCAATTTTTTCAAAGAGAGAATTAGGGTCTAAAATTGAAGAGGATGGCGAATATAAATCCTGATAAAATTTGGCGACTTATTTAGCTATTAATTGTGTATTAGAACACTCTGCCCCATTAATAATTAAAATTTTAATAGAATTTCTTTCTTGACATTTATTTCCAGTCTGCAGAAATAAGCGGAGTTTTTCTCCCCTTTTTCCATCCACTTAGCTCTTGATCTAATATATGCCCCTTTAACTTTTCTCATATAGATTTCATCCAACTGTGATTGCAAGAGTAACAATCTTGATCTATCATCCTCCGTTAAACTTAATTTGTTAGAATATTCATTTTATTTCTTTAATAATAGATGTCTCTTTTAAAATATAAGATATTTTAGCTGTTTACTATATGAAATAGATAACTGGCGAAGCTTATATTTAAAGAATTCCCATTTATTTATCCAGGAAACCAAGCTATTATCATTAATAATATTTGAAATAAGTTCTTTGACCAATTTCGTATAACCTTCATTTCCAAGAAGGTTAGAGTGACGTGACATAGTGACGTGACATTCAGCCAAGTATGGTGCCCCATACTCGGAATTCGTGCTCTGCACTTAACACATCCGAAATGCACACACACACAGAGCAGTGAACACACACACACACTGTGAACACACACCCGGAGCAGTGGGTTAAACTTCCAATAACCTTTGTTATGGAAAGGTTTACAGTATTTTTATAATTTATCATCAATTCAATTGAACAGTGATCTGTTAGGGGAGCTGCCAATATATTAGATATAATTTGATAGGGCAAAAAAACTATGAGAAATTAACCAGAAGTAAATTCGGGATTTGCTAGAAGCATCAGGTTTAAACCAAGAAAACTGTCTTAGATAGGGGTTTGATCCATGCCAGGGATCTATTAAACCTTGATTATTACAAACGAGTAATAATAAAGAATTGTAATGATTCACATTATATTTAGTTGGTGACCAATCTAACCACTCATCATACACCATATTAAAGTCACCACCCAATACAATAAAATCAGTAGTATTTTGCTTTCATTTCCTCTAATACCAGTGATATTTCTGAAATTAAATGTTTGTTTTGGGACAAATTATTATAACCATACACATTTCCTAAGACAATGTAACAGTGTTACATTTTTTGAATGCAAAATAACCAATGACCATCCAAACTAGATCTCGATTCATCAAGTTTCCCAGGGAAGTTGTTAAAAAGAAAAGCAACACCCCCTGATCGATTTGTGCCATGAGCAAATAAAATTGGTTCACCCCACTGATTTGACCAAAAAGTACAATCACTGCCACTTGAATGAGTTTCCTGCAAAAGAACGCACTGAGCCTTTTTTTCCTTACAAAACAAAAAGGTTGTGCAGGAACATACAATTGTTCAAGCACGCAAAGCGCAGCAGCCATTTTTCCCGCTCTGCACAGAAGAGAGATCGCTGCTCCTTTAATCTGTTTGTATTCGTTGTGTAATGCCCTGGAGACAGGGCCGCATTAAGACTATAAGGGGCCCCTGGGCTTTAACTCTTGAGGGGCCCTTCCAGGGCTCGACAATAAGGACTGCCCGATTGCCCGAGGCTAGTGTGAATGACGTTCGGGACAGTGGACAGAACGGTCACTTGCCCGATCGGGCCAGTACGAGTATGCATCTCACTTTACAAAAAACACCCATTCTTTGCACGCATACACTACGTGACGTAGTAGGTTAGACTCGTGCACATGATTTAGTCTTAATGCCTCAGAATTTAAATATGCCCCTGTATATATTTCATATTTATATAATTTAATATCTATTTTAACCAATATTACACACAGAGTGCTGTTTTTCTCCACATATTAGCATGATTACACATGTGATTATTTTATTCAGCATACAGTTTAATAAACAAGAATATCAAGTGACTTACATTTTAGACACCAAATCGTCTGTTTCGCTGTATTTCGCCAACGAAAATGGTTCCAAAGTCCACGGAATTGTTTTGCATCTCTGAGCAACACTTCCTGAGTAAATCAGCCTTGACTGAATCGGTTGAATCCTAATAATTTGCTCATTATCAGTGATTCGCTGCCACTTACTGGCGGGTTTAATTTCAGGTTTAAGGTGTCTTCCTTTTTTTTTTAAATAATTCCGCAGTATTTAACGTTTTATATTTTCAACATTGAAAACATTTTTATGCAACTGTAACTGCTCTTGAATGATAAATTTTTAATAAAGTTTAATCTATTCTATAGTTATACATTAGATTACAACTTATTTACCTGAAAATCTCGTTTAAACCTACATGAAAAACTTGAAAAGCACCATTTATTTCATTTATATGTTTGTTCTGTTGTATTTATTCGTGCTATTACTCGTAATTTGATTATTTGTAACTATTTTATTACTTACTGTTTATTTGTCTAACAATATTTAAAATTTAGTAGCTTTTGCTGTCATTAACCTATTGGTTAAATGTAACAAAGACAATGAAACCAATATCTATGCTTATTTTACAGGCCCATTTTATTGTCTTTTACTTTTATTAATTTTTTGTTGTGGGGCCAGTGAAAATTTTGGTGGGGCAAGTACAAATTTTAATCACTGGCCCGACCAGGGTTGAGCCCTGCCTTCATCCATTGGAACTGCATAACTAATCGTTAAAAGTTATGGTTCCACCCCCTTTTACTGTTAGGGCGTTTGTATCTATTACACGTTACCCCACCAGGTGGCAACAAGTGACTGTTAAAAATGCATTTGTCATGGAATCATTCTCAATTTAACTCACTCTTCTTAATCACAAAACCTTTTATTTTACGTGAATAAATGGTATTAAAAACATCCAAATCTATAGGTCTGTCATATAAAATACACAAATATACCCAAGTGAAAAAGTACACTTCCATAATGTACTTAAAGACACCATGAATAGGAACTAAAATGTGCTTTTAATATACTTTTTTTTAATACAGAGACAGTAATAAAAGCATATTTTAGTCAAATTCATGGTGTCTCAAAATACCAGTTGAGTACACTTAGATGTTCTTAAGATTATTGTAGGAAGTACTAAAGAAGAATTTTAGTATATAAAGTAAACAAAAGCAGAGAGTATAAAGTAAACAAAAATATAGAACTTTTATATAAATATAAATATATAAAATATAGAAATATAGAAGAATATTTTTATATATATATTTTTTTTATATACAGTACAGACCAAAAGTTTGGACACACCTTCTCATTCAAAGAGTTTTCTTTATTTTCATGACTATGCAAATTGTAGAGTCACACTGAAGGCATCAAAACTATGAATTAACACATGTGGAATTATATATGGATTTATATATAAATTTGTCCATTTGTCCATTCATTATTTCTAAAGAAACACGAAAATGTATAAAAGGCCCCATTACCTTGTATCTTACGTTGTGGCCCCGTAGAAGCAGTTTTTGTATAAATAGGCTAACGATTGCGTCATAACCTGGGACTCTCTGTCGCACAGTAGAGAATTTACCGTATGGATTGGAGGAGAAGCTTGCAGGCAATCTTTTACTGTCTATAAGGCTATCGGGGGGACGTGGAGGCATGACGTCGAGGGAGAAGCCCATAAAGAGTCCATAAAAGCAACGGGACAAAATTATTCAACAACGTCTGCAAGATTCGGTGGGTGATTCAGATTTCTCTTGACACAGCGATTAGAAGACGTACAGGTTGCTCACGTGACATTTACGTCAAGGAAGTGCGTGCTTCTAATTGACTTCACTTGTCTCCGTTGAATCCAATGGGGTCGCTGTGTCCATTTCTTTTACTGTCTATGGGCCCGAGGCTATTTGCTCCGCCCGGCCCGTTTTAAGCCCTGGCTCGCACTGGCCCGACAGTGGAAATGCGGCTATTGAGTGAGAGGGTTTGACTGACACTTCTCGAGCAGGAATTGCAACGCCGCACATGCATTCAAAGCAAAACGATAAAGCGTAATTTTAAAGGGACATCCAACGAATTATAAAATCCGATTACAATATTTTCCGGCATCATCGGGGCCCTCCCCCAGCCTGGGGCCCTGGGCTTAAGCACAGGTAAGCCCGTGCATTAATGCGGCCCAGCCTGGAGAAGCTTTGCTTGTAAGTTTATCATTAACATTTGTTATTTTATTTAATTTGTGTTTGGATCTTGTTAATATCTATATATATTGAAAGCATGTTTCATGTGCATTATGAGTAAGTTACATTCAAAGGATCGCCATGTGATACAATAATAACTATTGTAATTTAGCGTTGTTAATGTAAAAATTTCAGAACGAGTTTGTGTATTATAAGGTAAGCATTTTTTTTATTCTGCAGTTTCACAAAAAGAATGTAACTGAGATTGAGAGAAACAACTTGATTGCACTCAACAAAGTCAAGTAAAGAGAAAATTTACTTAATCTTCTGAGTCGTCATTGAATCCACTTCTTCATCTCTTTACAATGCTTGACTATCTGTATATGCATGCTCAATGCACACGCATGCAGAGGACAGAATAACGGAGCAGAGGATGGTTTGAAAAAGTTTTTTAAACTCATGCATAGTCTGGTCAACGGTTTCACATATTGATCAATAATATAAAATATTCAAGTGTATGATTATAATTAATAATTTATGTGAGTAGTAGCAAAAATATTTGGGGTGAGCTGTTTGGTGTCTCTGAGACCCCAGCTATAGAACATGATAAAATGCAAATGAGGTGTGACATTCAGTTTCTGTCTGGTGCTGAGGTTATTCTAACATATTCTACTGAATTCCAAATAAGTGTACACGCACACACACAACCAAGGCAATGTAAATTCAAACACTACAGTCATACGAAGCACTGATTTCTTCAAACCAGGTGTCCCGACCTTCTGATACTGCATGACATTCGAAGCTTCAAATGTCATCAATCACAAGCGAAATCATTCGACACAAGCATGGACACAGTGTGTGATACAATAGTGTTTTGAAAACTGCGTTGCAGCATCGGAGCCTCTGTATCAATCGTCCCATCACTAGATTTTAGCACCAACTTGCTGAAAAGGTGTCTGAACACCTTTAGTAGTTGGTTCAGGTGTGTTTAATTAGGGTTGGCACAGTGGGCTCCATTAACAGGTTTGCACACCCCAGGGGCCTGTTCTTTGTACGTCGCTAACTTAGTTAGCTGGATTTGATTGTTGATGATTTGGTTAATCTTGGATTATTTTGGTTCTTCGAAGCTCATCCTGGACTTGCTGTCATCGCAACAGGTCCATAACCTGGGGAGCAGGCTTATTTCATGTAAACAGGATTAGATTGCATCCTTTTAAGATTAAAATTAAAATAATTATTAAATAATTAAAAAATTCTGTTTGAAGAACCAAATTAGCCAGAGATTAGTTACCTTGATGAGAAGATCTGGCATCTTTCAAATCATCTCAGATGCCTTAAGCAAGGTACGAAGAATGGGCCCCTGGTATAAACACAAGGCGACATTTAATTACCTACATTACAAAATATAATAAATGTAACATTACCCAACATTGGTTAGGTACACTGGCTGCATAAAAATACATAAAATTATGATTAACTGCATGAAAAATGTGAATATAAATTCAGAGTCATCAGCAGAACTAAAGGGGTTAAAAAAAAAATAACAAGCCCCATGAACCTTCGCGCATCCATGTGACCCTTGAGTTGGTGATGTGCGCGCAAAGTTGAAGAGAACACCCGCTGTTTGATGCAGGCATTGTGTTTGGAGTATACAGCAATTGAAAAAAAAAATGCTTTGTCTGGATTGAGATGATTTTTGGGGTAGTTGATAAAGATGAAATGGAGTCAGATGACTGGAATCTAATAGGTAGTAGGAAAGGACAATAAAAGAGAAAGAGTGGACGAAATGAAGGGATTTGGGTAGATAGCCAACCCATTAAAAGGGGATTCGAAGGATCAGATCAGATGAAGATGACATGGTTGTACGTAAAAAAGATTGGAGGAATATAAAGAGGAATATAAAGAGATGAATATAAAGTAATTCTTAAATTTTGAAAGGAAGATGAACATGTTAGTCTAAGTATAATAGCATTGTCTAGAGAGCTGAAGAAAAAGTTAGGAGAAGTGGATACGGCTAAGATTTTGAGAGATGAAAGCCTGTTTGTCACATGTAAAACGGAAGAACCAAACAAAATAATGCAAACGTTATGTAGAATTCAAATGATGGGGATTACATTGGTATTTGAATGGGTGCCTGCACATATTGGTATTCAAGGAAATGAAATTGCATATAAAGAAGCAAGAGAAGCAGTTAAAAACAACAACATTAAATTACTTGTTAATCTAAGAATGAAATCAAGAGTATTATTAAGAAAAGACTGAAGGAAAGGTGGTCAAAACTTTGGGATAAGGAGAAAATAAGGTAGGTGGTTTTACAGAATTCAAAGGAAAGTGGGAGAGATGAGAAGTGCAGGGAAAAACAGGAGAGAGAGTAATATCGAGGATGAGATTTGGACACACAAGATAAAATAATATACCTTTTAAAATGGATAAACATGATACGGGAAGGTGTGACTCTTGTGGACAAGAAGAAACAGTGGAACATGTTATAATGTACTATCAAAAATTGAAAGAAGGAGCATAATGCGAATATTAGAAAAGAAAAATGCAATTTACACAGAGATATTTTACAAGATAAATAATTTCAATAAAGGAATGCATGCTATAATGCTGTAGTTTCATTTTTTATACTCGTTGTGGGAGAGAATATATATATATGTGGTGGGAAAGGGATCGTCATTTTGATCCCTACTCCATACCAGTTGGTGGCGGAAATACACCATTTTGTTGTTTGTCAACCGCCAATAAAATTTCACGAAGAAGAAGAATACTCACTTCCGGCTGCGGCTTGCTAGGTGTTGCTAGCTGTAGCGAGTGTCGGTTGCCAGGGTGAGGTTAGATCACTCCTCTTTGCAAGAGAGATAAACTCACGTAGTATCTCTCTTAAACACATCTATCATATCTAGACACAGACAACGACTATCAGGGAGGAGTGCCATCACAACGGGTGAGTTTGCGGAGCAAAACTACGCAGAAGATCATGTGAATGAGAAAAACATTTACAGCCAACCCAAGAGATTTAAATGAAAACACATTTCAGATTAATAATGATAAATAATTAAAAATGACTTAACTCTAATGGCTTATTTAACGTCTTTGTGTTGCAATACTAATAAATACTCCTGAGGGTTGTCATATAATGCTGTTAATGTTTAACGTTAAATGCAGTCTCGAGACACTTGTAAATTCATGTTTCTATTAACGTTAACATTTTATGCTTGTATATAGGTTGACTTTCTACCCCCATATTAATGCACACGTGTTCAGCTTATTGAGTGACCTTGAGAAGCATCTTAACTCCATGTGTCATCTGTAGATCCACTAATGCTTCTTAAACCAGATTACTGACAGATCTGTTTTGTGAAACTTTATTTTCCCCATATGGTACGCTATTCAACGCTTGGTCTCAAGAATTTGTGCATAATAATGTGTTGGGATTTAAAGTAGTGCAGTGGTGATAGATGTGTGTTTTATGTGTGCTTTTTATATATATTTAGATATATTGGATTTAATTGGTGGTATCATATCACGATTAACAATTTTAGCTCAGTCCTTTGTCATGTTGTTTTTACTATTTTGAATTACAGCCAAACTAATTTCATTGTTATAAAGGCAGATATTTAGGCCAAAGAGGGCGAAGATAAAAATTTGCATGATTTTTTTTTTAATAACAAAGAGAAAAGGATGATAAAGATACACATTACAACTACACATAATATAATAACAAACAGTGCTTTATTTTCAGGTACAATAGGTGCATTTAGCAGGAGCTAGGGCTGTCACTTTTTATTCGATATTCGAATATGCTTTCGAACATGACGTGAAATATCCGTAATCGAACTATAAATAAAATATCCGTTTTTTAAAATGCCATGTGTAGTATGTTTTTTACAGTCTATGAATATACCGTTTGTTTTTTATTTTATTCTTTGCCATCTTATCCAGTTGAGGGCACTCTAGACGTATTGTAGCGTAGGCCCATGACCAAATCAAGCAAATAATAGCTAGCCAGGCACGTCTGTGCGCTCAGAACGTGTGTTCTCCACCGCGGGGAACATTGTAAATAAACCAGTTGATAGACTGGTGTTTCTTGCAAACAATATTAAAAAATGAATTAGGCTAGGCTATATGCCTTACTCCTGCTGCTGTTTAAGTTGTCACGTTATTGTTTGTGCCTGTTCTGAATCGTTTTTTTTTTTTCTTTTTTTTTTCATTTAGCCTAATGTTGTGGGATATGCATAGTGGCACTTCATAACAGTGGCGGATGCAGAACGTGACAGATGGGTGGGCCTAGATTAAGTCGAGGTGGGCCTGAATTTATGGGTGTTCCGAAATCAAGGCTGGGTTTCCCGATAACGGTTGTTTCTTAGCGCGAAGACTCTAAAGGGGGCCACACACCGGACGCGCAGCTCAGCGCCGCGCCGCGCCACGTCTAGGACAACGCTCACCTGAAAATCCGATAACATCAGCAATTTTCTGATTTCTGTAAATAAATATAAAACTAAATGTATATTGCAGCACATGGTAAAGTCCGTATATACATTAACTACGATTTGAGACACATAAATGTAAACACGGTCCTGAGCCGTTGCTGGGCATTATATTATATATTTATTTACAGAAATCAGAAAATTGCTGATGTTATCGGATTTTCAGGTGAGCGTTGTCCTAGACGTGGCGCGGCGCGGCGCTGAGCTGCGCGTCCGGTGTGTGGCCCTCTTTAGGAAGCTGATATATCTTCTTATGTGCGATGTTACCGGGTGCTGTCCGTGGCGATGGTGCTGAATTGGTTGATATCGATGGCTCGAGAATCAATTATTCTCTCGTGCAGGGGCTTTTTATGTAAGAAAGCGGTGTTCTTTATAAAAGAAGCGCTTCAGAAATAGTTGAAATTTCATTTATTAGGACTCATGGGATATTATAAAAAATAATCCAAACTATAATAGCCTAGCCTACATATTTTTAAATTGTATCATATATTGCTGCCATAATAACCCAATAAACCCAATTTGTATGTGCTTTCGTCTCTTTCCCATTTTTGTTCGCTGAGGTGGAGCTGCGATTAAATTTTGTTCTTGTAAATACTTTACAGCATTTCAATAATAATAAAAGTGTACATCTTACGTATGGTGCTCGGCAGTGATCAAAAAGGATTTTAACAGTGTATTTTGAATTTCTTCTTGTAAACTCAGAGATGTGGATTCAGACGGCAATTAAATCACCACACGACCTGTTTGTCAAAAAACAGTAGGTACTAATTTGGACAGGGATTTTTATTGCGGGTTGGGTGAGAAAAGACACTGATATTATGGATTCGGACGGCACTAAAATCACCGACTTACTGCTGTAAATGTTTAAAATACCGTATGAGCCCATGAGAAACAATATTAGCGTCTGAATAGGACTTGACTGACAGTAGCCTATGCTTTCACTGACCTTTAAAAGCGCTTTTTAATTAAATTAAATTAATTAAATGTTAATTAAATTTGTTTTTATTAATTAATTAATAATTCCCATTTTTTTTTGTTGTGGTGAAGCTGCAATGAAATATTGTTCTTGTAAATACTTTCCAGCATTTCAGTAAAAAAAAAAAAAAGTGTAGCCTAAATAAGAAGGTTTCGGGAAACGCTGAAACCTTGAGTCCTCTGACGTTACAAGGTGCTGTAGCCATTAAAGAAAACGTATTTAGGTTAATATATATGTTCAATATTATAATATACGTTTTTATTTATTTAATCTATGGTTATGAAAAGTGAACACTGAACAGCATTATAAGAGGCGCAATATGACATGGTCAGACATGATTATGACCACTTCATAGGTTTGTTTTGTAGAAAGACTTTCTTTAAAGTGAATTTCGTTTTGTATAAATTGTATCTTAATTTTAATCAATTTTTCATCAACCAATTGCAGATATAAAAACAAGCAAATATAACAGACAATAATCATGGAGGCGCCTGCGCGGTCACTTGCATTGCACGTTAACTGGAGCGCATCTCATCCTAACTTAACGAAACTCAGTGTATGCCTCACACAGACATGAGAAATACATCAAATGCACAAAGCTTGAAATGTCTTTAAACGAAATAATTCAAAACGAAAAAAAAAATTAAGGTTATAACATGGTGTTATTCAAAAAACGTTTTCCACTTGTCTAGTTCAGGGTGCTTGCAAGAAAAGTTCTCAAAGTGATTATAGCTGAAAGCTGCTCGGGAATTCTTTTCTCATTAGAATCATACTGTAACGCAATGAAACATTCAAACTGCTTTATAATGGTAAAAAAAAATGTTTATTAGCCTACTTATTTTGTAATTTAAATTTAATCTACTGTCAAAACTGAGCTAAATACATAAGCCTATATAACATAGGCTATGGCTACCGAGCCAGGAACATATAATTCACAAAAAGGCAACATTGTGATAGTGCATAGGGAAGATCAATTAGAGAGCACGTAGCTCTAACAAAATAACAAAAAAACAACCACAACATAACACTCTATTCATTGAACATTTAAAGTAATGACATGTTAACTGAACGAATATTTAGGCCCTGAACAAGAGGCTGAGGTCAACCCCCACTACACGTTTAGCTTTCTAAAAAAGCAACATTATTTGAGCTCAGAGGCTCAAAGTAGCCTACTTAATAGTCTCATCCTGCTATCAAGCCACGGCCTACATGTAAAGAAAACCATGGCCTATACCTTACCCGGCTACACAAGGCGGAGTCGCCTGGGTTTTGAATTAAAGATGCTTATGATCTCGTCATAATCCAGTGTTTCTGTCAGTTCTCTTTCAAAGGATAACAGGGTCAAATTGTTCAAGCGTTCAGTCACCATTGATGCTCTCAAGCGAGTGTTGATCCTGTGAGTAGCGGAGAAAAGTCTTTCAACACTGCAGGACGTCATGGGTAGTGTGATGATGGCCCTTAACAGACGGTTCATTCCGGGGAAAATATCAGCAGCGCAGGCATCCAACAATTCAATTAGTGAGGGCATTTTGTCTTTGTCAGCTTTGCCCTTGATGAATTGGGTAAAAAAGGCAAATTCCGCATCACAGACTGTTATCCCATACAAGCTGCAAGGAGATTTGATCAGTTCTTGTGTGCCAAAAGTGGTGGATCCTGGGATGAGGGCAGCTGAAGCTCGCATTATTCCGTAGGTGTCGTCTTTAAATCGGCTGTTCAATTCAGCCATCTCGTTATCCAGAATACAGTTCCAGAGTGCTCTCAGATCACCATTATTTTTGATAGCGGATGTTTTTCCCAATGTTGTGGTGACAATAGACTGACTAAACTTTGCAGGCAGCTTTCGCTCACGAGACATTATCAGATCCCAGCATGCTATCTCGTATTTATCCATCAACTCCTCTGTCAATCTGAGAACTTTGTCAAAGTCACCATCTGAATCATCTCGAAAAGTGGCAAGGGTGGCTTTCAATGTTTCAATTAAGGAGATGCAGTCTGTCACGCAGATTGCTGGACTTTGCAGCCCCTTTGTGGCAAAATCGCTGCACTGAAACAACTTGCAAAACACAACAAGCATGAAAATGAACTTTTTTGTTTGCATCTGTTGTAATAGGTTATCTGCATCTAGTTTTGTCTGTCCACTTGTCTCAGAATACTCAGCAAGAGTCTCAAGTAACACGTCTAGCATTTCTAAAACTTTATGAACAGATCCTGATTTAGAGCTCCACCTGGTGTCACATGACCTTTCCAGTTCCTTACATGGGCGTTCTGGATGCATTTCCTTCTGAAGTTCCACAAACCGAGCGTGCCTCTGGGCCCCAGTGAAGAAGTTGTGTATCTGATTGATGACAGTGAAAAAAGTACTGACGTGTCCAGATGATTCCGCAGCAGCACAAAGCACTAAATTCAGTCTGTGGGAATTACAGTGTACATACACAGCTTTGGGAAATGTCTCTTTCAATATAGATTGAACGCCTCCTCTGTGCCCAGACATGACCGATGCCCCATCAAAACAGAACCCGACACAGAGAGAAGGGTCCAAACCAAGTGGTTCTAGAATTTCAAGGATCCTCTGCGATATTCCTTGAGCAGACAGGTCAGCTGTTTTGACAAAGCCCAGCGCTCGTTCTTTGATTGTCCCACTATGGATAAATCGAACACAGACAGCAACTAGCTCGCGTTTCGAAACATCTTTAAACTCATCTGCAAGTATGGCAAAATATGTGGGCCTAGGCTGTTCTTGCATCTCCGTTTTTATCTTCCTGAGTAGAAGTGAAGCGGCAGCCTCAAGCAGCTCGTCCTGAATGTGGTGGGACATGAGTATAGCATTTCGTGGCAGTTCAACAAGTTTTTTTTTTATTTCTGGGTCGTACTTCGATATAAACTCGAATAGCTCCAAAAAATTCCCCTTGTTTAACGCTTCCTGAGTTTCCCGGTGCCCTCTCAGGGGTATCTCCATTTTGGCACACTGCATGACAACATCCAGCACAACTTTGACGTGCTGTCGATTACGTTCAATGAACGAAATGGAATCTCCGTGCATCTGATTTAATACAGTACCGCTGCCTTGTTGCGCATGACTTTGTTTGTAGGAGAGTAATTTTACAAGTGCAGAAGCATGTAGCTTGCTAGACTGATGCTTCTCACAGACCTGGCCGATACGTTTCCAATTTTTGAAACCCTCTTTAGTAAAAGTCCCCTCAGTGTGCTGTTCAGGAAAATGCCGACAGGCTTTACAAAAAATCAGGTCTTTCGACTGGCTATATTCAATCCAGTTGAACCTTTCATACCACTTGGCGTTGAAGCTTCGATATTTCCCATCAATTATGGTACTCGGGAATGCCTGTAGATGAGGTTGGGTAGCAGGTTCCCCCAGAGCTGACAGATCCGACGGTGCAATTAAGTGTAGCAGTGATCGTCGATTAGCCATAGGCAGATCTGCTTGCCGGTTAGCATCAGTGGAGGTCGTCGGTTCGGAGTTAATCTCCGCTCCATTCTCAGAGCCAGTGGTTGTTCCATTACGATCCACAGATTGGTCCTCCAAATAATTATTAATCTCAATACGAGGTTTTTTAAAAAAATGAGTGAGAGTAACTTGTTTGGCCATACTGAGAAAAATCAAGATACCGTACACTTCTAGCGAACGTTATAACCGTTGGTTGTTCGCGTCATAGATGGTTCGCGCCAGATTACAATAGAGCGCGCTACGATGTTGCATTGACCAATGAAAACAAGTCACCAACACACTTAAATATTAAATAGTTATCAGGCTTACTTATAATTTTACTGTTTTAACATAACATGTTATAGATGAAATACACCACATAAAGTAGTATCCATATTTAACAATACAGAGTAGTATTTTATTTATTTTTTTATTTCTGATTGGGCGGGCCAGCTGTCAATGTGGGCGGGCCCAGGCCCGTCCAGGCCCGCCCACAGCTCCGCGCCTGCTTCATAAGAATTGATATTCTAAATTGATAACCTGCTGTTTCAAACATTAAGTAAAAAAAATAATCCAGATAGTCCTGTTTATGACTCACTGTTAAACATTTGTGATTGAATCTCCAGGGAAGTCGTGGCCTAATGGTTAGAGAGTCGGACTCCCAATCGAAAGGTTGTGAGTTCGAGTCCCGGGCCGGCAGGAATTGTGGGTGGGGGGAGTGCATGTACAGTTCTCTCTCCACCTTCAATACCACGACTTAGGTGCCCTTGAGCAAGGCATCGAACCCCCAACTGCTCCCCGGGCGCCGCAGCATAAATGGCTGCCCACTGCTCCGGGTGTGTGCTCACAGTGTGTGTTCACTGCTCTGTGTGTGTGCATTTCGGATGGGTTAAATGCAGAGCACAAATTCTGAGTATGGGTCACCATACTTGGCTGAATGTCACTTCACTTTCACTTTCACTTTCATTAGGGGCCGTTCACATATCGCGTCTTTTGCGCGCTCATGTTCGTTATTTCCAACGTAGGTGCGCAGTATATTGGAATACATTGCATGATATTCGATATCCGTTCGAATTTGATTTTTCTCAAAAGTGACAGCCCTAGCTGGAGCATTCAAGAAATTGAATGAACAAATATAAAAATAAATAGGGTGCACAATAAATATCGGCTGATAATTAATAATTAATGCACATCTCATCAGTAAAGCCAGTTCTCTAATCAGCTGTCATTTCCATCAGGTGCATGATTTCCCATAGAGCAGCTGTTACTACACAGAGCCTTTGTTAACTGACAAGCTGCACAAATCAGTGGTGATAATGAATGTGGATTTGTGTAGCTTGTCAGTTAACAACAGTTAAACTGATTCCTAAAACAACTGTATTAAATCTCTTCAGTCAAGAGCAGTGAGTGTTTTTTTTTCTTTGTGTTTTGTTGTTTTATAAACAGTAAATAAATAGTTCCCTCAAAGCTGTCTGTCAATTCTGTCATAGTGTTTTAGATTTTATACCACCATTTACTCAATCAAAATGGTTTTAAACCTGAGTTTCTTTCTTCTTCTGAACATAACTGCTATTTTGAGGAACGTGGAAAACCAAACAAGTATTTTTTTGCTACTATCAAATTAAATGTGGACCAGCAACTGTTTGGTTACCCACATTCTTTAAAATATATTATTTTGGGTTCAGCACAAGAAATAAATTAATACGGGTTTGGGACAATGTGACCGTGAGTAAATAATGACAGAAAATAAAATTTCAGGGTGATCCATCCCTTGACAGTAGGCTGCATGTTTAATAGGCCTACTGTCCCTTTAAGACCTGCACGCAGCTAATATACAGGCACTTATATGTTTTTCTCTCAGCTGTTTACTTTCCTTTTAGACATAACCAACTTGAGACTACATGTAAACCTTTTGTGTTTTGATAGTATTAGTGCAAAGATATTTTAGTTCAATAACCAGGCACTGTTTGACAGGCTTTAGCGCGCGCTTTGTGTGTATGTGGCGTTCAGAAATAGCACAGGTCATACCAGCGCGCGAATGAAACATTTAAAAGCACAAGCAAATAATGACAGAGTAACTCTTCCGCTGAGTTAATACTGCTGTGAATGCGTGTGGCGTTGTACAGTATATGATGAAGGCGCCAGAACTGCAGCTGATTGAATGTGTGCTGTAGCACAATACTATGATATTTCTTCAAAAGCAGATCGTGAAGACATTTTTATTGTCCACGATCAAAAATCGTCATATCGCACATCCCTAAAGTATGGTGACACAAAATAAAACATGGTGATTTTCTAAGCGGATAAAAAAATTATAACTATAAAGTGGAAGTCATGTCATTTTGCCAAGTAATGGTAACCAATACTCTGAATTGGTGCTCTGCATTTAACTCATCCAAATGCACATACACAGCAGTGAGTAGGGAACACACCACAGAGCTGTTGTTAACTGAGAAGATGCGCAAATAAACGCTGACAATGAACGTGGATTTGCGCATCTTCTCAGTTAACAATGGCTCTGTGTAGTAACAGCTGCTCTATGTGAAATCACGCACCTGATGGAATTTACCGCTGATTAGAAAACCGGCTTTACTGACGAGATGCGCATAACGATCAGCCGATCGTGATCGGAGCAGCCCTAACAACTAGCCTAAGGCCTAGTCCACACGGACATGGGTATTTTTATAACCGGAGTTTTTCCTCCTGCGTTTAAAAAAAAAAATCCCGTCCACATGAAAAGCAAAAACATGCTATCAAGCGCTGTCAAGAGCATGCCACACCAGCAGGCGGCGATATAACCCAAAGATATAACCCAAATTGTAAAGTCACCTTGGCCAATCAGAAGCAGTCAGCGGCGCACAATCTGACGTCAAACACAGCGGATAACGGCGCACACTCTGACGTCGCAAGGCAAAAACCCCAGTTATACTGTCCACACGACAACACTGCAACCGGCGTTTCTGAAAATGCTCACCCTGGCCGTAGTTTTCAAAAATGTTCGGTTTCTGAAACTGCGTTTTCGTGTGGAAGAAAGGCCGAACCGCGTAAAAAAAGTCACGGTTATAAAAATACCCATGTCCGTGTGGACAGGGCCTAAGTTTGCTTTTTTATAATTTTTTTTATTTTATTTTTTAAATGCATAGAATGCAATGCATACATCAAAAATAAACATTTAATTATTACCCATTGTTTCTCTGTCTGTACCTGTACTGTGAACAATGACAATAAAGTTGACAGATGAATTAAGTGCATTTAAGTGCCATTCATATGGGGTTTTAAATAAAGCATTTTCTGAGATGCACATTAAACACATAAAACATTAATTTATCTTTTAATTATTGAAAATTAACTTTACTTTTTGGTAAACAAAGGGGATTTACTATTAAAAAGAGAACATAAAAGAAATGTTGTGTGATTTAAACCTAAAAAAAATAATGTTTGATTTTTTTTTTTTAGTAGTAGTAGGCTATGTACATTCTGCTGAACAATAGTCTTTAACCGGACTTTTATTTTGACGGGTTGACTGACGTACCTTTACAGTTCTGTGTATGTGATGTGACGCTAGTTTTACTCAAACGGTCAAATGCTCATGAAGTGACTGTCAGAGCAGTTCTGGAGATGTTGTTCATGTGTTCACATCCTTATTTAGTGAGATAGCAGACGCTGAAATTACCGCGAGAGTAACGCGCGCTTCATTGTGTTTGATAAAGGAAGACGCGCTTCTGCTCCATCCATTAACAGTGACAAGCAGAACATGCAGGATTCATATTTAAATAGACTGTAAATTCAGTTTTTATGACTGGATTCCGCGATTCCCTCCGTGTTTTCTGCATCGCGGAAATCATACGCCCTAGTTGTGGTCTGCCAGCTCTCTTGCAATGGACACACGCCACGACGTTCTCTTTACGTTTGCCCGCGCCCTCAAATCAAAACACTGCTGACTCCTTGCAGTATGCGATTTCACACGCAGCGCTTGTGTCTCCTTCCGCTTTGTGGGTGACGTAAACGCTTTGTGTCACATTAAAAAAATCATTGCGAAAGAACCTGACGTGAGATTTAAAATAAATAAAAAGAGGCTTCGAGGCAGAGTTACTCGAGGAATCGTTTCAGCCCTAATATATATATATATATATATATATATATATATATATATATATATATATATATATATATATAATGTATGTATGTATGTATATGTGTGTTTGTGTGTTGTCGCCAAAAACGTCATACTCCACATTCCACTCCAGTAGGTGGCGAAAATGCACAGTTTGCCAACCGCCATTAAAGGTCCCATGACATGGATTATTTCCTTTTCTTTAAATGCTTTTTAATGTTTCCTTAGGTGTACTTATATTGTTAGTATGATTTTTAAATTTAAAATTTAGAAATAAAAAGCATTTTTATATCCTGATATTAGCCCTCTGGCTTGAATGCTCTGTTTGAAGGGGCGTGTCTGCTGTGAGACTCCGAGTAAACGACAACTGTTGTGATTGGCTGACATCTTTGCATTTGAAATGCGTATTACATGTGGAACCCCTCTCAAATATATATATATATATATATATACTATTACAGCTGTCAAGATTAACGAATCGTGGATTTGTTGATTATATAATTATTTTTTTCGATCTTTTCCCATCACAGGAAAGGCTGCAGTGATGAGCATTGAGTAGACAGAGTCTGTTTATCGCGTGAATGCAGTGATCTTGTCATTATTGCAACACGTTTTCTCTCACAAAATACTTTCACCACAACTAACAGCAAACACATGAATGCACCACATGAATACAGTAAGAGTTTTGTTGTGCAGCATAAGAGCGTCATTCATTGTAACGGCAGTTTGGGCAAGTGTGCAGATATACTGCGATGTGTGAGAGCTCCGAAAAAAAGGGAGCGTTCTTTGATCGCTCTCTGTAGTTAAATCAATTTAAATAACAGATTTGTTTCATGCTACTAAGAGAAACAACGTGAAGTTGATCGTTTACTCACTGGCTTGATTCACTGATGCATAAACCGTATTAAATGATTTAGAAAGAAAGTCTATGTGAACTTTAGTGATGTCCAATTCGTGAATGAATCGTTCAATTTAACCGGTTCTTCTTAGTGAACCGGTTGAACCAGTTCACCAAATCGAACTGAATCGTTTGAAACGGTTCACGTCTCCATTACGCATTAATCCACAAATTACTTAAGCTGTTAACTTTTTTTAACGTGACTGACACTCCCTCCGAGTCAGAATAAACCAATATCCCGGAGTAATTCATTTACTCAAACAGTACACTGACTGAACTGCTGTGAAGAGAGAACTGAAGATGAACACCGAGGCGAGCCAGAATGCGAATGAACACGCCCACTGCTGAGCAGTTCTCATTCTCGAGTCAAGAACTGGTTGCATCGGTTTTCGGATCACCAGTACACTGAACCGAGAATCGTTTCTGTCGGACGCGTCTGATTTGAGAACCGATGAGCTGATTCTCGTTCTCGAGTCAAGAACCGGTTGTATCGGTTTTCGGATCACCAGTACACTGAACTGAAAACCGTTTCTTTCGGACGCATCCGATTTGAGAACCGATGAACTGATGATACTGCGTATGCGTATAATTTTTTAAAGTATTTTGTTAAACATAGGAAAGTGTGCTAAAATAACTATTTTATTTTGCTTTTTTTATTATTATTATTATTTTTTTTAAGATGAATGTTTCAATTTGTATATTGTAGATAATGTATAGGCCAAAGGGGTTTTCAGGGAAGTTGGACAATAATTAAGACTCAATGTTTAATAGGAATAAGGGATGATTTATGTAATATCTGTCACAGGGCGTCTGAACTGAACTGGTTCTTTTGGTGATTGATTCTGAACTGATTCTGTGCTAATGTCATGAGCGCGGCTTGGATGAAGGGCAATCTGGCGAAACTTAAGTTAATTTAATAACAAATACATCAAAATGGATTATGTATATTACGTGGATCATGGTTTCTGCGCTGATGACACCTAATTTATTTACTTTATATCTTCAAGACTTAAATCCTCGTATGCACATTATTGCTGTTACTGTATTTGGGTGCGTTGTTGCAAAACTCAAATGTAAATTTTTCATGATTATGAGGTTTTTAACTGACTAAAGTTATGATTACTGACTTATAAATAAAAAAATGTATATATATTGCCAATGACGTCATTACGTCGAGCGTAAAAGAACCGCTGAACCGTTTTTTTTCAACCGGTTCATTGAATCGAACCGTCCGAAAGAACTGTTTCGCGGAAAAGAATTGAACTTCCCATCACTAGTGAACTTGAATGATTAGCTACACATCAGAAATCACTGATCACAGATCAGGCATTAATGAACACTGTTACTCACTGTTTGTGGCGGTGCTGTCGAAGCCATATCATAAAAGTCTGTTTGTAACGCCTTTGCTGACATTGCGACTGAATTATATGTAAATATTTCTGCGGGCAAAGCAGAGAAAGGGGAGGTAACATTTCTCCTTACAACGTCACAAAGAGGAGATTCCAGATCAGCCCGTTTGAGCTTCCATTTTCTCAAAGGCAGAGAAAGATAGCAAAATCTCGATTTACACCGATTAAAAATTCTAGAAACTTGGGGACCATATACAGGCTAGGGAAATCATTTTAATGTTAAAAAACCTCAGAAAGTGACATTTTCATGTCATAGGACCTTTAAGAAGGAAAAGAAAAAAGAAGAAGAAAAACATAGTGGAATATGGTAGTGTTGCACGGTGCACCGATACTTCAAAAGTATCGCGATTTTCGGAAATTAAAAACGTCACGATTCCTAAATTTATTAGTATCGACTGCATTCCAGATTAGTAAGAGACGTATTCCATGTTGGTGTGTGCAACGCACGCTTCCAGTGCCTCCTAGTGTTGTCACGGTACCAAAATTTCAGTATTCGGTACCGATACTAGTGAAAATCCGCGGTTCTCGGTACCAATTTCGGTACCAAAGCAAAACACAAAAATATGCTAATTAAAAAAAAAAAAAAACTTTTCATCACTAAAAATAAAACCAATGCCATTCTTTATACTTATTTACAATTGTGTTTAAAGTTCTTCTACAAGTAATATAATTATGAAAAACAGTAAACAAGTTTCACCCAAATTTAATTTGTCTTTTAATTTATGAAATTTAAACACATTTTATTTTTTGGTAAATAAAGGAGATTTGCTATTAAAATTTAAACATGGAAGAAATATTGTGTGATTATTTTTTAATTAACAGTAGTAGCAGTATCACATACATTTTACAAAATAATAGTAATATTTCTAGCACAATGCCTTTATGTAAAAATGAATTTGTAATGAATGCATATTTTTCATTTATCTGAACTTAAGACTGGTGGTGATGCTTAAGATATTTTTGTTCATTGAGGGTTTCTGTAAAAAAAAAAAAGTCATAGATCATAATAATTATTATTAAAAGTCTATAATACTACTAATTCTACTACCATACTAACAATATACAATGCACTATGGATTGATGAGCTGCTGGTTCATGAATATTAATCACGTTGTCTGCGTTCGGTCGAACTGATTTGCTGAAATCAAAACAGGGACGGTAATAGATGAGCGCCAGCCAATGAAATTGCCATTTGCGCATTAGTTCCGCCCACTACCGGAGAAACCGGCATATCTTCTGCTTGTTCAAAAATATGAATAATTCTAAATGAACTCCATTATTTTGACAGGAGAAGACAACAAAGAATATAGTTTACATGTAGCATGTCGATTCAGCGTGGTAAGACTCTCGCTCTCTCTCTTTGCATGTGTGAGAAACAGAGCTATCAGCAAAGCGACGGCGAGTCGTGCTCCTTCACACAGAGTTTACAGTTCGGCAAATACCATAGACCGTAAAAAAGGCAAATACAGGTGTTCTGTGCGTCCATTGAGATGAATTGAAAAGTACAGATCGCTTGATGGAGAGAGAACTCTGAAGCGCTCCGTGTTCAGCGAGTGAAAATATATCTACGCCAATCTTATAATAGCCTCGAACACAGACACACTGGCGAGTAAAATCTAAGAATTTATTAGCCAATGGCTAACAATAGACATAATTTAGTCGCCCTGAGTAAAATTTATTCACATATGCGAGTGATTTACTCGCAATGTAGAGGCTGTTTTGACGGTTTTCCGTGAATACCTTTAAATTGACACTTGTTTTACTCAAATGAAATGGTAAAATGCTTGTGAAGTGACTCAGAACAGTTCTGGTGATGTTGTTTGTGTATTTGTGTCCTCATTATTGCAAGCGTCATGTGCTTCAGTCTATGTAGTAAACAAACCATTCATTCATTCACACAGAGACATGCACGCAGAACATGCAGGATGCAGATTTCAACCAACTTTTGCGGGTTAACATTTACAGATACTGGTCCATATGGAGATTTGATTTGATTAATTTATGCTAACTTTGACAAATTCCGTGACTGTACATATTAAAATGTAAGTTTCTTTTTCATGACTGGATTTTGAGATTCCGTCCGCGTTTTCTGCTTCGCGGAAATCATAGAGCTGTATGCATCCAGAACTGGGTTTGAACGGGTCCTCAGTACTACCGGTACTTACAGAAACCTGGTACCGTGACATTTTCATTTTTTTTTAGTACCGACTTGGTACCGGAGTACCGGGTCTTTTGACAACACTAGTGCCTCCCTATGGACGTCTGTGTTTCTGTCCTCACGCAAGCAGCAAAAAAGCACTACAGCGAGATGGCTGCATTAGTGGCTTTATTAAACTGATTTGGCTTTACTAAAATGTGTGCTTGATCGCATTAAATAGTTTAAATAAGTTGTTCAGATGAACAAAACACGAGGTTTTCTTGCATAATTAACATTTTAATTGTTTGGTCAGACAGTTCATATATAATATTCACATTAATCGGGGATTAAATGTGGAGTTATGTTCTGTATGCTAAATATGAAAACGAGCGTATCTGCACAGCACCTATAACTGCGCTTTGTTATCTGCTGATTGCTTATCGAGATTTACATGCTTGGCTCACTGACCCTGTATACTCATTCAGAATCAATTCATTCATAAACGAGATGTATCAGTTCATTCAACTCGTCCATGAATGAGAAGATCTCTCGATCTCGATCTGGGTTCACTACATTCAACAAATCACATGCTCCGTCACATCTTGAGTAACTCTTTGACAGGTTGAAACAGTTCACAGAGCTGTTCACGAGCTGTGCACACGCTGCTAATAGCGCCAAGCTTGCGCTGCTGTGGAGGGAGGAACTTCAGTGAATGAGAAATAGGAATCAGTGGATTACCTGAACGAGAACGATTCGTTCATGGACGAACCATCACTAGTGTAATTTCATATAGCCTATATTAAATATTTGGAATATATATTTTCATATTTTATTAGGTTCTTTGATAAGGTTACAATACGAAGGTCTAAGTAGCAACGTATCTTCCGTGATGTCCCAGATGCGCGGGTCGCGGTGGGTAAAGAAATTTTACTTTATTTGCGGGCTGGGGTGGGCCAAATAATTTCATAAAAGCGGGACCCACGCGTTGGAAAAAAACCGGACCCGCGCATCTCTAGGCTGCATGTGCGAGCATGAGTGATACTGTGGCCGTCGGTCCACGACTGGTAGAAAAACATGACGCTCATTAAAGCTCAATGGCTGAGTTTTCTCCTCTGAAAGAAAAGGTTGCACAACTGACAGAATAAGTTACAATATCTGAGATATTGCTGCTAAATTTTATTATTATTTTTTTTTTTTTACTTGAATGCCATTGCTTAAATTGATATTATTTATCTTTTGACATTTAATCTTCTGAGTTCAGAAACATTGTTTAATATAATCACTGTTCATATTTTTATTTAAAGTTCAGAATCAAGATAAATTTATTACTCTTATGTTTCTTATGATAACTGAGATAATGCTGCTAAATTTATTCTTTCTTTACCTTGAATGTCATTGCTCTAATTTATTTTTTATATTTTGATATTTCATATTTTGTTCAAATGTTTCATATATCTGCTGTTCATATGTTCATTTATGAGTGTGTTATATGATTAGAATGTTGTCCCGGTTTTAAAATAAAGCACAGCAATTATATTTGAGAGTGTATTTTCCCTTTTCAGGAAAAGTAAATCGAAAAAGTATCGAAATCGCAATTCTTGACTAGGTATCAGTATCGAAACAATAATTTTGTTATCGTGACAACACAAGAATATGGAAAAACGGTGGCATTTTCCTTTAATGTCATCTCTTCTTTTGATTTTAATTACATAATGTTGTGTTTTTTTGGGCATGTTGGCCAGTAGGTGGAAATAGAGGTTCATGATATATGTTTAGTTGAATATCGAAGACTGAGGCAGTCAGAAGCATTCCACCTCCTACTGCATGTGCGGTACCATTCTGCTATATAAGTTGGTTAAATAAAGAATCTTGATTTTCGAATGCCTCCTCGTTGCTTCATACAAGGGATATAACGATTGGCGAAGAGGTATTTTTTTTTTTACTTGAGGATGGCAGCTATTTCTACTTTTCCCACGCCATTTTTACCATGTCCCAGAGAACCAACTATTCTGTTTGACACGTGGCTGGGATGTTCCAGCATTATTTGCTCGTTGTTGGTGCTTCTGGAGATGCATGGCCGGTCGAACGAAAACGAGCACTGCTTCTACATTGTCTCGGGACTGAAGGCCAAAGGTTGTTCTATACCTTGCCGAATCAAGTTGATTCGATGGAGGATGCGATCGTGACCTTGGAAGCGCACTTTGTTCCTCGACGGAACATAGTGGCTGAGTGTCACGCTTTCAGGAAATATATTCAGGTACCAGGAGAAACCATACTTCAGTACGTAGCTGCTCTAAGGGACTTAGCGGCTACTTGTGACTTTGCAACTACTCTGGATGACATGTTGCTTGATCAGCTGGTGGAGAATGTGTCCAGTCGTTGCATTCATGAGATATTGCTTTTGGAATCTGAATTGACTCTTGAAAGAGCCATTACTATTGCAACTCAAACAGAAGCTGCTGGTGAACAAGCCAAATTATTATCGAGTAATCGCTCAGTTCCTGTGCGAGTGATACATGCAAATTCTCCACCTGCAGCTGCACGTCACCGTCGGAGACCACCTTCAAAGCCAGCATCTACAGTGCGTTCTTCAAAGCCATCATTTACGGTACCTGTTTCGTCGTCCCGTGAATGTTATCTATGTGGATCTAGGAAACAACTCGTGAATGACAGTAGTTGTCCTGCTGCATCGGCACAGTGTAATAACTGTCAAAAAATGGGACATTATTGACGAGTCTGTCGCTCGGGACAAGCTCGCTCAGTGCGTGAAATTGACTTACCTGAGATTCAGATCCTTTATATGCATGACTCGCTAACTGATAAAATTCAGTGCACGGCTGTCATAGCGATCGCAACTACGTCTGTGCCTATCGAGCTGACCGTGGATTCTGGATCATCTGTTTCTATTTTGCCGAAAAATTGTGTATGATACACACTTCAGTAAAGATGCTTTGCAGCCTCCTTCTGTAAGACTGATGACATATTCTCGTGCTCCGATTCCTGTACTTGGATGCTTACCTGTGACTCTCTTTAAGGATGACATCACCTGCTCCACATCGTTCTTCGTGGTTGAATCTGGCACAGCTCTGCTTGGAATAAATCCGATCAGTGGGCTACATCTTCGTTTCGAAGGCAATTCAATTTTGCCAGAGCGCACGTCAGCTCCGGTCTTGCAATTGTCTGCTTCGATATCTTCACCTGCTTTGGGATGCGCAAAAGGTTTTGTGCACAAGGTAAAAATTTTGTCTGATGTGACTCCTGTGCTCCAAAAACTCCGCCGCTTACCTTTGTCTGTTAGAGATACAGTCAGTGAAGAAATTCATCGCCTTGAGTTGGGCGTAATTGAGAGAGTGGATGCTTCGCCGTGGGTCTCCCGATAGTAGTAATACAGAAACAGTCGGGGGCTATTCGTATGTTTGTGGACCTGCGAGATCCCAACAAGGCTGTAGTTATGGATAGCTACCCTCTACCACACATCGAAGAAATGTTGTCTTTGTTAAGAGGCTCGACTGTATTTTCCACTATCGATTTGGAGAGTGCTTACTTTCAGTTACCGTTACATGAGGAGAGCCGTGATCTGACCGCCTTCATTACTCACAAAGGACTTTTCAGATTTTGTCGGGTCCCGTTTGGCCTTGCTTCAGCCCCCTCCGCTTTTCAGAAAATGTTGGCAACAGTTTTAAGAGGACTTACGAATGTGGCCAATTACCTATCTGATTACCTCAGATTTCGTCTCTGGTCTGAAGACGCACAGCAATGCTTTGATGTAAAGGAACTGCTCATCCATAGCCCTGCACTTTCATTATTCTATCCAAATTTGCCTACAGTGGTATCTACAGATGCCTCTAACTACGGTCCGGGCACTGTTCTTGCTCAAGTTCACGAGGATAAAACTGAACGCATTGTCGCTTTTGCATTGCGGACCTTGTCAGCGGCTGAACGCAAGTACTCGACCATTGAAAAGGAAGCACTTGCTTGTGTTTGGGCCGTTGAAAAGTGGCAAACTTACTTGTGGGGCCACAAATTCTTCCTGCGCACGGACCACCAAGCCTTAACTTTGCTTCTCTCATCCAAAGGAACTGATCACACCGGGATGCGCATTGCGCGCTTGGCAGCACGGTTACTGTGCTTCAATTATGACATGATTTCCAGGCCTGGGGCTCTTAATAACAGGTGACTGTCTTTCTCGCCTGCGTTTGCCTGCTTCGGAAGAAGACTAAGTTTATAGCGTTTCTGTCTCCTGCGATGTCAGCTTTGTCGCCTGCTGAGTTTGCGTCTGCCTCTGCGTCATGCTCTGAACTGAGTGCATTATGCGCACAAATAGCTCATGGTTGGCCTTCTTCTTCAACTTCTGTGGATATTATTCTACGTCCCTACTTTCAACTATGTGACGAACTGAGTGTTCAGCAAGATTTTGTGTTCAGAGGGTCACCTCTTGTTGTACCTGTTGCGCTACGGCACACATTGGTGAAGTTAGCTAACGAAGGTCACCAAGGAATTGAGCACACTAAACAGCGGCTTCATGAACTGTACTGTTGGACTGGCATTGATTGTTTGGTTAAAGAGCATATCCAAGCCTGTCAAATGTGTCTTTCTTCTGACAAAACTGCTAACACCTTCGCTGCGCCACTGCAGCCAGTGCATTTTCCGTCTGTACCGTGGGAAAAGGTGGCTATTGATGTGGTGGGTCCATTTGAAACCACTGAGTGGGACTGCCGAAATGCGCTGACATTGATCGACTATCACAGTAAATGGCCTGAAGTCGCTTTCACCGCTTCCATCACTACTCAAAATGTGATCACCTTCTTGTCATCTGTGTTTAGCAGATACGACAATCCATGTACGGATAACGGGATCCAATTCACATCAGTAGAGTTTTAAAAATTTCTGGAAAAGAGAGACATTCAGCACATACGTACTTCGTTGTACCACCCTGCTGTGAATAGAGCTGTAGAACATTTCCATCTTGTGTTGAAAAGCTGTATTCCGTCTGCTGTTCTGGAAGCGAAGCTGTGGAAATCTACAGTCAGGGAATTTCTCCAAGTGTATCGTGCTACTCCCCATTCTGCTACTGGACTTTCCCCATTTGAGCTGCTTCATGGCAGAAAGATGCGAACGCGTCTCAATGTTCTTCCTCCTCCCACCACAAGTCAGGATGCTCTGGCGCTTCTTCAGTGAGTTTCTTTGAAGCAAAAGAAAATGAAAGCATACACTGACTCCAGACGTGCAGCTCGCACTCCAGATTTTAAAGTGGGGGACTGGGTGGTGCGTATTCCTACTCATGTTCCGAAAGCACATCCAAAGTTTACCAACCCTCGTCAAATTGTACGTAAATTGGGTGCATGTACTTATCTGTTATCTGACGGAAAGAACTGGCATGCTTCTCACCTGGCTCGTTCTGTTGCACCTATTTCGGAGGCAATTGACACAGGTGCTGTGGACTTGTCATTTCAGCATCTTTCTTCGTCTCCTCCTCCAGAGATCCAAACTCCTGAAGCTCTTCAAAGGGTGTCTTTCCGGTTGAGACGACCTCCTCGTTGGCTGGAAGACTATGTCACTAAGTCACCTTGCATTGCATGATTATCACGGATGAGTAATTCATTAAGCTTACGATTGATTTTATATGAATGCTACATCTAATAAATCTTGTGAAGCTTAATTTTGTTCTTTGATCTGGTTACAAGTAAGTGTTATATAACAAGTGAATGCTTTAGTAAATTTGTGGTTGTGTTCCTTTTTTTGTTGTTGTTCGTAAATATAGGGGTAGGTAGGTTGCTTTAAAGGAGTCATACCCTCGTATTACCTTGGATACCTACGGCTGTATTATAGTCTTTCAGGCCCTTCTAAAAAAGAAAATTGGAAAAAAAATAAACACAGAGCTCCTCAGACCCTTATCTCTGTAGGCATTATTGTCTCGCGAGATCTGATGCGATATTTTGGCTGTCGTGGACGGTCATTATAATAATGCAAATGAGGGGCACGTTGATTGGTTGCAGGAAGGAGGGGGGTTGACACCGCAGGTAACGCTTTAGCATATCATTACAAACTGACATCATGGCGCAAGTTGTGAATGAACGCGACCGGCTTCCCGGCCAGCGCCGTTTAGGGCTTAAATCAAACTTCATTCACGCACACATATGAAACACGCTTGCATATATACTAAGTACTAGTCACACATACATGTATATGAACTATCTACGCACATAAAGTTACTCATATGAGACGTGAGCACAGCACACACACACAAATATAAGACATGAGCACACACACACACAAACTAGACAGGGCCTCATGTAAGCATTAGGCAATAAATAATCAATAACCGAATTCATGATGATCTCAGTCATTTGTTTTTTGCAAAGTACGTTAGCAGCCATTCCCCATACCTCGAAGCTAATGCTCCCGCCAGAGTTGTGCCTGGACGCGTTCATTGAACGATAATTCATGAACTCGTTCATGTTTTGGACTGAACTGAACGTACCGCATTACTGCCTGATGAACGTTACTGTGAAGTCGTTCATTCTGGTGTCTGTGAACTAGGGCTGGGATAAACGATTATTTTTTAAATGATTAATCTAGCGATTATTTTTCCGATGCATCGATTAATCTAACGATTAATTTTTCAGACCGATTCGATCTCGATTATCTCCCCATTAATTGACTACTAACAATTTATACATGTTGATTTACATATCTGAATGAAAAAAACATGAATTCCTTAACATTGCAATATATGTTTATTGCTCTTAAAATTACAAAATAAAAGACTGACTAAGAATGCATTACTTTGCACTTGTATAGAGATAGCATTCAATAAAACCTTGAAGCCTTGAAAACACATAGCTTACTGAAACAAGCTTACTGAACACATAGGGCCTAGCTTACTGAAAAAAGTTCTTCTTTCAGATGAAAATAACAACAACTTGATGTCTAGCATTCAATAAAAAAGTTCACCCAAAATACTTGTTTAGAGCAATTGAAAGAATACAGTAACCAATGTAAACTTGAGGGCTTTAAGCTAATACAGAGAGTGCTTTTACAAAAAAAAAAAAATAATAATAATTTAACAGTGGGAGCCAGCAGCCTGTCATGGAGAAAAAAAAATCTCTGAATGCTCCACGTGAAACTTTGGCGTTCCGCCCTTTTTCTATCGTGTCTAATGATTTTGGTTAATATGCACGCGGGAGAGAGAGAGAGAGACCGAGAGAGAGAGCAAGAGCGCTCGTGTAGTTTGAAGACTGTGAGTGCGCGCGCAGCCGGGGCTCTCTCTCGTACGCGCCCTGTCACTGTCACTCACCGATCAAATAAGGCTTTGACAGCCGCCAAAAAAAAAGATCAATGCAGAAAAACCCCTGGATTGGTTATATAACGTTGGACAGAATGTTGATCCAGCCATCGCGTATATTCAGCGCACATAAGGTAAACGTTTTGCAAAAGTTTTTTAGATAAATAAAAACAGGTCGACGAATCGATGCGCATATTTTGCGTCGACGTCATCGATGACCTCGACTCGTTGTCCCAGCCCTACTGTGAACGCCACGCTCTCTCAGTTTAACTTCGTTCAGTAGGATGCCAGATTTCTATAAAGCCTTCCAGGCGAAAACCCACCTAAAACACACCGTAAACCGGCCTTAATATGTAGCGGAAAAAATATCCAATACCCAATCTGGCAACGCCAGACTCTCTTGTTCAAAGTCGTTCATCAAAATGAACAAATCTTTTTTCGAGTCATTTCGTTCATTTAAGGGGCTTTAAATGTTACTATTAACTGGCAAATTCCCCGAACACATCAACCTACGTAATCTTGATCATATTCTGAATTAAGAAATCATTATAATGCAGTCAAAAGTCAGTTTTTGCAGTCCGTTTACAGGGAACATAAATAATTACTTCACCTCCAGTCTTTCGTTTATTTGTCTAGTGACAGACGCAATAGCATACAATAGCTGCATTAGCAGTTAGATGCTGTTTGTTACACACAGTAGAGCAATAAAAACACAGTCTTACCGTTTCAATTGCAGGGAATTTTGTTGGAATGGCGCTTTTCCTGAGCTTCGATGCCAACTTCACCTGATATTGCCCCAAATTTGTGAAGGATTTCGGCGTACAATGTTTAACACAAACACGTAACGATAAGCCAGTGGAAGGGTTGAAGGAACCGCGTCATTAAAAATGAATTTAATCCACTGGTCTCTGATAGCTAGGTCCGTTCTTGGTAGAGAAAACACATTTACATGTTGATTCTGGCAGTCAACCACAGAGCAACTCACGTGTGCACTACTCCACCGTCTTTCGCGACTGAATATGAGGGGGAGAGGGGAAGGGGCGAGCTTCCTGCTGCGGTGTCCATATATGGTATATCCTGCCCCGTCTTGATGTCAAGACGGGGAAGAAATCAAAATCTCGTATTTTAGTGCGCGTGCACGTGGGCTATTTTACAAACCCTGAGGTAAACAAACGCTTGACTTTTAAATATCGGCTTCCCGGCCAGTATATAATCGTTAGGCAATCATAACATACATTGATTCTCATGGAAAAGTGAAAATTGTGGGTCATGACTCCTTTGAGTGATGGGGGAATATGTTGTGTTCTTTTGTGCATATTGGCCAGTAGGTGGAAATAGAGGTTCATAATATATGTTTAGTTGAATATCGAAGACTGAGGGAGCATTCCACCTGCTACTGCGTGTGCGGTACCATTCTGCTATTTAATTTGGTTAAATAAAGAATCTTGATTTTCGAATGCCTCCTCGTTGCTTCATACAAGGAATATAACACATAATTTATACATAATTTACGTGAGGTTCACCCAGTTTGCATGGAGATATTTCCACATTTTTTTTTTACTTATTGTTTACTTATCACTTGCAACAAAACAGTTAATATGAACATCCCCAATTGACTGAATTAATAGCTGTCCTGTTGTGTTACATTTTGTATAGATGCACCGGTTGACCGGCCATCAATCGAAACCGGCCAGTTTTTGCTTAAAATACGCGATCGGCAATCGGTCGGTTTTTGCTATTTTTTTTGGCCGATTTTCCCGGAAGTGCGCCCGCGTGCACAGACTACATTGTAATCATTCGCTATCATGTCATTTGTGAGGAAGTATTTCGAAATCTGTGCGCAGGACACGGGCAGCCGTTTAGCACTGAAAGTGCAGAGCTACACGTCTGAGGCACAGATAGCAGGAAGCGAACACATCTATATTTTTTTTAACTTGAGAGAATAGTTATTTATTTTTCATTGGCTCAAGTAAAAAAATATAAATGTGAATCATTACCTTATTTTTTTATTTTTATTGGATGAATGAAACATTTTGCATCTTTGTTTTATTAGCACCAACATTAATTGTTTTTAACATTTTGGAATAATGTATTTATATAGCATACTTTTATTTAGTCTCACTGGTAAAGACCTTTTTTTTACCAAATTTAAAAACTAAAAAAAATACTGAATGCTGATTAAGAAACATCTTATTGAATGTGTGTTGATTGTGTTGTTTGGACTGTAGAACTATGCAGTTGTTGCCTTTAATTTCACATGGTTACAGTTAATCTTTTCATTTAAGGCCAGTTCTATGTAGTTTCAACCCAATTCAAAAACAAAAACTAAATGCTGATGTCTGTACCATCTATGTTTGTATTGAATGTAGGCTACTTACTGTGCAGTTACTGCCGTTAATTTCAGATGGTTACTGTTATTGTTTTCAATAGCTAAAAGCTATTTTGGCCTATTAAATACCAAATAAACATCTTGAAAAAGAAATCCATGAAAAATCATGATCGTGCATCCCTAACATTTTGTACTCCATTTCAAAATATTTTAGATAGAATTTAACTATTCGTTGCTGATCTTATTGTTAACAGTTCATTCATTTTGTATTTAGCGATTTATTTGTTTTTTTGGACTTTGGAATCTGTAATAAAAATGTCATTACTTGCTTAATGCAGTAGTAAAGTTGGTCAAAACTTCAGTTTCATGGAGACTTTGTTTAAAAAAGGTCCATGGATAAGTTATTTATAAACTCAATTAATAAACAAACTATATGCAAACTGTGTGCATGTATTTTCTAATTACTTACATGTATAATTGTTCTTCAAGTTAATTTGCCATCAGTAATATTTTGAAGCATTGATTAATGTCAATTAAATTTGATTTAAGCAACATGATAGAGTACTGTTACTCAGTAGACACCGTAAACAGTGCATTGTGTTCTATTTTCTGTATTTGTTTTCAGTGCCAACAGTGGGATGGAGTGGTGTTCACCGTTTCACTTCCATTAAGCTCATTTACAGGACAGATATGATCAGGTGATCTGAGGGGAGAGACGTCCATCTGTCAGTACCGTTTCTCTGGGTGAGAGTAAAGATGAACCGTTATACAACACTCAAGCAACTGGGTGATGGGACCTACGGCAGTGTTCTGATGGGGAAAAGCAATGAGTCTGGAGAGCTAGTGGCCATCAAGAGGTGCGTCAAACCATTAGGCTTTGTTCAAAACCAAAAGCATCTTTCTTGCTTCTCAGTCCATCAATGCCTTAGGCTAATTGTCACTTTGACTTTACACTTTCTAAAGAAACTTAGGCTTCCAAGGCAGAATAATTTCTGATTATACTGCACAAACTCATATTTGCTTTATAATGCTTATCAGTTAAAATAATCATGCCGTCTTAAAAAAAACCTTATTAAACTGCTAATTACTACCTTAAACTGCTTTTCAGACACCAAACTGAATGGTTGTTGGATATCATAGGTAATGAAGCATACATCTGTGTTACCTTCAAAAATACACAAAATAATGGCATTTTAGTGTAGGAGATGTTATGCAATATGATTTTGACATGTCTTTATGCATTGTGCAGATGATGTTGATTATGATGTATTTAAGGTCAACATGAAATCAAAATTAACTACATTTACTTATAACACATTCTAGTGATGGCACGGTTTCTCAAAAAAAAAAATGAACAGTTCGGTTCACCACACGCGGTTCGGCACACGCTGGGACCGCGGTTCAACTTAAATCTGACAAAGCATCTGTAATATGGTTTACTATAAATATCACGTAAAACAAACAGGGTTCAGCAAATATATGTTTCTGTTGACGAATGTGCATTCTGGCTTCCCAGACATTACAACAATAGCGATGAGAAGGAAAAAAAAAAATTCTGGTCAAACCATTCACTTTTGTTCAATGCCAATATGCTGTATGCTGGAATATGAGCAGTCATTTATTCCATCATCACCCGGGTGCTGATAGCGCATGCGCACAGATGAGACCTGAACAGCACACGTTAATATGTGTTTAAACTAAACTCATTTAAGCTTTGTCAGTTTAAACATTTAAGAGCCAGAGGACACGAGCTTGCACATGCAGTGGGAAGATTTGTGAGTGCGCTTATCCGAAGTGTGCCTCAGAACGCATGCAAATATTAAGCTCTCTCTGAAGTATTGTGTTTAAATGGACAAATTCACATAAAAATTATGTCAAAATGCCCATCTTGGTAAATGTCCTACAGCAGACCTAGCCGGCTGAACGTAGGCCTACTGTATCAGTGTATTCTCTTAAAGTGACATTTATATTAATCGAACCGCAACAACAAAGAAATCCCTCACTAAAGAATAATCTTTAATACATAGTCTAATATGCAATGCTGTTTTACGTTTAATCACTTTATTCAATTTCTGTACCTAAAAACTAATGCTAGACCTCCCTAAAAAAAACTGAAAATCACTGTTTATTTTTTGTATCTTTACTCTATTGTATTAATTTGTGCTGTTGCTTGTAGTTGGATAGAATATTCTTTTTTTTTTTTTCATTTTTATTAGAAAATATAGTTTTTCCATAAACATAGCACATACCGAACTGTACCGAAACTGTTATTCTAAAACCGTGAAACAAACCAAACCATGAAAAAGTTGAACCGTGCCACCCGTAACACATTCAGAGCTGCATGTCATTTAACTTTTGAAACTTTTATCAAAATGTTATAACTTCCTCTGCCACTAAAGTATCTTTTTATTCTCACTGACACATCAAACACCTCACATCTCACCTCCCTTCCTCGCATCTTATAAATTCCTAGTGCAAAACATTCTTTTCCTCGTTGAAGATCATTTTTTCCACTTAGAAATCAGATTATGCAAAGAAAATGGGAACAACTTCAAGAGAATATTAGATGTAATGTACCTATTCTGAAGAGAGATTAGCGGATTGCCTTTCAGGCAGATAAGACTCTTACTCTGTTTAGTAATGAAAACCATATCTGTGGTATGGTTTACAGTAATTGTGCTTGTGTTTTTCCTCCTGAAGTGCCTAATATTTATCAGCCTCTTGTGTTTGTATGTTTTAAAGTCAAAGTCACCTTTATTTATATAGCGCTTTAAACAAAATACATTGCGTCAAAGCAACTGAACAACATTCATTAGGAAAACAGTGTCAATAATGCAAAATGATAGTTAAAGGCAGTTCATCATTGGATTCAGTTATGTCATCTCTGTTCAGTTAAATAGTGTCTGTGCATTTATTTGCAATCAAGTCAACGATATCGCTGTAGATGAAGTGTCCCCTAAGCAAGCCAGAGGCGACAGCGGCAAGGAACCGAAACTCCATCGGTGACAGAATGGAGAAAAAAACCTTGGGAGAAACCAGGCTCAGTTGGGGGGCCAGTTCTCCTCTGACCAGACGAAACCAGTAGTTCAATTCCAGGCTGCAGCAAAGTCAGATTGTGCAGAAGAATCATCTGTTTCCTGTGGTCTTGTCCTGGTGGTCCTCTGAGACAAGGTCTTTACAGGGGATCTGTATCTGGGGCTCTAGTTGTCCTGGTCTCCGCTGTCTTTCAGGGATGTAGAGGTCCTTTCTAGTTGCTGATCCACCATCTGGTCTGGATACGTACTGGATCCGGGTGACTGCAGTGATCCTCTGATCTGGATAGAGACAGGATCTGGTGGCCACGGTGGCCTCGGAATAAGAGAGAAACAGACAAATATTAGCGTTGATGCCATTCTTCTAATGATGTAGCAAGTACATAGGGTGTTATGGGAAGTGTTCCCAGTTCCGGTTTACCTAATTAATGCAGCCTAAAATCCTTTAACGGATTTGGATATTAAAAGCATATTAGTATGTTATGTGTATGCCAGGTTAAAGAGATGGGTCTTTAATCTAGATTTAAACTGCAAGAGTGTATCTGCCTCCCGAACAATGTTAGGTAGGTTATTCCAGAGTTTAGGCGCCAAATAGGAAAAGGATCTGCCGCCCGCAGTTGATTTTGATATTCTAGGTATTATCAAATTGCCTGAGTTTTGAGAATGTAGCGGACGTAGAGGATTATAATGTAAAAGGAGCTCATTCAAATACTGAGGTGCTAAACCATTCAGGGCTTTATAAGTAATAAGCAATATTTTAAAATCTACACGATGTTTGATAGGGAGCCAGTGCAGTGTTGACAGGACCGGGCTAATATGCTAATATAATAAATGCATAGAATGCAATTCATACATCAAAAATAAACATTTAATTAGTACCCATTGTTTCTCTGTCTGTACTTGACAGTAAAGTTGACAGATCAATTAAGTGCATTTAAGTGCCATTTAATTGGGGTTTTAAATAAAGCATTTTCTTAGATGCAGAATAAACACATAAAACATTAATTTAATTTATCTTTTAATTATTGAAAATTAAGCAAACTTAACTTTTTGGTAAACAAAGGGGATTTACTATTAAAAATAAAACATGGAAGAAATGTTGTGTGATTTAAACCTTAAAAAAATGTTTTTTGTTTTTTTTTAAAGAGTAGTAGGCTTAGGCTATGTACGTTCTGCTGAACAATAGTAATACATCTCTGGCAAATACTTGACTTTAATCTAAACCGGACTTTTATTTTGACGGGTTGACGTACCTTTACAGTTCTGTGTATGTGATGTGACGCTAGTTTTACTCAAATCAAATGGTCAAATGCTCATGAAGTGACTGTCAGAGCAGTTCTGGAGATGTTGTTCATGTGTTCACATCCTTATTTAGTGAGACAGCAGACGCTGAAATCACTGGAGCGTCACGCGCGCTTCAGTGTGTGTTAATAAAGGAAGACGCTCTTCTGCTCCATTCATTAACAGAGACACGCAGAACATGCAGGATTCATATTTAAATAGACTGTTCCGGCTTAATATTTACATACATTATTCCATATCGTGATTTGGTGTAAGTGCAATGACCTACTTTTGATTAATTCATTCAAAATTTGGTAAATTCCGTGCCATTCCGCGTTAAACTGTAAATTCCGTTTTTTATGACTGGATTCTGCGATTCCCTCCGCGTTTTCTGCATCGCGGAAATCATAGGGCCCTAGTTGTGGTATGCCAGCTCTATCTTGCAATGGACACACGCCACGACGTTCTCTTTACGTTTGCCTGTGCCCTCAAATCAAAACACTGCTGACTCCTTGCAGTATGCGATTTCGGACGCAGCGCTTCCGCTTTCTGGGTGTAACATAAAAAAAATCATTTAGAAAGTAAATTAAATTAAAAGAAGCTTCGAAGCAGAGGAATTTGCCTCGATCATTTTTTGTAATCGAGTTACTCGAGTAATCGTTTCAGCCCTAAACTGTTCCTTAGGGGGTCTATAGTGCACTGTCTGATGCGATACTGTAGCTGACAGCTGAATGGTAACAATTTTATCTTTAATAGTATCGATTTTAGAAGTAAAGTAGCTCATAAAGTCATTACTGCTGTGATGTTGGGAAATGTCAACACTTGTTGAGGCTTTATTTTTCGTTAATTTAGCCACTGTATTGAATAAATACCTGGGGTTATGTTTGTTTTCTTCTAAAAGAGAAGAAAAGTAATCGGATCTAGTAGTTTTTAATGCTTTTCTGTAGGATAGGTTACTTTCCTGCCAAGCAATACGAAATACCTCTAGTTTTGTTTCCGTCCAGCTGCGCTCCATTTTTCAGGCTGCTCTCTTTAGGGTGCGAGTATGCTCATTATACCATGGTGTCAGACTGGCAGGGCTTGAAAACGAAAAGAAAATTCAATCGGTTCACTCCGAGCAGAATCGATATTTTAACGTTTCTGTTCCTGCGTTCCTCTGAATTATTACCGTTCCGAAACTGGTTCGGGTGGAAAAAATACCGGTTAATAACGTTAGCTTTTAATAACAATATTATATGTCTATAATTTGCCTAATAATAATGTAACGCGCGTCGTTTCTATATGCAGGCTTTACAGTTCTTACTTTGCGTTAGGTCATTGGCTTTGTTGGAAGGAGGACACCGACAGGGAGCTCGGCAGATCATAACACTTGTTTTATTAGACATGAAGAGGTGAACATTAGGAATTACCGGTAGCCACATCTGATTACACAGTGTGCGTCATCTTTCTCACTCTATCTACCTCTCATAACTGCGCGCAGACTATTCTCTCCCGCGATTCTACTCGCGGGTCTCTGTTCTCCCGATATTACCTTTTTTATCTTATTTAAAGTTATAGAACATTAATTTTAACCTTAATTTTCACTCCCTACAATAATAGTAATGTAATAATAATAAAGTACAGCGTTTTATTTACTCAAAAAGAAAAAGAAAAAATATAGATCTAACGTCAGTTAATAACCCGCTGTCGTTAGTCATCTTTTCTAGATTTTGGCCAAAAAAATCTATCAACACTTTAAAGACATCAAAGTTTTTTTAAGATATTTAAAAATATTTGGTGCATTGTATAAAAAACAAAACAAAAAAAAACAAGGATGAAAGATTGCGTTTTGAAAGTAAAAAAAAAATAAATAAAGTTGCAGCATTGCATTTTATTAGCCCTATTACTTTACGAAATAATGAAGGCTAAAATGCCTGTAGTCTAAAGCAAAATGTTTTCAAAAATTTATAAAATCAGCTACTAGTTTCTCTCGAAAACAAAACAAGTTTAGGCTATAAAAACGTCAATCCAAAAACAAATTCATTTAAGCTGAAGCTGATGCCTGCATCTCTCATCCGGCACGAATCCAAATCCATGTTCCCGACGTATCTAGATGCAAAAATATTATTTATTATATAGTGTTTGTACTTTTATCTACATAAAACATCATCCTTCAAATCGGCTTTATCAGCACAGTCACTCTGAACGCAACATGTTGTACAACGGAGTAGTCTAACTTTTTATTTGTTTCTTTAACTCGGTTTTATTTTGTTAATGTACAGGCTTTAATAAAGCAAAATGATGTTGTGTCAGCGCGATGGTCATACCAAAGCTGGTTGATTATATAGAAGCAAGACATTATTCAAAGCTTTTGCAAAATAATTAAAACAGTAAAGCTTTTGCAAAATAAAGAAAACTTCTCTCTGCAGTTTCGTTTTCCTTTCAGAAAACTTTGGAACGTGTCACAATGAACCGTAATTTAGCACACTTTTTCTTTCGTTTTGTTAATCTGTCAATATGATTTAAGTGAAATATATTTAGTGTATATGCCTATATTCCTTTTTATGTAAGCCTATATGGGTTCGTTTTTCAGTTTTCTCCATTCACAGAAGTGCTGCAGGTGTGTGATCTGTTGAATTCATCTCACTTATCCTCAGATAAACTCTAAGTGTGGCTCATTGCCATTGAGACTGACCTATGATGAGACTGACCTCACAGCTGAGCGGACATTTCACTCGCTGGCTTCAGTGTTACATTTGCATATGCTGTACTACTGGAATTCGTGATTCATTGACAAGAAAATTTCAAATCTTAAATGGAACGATAAAATAACGTTATTAACCGGTTAATGGCCATTTCAAATTTTCGATTCTGTTCGGAACTATAAAATTTGATTTCATGTCTGGTTCTGTTCCTGTCAAAATTTCGTTCGTTTCCGGTTTTCGTTTTCGTTCCTTGAACCGGCTCAGAGCCCTGCATACTGGTTTCCTTAACCGTCCTTAAGCGTAAAGGAGCAACTGTATTTAAAATGCTAGAAAAGAGAGAGTCCATAGTTTCTATTACATCATCAAGTTGTTCTGAGGTTTTGGATATGCTAAGGATTTCAGATACATCAGGAAGATAACTTAAAAAGCAGTCTTTTGTGGTAGAAGTGATGGTTCTACCATACTTGTAACAAGAAGTAGAATTGACAATTTTGGCTATTTGGAGTTTGCACAAAACTAAATAATGATCTGAGATATCATCACTTTGCTGCATCATTTCAACACTATTAACATCAATTCCATGTGACAGTAGTATTAAATCTAGAGTATAATTTGGACAATGAGTAGGTCCTGAAACGTGTTGTCTAACCCCATTAGAGTTCAGTTCATGTCTATAAATGCTTAATAATAGTTAATAATTAATAATAATATGCCTAATAATTAACAGTAGGGGTGGGCGATATGGAAAAAAATATCACAATTTGTTTTAGAAATATCACGATTCACGATTTTATCACAATTCTTTGTCATGTTGGTTTTACTATTTTGCAAGTTGTCTGAGCATTACAGCCAAACTAATTTCCCTATTATAAAGACAAAGCCTTTCAAGGTAACAAAAAAAGAATGGCAGATATTTAGGCCAAAGAGGGTGGAGATAAAAAAAAAAAAAATTCTTATTTTTTAATAACAAAGATAAAATGACAAAAAAAAATATTACAACTACACAAAATATAACGGTGCTTTATTTTCAGGTACAATAGGTGTATGATTTCTAAAGCAACTGTATTAAATTTCTTCAGTCAAGAGCAGTGAGTGGTTTTTTTTTTTTTGTGTTTTGTTGTTTTATTAACGTTAAAGGAACAGTTCAGCCAAAAATAAAAATTGTCAATTTTGTCATAGTGTTTTATTTTTATATCACCATTTACTCACTTAGAAGTGGTTTTAAACCTGAATGGGTTTCTTTTTACTTCTGAACATAAATGCTATTTTGAGGAATGTGGAAAACTAAACAGTTCCTGGTCCAAAGTGATTTTGATAGTATTTTTTGCTATGATCAACTGTTTGGTTACACACATTCTTCAAAATATCTTCTTTTGTGTTCAGCACAAGAAAGAAATTAATACAGCTTTGGGACAACGTGACCGTGAGTAAATAATGACAGAAATGAAATTTTAGGGTGATCTATCCCTTCACAGTAATGACAGTAGGCTGCATGTTTAATAGGCCTACTGTAACATTATGAAGTGATGAGAATATTTTTTACACAAAGAAAACAAAAATAACAACTTTATTCAACAGTTGCTCTCCTCTTTGTCTCTCCAAATCAGTGTAGCGCCATTTTGGCAAATCGGAATGCTATTTGATTTGCCAAAATGGTGCTACGCTGATTTGGAGAGACAGAGGAGAGGAATTGTTAAAGTCGTTATTTTTGATTTCTTTGTATACAAAAAGTACTCTCGTTGCTTCATAATGTTAGCGTTGAAGCACTGATGACAGATGGACTATTTTGATGATGCTTTTCATACTTTCCTGGACCTTGACATTCTTATTTATTTGGCAGTCTATGGGACAGTCTCAAGCCTAGCGGTTTTCATCCAAAATATATTAAATTGTGTTCCCATTTGGAACGACATGGGGGTCATTATTTTTGGATGGAGTAACCCTTTAAGACCGTCACGCATCTAATATACAGACACTTGTATGTTTTTCTCTCAACTGTTTACTTTCATTTTAGACATAACCAACTGAGTCTACATGTAAACCTTGAGTGTTTTGACGGTATTAGCGCAAAAGATAACTTAGTTCAATAATCAGATGCTGTTTGACAGGCTTTAGCGCATGCGCTTCGGTAGTATGAGGCGCTCAGAAAAAGCACAAGTCAGACCAGCGCACGAATGAAACATTTGAAAGCACATAAACTGCTGTGAATACACGTGGCGTTGTACAGTATATGATGGAGGCGCCAGAACTGCAGCTGATAGAATGTGTGCTGTAGCATGATACTACGATATTTCTTCAAAAGCAGATCATGGAGACATTTTTATCGTCCACGATCAAAAATCGTCATATTGCACACCCCTAATTAACAGGAATATTTTACCACACAAATGCCACATGGAGAATTCTGTGATCAGTGATGATGCTGATATTGTGTTTATTCTGATAAATTATGAGTGTCGAATCAACAGTGAGACTGTAAGACTGATTCATAGTGCTATATTAAAGTTAACTATGTAAGTAATATTAATATTAGCATTGTTCTATAACATGGAGGTAGATTCTGATGATTGACTGGTTTATTTGAGCAGTTTGTTGGTATTGAAACCATGGAGATATAATGATCATTGTGTTTCTCACAGAATGAAGAGGAAGTTCTACTCTTGGGAGGAGTGCATGAATTTAAGGGAGGTCAAGGTATGATCTCAGAGGATGAATGAAGCTTTCATTAATCCCTTAAAAAAAAAAAAAAATTGTCATCAGACATTTAGGATTTACACTGTGCTCTAACCACAATGCGACAACAGTTTGTCTATCCACACCAGCTGTGACAAAGCTATAAGACACTAGAAAATCAGTGACAAATTACAAATAGAAGAGCCTGTGGGCAGGCTCTGCAAGCACTATCTGACAATAAAATGGGTAATTAATCAAATTATTAAAGATTTTAACATTATTAAAAATATGTACATATTTACAGATACAGTCTTTGTCATGGCGTCCACTTGTTTGTACACCGTTCACAGTTTGGCCGTTCTTCTTTGCTTAATTTCCTTACTTTCAAACTATGATGTATCATTGTCATTGGGTACATAGTTATTTATTTTTTATTATTCTTGCTCCCAGCCGTGATGTTGCCGAAAAATAGAATGTTTTGCGTGTCAAATATTGTTGTCGCAGCTGGTTAAGATACGGTGTAAAAGGACACGGGCACAACTGTAAAATCTCAGGGTTCATAGTGTTTCTACTGGTATTCTTCATTTTTATGTTGCAGTCACTGAAGAAACTGAATCATGCTAATGTGGTGAAGTTAAAGGAGGTGATACGAGAGAATGACCACTTGTACTTTGTCTTTGAATACATGAAAGAAAACCTCTACCAGCTCATGAAAGACAGGTATGAAGAAATTCCATATTCCATCTGCTATTTCATATTTATTAAGGCCCCATGATGCATGATATATAAAGGAAATGAATAGTTCAATACTATAAACAATACTATGGAAGCCAATGGTGACCAGAAACTCTTTGATTAACCACAAGAAAGAAACTCAAACAAGTTGGTTTGCCATTTCCAACTATCCCTTGAAGTCAAACTCATTTGATCATGGTCAAAACATTTTGAAATGGTTGTCTCTGTGCTTGATAAATGGCACTTTTTGACAGCTGTGCTGATTCTCTGTCTCCAGAACCAAATTGTTCCCAGAGTCAGTCGTCAGGAATATAAGCTTTCAGATATTGCAGGGACTATCATTTATTCATAAACATGGTAGGTCACAGGGCCGTCATATTTGTGTCCAACAAACTAGAACAACTGAGTCTGAGTCCTGTATCAAATGTCTCAGGGCCTACTACAGACTGAATCTTGGGACTATTTTTGCTGAAGACTCAGTTGTTCTTGTATCTGTGTGGTGACAGGATGTGTGAGTATCTCAGCTGCTGCCAAAATGTTTAACTAAATCCCAAAAAACCTGAAATTCCCATGTCTTCCCTTCAGACCCATTGTATTATAAGCAGTTAAAGGGTTCATATCATGTTTATAAAAATATTTTTTTCCCTCTGAAGTTCACTGATAATGTTAGTGTCTTCGAGCCTTCCATATCAATGCCTCACGGTAGCCAAAATAATCAGGGATCTTATTAAAAAAAAATTATAAAATCTTTTAATTTTAATTACTCCTTTCTAAAGGCGAATTCACCTTGCACGACAAATGCTAATCAATGGCAGTTGACACTTTTGTCTGTATTTGTCGGATACCCCGTTGGCATCTGTTGCTGGTTGGCACTTGTTCATGTTCATGTTCAGTTGCCATTAATTTGGGTCATGGAATGTCTGAGAAGTGACATACTTTAATCTGGTGATATTTGCCATTGGTTGTTGCTGTTGATGGGGTGTGAATTAGCCTTACTGTTGATATTTATCAGAAAGATATTAGGAGGAACAGGTGCTATTCGCATCCAGAAACAACCTTTTGACAACCTTTGATCAAATTTTACATAATGTTTTTAAAATATTTTTAATATATTTATTTAGATTTTGTTCTTGTACAAACAAATAAAAAAATTAAGGGAAAAAAATTTAATATTAGAAAAAATATTAAATGTTATGCGTGTATATTTACTAGTGGTGGGCATAGATTAATTTTTTAAATCTAGATTAATCTCACTGTGATCTTGAAATGAATCTAGATTAATCTAGATTAAAATGGCTCATTTGAATTCTGCTGAAGGCATTCAGAATATGTATGCTACCCAAATAAAATATTGACAAACAGTAAGTCTTTGAGAAGGGGTTTATCAAGCTAGGTGGTGCATTAGACCAGGGGCTCATCTCCTGTTTCCAAAATGCATCACAAACTGCTTGAGAATGCAGTAAACTAATTCCACATTGCACAAGGTGCAAACAACCTTCCGCCTGTTTCACACATACTCCGTTCTACGATCGTTTACGTACCGAGTAGCGAACTGCAAACGCGTCCTGTGTGAAAGCACATCGAGTCCGTGCTGCACCACGTACGACAACCACACGGACTGCATACGCACTGCAGACGGAGTATGTGTTAAACAGGCGCGAGTCTTGTTGAGGTTTCCATTGGAAAGGCTTCAGCTGCATCCATGTTAGCACGTCACGTTTGATGTGGTAATTTCACAGTAGGCATACACACAGGTTCGAAGACTCGTTCTCGCCCCCTACAGTGCAATTGGCTAGGTATACATCCACGCTAAAATATCAAGGTGAAAGTCATCATAGCTTGCTTAGTATAGACCCAGCTCCCAACCCAACTTTGAGAATAGATTAACGGTGATATTTTTTTTATCGCCCGATAAGAGTCTCCCGTTAACGCAGCATGTTAACACCGATAACCATCACTAATATTTACCAAGTAGTTCACTATTACAAAATTAAAAATTTTACCTGAGATTTGTAACTAAACTACTCTGTAAATATATATGATGATATATTGTAATGTTTAGGGTTTGTTTACTATTTGTTATTTATTTATTTATTTGTTTGTTTGTTATCAAATATTTGAGTCTGGGAAGTTTCTGAAATTTGGTTGATTTGACACGTAATAACCAAAAGTTTTTTTATTTTTATTTTTAAAATAATAATATGGTGTTTTGAGTCCTGCAAGTTGAAGTATGTTTTCATGGTACAATGACCTCTTAAAATAAATCCAATTTATTTTTCCATGATATGATCCCTTCAAAGAAGCTAATGTTTCTTCAGCGGTAGCTTTTTTAACTTATAGTACCTTTTTAAGAGCTTTAATCAAGGAGAAAAAGCACTCAGTCTCACACATCTTGTAGGGCTGTTCTTTTCTTATCCTCTGTCTCTGTTTCTCTTTTCTTTTCTCTTCTGTGTCTTTTTTGTTTGTGAAATTCTCTGGCATCAGGGAAAATAAGATGTTTACTGAGAATGAAATAAGGAACATCATGTTTCAAGTTCTCTCTGGTTTGGCATTTGTGCACAAGCATGGTAAGATTTTCTTACACTCATTTGTTTTTCACTAAAGTGTTAAGGAGCTTTATAACAATGTTACAAACTTTAATTAGTTCTCTATTACATTTATAATAGTGATATGTGACATGTTTATGAGGTTATTTTTTAGGTTTTATGTTTATAGGTTATTTTACACCCACATTCAAGGAAGGAAATTAACATTATTGTCCATCACACAAGGTGGTTTAGCTTATGAAGGCTTATATAATCCAAATTATATATATACAGGTGTTAATTGTGTGTACACAATCCAAGTATATTTGTTACAAACTAAACTTTTTAAAGTTTATTAAGCTTTAATGGTGTTATATAGGCTCCATATCTCTGCATTTGCATTAGGTGGAAGCAATAAACATAGAGGCGTTCTTATATGTATGTTGACATCAGTATCTCTTTGGCTCAATCTTGTAGGATTTTTTCACCGGGATATGAAACCGGAAAATTTGCTATGTATGGGTCCAGAGCTGGTGAAAATTGCTGATTTTGGATTGGCTCGGGAGATCCGCTCTCGACCTCCTTATACAGACTATGTTTCAACAAGATGGTAAGAGTATAAAAACTGTCACTGGAATTATTATTATTACTACTATTTATTTATTTATTTTTTATTTTATTTATTTTTGGCGAAAATTTGCAATTTCACAAACTGACAAATGCACAGAAAAATAAACCAACAAAACATAAAACTATTCTACTACTGTGGAACTAGGTAAATTGTGTACTGAGACATGGCCATAGTATTAGGGGAGGGCAGATAGCTTTGTGTAATTTTATAATACAGATCTACCCATTATTTTCTAGTAAAAGAAACACCTATACATGCCAAAAGTAGTAGTACCATTAATCACTTTTCTCTGGTACCAATTCTTCTGTCAGGTATATTATGTTTCATTGAAAAGCCATAAGTGGGATTTCTGCAAAATGAGTTAATTTTTAGTATATATTATCAAATTTTACTATATTTTATATATTGATCAGCTTTGATACTTTAAGAACAATAAGTGAATGTGCTAGTGTCTAACTGGCCATGGTATTCCCTACTGTATGAAATGTGAGCATTTCAAAGTTCTGTCTTATGTGTTTGTGTTAAGGTATCGAGCTCCAGAGGTGTTATTGAGGTCACCAGTGTATAGCTCACCAATAGACATCTGGGCAGTAGGTTGTATCATAGCTGAACTCTACACGCTTCGACCTCTGTTTCCTGGCAACAGTGAGGTGGATGAGATCTTCAAGATCTGCCAGGTTCTTGGTACAGTAAAGAAGGTATGATCAAATGTGAAGGTGAACAACCTGTTTTAGGAAATTTGGAGTGGTCAAGTGATCAACAGCCCAAGGTAGTGTCTAACCAGGAGACTGGAAAAATTTTTTTGGGCCTGTAGAAACTGACTTGTAGAACTTTGAAACACCAACAACTTCATGATACAGGTCAATTTTGAATGAGTTTTTCTAGGTTTATTAGTAACAGTAATGTTTATTGTGCATTGAATAATGTTAAAACAATTTTGATAACTGAAGAAAAAAAACTACTTAGATTAGCCCTTCATTCTGCATTTAAGGTTACTCCCAAAATTACTCTGTCAAATATTCTCAAATGCTGAAGTGTTACATAAGGCTCATTGACTAAACAATACTACAAATACCAAAAAGCATGAACTGATTAACATGCTCTAGCAGTGGAGAACACCCTTTTTACTCCTACACTTGTACCGAATGCAGAGGGTACATCTTGACAAGTTTGATAGTAATAGGAAAACAATGCTCCTTTCACCAGATTAGTGGATCCTATGTAATAGGCTCTGTGTCTTTGTATTTCCTGACTTCATCCTTTGACTGATTATGCAGTGACAGAGGAGAATGTTGTCTTTTAGTGGAAAATGCATCTTAAAATAAGTCCTCAAAAAAGAGTCCACATTTTTTTTCTGGCAGGTTGGGGACAGATTTGTCAGATTCGCAACAGGATTTAGGCTTTGACATTCTAATTAATAACTTTTATAGAACTCATGTAGCCCAAATTATGTAGACCACAGTAATACATTTATAAAATAGAAAAACACATATACCATTATACATACTGTATATTAGCATTATAATGTAACTAGATGAAATAATTAACATTAAGTTAATTTTCTTATCATTTATTTATCATTTAATTAAATATGTGATGACTCCATTTCCAGACCCCCTGTCCGTTCATTTTAAGTTTTAATATCAACTGGCTTAAGTGCATTTATTACATCTTTAGCACATTGTTATTTCTGCCTCTGTTAATGTCCACATATCTTTGGCATTTTTCCACACCTAGGTTGAGAGTAATGCAGTGCAAATTGTGGGCTGTTGTTCTACGAATCACTCCAACATGTCATGGACACTGTTCCACCTCATGCATATATATATATATATATATATATATATATATATATATATATATATATATATATATTAGAGCTGTCACTTTTTATTCGATATTCAAATATGCATTCGAACATGACGTGAAATATCCAGTTTTTAAAATGCCATGTGTAGCGCATTTTTTACAGTCTATGATTAGACCGTTAGTTTTTTATTTTATTCTTTGCCATCTTATCCAGTAGAGGATTATATAGAGGATCATATTCGAATACATTGCATGATATTCGATGTTCGTTCGAATTTGATTTTTCTCAAAAGTGACAGCCCTTATATGTATATATAATATATATATATATATATATATATGTAGTAGTAGTAGTAGTAGTATTATTAATCTTTTTTTTTTTTTTTGCTTATCATTCCTGTATGTTGATTTACTATCAATGATGTTCTTTTTAGCTTTCTATTCATCAAAGAATCCTAAACAAAATGTCACAGGTTCCAAAAAATATTAAGCAGCAAAACTGTTTCCAGCACTGGTAATAAATCAATATATTAGAATGATTTCTGAAAGATCTTGATTCTTAAAACAGCTAATGAAATTTCTGAATTGCATCACTGAATTAGATTTTACTTTAAAGTATATTAATTATGTATTATATATGTTTAAATAACCTCTGTCACGGAGAAGAATTAAAACTCCCCACATGACAGCTAAGTTTCCGAACATCTGAACATAACGAACCAAATGCACATTGACGGATCTTCTTCTGTCTGTTCTGCAAAATGTAAATAAATATATATTTCTGCAAGCGTAAATACTGTGGAAATATAAATATTAATTGTGTCTAGGCAAAGGCATTTCTCCTTGAACAGAGCTAACGTAGTTATAGAGGGTATTTATTTCATACTCTGTGACTGCTTATTTAATGTAAAAATGATAGATTGTATTTAATGTATAAATTACACATTAAATACATTACAACAAACTGGTAATGTCATAGGCTACTTTCGATTACAGTACATGATACCACTAAGTTATACCTGTTGAAACGTAGACAGCACACACTGTGTTCATCTAAAAAAGATCTTCATCGCTAGCAAACAATAGCAAAGCAAATGCTTTCAATTGAATTTAGATCCAAAGCCACGTCTTCAACGCTCTTGATGTTCTTACATTTTTTGTTACAACTCTGGGTGAACCGCTTCAGACGGCTCAGGGCATGCGGCAGGGAACTGAACGAATCATTCAAACTGATTCACAAACCAATTTACTGATTTGCCAACTGGTTTGATCAAGCCTTTGAACAGAATTGACTCAAAACAATGAATCATTCATCAATGGGCATCGCTCATTGTCAAGAGAAATGTAGTTTGGAATAAACTGAAGCATTTATACCTTGTATTAAGATAAAGTAACGAGTGGAGCATCGCCCACAAGAACGAAGTAAAAATAAAGACTCTTAAAAAAACTGACATATGGGCATTATGTAGCAGGCCTTACAGTTTCGAGAGCAATTCGTATTTCTCAACAACACTGTATGGCCTTAAATCCTGACATATGAAGATCTATACGGAAGCAGCTCTATCGATAAATGCATTGTCAGGAGTTCATCAATATTTCATTATATTATCAATATTGTGAGCACATCTCTACTCCAGGCATTGTTCGTACTGTATATGAGGGTGAGCTACATGTAACTTTAATAATGAATAGTCTTGATCAGTTTATGTGTTTGATTTGGTTCTTATCTTTTACAGTATTTATTTAGTATCATAGGTAAAATGTGCTTGATAGTAAAAGTTATTTTCCCCTGCAGTCAGACTGGCCAGAGGGTTATCAGCTTGCTGCTGCAATGAACTTCCGCTTCCCCCAGTGTGTTCCTACACCACTGAAAACTCTGATCCCCAATGCCACCAATGAGGCTTTAGACCTCATGAGAGATCTTCTCCAGTGGGACCCAAAGAAAAGACCCTCTGCTGCAAAGGTATATATAAATTGTATTGTTTGATAAAAATAAAGTTTTGGTGTAGAAAGAATTCAGTTTGAGGTCAGACATTTGTACTTTTGGTTGGTGTGAAAGGCGTTCGCTTTCATATTTTCACTTCGACACCCTCTAGGTTGACCATTATCCGAAGACTGTATAGAATCATGCCAAATTATTGTCAGATATCACCCACTGAGGTGTCACTTGACTGACAACCCATAAGGACATGTGTGCACAGATGATTTATCTTCACTATTCAAACTATTCATCTGTCTGCAGTGGATTTTACAAGTTTTCTCGCCTTTGCTGCTCAGATTGGATACAATTCCATAATTTATTCCATAAGTGTGTGGCTCTGTGTCCTCAATGTATTTCTCCTGATCACTTACATAATATGTCTCTGGTGGAGTTTGCAATTTAAGATTTATTTCCACGTTCTGAAGCTTGTGAATAAATCTCTTTTGGAATTAATTTTGTGTTATCTACCACCACATCTGACTGGAGTTTGTTGCCAGCCTTCACTTTAGGGGCAAAGTTTAAGTTTAAAGTTGTTTTGGTTCCCATGGTGTTATCTCTTTAAACCATTGATGTCAATATGTTCATTAGTCTGTGCAACTTTTATCACAGGATGATAAATCAGCCACTACCTCATAGTATGGTGTGATTATAAAGCGTTCCCATAGTGTCAGCTACTGACTCAGAGTCAAAGTGAACCTATGAAAGAGACCATTTCAGTTATGTGTCCATGTGACGCAAACTGCTAAACGTTTTTTCTCAAATATTGTCATTTTGGTATAACTTAAACGACTCGTGGCTAGACAAGAAATGTTTAGCTTTTTCAACATTTTAGGCATACAAATAAGAGTGAATTAGTGCATATTTAAAATATTATTTACATACTTCAAAATGATTACTTCCCTAACAGAATTAGACCTAGAAATTCTTTCAAAGTTATATTCCATTTAGGGCTGATTCCTTGAGTAACTCGATTACAAAAAATTATCGAGGCAAATTCCTCTGCCTCGAAGCCTCTTTTAATTTATTTTAAATCTCACGTCAGGTTCTTTCGCAATGATTTTTTTAAAGTGACAACACGTTTACGTCACCCACAAAGCGGAAGGAGACACAAGCGTTGCGTCCGAAATCGCATACTGCAAGGAGTCAGCAGTGTTTTGATTTGAGGGCGCAGGCTAACGCAAAGAGAACGTCGTGGCATGTGTCCAATGCAAAATAGAATCGGCATACCACAACTAGGGCCCTATGATTTCCGCGATGCAGAAAATGCGGAGGGAATCGCTCAACCCGTAAGTTTGATTAATTTTCAATAATTAAAAGATAAATTAATGTTTTATGTGTTTAATGTGCATCTCAGAAAATGCTTTATTTAAATCCCCAACTGAATGGCACTTAAATGCACTTAATTCATCTGTCAACTTTATTGTCATTGTTCACAGTACAAGTACAGACAGAGAAACAATGGGTAATAATTAAATGTTTATTTTTGATGTATGCATTGCATTCTATGCATTTAAAAAAATATTTTAAAAAGAATTCTAAAAAAGGAAACTTAGTTGTTAATTTTAAGAGACCCATGAGTCTTATTTTCTCTTGCATAATTAATATTGCACTTTAATTAAGCAAAAACACATTTATCCGATTACTCGATTAATCTATGGAATTTTTGGTAGAATACTCGATTACTAAAATATTCGATAGCTACAGCCCTAATTCCATTATAAAAAAAATCCTAGCAATATGCAAGATGTGGTTACAGCATTTTACATACGTAACCTTGGTTCCCTGAGTGGGGAAAGAGATGCTGCATAAGTGGCTATAATCCTCATTTTGCTTGGTTTCCTTCATAGCAAATATTTCTGATAGCATAAGCACATTCTTCTGAGGCATCAGTAAAGCAACACCTCAGTGGGTGGTGCTAGTGCAGTCTGCCAATACATTGACTTAATTCTGTATAGGCTTCATACAGTTGTCACAACAGAGGATTTTTCCATAGCATCAACACATGGTCTCAGGGACCTCAAGGCACCATGTTTAATTAAGTGACAGAGACATTTTCTAAACTCGGTTTCATGAAACAGTGGAATATTGTTTATGTGGACTCCAGTACAGATTGTAATTGTTATCTATATAGCAATCAATGATGTTGAATTATTATAGTAATGCTAATGTACTAATAATAGTTTAGTTTTTTTTTCACAGCAAACATGACCCTTTCGTCCCTTTTTGTGTTATTTCAATTCAGTTCATTTTTTAAATCTATATTTTATGTTTGCATAAGTAATTGTTTATAAACATCTTATTAGGCACTCAGATACCCCTACTTCCAAGTAGGACAAGTTCTGGGCCCCCTACCCATGACCCCTGATGTACGGAAGGCTCAGATAAAGATGACTCTGCCTAGTGAACCCAGATCAGAGCTGCAGTCTGTCTCAGAACAAGTGCTGCCATCACAGACTAAAGGCCAAAGCAGAAACTCCCATCAGCCACTGCAGCAGATTCTTCTGCCCCAGTCTCTTTTTCAGACAGACCCTCTCGCTCCATACACACAAAAGGTACAAAACCTCCTTCTCAAATGAATGTTGTAATTACCTTTAAAAAACTTGAGATTCCCATTCTGAATGTATTTTTATGCCACATAATAGAACAAAATCTTAAAGTTTGTATTTTGTTATTAACTTTATATTTTGTTTTACTGCATCTTTGGCCCAGTGTTTATTATCATGAACAATGATTTCACCTAGTTTATCTCTTTGTAAATATGAACAGGGAATTCTTTTACAGTAAATAAAAAATGTACACAGGGCCTAAAACCAACATTTTGCCACACATGCAGATTGCTAGTGACTAAAATTTACCGGCCATTAAATATGAAGTATTTCATAATAATACACGTAATTTATTATGTTTGGTGCATATTGGTGTTCCTGTAGCTCAATTGGTAGAGCATTGCGCTATCAAGCGCAATGTTGGGGGTTCGAGTCCCCGGGGACACATGATAAGGTTTATATTACATTTTCAAATGCATATTATAAGTGACCTAAACTCATAGCACTTGCAGAGATGGAATTTGTGTGGAGCAGCATTTGATACAAACTGAGTCACTCTGACACCTATTTTTATAATTACAATGGAGTCTTTGTAATTTGATAATTGCGTTAAACCATATTACATTCTTACTTTTACTTGAATCCCACGTAAAAAGTTGTATTGATTTAAAAATATGAGCCTGCATGATACTTTGTGTTCCTAACATGAGGTGGTCGGCGCTGAGAACAATTTGATTGGGCTGAAGAATGGACGAAGAAGGTGGGGACAGACCAACATGAAACCCTCAGACAGCTGGGATGAGTCTGACTGTTCTGATTCTGCAGCATCTCTCTCTAAAAAACCCAGCAAAGGCCCAGAGGAGGAGAAAACTACTACACAGTATGATGACTACATTCAGTTTAACATAAACCGTTATGACACTTATTTAATTTGTAGCACATTTCAGTGAGCACACTATTCCGAAACCTAGTGAGCAGACTTACTATCTACTTTCTAACAAAGCATCCGAACTGAAATTGAACTATTTTAAATTAAGATTAGTTAAACTGAAGACAATAGTGTCGTTATTCAGCTCGAGTCAGTTCAATGTTGATTCAGTTCAGTTCAATAACAGAAAGTGAAACATAATTTGTCACTTATGAACAAATTTGATTCAGCTCAAAAGTATTTTTTAAAGAAGACAGTAGTGTCATATAGTTTTTGTTCTCATTTGATAGTGTCAGTGCAATCAAATCTGTAATATGAATATTAAGTATCTTTTAAACCCCACTAAGCAAGCCAAATGTGACAGTGGCAGGGAACCCAAACTCCATCCTGTGACAGAAACGGAGGATATATCCTTGGGACCATTTCTTCCATGGCCAAATTAACAAAAATGGTGTGATTTTAAGGAGGTTGCTAGATTTATGTTATTCAGTAAATTTTGCATCAGTGTGTTTCTGTATAATATCAGCATACATCACACTGGCATTAGGGGAAATGGAGAGTTGTAGTCTGAACATGATGGTAGAGCTGCTATTTAGCAAAGAACATCCTTCTTGTTAAAAACTTTGGTCCCAACTCATTCTAGCATGATTTGTTCATGGCTGGCCATAAGGATCTGTGCTGAGGACTTGTCTAGTCTAGAAAGCTGTGTAATATTGCTGTCTATCTTTTTAGCAGCCTTTTGTGTTGGGAGCGTGCCTGCGAAACCTGTCTAGTATCATGGCTGCTGACTAAGTTTGATAACAAGGCTTTTGTGTTTCTCTACTGTACATTCAGTTTCAATTATTCCATTTGAGATTTCACTCTTTCCTTATTTATGTTATGAAAAACTTTGCAGGACCAAGGACCAGAAACCCCTTTATACATTTAGCACTGTAACCAAATTACCAAACACCAGCAGACTGAACCAGCCAGACTTTAGTCACCAGAGCACCTCTTCAGCCAGACAACATTACCTTCGCCAGTCCAGATACCTGCCAGGCAAGATCTAAGTTTAATTTAGTCTTTTCTTGTTTTTATTTATTTTTTATTTATTATTCTGAATTGCAGTAGTGCACAATACATTATATCAAAAATAAGATGAATGATTACCAGTGCATAAATCAAAATAGGCTCAAATGGCTGACAATTCCTTACATGGCTTTCTACACATTTTGTAAGTAATATCCCTGCATGTACACAGGTACAGATCATTTGGAATGGCTTGAAATGAGTATCTCACAGAACACACATCACATGTTAAGATCTCATTGATAGTTGCCACATTGCATCACTGCTTTACCCATTAAACCCATTAAAAACAAATGTCTTCTAAACAAATGTTCCTTTAATGCAGCAAATCAATGTATATGTAAACACCCCATTAGACTATTTTTCATAAATTAGATTTTACATTATTATATCAATCGTAGGGTTAATAAGAAAGAACACGCCATCTCTGAGCAACAAGGAATCTCAACAAGACTTGTGGGACACCTCAGCTCCATTGAACAAACCTCTTGCACCCATTGGAGTAGCACCAGTGTCTAGAATCGGCCCAGGTGAGCACAAATAAATTAAACCTGAGACTAACTTCTCAAATTAATGTTCAACCACAGAATGCAAATAAATAAATGGAAAACCTTATACAAATGCATTAAGGTGGTTACAGTTAAAAGGTTAGTTCACCCAACAATGAAAATTAGACTGTGTTTTACTCACCCTCAAAGCATTCTATGTGTATGTGACTTTTTTTTATTTCAGACGAATCCAATCAGAGTTATATAAAAAAAATCCTGGCCCCTCCAAGCCTTGCAATGGAGGTAAGTGGGTGTTGGTTGTAAGAATTTCAGAAGATGTGATATAAAGTGCACACATCCTAATAAAACATCCCTCACAAAGCACTGGGGGGTGAATAAAGGCCTCCTGGTAGTGAGTCCATGCATTTTTGTAAGATAAATATGCATATTTAAACACTTTTTTTTTTTTCACTTCGCTGACTGTCATACACGGAAGCCGTTCTTGCGGATGACGCAAGACATCAACATTGGGTGATTAGTGATGAAAGAAATGTCGGAGGATTTTGATATAAGCCAAGAGGAGATGGGTTTTCCTTTGCTAAAGTAAGGAAACTTTGTTTCCTTTGTTCCTGCATTTCTCAGAGGCGCGTGCATGATGCATACGTCCTACATCATTGGCCTGAACATCTTCCGCATACCACAGTCAGCAGAAGTGAGAAAATAGCTCACCACGCTGATGGTATCAAAAACAAATTTCCAAGGTTAGCAGGTCTGTTACAGATGCACTCACTTTAGTTAACGTCTGTTATTTCACATCATGTCACTGTTGACAACCAACACTTGCTAACCCCCATTGAAAGGCTTGGAGGGGCCAGGACAATTTTTTTTATATACCGTATTTTCCGGACTATAAGTCACACTTTTTTTTCATAGTTTGGCTGGTCCTGCGATAGTCAGGTGCGACTTATTTATCTAAATTAATTCGACATGAACTAAGAGAAAACGTTACCGTCTACAGCCGCGAGAGGGCGCTCTGTGCTGCTTAGTGCTCCTGTAGTCTACCCCTGAAAACAGAGTGCCCTCTTGCAGCTGTAGACGGTAATGTTTTCTCTTGGTTCTTGATGCTCAATAAATGCGACTTAGTCCAGTGCGACTTATATATGTTTTTTTCCTCGTCATGACGTATTTTTGGACTGATGCGACTTATACTTACGTATTTCCACACAGAGGTACGCAAAAATGTAGGGAGGATGTTTCCCCATGTCTTTGATATACCACTATCCGCTGTTAAATTTGAAAATCATTAATTATATATATCTAGCCAAGTTTAGTATGCAAGTTTCCCTTACAGTAAATGCGAGCGTCACAAGACCGGAAGTAAGTATGCAAGCTCACCTGCGCCATCTTGTGCACCGAACCCATTGGATTCGTCTGAAAGAAGAAAGTCACCTAGGATGCTTTTAGGGCGATTAAAACACAGGCTAATTTTCATTTTTGGGTGAACTAACCCTTTAACCATATTGTACTTTTTTATTTTATTAAATTGTTGTTGTTTTTTTATTAATAAAATTATATTGATGAGGGTCATAACATTTTTATTTATTTATTTTGTTTTATTTATTTTTTGTACACGCTGAATTAAGAAATTTTATTATTTTTAGTCAATTTGTTCTCCTTTATGCATTCTAGGGTAACTAAATTAGGCATTGTATTTAGCAGCCACATTGCATTAAACATCCATTTACTGAATTTGAACTGAAGGCAAACAGGATGCAGCATTGCAATTAAAACTGAAATTAATAAAGTACAATTAAAATGGAATTTAGAAAAGCAGTGTTTACTGTGTAGGGTAGTTTTTAATTGATAGATGTCTGTTTTATACATTACACACAGTACTGAGTTTCTATGTCTATAAACATTAGATAAACTGCCACCTATAAAAATTCATTTTTTATTTTTAAGAAGAATAGAGTGGGTATATTTGGCAAAAATGTAGATAATAAAAAACTTGTTTGATTTGTTTCTTTAGCTGGTTGTGTTCTCTTTCTTGACTCTTTAAGTTGTGGCCTCTCCTCACAGGAAACATTGTAACAACCACATACAATCTTTCTGGAGGATATATACCTTCTTTCCAGAAGAAGGAAGTGGGATCTGTAGGACAAAGGATTCAGCTCGCCCCTCTTGGACACCAGCATGCACGTAAGAGTTTGGTTTTAGAATTAATCCTCAAATAGTTAACTTTTGCCTTTCTTTGTTTTTTAGAACAGCATTATAGAGTCATATTTTTATGCTGCATGCATGTTGGCTTTGCAATACTGATGTTAAATTTAAAGGTGAAGTAATTTTTGTAAAGTTAAAATATATTCTTTGTTTATTATAATTTGTATGTTTGTTTCCCTGACAAATGTAAACACAAAGGCATTATCAAAACGTTGCTCTGTTTGATTGAGCAGCCCTACCAACCAGAAAATTCCCAAAACAATGGTAGGAGGAGGCACATTATTATTTAAGATGAAAACAGCCTCCCTCCCCCAATCCTACATTTTAAAAATGTGACAAGTCTGACATAGCAACATTGCCTCAAATAGTGCTGTTTGGGATTTGAAATCCATTTGGTGACATTATGCCACAAAACCTACACACCTTTATACTTAATATTATTCTTCCGAGACCCAAAATCTAAACTCCCCATATAAGCTTTTGTTTGTTTTTTGTTCTTGTTCTTAGTAAAAATCTGTTGCTAGATCTCTAAAATCTGCTGTTTCTTTCTACATTCATTCATTTATTCATTCACTCGGTCTCTGTCTGTCTGTGTCTCTCTCTCATCTTTATATCTGCTCTTAGTTGATCTCTCTGCCACTGCTGACTCAAAAACTGGCAAAGCTAAACCTTCAAAGTCCAAACCTTCCTCTACAGTTTCAGTCAGTGAGATCTCTGAAGGTAAAATCTCTGAACAATATAAGTTTTGGTCAGCACTTCTTTCCAGGGTCCAAAATTAATATTGTTACACCTTACAGGTTCATTTTTACTTTTATTTTGTTATTGTTTGTACAGTGAATTTATATAACTGATACTATTACTGATACTTTATGCTATTATTGACATCATTGAATACATACATTGAAATGACTGTCATTTGGAGCATCATATAAGAGTCAGTCAGTGTATAATGGCAGTTGTCACAGTTCTTTTTTTTTTTATCATGTTACCATTTTGATGGCCAATGCAATCTTTTATTTTAATCACCTCTGCCAGACTGTTGTTCATACATTGTAAACCATGTGATGTTGCGGTTTCTAATTAAGTTACTGGCCAACTGGTTAAAAAAAAATCCAGTTTTTACTCTTTTGCCCCTTGGCAAATGTTAATTTTTGGCCTCTTCATTACCATGATCCTGTCAGAAGGAGTCCTTAACTCTGGCTTTACTGATCTTGCACAAGTGTGAAATGCTCTTTCTTGCTTCTCAGATTATGAAGGATGGAAGAGGAGAGCTGATCGAACCCATCATAAAGGAACGAGTTACTCTGCTCTGGGCAAAAACTCTACCAATCTCATTACTCGTGCTCCACCAGTTCAGCCAGTGCATGGGCGGGTTGACTGGGCTGCAAAATATGGAAGCCATCGCTAATATATATCATGCGAGCTACGGCTGCTGTGAGGTCTAAGGCCTGTTTCAACACTCGTGAATATTGTATAAACACTTATTTTGTTTCTAAGAGGAGTAGCTAGGATAGATCCACAACACTTAAGCCCACAGCTCCTTAATTGTTCAATTAAAAACAAAAATCTGTACAATGGATTTTTACAAACCTAACAATTTGTTGATCTTTAAATCTGTCTTGTTCAGTTTATGCATCCAATGCCTGTAATCTCTATTTTCAATGAAATTGTTAGATCTATATTCCATATATTGTATTTTTTTGTAACCCTATTGACATTTTTTATAGTATTTTACAGTTTTTAAATATATTCTTGTTTTCTTTTTTATGTTACTATAATTCATACTGCAAGGCAGTGTTATTTATATTTCCTAGTATGTTGAGTAGCCCTTTTTTTCTGTAAACATTACTGAGAATTAACACATGAACACATATAATGTAGATAACAGTGATTGGGTTGGGCTGAACTCAAATAAATAAATAATGTTTTGTAAGTGTTTTATATGCATAAAATGGGCATGTTTTCAACAGAAGTCTTTAATTCAGATATTCACCTGACAACTACATTTTTATTTTACATTTTAAACAATATGACAATGAACTATGATGACATGTTGTTCAAAGAAAATTATGTTTGAATGAAAGCAGACCATGATTTCTGTTTGGGTATTACGATTGCTGAGGTTTCTGTAGCATTCTGGCTCCGAGTTTTGCCAGCATCAGGACACTGCAAGAAAAAATTAAAGGGATAGGTCAGGCAAAAATAAAACTTCTTAATAGTCATCAGAAATTAAAAATTTTGGTCCGTTCCTTACTCAAAGCTGTTGAATGACTTCAGAAGACAAAATATGTATTGACGAGGCACACAGGCAACTTTTATGATACTACTTATGGTATTTTTTGGAGCTTGACAGTCATGGTATTATAGAAAAGCTGCATCAAAGTTAATTTAAAGTTCTAACCCTTTTGTTTCATGGAAGCAAGTCGGAAGTTGGTAATACTTATGGTACTTTCTGTGTTATAAATGACATGCTAAAGTTTTTGGAGTGTGAGAGGCTAAGTGAGATTTAGTATAAAGTGGTCAGAAGTCCAGGAACAGAATTTTAATATATTTCTGTTTCTCTTCACTTTAATCTTTTTTGCTGGAGTCTGCATGGGTATGTGACATGTTTGTATTTTTTATTAGTTGTTAATAAACTAAAATATTTTACTAACAGTCGAAAGCTCTATCGTGCAAGAAAAAGGGAAACCCTGTATTAGACAAATTAAGTGTGATGTGTGGTAGGTACCTCGCTCCAGCGATAAGACCAGCTGGAATGATTTTGTGCGAGTTATAGAATCTTTTTCCCATGATAGCAGCAAGTGTCCCAGATGCAGCTGAGAGAGGAAAAATATTGATGACACGTAGTGTAATTCAAAATCACTGTCACCTAATTTTATAAAACAAACATTAATACTGCTGATCACTTTTCAACTGCAACAAATATAATAATTGCACAATGCATGAAAAAAAAATGCACACCTAAAGAAACCCAAATATTTTTGGGATCTTGTGATGTCTGGTAAGCACCAAAACCAGCCAAACCACCAAAGAGCAGCCCAGCTGCTAGGGACGGGACACTGCCTGCAAGACAAAAGAAATAAAACATAAAATATACAAAAACACTGTGTTGATGAATGATATAAATTGTATAAAGTGTCAAAAGAAATTCAGAGTGCAAAATAAAGATGTTTAGATGTTTGTAATTATCCACTTAAAACTGTAAAAAGTTTAAGCAATTATACAACAGACCTGAAGGCCTTCTTTAAAGATCATGCACAGGTTTTTGCTTCCAAATTGTGACATTTTCACTGAATATAGAGGAACCAACCAATTTGTGTGAAAATAAATGATTACAAAACTGTTTTTGTTAAAAATGGGATAAAGGTGGTGCATGCGTGGGATGTAATCTTACATAAACTTATGTTTTACATATAACAAATAAACTCATAACAAACATTCAGAATAAAATGCAAAAAAAAACCAGACGTAATCAATTTACATATTCCAGTGGGAGAATATATATACTTTAATATAATCCTGTATTTTAGTGTAAAAAAAACTGCCAAACATCCATTGTATTAGGTTTGGCCTTATTAATATGTGCTTTTGTACATTCACAGGCAACTATTTTGAGAAGACTATGGATCCAATACGTTTTCCCGCACATGTGTGGTGTAAACCAGTTCTGTATTATTATCTTTTTTTTACCGCTGTAAAACCAGCAAACAGCATTCTTTTTTTTTCGTATTGAGCTTATACAGAAGCCAGAATCATCAAGAAGACATAAACTTGGCTTAGCTATGTAATCAGTTTGTAGTAAAGAGGATAAAAGAAAGTTTACATGTGTCCATAGATTATTGACAACAGGACACTCCCAAAACGTATGAAGAAAAGTATCTGATGACGCAGTATTACAGATATGGCAGTTGTAATTTGGTTGTAGTTTAATTTTTAATCTTTTGTAAGGAGTTATATATGCTCTGTGAATAACTTAGACACGTATAAGACAATGAACCAAGTTTTTAGAGGTTAAACTGAGGTTAGACCACACCCTCTCCCAGTCGACTGTGGGATGAAATTCAATCAAGCTGGTTTAGCTGATAAATGTTTTATCTAATTTCCCAGTTTGACAAGCAATGGCCAGCAAACAAGCCTGGGCTCTTAATAATGTAAACTCTATAAATTATAATCTCTTGAGCTTTGTCATTACTTACCTGCTTTGACATATCCTATGACTCCTCCAGATGCTACTAGTGCTGCGTATCCATATCCAGCCCAGTCCACTGCCATCATCAACACCTCAACACACAAGTTACATAAAAATGTCAAACATTCACAGCTTGAAAGTTTGCAGACACGAACAGACAGTCTAAATGAAACTTACACAAACATATACATAATGTTTCTTGTATACGGGAACTCTCCAGAGGTGCGATGGTTTTTATTTCGTACGAACTGTGTGACAGCATAATATTAGGATATTTTATAGGAGGATGACATACAAACATAAGTAACCTTACACAAACCTACTGGCAAACACCGTTTAGCATGTTTGTTTGTGTGTCCTCCTCATAAACAATGTTTACGTTGTTATACCAATGCCATTAAACAAATTTTGCAATAGACATAGTGTCTACATAAACCATATATTCAAACGCACACAAAATGCGCTGTTGACCTCTAGCTGATATCAGATCTGTGCATAACATGTATAAAAAAACATAGACTGGTGTTACTCTCAAAAGTATATTCTACATTCATCACATTATTGCAATACAAATATTAAATAATACCGCTGCCTGAGAATCTGTTTTCGCTTAAGTGAAGTTCTCGTGGTCCAAAAACGGTCGACTTGTGTGTGCTGCTTAATCGTCAAATGAAAGCTAGCTTACGCACCTGACGTAGCCTACTTGTTTCGAAATGTTTCTAGTTGACTTATGGGAAATGAAGTTTACTTTAACCCTTCTGAATGACCTGTGCGTGTGCGTGTGTGTGTGTAATATATATATATGTTTATTGTATTTTTTTTTTTTACTTAAAAACTTATGGCAGTTTTGAGGATGTTTAAATAAATTTTTATAAGTGCAAACCGATTTTTGGAAGAATTTAACTTTTTATTTAATTGCTTTTTGAAAAAAAAAAAAAAAAAAAATATATATATATATATATATATATATATATATATATATATATATATATATATATATATATATATATATATATATATATATATATATATATGTATGTACACGTGTGTGTGTGTGTGTGTGTGTGTGTGTAAGTTGCTGTTAATTCATTTGTTTTGCATTGCAAATATTTTAACTACAAGAACAAATTTCTTAACACTTTGTCTAGATTTGAAGTCGTTTTTACATAAATTTGCCATTCAAAAAACTCAAAAAGTGAACTCAGTTTAGGCCTATTTGTTAACTATCCATCCATTCTACAAACTCCTTATCCTCTGCAGTATGCAGCATCATGGGGATGCTGAAGGCTATCCCAGTGACTTCCCCTTGCACAAGAGGGAAAAACACCCTAGACAGATGGCCAGTCATTCACAGAGCTCACACACAGACTTACACACATTTACACCTTCTGACAATTTAGTGTCTCCAATTCAACCTAAAATGCATGTCTGGATTGTGGGGGAACTAGAGTACATGGAGGAAACCCACACAGACATTCAAATGCCATACAGAAAAGTCTCCTGGCTCAGATTTTACTTGAACAATAATGCACAACTTCTTGGCCCTTATCATTTCTAGGCTAGACTATATTGCAATGCTCTTCTGGCTGGACTTTTATCATGTGCAATCAAACTTCTACAAATGATTCAGAATGCAGCAGCATGCCAGTCCCGAAGGGGCCCATGTTATTGCATTAAGAGCAGTTCCTGTTTATTTGCCTCTTTATGATGAATTGCTTGTTGTATTCCTCTTCTTCCCTTTGAATAAAAGTGTTTGTTAAATATATACATTTAATGTAAATGAATAATGGATAACACCTTCTATGAGCCAATTTTTATAACACTTTATAAGGGTATTCTTAAGGCATTATAATGAATGCATAATGCATTATATAAAAAAGTTATGTTGTTAAATGTAAATAATCAATTATAATACATTATAAAACATTTATTTGAGGTTAGATCTTTTATGACCATCATCCTGGTCCCCCACCCAAAAAAACTAAATCACTGGATCACAAGGATTTTATTTTTGGACTTCAGTTGGGCCTTCAATAACCTCATGCCCAATCTTCTCTCAGACAAACTGACCCAGGTCTCTGTGCCCACCTTCTGTCAGTGGATCACCAACTTCCTGACAGACAGGCAACAGCTAGTGAGGTTGGGGAAACTAACATCCAGAACCCTCACTATCAGTACTGGAGCCCCCCAGGGATGTATTCTCTCCCCACTTCTCTTTACCCTCTACACAAATGACTGCACTTCTAAAGACCCCTCTCTCATGCTCCTGAAGTTTGCGGATGACACTACAGTCAGTCAAGGATGGAGACGAGTCTGCTTGGGAGACAGGTTAAATAGCTGCCTGTGTGGTGCAGTTATAACAACTGTAAGATTAAAAAGGGAATTAAGATCAATACAACTCAAAGGGGATTGAATTACAGTGAATAAGAACCAAATTAGTATGCAAATTATTCAGAATTAATATTTAACACTTTATCAACTATTCGTCCACCAATAAATTGAGATTAGGGTATTTTATAAATTCTGGACAAAATACTATCCCGTGGCCTACGGTAATAATATCATAAAATTATAATAATGATTATGAGCAAGGTAACAGAATCTACAGTTTAAGACAGTAACATGTAAGCACAAGACACTGGTATGTAAAATCAACCAAGGCTTTATTGAACTACTCTAATACACACAAACTAAACTAACGAAAACACAAAAATTCATTCAAACAGTGACAGAGAAAAGTGATGTTATTAACGGAGGGTGAATGGAGTCCCAAGTGTCTAGCGTTAGACACTATTTCTTGACCGCAACCTGAGAGAATCAATCTACTAGCACTTTAATCTTAGTTCGTTTTCTTAATAAGATTTGCGCCAGTTCAGCCAGAATGAGAAGATATTGTGTACTTACTTGCGTTTGGATGCTCCTGTGGGCGCGTGTGTTCCCTTCTGTAAAGAAGTTGCTGGAGAGGGAATCTCTGGCGCTGATTGGCTGGCAGTCGGTCGATGACGCGTTCTGAGGGATAGCACTCGATGGTGAGTGGTTGGTTGGCTCAGCCGAGTGGCGCTTCGTTCACGAGAATAATGCTGCGTTCCAGGCAGGTTTTGAGCCCGTAAGTCACGATTTCAAACCACGACTCACGACTTTATAGCGTTACAGGCAAGTTACGCCAAACTTCCTGAGCGCAAGCAATTGTAGCTAGATTATTAATTTTATTGCAATGTTATATTGTCCTAAAATCGTTTTTTTAACGTGCACCACTTGCGTAAACACTGCATCCATAGGCAATATTATCCGTAGAGGCTGCCATTGTTGTTTCGCAGGCTATGTGACGTCAGAGTTCGCAACTCGGAGTACATCTATCTAGTACGAGTTCACGGGTGGGAAGTCACGGGTTTGACTGCTGTTCCAGTGCACTTTCACGGGTAGAAGGTTGGAAAAACACGGGTTGCCTGGAACGCGGCATTAGGCCTAGTCCACACGGACACGGGTATTTTTATAACCAGAGTTTTTCCTCCTGCGTTTAAAAAGAAAATCCCGTCCACATGAAAACGCAAAAACATGCTATCAAGCGCTGTCAAGATTATGCCACACCAGCCGGCGGCAATATAACCTAAATTGTAAAGTCACTTTGGCCAATCAGAAGCAGTCAGCGGCGCACAATCTGACGTCAAACACAGCGGATAACGGCGCACACTCTGACGTCGCAAGGCAAAAACCCCCACTGAGTCCCATTCGCCTACTTATACTACGACCTAAAAGTATGTACTTTTTTTGTGAGGAAAAAGTACATACTTTTGAGTGTGTAGCAAAAGAGTATGCACGTTCTGGGACATACTTCGATGACGTCATGCAACGTGAACGACAACGTGGTTGCCTAGTTACGCACACCACAACGTTTCATTCATTCTTGTATGTCCAATAAAATTTTATTTACTATTCCCATCTTTTTTTTCACAATACATTTTACAATGTGTTCTTCTACCAAGTTGAGGAGTGAAGAAGCAGGGCGGCGTCGTCGTAGAACCAAACGCAGGTCGTTTGTGAGGCGGCTGGTTCTGACGTTCATGTGCAATGTGTGTAACGAAAGCTACTTATTTTAATAAAGTAGCTTAATAAAATAAAATATAACTTTAATTAGGGTTAAACATTTGAATTCTTACACTTAAAAGCTGAGGGCGCATCTCCGCTGCTGCATCCGGCTGCCATGTTTACATCATAGACTGTATAAAAACATGGACGTAGTGTCCGTGACGTCACCCGTAGTCTCCTGAAGTGTGTTTTTGAAGCCTAAAGTGTGTAGAGCAGGCCGTTGCCAACTTGGCAGCGCGACACCGCGCGACTCTGCCGGACAATCAAAAATGGGCAAAAAGGCGGGAGCTAGTTGCTGAAGCCACACCCACCTAGCACGACGGCAGTGTCAACAGCGGCAATCCACCTGTCACTCAAGTGGCTACGCCCTTAATTATGCAGAACTTTAAGTCTTAATATAATTTAAACTGATGAGTCATAAAAAAATTCACCCCCCTCACAGTTGTCATGAAGGGCAAAATTAGCTATTTAGACCAAAATCATTTTTTGAACCAGGCTGTAAACATGTTTTTTCCTGCTGTAAAGTTGGGCATTTTAACATGGGGAGTCTATGGAACTGACTCCCTTTTGCAGCCAGCCTCAAGCGGCCAGTCGATGAATTGCAGTTTTAGTCACTTCCTTATTGGCCTCACGAGAGAGAGCGGGAGGTTGGCGCTCGGTTTACATCACCGCAAAGCTCCTCCCTCCCGCACGCAATGGGTTGTGGGCAATATTAGCACTTAGAGTGGGCACTGATCTGCACTTTCGAATTCTAACTGGAAATAGTAGACCATCCGGGTATCTTTGGAATACTCTTTTCAACATACTACGATTTGGGACGTACTAATTCTAGTTTCGCATACTATTTAGGACGGATAGTATGCGAATTGGGACTCAGCACCCGGTTATACTGTCCACACAACAACACTGCAACCGGCGTTTCTGAAAATGCTCACCCTGGCCGTAGTTTTCAAAAATGTTGGGTTTCTGTGCCCTGAAACTGCGTTTTCGTGTGGACGAAAGGCCGAACCGCGTAAAAAAAGTCACGGTTATAAAAATACCCGTGTCCGTGTGGACAGGGCCTTACTGGATTACGGGTTTCCTCTGAGTCTGGAGCGACTCTGAGAGGGTTTTCTTTGACGAAAGTTCAACGAAGGATCTTACGGAAGAGTTGATGAGTTTTGAGTGAGCTCTTGGTGGTTTGAAGAGTACACGCTGGACGATGGAAAGGTCAGCACAAAACACAGGCAAGAACCAAGTCACTGCAAAAGCAGGGCAAAAAGCAAGGCAAAAAGCAAAGCATAGCTGCTTGTCATTGGGTTATAAGCGTGTCCATCTGACCCGTCCTTCCTAGTGCGACAGCCAATCAGATATGGTCTTGGGCGGGACTTATGCCCCGTTCCTCGTTCTCCGGTTCTTGCATGTAATTAGCGTAATGTCCACGTGTTTGCGTGTGTCTAAACTCCTGTTTAAAAAACACTTTAATAAGCAAACTTAATATTTTGAATATGGTGCATCCTACACACATCTACTTTACATCAAAATTCTAGAAATCATTTACCCATCAAGTAGGTACCAAAATACATATACTTCCCATAGTTGAGTAGGAAGTAAATAAGGATTTAGCCGTGATACGTGTTTAACACACAAAATTAACTTGAGTAATATAAAGCATGCATAATACAGAGAATACACATGTATGAGGCAACTTCTGGTGATTAGTTCCTATAACTGAGGTAGAAAACCCTACGAATAGGCTGTAATGAAAGTCAAACACACAGAAAGAATTCCACAGGTTATATAAAACATACATATGATACTTAAGGTATATGTGAGGTAAATACTGGTAACCAATTCAGCTTATTGGAAGCAATTTTGAGACCGTTGTTTGTATTAAACCACAAGTGGGTTAATTTCAGTCTATTGGTTTTGGAGACAAAGTTTCTGGAATTTACAGCTGCAAAAAGGCGGTGTTCCCTGGTTTAAGGTTTGTGCTGATCCTGGGCCATAGGATTGCCTTAGCATCCTTCGTTTCCTGATAAGGCTGGGGATTTATGCATTGGGGTCACCACATGGTTTCTTGGCCATTTGGTCTTAAGTTTGGGCAACAAAGAGAAATCTTTTCCTGCTGTCCTGGCATCGCTGGTATGAGATTAGGCAGGCACAAAAAGGGAAAGGTGGGGGTGATATCTCCTTTAGCCATCTTGGCACCATGACTGTGTTTTATGACGCACTAATGGTTCGATGGGGAATCGTTTAATGAAATGTACTGATCAAGGATAATCCTACACAACCTAGAGCTGAATATGCACAAAACAGTGGAGATGATAGTGGACTTTAGGAGAAACCTCCCTGCACTTCCCCCACTTACCATCACGAACAGCACTGTGGCAGCAGTAGAGTCATTCAGGTTCCGGGGCACCACCCTTTCTCAGGACCTGAAGTGGGACAATAACATTGACTCTATTGTGAAAAAGGTCCAGCAGAGTTTGTACTTCTTTTGCCTGCTGAGGAAGTTCAACCTGCCACAAGAGCTGCTCACACAGTTCTTCTCAACCGTCATTGAGTCTCCAGTTTGAGGTTCGAATTCAGCCTCTGTTACAAATAACACAAAATGAGTTTGTTTTCGTTTTTTCATCTTGATACACTTTAAGTATGATTAACATACAATAAACGAAATTTGTGAACAAAGATCAAATAAATCTTGTAATAATTGTTCTTGTGTAGGATGTACAAAATGTGCAACGATTTTAATAAATATTTACATTATAACAGGGAATAGTTATCTTTAATATAGACAATGTGAATAATTAAAAATAACATTTTGATCCCATTTCAGGCCTTTATTTTTAAAGAGACATTCACTTTATATTTGTATAACTGTGTACAGAAAACCCATATATATGAAATATAACTAAAACTCACAAAAAAGTAAGTTTTTCATTTATTTATTGTAAAATAATATGCTCATTATAAAAGTGAAGAAAGGTAATTACTACAGTATAGTACTAACCAAAATATATAATAAATAAACAAATATACTTAAAATAATTATAGATTAAACAACAACAACAAATATAATAAAAATAAAGATGTGGAGAACATGTGTTTTACATTAATTATGTATGTTTAATAGTAACAGTTATTAACATTTAGTGTTTGCAAATCTGAGCAAGATATTAATGCAAGTCAATAAAATGTAATATCAATAAAAAAATATACAAAATTAATAATTTTTAAAATCAATAATAATAAAAAAAAACGTAACACACTAAAATACAGTGCAAACAAGGCCAAGACTTCTGGTATTTTAATTAACAAATGGAAATAAATGAAACAATTTAAATGTATAGATTCAACAACAACAATAATAAAATCTAAAGTTGTGGACAACACAGAAAAAACAAAACAAAAACAAGAAATAATGTACACTACCACTTAAATGTTTTTCAACAGTAAGATTTTTAAAGCTCACCAAGCCTGCCTTTATTTGATCCAAAATACAGCAAAAGCAACAATATTGTGAAATATTTTTACTATTTAAAACAACCGCTTTTTTTTTTTTTATTAAATATTTATTTTTGTGATCAAATCTGAATTTTCAGCATCATTACTCCAGTCTTCAGTGTCACATGATCTTCAGAAATCATTATATATATATATATATATATATTGTCACGGTGCAGGGTGCCGTCTCAGCTTCCCCTGTGGTCTGTGTTGTCCTGTCTGTTCGGTAGCTCGTGGTCTGGGCAATCAGCGCTGATGGTGGCGGGATTGTGCAGATCACGAGCTGATTATTCCCCACCTGTCGCTCGTTCCCACACTCCCTTATATGTCTCTGCTTTTCTGTCTGTCGTCTTGAGTAGATTGTTTTGTCTTTGCCCATGTTTTGTATGGTTCCAAGTCTCAGTCTCATCTTCTGTTTTTTTTCGTCTAAGGATCCGTAGTTTGGAGATCCGGCAGCGCGAGTGGTCCGCAGTGTGCCGGCCAGCTCGGAGATCTCTGTGTGCGCCAGAGCATTTTATTATTGTTTATGTTATTTTGTGTATTGTGGCGAGAATAAAGGATTCTCCTTTTCTCTACTCTGCTTCTGAGTCCTCTGTCTAGCACGCACCCTGACAGAATCTACTCAAAATGCCCTGTATGGGTGTTAAAGGCGGTCTTCCATCCGTCCCCCTCCCTAATCCGAACCAAGTGATAAGCACTGCGAAGGTCCAACTTCGTAAAGATGGTTGCCCCCTGAAGGAGCTCGAAGGCCGATGACATCAATGGCAAAGAATAATGATTCTTTACCGTGATGTCATTCAACTCCCGATAATCAATACAGGGGCGCAACGATCCATCCTTCTTCTTCACGAAGAAGAACCCCACCCCAGCTGGAGAGGATGAGGGACGGATAATGCCTGCTACCAGAGAATCATGTATATACCTCTCCATGGCCTCCCGCTCCGGACCCGACAGAGAGTAAATGTGCCCCTTAGGTGGAGAAGTGCCAGGCAGCAGGTCAATCACACAGTCATACGGGCGGTGTGGAGGCAGAGATGAAGCTCGGGACCTACTGAAAACCGCTCTCAAATCATGGTAAGCCTCCGGTACATCCACCAGGTTAACCAGCTCCTCCTGCAACACAGAATGAGACAAGAAAGGGGGAAAAGCAGCACCCAAACACTGAGCTAAACAGAAAGGGCTCCAAGCCTAAATAGAACCACGGGCCCAATCAATATGCGGGTTATGTTTAACCAACCAGGTGTGACCCAACACCACTGGAGCGGTGGGCGAGTGAATGAGGTGAAATCTAATCTCCTCTGCATGATTATCAGACAAAGTTAATGTGACAAACTGGGTGGTGTGAGTGATATTAGTGAGATGTATGCCACAAAGGGTCCTGGCAGAAATAGGTTCGGCCAGTGTAACGGCCGAAATCCCCAGACGAGTTGCCAATCTGGAATCCATGAAGTCGCCCTCGGCTCCAGAGTCAATCAATGCCGAAACCTGGAAAACAGCTCCCCCAAACTGTACTGAAGCTTGGAACTCTGAATGGCCACCAGGTGGCAGTCAAGTTGTAGTGACGCTCACCATGCGCTCTCCCTTGCGTGAAAAGCATCGCCCTGCCACAGGGTACACCGCTACCACGTGACCCGCCTCACCGCAGTACGGACACAGCTGATTATCCATGCGACGGCGTCGCTCTCCTATTGTCAGCGGTGCTCTCCCAATCTGCATAGGCTCCTCCTCCGGGAGGATGCGGCGTTGAGACATCGTGTCAAATGCTGCTCCATACGGGATCCCGGTGACGTGCTCATGGGAAATCCCCTCTCTACGGTGTCGAGAACGGAGAGTAATCCAATGGTCGACCCGAATGGCGAGGTCGATAAGCCCATCCAAGCCAGGGGGCAGCTCTAGTGAATGGATCTCGCCAAGGTGAAGGCAGTTGCTGATTGGCCCACCCCAGATAGTCGTAGAGCTGTCCAACGCTTTCTGGGGTTTGCCAATTTTTACAGGCGGTTCATTCAGAACTTTAGCCAGATCGCCCTTCCTCTGACTGATCTCACCTCCACAAGGAAACGATTCTGTTGGTCGTCGCAGGCCCAAGCGGCGTTTGAGAATCTTAAGAGTCTATTTATTTCGGCCCCCATTTTAATGACCCCTGACCCATCTTGTCAGTTCCTTGTGGAGGTGGATGCGTCGGAGGTGGGGGTTGGGGCAGTTTTGTTCTGAAAGATCATCTTCGGACGAGAAAATACATCCCTGCGCCTTCTTTTCTCATCGTTTAACCCCCGCGGAACGGAACTATGACATTCGGAATAGGACGTTACTAGCTGTCAAGCTGGCCCTGGAGAAGTAGCGTCACTGGTTAGAGGGAGCACAATTTCTGTTTATCGTTTGGACTGATCATAAGAATCTTGAGTACATTCGCACCGCCAAGAGAATAAATTCTGGGCAGGCTCGCTGGGCATTATTTCTTGGACGTTTCAGGTTTACCATTTCTTATCGCCCGGGCTCTAAGAATGGTAAACCTGGCGCGCTGTCGCAGGTTTTTGAGGCTGAGGCTAGTCCCACCCTCCCGGTGGCCATTTTGCATCCCGAACGGGTAGTGGCTGCGGTCACCTGGGGGGTGGAGTCCAAGGTCCGCGTGGCACTATGCAATGCTTCTGTTCCCACTGGATGCCCAGAGGGTCTGCTCTTTGTACCTGAGTCAGTCCGAACTAGAGTACTTCAGTGGGGCCACTCTTCTAGTCTAGCTTGCCACCCTGGAGCGACTCGTACTTGTAGGTTAATCAAGCAGCGGTTTTGGTGGCCGACCGTGGCGCAGGATGCTCCACGGTTTGTGACGGCCTGTCCGATTTGTGATGCGGGTAAGGGATCCAATCGACCCCCAGCAGGGCTACTTCAGCCTTTGTCGGTCCCTTCACGGCCCTGGTCACACATAGCGATGGACTTTGTGACTGGCTTGCCTCCATCTAGTGGCAAGACGGTAGTTCTCACTGTGGTGGACAGGTTCTCAAAGGCGGTCCATTTTATTCCCCTCCCCAAATTGCCGTCAGCGAGGGAGACAGCGATTACGTTCTTAGATCACGTTTTCCATATTCATGGCCTCCAGGTGAACGTGGTTTCTGACAGAGGTCCCCAGTTTGTGTCTAGGTTTTGGACAGAGTTCTGTCGACAGCTGGGGGCGACTGCGAGCCTATCTTCCGGTTATCACCCGCAGACTAATGGTCAGGCAGAGCGTGCAAACCAAGATTTGGAAATAGTCCTGCGCTGTGTGGCGTCTGCTGAACCGTCATCTTGCAGTTCCAGGTTGACTATGGTAGAGTATGCGCATAACTCCCTCCCGGTCTCATCTACGGGTTTGTCTCCCTTCCAGTGCTGTTTAGGCTACCAGCCACCTTTATTGCCCTCTCAAGAATCCGATGCCGTTGTTCCCTCCGCGCATGCGTTTATTCAGAGATGCCTCCGTACTTGGAGGATCGCCAGAGAAGCCCTCACTTGGACTGGCGAGAGGAACAAGGCATCGGCGGACCGTCACCGTACTAAGCCCCCACTTTACGTGTGTGGTCAGAGAGTCTGGTTGTCTACTAAGGACACTTCAGACTGCCCTCACGTAAACTGGGACTCAAATTTGTTGGACCGTTTATCATCGGCAAAGTGCTTAGTCCAGTGTCAGTATGGCTCAAATTGCCCCCTCAGTTTAGAAGGATCCACCCGGTTTTCCACATTTCTAAGATTAAACCCGCCTTTCGCTCCCCCCTTCAGCTCCTGACCTCTGCCCCTCCGCCTCCTAGGCTCATTGAGGGGTCGCCTGCCTATACTGTACGGCGGCTCATTGATGTGAGGCGTAGGGATAGAGGTCATCAATATCTGGTAGACTGGGAGGGTTATGGTCCGGAGGAGAGATGCTGGATTCCGGCTCCCGATATTCTGGATCGCGCTCTCATTTATTAATTTCATCAGCGTCCCTGAGGTGGGGGGTACTGTCACGGTGCAGGGTGCCGTCAAAGCTTCCCCTGTGGTCTGTGTTTTCCTGTCTGTTCAGTAGCTCGTGGTCTGGGCAATCAGCGCTGATCGTGGCGGGGTTGTGCAGATCACGAGCTGATTCTTCCCCAACTGTCACTTGTTCCCCCACTCCCTTATATGTCTCTACTTTTCTGTCTGTCGTCGTGAGTAGATTGTTTTGTCTTTGTCCATGTTTTGTATGGTTCCAAGTCTCAGTCTCACCTTCTGTTTTCTCGTCTAAGGATCCGTAGTTCGGAGATCCGGCAGCACGAGTGGTCCGCAGTGTGCCTGCCAGCTCGGAGATCTCTGTGTGCGCCAGAGCATTTTATTATTGTTTATGTTATTTTGTGTTTTGTGGCGAGAATAAAGGATTCTCCTTTTCTCTACTCTGCTTCTGAGTCCTCTGTCTAGCACGCACCCTGACATATATATCATAACTTTTGATCAATTTTGCTTATATATATATATATATATATATATATATATATATATATATATATTTAATATATACAGTACAGACCAAAAGTGTGGACACACCTTCTCATTCAAAGAATTTTCTTTATTTTCATGACTATGAAAATTGTAGATTCACACTGAAGGCATCAAAACTATGAATTAATACATGTGGAATTATATATGAAATTATATACATAACAAAAAAGTGTGAAAAAATATGAAAATATGTCATATTCTAGGTTCTTCAAAGTAGCCACCTTTTGCTTTGATTACTACTTTGCACACTCTTGGCATTGTCTTGATGAGCTTCAAGAGGTAGTCACCTGAAATGGTCTTCCAACAGTCTTGAAGGAGTTCCCCGAGAGATGCTTAGCACTTGTTGGCACTTTTGCCTTCAGTCTGCTGTCCAGCTCACCCCTAAACCATCTCGATTGGGTTCAGGTCCGGTGACTGTGGAGGCCAGGTCATCTGGTGCAGCACCCCATCACTCTCCTTCTTGGTCAAATAGCCCTTGATGCCTTCAGTGTGACTCTACAATTTTCATAGTCATGAAAATAAAGAAAACTCTTTGAATGAGAAGGTGTGTCCAAACTTTTGGTCTGTACTGTATATATATATATATATATATATATATATATATATATATATATTAGTGGTGGGGCGCTGCGTTAACGCGAGACTCTTAGCGGGCGATAAAAAAAATATCGCCGTTAATCTATTCTCAAAGTTGGGTTGGGAGCTGGGTCTATACTAAGCAAGCTATGATGACTTTCACATTGATATTTTATATAACCGACTGGCTGAGGCCAGCCTAAAAAGATGCTCAGGACAGTTGACGGGCCACTGCTGCGCATCATCACGAAAGCTTATCTTTTTCACATGTTTTTACACCTTACCGCTTGTCGATGTAAACATTAAAGCATCCAAAAACAAGACGCGGAAAAGCTGAACAGAGTAGCTGGTTACTCGCGCGCTGTGTTTGGTGCGTACGAGAGAGAGAGAGCCGCGTATCACGGACAGCGACACTGAACCGAGCTCTCTTATGAGAAGTTCTCCTCTAAGTCCCTCCTGCACCTGAACGAACAAATACAAATCGCAGTTTGAACAAACAAAAAGATGTGAAAGAGCCCAATTCAGCACCGCGGTGTTCTGGTGTTCAGGGCTCACGCAGATAAAGGCGTCTAAAAACACTTGAACATCGAATTTGCTTATTTTTGCTCTTGTGCCGACAAATACATACAAAATATGTCAAAATATCCACCTTGGAAATTATGCTCGAAAAAACTGTCAGTTATTTCTTAAGTGAAAGTAAACAGTTGAGGGAAAAAATGGGATGTGTATTATATTGGATGCGTTCGTCGTCTCTTAAAGTGACCGCGCCTAATTTAGCTACTGGCTGCTGTAATGTTAATCCAAGAAAATGAAAATGAAAATCACTCACTGCTCTTGACTGAATTACTTTGTAGTAGTGCTGTGAATCTTTGGCAAGGCAGCGATTCGATTCGATTACGATTCATAGGTTTTCGATTCGAATCACGAACGATTTTTGCAAATTTAGAACGATTCAATTCCATTCGATTCACAATTAAATTAGACTCGATTCGATTATAACGATTAGATTCTGCATTCTTTAAGTGAATTTACGGGATTATTTTAAATGCTTCTACTAAATTCTTTAAATGCTTAGTCAGGGGGCAAATTACAGTAGCATTTATGGTTAGAGAACCATAGGTTAGAAAAAAAAAAAAAAAACCTTTTGTCCATTGTTAAATGCTAGTTTAATGATGCTGTCACGTACGGTGTTACAGATAACACAGGAGAGGGAACCAATTGCAGGTAAGTCCTTTATTTGAAGGGTAATCCAAAGGGGTAAACAGTCCAGGCAGGGTCAACACCAGAATATCCAAACATAACATAAACCAAACAAGAAGACAAGGCAAGGGCAAGAACTGACGGACATGAATTAACATTCACAAGGAACATTAAACAAGGACTCCGTAACACAGACTCAGACAGACCGGGTATAAATACACAGAAGGATAATGAGGGAACAGGAGACAGGTGGGGAACAATCAATACTCAACAGGAGGAAGGTGACCAAATAAGGGAAACAGGAAGTGATAAGGTGACAGACACCGTGAGAAAGGAGGACACCTAGTGGAAACCCAGGGAACACAACCCAGACACTGTGACAGTACCCCCCCTCTACGGAGCGGCTCCCAGACGCTCCACGACAGACACAAAACAGAGACCAGGAGGGAGGCGGACAGGTGGAGGCTCAGGGGGAGGGACGGAGGGCCAGAAACGAAAAACATGGGGAACAGGCACCAGAATGTAAACACAAAACAGGGAGACCAGGAGGGAGGAGGACCGGAGGAGGTTCAGGGGGAGGGACGGAGGGCCAGACTAACAGAGAGGAACAGGGACAGGGGTGAACACAAAAACAATAAGGCAAAAAAAACAACATGAAGCCCCCCAGGGCGGAGCAGAAGACCACCACATCCTTGGGGTCGAGGCCAGAGTCCTCCAGGGCGGGGCAGAAGACCACCACAACCGTGAGGTCAGGGCGGAGCAGAAGACCACCACAACCATGTGGTCAGGACAGAAGCCCCCCAGGGCGGAGCAGAAGACCACCACGTCCTTGTGGACGAAGCCAGAGTCCTCCAGGGCGGAGCGGAAGGCCACCACAACCGTGTGGTCAGGGCGGAAGGCCCCCAGGGCGGAGCGGAAGACCACCACAGCCATGTGGTCAGGACCAGAGCCCCCCAAGGCGGAGCAGACCTCCGTGCGGCTGGACCAACGGGACGACGAAACTCTGGTAATCCCCTGGTGTCCTTACTGGACTCCAGAAGATTGGTGCTGGCCTGACACTGCTCATGAAGATCATTGGTGACTTGTATTTGTACATGAAGATCATTGGTGACTTGTATTTGCTCATGAAGATCAATGGTGACTTGCCTTTATTCATGAAGATCAATGGTGACTTGCCTTTATTCATGAAGATCAGAGGTGACTTGCCCTTGTTCATGAAGATCACCGGTGACTTGCCCTTGTTCATGAAGATCACCGGTGACTTGACTCAGTCCTTGAAAATCACCGGTGACTTGACTCAGTCCTTGAAACCACCAGTGACTTGACTCAGTCCTTGAAAATCACCGGTGACTTGACTCAGTCCTTGAAAATCACCGGTGACTTGACTCAGTCTTTGAAAATCACCGGTGACTTGACTTGACTCTGAAAGGTCAACGGTGTCCAGCCTAGTCTCTGGAAAGTCCATGGTGACTAGCCCTGACTCTGGAAGATCAGCGATCAGCGGTGACTAGCCCTGACTCTGGAGGGTCATCGGTGACTAGCCCTGACTCTGGAGGGTCATCGGTGACTAGCCCTGACTCTGGAGGGTCATCGGTGACTAGCCCTGACTCTGGAGGGTCATCGGTGACTAGCCCTGACTCTGGAGGGTCATCGGTGACTAGCCCTGACTCTGGAGAGTTCATCGGTGACTAGCCCTGACTCTGGAGAGTTCATCGTGACTAGCCCTGACTCTGGAGAGTTCATCGGTGACTAGCCCTGACTCTGGAGAGTTCATCGGTGACTAGCCCTGACTCTGGAGAGTTCATCGGTGACTAGCCCTGACTCTGGAGAGTTCATCGGTGACTAGCCCTGACTCTGGAGAGTTCATCGGTGACTAGCCCTGACTCTGGAGAGTTCATCGGTGACTAGCCCTGACTCTGGAGAGTTCATCGGTGACAAGCCCTGACTCTGGAGAGTTCATCGGTGACAAGCCCTGACTCGGCTCTGGAGAGTTCACTGGCACCTGACTCGGCTCTGGAGAGTTCACTGGCACCTGACTCGGCTCTGGAGAGTTCACTGGCACCTGACTCGGCTCTGGAGAGTTCACTGGCACCTGACTCGGCTCTGGAGAGTTCACTGGCACCTGACTCGGCTCTAGAGGGTCAACTGGAACCTGACTCAGCTCCAGAGGGTCAGCTGTGACTCTCATCCTGTGCAGCGGCGCTGGGCAAGCAGCCATCTTGGGCCATGACTCTGGACAGGCGGCCATCTTGTACTGTGGTGCTGGGCTGGCGGCCATCTTGGGTTGTGGCGCTGGACTGGCGGCCATCTTGTTCTGTGGTGCTGGACCGGTGGCCAATTTGGACTGTGGCACTGAACCGGTGGCAAATTTGGGCATTGGCGCTGGGCTGGCGGCCATCTTGGGCTGTGGCGCTAGAACGGTGGCCAATTTGGGCATTGGCGCTGGGTTAGCGGCCATCTTGTGCTGTGGCGCTTGGCTGTTAGCCATCCTGGGCAGTGGTGGTGGACTGGTGGCCATCTTGGGTTGTGGCGCTTGGCTGGTTGCCATCCTGGGCAGTGGTGCTGGGCTGACGACCACCCCGCCGGAAGAGACAGAAGTGGCTGGGGCATCCCACCGAAGCCGATGCTGCAGGTAGCGCACGAATTCCCAGAATTCCAGTGTCTCTAACTGCGCCATCTCCTCATGAGACACTGGATCATCCAGCCCGCCATTGAAATAGTCCTTGAGGTCCACATCGTTGTAGCCCATGCCCTCGGCCAGGGACCAGAACACCTGAGCCAGGGCACTCACTTCATTGCCCTCTTGGCGGAGGCCGGTCAACCGAAGGTACTTGGTTCGCCGCTCCGCCATCTTGGCTGGGGAACGGAAAGACGACATACCGCTGGTTCCTACTGTGACGGAGTCCTTCTGTCACGTACGGTGTTACAGATAACACAGGAGAGGGAACCAATTGCAGGTAAGTCCTTTATTTGAAGGGTAATCCAAAGGGGTAAACAGTCCAGGCAGGGTCAAAACCAGAATATCCAAACATAACATAAACCAAACAAGAAGACAAGGCAAGGGCAAGAACTGACGGACATGAATTAACATTCAACAAGGAACATTCAACAAGGACTCCGTAACACAGACTCAGACAGACCGGGTATAAATACAAAGAAGGATAATGAGGGAACAGGAGACAGGTGGGGAACAATCAATACTCAACAGGAGGAAGGTGACCAAATAAGGGAAACAGGAAGTGATAAGGTGACAGACACCGTGAGAAAGGAGGACACCTAGTGGAAACCCAGGGAACTACACCCAGACACTGTGACAGATGCGACATGGCATACGTAAAAATGTACGTAAGCAAAGTTTTTAAAAAAGAGCTTAAAGAGTATTATGTATAAGCTAACATTTTGTCACACCAGGGGCGTAGCCATAATTTCAGAAGTGACAGAAATGTCAAATACAATCATTTTATGTATGTAGCCTATATAATGATAATAATTATTATTATAATTTTTTTTTTTTTACAAGGAATTATCTTCTTTTTTAATTACTTTTAATTAGCTGTAATAAATCAAATACACTGCTGGACAATAATCAATCATTTTTAATCGATATTTTTTCCTAATGGCAATTTTATGATTGTTTTATATACTAGGCTAAATTTAATTAGCAATTATTAAAATTTTCTGCACAGAATAAGGTAGAAAATATACTTTATAGTTTCTGTACTGTAATAAATGTCAATTAGCACTGCAACATTCATAAATTGTTTGTGGGTTTTTTTTAGATTCATCAGTTCATTCTGCTTTTATTCAGTTTAGCTGCAGATATAGCCTGGCACGTCTATGAGAGCGAGATCGCTTCTCTTTCAGTGTGAAAACGTCTTCATCTCTATTTAACTTTTCCTCTCCATCAGCGAATGATTCTGAGAGAAAACGTGCCAGATGTCTGTTTACTAATGAAACAAACGCTATTTTCATGCATCTGATTATCAGATAAATCTCGCGCTCTTATTTCAAGGTCGTTGTTAATGCTGTGGTTAATTTTAAAAGTTTCCTTCGTATATTCGGTTCATCCGCATTGTTTAAAAACATTTATCATTCAATGGATCTGTGCGTATGATTTAGACACTTACATTTCTGCTCTGTCCATGCAATAAACACAGCTGTCGACGGCTCCGGTAACTCCGTCGGTAAGATGCAGAGAGCCATTGACAAACTACAGAAAAGTAAAACTACTTCACATTAGCATTACGGGCCACGAGTCCTATAGATCACACGTCAGCTGCGTCAGAGACGAACGGAGCGCGAGCGCAATCCTGTGACAGTCTCAGTCGGTAAACAGTGGAGCGCGTGAAGGACAGATAAGAGGCACGATTCACGAACACTCTTCAAGGTCTCCATTAATTCGTGCGTGTAGTAATTTAATGTGTATACATTTTGAAAGCATTGAATCGCTATAGAAATCGCGATTCATTCGATTCTTAGTATTTTGAATCGATTACTGTCCAAGATCGGTGATTCACGATTCAAAAATCATGTTTCAAGATCGATGCATATGAATCGACAGGGTTTGTAATCGATGCATCGAGAAAACGAGTGAATTTTTACACCCCTACTTTGTAGTTTTAACAGTCAAACCAAAAATTATTCAGACACCAGATATAATTTTTGATATATATAGCAAAACTGTAATAATGTGAGAAATGTTGAAGGTGTCTGAATAAATGTAGGTTTGATTGTATATTTCATTTTTACATTGAAGACTAGGCCTATCCAGTGCTATTTTACATTTAATTATTTGGTTTCTGTACCTGGACACCTACAAACGTGAAAAAAAACTTAAACATTTGTGTGAAACAGGCGTAAGGTTGTTTGCACCTTGTGCAATGTGTTTACAGCTTTTTCAAGCACTTTGTGATGCATTTTGGAAACAGGAGATGAGCCCCTTTTCTAATGCACCACCTAGCTTGATAAACCCCTTCTCAAAGACTTACTGTTTGCCAATTTAATTTGGGTAACACACATATTCTGAATGCCTTCGGCAGAATTCGACTGAGCCATTTTAATCTAGATTAATCTAGATTTATTTCAAGATCAAAGTGAGATTAATCTAGATTAAAAAAATTAATCTATGCCCACCTCTAATATATATATATATTAGCAAGGGTGGTTTAAATTCATCAAAAGTTATGATAAAGAAGTTGATGATGCAAAGTTACAAAAAAACATTCTATTTCAGATAAATGCTGTTCTTCTGAATTTTCTATTCATGAAAGAAGATTCATGAAAAGATTCTACTTTTCAACATAATAATAATAAATGTTTCTTTAGAATGATTTCTGAAGATCATGTGACAATGAAGACTGGAGTAATTCAACTTTGATCACAGGAACAAATTACATTTTAATACATATTCAAAAAGAAAGAAGTTATTTTAATAGTAATAAAATTTCAAAATGGTACTGTTTTAGCTGTACTTTGGATCAAATAAAGGCAGGCTTGGTGATGAGACTTCTTTAAAAAACATTAGAAATTTATTTGGAATATATTTGGAATTTTCACAAAGAAAACTGTTTAATTTAATGAATTGTTTCACATAAATACAGCAATTTGATCATTAAAGAACTTGAAAAACACGTTGTAAGACAAATAATTTGTGTATAAAACTGATTTTGAAAGCTGAGACCTTAAAAGTAGGTCTATCATGAATCGTATTGCTATTGGGTGGCTGGCACACTATAAATAACGAATGCAATGGAAGATATGAAATATTATTTCCAAGCATACTGTCCCCGTGAGTATGACACATGGTATGATTTCTGCTAATAATCCCACATATATTTGTAGTGTATTAAATAAAAGAGCTACAGCGCCCACCGAAGGAATCTCGATGGGTGTGTGAGCTGATGTCACAGTTTTTCTCAGTCACTTTAGCATAGCATTTATTTTATTATTATTTTTTTTTTTAATTAAATGAATTGTTTTACATTTGAACATACTTTCTAATTATTGTAATTTATTCCTGTGAAGCAAAGCTGAATTTTCAGTATTATTACTCCAGTTTTCAGCAACACTTCCTTCAGAAAGTAATATCATTATTAGATATATAATAATATCAACATTGATTATAGTAAGAAATGTTTCGTCACATTACCTGTTTGGTGAAAATATCGCGCTAATCTCTGAGGTAAATAAATAAATAAAATAACACATATTGAGGTATAATCTTAAGACTTCTTGCAACAAATAACAAATCAATTACGTAGGCTAATAGTTAATAAAGCCAATGTAGTTTAACAGTGCAAATTGTTTAAACAAAACAATTTTGTGACGAAATCTCTGATCGTAAAACGCTTCTCCTCTCCTTCACAGCGAATGATTGACAGCTGTTTGAATTCCCCGCCACGGAAAAGGCGAAACAGCGCCACTCTCACTGCAACCTTTAACACACACAGTCTCTTTAAATAATAATAGTAGAATAATGTCTTCTTATCTATAGGCATAATTATATGTATTATATTGAATTAAGATCACAGAAAATCTTCTACAACTCCTTCTTTGAATTGTTGCCCTCTGACCAGCGCTACAAAATGTACTCGGTTTCTAATGTAACTTCGGTTCCCTGTGATACGGGAACAAGTACTGCTACTTGCTAAAGATGCTTATGGGGAAAAAAAGCTTTTCGATCAAGCAGTTTCTTTAATGCACTGCACAAACCAATGAGTCGGCAGTGGTGCTGCACAAGCGTTTGGCAACAAATCCCTCAAGAGCCCGCCAGAATGGGCAGAGCTGTCTGGCTATATAAGCTGCATTCATCACAGAATTCTCAGGTTACTTCGACTGAAGCGATGACTGAGTCGTGCAGGTACATAGCATCCAAGATGGCGCTGCGTGTGTGGTAGCCTGTTGCTGCAGCTCTGAGCTTTTTTCTGTGAATTTTAGTATAGGCATATTTCTTTTGTTTTGTTTTCTTTTTCTTCCTTAAAAACTATCTTTCTTTAATGTATGGGCACATGGATGTAACTTTGCAATGGGAGAATCATTCGGCTGCGGCTCCATTGTTTACACACGGGAACAGCTGTTAGCACTGAGGCACACTAGGATATCTTCTACTGAAAGACAGGAGATCCCTGATGATTTATTTAAAAGAAGAAGAAGGGGATGCAGAGGTGGAGTTAAACGTCGAGAAAGGAAAAGACGGTACAAACCATGCATCCCATCTGTTATTATGGGGAATGTGAGATCTCTCCCCAATAAGATGGAAGAGCTAACAGCCCTAACCCGGCTGCAGAGGGAATACAGGGAGTGCAGTGTCATGTGCTTCACGGAGACGTGGCTGAATGAACCCATTACGGACTCACTGGTTACACTGGATGGCTTTCAACTTGTGAGAGCGGACAGGAGAGCAAAGGAGAGCGGTAAGAGGAGGGGTGGGGGAATTGCGATGTTTGTGAACGATAGATGGTGTAACCCTGGGCACATCTGTGTTAAGGAACAGCTCTGCACTAAAGACATTGAGTTGTTAGCGGTTAGCATGCGGCCATATTACATTCCGAGGGAGTTTTCACACATTATTGCGATAACTGTCTACATCCCCCCCTCGGCTGATGCTTCAGCTGCATGTGAGCTACTTCACTTACTTGTGTCGCAACTGCAGACATCAAACCCACAGTCCTTCTTCCTCATCTCCGGAGACTTTAATCATGCTCTCTTGTCTTCAACACTTCCTACCTTTACCCAGTATGTTAAATGCCACACAAGGGAAAATAAAACTTTGGATCTGCTGTATGCCAATATTAAAGAGGCATATAACTCTTTACCCCTCCCCCTGCTGGGCCGCTCAGATCATAACCTGGTCCATCTTCTGTCTAATTACATACCTTTGGTGAGTAAACAACCTCCCACCACTAAGTATGTGAGGAAATGGTCTGAGGAGGCCAGTGAAGCACTGAGAGACTGCTTTGAGACCACAGACTGGGAAATGTTCTGTGATTCTCATGGGGAGGACATTGACACTCTTACTCATTGTGTTACTGACTACTTAAATTTCTGTGTGGAGAACACCATACCTAAGAAGAAGGTTCGGTGTTTCTCCAACAACAAACCTTGGGTGACTTCAGAACTCAAAGCCCTGCTGAATGAAAAGAAAAGACTTTTTAAATCTGGGGGAAAAGAAGAGTTGAAGACGGTCCAAAAACAACTAAGATGGGAGATAAGGAAAGGAAAAGACAGTTACAGGAAGAAGTTGGAGTCACGCCTCCAACAAAACAACATAAGGGAGGTTTGGAGGGGTCTGAAAACCATCTCTGGTCAGAACAAAGTCAGTGGCAGAGGCTTTGTTTCTGGTGACTGTGACAGGGCAAATGAATTAAATCTTTTTTTTCAATAGATTTGATTCTAGCCCCTCTCCTCCCACCTCCAACCAGACTTCAGACTTGTCGGGAGCTTCTATACCTCCCTCTAGCAGCCTCTCTCTGACAGTCAATCAGGTGAGGATGGAGCTAAAAAAGATCAAGGCAAGAAAGGCACTGGGCCCGGATGGAATCTGCCCCAGAATGCTTAAAGATTGTGCAGATCAGCTCAGCGAAGTCATCCTGCACATCTTCAACTTGAGCCTGAGTCTGGAGCGAGTTCCAGTTCTTTGGAAGACTTCGTGTGTTGTTCCAGTTCCAAAAACTGCACATCCCAGGGAGCCCAATCACTTCAGACCAGTTGCCTTAACTTCACACCTGATGAAGACCTTGGAGAGGATTGTACTACGACATCTGAGAACCGTGGTGAGTTCAGAACTGGATCCCCTACAGTTCGCTTACCAACCAGGCATAAGGGTGGAGGATGCCATCATCTATCTTTCACACAGAGCACTGTCACATCTGGAGAGCACTGGGAGCACTGTGAGGGTCATGTTTTTTGATTTTTCCAGTGCTTTCAATACAATTCAACCATCACTGCTCTGGGAGAAGCTATTGGGGGCTGGTGTTGACCAACACCTGTCTGCATGGACCATCAGTTACCTCACGGACAGACCACAGTATGTGAGGCTCCAGGACTGTGTGTCTGATGTGGTGATGAGCAGCACAGGAGTACCACAGGGGACAGTGCTTGCTCCTTTTCTCTACACCCTGTATACAGCAGACTTCAGGTATATCACAAGCAGCTGTCATATGCAGAAGTTCTCAGATGATACTGCCATTGTTGGGAGGGTTGCAGAGGAGAATGACCAGGAGTACCGGGAGGTCATCGGGGACTTTGTCAACTGGTGTGTGTTAAACCACCTTCACATCAATGCCAGCAAGACTAAGGAGATGGTAGTTGACTTTCGCCGGAGGCCACCTGGTGCTACACCGGTGAACATCCAGGGTGTTGACATTGAGATGGTGGAGACATACAAATACCTGGGTGTTCACCTTAACAAGAAACTAGACTGGCCCACAAACACAGATGTCCTGTACAAGAAGGGCCAAAGCCGTCTCCATCTGCTGAGGAGGCTGAGTTCTTTCGGTGTGTGCAGGTCTCTGTTAAAAACTTTTTATGACTCTGTGGTGGCATCTGCAATATTTTATGCAGTAGTATGCTGGGGAGCTGGGAGTACAGAAAGGGACAGGAAAAAGCTTAATAAACTGGTGAAGAAGGCTAGCTCTGTTCTGGTCTGCCCTCTGGACACCATAGAGGAGGTGGGGGAGAGGAGGATGTTAGCCAGGTTGACATCTATTATGGGCAACACTTCTCACCCCCTGCATGTGTCACAGTGTCTGGGTTGTGTTCCCTGGGGTTCCACTAGGTGTCCTCAGTTCCCACGGTGTTTATCATATTATCACTTCCTGTCTCCTTATTTGGTCACCTTCCTCCTTGTTTAGTTAATTGATTGTTCCCCACCTGTCTCCTGTTTCCCCATTATCCTTTTGTGTATATAACCCGGTCTGTCTTAGTATGTGTCACGGAGTCGTTGTTTATTCATGTCCGTCAGTTCGTGCCCTTGCCTTGTCTTCTTGTTTAGTTTATGTTTTGGATGGATGTTTCCTATTGACCCCTGCCTGGACTGTTTATGCTGTTTGGATTACCCCTTAATAAAAGACTTACTTGCAATTGGTTCTATCTCCGTGCTTCATTGGATCCCGGCCGTGACAGAACGACTCCGTCATTCTAGGAACCAGCGGTATGTCGTCTTTCCGTTCCCCAGCCAAGATGGCGGAGCGGCGAGCCAAGTATCTTCGGTTGATCGCCCTCCGCCAAGAGGGAAATGAAGTGGGTGCCCTGGCTCAGGTGTTCTGGTCCCTGGCCGAGGGCATGGGCTACAATGATGCGGCCCTCAAGGACTATTTCAATGGCGGGCTGGATGATCCAGTGTCTCAGGAGGAGATGGCGCAGTTAGAGACACTGGAATTCTGGGAATTCGTGCGCTACCTGCAGCATCGGCTTCGGTGGGATGCCCCAGCCACTTCTGTCTCTTCCGGCGGGGTGGTCGTCAGCCCAGCACCACTGCCCAGGATTGCAACCAGCCAAGCGCCACAACCCAAGATGACCGCCAGTCCAGCACCACTGCCCAGGATGGCTACCAGCCAAGCGCCACAGCACAAGATGGCCGCTAACCCAGCGCCAATGCCCAAATTGGCCACCGTTCCAGCGCCACAACCCAAGATGGCCGCCAGTCCAGCACCACTGCCCAGGATGGCTACCAGCCAAGCGCCACCATCCAAGATGGCCGCCAGTCCAGCATCACTGCCCAGGATGGCTACCAGCCAAGCGCCACAGCACAAGATGGCCGCTAACCCAGCACCAATGCCCAAATTGGCCACCGTTCCAGCGCCACAGCCCAAGATGGCCGCCAACCCAGCGCCAATGCCCAAATTGGCCACCAGTCCAGCGCCACAGTACAAGATGGCCGCCAGCCCAGCGCCAATGCCCACTTTGGCCAACGGTTCAGTGCCACAGCCCAAGATGGCCGGCAGCCTAGCGCCACAGCACAAGATGGCCGCTAACCCAGCGCCAATGCCCAAATTGGCCACCGGTCCAGCGCCACAACCCAAGATGGCCGCCAGTCCAGCACCACTGCCCAGGATGGCTACCAGCCAAGCGCCACCATCCAAGATGGCCGCCAGTCCAGCATCACTGCCCAGGATGGCTACCAGCCAAGCGCCACAGCACAAGATGGCCGCTAACCCAGCACCAATGCCCAAATTGGCCACCGTTCCAGCGCCACAGCCCAAGATGGCCGCCAACCCAGCGCCAATGCCCAAATTGGCCACCAGTCCAGCGCCACAGTACAAGATGGCCGCCAGCCCAGCGCCAATGCCCACTTTGGCCAACGGTTCAGTGCCACAGCCCAAGATGGCCGTCAGCCTAGCGCCACAGCACAAGATGGCCGCTAACCCAGCGCCAATGCCCAAATTGGCCACCGGTCCAGCGCCACAGTACAAGATGGCCGCCAGTCCAGCACCACAACCCCAGATGGCCGCCAGACCAGCACCACAGTACAAGATGGCCGCCTGTCCAGAGTCATGGCCCATGATGGCTGCTTGCCCAGCGCCGCTGCACAGGATGAGAGTCTCAGCTGACCCTCCGGAGTCGAGTCAGGTGCCCGTGGACCCTCCGGAGTCGAGTCAGGTGCCAGTGGACCCTCCGGAGTCGAGTCAGGTGCCAGTGGACCCTCCGGAGTCGAGTCAGGTGCCAGTGGACCCTCCGGAGTCGAGTCAGGTGCCAGTGGATCCTCCGGAGTCGAGTCAGGTGCCAGTCACCGCTGATCCTCCAGAGTCAGGGCTAGTCACCGCTGATCCTCCAGAGTCGAGTCAGGTGCCAGGGAACTCTCCAGAGTTAGGGCTTATCACCGATGACCTGCCAGAGTCAGGGCTTATCACCGGTGACCTTCCAGAGTCAGGGCTTATCACCGGTGACCTTCCAGAGTCAGGGCTAGTCACCGATGACCCTCCAGAGTCAGGGCTAGTCACCGATGACCCTCCAGAGTCAGGGCTAGTCACCGATGACCTTCCAGAGCCAGGGCTAGCCACCGATGACCTTCCCGAGTCAGGGCTAGTCACCGATGACCTTCCTGAGTCAGGGTTAGTCACCGATGACCTTCCAGAGTCAGGGCTAGTCACTGTTAACCCTCCAGAGTCAGGGCTAGTCACCGCTGATGCTCCAGAGTCAGGGCTAGTCACCGTTGACCTTTCAGAGTCAAGTCAAGTCACCTTTGACCTTTCAGAGCTGAGTCAAGTCACCGGTGATCTTCAAGGACTGAGTCAAGTCACCGGTGATCTTCAAGGACTGAGTCAAGTCACCATTGATCTTCATGAGCAAATGCAAGTCACCAATGATCTTCATGAGCAGTGTCAGGCCAGCACCGATCTTCTGGAGTCCAGTAGAGACACCATGGAATTACCAGAGTCTCGTCCTCCCGTTGATCCGGCCGCACGGAAGTGGTGGGCTTCTGATCCGCCCTGGGGGCTTTGTGCATCGACCACAGGGATGTGGTGGTCTTCTGCTCCGCCCTGGTGGGCTTCCGCTTTGACCACAGGGGGGTGGTGGTCTTCTGCTCCGTCCTGGGGGCCTTCCGCCCTGACCACATGGTGGTGGTGGTCTTCTGCTCCGCCCTGGGGAACTCTGGCCTCGACCACAAGGTTGTGGTGGTCTTCTGCTCCGCCCTGGGGGGCTTCCGCTCTGACCACACGGACATGGCGGTCTTCCGCTCTGCCCTGGGGGGCGCTTGCCCTGACTACACGGTTGTGGTGGTCTTCCGCTCCGCCCTGGAGGGCTCTGGCCTTGACCACAAGGGTGTGGTGGTCTTCTGCTCTGCCCTGGGGGGCTTCATGTTGTTTTTTCCTTTGGTTTTTGTGTTAATGTCTGTCCCTGTTCCTTTCTGTTAGTCTGGCCCTCCGTCCCTCCCCCTGAACCTCCTCCTGTCCTCCTCCCTCCTGGTCTTTCTGTGTTGTGTTTACATTCTGGTGCCTGTTCCCCATGTTTTTCTTTTCTGGCCCTCCGTCCCTCCCCCTGAGCCTCCACCTGTCCACCACAATTGTGCAATATGTAACCTTCGTTTATTTACATTATACTTATTTGTATAATTGTATATTTGTATTTATATACTGTCTGTTTACATAAGGTTGGTTATTGTGTGAATACAGTTGTTCTCTAATTATCATTATTACTGTTATTGTAACCACTCTTATTCTATTATATTATATTATATTTTTTATTTTTGAGCTGCTGTAACAAAGAAATTTCCCCAATGTGGGATTAATAAAGTCTATCAATCAATCAATCAATCAAGGAACACAGTACAGCCAAGATTACATTAGTAACCAAGTACATTCCCTGTCAATACTTCACTTGTACTTTGTCTTGCTAAAGACACTTATGGGAACACAGTACAATCAAGCCGTGCTAAAGTAGAGGAACAATTGCATATTATAACCTCCATAAGCAAAAAATTCCCATAGAGAAGTTAACAATGAACTCCAAGGCTAGAATGGGCTGAACTCACCAAGGTTACGCCTGGCATGGGTAATTGTTCCAAAGTATTCGTACAACTTTGGCAGCCCAGGGGCCGAGAATCAACAAGTAAACTAACTCAAGAGCTTGAGCAAGTTACGGTCAAGGACTTTCTGTTAGAACTGATTGCATAACGCAATGAGTGTCTCCTTCAAGCAGAATGGACCCTGGCTTGCAAGGTCGGAACTTCTAGGTTATAGAACCTGACAAATGTGGACATTGAGGCCCAGCCAGCCGCCTCATATTTGGAAGGTCAGACTCTCTGTGGCAGCTGTGGGAGCTCTGAGTCCACTTCTGCCCCTCTCTCTTGTGGGGTTCTTCAGGGCTCAGTTCTGGGCCCTCTTTTGTTTTCTCTTTATTTGCTGCCTTTCGCTCAATAATTAAGAAGCATTGCATGTCTATAAGGGGTTAAAATCGACACTGACCTTAAACTCGACAGTCAGATTAGAGCAGTAGTTAAAACTACTTTCTTTACTTTAGAATACTGTAATGCATGTGGGGGTTAGTGGGTCTTCTTTAGCTTGTCTCCAAATGGTACAAAACGCAGCAGCATGTCTTTTAACAGGAACATGTAAATATAAGCACATTTCCCCTATTTTAGCCTCACTTCACTGGCTACCTGTACAGTTCAGGATTAATTTTAAAATTCTTTTATTTGTTTTTAAATCATTAAATGGTCTTGCCCCACTTTACATCTCTGGGCTATTACATCTTTACACTCCCACTCGTTCTCTTAGGTCAGCTGATCAACTGCTCCTACATGTGCCCAAAACAAATCGTAAACTCAGAGGGGGCTGCGCCTTTGCTGTGGCAGCTCCAAAATTGTGAAATGATCTGCCTCAGCTGATAAAACAGGCCACTTTGATCACTCATTTTAAATCTCTTTTAAAAACCCATATTTTTTCTTTAGCCTTTAACACCAGGAGTTGACATTTTGTTTATTTTATTGTTTTTATGGTTTGGCTGTGTTTCATAGGTTTTTGTTTTTAATTTATTTCACATTGTATTTTATGTTTTATGAGTTGTGTTGCTTGATTATTTGGTATGTATTCTTTGGAAGAGCACTTTGGTCTACTTCGGTGGTTTTAAAGTGCTTTATAAATAAAGTTTGATTTGATTTGAAATTTCCACAGCAAATTCCGACACATCACTATACCATGCCAAAGACGAGGCAATGCCCCTAGTTGAATACGCCCTTACTCCAATGGGGCATTAAAGGCCCAAGGAAGAGTACGCTTGTGTGATAGCATCTACTATCCACCTAGAAAGTTTTTGTTTTTGACAGGATTCCCTTTGGTGTGGTTACTGAAGCTAACGAAGAGCTGTGCCGACCTTCTAAAGGGGTAGGATGCTCGATGTTAAATCTTAGAGCTCTGACCAGGAAGAGTAAATATAACTCTCGATCCTTTTCAGAGGAAGGAAGCACAGAAAGAGTAATGACTTGTGCTCTGAATGAAGTGAAGAGCACCTTGGGTGTGTAACCGTGCCTTGGTTTCAGGAGAGTTGTCTTCTGAGGCAAAGAGGTGTACCTCTTTGAAAGCACCTAGTAACATACTTTTAAAAAATGTTTGGCAACTTTAAACTTTTAGCAACTTTTAACTGTGACGCAAATGATAAAATTGCACATATTTTCCTTTAAAATTAAACAAAAAGAGGGAATCAAAGGTGTCTAGCAGTACACGTATCACGTGAATTAAGTTGCTAGTTGCGATTGTTCAATAATCATTGTTGTAATAATTAAGGGTAGCATACTAACATTGTACACTCTAAAAAATGCTGGGTTGTTATTTCAACCCAAATGCTGGGTTGAGACCGTTGGGTAGGACTTTGGGATGTTTTAACCCAAGTTTGGGTTGAAAATTGTTCTCGATTATAACCCAGCGGCGCTGGGTTGGGAACGTGGACGTGAAGGAGAGCACACACGTCACGTTAAGATCGTACGTCTCCAGTGCGAGCAGCCACCATTTTCTCAGTGTGAAAAAAGCGAGAAGCGAGTGAAAGACATTATGGTAAGTTAAGATTCAAAATGTAAAGTTATCGTTTATTGTTTACCCAGTTTTCTGAAAGGCGGAAGGTTTTATGAAAGGGGGAAACAAAGGAGCTTAACATTATATAGAAAAATATGCAAACACGGTTTTTGCCTCAGAAACGGAGGTCTTAACGGCCTCCTTTAACGTTACTGAACGGAAGATGTACCTTTCATATAATGTGAGTGTCTTATGTCAAATTTACATAAGATTTTACATTATCTGCTCTTTTTGAGGTGTCAATAGACGGTTGTGGTTACGGTTACACTCATCATTTAATTTTAGCATCAGTTGCAATTTATTTAAAGTTTACGTCACTCACTGATGACGTTTTCCAAAAAAAAAAAAAACAGATTGCCCTGCTCTGCCTCTGATTGGCTAGTACTCGTTGCCATCTGGATCAGAGCCAATTAGAAGCAGGATGTGGGTGGAAAAAAACTGTCTCCTGTGTGTATGGGGAAAAGGGAGGGACAGAGAGAACAGGCTAGAACTCCTACGTTTAAATAACATATAGAAAATACCTGCTTGATAAGTTATTATGGAGCTGGGAATAAGCCCAAATAAGCAACTACACTTTAGAAACAAGCCCAAAAAAACGCTACCCGCGACTACCAATATTTGTAAGCGACTTTATAGAAAAACAAGTCCAAAGAGAGGGACAGACAGGTTTAAGGCGAGTATTTTGTAGATATTGAAATCCAGAGACAACATAACTTAATTTTTTTGAGACTAATGTGAGTTATTTTTTAGAAAATTAATGTTTCTGTTGTGCCCTGCCTGTTTACTTCACATTTTGATGCAACAACAGTATGATTACATGTTCATATTTTAACTATTGATGTCCCTTTTTTCTTTGCAGAACTCACACTAACTTTGGAGTTAAGGATACAGAAGTCTGCTTGTGTGAGGAGGAGATTTTCTCAGCTTCTTTGGAAGAGAGGGAAAGATAGTTTAAGGCAAGTAAACTTCATAATTTCATGTTATCAGTTCAGTATCAGTTTTTTTTTTACTAAGAGTAAAATAATGTTTATTTTTTGTTTTGTTTTTGTAGATGTTGAAAGTCAGAGACATAGGAGAGCATCACTCTTTTGAGAACTCTTTTATTATTAGAAAAATCAATGTTTCTGTTGTCTCCTGCAAGTTTACTTCACACTTTGATGCAACAACAGTGTGATTACGTGCTCATTTCATTAAAACCATTGATGTCTGCGTTTTTCATTGCAGAACTCAAACCAGCTTTGGAGTTGTCTGATTTGGAGAGTCATCATTTTTGGTCTTCCCTTTTTAAAGGAAAAGTTCACACAAAAAAATATTTACTTGCCCTCATATCATTCCAAACCAATAAGACTTATTAAGACTTACAACACAAATTATATTTTTTCATTTTCTCATAATTTTGTTAATCCATTTATAGTCTAGATAATCAGTATTTTCAAGCCTCATTATTACAGAGTTATTGTAGAAGTAATTAATTCTGATATTTATAAATGAATAAATCTGAAATTATATGATAGCAAACATGTTTAAAATAAAATATTGGTCTCCCAGACTAGCAATGGAGGACAAAAATTAAGAGAATATTAAATATCTATTTGTGTTCCAAAGATTAGCAGAGTTTGTATGGGTCTGGAACAACATGGAGAGAGTAAATTATGACCATTTTTATTTTTTGGTGAACTAATCCTTAGAAGAGCAGCCCTCCGCATACATGAACATTTGTGAGGTATGTGAATGTCATGACTGTTTTAATGTTTCAGTAAAGTAGCTTTTTGAAAGCTATACATTTATTCAAACAATATCACCTGCCCTCACAATAGTGCTGCCAAGTGTTGAAACTTTAAATCTGATTATTTACCTATCCTTACATGTGTGAACACACCTTTACCTGAAAATGGATAGTTTAATTAAATGTTTTCTTTTTTTTTCAAATGTTTTTCTCTTTTTAGGCCACTTATGAAGAACAGGTGGTGACTGGGATGAATGCTGTTCAAAGAAGAGAACGTCCTTTCCCCTAAACTGATGCAGCAGTGGTTTTAAAGGAGGATGCTGCCCTGGATGATGTAGAAGATGTCACATGCTGTGCTGATGGGGCTTCTTCATGACTACATCAGTTATGCTAAAGAGATCATGAAAGTTGACAGTGATGCATGATCTGTATTTATGGACTATAAAACAAACTGTAAGTGTATAATTTGTAAAAACAATGTTAAATGCTTGTTCTGTGTTGTTTAGTAGAAGAGTTTACACGCTGTCATTTATACACATGCTCACATTCTTTCACACACACGTCTGTTAAATGTTATAATATCAATGTTAATGTTGTGGTTTATTTGTGTACTGTCATGCCAGAATATTTGGTAAAGAACTTAACTAATTGTACATTTATTGTATAATAGTGTTTTCGTATATTTTTATACAATATATAAAATTGAACAAAGTCCAATTTGATCTTAAAAGTTATATTCAACAAATGTTCAATGCTTTATTTAGGAACTCCATAGCTGTTAATGCCATACTTTTCTGCATTACTTCTTACATGCATGTTACTTTTTGACTTTTCTCTTGTTTTTAATAAACATTTACCTTTTGATAGTTGTTATTTGTGTGTAAAAGTGATTTTTAAAATGAACAAGATTTGTAGGTTTAATGCCTAGCTCAATTTGGGTTCATTTTAGCCAGGCAATGCAGTGTTTCCCACAGCCTTACACTCAATTCGTGGTCGGTGCGCAAGAGAGAGAGCCGCGTATCATGGACAGTAGAATTGAACCGAGCTCTCTTCTGAACTCTCCTCGAAGTCCCTCCTGCATCTGAACGAACAAATACAAATCGCAATTTGAACAAACAAAAAGTTCAGTACCGCGGTGTTCTGGTGTTCAGGGCTCACGCAGAGAGAGGCGTCTCTCAAAACGCTTGAACACCGAATTTGCTTCTTTTTGCTCTTGTGCTGACATACAAAATATGTCAAAATACCCGCCTTGGAAAGTATGCTCGAAAAAAATTTCAAGTAAAAAAAGTGAAAGTAAACAGTTGAGGAAAAAAAATATATTTTGGATGCGTTCATCGTCTCTTATAGTGACCAGGCCTAATTTAATCCAAGAAAATGAAAGAAAAACACTCACTGCTCTTGACTGAATGTAGTTTTAACATGAATTAATGCACAGTCGCGCCTATTTTAGCTATAGCTGCTGTAATGTTAATCCAAGAAAATGAAAGAAAAACACTCACTGCTCTTGACTGAATGTAGTTTTAACATGAATTAATGAAAGTGAAAAAAAAGTGAAAGTGAAGTGACATTCAGCCAAGTACGGTGACCCATACTCAGAATTTGTGCTCTGCATTTAACCCATCCGAAGTGCACACACACAGAGCAGTGAACACACACACACACTGTGAGCACACACCCGGAGCAGTGGGCAGCCATTTATGCTGCGGCGCCCGGGGAGCAGTTGGGGGTTCGATGCCTTGCTCAAGGGCACCTAAGTCATGGTATTGAAGGTGGAGAGAGAACTGTAGAGAACTGTAGAACTGAAGTAAAAAAATGCACAGTCGCGCCTATTTTAGCTATAGCTGCTGTAATGTTAATCCAAGAAAATGAAAGAAAAACACTCACTGCTCTTGACTGAATGTGGTTTTAAAATGAATTAATGCACAGTCAGACCAAAAACTATCCAGACACCAGGTGTAATTTTACTAGTAGGTACAGGACACTAGAATACATTTATGTGAGTATAGCAAAATTAGGCAAACTGTGACATATTATACCCAAAACACCTTCTTACAGTGAACTACTAGTGAAATTGAAAAATTATATATAGATATTTATCTGTCTGCCTGTCTATATATATATATATATATATATATATATATATATATATATATATACAACCCGAATTCCGGAAAAGTTGGGACGTTTTTTAAATTTTAATAAAATGAAAACTAAAAGACTTTCAAATCACATGAGACAATATTTTATTCACAATAGAACATAGATAACATAGCAAATGTTTAAACTGAGAAAGTTTACAATTTTATGCACAAAATGAGCTCATTTCAATTTTGATTTCTGCTACAGGTCTCAAAATAGTTGGGACGGGGCATGTTTACCATGGTGTAGCATCTCCTTTTCTTTTCAAAACAGTTTGAAGACGTCTGGGCATTGAGGCTATGAGTTGCTGGAGTTTTGCTGTTGGAATTTGGTCCCATTCTTGCCTTATATAGATTTCCAGCTGCTGAAGAGTTCGTGGTCGTCTTTGACGTATTTTTCGTTTAATGATGCGCCGAATGTTCTCTATAGGTGAAAGATCTGGACTGCAGGCAGGCCAGGTTAGCACCCGGACTCTTCTACGACGAAGCCATGCTGTTGTTATAGCTGCAGTATGTGGTTTTGCATTGTCCTGCTGAAATAAACAAGGCCTTCCCTGAAATAGACGTTGTTTGGAGGGAAGCATATGTTGCTCTAAAACCTTTATATACCTTTCAGCATTCACAGAGCCTTCCAAAACATGCAAGCTGCCCATACCGTATGCACTTATGCACCCCCATACCATCAGAGATGCTGGCTTTTGAACTGAACGCTGATAACATGCTGGAAGGTCTCCCTCCTCTTTAGCCCGGAGGACACGGCGTCCGTGATTTCCAACAAGAATGTCAAATTTGGACTCGTCTGACCATAAAACACTATTCCACTTTGAAATAGTCCATTTTAAATGAGCCTTGGCCCACAGGACACGACGGCGCTTCTGGATCATGTTCACATATGGCTTCCTTTTTGCATGATAGAGCTTTAGTTGGCATCTGCTGATGGCACGGCGGATTGTGTTTACCGACAGTGGTTTCTGAAAGTATTCCTGGGCCCATTTAGTAATGTCATTGACACAATCATGCCGATGAGTGATGCAGTCTCGTCTGAGAGCCCGAAGACCATGGGCATCCAATAAAGGTCTCCGGCCTTGTCCCTTACGCACAGAGATTTCTCCAGTTTCTCTGAATCTTTTGATGATGTTATGCACTGTAGATGATGAGATTTGCAAAGCCTTTGCAATTTGACGTTGAGGAACATTGTTTTTAAAGTTTTCCACAATTTTTTTACGCAGTCTTTCACAGATTGGAGAGCCTCTGCCCATCTTTACTTCTGAGAGACTCTGCTTCTCTAAGACAAAGCTTTTATAGCTAATCATGTTACAGACCTGATATCAATTAACTTAATTAATCACTAGATGTTCTCCCAGCTGAATCTTTTCAAAACTGCTTGCTTTTTTAGCCATTTGTTGCCCCCGTGCCAACTTTTTTGAGACCTGTAGCAGGCATTAAATTTTAAATGAGCTAATTAAGTGGATAAAAGTGTAAAATTTCTCAGTTTAAACATTTGCTACGTTATCTATGTTCTATTGTGAATAAAATATTGGCTCATGTGATTTGAAATTCCTTTAGTTTTCATTTTATTAAAATTTAAAAAACGTCCCAACTTTTCCGGAATTCGGGTTGTATATATATATAAAATTGGGACCAAAAATTATTCAGCACCTTATAAAGCACCATGTATTGCTTATGTGTTTTTTTTCAGAAATGCTAATGCAACCTTTTCACGCCACAGACTTTACAAAATTACGCATTGCTTGGTAATTGGTAAACAAAGTATCGATAGTTGTGTAAATAAAAAACATCGAAGACTATCCATTTCTATTTTGCATTTAATTATTCGGTTTCTGTACCTGGACACCTACAAACTTGAAAAAAACTTAAACATTGTGTAAGTAGCACAAATAAATAAAAATGAACGAACATACAAATTAAACAATTTCAAACAGTGCCCACTGGTACAACCTTCACCTGGGCCTCGCAAAGCCTAGCTACGGCCCTGATTACATGCAAAATGAAATCGAACATTTTCTAAATAAAGTCGGTTTGCTTCTGAAATACAGTGATAAAAAACTCCAGCTCTGGTTTTTGAAACCCTGCAATGTAGTAATTTTAAACCATAAAAAGCAACCCAGCATCTTAGGTTAAAAATAACAACCCAACTGGTTGGGTTAAAATAACCCAGCGTTGGGTTCGTCCCTTTTTGACCCAGCGCTGGGTGGCCAAAATAACCTAAATTGGGTTGTTTTCAACCCATCAGTTTTTAGAGTGTAGTTTTACTAGTTAATAAGAAAAAAAAGGAAAAAAAAGAAAATGTTATTGTTCAGAAATGTGTAAATATTCAATCATTTAATGTTGAATAAAAAATATATGATATTTATATTTTAATATTATATTAGATTTTTATACAAACAAATCTAAATTAATATTTCAAATCATATTCATTATATATATATTTTTTTTTTTTTTTGAGTGGTCTGATTGTGTATTCTATGCAATTTTTCATTGTGAATTTAATTTTTATTTTATTTTAATCTCTCTTTCTCTCTCTCTCTCTCTCTCTCTCTCTCTCTCTGTCTCTCTCTCTCTCTCTCTCTCTCTCTCTCTATATATATATATATATATATATATAGTTTTAAACAAGTATCCAACAAGGTACTTTAAAAATAAAAGTAAATAAACATGACCTAATCTTGTTTTGTCTTTTTTAATCCAAATTCTTCTTCTTTCAGCCTCTCCTGATTAGAGGTCATCTTACAACGGATCATCTGTCTTCATTTTTCTCTGTCTTCCTCAGTCACACCAACCACCCTCATGTCCTCCATCACCACATCAAAGAATCTCTTCTTTGGTCTTCCTCTTTTCCTCCTGCTCCATCTTCAACACTCTTCTCCCAAAATACCCTGCATCTATGTATCATATATCATACTATGCACATGCCCAAAACATCTTAATCTTGTCTCTATAACTTTGTCTACAAACTGTCCTACCTTCGCTGTCCCTCTAATATGTTCATTTCTGATCCTGTCCATTCTTGTCTCCCCCAAAGAAAATTGCAGCATCTTTATCTCTGCTACATCCAGCTCCTTGTTTTTTAATTTCTTTCTTATTATTATTATTTTTTTTTTAATTTTATTTTTTTAGTGCCACCATCTCCAAACACACAACAACTGGTTTCAGTACCATCTTGCAAATTTTCCCCTTCACTTACACTTAACTTAACTCTTCCTGTTTACTTCTCTACCGCACTCTCCATTACTTTTAGATATCTGATCCCTAGTATTTAAATTCATTCACCTTCACCACTTCAGCTCCTTTTAACTTTGCCACTATGCTGCCATCTCTTCCATTTGTACTCGGTCTTCACCTCTTGTTCTCTACTCTCACTTCAAATCACAATATCATCCACGAACATCATAGTTAGCCTGACAATCACCATTACAAACAAGAAAGGGCTAAGGTCCTTCCTCATACAGTACCACAACTGCAATCCACATTAATAAAGTAAATCGTAATGCTGTTGCAGTTTAAAAAAAACACCGTTAGATGGCGCCAGATGACCAAACGAGAAACATACTGTAAATATGAAGTTTAATGTTTTATTGAATTGTGTTTCCAATACCTTTAAATCCCAGTTAAAAGTGTGTTCATAAATATAATTTATATCAAATTAGAGCTATTTTGAGGCTCCATTGTAAACATAAGAGAAAAATGCCTATAACTGGCCTATTATTAAAATATTAAAGTGACAGGTTGAAACGTTGAATACTAAGGTCTGACTCCTGCTGACTTACTAGCCTACAAGTGGGTGGCCTATCTACTGTTTTCCAAAAGAGGGCGCCGGAGAACTTCAGGTGATTTAGAAGGAGCGACTATACATAACACTATTTTCTAACCCAGAAATTGTCACTCACATGTAATGCTTGGTGTAAAAAAAAAAAAAAAAAAATAACAAATAAAATTAATAAAATAGTCAGTAGTCTTGTCAACACTGATATTAATCAAGAACTAACCGATGTCTTGAATGAGTAAAATAAAATCTAAAGTAAAAATATATATTACTACAGTGCTACCTTTTATAAGTTTAAAATGATAAAACACCTTTTATTTTTAGGACAACGAATGTAACTGTGCAGTAGGTCTATCATACAAAAACACAAGGTGCAAACACACTTGTATGCATGCTGACTGCATAATATTCAGTTTTAACATGTTGACACTTAAAACTGGAGGTTAATAAAGCTGCTTTCTTCTCATGCTAATGTGCAGCAGGAATCTCAGGACTGCTTTTATCTTTTATTGTTGCCTTACACGTGCCCATAGGCTATAGCAGAGCGCATGCCCCGTGAGGCTGTTTTTTTGCCAGGTGAGTAGATTTTGTTCAGGTAAATTGCATTTTTTTTTTTTACCACATTCAGAAAGAAGACACAAGAATGTCATTAATGGGCAAAATGGGAGACTGGCAGGTACGTTCTTGGCAGGCAAATGAGGGTGATGAATGTGCACGTTTTTACTTTTGTTTTTTAGTGAGAATTAAATCTTATACACAGTTGCTGTTCAGAACTTTTTCCGGACAGTAATTAGTCATTAACCAATGTAAATAAAATGCTACACACAAAATCTGTAGTTCACGAAGGTAGTTTTAAGTTTGAGACGGTAAGAGTATGCAAAGGCGAGACAGCGGTGAAATACGACAACAACAACAATAATAATAAAAATAAATCTCATGATAAATTTTCTTTTAAATAAAGCACTCTCGGGGTGGCTGGTGAGAAAGTAAAAATATATTGTTAGATATTGGATAGCCTACGCAGACAGTTTATTTAATTTTGCTCACTGGTGGAATATATTTTTTATTTTTCTGACACTCATTTCCGACATTTTTCCAATTTGGTTATTTTGTACATGCCTACATAACACTTTGTCCTATAGTAACATAAACGGGAAATTTATTTATTATTTTCTCTATATACTTTGCAATAATGCAATAAGACACAATGTGTAATTTTTGTCAATTCGATTTGGCACATTATGTCATTATAAAAAATAAACTGAACAAAAAAGAAAATCTGAAAATAAACGTGGATCAATTATTTATTTTTTTCGAATACAAAACCAACTGACAGACAGTGTTCATTTAGATACGAATATTGTGAATGGACAATTTTCCCACATGGAAAATTGACAAATAGTGCTAAGAATGAAGTTCTGCCTTTCTTTCGTGCGATTTCAATCATGCGGACCCCCAATCAATAAGCAGCGAACAATAATGCAGCACACCCATCCATTTCTATTGCGCGTTTCACTGCCTGTCTTAATCGTCATTGTGTCTTAGTTTCTTTAGGCCTCTCATTAATGACAACTGGACTCACCCCACCAAAAATGGTAATGAAGATAAGAGAGAGACAACGCCTTACTGTAGACTCGGCGACCTGTCTCCTGACCTCATTCACATTTAACAAGCCATGTTGTTGTGTTAATTATTTACATTTATCAAATTGTGCCGATACAGACACTAAATAGATGTATACCTACTGAAGAATCGACTTTTTTTACATAACACTATTGAGAGTATTTCACAGGCCAAGTCTCACTATAGGACTAAAACAACAGTTTACAGCTGTAAGACTGGAATCAATGTGGTTTTGCCCACTAAATCACGAGCATGCTGCAGCAGTTTAGCATTACTCAATATATATTTTAAAGGCTGCTCTTGGGTTTTAGATTCGAAAACGCAGAACTTCTTGACGAATGCATGTATGAGAATACATGTATGCCTGTTATATATATATATATATATATATATATATATATATATATATATATATATATATATATATATATATATATATATATAAAGAAATATAAAAAAGAGAAATATTTTTAATTTTTCATACTATTCTTGGCCTATTAATTCCGCTCTGAATTAATCCAATTGGATGAATAATTCAAATGAAAAGGTGAAGTCCTTCTTCACCTCTGATATTAACCCCTGTATTTACAGTTTCCTTTTAAATACAAAGGTAAGCAAAGGTATTCTTACTGGAATTCTCGTTACAGTTTCTACCTGTGTATATTCATTGACTTTGGTCTCTTGATATGCTAATGAGGTTTTTACAGTAGAGCTCGAGTCTCTCTCTCCCACCATTAGAGGGAGATCTGAGCGCGCGCAGCTCGAGCCTTGTGCACTGTGTCAAACTCAAGCGAAGGCTCACTTCACTCTATCCACAACCAAAGAAAATGCTTTGGAAATTAACTGATAATATTAAATATGAAGACTGCGAGGTAAGCGGGTTAACCAGGCTTTTAATACAAATTATTGCATGATATTTGCCATAATTCTGAACGGCATTTAAGCTTTTATTTGCATTAATTTTTTTCTTGCTGTGTGTACCATTTCATTTAACACAGGAACAAGTGATAAATAACATACTACAATACTGCATGATTCAGAAAACATGTAATTTTCAACACATTAATAATAAAAACACGTATCACGTATTAAATGCCTGTAGAATTTATGTAGGCTTACGAACAAAAACAACAAAAAAACAAACTTAAACAGTTGTAATATCGAAATGTAATAATCAAAGGTAATAATCAAACACATTAATTACAGTGGATAATTTCGTTTTAAAATAAACGTAGGCCTATTTGTCAAATTATTTTTTTAAGTTCTTACTTGTCTCTCCCCTCATATTTGACATGATTTGTTTGGTGAATGCAGTAGCCTAATATATTTAAATAGTGGCGAAGCCAGTAAAACGTGTTTTCGCTCGTTTCCGGAGAATCATACGCCATGATAAGGAAAGAAACTCTGCACTCGGCGTGTCAGCGTGAGTTCGTTATTCTCGAACGCACAGACTTGCATTAATTGTAATACATAGCTAATTACTTTCCGTTCCATAATAATCGCGTATGATATGAAAGCTTAGAGGGAAGTGTGTAGGATGAGTATACACACGTAAAGTTGGTTGAATATTTGTTCTGGTGGTGAGTTAAGTTGCATCGGCGTGTGTTGCTGTGTCTTGACCGCAGTTAAATTCGTGGTGAGGGATGGATAGTGGGCCATGGAGCAGGAACAGACGAAGACTAATGTGAAAAACAATGAGGTAGACGAGCATCCAGTGAACAGTAAAAATGTGCCAGCCCAGATGCCCTCAGCGTTTGCTGGATTTTCACCAGAATCAGAGGGGCACATTGTTTCCTTCCTTGTGTTCTCCCCCCTCGTTCTGTTTTATTTCACTTTTGCTTGCCCTCGAACCTTTTTAAAATGTACACCCCTCTCTGATTCGTCAGACGCAGAAGAATGTCCCTCTTTTGTCTCTCTCTCCCTCTCTCACCCACTCACTCTCTCCTCATCTCTGATTAGATATACTGATTCCCCATTCAATGGACGTCATTTAGTGCAGTCTGCCTTGAGTTGCTTCCTCGCTTCACGCTCGATTTACGACCATTCTTCTCTTATTAGGTATTCGTGTAATATTAAGTCATGAATATCTAAACTATTAAGAGTGCAGAGGAAGAGGAAGATCTGTGCTAACATGAGCTCAAGCGAGGGAACAGTTCGCTGACAGAGCCTGGAGACGCCAAGGGGATCTAAGAAACTTTAGAGAAAATCATTGCATCTAAAGAGCAGATGAAGAACAGTGGGAATTTACCCAGATTGTGATGGATTAATGATTTATTTGAACGCTGGCCACCGCCACCTCGCCCTACAATTATCACTGGCTTTATTTAATTTGCACGTTCATTTTCGTCTTGTCCCTCTGAAATTCTTGTCTTTTGAAGTCCTCGGAAATCCTCTCTGATGTTAGTGCACAGTTTTTCCGCGATGGTGAGTGACTGTCGGGAGTAAAATTTGAAGACTGCGCTCCACATTTACTCTCCGATTGTTTGTTTTTTATTTAGTATCGTTATTTTTTTTAATCTGGTCGTTTTGTTTGTTCCATCATGCAAGCGGTTATTGGTAGCATCAAATGCTACTACAAAGACTTCTTACTTAATGTGAGCTCTGATTATTTTTATCTGACTCTTGGTAGGATCTTTAATTGCTGAATGAATACCAAACAATCGATGTACATTTGAATGTAGTATAAAACATTCGCTTATTCTATAGGCTATTGATATTATTCTAATTTTAATGTAGTGTTGTCGTTTTTTTTATATTTTTGTTCTTGACCAAATCAAAGGCATGTTCGGTTTTCTGTTGATAAAATAAAATAATAATAATAATAATAATAATAATAATACAAAAAGAAATGAAATATATATAATATGTGTATAAATGTGTGTGTGTGTGTGTATGTATATAACAGGACTAAAAAAGCACTGTATCTTTCTTTCTCCCAAGGATCGCCATGACGGGACCAGCAATGGCACAACCCGTTTACCCCAACTAGGCAGCGTGGGCCAGTCTCCGTACACCAGCGCTCCTCCGCTCTCTCACACGCCTAACTCAGACTTCCAGCCTCCATACTTTCCGCCACCCTACCAGCCCATCTACCCGCAGTCTCAGGACCCTTACTCTCACGTTAATGACCCGTACTCCATCAATTCACTGCACGCCCAGCCTCAGACACAGCACCCGGGCTGGCCCGGCCAGCGGCAGAGTCAGGAGAACAGCCTGCTGCACCAGCACCGCGGGTTAACGCATCAGTTGTGCAGAGAGTACCGCAGAGAAGTGCTACTTCCCTCTGGTCACGGCATTGAGACTGGACTCACTGATTCAATCCCTATCCACGGAATACCTCACTCTTTAGAAGATGTTCAGGTAAAGAGAAAAGCTTAAATCTTATAATATATAACCTTCATACTCCAACGCCATTATTCGGATTTACTGCTGGCACTATTCTTGGAAGAATCTCGGACAGTCCAATATCGTGTCATATATTTAAATATATAGGCCTAATATATAATTATATAATTATGTTATAAGAATTATATAATTCTTATTTAAGTTGTTATTTTATTTAATATATTATATTAACGCACAACAGAATGAATTGATAAATTGGTAAAGTTAGTAAAAATGTGGAAGTTTTTAAATTGTCGTGTGAACGTAAACATACTATTTAAATGTAGGCTATAGGCCTATTTGCATGTAAATATCAGTTATGTTCGATTTTTTTTTTTTTTTTGCCTTGATGGCTTATGATAAACGTAGCATGTTTTGTAAGGAAAACAATTTAGGGTGGACCATGTATGTTATGTAAAATTCTGTGTTAAACGACAGACGAGTAATAACAATAATAATTAAAAATAATATAAAGTACCCCCCCCCCCCCCCCTCCAAAATATCTGTCATTTTAGGATGTGATTCTTGGCTGACCCCTTTTCCTTAGTGATTCGATTGCATTGTGCCTGCTGAAGGGATCTGACGAATCGAGTCTGGACAAAATTCTCTGTCCTACCATAACTGCATGCTTTATACGTTCCCCTTGTTTATTTTCTGGGTAGATACAACTCAAATAAACCTATTTACTATTATTATATTTTATGATATAAAAATATAATTTAAGCTTTTGTTATTTTAAACAGATAGTTTAAACAGTAGGCTACAGACGTAATTAATATGGGTCATTAATCAATAAAAATAGCCAACTATTTAAAGTTTTGTGCATTTTCTCTTTGAATTGCACTTAATTTCGTTTGCAAAAATTACGATGTTTTTTTTACTTTTTGATCATTATTAATATGCTTTTTGATCTTTACAGCATGTTGAAGATCAAGGAATTCACATCCCAGACCAAACTGTAATCAAGAAAGGTAAGCAATTTCCTCCCAAATACCGTACGTGCTTCCACTAGCAGCTCTCCGCTCGTAAAGTCTATCCGTGCTTGCTGTGAGACAGATCAGGTTAATTTTTAGGCCTTGAGATAGCCTGACGATAAGGCACAAACCATTTTAACCAAACGTTCGTATATTATATGTATGTTATTTGTGTATTATATGTGTGTTAATAGGACGGTACATGACTTAGCATGACTTAGTCTGTGACTAAATTTAAAATGGTAGCCATAATTAAATATGCTGAATGTTTCATTCAAAGATGATATGAGAAAGGCGCGTAGAGACTTAGTTTACTATGAAACACATTTGTTGAAGTAAATTAAACATATGCCTACTGTGTACATTTCAGTATATGTCATTATTTTGCAATTACGTGTCTCTTTGTTTCGTTCGGATCGCAGATGGTCAAGGCTGCATGAGAATGAGTGTGTTGAGATCGAATTATTTTCTCATATTTACGTGCGCTGTGGTTAGATTTGATTTTCTTCAAAGATTTGACGTTAAATTTCATGCACCATGTATAAATCCATAAAAATACACGTTGCGCATACAGTTCGTTTAACTCCTCTTGTCTCTATTAGTCTCCCCTGAGCAATTAATGTCACTAGTGATCCATCCAGTAGGCTAATGCCTGTGCTTTTGTTTCCGGTTAGCACATAAAGAAACAACGGGTGCTGCTGCATGATTTAGGCCTGAACACTTATTTGTAAGCGCTCTTGTGTGAGCCTGAGTGTGTGTATTTAGGATTTGTGGGTGTCATTCATGTGGTTGTGTGGCTATTACCGACTGTTTAGAGATTAGAACTAGCTTGTAATAATAAGAAATAATACGCAGTTTTATTTTCCGAGAGTATTGAAGTAAAATGCATTAGGTCTATTATTATTATTATTATTATTATTATTATTATTATTATTATTATTACTATTTAAATAATAGTAAAAATGCAATAGTAAAAATACATATGTTTATAAACATTTCCGTGGATTATGCCACTTCTCTCTCTCTCTCTCTCTCTCTCTCTCTCTCTCTCTCTCTCTCCGTTTATCAGTTTCTGTTTTATGAATTCCAACAAATAACAGCTACACTGAACAGTTTAGTGGAAAATTTGAGGCTATGCCATGCTTGTTTAGCTGTAGCCTAATATTCTCCGAGCTTAGTGTGGAGTCACCATTTCGAATATGAAATATTCTGATGCCTGGGCCACTTCATTACTTGGGGCATATTGCAGCAGTACATTCATGAGCTGAATGAAAAGCTATTGCTGTGGTATCTACCTTTGATTCCACATAGGCGTGCGAGATGATGTGCATATAAACGCATATGTCTAATCTTACTCAAAAGTTGCCTGCTGCATAGCAATTAATTTTTTCCCCTTTTTTTAAGGTCCTGTTTCCATATCCAAAAACAACAGCAATATATCTGCCATACCAATAAATAAAGACGGGCTTTTTGGAGGTGTGGTAAACCCAAACGAAGTATTCTGTTCGGTTCCGGGTCGTCTGTCTCTTCTTAGCTCAACGTCAAAATACAAAGTCACAGTAGCGGAGGTGCAGAGAAGGCTTTCTCCGCCGGAGTGCCTTAATGCTTCCCTGCTTGGCGGGGTTTTGAGAAGGTGAGCTGGACATCTATTGCATGCATAAGTAGTTATATATTATCAAGTGATATGTAAATATATAGCATGTATAATGTATAGCATATATCATAAATAGCAGTAAGATAATAAATTATAACATAATTACAGCATGTGTAATAACATTTAATACAATTTTTGTAATTTACTTCAAAGGGCCAAATCTAAGAATGGCGGAAGATCTTTAAGAGAAAAACTAGATAAAATCGGATTAAATCTACCAGCAGGAAGGCGCAAAGCTGCCAATGTTACACTCTTGACATCACTGGTCGAAGGTAAGTTTCCTGATAAATATACATTTTTTAATAAAGCAGGTGTTTATTTGCTGCCACATGAAAGCCATTCTAAATCAGATTACATTCATCCGTGAAAAGGAGAAAGTTTGTCTTACAAGCAACAAAACTGAAGGATAAAATAAAAGAGAACGGATTCCAGAGACACAATTTTGAAAACAAACTTATAATAGTCGCTGGATATATGGCACCACAACCGTAATCAGTATGACAAGTTATTATTATTATTATTATTATTATTATGTGTGGATTTTATCCTTGCCTGCTTGATGCAGTTGACCTGCAGGATGAAAGGCTATTATAAAATATAAATTAGTTAATTATCTTGCACAGCGAAGATACCATTGCTATTGAATAAATCCATTTTACTTGCAAAGTTGAAGGTGATTATTTCGTGCAGTGGTATTTGGTGTGCCATGGATTTTAAAGGTGAAAGCTGGAGACGGTTCATTGGTTCATGTTAATCATTGCCGCTGAAGACTGAATGTAATATTCATCGCGCTTCATTGAAATTTAGTCTTGTATGGTAATGAGCCTGAAGAAATGTGTGATTCCTGCGAGATAAGGGTGAGGGGGCGGGGTGGTGGACAAGCAAGCATGCGCTGATTTAGTCGGAGGACACTGGCTTCTGAAGTGCTGTTATTGTTTATGATTTACTCCATTTTATGGAAAGCAGTTTAGTAGCGTTGAGCTTTGATGGTGATAGGCCCATACGTTCTTCTGGATTCTGGGTTTATGAAAGGAAGGCTCGCAGTAAAAATCCAACTGTTTCAGGAAATTAAAACCAAAGACAGAAAGACAGAAAAAAAGAAAGAAAGAAAGAAAGGAGGAGGAGAAGAAGAAGAGGAAGAAGAAGAAAGGCAAACACACATATCTAGTAAACTATTTTACATGGCTAACGTAGCCTATAAGAAGGTTTACTTTTTAGATTTTTATACATAGCATCCTTCTAATATTGATAAAAGGATCACGAATCAATGACAATCTGTCATTTATAGTATGGTGTTCTCATTTGGTGAGGCACATTTTGATGCATGAACGATGTCAGAATTGATGTCCTGCTCAAGGGCCGAGGCATTAATTAGAAGACACTTATGAAAAATGTTAAATTGTAGATTACTCTACATTATATTGCAGTAACATGCTACACTGACTCTCATTTTCTTCTAGGCGAAGCGGTGCATCTGGCCAGAGATTTTGGTTATGTATGCGAGACTGAGTTTCCAGCCAAGGCAGCAGCTGAATACATGAACCGACAGCATTCCGACCCAAATGAACAAGTCCAAAGAAAAAACATGTTATTGGCAACGAAGTAAGTGCTGAAATTATTTAGATGTCAACGCTAATTTCATTGTTTATGACAGCATAATTTGTTTTTCGATAATTGTCGTGTTGTAGGCTATTTAACAACACATTGAAAATTGCTTTCCTCTAGATACACAGGTGCCATATGGCTGTAGTCAATGTCTGCATTTTGGAAACAAGTGGCGTCGTAAAATACAATATGTGCATTATTCGCAACCAGTAACGAATAAGTATTTTTACTGAAGAATGAATGTGAATGAATGAATGAACGAAGAAAAAAAACTAGAAACATACGCACCACTCTTAATTAAAATATATTAATCATAAAAAAATAAAAAATAAAATAAATAATAAAAAATAGCCTAGTGTCATGACGCTCTTCTTTAAAAGTCATAGAGCTTAACTTGTAGGTGAAGTCTGATTAAATTCTACGTCTCCATTTGACATATTACTGACATATAACTGAGATGTTCGTGATGGACACTGCCATCGATTAAGGGACACATAAGGAGCAGTCTTAATACTGTGTTAATGAAGCACAGTTTTAATTCTGACTTCATACCTTCAAGTGTAATTAGCTTCATCCTGACACACATCCTGTATTTTGTCTCCTTCTAGACAAATCTGCAAAGAGTTCATGGACCTGCTCTCTCAAGACCGCTCACCTTTGGGGAATTCACGTCCACAGCCAATTCTTGAGCCTGGGATTCAGAGCTGTTTGACCCACTTCGGTCTTATTTCCCACGGATTCGGGACTCCAGCCATGTGCGCGGCCCTTACGGCGCTGCAGAACTATCTGACGGAGGGCATTAAAGCCATGGACAAAATCTACCTGAACAACAATCCTAACAGCCACAATGAGACGGGGTTGAAGGGGGGTGACAAAGACGAAAAGCACAGAAAGTGATGTCCGACTACCACATCCCAATTGATGGCAAAATACATATATAGCAAACACTAGAGATCAAGATGAAACACTGAACGCAGCACCTCCAGAGCTTGACACTATGAAACTTTATATATATATATATATATATATATATATATATATATATATATATATATATATATATACAGTTCAACTTGGGATTCGTGGACAAGGCATTTCTTTAAAAATAAAGCAGTATGCCAATGAAAGGATTATAGATCTGCCACGGAAGGACTTTTCATGAACTCCCTTTGTATGAGTTCAGCGGTTCATCCCCTCTGTACGATTGTAATCGATTGTACGAAATGATCTTACAATCATTTACGATTGTATCCATGTGACAAGAAGCTGAAAAAGGAAGATGATTTTATTTTATTTTTTATCAGTATTGTGAATAATGAACCTGAAATAAATCTACAGCTCCATGCCATGACTTCAAGCCTGACTTTTCACTTGACCAAGTGAGAAACTTGAAATTCAACACGATTCACGGTTATATAAGGGAATCTGTGTTCATGTATGTACATATTTATTTATGTGTAATTTAATGGGAATTGTAAATATGGTACGTCTGTTCAAACTACTTCTTTTTTTATTTTATTTATCTGGTGCCTCCAGTTTTAGTGGGTTTGAATATTCGCTTAGTTCTTCATGTGATTTTATGGTTCTTAGAAAACAGAAGTTTGGCATATTCTTCTCTGGGATATTTCAATTTAGCCCTTTTGTAGCATGTTGAGGCGACACTGAAGGAAGTGAACAAATTTAAAAGAAACAAACATCAATTTCTTTATATATTATCCTTATGCCATTCAGTTTTAGATCGAAAAAGGTCATTGCAAAGACCCCGGCGATGCTTTTGTGTTTATATCTTCTTGTTTTTATACAAGCTTTTTATGTGTTGTGCTAATCACCTCTTGTTCTTCCCTCAACGCACCACAAGAGCAATAAATGGATATTGTCTTACAAATTCTTCTTCCTTTTCTTCCCATTTTAAAATAAATTCAACATTTGGGATCATCTGATATCTTGTGTGGCCACTGTCTAAATTGGAGGCGGTTTTATCTTTATTGTATAAACCTGTGCTGGCAATAGCTCCCATGCCTGTTAATGTAGCCTATTGTAGTTCTTTTTTGCCAATAAAATAAAATAAAATAAAATAAAATAAACATTTTATTCGTTCCTTTTTTTATTCACTGCTTGGTGCGATGTATTCCTCTTTCGCTCGCTCGCTCCCCCTCTCTTTTTTTATTCAGCAGTTGGCAGTTACTGTAATTGAGTTTAACTCTCCCTTGACGATTGATCTATGCAATAAGCAACTGAAACCATTGTTTCTCTCAAATGTAATAATAATAATAATAATAATAATAATAATAATAAACTCTTAGTTCGAAGTATAGGTCCGCTGAAATATGGCAAGGAGCTTTTTGCCAAGTCAAATGACACAGAAAACAATGAATTCTCTTTCGTGTTTGAAGTGAATGTGTGTAGTTTTATCCCTGGAGCAAGAGCGCTCTTTAAATCAGTCAGATATAGATTTTCATGCCTTTATTTGTAGACGTCACATTACTTCTAAACACTATTTATATGCTAAATATTTCCGTCATTAAAATGCAGATCCATAGTTCGCTGAAATAAGTTTACGGTTCGTTTGAACAAAATTGTGGGCATGGCACTTAAGCGTTAAAACGAAAAGCAGTATGCATGTCGTAATTTTACTCTTCCAATTTCGTCTAGTCATTGGGTACACCTGCAGATAATGTCATGCAGGAACACGTATGGTTATTTTATACATTGCATAACTCGGATTCAAACAGAGTTTGATTGTTAATTGATAACATTCGCCTGGAAATCAATCTCCATTGGAGCTTGCTTGATTTGCTGAATTATGGTCATGTAGCCTACAGCAGTCAGCAGACGTCTGTCATGGCGCTATAAAAGAGATGCCTGCACAATATTGGCCATTTATTAATAATAAGAAAAAATAATCATCATCTTTTTTCTTCTTCTTCTTTCTGTGCTTAGTCTGTTCGACTCAGATGCAATTGTAAAAAAAAACCTTGAACGGATCCTTACTATGTCCTTGGAATAATTGCAATGAACAGTGCAGCAGCAGGTGAAGCGAGGCATTGTCTGTCAGGACTGTTTTTGTAGGCTGCGTCTCAGATTCTGTGTGGGATTCTAACCTCGGGCACAATAGCTCTCTCAGAAAGGGTACCCGGCTGTTCCTTCTGTTCAGGCGCAATAAAAACGGGCATAATTAGCAATTTTAAGGGAAATCACAATCATGTTAAATCGTATTCATCGGAATTAGGAATTCCTTCACGTGCATGTGTCATTAACTATAATGTCACTGATTAAACATATTAGAGGCCAAACGATTTTTTTTAACATGTATGCAATAACACACGAGCATTACCGTTATGCCATTTTATATAAAAAAATAAAAAAATAAATAAAATAAAAACACCATATCGCTTGTATTCACAGCAACGTTGAAATTGTTTAACAGAATTGCAGCAAAATTAAAATATCTAAAACTCAGAGTTAAATGGTATATGAGCTCCATATCTAATGACACACATAGCAGGCAATCTCATAAGCCTAGATGAGTTCACCTTGGGCTACTTTTTAAATATGTATGTAATTGTTTATTTATAACTTACAGAAAAGCATTGATTAGAATTAATTTGCCATATTTATTGATACATTTTTAGTTATCACAACTTACATTTTGTTTGGCAGTATTGATACTGGAAAAGATTTTGGCCTTTGACCTTTGCACTTGACAGCTCCCGTAACGAAGTATTGCGTACTGATCAATGCAAATGCTAGTTTGGTTCTCTGCATCTTCGTAAAAAAAAAACAAAAAAAACCGTAGGAAGCAATTTAGATTGTTCTTAAGAGCATGATTTTAAACCCAATCGTTAAACATTTATTCAAATATCATAATATCCTCAGTTGTTGTGAGGAAACAAGTTATAAAGCGAAGTTGAACTGTAATATATCTGAAATATAGACTGTATATTGACATATTTTAAGGAATAATAAACTATAGTAATATGTTTTCTTTGTGTTAATAAAAATTTATTAAATGGAGGTTGCAAAGAGATAAATAAAATTGTTACCTCTTATGGAAGTATGATAAATGATGAATCAAATGGAAACAAATAACGCTAATGCCAAAATGTTTATTTGATTGCGGTTAGGCTATTATAAGTAGCTATTATTATTATTATTATTATTAAATAGCCTATATTGCCAATTACTGCTTCTAAATCCTGACGCTTAGGAATGTTGTAGGAAGGAAAAACCGCATAGTTCGGGACAAATGACACACATCCCCAATCGAATGAAGTGATTCTTTTTCAATGAAGCTTTCAGTGGAGCGTAAAATAGTTAATTGTGTTGGACTCGTAACTTCATCACCCACTCAACTTAAACCCTCCTGACTAAATGGAGCGGGCCCCCTTAATGTCAAAATAGGTCAGAAGCTTCCTCAAATCACCCATGATTACTTAAATATAAGGTAATCGAATAAACAACATTAAGTGCTTTTGAATAAACAAATTAATCTAAATAAGTGGACTATTTTATGAATACAGGAATTTTGCATTTGTATATAGAATGAAGTATCTCTCTCTCTCTCTCTCTCTCTCTCTCTGTCTCAATCTCAATTAAATTCAATTCAGAATTGCTTTGACAGTAAATGATACAATATAGTCAAAGCTTAGTATACATGTACAAAAGATAAAAGAATAATAATATAATAACGATAATAATAATTAAATTAATTTTATGAATCCCTCCCCCACACACACATGTTTGTTTTTGTGAAAAGTGGGGACATCCCATAGGCGTAATGGTTTTTATACTGTACAAACTGTATATTCTATGGCCCTACACCAACCATACACCTAACCCTAACCCTCACAGGAAACTTTGTGCATTTTTACTTTCTCCAAAAAAAAACTAATTTTGTATGATTTATAAGCGTTTTGAAAAATATGGACATGGGTTATGTCCTCATCACCCTCTCCTTGTAATACCTGTGTCATACCCATGTCATTATACAGAGTTGTGTCCTGATATGTCACAAAAACAAGAGCACACACACACACACTCAGTCAGCGCTAAGTTGCTTGATTGTTAACACTTTACACGTTTGCCAAAGGGCGTACAGCGCTACTTACAGAACAGAAATATAAAATATCTTGAAAAATATGGGTTGCGTTCACTCAGTTGACTATGTGCTTCTTTTTACTTGATATTCCAAGGTTCTTTTAATTTCTGGACTTTCTAAAAAAAACCCACACTAGAACAAAAAGAGAAACTAGAAAATACATTTTCTTTGGAAAATTGAAAATTAAAGTACGTAAAATTAATGGAAAAATAAAAGCACAAACGGAGAAAAAAACAGTTGAATGTTTGATTATGCTAACCGTGTATCTAAACTCATCAATTCAGTGTCTATTTAATTCAGTTTTTCAGACATTAAAATCTTAATAAAACTATACCCTGACCTCGTACATCCGAGTTCTTCACACATTCGTGTGCACCACAAAATAAAGAGTCCACTTCCACTAACTGTGTTATGTTTCGCCCTTTTCCTCCAAATAGTTGATATTCTAGTTTCTGCCTCCCTCTCTCTCCTCATTCTCTGAAGCCAGCCGGGGGGGAGTGTCGCCGCGGGCCAAACATATGCTTCTTTCCATTGCACTAATCCAAATTCAGAGTGCAGGAATAATTGCTGGAGTGGCCGTGCTTTCGCTGGGTTTTGTCCCGCTCTGGCTCCCGTCAGCCACGCACACGCCATTTCAATCAACTGCTTTTGAGGGCTGTCTCTTTTTATCAAACCTCAGAACCTCGCCAGTAATGTGAACATTTAACAAACCTCTTCACGCTTCACTGCGTATGAAGGGACCTGCAGTCTCTGTATGTTTGTTTTGGGCATTTCCTTGTTGGTTAGAAAATTATTCATAGCGTTGCTTATCCCAATTTATAACCCTTCTCGAAGTGATGCCTCATTGCGTCGATTACAGTGAAATTATATATAAAAAACAAATCTTGTGATATTTCCCACTTCTATCCGCACGTTGATCATTGGCTATTTCTACTTGATCTGACACTTAAATGTTATGTTAGATATTACTGACTAGAATAACATTATTTAGATATAACAACATATTTAGTCATTAAAACTGAATATTTTACAGTGTATAAACAAATCATTTTATGCTCTGAAAAAAATAAAATAAAAAAATAAATAAATAAATACTTGACTTCAAACTGGCATCCGACAGGCAAAATTGCTCTTCAGAATTCGAAATGTGGACTGTCAAGGGACATAAATAAGATACATTTCTGACAAAATAAAATAAAATAACTAACTAAATAAATAAAATGTCCAGTAATTGTACCAAATAAACAGAAGACAACTTTCAGGCAAGAAGCATTAACGTTGAAAGGTCAGAATTAAAAATATGATCCTTGCTTCACATTCTACACAGTTGATTTCGACTTATAGAACATTTGTAGCCCCTGCATTAAGTCTGATCCACAAGTTTGTTGAGATTTTTTTTATTTTTATGTTTTATTATTCTTATGATAATAATTATTAAAGGTACATTATGTTAGGTGTCTTAACTGGCTTGTTAAATGTGTGTTGTTACATTGTACTTTCATTTACCTGCATGTAATTACTTATATAATATATATATATGCACAGTCACTGGCCACTTTATTAGGTACACCTTGCTAGTACCGGGTTGGACCCCCTTTTGTTTTCTGAACTGCCTTAATTTTTTCGTGGCATAGATTCAACAAGGTGTTGAACATAGTCATAAAGGGATGGACATGGTCAGCAACAATACTCAGTTAGGCTGTGGCCTTTAAACGATGCTCAATATACTAAGGGGCCCAAAGTGTGATAAGAAAATATCCCCCACACAATAACACCACTAGCCTGCCGTTGAGACAAGGTTTTCATTCCATGGTTTTCATTCCATTCCATGTCAATCCATGTTTTCATGTTCTTTACACCAAATTCTGACCCTTCCATCTGAATGTTACAGCAGAAATCGAGACTCATCAGACCAGGCAACGTTTTTTCAATCTTCTATTGTCCAATTTTGGTCCAAAACTGTAGCCTCTGTTTCCTGTTCTTAGCTGACAGGAGCGGCACCCGGTGTGGTCTTCTGCTGCTGTAGCTGATCTGGTTCAGGCTTAAAAGTGTTGTAACCTTGGTTGTAATGAGTGGTTATTTGAGTTACTGTTGCCTGTCTATCATCTCCAATCAGTCTGCCCAATCACTGAATCCCATATCTTCCCCATTCTGATACTCGGTTTGAACTTCAGCAAGTCGTCTTCACCACATCTAAGCCGCATTTCCACCGCAGGAACTTTACCCAGGAACTAGGGACTTTGGCCTGGTACTCTGTGTGTTTCCACCGCAGGAACCAGGAACTAAAAGTTCCGGGTAAAAACAAATGCCCCTCAGAAAGTCCCTGCTGGCGAGGTAGTACTTTTTCAAAGTTCCGGAACTTTCGGGGGCGGGACTTGGGCGCTAAACATCCTGATTGGTTGAGTTCACGCAGCATTGGTTCAACCATTGGTTCAAAATATTACTGTTATTGTGTCATGAAATGTAATTTTAAAAGTATTTAAGACGAGAATGTAGTTGTTTAAAACTCAAATCTGTGGTTTATTTATAAAGCAGAGCCTATTTAAAAATGTGTTTCACTGATCTCAGAGACGTGAGCTCCACGTGATCAGCGGGAGCTCAGTCCTCATGTATCCGCCTAGAGCACTCTCAACTCGACTAGACCTTCTGATATGTGCCGCTGGCTCTGATGTCTCTTTAGTGGTTAAACATAAAATATAATTGTGTTTTGGTAAATCTAACAGGTAATCTTTGGTCTGTATTCATTTTATCTATGTTAAAATGAAAATAAAACAGGCAAATTTATATAATATTTCGTTTCATTATAATGGCTGTATATATATATATATACACACATATCCCTGAACTAAGAACATTTCTGCAGCTGTTATTATGTTTAAATGAAAACGAAAGGAGGCAGTGGTATCTGATATCATATTTCGTTTTATTGTTAATGTACAGTGAGAAAAATTGCAGTAGTCAAGGCGAGCTGACTGACGTTATCAAGTACGCTGCTGTTTGCAGAATTACTGGATTCGCGTCGTCGCGGACATCACACTCCTGAGTCGAATGCGCAAAGTCCGGACTACCAAGGATGCAAGTCCAAAATCAGCATACTTTGTATTGAGAAACGCGCACAGACCTACCTATGTCACCATTTGCCTAATCTTCCCGGTACTTTAGACCGCGCTGGAAACGCAGAGAGCAGCAGGTCTGGGGGGAAAATATAGTTCCTGGGGAACAAAGTTCCTGGTACAAATGTTCGGGTAATTTCGGTGGAAACGCGGCAGACATCTAGATGCCTAAATGCATTGAGTTGCTGCCATGTGATTGGCTAACTAGTAATTTGTGTTACCAAGCAACAGGTGTACCTAATAAAGTAGCCAGTGTGTGTGTGTGTGTGTGTGTGTGTGTGTGTGTGTGGAAAGAGTACAAAAATATTCTACTCAAGTAAAAGTACCATTACATTAATGAAATTTTACTTAAGTACAAGTAAAAGTACCAGTCTAAAAATCTACTCAAGTAAAAGTAAAAAGTAGCTCGAATTTACTAAAAGAGTAAAAATTACTTAGTTACATTTTAACAGTGGGAGGGAGTCAAAAATGGGACAGGCCAAGGGTGGTAAACTCAGTTCCTGGAGGGCCACAGTCCTGCACAGTTTAGATATAACCCTAATTAAACACACCTGATCCAGCTAATCTAATCATTTAGGTTTATTTGAAAACTACATGATATGTGTGCTGGATCAGGGTTAGAACTAAACTCTGCAGGGCTACCACCCTCCAGGAACTGAGTTTGACACCCCTGGGATAGGTCTATTAATCTCAAACTAGTTGTTTTTAATTAAAGGAATCAGTCATTTAGAATAATAAAACATTTGGGCTGTTACCAGGCAAATCATTATCAACAAACTCATCTTTTAATGCAGAGGAAATGCAGAAGATTCATTGGAAGTGGCATTTAGATGTATTACACTGTTTAGTGCAGGACAAGAATGCATTTAACCTGCAGTTACAAATGCATGAATAATGTTTTGATATACAAGACATAAAATGTTGAATACTCATTTGAAATGATAAGAAATTAATTATTTAAAAAAATCAAAAGATACTTTAAATGTGAAATTAAAATGGCCAGTATGTGTCAGCAAGTCACTGTTAATAAGTGAGTCATTGCGATTGAACCGAATCATTTAAACGGTTGATTCATTCAGGAACGAAACACTGTCACGTTGCGCAGAGACGCAAAACTGTGCTTTGGTGGCTGTGTTTGGAATTATTTTCTGTTGTAGAAATAGAGCTAAAAAGGCAAAATGGTGTCTAAAGCGCAAGTCTCTTAATTAACTTGTTTACTGAACTGTAATATATATGTATGTATATATTCATGATGATTTTTGGAGGAAAAGATGGCATTCTTTGTGTGATTTTGATTTAATATATGAAATTATATAAATATGTGAATTTTCTGCCCCTATATCTTCAATTCTGTGATCATTCTAAATGCATTTTAGGAGACTGAATCATACAGTGAAAGAACGCACTATAAATGCGCGCGCACATCAATAAAACAAAAATAGCACACTCCTCACTACTGTCTTTTTGGCTAATTTGTGCAAAACCTCTTGCTAAAATGTCAAAGCTTCATTTTAACCACCAATGCAACGATGCAATTATTTAGCTTACCTTTACATTCTTGCCAAGGGTTGATGTCTTATCGAGATTTTATAAGCTGCTAGTTTGGTCTTCCTAGGCAAGTACAGCTTACACTGCATAATAGAGCATACATATGGCCATGGGTTCACTTCATTTCCTTCGAGTTCAACATCAGAATATGACGGGGTTTCGTTTTCAGCTGTGTCTGCACCACTAACGCCTGTTTTGTCCGTCTGCATCTTTCTTGTGATTTTAGCGCCAGTTTGCCCTCCTGCCCATTTACTGCCGTAGTTTCCAGGGAGCGATTTATTTTTTTTATTATTTTTTTTTTTTACTCAGTAATTAATGTGTTTTAAAATGTAGCGAAGTAAAATACTTCAAACAAAATATACTTAAGTAAAAGTAAAATTACAGATTAAAAAAATTACTTTAAAGAGTATTAGTACACAGAAAAGCTACTCAATTACAGTAACGCGAGTAAATGTAATTCGTTACTTTCCACCTCTGTATATATATATATATATATATATATATATATATATATATATATATATATATATATATATATATATATATATATATATATATATATATATATGCATTTTTGACACACTGTTTTCCTAATAAATTTTGTTCAAGTTAAGTCAAGTCACCTTTATTTATATAGAGCTTTAAACAAAATACATTGCGTCAAAGCAACTGAACAACATTCATTAGGAAAACAGTGTGTCAATAGTGCAATAGCCACTCAGTTGGGGGGCCAGTCCTCCTCTGACCAGACCAAACCAGCAGTTCAATTCCAGGCTGCAGCAAAGTCAGATTGTGCAGAAGAATCATCAGTTCAGTTGCTTTGATGCAATCTTTTTTTGTTTAAAGTGCTATATAAATAAATGTGACTCTATATATATATATATATATATATATATATATATATATATATATATATATATATATATATATATATATATATATATGTGTGTGTGTGTGTGTGTGTTTGTGTAGTGTTTGTTTGTATATGTAGAGAGAAGGATTGATTTCTCTTTAAATTGCTTATTGAATTTTTAATGTTTTGTGTGTTTTCCTGACTTGTTGAATGCTGTCTTATAACCTTTTTCTTTGAATCAGTGATGAATAATAAGTCGGCCCATTGCTTGGGAATAGCATGTTTTTATGCAGAAGGACACAAACACACACACACACACACACACACACAGAGGGTGGGGAGGGGGGAAGATAATTAATAGACGTTATAATTTCACACTAAAGAAGAACACTATTTCATGTGGCTCTATCTATTCCATCAGAGCGCAGCTGTGCTGTTATGATGAAGTTCGATGATGATGGTCTGAATCTTCCTCCAGGCGACTCATAGCTGCAGGCAGTGCCAGTGCCCGAGCCTGATAAACGACTTACACACACGGGCTAGCCAGATTTCTTTTCTTTTCTTTTCTTTTCTTTTCTTTTCTTTTCTTTTTTAACAGTACACACAATCGCCCCCACCCCCAAATTGTATTTCAATAGGATAGCGAGTGCTATGTATGTATGTATGTATGTATGCATTTATTTATTTATTTATATATTTGGGTTATTGGATATTTTATTTTAAAAAAGATAAGATCAACCAAAAAATAGCAGAAAGAATCAGGTACATGATGTTTAAAAACTAAAATAAAAACTGCAATGCTACAAATCGTAATCATAATAAAGTAAGTTGTGCATGAAGAAATGTATTAAAAAAGAGCACATTTTGCTGAGCAGGATATCTCGCGTTATATGCTAGATTAAATAATTAAAACCACCAGTTTGAACACTGACAGGATTTTTGCATGTGTTTGCGTTTATTTGTCAGATCTATAAAAAAAAAAACAAAAAACAAAAAAAAAAAAAAAACGCGTTTGAACGCGCTGGTTGACATTTATAAAGCAGAGTGTTTAGATTATTTTTTAAATTTATATTATTTATGAATTTATTACTTGTTGTGCTTCGGTTTTAAGAATACTATGTGCATGTATATATAAAAAAAATACAAAATTTCTTCCTTTGTAAATGCACTTCAAAACACATAATTTGTGTTTCTCTCTGGAAACTGCCTTTTAAAACATGCGTTGACATTACAGGTTGTTGTGAAGTCAGCTATATAAGATGTCTGACTCATTGGTGTATTTCTGATTTTATAAGAATGCAAAAGCAGCTGTGCATCTGATTAGTGATTACGCAATGCTGAGTGTTTTGAGAAGACGTCCGTTCAAACAGCTTCCAAGACAGACATAAAAAAATGTAAAAGTGAAAAAGTATATGTCAACACAGTGGGTACACTCTAAAAACTAATTCAGAGGACCTTTAGTCATTACTTAAATGTATATATCGTTGTGAAATAAAATATCAAGTTCTGAGACACTGTTAGACTTTTTAATTGTAATTGTTATTTTATTGAGTTGGGATGACACACAAACTATGCCTATTGATTGAATATACTATCATGACTTATCAGAGCTTAACATTTTCAGTTAATCAAAAAACAATTTAATTTTAAGTTCTGTTAATGTAAAAAACTATTTGATGACGTGTAAACGGCCCACAGTTTCCGCGCCCATGTTCAAAACCAGACGAGACGAGTGAAGCATGTGGTGAATGGTAAGTAATTTTATGCTTAATTACACATATTCACATTTGCTCAGGATTCAGTTGGTGGTAGCCTACTGTAACCGAATACCGAAATCTGCAAGTCCTTACTCTAAAAGTTGAGCAGTGTTGATAGTAACGTTATAGTCTGTGTGCCGAGGTAAAGTTAGCTAGTAGCCTGTCACTGATTGAGTAGCTACACTGTTTGTTCAAATACTTTGCTTGCTCAAAACCAGTCGGAGTTATGTAAGGTCCTATGAATTCCGTTTTATTTTTTCCTAAATTTCGTTTTATTTATTTTTCCAAATTTCGTTTTTTACCATTTACATTTTTTGGAATTCCATTTTTTTAGTCTTCTGCTCGTATTTTACTACAAAAGAGTGTGTTTTTAAGGTTTATGAATAAAATGTAAGATAGACATGTAATCAATATGAATAAAAATGCGTTCGATAAAACGTTCGATATATTTTAGTTTTCTTCGTCGGAAGAAACCAGAACTTGCGAAGCAAGTTTGGTTTCATGAACAAAGGCACTCGCTCTCTGGTAACCTAGCAACGTAGGGAGTGACACGCTAACAGCCAATCATGCAACAGTTTGGCTACCCCATATTGTTGTCTCGTGTTGGATTCTTCAGTAACAGAACCTACTGTCTATGAACAGAACCTGCGTGGAGTGATAAGTGGAAAGCCTTATTTGATCGGTGAGTGATGTAAATTACTGACTGCTAGTTGTGACAGGCGTCCGCGCATGTTACTGAGAGAGATAGAGAGAGAGAGAGAGAGAGAGAGAGAGACCCTCCTCCGGCCACGCGCACGCTCTCACAGTCTTCTGTCTTGCTTTCCCTCCCTCGTGCATATTAATCAAAGTTGATATTACTATCAAAATCAACTGAGAATTGACACGATGATAGATCGGAAGAAAGTGTAGTGTAGTTGTAGTGACCATTCAATTAAACTGAATGTCTGATTTGAATTGATAAGTACACAGGTTAATTTCTAAGAAAATGCTTGCTTTACGTTGGACAGTAATGGTAATACAGTTCATTTAAATGTTTTGAAAGGGAAATAAGATGACTGTTACATGTATGTTTAAAAGAGAAATATATCACAATTAAAAAATGGTGCTAAAAAGATTAATAGTGATTGGAAAGCTGTTTAAAAATATGCATAATTACTTAAGGTCAGTAATTTCATGTGTGTTATTTAAAATATAGATTGTGAATTCATGATGGATAATTGTTTTGTTTGCACTAAAATATCCATCCTCCGTGAGCAACCCTTATAATTTCCTTGACATTTTTGTGTTGTAATTTATCCTATTACCAGCATTACAACGCTTGCTTTAAGATTGGCCCCCATCATAAAAAACACACTTGGCCACTGGTGGGTCACCCTGCCACGGCTGTAACACGTTTCAAATAATTTTACTTAATTTATCTCTCTACTCAGGTCTTCAGTCTCTTTGCCGTGTGCCTTGCAAGGACAAAAAAAAACTCGCTTTCATCTTCTGGTATCCTGGTGTCGTGCACCAAGGTTTCAAGTTGAGACTTGGTCAGCCTCTCAGGACAAACCAGACATCACCTTCTCCTTCCCCTGAGGTGAGGAGCGGTCAGAGTCCATCTACAATTAGTGACAATGACACAGGTGAAACTTATTTAGTTACTGAATTGAAGAAATACTGAAATTGAATGAAATTTAAAATACTGTCGTGTGTGTGTGTGTGTGTGTGTGTGTGTAGGTGTGGCTTTCTGCCGTGATCCAGTACTAAAGAAAGCCGTGAAGAGATACAGCGTGAGACAGAAACATTAACACTTAACTTTTGTAATTCAGATCCACCGTAAATAAATCAGTTGTGTTCACACACACACCTCCTTGAATCATTTTACTTAATTTATCTCCCTACTTAGGTCCCTAACTAACACTCTTTTTGTTATTTTTTATTTTTTTCAAATCGTGATTTGGGTTACACTTGAATCAGGACAATGCAGTTGAAAGGCGGAGAGAAATTGCCATTCGCTGCCTCATAGTCTATCTTGAAGAGGAGGAAGAGGACCTTTTCAAACAGTACCATGTAAGTAATTGAGTATACTTTTAATTTTTACTTTTGTTTGCACTGCATGTCTATGTAGCCTTCCCATGTGGAGATATGGCCGTTTCAATCCCGTGCACCAGCCTCCTGTGGGCTAGGCTTTGAAGTACATGGTCACCCTTCATTCCCTTATGCACTTATGCTTGAGCCATGTATTTTATACTTCCTAACATCTTTTAATTTCTTCAAGGATGTGGAGGAGCTCGACGGAGACTTTGCGATGCAAGTGATGAAGATTGCCATCATCGATGCCTTCTTTTGCTGGATATTTTTCCTTAAGTTAGTCAGGAGTATGAGCAGTCTGACATTGATGAGAGAAGAGATGATAATGTAAGTACTGCCAAAGTTTATTGAAAGAAGCTTTGCTCATTTGATGTTGAAATTAGTGCCTGGAATGTACAGCCACCTGTAATTTTTTTTTTAATCATTTTCATGTGTACATAAGGATGGTGGTTCATGCACAGGGTTTTACTTAATTTTATAACACTGTTCCTCCTCATAAAACTTCTGGGTACAAGATTCAAGATTTTTATTCGTCACATACAAAATTATAAATAGCATATACAGGTCCTTCTCAAAAAATTAGCATATTGTGATAAAGTTCATTAATTTCCATAATGTAATGTTAAAAATTAAACTTTCATATATTTTAGATTCATTGCACACCAACTGAAATATTTCAGGTCTTTTATTGTTTTAATACTGATGATTTTGGCATACAGCTCATGAAAACCCAAAATGCCTGTCTCAAAAAATTTGCATATTTCATCCGACCAATAAAAGAAAAGTGTTTTTAATAAAAAAAAAAGTCAACCTTCAAATAATTATGTTCAGTTATGCACTCAATACTTGGTCGGGAATCCTTTTGCAGAAATGACTGCTTCAATGCGGCGTGGCATGGAGGCAATCAGCCTGTGGCACTGCTGAGGTGTTATGGAGGCCCAGGATGCTTCGATAGCGGCCTTAAGCTCATCCAGAGGGTTGGGTCTTGCGTCTCTCAACTTTCTCTTCACAATATCCCACAGATTCTCTATGGGGTTCAGGTCAGGAGAGTTGGCAGGCCAATTGAGCACAGTAATACCATGGTCAGTAAACCATTTACCAGTGGTTGTGGCACTGTGAGCAGGTGCCAGGTCGTGCTGAAAAACGAAATCTTCATCTCCATAAAGCTTTTCAGCAGATGGAAGCATGAAGTGCTCCAAAATCTCCTGATAGCTAGCTGCATTGACCCTGCCCTTGATAAAACACAGTGGACCAACACCAGCAGCTGACATGGCACCCCAGACCATCACTGACTGTGGGTACTTGACACTGGACTTCAGGCATTTTGGCATTTCCTTATCCCCAGTCTTCCTCCAGACTCTGGCACCTTGATTTCTGAATGACATGCAAAATTTGTCCAAAGTCCAGTGCTGCTTCTCTGTAGCCCAGGTCAGGCGTTTCTGCCGCTGTTTCTGGTTCAAAAGTGGCTTGACCTGGGGAATGCGGCACCTGTAGCCCATTTCCTGCACACGCCTGTGCACAGTGGTTTTGGATGTTTCTACTCCAGACTCAGTCCACTGCTTCCACAGGTCCCCCAAGGTCTGGAATCGGTCCTTCTCCACAATCTTCCTCAGGGTCCGGTCACCTCTTCTCGTTGTGCAGCGTTTTTGCCACACTTTTTCCTTCCCACAGACTTCCCACTGAGGTGCCTTGATACAGCACTCTGGGAACAGCCAGTTCGTTCAGAAATTTCTTTCTGTGTCTTACCCTCTCACTTGAGGGTGTCAATGATGGCCTTCTGGACAGCAGTCAGGTCGGCAGTCTTACCCATGATTGCGGTTTTGAGTAATGAACCAGGCTGGGAGTTTTTAAAAGCCTCAGGAATCTTTTGCAGGTGTTTAGAGTTAATTAGTTGATTCAGATGATTAGGTTAATAGCTCGTTTAGAGAACCTTTTCATAATATGCTAATTTTTTGAGATAGGAATTTTGGGTTTTCATGAGCTGTATGCCAAAATCATCAGTATTAAAACAATAAAAGACCTGAAATATTTCAGTTGCAATGTGCAATGAATCTAAAATATTGAAAGTTTAATTTTTATCATTACATTATGGAAAATAATGAACTTTATCACAATATGCTAATTTTTTGAGAAGGACCTGTATAACCAGCAGTGAAATGTGACTCAGGTCCGCTCCATGGACAGTGCAATTATTAAAGACATGTTTTGTGTCTTAGGAGAATGTAGCCTACAAATGCTGCTGTTTGCACTTTTAAGGATTTAGTGCTAAATAAATAAATATAAAATAAATCTTTCAACCTTTCAGAATGTGTTTGTCATCTTTCTGTTTTCCCTCCTGGAAAACACAGGAAAATGTCTTTATTATAGGACAGGGCTCAACTTAATTATTAAGTTCATGTTACTTAGAAATGTGTTTTATTGTGGCCAAAAAACTTCTTCACCTTACTTAAAACATTATGTTGGCTCAACTTAATTACTTGCATTCATGTTGGAAATTGAGTTCATGTTACTTAGAAATGCATTTTACTGTGGCCTAAAAACTTCTTCACCTTACTTAAAACATTATGTTGGATCAACTTAATTACTTGCATTCATATTGAAAATTATTAAGTTCATGTTACTTAGAAATGTGTTTTATTGTGGCCTAAAAGGTAATTCACCATACTCAAAACATCGCTTTGAATTAATGTAATTCTGCCAGTAGTCTTAACATAAAGATTCTAGAGGAAAACGTTAACATACTTTTTTTTGTTGACCCAATGTTTTATTTTTTAGAGTGTAGGACTATATTGCCCGCTGTTCAACATTGCTAATAAGTTGTTGAAGCTTTTGTCCTTGTCAGATACCGGAGGCTGCAGTTTCAGCACCGCAACTCTTGGACCGCAGCTTTAGGACCCTAGTTTCTTTGTGACAGCGCCACCTACCGTAGACGTGGACAGCAATCAGACGCAGGCGGGAAGGAAGTCGACCGGAAGTTGAAGTCGGCCGCGTGCCGCCATCTTGTAGCAGAACTTCACTTGCGTTAGCATCCCATTGACTCCCATTCATTTTGGCGTCACTTTGACAGCGAATAACTTTACATCTGAGGTGTTTGAAGACTCCATTTGTCCATTATTTATTTCTAAAGATACACGACAATGTATAAAGGGTTCCATTACCTTCAATGTTACATTATGGCCCCGTAGAAACAGTTTTTGTAAAAATAGGCTAACAATTGCATCATAACCACTCAACTCTCTGTCGCACAGTAGAGAAATTACCGTACAGACAGGAGGAGAAGCTCGCAGGCAATCGGGGAGACGTCAAGAGAAGAAGCCCATTTTAAAATACTATACAAAATAATTAATCAGAATACTTACTCCTCCTCACTCACGCCAAAGAACTCCCCGCTCAAGCTCGCCGTCTCTGCAAGATTAACGATGGCAGTTTGCACGTACAGCTACTAGAAGATTTACATCTGTCAGACAGGTTGCTGATGTCATCAAGCTTAGTTTGAGTCTGCGCATCAGAAACGGAAGTGCTAAAAGCAAAAAATGGGCTTCACTTGTCTCAATTGAGTTCCAATGGGGTCGCTGTGTCCATTTCTTTTACTGTCTATGATCAGAGGGTGAGTACCGATATTTAATTAAGTTTTATTTCATAACGTTTAAACAGTGCGAAGTTTACATAGTGAGAACTGCTAACTATGAATTAATAATTAAATCCCACCAAATTAAGAATTTGTGGGCTAGTTTTATTAATTACTACGACGTTAATTCGTGGCCATGATTTCATAAATCCTTGTTGAGTTTTAATGATGAAGTATTACAAGTGAATCTAGCCTGCACATTAATTAAACTTATCAGATGACAAGAGCATGGCTGATGTAAGGTTTGTAAGATTTACCTGCAGCTTAATGTATTAGTGTGAATACTGGCTTAATAGTCGTTGTTTTACCATATTTATGTATAAAATATCTTTCATAATCAAACTGCACTGACTGCCTAGTTGCAGTATGTGTTAGCCTGTTGTTTTGGCATTGTTTTGCAATGATGAATGAGGCGTTTGGCAATTTTAATAGCTTGTTAAAATTTGGCCTAATCTGCAGGTCTACTCCACATACAGTCCATTGATATCATGTGTTAGTTTCTGTCATGTTCTGCATGGCCAATATGAAGTGATTTTATGGATTTGGTTAGGCTCATTGTAGGACAGATGATTAAAAAAGGCACTAGGGATATTTTCATGATCTCAAAATATTCTAACAAGTAGGCTCTCTCTTTTTCAAGATACATATAACATTCCAAAAAGGGAGATCCCTGCCCGAATTGAAGAGATGCACCACATGCTGCAAGGACTTTCACTTTTCATATATATATATATATATATATATATATATACAGTACAGACCAAAAGTTTGGACACACCTTCTCATTCAAAGAGTTTTCTTTATTTTCATGACTATGAAAATTGTAGATTCACACTGAAGGCATCACAACTATGAATTAACACATGTGGAATTATATATGGAATTATATACATAACAAAAAAATTGTGAAACAACTGAAAATATGTCATATTCTAGGTTCTTCAAAGTAGCCACCTTTTGCTTTGATTACTGCTTTGTACACTATTGGCATTCTCTTGATGAGCTTCAAGAGGTAGACACCTGAAATGGTCTTCCAACAGTCTTGAAGGAGTTCCCCGAGAGATGCTTAGCACTTGTTGGTCCTTTTGCCTTCTGTCTGCGGTCCAGCTCACCCCTAAACCATCTCGATTGGGTTCAGGTCTGGTGACTGTGGAGGCCAGGTCATCTGGCGCAGCACCCCATTACTCTCCTTCTTGTTCAAATAGCCCTTGATGCCTTCAGTGTGACTCTACAATTTTCATAGTCATGAAAACAAATGTTTCTTATTTATCTCTCTCTGTCTCTCGCTCTCTCTTTCTCTAAAGTTGAAGCCTACAGCCAGGGCCGGCTCTAGGTTATTTGGTGCCCAAGGCGAGAGAGCCTCCCCCCCCCCACCCCCCCCAAAGGGAAAAAGAAACTCCACAGTTATTCCATAGTTATTAATTTTTTTATTTTAAATGTTCACACAACAACTCTTTAAAAGCAACAACCTGAAGGATACAGTAGAAAACAATAGAGAAGCATTAAGATCTCACCTCAAGGGAAAGCAGTTATAGTGTTTTCATTTTATTACGTGTTTTCATTTACCCCATCATTTAAAGCGCTAAAACCAGCTGTCAGATGTTTTCGCGCCACTCCTGGTTGCTGAGCAGCTGAGTTTGACAGCTGCCTGTCAGAGTGACTCAGTCGTTTTTTAGGATTGTAAATCTAGTAAAAGAAATGGACAAATACAAGCAGAGTGTGGATAGTGCACAGTAAAAGTGTACAGCGTGTGCGGAGCTTTCATAATACGATACATACATTTAATTAACTTTTTTTTTTTTTTAATTCTGCAATATTGCGCCCCAGGCGGCAGCCTGTGTCGCCTGTCGGCAAAGCCAGCCCTGCCTACAGCCATTCTATCCATGCAGCAACTGATGGAAAAGGGGTTCACTTTGATGCTGTTGTGATGTTGTCGCAAAAATTATATATATATATATATATATATATATATATATATATATATATATATATATATTCTTGAATCTTTCTTGTGTCTTGTCCTGCCTCTCAACAACTTTTAAAATATCGGCTGTAATTTAGTGACTCCATACGCTGATTCCAACTTTAACTTACCTGATAATGAGCTAATTCACCTTAAGGAGGTTAATCAATATACTGTATAATTCAAGAGACTAAGACTTTTAAGGTTCTTAATTTTTACAATTGTTTTAAAATTGATATACATCAATTTTACAAAATTGATATTTCATTTATATTTTGTGTAAATTCATGTTTAAATTTAAAATTGTGACTCAAAGCACACTTAGTAATTAACCTCTGCTGCATTTTGAATCAAAAATCACATTTAAAAACAAATACTACTGAGATTAATATATTGATGCTATATACAAAGTAACATGACTGCAAACTAAACCAACAGGGTACTAGAACTGCGGTCCTGAAACTGCAGCCATCGCTATATCGTCCAGTACGGTAGGTGGCGCTGTCAGGAAAAACTAGGGTCCTAGAACTGCGGTCCTAGATCTGTGGTCCTGAATCTGCAGCCTCCGGTTGTGCAGGAACAAACTATTGGCCTTGTCGCGTTTGCCGCTGTACTATTCTTTGTAAAGAGAGGGGGCGACGATGAGTAATTGTCCTCTAAAACCATCGTGAATCACCATGAAAAGAAGTAATTTGCCTTTACTTGTATACAAGACTTCTCACGTGATGAATGAGTGGCTGAATTAGTAGGCTTGTTTGAGATGCGCCTTGCCTCGCTTGAAATGTAGGCGAGAGTAGGAGGCTGCAGTAAGGGGAGGGGTCAGAAAAGACCTTTGAAGTCAGACACTTCCTAAATCTCGCTGTTTTGTCGCCTGCAAACGTCAGCAATGGAGGAGATCGCATTTGTGTATTTTATCGCAGACGAAGTGGATGTAATCGAAATACCAATGTTTTGTCATAACTTCACTAGGCGTGTTTTATTTTTTGTTTAGTTTATGCATGTAAATATAAATAAATAAATAAATAAATGGGTAATCTAGTTCTTAGAATAAAGAGAAAATGTATCAGCTGACATTTCAGCCAGTGAGCATGAAGCTGTATTGTCAGTCAGTCGTTTCCCATCATGCTTTTGATCAGCGCAGTCAGTGGAGAGCAACTGCGCTTAACTGCTCAGTCTGACACAGCCGCCTCGCCGTCGCGAGAGTTTTTTGGCACATGTCAGCATGACATCAGAGCAAGGCGGACCCCAATGTTAAATCCATGCGGGCCAGATGTGGGCCGGATCTGGGCCGAAACTGCTTGCTGTCTGGGACGTAACTGTGACACTTTTCTAACCGACATGCATCTCGCGGTGATCACCGGTGATCGGTGTTGTGCAGATTTTGCTCATCTCAAACAAGCCTAATAATTTCATCATGAACAAACTGTTTAAAACAACCTCAAACTATTGGCTTTATTTTTCATCAAACACGAGACAACTTTAAGCAAATAGTGTATAATTAGTATCTAAATGAACTCTAATTATATTTTTATACAATAAAAGTAAAACGTAGTCCTATTTAAAATAAGAAGTCTTGGACAAACTATGCAAAAAAAAACAAAACAAAAAAAAGGACAAAGAAAGCCGATGTATTGTTTTCCGTCAAAGCATCAAAAAGCACCTGATGGAGTTTGAACTTCACATCAAACTGCTTCTGTTTTCACACAAATTCAGACACCGTCGTGCAGGCTCGGCTAGAATCAACCTGAACTCGTGCATCTTCGGATATGGAGCTGTGTGGAATGTTACAAAAAATGCCATGCACACCGCCAGTCAAAATGAGTTCGCGTGCACTCAAAGCGAACTTCCGCAGCGTTGATGTATTGAAACCCAAATGGGGTCAGAATTTGCATGTTAATTTGAAAACGCCGTTTTCATAACGCCGCCAGGCTTTAAATAAGCGCCGTTACACAATAAGTTAATGCCAGACGCCACCACGCGTTAAAATAACGCCACACGCCGTTAAGTTAACGCCACTTAAGATGCAGATTTATTTACTCATCTACATGTTCACACCTCTCATGGCTACAAGGACTCTACGGCAAGTCAGAGCATCCAGTTTGCAAGCACGAAGATGACAAGGATAGCTCTTACAATTATACATATAGGGGAAAAATGCCCCTGAATGAGCTTTTGTCTCATGAAGTTATCACACCAGGCTCGAATGAGTGCAAATTTGGAAATGATTTTATACAACAGTTAAATTAATAAGATAGCAATATTATTATTTTATTATTATATTTTGAATAGGTTATCATTTCAATGTAATGGTGTGACACGGGCGGGTGTCGCTGTTGGACAGTGTTTTCTCTACTTCTTGTTGGCCTTCTGTAGCTAATCGTAGCTCTGTGTAGCTGTTTTTATTTTTTCTCTAGAATCTTTATCTTACTATCACTCTCTGTTTTTTAAAGTGATAAAATATAACTTAATTTACACCATATTTCTGATATTATCGATCAATCATATCAGATTAATTTTGATCGTTCACTTTTATTTTATATCCGTGAGTGCAGTACACCTGCAAAGCGTTAGCACTCGTTAGCTTGTCATTAGCGTTTTCATTCGAACCTATCGCTGTTTTATTTTCTCCTCTCCTCTCTCTCGCTCCAGTTTTTCACAAGTTCATCAAACAACCGCAGTAAGAATCTTTCATCAAGCACGGTGAGCAGGGGCGTACTGGCCATCGGGAGCACCGGGACATTTCCCGGTGGCCTGACGGTCATTCTGACCTGCCGGCTGCCGCTGTGCAGTCGATCAGGCTGACGTGCAATAGGCTGGTTTGCAACTGCGAATTAATTGACGGTCTTATGAATCTATGAATCAGTAGATCGCGGAGTGAAAATGACACCACCACATGACCAAACATCAGCGAAGCACTGCCTAATTGGCAGACTTTATCTTAGAAAATTGCGCAAAAAATGGAGCGTAAACTCAAAGGAGGAGGAGACGCAACGTATAAAAAGGAAAAAAAGCCCTGGTCACAGACGCAGCAAGTTGCTGCAAAATCCCAGCCATGTTTGCCAGTAAGGGAGCAGGTCGGTCAGAATTACATTTATATTTACTATGGTTCACTGAAAAAAACCCACGCGCTGGGACCGCTGTTCAACCTAAATCTAACAAAGCATCTGTTATATGGTTTACTATAAATAACACGTAAAACAAACAGAGTTCAAAAAATATATGTTTCTGTTGATGCATGCGCATTCTGGATTCCCAGACATTACAACAGCGATGAGAAAAACCTCTATAAATAATTCACTCTTGTTCAATACTAATACGAACACTGTGTCAGTGCATTCTCTTAAAGTGACAGTCTTTATATTAATCGAACAGCAACGACAAAGAAATCACTCACTGCTCTTGATTAAAAAGCTTTTTTTTACTTTAATAAAGAATAATCTTTAATTTATAGTCCAAAATGCAATGCTGTTTTACATTTGATTACTTTATTTAATTTCTGTACCTAAAAACTAATGCAAGACCTACCTAAAAAACCCTGAAAGTCAGTTAATTTTATTTGTATCTTTACTCTATCGTATTTATTTGTGCTGTTGCTTGTAGTTAGAATATTCTTAATAATATGATAATATATATATTTTTTTAAAAAGTATAGTTTTTCCATAAACATAGCACATACAACGGTACCGAAACCGTGACTCTAAAACCATGAAACAAACCGAACTGTGAAAAAGTTGAACTGTTCCACCCTAATATTTACATAATCATTTGGCAGACGGACAGTATTTTTTTAGTGCCAAAAAAAATTAATTGACCAGAAATTGATTTTCCATTTCTAGCCTACAATATGTAGCCTAGTGTGCAATGCTTATTTATTTTGAAGGTGAAGAAGGAAGCAACAGTAGCACTAGTGCTGTTAGTGCTCCTGCTTTGAACAAGAGAGGGTGGACAGTTCATCTTTTGAGTCAGACCAGGAACCTTCAGCTAAAGTTTAAGCTATTAGCAAAACTAAACATGGCTATACTTTTTCTTTTTTACCCACATAAAAATATGTGCTTTTATGATTTATAAGGTCATCAGTAGTAGGACTGTGATCATTGGGACATACAATTGATGGCTGCATAATTAATATAGATTATTGAAAGTGCTTATTTCATATTGCAGAGAAACTCAATGTGCAGAGTGAGAGAGAGGGGGATTAAGGGAAAGATGGTAGAGACAGTGAATGCCTTGATACTTCTTGACACTTCATTTGATTATTTTGCCCGTCCACTGTAAGAATTTTGATTTATTTTTTAAGTATAACCCAATTCAAACAACTGAAAGAGCCAAAGAGTTTAGCAGTCTGGTGGACACATGAATTGGGTGGTGGTGACTGCAGCAACAGAGGTGGCCAGGGGTGGAGTCAAATTCCTGGCCTGATTTACTGTCCCAGTCCGCCACTGACGGCGAGTAATGGCTTCTCCTGCTATTGTTATTTGCTCCTCTTGCCACATGTACAGTTTATCTATCTCTGTCGCTGATGAGGGATTCACATGTGATAAATGCAGGGAATTAGTTAGGCTGACAGAGAAGATTTCAGAATCAGAGACACGCATCCAAACTTTAATTAAGGACAGTTAGAATGTTAGGGCTCTAAATACGGCTTTGGATGCGTCTAGCTCAGGGATTCCTGTACATTGTTTGGTTCCGGCAACAGAGCCCCTGCAGCAGGGCAACTGGGTGACAGTGAGGCAGCATAGTCATGGGTCAAAACACCGCTATTCTGTTCCGATCAAAACATTAAACAGGTTCTCCCTACTTAGTGGTGCACCCACTGAGAAACCTGATGAAAGTGCTCTAGTTATTGGTGATTCTATTGTACGGAACGTGAATATAAAGACACCAGCCACCATAGTCAAATGTTTACCGGGACCCAGAGCGCCTGACATCTTGGCAAATTTAAAAGTGCTGGCTAATGCTAAACGTAAATACAGTAAGATTGTTATTCATGCCGGCGCTAATGATGTTCGACTTCGCCTTTAATTGAGGTTCAACAAATAAAAAACAGATGCAATATGGATAAACAAATGATAAAGCTTGGCTTATTGAATATCAGATCCCTTTCTATGAAAACACTTTTTGTAAATAATATGATCACTGATCATAATATAGATGTGCTCTGTTTGACTGAAACCTGGCTAAAACCCGATGATTACATTATTTTAAATGAGTCCACCCCCCAAGATTACTGTTATAAACATGAGCCGTGTCTAAAAGGCAAAGGGGGAGGTTTTGCTTTAATTTATGACAACGTTTTCAGGATTTCTCAGAGGGCAGGCTTCAAGTATAACTCGTTTGAAGTAATGGTGCTTCATATAACATTATCCAGAGAAACAAATGTTAATGATAAATCCCCTGTTATGTTTGTACTGGCTACTGTATACAGGCCACCAGGGCACCATACAGACTTTATGAAAGAGTTTGGTGATTTTACATCCGAGATAGTTCTGGCTGCAGATAAAGTTTTAATAGTTGGTGATTTTAATATCCATGTTGATAATGAAAAAGATTCATTGGGATCAGCATTTATAGACATTCTGAACTCTATTGGGGTTGGACAACACGTTTCAGGACCTACTCATTGTCGAAATCATACTCTAGATTTAATACTGTGACATGGAATTGATGTTGATAGTGTTGAAATTATGCAGCCAAGTGATGATATCTCAGATGATTATTTAGTTTTGTGCAAACTTCATATAGCCAAAATTGTAAATTCTACTTCTTGTTACAAGTATGGAAGAACCATCACTTCTAGCACAAAAGACTGCTTTTTAAGTTATCTTCCTGATGTATCCAAATTCCTTAGCATATCCAAAACCTCAGAACAACTTGATGATGTAAGAAACTATGGACTCTCTCTTTTCTAGCACTTTAAATACAGTTGCTCCTTTATGCTTAAGGAAGTTTAAGGGAAACAGTTTGACACCATGGTATAATGAGCATACTCGCACCCTAAAGAGAGCAGCCCGAAAAATGGAGCGCAGCTGTAGCAAAACAAAACTAGAGGTATTTCGTATTGATTGGCGGGAAAGTAACATATCCTACAGAAAAGCATTAAAAACTGCTAGATCCCATTACTTTTCTTCTCTTTTAGAAGAAAACAGACATAACCCCAGGTATTTATTCAATACAGTGGCTAAATTAACGAAAAATAAAGCCTCAACAAGTGTTGACATTTCCAAACACAGCAGTAATGATTTTATGAACTACTTTACTTCTAAAATTGATACTATTAGAGATAAAATTGCAATCATTCAGCCGTCAGCTACAGTATCACATCAGACAGTGCACTATAGACCCCCTGAGGAACAGTTCCACTCATTCTCTACTATAGGAGAGGAAAAATTGTATAAACTAGTTAAATCATCTAAACCAACAACATGTATGTTAGACCCTATACCATCTAAGCTCCTAAAAGAGGTGCTTCCAGAAGTCATAGATCCTCTTCTGACTATTATTAATTCTTCATTGTCATTAGGATATGTCCCCAAAACCTTCAAACTGGCTGTTATTAAGCCTCTCATCAAAAAACCACAACTTGACCCCAAAGAACTAGTTAATTATAGACCAATCTTGAATCTCCCTTTTCTGTCCAAGATACTAGAAAAGGTGGTATCCTTACAATTATATTCCTTCTTAGAGAAAAATTGTATATGTGAGGATTTCCAGTCAGGATTTAGACTGTATCATAGTACTGAGACTGCTCTCCTTAGAGTTACAAATGATCTGCTCTTATCATCTGATCGTGGGTGTATTTCTCTATTCATTTTATTGGATCTTAGTGCTGTGTTTGACACAATTGACCACAACATTCTTTTGCATAGACTTGAACACTTTGTTGGCATTAATGGAAGTGCATTAGCATGGTTTAAATCATACTTATATGACCGCCATCAGTTCGTAGCAGTGAATGAAGATGTATCACATCGATCACAAGTGCAGTATGGAGTACCTCAAGGCTCAGTACTAGGGCTGCTACTCTTCACGCTTTATATGTTACCCTTGGGAGATATCATCAGGAAACATGGTGTTAGCTTTCACTGTTATGCTCATGATACTCAGCTCTATATTTTTTCGCAGCCCGGTGAAACACACCAATTTGAAAAACTAATGGAATGCATAGTCGTTATAAAAAACTGGATGACGAGTAATTTCTTACTGCTAAATTCTGAAAAAAACAGAGGTGTTAATTATAGGACCTAAAAACTCTGCTTGTAATAACCTAGAACACAGTCTAAGACTTGATGGTTGCTCTGTCAATTCTTCGTCATCATTTAGGAACCTAGGTGTGCTATTTGATCGCAATCTTTCTTTAGAAAGCCACGTTTCTAGCATTTGTAAAACTGCATTTTTTCATCTCAAAAATATATCTAAATTATATCTAAATATTGCTTATTACTTATAAAGCCCTGAATGGTTTAGCACCTCAATATTTGAATGAGCTCCTTTTACATTATAATCCTCTACGTCCGCTACGTTCTCAAAACTCAGGCAATTTGATAATACCTAGAATATCAAAATCAACTGCGGGCGGCAGATCCTTTTCCTATTTGGCGCCCAAACTGTGGAATAACCTACCTAACATTGTTCGGGAGGCAGACACACTCTTGCAGTTTAAATCTAGATTAAGGACCCATCTCTTTAACCTGGCTTACACGTAACATACTAATATGCTTTTAATATCCAAATCCGTTAAAGGATTTTTAGGCTGCATTAATTAGGTAAACCGGAACCGGGAACACTTCCCATGACACCCAATGTACTTGCTACATCATTAGAAGAATGGCATCTACGCTAATATTTGTCTGTTTCTCTCTTATTTCGAGGTCACCGTAGCCACCAGATCCAGTCTGTATCCAGATCAGAGGGTCACTGAAGTCATCCGGATCCATTACATATCCAGACCAGATGGTGGATCAGCACCTAGGAAGGACCTCTACTGCCCTGAAAGACAGCGGAGACCAGGGCAACTAGAGCCCCAGATACAGATCCCCTGTAAAGACATTGTCTCAGAGGACCACCAGGACAAGACCACAGGAAATAGATGATTCTTCTGCACAGTCTGACTTTGCTGCAGCCTGGAATTGAACTACTGGTTTCGTCTGGTCAGAGGAAAACTGGCCCCCCAACTGAGCCTGGTTTTTTTCTCCATTCTGTCACCGATGGAGTTTCGGTCCCTTCGGTACATTTGTTTTATATTTGCTCTATGACATTCTTGAATATTAATACAGGTACCTGTAATTTTGGCCAAATTATATATACTTTGTTTGTGAATTTGCACATGCTATAATGTAAGCATCATTAATGACCCCTTTGTGTTTAATAAAAAAATACAAATAAATAAAAAAGATTGATTAGTGAAATGAAAGAATGATTTAATAAAAAATTATATTGATTATTAATTGTCTCTCATTGGCCTGATTAGCTTAGCCCTCACAATCTTTCTTATTTAGTGGTACAGTATTGCATGATTTGTACATAATACACTTTGCATAAATGTTTGCAATTAGTTTTTTAAAAGGTAACATTACAGTATCAAGGCCTCTATGCTTACATTTCTTTTTTGATATTTATATATAATTTTTTTTTGTTGTTACATAAATAAATAATACATAAACATAAATTAAATAATATGGCAATATTTGAGATTGTTTGTTTACTTTTGTAATCCCATTTTCCATCTCATTTTTATTAAAATAGTAAAATACAATCCAGAAGAATAAGATACCAGTCAAATGAAATCAGCATCAACATTTCAGCTTTGCAAGGCAGAACTCTTCTGTTGCATTATGGATTATACAGACTTTTTGAGAAGACTCAGAGGTGGCGTTAATGTATTTCATAAGAACGATGTAATGAAATTAATGTTTAAAATATAAAGTTTTGAAAATGGAAATATTAAACGATTTAAATGACTCATTTATACTTTCAAATGAAACTGAAACTGACAGTAGGTGGCAACATGTCACTGTCTTGTCAGTGAAGCATTTATTTAATCGATTCGTTAATTCATTTGAGAACAAAGCAAATGACTCTCTTTATGAATGGGTGATGGGTAAATCATTGACTCGCTATATTTGTTCAAAAACGCAGATTCATTCAAAAACGTTGTTCAGAAACAACTGTGTGTTTGGAGATGGACCGTAAGTAAGGGGTACTCCCATAAGTCAATTTTTGTATATATATATATATAAGAAAAAATAATGTAGCTTTAAAAATTAATATTTAATTTAGAATTACACATGCTCTACTTTTGTTTCAGAAGCTGCATCTGAATCCTCATATATTTACAGATTAAAACAGTTTGGTTATCAGCATTCTTCAAAATATCTTCCTCAAACGCAATAAAGGCATAAGATTTGAAACAACATTGGGTTGAGGAAATGTAAATAAACAGAATTTCTATTTTTGTGAAACTATCGCCAACTATTTATCAAATTGAAATTATAGCCTAATCAAAATATAATATGATAATAAAATACTAATATTAGCCTACTTTCGTATTAATTTAACTGTTGAATAAAATAATTTCCAAATTTGCACTCATTCGTGCCTGGTGTGATAACTTTATTAGACAAAAGCTCATTCAGGGGCATTTTTCCCCTATATGTATAATTGTAAGGGCTATCCTTGCCATCTTCGCGCTCTTGCAAACTGGATGCTCTGACTTGCCATAGAGTCCTTGGAGCCATGAGAGGTGTGTCCATGTAGATGAGTAAATAAATCTGCATCTTAAGTGGCGTGTGGCTTTAACTTAAAAGTCGGTCGGCTTGTGGCGTTATTTTAAAGCCTGGAACACACCAAGCCGACGGTCGGCCGTCGGGCAAGTTTTGTGCGTCAGCCGATTAAGTTTCCTCAGTGTTTTCCGCACCGTTGGCTGAAATTGGTCCTCGTCGGCTTTTCTTCTGCCGATTCGACATGTTGAATCGGCGTAGGGCCGTCGGTGAAAGAGGGAACTCTGATTTGCTGTTCAGCTTAGTGAAGAGTCAGTGGACGGGAATAATAGCAAAACAGCGAGCAAAGTCAAAACGGTACAGATAGAGGCTGTTCTAATGATATGTCATCTTACCTGATTGTTCCTTGGCGAATATTTCAATATTAACACGAGAGGAGTGGAATAAAGAAAGTGTTTAGCAGGATTAATATTCAAAACAGTAAGCACGCGCTGCTTTGTTTACGGTTTGTATAACTTCAGCCGGCAGCGTCAGTTTCCCTTTTTGAATGACGAATATAGACGAATATATCTGCAGAAATAGACAGTTGTCTCATTTACACGCAGGCGCAGAACACGCATTCTACCAGTCGGCACTAGTTCTCTCGTGTGTTCAAGTACAGCTTTTTACCCCGACGCGAGGCGACAACACAGTTGGCTTTCATCAGCGCTAGTTCGTCGGCGTCGGCTTGGTGTGTTCCAGGCTTAACGCATGCTGGCGTCTGGCGTTAACTTATCGCGTAACGGCGCTTATTTAACGCGTGGCAGCGTTATGAAAACGGCGTTGAAAAGCACGCGAATTCTGGCCCACTTGGCTTTCCATATTGATGTAATATTTGCCGCACGTACCCAAGCGAACTAGCGGACGCGTCGAGTATAAATCAGCCTTTATGGTCCCCAATTTTTTTGATGTATTTTTGCAGGAAAAACTGTGGTTTTAAATGTTTAAAAGAAATGATAGAGTTTACAGCACCTTACACCTTCCTTGTCTTTTCTTTGAAATATAGTTCAGCTCGTGACAATATACATACATACATACATATAAATATATATATATATATATATATATGTGTATATGTATATATGTGTGTGTGTCAGTGATGCGCGGATCAATGTATAAACAACCCGCACCCGACCGATGTTTTCAACTAACTCGCCCGCAACTCGAGTGAAGAGAGAACTGAAGATGAACACCGAGCCGAGCCAGATAAGAAGAATCGAGGAGCTGATGATACTGCGCATGTGTGATTCAGTGTGAAGCAGACTGACACACAGAGCGCATGAACCGAACTGATTCTTTTGGTGATTGATTCTGAACTGATTCTGTGCTAGTGTTATGAGCGCGGGTAAACCGAAGGCTTGAATCAAGGGCAATCATCGCAAATGACGCCATTACGTCGAGCGCAAAAGAACCGGTGAACCGTTTTCTTCAACGGGTTTATTGAATCGAACTGTCCGAAAGCTCACTGAAAAGAGCCTGCTCTTTTGGCTCACAAACGGCTCTTTAAAAAAAACAATAATGTTTTGACTATGATAGGTGTGAAAACAATTCTAATTAAATTAGTAAATGAAATCATACTCACAATTTCTCACAACTTCTTTAAAAATGCATTGATTTATGAAAAAAGAATACTACTAAACATTTGCATTTAAATTACAACTTTTGAATGTATAGAAACAACAACATTACAAAACAAATACAATCTGAATCTGAACAACATAATAGAACCCATATTAAAGAAAAATAAATAACTGAAAGGATTAAACTGGTCTCCTTTTTTGGCATGTTATATAGTCAGCATGAACTATCTCACTAGTTATGTTTTGTATAACTAGCATGAACACACACACACAAAATGCTGATCATATTTTTATTTTATGAGAGATTTGCATTCAGAAATGCAAGCTGCCGTACTTGAGGGGCTGATGGTCATTAAAATGATTCCAAATGCGGCTGTGCTTCCGACTCATTTTACTGCTTTTGTTTTGTTTTCAAAAGCTGTTGTGTTTTTCCTCTCCTCTCCTCTGAGTTTGACATGTGTGTGTGGTGTGTGTGTGATGGCTCGGCCCCTCCCTCATGCCGTATAAATGCTTGACACCTCATGTACAGGGTTCTAAATTAACTTTTTTGATCACCAGCCAATGTGGCTGGTAACTTTCTAAAGTTACCAGCCAATCAGAATTTCCACTAGCCATTTTTTTTCGGTAAAAATAACAAATTATGAGTGCCAATGAATGCATTTGATCATTTTATTAAAGTACAATGCATACAACAAAATATACACTGACTCAAATTTAAAATTATTAGAACCCACCACGAAATTGCTTGTTTTGTTTTTTCTTTCGCGTAACTTACATGCGGCAATCCTGACAAAGCATTACGACATTCTTGTGACCAAACACAAGCCATTCATGACCCGTCAGCCATTTGGCATTAAATTTTCTTTTCTTTGTTTCTCTGTCCGTAATACGGAGCCCCACACGTAACCTGTAGGAGAAAAAAATCAATCCGTGGCGACGGTTTTGCAATCCGTCCCCTCAGTTTATAAACCGTACTCACGAATTCATAAACTGTTCCCTCGGTTTATAAACCGTGCCCACGAATTCCCAATCCGTGCGCTCAGATTTTGTAAACCGTACCCTTTGTTTTTGAATCCGTACTCACGAATTCATAATCCGTGCGCACGCTTTCGCAATCCCATTCCCACGGATTTGTAAACTGACACGCATTTGTGGCTCCGCCCCCACCGGCAGATTTATTTCTGTTTATTAAACATTATTTTTTATAGTATCCAACGAGACCACGATCAGAATTCACAAAATAGTCTTCTTTTTAGCGTTTATTTTACATTAATCACCAATAGGATAAGACACAGCCTCCTGTGTTTTATGGCCAAACTAACTATCTCTCTAACTGAATGCAATGTTATTTTTGGCCTAATTATTTAATAATAAAATTAACAGTGAAGCATGCATCTAACTCCGGCAGGTGGGGTGGGGTGGATGGAGCTTAGTATAATAAAATCACAAAAATAAGTCTTCATGTTAAGAAAGAATTGTACACAAGCATTTCCAAAACTGTCAAAGGTTATTTAGAAATACAGCAATTCATGAATTATTTCATGACAAACATTTTTACTGTCTTGTAATCATTTATTTAGCCTACAAATTAAAATTATAAAAATAACTTTCTTTTTATTTTTATCATTATTATATATTATTATACAGGTTATGCATACGAATCTTTTATCCAAAACCACTTACAAAAGAGGAAAAATAATTACTCCAGAGTCAGTCACAATGGCAGGTTTATTGTACAATAATAATCAAGTGCTATTATAAGATTATCACAAATTTAACAAGATTTTGATGCACATCTTTCTTATTAAATCTTTGTATTCCACCTCGTACTACACTTGATAGAGAATCACTTAAGACACTTTGCTGTAGACCCATTCCACATAATAATATTCATTAAAACTGTATGTTAACACGTAGGAGCTTGCTGCATGAATCTGTGAGTACGGTTTACAAATCCATGGGAACGGATTGCGAAAGTGTGCACACGGATTATGAATTCGTGGGTACAGATTCAAAAACCGAGGGTGCGGTTTACAAAATCTGAGCGCATGGATTGGAAATTCGTGGGCACGGTTTGTTAAACCGAAGGAACAGTTTATGAATTCGTGAGTACGGTTTATAAACTGAGGGGATGGATTGCAAAAGCGTCACCACGGATTGATTGTTTTTTCTCCTACAGGTGACGTGAGGGGCTCCGTAATATCCTCATCCCCTGCCTCGTTCCTCTTTTCGCCCCCAGAAATCTGTCCCAACCACCGCCGCATTTAGTTTAATCTTAATTTTTTCTTTAATAGCTAACTCCCTCCTCTTTCAGTCTATGTTCCCTGCCCTGGCTCCATTCGTTCTTCTTCCTTGTGTTTTCTGATGGACGCTCTATTCGTTTCCATGTTTTTTCGCACTGGTTTAACTGCAAACTGCGTGCAGCCAATGGGCATATGAAACGTCATCACGTAGCTTTACAGCACAGTGTTCATGGGAAATGTAGGAAGTGCTGCCAGGGGGATAAATGACCGAGAACAGAGCCTCATGCCATGGATCACCAGCCAAACTGGCTAGTAAGTTTTAATTAAAACCCGCCAAAATGAATTTTAACCCACATTTGGTGGGTTGGCGGGTGTTAATTTAGAACCCTGCTCGTGTACAGTATGATTGACAGGAACAGAATGTGAGGCTGATCAGACAGTCGAAATATAATTTTTTTTTTTTGTTCTTTGAATTAGTCAATTATTTTAAATAAAATAAAATGCATTCCATTTCATTATTACATAATGATTTAATTTATATAGGCTATATATTTTTTTAAATAGAGTCGGCTCTTCAGATATGCGAGCAAGCTCTCGTCGTTCACCTACAATAGCCGGCTCTTAGGCTACGTTCACACTGCAGGGCTTAATGCTCAATTCCGATTTTTTGAAAAAATTTGATTTTTTTGCAAGGCCGTTCACATTTCCAATTAAATGCGACCTTTTGTGATCTCCTGTGTGAACGTGAAATGACCCAGAAGTGATCCGCATGCGCAGAAGAGTACTCGACGTCCAACGACGTCACTGTCATTGTTTGCGGAAGTAGCTAAACATGGATGTCATAACAACAGTGTAGTCAACAGCAGAACTTTTTTAGCAATATTGTTATTTAAGCAGCATCGTCCGCCATGGTTGTTTATCTTCTCATTCCCGCCTACTTCAACGCAGAATTATGACGTTTGTAGTGTATCAATGATGTACGGGTTGGACACATGTGACCTGGCCGTTCAGACGGAGGTCGCATTTGAAAAGATCGGATACGTATCGGATTTAGGACCACATACCCAAGTGGCCTGGGTCGCATTTGAAAAGATCGGATCTGTGTCGTTCAGACTGTCATGAAAAGATCAGATACAGGTGGCATAGGGGCAAACAAATCGGAATTGGGTCATTTCAGCCTGCAGTGTGAACGTAGCCTAACGTAGCCGTCTAAAAAAATCTAATTTTTTCAAAAAATCGGAATTGAGCATTAAGCCCTGCAGTGTGAACGTAGCCTTAGAGTCGGCTCATTCGTGAACAACCCATCACTAGAACTCTCTCACACAACAGACACGGAAGAGAAGACAATGCTGAATAAAGTCGTCGTTTTTGCTATTTTTGGACCAAAATGTATTTTCGATACTTCAAAAAATTCTAACTGACCCTCTGATGTCACATGGACTACTATGATGATTTTTTTTCTTCTTTCTGGACATGGACAGTATACTGTATGACTGTTAATATCGTCTTTCTGTGAGTGTCGGCTGACTGTGAGCTGCTGCTCGTTGTAACTGTTCGGTCGGTCTCGAATTATTTTATATTTGCCTGTTATTTATTTATATTTATTTTTTGAGCGAATTTGAGTCATGACATGTCAATGGAGAACAAAAACTGTAATGTGAACACAAGAAGGGTCAGATGTGTTCTGCGAGGTCCTGCAAACATACTGGCAAAATGAGGTAAGAAAATCGCTATCTTTTGAAAATAGTAAAGTATAACGTTATCAGAGTTTACAAATGGGTAACTTAAAGGACCTGTAAGCTGCAGAAGATAAATAAATACCTGTGTGTGTATTTTTGTATTGCTTTATCACACACGCTCAATTTAGATGCTCATCTGTTGTTGTGTTGCTGGTAAATTGTGTTAATGTCTGTCTTTTAGATATTTTTCCACAGGTTCTCAGTGTCAGGCCCGCTCTAGTGGGGAATCACTAAATTAAATATTAGTGTTAATACATTTTAATTTAATCTTTGAGTAAGGTTTTTTTTTTCATTTAAGTACAGTACAGTTATGTTACTTTTGTTATAACACATTTTATTTAAACTTTAAGTCTCTCATTTACCTGTATGTAAGCACAGTCCAGTGTTAATGTTCAAACTGTGTATTTACAATGTTAAAGTGGCTGACAACAATAAATATTCTTATTAGGAATAAAATTGCCTAATTTTTTAACTGAACAGCTGTAGCTGAATAGTTTGGCCTACTACAATGCTGAAATTTAATGTTGGTCATTATGGTGGAACTTAGAGAGACAAATATTTTCTAAAGTGGTTGGTATAAAAAGTTTGAGAACCACTGGTTTAAAGAAATGCTATAAATGAAATCCTGCTTTTTAAGAACTTTTCAGTAAACCATTTCTTCTTTCCCCTTGTAGAGTCATTACTCATTAAGGATCCAGCTTGTTCTTGAAACATTGGTAAGAAATCAAGTCACTTCTGCTAGAGATACATTGACCTTTTGTGATAGGTTTTGATTGTACTTAGTTTAATAAAAATTTACTTAATTTGATTTTACTTATTTTACTACACTGTATTGCTAGGGTTCTGATTAAAGCAGTGTAACTAGGGGCTCTGAAAACACTGCTTTTGAATAATTTGTTAATATTGTAAACTTTCATCTGAATTCATTAAATAAGTGTTTAATGAATAGTGTTGTGCACTTTGTTTCCAACCACCCTGGTATTGAACTGAAAAGTGAAAATCTTGTGTGATTTATTTTGTTTTCAGTTAAATGTATTTTACTATATCAAAGTTGATATTTTATAATGATTTATTTTTGGTGTTTTTATTTCAGAAAGCGTACAAGTGGGAGAGAGTGGAGGGGACGGCAAGTCCTTGTCTCAGATGACCACCAGGACAAGACCACAGGAAACAGATGATTCTTCTGCACAATCTGACTTTGCTGCAGCCTGGAATTGAACTGCTGGTTTCGTCTGGTCAGAGGAGAACTGGCCCCCCAACTGAGCCTGGTTTCTCCCAAGGTTTTTTCTCCATTCTGTCACCGATGGAGTTTCGGTTCCTTGCCGCTATCGCCTCTGGCTTGCTTAGTTGGGGTCACTTCATTTACAGCGATATCATTGACTTGATTGCAAATAAATGCACAGACTCTATTTAAACTGAACAGAGATGATATCTCTGAATTCAATGATGAACTGCCTTTAACTATCATTTTGCATTATTGACACACTGTTTTCCTAATGAATGTTGTTCAGTTGCTTTGACGCAATGTATTTTGTTTAAAGCGCTATATAAATAAAGGTGACCTGACTTGACAGCGTCAGAAAGGACCTGGAGCTGGGACTTTTTCAAGGATCACCCGAAGCACAACCACACTATATGCACGAGGCTGTTGCGTCTAACATTTTAGAGTCCCCTTCCGTAGAAATCACATTCTGCATTCCACACGGTTTAAAAAGACACCAACCCACCCCCACCCCCGGGGTGCCCCCTCTACCGTTGGGCTCTTGAAATTGTCCTAATCTTCCCTCCAGTTACAGTGTCCCTGGTTGAAGGTTCCCTTCTCAGACTGTTAAGCAAATTTTCACAGCACCAATGTACACATCTCTTGTAATGAGACACATTACCATCATAAAAGATCAACTGGTTTCAGTCATAAAGGTACAAGGGTTTCTCTTGCAAGTGCTGCAAAAAATATGCATTTATATGCAAAAATATTCCAAATTATTTGACAAAAACGTTTAAATATTATTGAATTTGAATTGTTATGCTACATGTTTTAACAATACGTCCATGCATACTCTGCAAAATAAAGTGATTATTTTGATCTGTTTTGTACAGTATGTTTCCAAAATAAAACTGCTGTTTTACAATTTTGAGCATGTGGTAGTTTATTGAAGTTGATTGTAAAGCCATTACTTTTTAGCCTTTATCCTGTACAGTGTTGATCTAAATGCAAAGTAGGTTCTAATTGAACATACCATTGTGTCTTTATACATGGTGCACGGTACGACGGTGAAACAACGTCGTGTTATGAACGTCGATTCACTTTTTAAAATCAACACCACATTCAACATTAATCCAAGGTCACCAGAACGACCGTAATTCACCCATGATGAAGGTAAGACGGTGAAACAGCATCGAGATTTCAACGGTGAATCAACGTCGCGATTTCAACGTTGATCCAATTTGCAAAATCGAAAGGTAATTCAACGTTGATTCAACCATGGTACCTGACGTTGTCGTTGAAATGCCGGCTGGGACAGTACGCCTATGGACGTATTCATGTATTTATTAGGCAGGGTCGAATGAAAAAGCGGGACAGATGCTCAATTTGCGTGAGGCAGGACAAAGGGTAAAATTGCTGTACAACGTAAAGCGGGACAGGTGGTCACTCTATTCGCGCCAGTTATTCAGCCAATAAAGTGTAGGCCAACGTATTTCAAAATTGTGTCTAGTACTATATAAATTACAAAGGTTTAATTGGCATCTTTATTTCAAATGACCCGAACGGCCGCGACCCGAATATCATTAAAAATATTTTTGGATGACTTGTAACCGCGGGTGCCTGCGGTCACTCATTTTGGATCAACCCGCACATCACTGGTGTGTGTGTGGGCGTATTTTTGTGACATATCAGGACACAACTTTGTATAATGACATGGGTATGACACAGGTATTACAAGGAGAGGATGACTTATGAGGACATAACCCATGTCCCCATTTTTCAAAACGCTTATAAACCATACAGAATTTGTTTTTTTGAGAAAGTAAAAATGCACAAAGTTTCCTGTGAGGTTTAGGGTTAGGTGTAGGGTGATATAATATACAGTTTCTACAGTATAAAAACCATTACGCCTATGGGATGTCCCCACTTTTCACAAAAACAAACGTGTGTGTGTGTGTGTCACAATGGGTAATGGGACCTCCTCAGATAACTAATTAACAATGCATGAAAAATACAGAAGTATAGCAACACTAGGAGATATGCTGCCCCATTATTGGAAAATTTTATATTGAGTGATTTGAAATAGATTTTATGTGTCAGCTTATTTCTCCTCATTCTTGCTATTTAGCCAGAAATCTTTTAGGGCATGAACAGAAGATGCTCACAAGAAACAATTCTGAGTCAGTGAAGGTGTTTCCCAACGGTTCCCCAATCAACATCTTATCTATTGCATCATCTCAGCTGCATGGAACACTGAACCTGTTCAGCATATCATTACAAAAAAAATGCAAACATCTCTGGAGAGATTAAGGAAGTATGCTGTCACCCAACTCTTACTGTCCATACAGGCATATTATAGTGTTTGGTTCATTTGAATACATTTTATTTTCAGATTTGTGTATTGTTTAGAGCCACCATTTCATTGAAAGTATGTATGTACCTTCAAAGAAAAAAAAAGGGTGGATAGTCATGTGAACATAACAAAATATCTTCTAAGACAGTTACACTATCACTTCCTTCAGTGACATTTATTATCAAATGCACAATAAATATCTCACCCTTGACTGTGTTTAACACAAGTTTCATTAAAGTAGTACATTTCTTGTAGAGCCTGAGGCCAGAGAGCAACGAGAGAGAGAGAGAGAGAGAGAGAGAGAGAGAAGCAACAGCGAAGGGTAGAGAGCTGCAATAATTTCATCAATAATTAAGTGTTGGTTGGTTAATGTGTGAGGTGTTGCTGTACTTTGCTTACCAATCCAAAGGCTGTTGGTCTTCTCCTCTGTTTGTGTCAACATCACATGCTGTCTAATAGACTGCAATTAGAGCAACGGGAGCTGGGGGTAATTATGACTTAACACATTTGATTGAGGGGATTAGATCAGCAGCGATAGGGATCAAGTAGAGAAGGACTCATTTATTAGACTTTGTGTCCTTTTTTCACAGTGGTAAAGATGGTGGCTAAATATTGTGTGGAACTCTTTGTGCTTCTTGTGTCAGATAATGCCAGGCGCATTTGCGTGTCACATTCAAACCATGCACTTTGCATGTCCATAACTCCACGCACCTGCCCCTGTGGGCTATCAATAGTATAATTGGATATGTCAAGCAAATAAACATAGGCCAACATAAACATACTGTTCGCAGTTAGAAATGACTTATGTCACAGATTATGGGTTTCATCAAGAAAAGGAGATTTGATCCTGATAAGGACTAACCATTCCAATAGAAGCCAGAACTTTGGCTGATTACAAATGATTGTGGAAAATTCTTCTGGCTGTTGGAAGATTCCGTTGCTTCCCTAGGGAAATCTTCTAGGCCGTTTCCCTCTCCAAGTATTCTCTAAGGTTAAAGTCATCCTTCAGTAACAAATTTTAACTTACAGCCCAGAGACACAAAATCAAGGAACCATCACTGAAAAGTGAATATTTACTGTGGTAGACTTGAAAGAGTGGGAGGGAAAAGAGAAAATTTAAAGATTGAAAAAGGACAGCAAAAAGAATGACAGAAAAGCAAGTGATTTATACTAGGCAAATTGTTCGCGATATCATTCTGCCAAATAAGTCCCTTCCTCCCACTGTTGAACAGATACGCACAATAAAAGTAAGTTGGGAATGATGCTTTTGACAGGCTGCTAATGAATCGCTGTTGGCCCATCTGCCTCAATGCAAACAGAAATGTGGTTAGATCTCGTGAACTGTTACCACTGTCACTGTAAACAATAATTGTCAAACATATTTACTCGCAATCATTTTAGCAGATGTCAAGCTTTTTGTTTTTGCCCGGCTTTTGTATCTCTTCTTTGCAGACATGCGACTTGCCCTGAACATACTTTTTGCTTGAATATTGAGCAGGTATTTAAAGGGTGCTTCGGGGCACAAGGTTGTGAGGGGGGGAGAGGTTAAGAATGGATGTAAAGCTAGAGAGAAGGAGATTATCTGGCCCCCTCATCAGGAGAGCGCCCACTCCCTACCCATGATGCCCTGAGGCCAAGGGGGACAGCCCTGCCTCACAGTCATGCACCTCTTTATCACCCTAATCTGTTAATTGTGGAAGCTCAATTGACACATGGTGGCTTTTTATTACAGCCTACCCGCATTAACCAGACAGAGACTGTGGCAGTCTGGGCAACCCCTGCATACTGTCGTCTTCCATCACTCCCTTTCATTTGCTCTCTTTAGTGTCAGTTTTAAACGGACAAGTCTTTTTTGAGTCAAGTCAAGTCAAGTCATGTTTATTTATATAGTGCTTTAAACAAAATACATTGCGTCAAAGCAACTGAACAACATTCATTAGGAAAACAGTGTGTCAATAATGCAAAATGATAGTTAAAGGCAGTTCATCATTGAATTCAGTGATGTCATCTCTGTTCAGTTAAATAGTGTCTGTGCATTTATTTGCAATCAAGTCAACGATATCGCTGTAGATGAAGTGACCCTAACTAAGCAAGCCAGAGGCGACAGCAGCAAGGAACCGAAACTCCATCGGTGACAGAATGGAGAAAAAAACCTTGAGAGAAACCAGGCTTAGTTGGGGGGGCCAGTTCTCCTCTGACCAGACGAAACCAGTAGTTCAATTCCAGGCTGCAGCAAAGTCAGATTGTGCAGAAGAATCATCTGTTTCCTGTGGTCTTGTCCTGGTGGTCCTCTGAGACAAGGTCTTTACAGGGGATCTGTATCTGGGGCTCTAGTTGTCCTGGTCTCCGCTGTCTTTTAGGCAGAGGTGGAAAGAGTACTAAAATATTCTACTCAAGTAAAAGTACCATTACATTAATGAAATTTTGCTTAAGTACAAGTAAAAGTACCAGTCTAAAAATCTACTCAAGTAAAAGTTAAAGGTAGCTCATTTAAAATTTACTCAGAGTAAAAATTACTTAGTTACATTTTAACAGTGTGAGGGAGTCAAAAATGGGACAGGCCAAGGGTGGTAAACTCAGTTCCTGGAGGGCCACAGTCCTGCACAGTTTAGATATAACCCTAATTAAACACACCTGATCCAGCTAATCTAATCATTTAGGTTTATTTGAAAACTACATGATATGTGTGCTGGAGCAGGGTTAGAACTAAACTCTGCAGGGCTACGACCCTCCAGGAACTGAGTTTGACACCCCTGGGATAGGTCTATTAATCTCAAACTAGTTGTTTTTAATTAAAGGAATCAGTTATTTAGAATAATAAAACATTTGGGCTGTTACCAGGCAAATCATTATCAACAAACTCATCTTTTAATGCAGAGGAAATGCAGAAGATTCATTGGAAGTGGCATTTAGATGTATTACACTGTTTAGTGCAGGACAAGAATGCATTTAACCTGCAGTTACAAATGCATGAATAATGTTTTGATATACAAGACATAAAATGTTGAATACTCATTTGAAATGATAAGAAATTAATTATTTAAAAAAATCAAAAGATACTTTAAATGTGAAATTAAAATGGCCAGTATGTGTCAGCAAGTCACTGTTAATAAGTGAGTCATTGCGATTGAACCGAATCATTTAAACGGTTGATTCATTCAGGAACGAAACACTGCCACGTTGCTCAGAGACGCAAAACTGTGCTTTGGTGGCTGTGTTTGGAATTATTTTCTGTTGTAGAAATAGAGCTAAAAAGGCAATATGGTGTCTAAAACGCAAGTCTCTTAATTAACTTGTTTACTGAACTGTTATATATATGTATGTATATATTCATGATGATTTTTGGAGGAAAAGATGGCATTCTTTGTGTGATTTTGATTTAATATATGAAATTATATAAATATGTGAATTTTCTGCCCCTATATCTTCAATTCTGTGATCATTCTAAATGCATTTTAGGAGACTGAATCACACAGTGAAAGAACGCACTATAAATGTGCGCGCACATCAATAAAACAAAAATAGCACACTCCTCACCACTGTCTTTTTGGCTAATTTGTTCAAAACCTCTTGCTAAAATGTCAAAGCTTCATTTTAACCACCAATGCAACGATGCAATTATTTAGCTTACCTCTACATTCTTGCGAAGGGTTGATGTCTTATCGAGATTTTATAAGCTGCTAGTTTGGTCTTCCTAGGCAAGTACAGCTTACATTGCATAATAGAGCATACATATGGCCATGGGTTCACTTCATTTCCTTCGAGTTCAACATCAGAATATGACGGGGTTTCGTTTTCAGCAGTGTCTGCACCACTAACGCCTGTTTTGTCCGTCTGCATCTTTCTTGTGATTTTAGCGCCAGTTTGCCCTCCTGCCCATTTACTGCCGTAGTTTCCAGGGAGCGATTTATTTTTTTTATTTTATTTTTTTTTACTCAGTAATTAATGTGTTTTAAAATGTAGCGAAGTACAATACTTCAAACAAAATATACTTAAGTAAAAGTAAAATTACAGATTTAAAAAATTACTTTAAAAAGTATTAGTACACAAAAAAGCTACTCAATTACAGTAAAGCGAGTAAATGTAATTCGTTACTTTCCACCTCTGCTTTCAGGGCAGTAGAGGTCCTTCCTAGGTGCTGATCCACCATCTGGTCTGGATACGTACTGGATCCGGGTGACTGCAGTGACCCTCTGATCTGGATACAGACTGGACCTGGTGGCTACGGTGACCTCGGAATAAGAGAGAAACAGACACATATTAGCATAGATGCCATTTTTCTAATGATGTAGCAAGTACATAGGATGTTATGTGAAGTGTTCCCGGTTCCGGTTTACCTAATTAATGCAGCCTAAAAATCCTTTAACGGATTTGGATATTAAAAGCATATTGGTATGTTATGTGTAAGCCAGGTTAAAGAGATGGGTCTTTAATCTAGATTTAAACTGCAAGAGTGTGTCTGCTTCCCGAACAATGTTAGGTAGGTTATTCCAGAGTTTAGGCGCCAAATAGCAAAAGGATCTGCCGCCTGCAGTTGATTTTGATATTCTAGGTATTATCAAATTGCCTGAGTTTTGAGAACGTAGCAGACATAGAGGATTATAATGTAAAAGGAGCTCATTCAAATACTGAGGTGCTAAACCATTCAGGGCTTTATAAGTAATAAGCAATATTTTAAAATCTATAAGATGTTTGATAGGGAGCCAGTGCAGTGTTGACAGGACCGGGCTAATATGGTCATACTTTCTGGTTCTAGTAAGAACTCTTGCTGCTGCATTTTGGACTAGCTGTAGTTTGTTTACTAAGCGTGCAGAACAACCACCCAATAAAGCATTACAATAATCTAACCTTGAGGTCATAAATGCATGGATTAACATTTCTGCATTTGACATGACATTGAGACTGCACAACTGCTCCGATCTCTAGTGTTATTTTTGTTGTTGTTTTTTTTTCTACGCTTTTCCTTTCTCTTCTGTTGCTATCTTTTGTGACTTGAAACAGAAAAAAAGAGAGCATGTTGCTGATTTTTGTTTCTATGTGTTAACCACCTGGAGAGGGCCATCTGTTTCAAATTGATTTTTTTACTAGGACTGTCTGACTTAATTTCTTCAGATCTGATGCTCAGCAACTTTCAAATCAAATTAATTAATTTGGATAAAAGTGATTTGAAAATATCTTGCGCTGCACACATTGTAAAAAATACAGTACGTTATTTAAAGCAATATCATTTGCTTCGCATTAAAATATAACCAGTCAAATGTAAGCAGTACCAGAGTAGGCCTGTGCAATGTTGGTTATTCAAATCAGAGTAATATTTTAATTCACACCTTTGTGAGAAACAATGTTTTCTCATATGAAATAATAATAATAATAAAAAAAGACTGTACTAGCTGGAGTTTGTTTACTAAGCGTGCAGCACAACCACTCAATAAAGCATTACAATAATCTAACCTTGACATCATGAACGCATGAATTGACGTTTTAGCATTTGATATTGAGAGCATAGGTCATAATTTAGATATATTTTTGAGATGGAAAAATGCAGTTTTACAAATGGTAGAAATGTGGCTTTCAAAGGAACGATTGCTATCAAATAACACACCTAGGTTCCTATCTGATGACGAAGAAAAAACAGAGCAGCCATCAAGTCTTAGACAGCGTTCTAGGTTATTACATGCAGTAATACATTTAGTAATAGTTTAGTAAAAAAAAAACCTACCTATGCGTTCTATACTAGACTAACTGAGACTTGTCATGGCACTTGTATACTGTTGTTGTTCTCTTGTTGACCTGACTGCTTCTATTGTTCTCATTTGTAAGTCGCTTTGGATAAAATCGTCTGCTAAATGATTAAATGTAAATGTAAATGTAGTTTTTTTCAGAATTTAGCGGTAAGAAATTACTACTCATCCAGGTTTTTATATCGACTATGCATTCTGTTCATTTTTCAAATTGGTATGTTTCTCCTGTGCTTCCTGGTGGTATCTCCCAGGGTAACATGTAAGGCATGAAAAGTAATGGCCCTAGTACTGAGCCTTGAGGTACTCCATTCTGCACTTATGATCGATATGATACCTCTTTATTCACTGCAATAAATTGTTTGTGTTCAGTTAAGTACAATTTGAACCATGCTAATGCACTTCCAATAATCCCAGCAAGTTTTCTAGTCTATTCAAGAGAATGTTGTGGTCAATAGTGTCGATTGCAGCACTAAGATCCAATAGCACTAATAGTGAGATACAACCACGAGATGATAAGAGCAGGTATTTGTAACTCTAATGAAAGCAGTCTCAGTACTATGATACGGTCTAAATCCTGATTGGAAATCCTTACAGATACCATTTTTTTCTAATAAGGAATATAATTGTGAGGATACTACCTTTTCTAGTATATTGACAGGAAAAGAAGATTTGAAATTGGTCTGTAATTATAACTAGTTCTTTGGGGTCTAGTTGTGTTTAATAAAAAAAAATGAGAGGCTTACTAACAGCCAGTTTGAAGGTTTTAGGTACATATCCTAATGACAATGAACATAAGAACATTTTCTCTGCACTTCACTGTTAACAGCACGTGTAGACGAATATACTTACACAACACTATGTCCAAATAATAAGAAAAAAATGGTGTACTTGAGTGCAAATTATGTTTATCTGATGAGAAATTAGATTTGGAGAATATTAAATATGACCATTTTATTTCTTGAAAATTTTCAAGACGGTTGGAGAATAACTAATTAAATATAGCAACAAAACTAATGTAACTATATTTTAATGTGTAATAAAAGTTCAGCTGTTTTCACAATGTTTCAAGCTACTTTGCAGTGATAGCTTAAATTTGGCCTCCTCGTTCATCTAAATGCAGTTCATTTTATCATATCAGTACAGCTACAGTATGTGTGTCGACCAATCCAAATAGGGTTTTACAAGTTAAAAGAAGTCTGTACCCAAGGCAACGTTTTATTACAACTACTGTTTACCTCTCATAATACATCGTAAGTGTGTTATTATTAAGTTTGAGCAAATCATTTGCCTGGAGTTGAAGGTGCTATGCCATTGAAATGTAATCCCACAGATTATCGTATTACTGCCAAGACAAACAAGAAGAAATCAATTTCATTGGAAAGGGAGAAGAAGAGAAAGATAAGGAAAGTAAAACATATGGGCCTTACTGGCTGACAGGCCCCTGATAATCAGTGGGCAAATAGCAAAAAATTGACTGAGAGGGCCCATGAAGCCTCCAACTGGAGATCTAGACTCAGGACAACGGACGTGTGGTTCCTCTCGGTTTTGGCAGATTAAAAGGACTTTGGGCCATCCATCAAGGAGGACTCTCTCGACATCCGACAGGAGATCAAGTCTCAATGCATCAGATGGATAAGTTTCGCTTGTGGGCGGCAAGAGGGATAGCTGAGAAGGTTTGGACAGTGTTGGCGGGAGGTCGAGGTCGAGAAGGTAAAGTAAAGCAAACAGCATCGAACAGGTAAGCCTCACCGGCTGTAGAATGGAAAAGGTAAAGTTTGTCTTGCCAGGAGCCTCTCGCCGACTATCTGACGGGAGCACACAGCATAAAACGTGTAAGCCTCACGGATTGTAGAATGGAAAAGGTAAGGTTGTCTAGCAGGTAGACACTCGGCGACATCTGATGGGAGCTCAATATTCATGGCATCGAGCCTCACCGAATGTAAGACAGAAAGGTAAAGTTGTGTGGCCAACAGGCTCTCGCATGCATCCGACGGGAGCTCAATACTCGCTGCATCGTATAGTCAAGCTTCACAGGCCGTAGAATGGTAATGGTAAGTTTGTGTGGCTGGGAGGCTCTCACCGGCATCCGACAGGAGCTCAACACTCATGGCATCGGACGGGTAAGTCTTGCCGACCGTAGAAAGGAAAAGGTACGTTTGTGTGGCCTGGAGGCTGTCGCCATCATCAGATGGGAATGCCTCGCTGACCATAGAATGAAAATATGTTTTTCTTTTTTTTTATATAGTTTGATGACCAATTAGGGTTTGGTGTTCTGATGTAGCTTTGGCAAGCTTCTGAAGACCATTTTTCAAGAGATTGGATCTGCTGCCTGGAGAGTCTTTTTTGGGCTGCTAATGTTGCTGCCCTGATATGGAAAGAATGGCTGGATAAATTAATTGCTGGGATGCCCAACAATTGCAAGACAGATCTGAGATGTTTTTGGAACCAGAAGTGAGTGACAGGTTTTTTGAAGTCATCTAAAGGTTTGTGCGGGATTTTAGCCTGAGAATTTATAAGGCGGAGGTATTTTAAAATAGACTAGTATGGTTGGATTGGAGAAGAGAGATTGATAATGTAGATGAAATTACCTTTCTTGGCTTGGTCTGTCCTACTTTGTTCGATTAAGAAAGAAATTGTTTCGCTATCGCGTACGGTTAGGTCTGAAATGGTGGGGTTGATTTTTGGATTGAATTTGGAAGAGATGGTGAGCTCCGAGCGTTTAAGAAAACCAAAAAAAGCTAGAATGAACATGGTGTTGAGTGTGTGGGCTGTACTGAGAGGCTGATAACCTGTGCGGAGGGTGTGGATACATTTTGTGAGAATTTCTAACGTTATGGGTTGTCTAGAGTCTGGATGAGTGGGCTGAGATCGCTGAATCTCTTTAATCAGGAGAGAGGTTTGTGAATTGTTTATTTCAGGCGAAGGAGCGCCGAATATCAGCTTGTGGAAAAATTGGACAACACTCATGTAACCTTTGATGGACCTGACTTGGAGACCCTTAATGCTGTTGAGAAAAGAAACGAATAAGGTGATTGAAAGTAGGGAAAAATCAGGGAACAGTTTGTTGTATGTGAGGTGGAATGACTTGAAGCATCCACATGCTGTCATGTATAACTGAAGGGTTCTGGGAGAATCTGCTGGGAGAATCTGCTTGGAGCTTGGATAGTGTCGAGTGATGGGTCAAGAAGGGGTTTTAATGGGTGGGTTATGGGAATATTAATTGTGAATAGTGAGGTACTGGAGTTGGGAAGTGGTCCACCTCTGGAGCCCGCGTCCTGAATTTCTGAAACAGAAAGTGAGACAGAGAGTCAGCGATTTGGTTTTCTGAACCTGGAACGTGTTTGGCAATTATTATAAATTGGTCACATGCTGCGATCCATATTAAGCATCTAAGGATGCTAAGGGCAGGAGAATGAGAACGGCCTTTATTAATACACTGAACTGCTGCTTCGTTGTTACAATGCACTAAAATACTTTTAGAAGCCCATTCGTTCCCCCACAGAAGCTACAATGAGGGGGTAAAGCTCAAAACCAGCTGAGAATTGAAGTGAGACCTGCAGTTGGGGGGGCCATTTAGACATGAACCAACGTCCTTGGTAAAAACCTCAGAAGCCAATTGAAGGAGCTGCATCTGTAAATATTTTGTTGTCAAAAGTAGATGAAATGAGGTTATTGTAGAAAAGGGAAAGGCCGTTCCATTGTATAAGGAATATTATCTATAACTTAAGTTTTTCGTAGCATGCCTGAGATAAGGAAATTAGGTCCTCGAGCATGTGAACCGAAGACGCAAATGAAAGGAGATGCGATATGAAAGGGCGGCCTCTGGGAATGATGCGCATAGCATAGTTTAAGTGCCCAAGCAGAGAAAGGTGTTTGTGTTTAGAACAGCTTGGGCTGCAGAGCAGGGTAGAGGAGATGATGATTATTCTATCGATCTTCTCCTTGGGCAGGGAAAAATGAAATTTAGTTGAGTCTAAGTTGATGCTGAGGAACTTGATGGATGTAGCGGGATACCAAGGTGGATAAAGTGGGGAATTGCATGATTATTGGACAAGATCCAGCAAATGGCTTGTGATAACATGTCTAAAATTTTGTTTTGTTTTTCATCAAAGGGTTAAACGGACGGCGAAATAGTATTTCCTGAGCCATCGTATCTCGAACAAAAAATGCCATGAGTCTGGTCGAATAAGCATCACTTTGAAGGCAGAAGTAATGTCTATTTTTGTGAGCCAGGTTTCTCGACCCACAATTTTAATCAATTCCACTGCCTGATCTATGTCGTGGTACTTGAGAGAAAATTCGTCCAGAGGGATAAAACTATTAATGCTTGGGACCAAGGCACTATGAGGTGATGATAGATCAATTATAAGGCATTTCTTACATGAAAAATTTCTTGTAGCCACTCCGATGGGGCTGCCGAAAAACTTTTTGAAAAGGGTAGATCATAAAACCTGACTTGACTTCTTTTTTGATTAGGTTGTCTACAGAGATTGTGGCAGAGGGCATTTTGGGAAAGTGCGCATTCGGTTCCGGGGTTAAAACTGTGTCTGAGGCCAGACAGAAGATAATTATTAAATTCTTTGTCTGGATGGTGAGCGAGTTCGATGGTCAGATGATAAATATTCACAGGAGTCGATAAGTAATTTTTATTACACAGCTGTACTGCGGCCCCCACGGCATATGAAAAGCTCCTCTGACTTACGCCACTGGCTAGTGCGGTGGAAGTAAATCTGAAGAGCACGTACTGGACACAGTAAGTGAAGTCTTTTCTGCTCCGGTGTTGTAAATGGCGGAGGACAGAAGTCTTTGGAAATGAGTAGGATGGACATCCAAACTATAGAACCTGACAAATGTGTGCGGAGAGGACCAACCTGCCGCATCACACACTTAAGCAGGAGCATCCCTCACCCAATGTCAAACTGTTTGCCTTGAGGCAGCCGCCCCCCATCCCGGTTGCGGCTCCCATGGCATATGAAAAGCTGCTCTGACTTACGCCACTGGCTAGTGCGGTGGACGTAAGTCTGAAGAGTATGTACTGGATACAGTAAGAAACATTCGGAAGATAATTAGGGTGAGAATGCAAAATAGCTTTGACTCGCCTAGGGGCAAAATCGGAACAGGATGGCAGTACTGACAAAGCCTGTAAATTCTCCTTAGAGAGGTAATGGCCATAAGAAAAACCATCTTTAGAGTCAGAAGCCTGGCAGGCGCTGATTCTAATGGTTCGAAAGGGGGGCCAGCCCCTCGAGCACTACGGCTAAATCCCCTGAAGGGGCCGTAGCTCTAGTGGGTGCCTCACCCTCTGAGCCCCATGAATGAAGCGGGCGACTAGAGGGTGCTTCCCTACAGAAACCCAGTCAATCAAAACATGGCAAGCCAAACTAGCGGCCATGTACGTTCTGAGAGTACTAGGGCATGTGCCATGCACCAGCCCCTCAAAAACACTCCATATGAGGGCATAAGTTCTTCTAGTGGAGGGAGTCCTAGCACTTAGAATAGTCTCTATTACTGTGGCTGGAAGGCCAGTGTGATGAGTGGGGCGGGGCCAAGGGATGTGGGAACACGAGCGAGGAGATCACCCAGTTGGTGGAGGGCCGAGCAGCAGTGCGTCTGGGAACCGGAAATTCTTTTTTTCTCTCTCCCCTCTCTCCCCTCTGTCGCTCCTCCTTCCATCTCCTTTTCTCTCGCCTCGTCTGTCCTACCCCCAGGTTCCCGCAGGTCCCCGTGAGCGGTCCCCCCCGGGGTTGAGTAGAGCGCAGTCTTGAGTGTACCCCCGGCCTGCGAGGGGCGATGGGGGTATGTGACGAGTGGGGCAGGGCCGAGGGATGTGGGAACAAGAGCGAGGCCGGTGGAGTGATTGGGAAATCAGCGACACCTGCGACCCACCACCAGTCTCGAGTCCCACAGAGGAGAAGGAAGGATATAAAACTGGAGCGACGACAGTGAAGGACAAGAGAGGACCAGGCCTGGGCTTTATTTTATGTTTTGGTTTTACTTTGTGCGCATCAGTTGTCCGTGAGGGGCTGATGCGCTGTTTCGTGTTTATTTTTGTAATTAAAGTTTCATTTCATTGTTCGCCGGTTCCCGCCTCCTTCTTCCGGATGAATATGAAGGTTTTATTATTACAGCCAGCATCTCTAGTTGGTCCCCCACAGGGGCCAGACGTGAAGGTTCTAGAGCTCAGGCCGGGGATGAAGTACTGTCCCCTGTGCCTGAGAGAAGATCTCTCCTGACTAGAATCGCCCATGGTGAGCCATCGAGGAGGGATATTAGATCTGAGAACCAAACTCCGGTCGGCCAACGGGACGCTATCAGTAAGGCGAGACCCCTGTCGACGGACCTTGGCCAGGACTCCCGGGAGCAGAGCAATCAGAGAAAAGGCGTAAAGACGCAGTCTTGGCCACGCATGGGCCATAGCGTCCAGACCCAGGGGAGCTGGATGAGTCAGAGAGATGTAGAGGGGACATTGTGTCATCTCCTGTGAAGCACAGAGGTCCACTTCTGCTACTTGAAATCTTTCCCAGATTTGACTACTTAGGGGTGGAGATTCCATTTCCCGTGTTTCACAGATTGTCTGAACAGCAAGTCTGCTCCCACATTCATATGCCCAGGAATGTAAATCGCCCTAAGGGACAGGAACTTGTCCTGTGCCCAAAGCAGAACCTGGTGCGTTAACTCGTTCGAGCGGCGCGACTGCAGTCCGCCCTGGCGATTTATGTAAGAGACTACAGATGTGTTGTCCACCCGCACTAGAATCAAGAAATACCGACTGTAATAGCCTGACTCTCTGTCTGGCAGGGGAACACATTCTATGGCCCCTTTGATCAGCAGAGTCTGTGATTCCTGTGTCAACAGATATGCACGTGCCGGTTTCACAGAGGTGGAGACCACGCTGTTGAAATGCAGAAGACGATGTGCAAACTGATTCCTGTAGCCCTTCACTACAGTTCTTTCGACTCATGGGGAGATATTTGGCAGTAGCTTCCACGCTCCCAGCTTCTCCAAAAGGGGCACTAATTGTGACACTTTGTTTGTTGTGGGGGGGGGGGGGGGGGGGTTAGATGTCTAGTGTCCTGAAACGTGGCAGGAAGCAACAGAGCATGTATTATTTCACTGGAGAACACTGCCCCCGAGACACTCGGTGGTGGCGGAGGTTGTTCAGTGATCCCCTAAGGGTGTCGGGAAGGAGCCTTACACTTCTGATGGAATTTTCCAGGGCCCTCCCTGAGGGGACACACCCTTTGTCCTGGGCACAGCTTAAGGCCCTTGATTTGGTCGTGATGACCGTACTTTAGTCCAGCTCCATCTGCGGCTGCCAAGTGTTAAAAGCTGCTCCCCAGTCTTATGAGGGGGCGCACAACTCGCCACACTCTCTCATTGAACCTCCTACCCCAGAGGAGCTGGATCGGGTCGGGACTGTTTATTTATTTATTTATTTATTTATTTATTTATTTATTTATTTTATTTTTTTTTGACAGCCCCGACACTTGAGCACAGTGAGTGAGAAACATATTAAAAGTCTCCTCCTGGCACTCAGATTTTTCAGATCAGCCTGATACGCCTGCAGAACCCATGGTGTGCAGGGCAGCACTAGTCTGACCCACAGCATGAAATGCGTTCCATCCAAGTGTAGATGTTGCCACAGTACGTTTGGTAGGGAACAATTGCTGTCTTTTCATTTATATTTTATATATATATATATATATATATTAGATATTTTTTTTTATTCACCATCATAATCATCATCATTTTCATCATCATTTATTTATATTTTTATTTAAATGATGTTGCTCCAATAGGGGAGAGATAGCAGCTAGTGTCTCTCACCTATGAAATCATAATGTACAAAATCAAATTTTAAGGCTTTAATCTGGTCACTGCACGAGTCAACACCTAGTAACTCCTCATGTGCTTATAATCGCGAGAGGAGCGCTAGGAGAGAGCACTCTCAATGTCCATTTCAACAGAAGCTAGAGCTAAAGCAGCCTCTGCCCAATCCGAAGAAGTGCCTGGGCACGCTTCGGAGGTGGGCGCGAGAACCGTCCGATCTTTCAGATCGGAGCGCGATCTTAATGAGCGGGAAGCAGCTCGTTCCTCGTGAGAGCAAAGAGCCTAGCGCATATAGGAAGTGAACCGCGGTGCTTACAACCACTCTAGAACGTGAAAGCAGCCCTTTTTTTTTTTTTAAACAATAAACATGCGATTTCTCTCCAGAGATCGGCCATGGAGAGCGAGGCACACATCTCTTATAGAATCAGCAAGAATAGTTAGAACTTTCTTTTTCCTTTTTTAACTCTCAACATACTTCCTTTAAACTAATACTTTCATCAGCGTGACACACACACACATACACACACACACAATGCGGTTTCTGAAGACAAAGAAACCTTAGGATGTTTCCGTTTCACGTCTATTTATAACCTGCAGGTGCACGTTATCAGTGACGTCACCTGCCGAGGTTATTTAAGCCAATTCTTGGCGTGTTTGACACACATGCTTCACAACCGGTCGAACAAAGAATGTTCTCATTAGCGGTATTGAGTGCAGCATCAAGAGTAGCTTTTGATAGGGAACTGAATTGAGGATGCCCCAGTAAGGGCACTGATTCCATTGGGTGACTCGGACTGCACATTTTGCTGAAAAAAGCTTGTGGTATGTATACAAAGGCCCCCCTCCATAGGACAATGTGAGCTCGGCGATGACTGACAAATAATCTGAATTGAGCTTGTGTCGCCTGTGGGGGAAGACTGTCTCTGTGAACCAACTAAATGCGATGGTGAACTCAGAGCAGAGCAGGTGGCGTGGGAGCCCACCAGAACGGAGCAGGTGGAGCTGGAGCCCACCAGGGTGGGGCAGACGACCACCACAGCTGAGAAGAGGAGACAGAAGCCCACCAGGGTGGAGCAGACGACCACCATAATTGAGCAGACATGACAGAGGCCCACCAGGGCGGAGCAGAGGACCACCACAGTGGAGGTGATGGCACAGGAAAGCAAGTCTGGTCAGGTGGGACTGAAACAGGGAACATAAACAGGTTAATAGCGGCCTCCGTGGCCGTGATGAGATGGTAGCTGGCCTCCATGGCCATGACAGGGCAGGCGGTGAGTTCATGGAGGACCTCCTTAGCAAGTGGTGATTTGACTGGATTCATGAAGATCGACTGTGACTTGACTGGGTTCCTGAAGATTGACTGTGACTTGACTTAGTTCACGGAGGTTAATGGTGACTTGACTTTGCTCATGATGATCATTGGTGACTTGCTTTGGTTCCTGAGGATCAACTGTGACTTGACTTGGCTCAGGAAGATCATTGGGGACTTGACTGTGCTCTTGAGGATCGACTGTGAATTGACTTGGTTCCTGAAGAATGACTGTGATTTGACTTAGTCCTTTAAGATCACCGGTGACTAGACTCAGTCCTTGAAAATCACCAGCGACTTGACTCTGTCCTTGAAGATCACCAGTGACTTGACTCTGTCCTTGAAGATCACCAGTGACTTGACTCTGTCCTTGAAGATCACCAGTGACTTGACTCTGTCCTTGAAGATCACCAGTGACTTGACGCTGTCCTTGAAGATCACCAGTGACTTGACTTGACTCTGAAAGGTCAACGGTGACTAGCCTCAACTCTGGAAGGTCCACAGGAACTAGCCCTGACTCTGGAGGGTCAACGGTGACTAACCCTGACTCTGGAAGGTCAACGGCGACTAACCCTGACTCTGGAAGGTCCACGAGCACCTGACTCGACTCTGGAGGTTCCACCGGAACCTGACTCAACTCTGAAAATTCAACGGTCACCTGATTTGACTCTGGAAGGTCCACAGGAACTACCCCTGACTCTGGAGGGTCGACGGTGACTAACCCTGACTCTGGAGGGTCCATGAGCACCTGACTCGACTTTGGAGGGTCCACGAGCACCTGACTCGACTCTGGAGGGTCAACCGGAACCTGACTCAACTCTGGAAAGTCAATGGGCACCTGACTCGACTCTGGAAGGTTAACCGGAATCTGACTTGATTCTGGGGAATCAACAGGAACGTGACTCGACTCTGGAAGGTCAACAGGAACTAGCCCTGACTCTGGAAGGTCAAAGGTGACTAACCCTGACTCTGGAAGGTCGACAGTGACTAACCCTGACACTGGAAGATCGACAGTAACTAACCCTGATTCAGGAGGGTCCATGAGCACCTGACTCGACTTTGGAGGGTCAACCGGAACCTGACTCAACTCCGGGAAATCAAAAGGGGCCTGATCAACGGTGAGCTAACTAGACTCATGAAGTTTAACTGTGATTTTACTTGACTCATGGGTGTTAATGGTGACTTGACCTGACTCTGGACGGTCAGCAGAGACTTGACTAGACTCATGAAGCTTAACTGTTGTTTCACTTGACTCTTGTGTGTTAGTGGTGACTTGACCTGACTCTGGAAAGTCGACGGGGACCTGAATTTACTCTGGAAAGTCGACGGGGACCTGACTTGACTCTGGAAAGTCGACGGGGACCTGACATGACTCTGGAAAGTCGACGGGGACCTGACTTGACTCTGGAAAGTCGACGGGGTCTTGACTTGACTCTGGAAAGTCAACGGGGACCTGACTTGACTCTGGAAAGTCGACCGTAGCTGCCATCTTGCGCAGCGGCGCTGGGCTGGTGGCCATCTTGTGCAGCGGCGCTGAGCTGGCGGCCATCTTGAGCAGCAGCGCTGGGCTGGCGGCCATCTTGTGCAGAAACTCAGGTACAGGGACCACCGAACAGATAGGAGCTGGATACCTTGGAGAAGTGACCTCCTCAAGTGTGAAGGGAGAGCCACAAAACTGCAATACAAAGTCAATAAACTGTCCCAGGGTCCAGCTAGGGTCTTCTTCTGGTAAACTTAAGCTTATCTTAGCGTCAAGACCACTCCAGAAACAGTCCTTTACCAGATCCTCATCCCCAGGCAAAAGGTGACTATACTGAATGAATTCCTCCACAAAGAGCTCAATTGGTTGGCCATCTTGAAAAATGGAGCAAAGCAGGCAGATGTCGGGGGCAAGCAGCAGAGAATCAGAGTCGGTATAAACAATCCAAAGGTCAGGTACAGAAGGAAAACACAAGGAAAATGCTCAGAAATGTCAGACTGGCTAAACAAGACTTCGCAGAGAGTGGGAGTGAGTGTGCTGCTTTTATATGCGTGTAAATGAGGTGCAGGTGTAACAAGGAAATTGGCTGATGAATGATGTGCAGGTGTGGCAGGGTGATTGTGATGCAGTGACTCATGGGGAGTGTAGTTCGGGTGTGGTGCAACAGATGAGAGGTGCTAGAGTCCGAGTGACATCTGGTGGTTGATGTGGAATGGTCCTGATTGGAGTGCCCTCTACTGAAGTTCATGGGCACTCCATCTAATGATCGTGACAGTCGTTGTGATGAAAGAGGATTTTTTTTTAAAGGGACTGAAAAATCCCAGCAGTCTATTCGATGGTTTGAATCAGAAGTGGGCAGGAGGGAAAGAAGAGAAGAGATCGACATCCGCACCTGCTAATATCTGCACTTGGAATAGCCACTTGGGGAGGTTCAGAGGCGACGGCGTTTGATGGGACGGGCATTGGTTTAGCAGTGAGGAGTGAGTATGGTGATTTCGCTTGGAGGAGAGTGTTGAAGAGGACTGGGGGCAGGGCTGTATATAACCATGGGCCATGGGCCCCGAGCTGGAAGGAGTAGGCAGTGGGGCTGAGTATGGTGGCCAGCAGGGCCAAGCAGTTGCTTGGTCTGTGGCCCCCAAATTGGAGGTGGCTGGCAGCGGAGCTGTGTGTGACAGCCAGTGCTGGCAAGTGCTTGCTTGGGCAGCGGACCCCGAGCTGGAAGGGGCGGGTGGCGAGCCTGTGTTTGATGGCCAGTGTGGCCAAGCACTTCCTTGGGCCACAGACTCGGAGCTGGAGGTGGCCAGCGGTGGGACTGTGTGTGACACCAGTACTGCCAAGTGCTTGCTTGGACTGTGAGGTCTGAGCCAAAAGTAGCGTTTTGCCGGGGTTGTGATTGTCAGCGGAGGCAGGCAAGTGCTATCTTGAGTTACAGGCCCCTGCGTTGTTGAAATAGAAGCCTCGTTGTGTGGCTGAGCTGCGGCTGGTTCAATGGTGGGATCCGGTGCATGGCCAAGGCTTGATGACACTCTGACGCTGCAGCTTGATGAATGCTTAGAGCTGGGTCTTACGCGGGAGGCAGCCGGTGGAGTCCGCTGAGACATATCTGGAGTTTTGTCTTACCTTTTGTCCTACTTTGGGGTGGACTCGGGAGAGAGGTTAGATAGATGCAGATGAGTGTACAAGTCATATAATAATGTTTTATTTAACTTGCTTGAAGGCTGGATGTCAGATTTTGTCAGTGCTTTCCTCAGACTTGACATAGTCTACATTCCTATTGAGCGGAATCATTGGCCTGGCCAAGCGATAGGAGGATGCTGGGCAGTCAACTGGGGTTCTCACCAGGGGTGGCGAGGGTAGGTCTAGGCATCTTGGGAGGGTCGCCGTGATTTTGCCAAGTAAGACATGTTCCTGGAACAACAACTTCAGATGATCCTGGATCAACATTATTGTACAAAAATATAGACTTAACCCATTCCCTACCCATAATTTATTCCTAAAATTAGTGGGAAATGAAAGCTGATTAACAAGGGTGTAGAAGCACGTAACCCTGGTTGTAAGCCTAAAACAGATATCTCAATTCTGATTGGGTGATTGGAATGGAACATGTTTTACTTGGTGAACTGACGGCTACTCGAGCCGTAGCGCATCTGCAAGATGAGGCCTGGGCCTCGATAATAAAACATAATTTAAAGACTCATATTTATTATAAACATACATTGTTTCAGTTAACAGACACACTGTAGTGCCCTTATTTTTAATGGATAACATTAACTTGTTATGTGTAAGATGTCTTACCACCTGCAGTAATTATATTATAAAATATATTATTAAAATATGTTAAGGTAGTAAAATATGTTTTCAAAGATTTTATATTTATTTTATTGTATGGGAAAACATAACTATTTTTTAAGTAAAATGTTTGTATTAATTGTACTTTATGTTTGTATTGGTAGTCTTTTTTGTTTATTTTTATTAAGTTTAAGTCATGTTTATGTGTGTTTGTAAGACATTTTGTCAAGGGTGAGTGTTTGGGAAACAGCAGAGGATATGACAGAGTGACTTACTGACTCCGTCCGTAACACTGCCTCTCTCTCTGACCTTTAACAGCACAGGGCCATCACACGCACATGTGCTCACAGGGCAGTTGAGGGCTACAGTGCTCATTCACCATTTAAACGTAGGGCAGAAATTAGCCTGAAGATCAAATACACAAGCAGATCTCTGGCACAGCACCACTACACACACAAACCCACTACAACACAAAGGGAGAGCAAGGTGTGATGCATATGGAAAGGGAGAGCAAGAGGAAGATGGAGAGAAAGCTGCAAATAACATCCAGCTAACAGGGTTAATGCCTGATGAATGATGTCATGGAAAAGTTTGCTGTGCTGTGTTTTGCAGTGGTCTGATCTGTGCTGTATTTTGCTACAACAGGATGGCCAGAGTGCTGGACTGGCATGACCTATGCCGGACCAAACTCAGCTGTTCCTCATCCTTAAGTATCTTCTCCACTTTTCACATTTGTCTGAAATGTCTACTAAACATGCAACCAAATTAATGTCTGAATATGGCATGCTTTACTAAATGACACTCAATATGCACAAAATATGCATGAACAGTCAGCTATGTGTGTGAGTGTGTTATAAACCAAACAAAAAGGTATATGATTGCTATCTGTAGACATATTGTGCACTGGAATATTTACAGCTCTATGCTCTAAATATACCCATAATTTTAGGAAATGGGTCAGAGTTGCACCTATGGATGAGCTAGCAATAATTATTTACAAATTATTTACAAATTGAACATATCTGTGCCAATGTACTTATTATATGTTCCTATCCTTTTGAAAAAGATAAAATTATCTGTTCGTATAGCCACAAACTGTCACAAACCAAGGTGGAAACGGAGAGTTAGAAATAAGATGGAATTTATTAACAGAACGGATTGGCAATGAAACTGGAGTATATAAATTCACTGAAGGAGAATGCACAGAGTCCAGGTACTTGTAACAAGGGGAGACAACGAAGGGAAATTCAGAGGAGGAAGGTAGGGATATCTGAGGGCAGAGAAAACATAAGTTAGTAGAGAGGAGTCTGGCAACTGTTCAGTAGAGTAAACGATAGACCGGACACCGGTGATGACTGAGGTGGTGGTGACGGTGAATCCCTGACACAAACAAACTTGAGCTTCCTTTAAAGTTTTATTTACCTTGACCTCAGACCCATGTTCTTTCACCGTGAGAGCTGCTGAGACCTGCTTGTGCTCAAATATGCAAATAGAAGTTGATTAACCAGATCTACAACATTTCAATAGCAGCTTGAATATATGTGTTTGTGAGACAGACAAAGAGAGAGAAAATATCATGAAAAATGTGGGAGAGTGTGATACTAAGTTCCTGACAGTTTGGTCATAAAAGAATAACACACATCTGTCGAGCAAGACAGTATTTAGCTGTGAAGAAGGACAAAAAACTAAATAAAAATGCATTCTATTTCAGTAATATTCATTAGTAGTATCTCTTATCTCTTAAAATCAATATTCACTGTGTGCTATCTAAAATTAGAACAATAACAATTTCTCATGAATTTAAAATGTATTGTCAGAAATGCAATAACATACTGAATTCAAAATATACTCTATACAGTAACATTGTATTTTAGTCACTGCTTCTCAAACATTAATATAAACAAAATGTGAAAAATGTGTGTATGTTGGTGTTTTAAAAAATCAGCTTCAGCTTCACAATGAGAAATCTGCCAGTCAGGAATGTTTTTGATCTGAGGCAGCTAAACAGAAGGAATAACATGCCTGTAAAGCGTGAAATGTTTTATTTTGCTGTATGCCCTGTTGTCTATGGTTGTGTATTTTAGAGTATATCCAAAGATATTAGATGACAAGACAAAGAGAGGGAGAATCACCCCTGGGGCACTTGTGCTTAAAGTCGTGTAATTTCCCTTCATGGCAGGCAGCACTAAATAAGTAACTTATAAGCTTTTATTGATGCATGAGTGTGGCATCTGTTCTTGGGCTGGATCTCTGGCTGCATTTAACACAAAACTTACACTTACACTTCAAACAAACATCACACATTTTAAAAGTTGACCATTTGCTCCCTCTTCCCCTTGAAAAACCATCATTAGACTCTGATTAAGTTATTATCTCTATTATTATCCATAGCAAACAGTAAAAGAAAACAGCAAACAGTAAAAAGCAATATGAAAAGAATATAAAATGGTGGTTCCATTTTTCTGAGAAGTAGAGCGCGCGCACACACACACACACACACACACACACACACACACACAAACACACACAAACACACACACACACACACACGTTTATATACAGTACTGTGCAAAAGTCTGAGATATGATCTGACCATCATCCAGTCTGTCTGGAATAACATGAAGAAACAGAACAAACTGAGACAGACTAAATCCAGAAGAACTGTGGCAATGTCTACAAGACACTTCAGGAAACCTGCCTGCAAAGCCACCTAAAAAACATGTGCAAGTGCATCTAGGACAAAAGCTTTTTTCTTTTCTTTTTTTTTTAAGTATTGTGTGGCCACACCAAATATTGATTTAATTTAGTTAAGTTATTAGAAGTCAATTACTAAAATCTATTTATAGTATTATTTTTGGCAGCATCCTCACTTTACAGCATTTTTACACAAGTGCCTAAAACTTTGCACAGTACTGTAGCTTTGCATGTTTCTTGAAGCGTTTTGGAGACATTGCCACAGTTCTTCTGGATTTAGTCTGTCTCAGTTTGTTCTGTTTCTTCATGGCATTCCAGACAGGCTGGATGATGAGGAGATCAGATCTGTGTGTGGTGCACTGGCTGGTGTCAGACTCTTTGTGCAAACAAAAATCTCGATTATTACATTTTATGGCAAAAATAATGTTCGGAAATGTAAACTGATATTTACCACGACACACTACAGCAAAACATATAAATAACTGACTTAAAACCATTTTTGTTGGTAAAAATACTAATGGCCTAAGACATTTGCAATGTTTTAAAATGGCATGATGCAACAAACCAGGTTTGAACTGCAAACAAGCAAGTTTGATTCATTTCTGGAAAATCTAAACATATAAACTATTAGTTTTGTTGTGGAGAACAGTGAAGGACTTTATATCTAGCCCTTGCGTAGAGTCTTTGTGGTGAGTCTCATTTGATATTTGATTTTTTTTTTTATTGAGTGCTTGACATGATAACCATAAAGTGTTCACAAAGGCCTGAACTGCATCACACAGTAAATGTCATTTGCCATTAACAATGCACTAGTGAGGTTCATAAAGCATTAATATACCCTTTACAACTCAGGCTAACTGGACACATCTCCTGTCTTGCCCATCTTTAATGTTATGCAATTGCTCTACCCGAATTTGATTGAAACCACACAGGCATTACAAATGTTGACTCTTTAATTTGGAATTAAAGAACAGGAAAAAGAAAAATGAAGAAAACAAAAACTCATTGCGTCTTTGCTAAATGCTATCTTGAGTCTAGGAAAACAATTTCCAAACATTATAGTCTTTAAAATGTGATAAACAGATTTTCATATAGAGACCCACTGGATGGTGGAAGAAATGTAAAATTTTGACTGATGAGTCACTCATTTAAGACACTATTGTGGGAAAAAGTAACTGACAGGCGATCCATCAACCCCTGGAGTGAGACACCCTGTAAGATCCATGGAGCCGGTCTGGGTCACACTGCCGCCCAGCTATAGATCATCATGGGGAGTTCATTGGGCAAAGATGTGACTAAAGCCACACAATGGGCCACAGTCTGCAGGATGCAGCTAAGCAGCTGGGCGTCGCCTTCCTGAATAAGGGCCTGAGAGTCCCCCTCAGACAAGCCTTTATGTATTGTCTGTCCCTTGCACTAGGGTAAGATGGTCAGAGCAAGTAGGGTTCCTATCATTGGTGACTTATGTGGCCAGTTGACAGTAATGGATGAATAGATGAGATATAGGAAAAAGAGAGGCGAACATGAGTGATGCTAATAGAAAAATTTGAGAAGCACAGGCTGCACATTACAAGCCTGAAGCAGTTTGTCTGTGTTTATTTGGAAGGGAGGGAGAAAGTAAACAGGATATGTGTGTATGAATGGAATAAAGTGTTTGGAAAGCTCATTCAGAGATGTTACAAGCCAGTTTTGGTTATTACATGAGTTGGCTCTTAATTTGCAGCAGGTTCATTGGCATGTCCTTGGCATGTTATGAGGTTTTGGGTATTTTAAAGGCTTAAATTAGATTGTTATTGTCTCAGATCTCGGGTTAGATATAGTGGGAGGACTAGGTCAACTTTTTATTGGGCTCCTTTTCTGGAGAATACTCAAGACTGTAGAGATGAAAATCTTCAACTATGCCAGAACATAATTTCTTCTTGTGACTCAGTCAAGCATGTCCAGGCACATGTTTGTCAGTGAGATCCCACAAACACCTGCTGCTTTTGTTCCCACCTCCGGACCATCATTATTCCCATCAAAACCCCACCCATATACACATTCCCAGAGGAAAAGAAAATCTGAAAAGAGATCTCCAAAATGTTTCATTTATTTCTCCTAGACAACTTTGAGATCCATATGACACCAAACTGAGACAAAGGTTTATTTCTCCTGTGTCTCAGGCTTTTCTCTGGAGCAATAAGATGCACTAAATCTCAATTTAGTCTCCTTTTAAGTTTCAGAAGAGATCTCAACAAGCTCTAATATAATGCTCAGAGTTTCTCAACTTCTGTGTCTCTTTGTGATCTCAGACAGAGAAATCAGAGAGTTCTCTCCATGAACTCAATATACTCTCATCCCAGCTTCAATTCATGCATCTCATGCTAAACTCAGATAGAGCAAAGGAAGAGATTTCCACAAGTGCTCATTGAATTCTCAGACTTGGATAACTGTCTTGGTTGTTCCCCTTCGAGGGAACATCGAACTGCGTCGAACGACACTTTGGGGAAGCCCCTCAGCGTAGCGCCTCTGAACTATGAATGAAACTGAGCCAATCTTGATTGGTGTTGCATCATGAGGTAATGTGTGACGGCATACACGGAAGCTATAAAAAGGACACCGGCACACAACAGAGATAGCTTTCTGTTCTTCAGCAAGTGCTCTCTGTCTTGTGTGTCTTATTTGGTGTTGTATTGTCCTTAGTCACAAGCATTATTATGGCGAGCAGTTTCACGAGGTGTGTGCATCCCTGCCCACGATATATCACGGGTGGAGACACACACCGAATGTGTGTGCACTGTTTGGGAGTGCAGCATGCGCGGGCAGCTCTCGAGGGGGCTGCTTGCGAGGATTGTGAGAGATTGCCAATCCGTGTGCTGCGCTCCCGCCTGGCCGTTTTCACTGGGGATGGCCAGGCTCGCGAGGATGGGGCTCGCAGATGGATCTGGCGGCGAATCTCGAGACTGCCGAGGCACGCTCTCGCGATTCATCCACCAGTTCCGATGCTCTCTCGCCTTGCGCGGAAGCCCGCCCCGCGGCTTCTTCCGCACGATTGGAGAGCCCGATGCTTGAGCTGTCGGCTTCCGAGGAAGTAGATGTGCTCAGCATCGAGGGCGGGGATTTTTGGGATGACTCGCCACCCCGTGTCCCCGCAAATGAGGGGCTAGTAGAGGTTGTCTCTCATGCAGTGGCCCGTCTTAATATCAGTTGGCCACATGAGAAGCAGGAAACACTTATTAAAAGCAAGTTGGACGCGCGTTTCCTGCAGCATAGAGAGCAACCTCGTCATCGGGGTTTACCGTTTTTTCCAGATTTACACAACGAGTTGTGTAAATCGTGTAACAAACCTCATTCATCTCGCGTGTCCAACCCCCCTGTGTTAAAATATAGTAATATCTTGGGGGGGCGAGAGAACGTTTAAGGGATGATGCCTCGGGTGGAACAGCCGCTGGCCACTTATTTAGCCCCCGAGTCTGCATCATCCCTAAAAACCCCGGTGCTGCCCAATAAACCGTGCCGTGATACTTCTGCGTTAGTGGGCAGGGCTTATATGGCTGCGGGTCGGGCTGGTGCTAGTCTGCATACAATGGCAGTACTGCAGGCGTACCAGGCCGACCTTCTTAAGGATATTGATGAGGGTGAGGGTCCAACTCCGGAAATTGTTGCGGAGTTGAGGAAGGCCGCAGATTTGTCTCTCCGAGTCACCAAGGAAACAGCCCGTGCTATCGGCCGTTCCATGGCGGCAATGGTGGTCTCCGAGAGACACTTATGGCTAAATTTGTCAGGCATTAAGGAGAAGGACAGGGCTTTCCTCCTTGATGCCCCGATTTCGCCCTCTGGCCTGTTCGGCGACTCAGTTAATATCGTCGTCAACAGGTTCCAGGAGGCAAAGAAACAGTCTGCAGCCTTTAAACAATAGCTCCCTCGCCGCTCGAGATCTAAGAAGCCTGCCCCAGGCGGGCAGCCGCAGCCATCCGCCAGCTCCTCCGCCTATAGACAGGCGCAAAAGACGCTCTCAGCCGAAGCCTCAGCCTAAGCCGGGCGACCTGAGGGCCGTCCTACAGGCGAAGAAGGCTTCAACAAAGATGTCCTAGCCAGCCTAGGCCCTCTGCGGGCGGCCCCACCCGTGGGGGAGCGATCGAGGTCGCCTCCTCTGTGGAGCCCGCAGGAAATCGATGTCGACTTCCCGCCGTTAAGTACGCTTCGGGACGCATCGGTTTCCAGCGAACGCGCCTTTCACTGTCCACCCCACGGGCATGCGGCCAGGCAGCATTCGCGTCCGCACATCGAGAGTCGTTTTTGGTCGAACCCTGCCGGAGATCTGCTTCGGGGGGCCAAGAACGAATCCCGATTAATGCCCGAGGCCAGCCTCGAGAGGCTGGTCCCCTTAGTAGAGTATTTCGATGCATGGGAAAATCTCACAAATATTTCTCCTTGGGCTCTGCGCACCATTCAAAGGGGGTACAGACTACAGTTCGGTTCCCGCCCACCAAAGTTCAATGGGGTGGTCTGGACTGTAGTCAACCCAGAGCAGGGTCGGGTGTTGGAACAAGAAGTAAACTCTCTGCTGGTAAAGGAGGCTATAGAACGTATTCCTCCTCCAGACAGGGAGTCCGGGCTTTACAGCCGCTACTTCTTAGTTCCCAAGAAGGATGGGGGTTGCGTCCAATAATAGATCTCAGGCACTTGAATCGGTCTCTGAGGAGGTTCAGGTTCAAGATGCTCACTATTCCCATCATCGTGAACCAAATTCAATCCGAGGATTGGTTTGTCACGATAGATCTGAAGGACGCATACTTCCACATTTCCATCCTTCCGTCTCACAGGAAGTTCCTGAGGTTCGCCTTCGGGGGCGAGACGTACCAATATCGGGTTCTTCCGTTTGGCCGTATGGATGCAGCTCTAGCACCACTGAGGCTTCAGGGTCTCAGGGTTCTCAATTATATCGACGACTGGCTGATGGTGTGGGATTCGGTCTCGATGCGAGCACAATTGTCTCCTGCACGGATCGAATCCATCCTGGCCACGGTGACCAGGATAAAGCTAGATCTCAAGGGTCATCACATCCTTGTGAGGACGGACAATATGTCTGTGGTGGCTTACATAAACCATCAAGGGGGTCTGAGGTCTCGCCCTCTATGCAGACTGGCGCATCGGATCCTATTGTGGTCCCAGGGGAAATTGTTGTCTCTCAGAGCAACATACATCCCAGGGAATCAGAATCAGGGAGCAGACATCCTGTCGAGACAGGGACTGAGGACCGGGGAATGGAGACTCCATCTCGAGGTGGTGGAGTCCATATGTCAGAGGTTCGGCCCAGTGGAAGTGGATTTATTCGCGTCTCGAGAGACGACTCACTGTCCACTGTGGTTCTCTCTCACACATCCAGCCCCACTGGGGTTGGATGCCATGGTACACACGTGGCCGAGGCTGCGTCTGTATGCCTTTCCCCCGATCGCTCTGCTCCCGGGAGTTCTAGAGAAGGTTCGTCGCAACGGCATCGGTTTATTATTGGTAGCCCCATTTTGGCCGGCCCGAGTATGGTTCTCAGACATAATATTACTCCTGGACGGCCCTCCGTGGGAGCTTCCCATCAGGAGGGACCTGCTGTCACAGGCAGAGGGCTCAATTCTTCACCCTCGGCCCGAACTATGGAAACTATGGGTCTGGCCCCTGAGGGGGCACAGTACCGAGAAGCCGGCCTGTCAGCAGGAGTAGTGGAGACCATACTCAACTCTAGAGCTCCCTCCACGAGGAAATTGTACGGCCTAAAATGGAATGTTTTCACCGTTTGGTGCAGAGAGCGGGAGGTGGACCCAGTTAACTGCCCGGTGGCTTCAGTGCTGGAGTTCCTCCAAGATCGCTTCTCAGTTGGTCTTACCCCGTCCACTCTCAAGGTTTACGTGGCTGCCATTTCGGCTTTCCACGCTCCTCTGAGTGATGGGCCTCTGGGGAGACAGCCGTTGGTCGTATGTTTCCTCCGTGGGGCTTGGAGGATGAGACCTGCGGCTCGTACCAGGGTTCCCACTTGGGACCTGGCGGTGGTTCTCGGAGGGTTGGTTGAGGCCCCCTTCGAACCGCTGGAGTCGGCTGAGGCCAAGGACCTTTCCCTTAAGGTGGCTTTCTTGTTGGCCATTACTTCTCTGAGGAGGGTAGGAGATCTCCAGGCGCTCTCTATATCTCATGGGTGCCTGGAGTTTGCTCCAGGCGACATCAGGGCCATCCTACTTCCTAAGCCAGGCTATTTGCCCAAGGTGCCGTCTAATGTGGCACGGCCTATGGTTCTGCAGGCTTTCCATCCTCCACCTCACGTGACGGTGGATGAGGAGAGACTTCACTTGCTCTGCCCTGTCAGAGCTTTGAAAATATATATCCAGAGGTTCTCCTCATGGCGGAAGTCAGACCAGTTGTTAGTCTGTTTCGGGTCGCCCAAGAAGGGGCTTCCTGCTTCCAAACAGACCATTAGCAACTGGATTGTCCAAGCTATATCTATGGCCTACCAGGTGCGCAATTTGCCTTCACCTCTGGCCGTGAGGGCTCATTCTACTAGAGGCATGGCGTCCTCTAGAGCCCTCATCTCAGGGGCCCCCATCCAGGAGATCTGCAATGCAGCAGGATGGGCCACCCCTCACACTTTTATTAGATTTTACAGCCTGGACATTCCATCGACTCCTGGCACCCTTGTGCTCTCGTCCTAAGTGTGCCTGTGCGCAGCTTCACACTAGGACAGGCAGGGCTCTTTGTGGCATAGTGGGTACTCGTTCCCCCAAAGTGTCGTTCGACGCAGTTCGATGTTCCTTTGAAGGGGAACGTCTCGGGTTACGACTGTAACCCTTGTTCCCCGAGAAGGGGAACGAGAACTGCGTCTCGTCGCCACACCTCCCCCTGCCTGGGAGCGCTTCCTTCATCACATAAGCTATCTCTGTTGTGTGCCGGTGTCCTTTTTATAGCTTCCGCGTATGCCGTCACACATTACGTCATGACGCAACACCAATCAAGATTGGCTCAGTTTCATTCATACTTCAGAGGCGCTACGCTGATGGGCTTCCCCAAAGTGTCGTTCGACGCAGTTCTCGTTCCCCTTCTCAGGGAACAAGGGTTACAGTAGTAACTCGATACTTTTCATATCATATGATATCTTAATCCACATGATTTTTTTATATAATGTATTACTGTATGAATAAATTAATTGTAAATCTTTTATTTTAGGCTGCAAAGACCCTCTTCTTTTATATGATTTTCTATAAATGATTTGAAATATTTCACTGCATGTAATTCAGTAAAATAATTTTATTAACCACACAAAACAAATTATTAAAATAAAAACAGTAATTTATTGGTAACTTGAGAGCAAAGAAATTACAATTTCAACATTTCAGATGTATCAAAGTTTAACTGCCAAAAACTCATATCATTAATAAATTTAATGTTGTATATTCAGATGTATGCATCTTTTCATGTTGACTCTTCTTGTCCTCGACTAACCTGGCTGCAATCCATGCAACCGCAAAAGAAGGACTGCCTTCGCTTGTTCCATCTTCTTTTTGATGAATTCTTTACTGCAGAGGAGTGCCAGAATGCTGTGGCATTTGGGAAACACGGAAAGGTGCCAGATGGGAAGAGAGTCCTGGATAAGTTCAAAGTCAATGCAATTAAGCATGTTGTATATTGTATTAAGTATGTTGCTCATGTGGTTGTTAACAATTTGTGGAAAAATTTGTGAAAATTCATTGGTAAAAAATGTGTGGGAACCCAATAAGAGGTGTTGGATACCCATATATCACATAGCTACATTAAATGTTATGATTGTTTCACTGTCCTCACAGTTTTGCTGCATTTCCTTATGTGTGATCCATAGAGATATTACAATGTGAATGTTGTTGTATCAGGATGAAAAAAGTTGTTAATACTGTTGTGGTAACTGCGGTTACTCAATGCAATCAGTAATTTGTGCTTTCTTTTCTTTTATTCTTGCAGCTTACGTCATGCGCTGTAGTACACTGGATGGTTGCACACCGGTTGAGAAAAGTAAGGTCAAAAAAGCCTTCATAAACAAATGCCGCATCAGTGCCACAACACTGTAAATATCGGATGGGGCACACAGAGACATTTGTTGAAATGACAATGTTCACAAAAAGTCCTTGTTTTCAAATTATGTATGTTGGCGTCAGAGACTCAAGTTTATTGTTTTGAATTGTTGTAAACCTGCCCTGCCACTGCTCATAACATTGTTAAAATTGTTACTGTTTTAAAAACAGAATTTTACAAAAAAAAAGCACTTTAGTTCATATTTTGTAATGACCATGTTTAAACAGTTTTTGCTGTCTTTAAAATGTCTTTAAATTTGTTAATGTTATTTTGATTTAAATAAAGATTCAGATTCAAATTTCTTTATTTCTTTATTACATCAGCTAATCTGCCTTTTGCTATAGATTTTTAAAGCCTAAAGGTTGTGGATAGATCTTGTGTCTGTCCTGCAGTGAAGAGAGAGTAGCATTCCCGTCCGTTGTTTCTTTGGTCCATCAAGATGTTCTGAAGTGGATGATCTGTGTTTGGAATGGTGAATCTAGTCTGGTAGGAGGAAAAGGTCATATATTGAATTAGTAATTCATGTGCATGCGTGTGTGTTTGTGTGCATGAGAGGGAGAGTGAGCGAGAGACTCGGATATTGCTCCATAGTAGCTCCAGTATTGCTCATTTTCTTTTTCAAAGGAGAAATAAAGGAGTCATTAAAAACACCGAATTGAGATTAGCAAGGCATCTCCTTTTAGTCTCAGGTATGACTCCCTCTGATTATTCTGTCTCACCTATTGCTCCTAGTGAATTTTAGGAGAAATATATGAGAAATATTTTAGACAAAATAGAGATTAAAATAAGGCTTAGATGAGAATCTCAAATTTGTCTCCTGAGCTATAGAAAAGCAAGCTTTGAGCAGTAAAATTTTCTGCTCAAAGTTTCGGGTTGTAATTATGAAGGAGTCATCTGCATTATCATGACACTGCTTCCACCACAGCCTTGAACTTTTTCAGCTCTGCCCTTGGTTGGCGAGCGTTTAATCAAATTAGTTGAATTCACTCAGCATCTAGCTGACACAACATGAAGAAGAGCCTGGTGGTGGAGAGTTCACCCAAAGTTCAGCACGTCTTTAAAAGAGATCTTATGTTCACATTATGCTGGCACATTAACCTTTTCTTTAGAAGCACATAACAGAGAGATGGATTTGATTCAGAGCTATATAGAGAGTGATGTGCTATGATGGATCTCTGATACTTTGGTTACAAATAGATCAGAGCTGGTTCTTACCACTCGCTGTCTTATCACTTGACCAGAGTAAGTGAGCAGATTAGTTTCTCATTCATCATGGCCTTATCACTCCCTGACCCCAGTACAATTACAAGTCAGATGTCATTGCTTGAATTTTAAAGTAATGATTTCCCACAAATTTTTGGCCAAAAAAACTAAAAATGGCATTTTGAGATGAAAAGTTTAAAGGGGTCATATGACGTTGCTAAAAAAGAACATTATTTTGTGTATTTGGTGTAATGAAATGTGTTTATGTGGTTTAAGATAAAAACAAAACAAAACATAAAAACATTATTTTCAACATACTGTACATTATTGTTTCTCCTCTATGCCCTGCCTTTCTGAAACACATCGGTTTTTAAAAAGCTCATCAATCTGAAAAGCGAGGTGTATGCTGATTGGCCAGTTATCCAGTGCATTGTGATAGGCCAAATACCTCAAGCATGTGACGGAAATGTTACGCACTTGCCATAATGTCATGATGTGTGTCCTGACATTTGATCCTACCCATCAAATTGTCCTACCAGGGTTTACTGCGCATGCGCACATCAATATTGTGTCCTTTTTCTCATGCTGAACAACAATATTTAATATATCTGCATTACTGTAAGGGTAGGTTTAGGAATAAGGTTGGTGTAGACTTTAATAAAACACAATCTAACAGGTATGAAAAATTATTTATTGTTGGTTTGTTCTAGCTGTATCCCTTCTAGCAACAACCATGAATATAACACATAATTACTAAATTTGCATTACTGTAAGGGTAGGTTTAGGGTTGTGGTTGTGGTATGTGTAGACGTTAATAAACCACAACAGGTAGCATTTTTCGTTGTCGAATTGTACTACCCACTGTTTTAATGGGAGATAGAAAAATCTGACAGTGTAGCACAAATTGACACTGGTACGACAAGAAAAAACCAATAAAACCCATTACAATCAAGCCATTTGTAGCATCCAGTGCATGGGGACATAATTACTGATTATAATGTGTTATACTGTCTTTTGACACATTGCATATTACACCACATAAACATAAAACCATGTATGCATTTGTGATCGGAGAAACGACAAACAACAAGCGCTAATCTAAACTACTCAAAACTCTCGTTTGAATAATCATTGGCAAATTCTTTGAATAAGAAAACTTACTTACAGGCTGTGAGTCAGCATTATTTGTAAAAACACTGGCACTGTAGGCTACTCTCCCAGGAAACAGTCCTCGTCCTCCATAAAATGCAATGCATATTCACATCTGAATATTTGGTTTGAACTGTTCTGAACTGAACTGAACAGTGTTGTAAATACAACTTAAGCACTGATTTCTAGTTGTGTCCTCTTTTGGAAGGCCAAACAATGTAGTTTAGTATGACATGGTGGCGGCAGCAACAATACTACAGAGAGAATCAAAGTTAACCATTAGAAGATGGATGAGTAAACTTTTATAAAGAATATCTCTTTGAGTTTGAGACTTTGAAACTTCAGGGATCTTATCTATTCACAAACAGCCTATAACTCTCTAAAAAGAAAGGGAAACTTGAAATCGCATCATAAGACCCCTTTAAAAATCAGAATTCTGAATCCATACACACTCTTAAACTAATCATTAACAATGATTTGTACTTCAGATCAGAGGTAAATGATAGGTTGATTCAAAGAGGTTCAAGTCTCTAAATCCAGCCCTGCCTGTTCTTAGTACTGAAATCTGATTGGTTGAAAGAAATGTTGTACCAGGACCAATGAGGATGTTGATCCAGAAACATATCCTGCTTTGTCAATTACAGTCAGAACAGCTTTACAGTTGGATTTGCCTCTTAACCCTATGCTTTACGACTGCCCTGGGATAAACAATGTTAATGCAAGGTGGGATTAGGATTTCTAGTCCCATTAAATTTAATGTGCCATTCTGCAGTGTGAACTGCTCATTGTCAGTACTTCTCTTACTTACTGTGCTTTTATCTTATGCTCTCTGTATCAGTATGATAGTGAGAACAGCTACTAAGCCACTCCCAATATGGAGTCTCCTAAATCTAACTGGGTTTAGACAGTAATGAGAGCAGTCAATCAATCAGGTTAATATCTGCTTAAAACCACACACTGTGCTAAATGAGACCACATGATGGTGCTGCCTCTTCTGTCCTCCTGACATTTTGCATTGAGTTAACCCCTGTTAAAAGCCCTACCCCAACCCTTCCCATCAGCCAGGGTCTTCTTCTGGCAGGCTTACTCTGACATGCCATGTTGAGGATACAATGAGTTAGTAGTGGTGACTAATTAACAGGATCTGGACTCTTGAGGGACCTGTGTAGACCCTGATCCTTAAAAGTCTCCATCTTATGGCCCTACACCATGGGCGGTCATCCACAGAAACTTCTACCAACACAATAATAATGCTGTGCTGAGACAAAGAGGTACTTGTTGTTCTTTATGAAGGGACTAGGGCATCCACATGTTTCTTTCCCACACTGCTAAAACAGTGAAATAGCATAGTCATTGATGTAGGTCCCAAAGATACCAAGAGTTAATTGTAACACATAGACAAATGCGTTTATGGTTAGAACTATAAATAGTTTGGATGAGATAGTTTCAATTCAATACAATTAGTAGGATAGCTCATGCCATAGACAGATAGATGTTTAGTGTGTAATGTAGAATAATGTATTATTGTACAGCTTCTTCTTCAAAAAAAAAAAAAAAAAAAAGGAGAGGGAGATTTTCAGTTATTTTGTGTGGGTTCTATATATGACTGTCTTTAGATTTATATTTTAAATATCATACTTCCAGTGTCTATATTGATTTCTCAAAAATGCATTCTTCTCTATTCCCCACTTTCTGTTTACTCTGTTATACTGGCAAGATATCATTCTGACACTCTGCTACATAAACACTAATCAGAATACAACATCGTTACATACTAATCAGAATACAAATGGCCTCAAGTTGTGCATTTGTGAGACAAGTGTTTATTCTTTAAATACTGGATTATAAATTGTCATGTAAAAATACTAACAGTGAGTCTGTGGTGCTATCAAAACAATGCTCTGTTTGTTTTAGCTGTACAACATGTCAAGTTCTAGCTCTGGACCAAAGATGTTTGGAGAGGGACTGGAGGAGTGTTTGGGTAACTTCTTTGAAAATAGCCATTATGTTTATGGCACTGTTAGTGGCACAGGAGTTTACACACTTTACTTTGTGTTGCTCCAATTATCGAATTATCGGATTGTTGGATTATGTTTTTAACATCATTTTATTATTATTATTATTATTATTATACCATATAGTTCAAACAGAGGCGTTTCACTGACAGTCTTTATATGTACAGTACAGACCAAAAGTTTGGACACACCATCTCATTCAAAGAGTTTTCTTTATTTTCATGACTATGAAAATTGTAGAGTCACACTGAAGGCATCAAGGGGTATTTGACCAAGAAGGAGAGTGATGGGGTGCTGCGCCAGATGACCTGGCCTCCACAGTCACCGGACCTGAACCCAATCGAGATTAGGGATGAGCTGGACCACAGACAGAAGGCAAAAGGGCCAACAAGTGCTAAGCATCTCTCGGGGGAACTCCTTCAAGACTGTTGGAAGACCATTTCAGGTGACTACCTCTTGAAGCTCATCAAGAGAATGCCAAGAGTGTGCAAAGCAGTAATCAAAGCAAAAGGTGGCTACTTTGAAGAACCTAGAATATGACATATTTTCAGTTGTTTCACACTTTTTTGTTATGTGTATAATTCCATATATAATTCCACATGTGTTAAATCATTGTTCTGATGCCTTCAGTGTGAATCTACAATTTTCATAGTCATGAAAATAAAGAAAACTCTTTGAATGAGAAGGTGTGTCCAAACCTTTGGTCTGTACTGTATTTCTTTGTCTTTTCTTTATCTATCTATTCGTCTATCTAAAAAAACTAAAACACTTTATTCTACTGTTCTCCAGTAGACATTCTGTTGGCTATTATTAACGTTGCAACTGCATGTTAAGTTACCTTTATTGGAGTATTACAGAAGTGAATTGGTGGACTGTTACTTTTAGGGTTAGACATATTAGAATAAGTTGAAATGTACTTGCCAGTAGTCAGTATAGTTGGTAGAATGTCTGTTAGGGGTCTTAAACAATCAGATACAAGCACAGTTGCATTGTTAGGGTTATATATGAAATGTTCTACCTAATGGTAAGATAAAAAGACCCATGAGATTCTGGACCTAAAACAGCAGCAGATGGTCATACAGAATTTTGTGTGCTTGTGTGAATGTGAAATTCCCATTCCTTGAGGGGCCCCATCACTGATGCCCCCAGCACACACACACTCCTCTCATTGTGTTCCTTTTTCATGCATGTTCTGATGGTGGGGTGATGGTCAGTGACTGCTCAGCCACTGGAGGAGCTGCTTATAATTAAAAGTTTCCCTGCAGCCCTCAAGGGCCGACTGGTCGGCAAGGAGCTGAGCCCACGCAAGCAGCCACCAATTAGTCGTGGCTGTCATGTATTGCCACTAATCGATCCAATGCCTAACACTCATAAATGATTGGTCAGTGCTGACTGAAGCCATAGTCACCAAATTACCTTCAGCCCACAGACATGAATGCCACACTCTCTAATAAGGCTTTCACTCCCAATTTGTGTATAAAAGGATTCCTTTGTGATAGCAGATATCATACCTCAAACAGCATTCTGCCATCTGTCCTTTAGAGTTTTATAATTAATTTGACTGGTTTACTCTTTACACTGGTGTTATTTTTGAAGCATTTTGCACAAACTCTCAATGAACACCGATAGTATTAAAACGCTTTTGCAGATGAACAGTTTTTATTAAGCCATTAAAACAAACTAGAACACACATGCACAGTGTGTAAGAAATACACTTCAAATACAATGGTCCTGAAGCCAAACTGGTTCTAGCACAAAAAAAGGCCCCTTGTTGACATCTCTGCTCCTAAATACAACGGCATTAAGCATCATGCTATATAAAGAAATGATTCCAGCATGATGTGACAGATTTAACAGTATAAAGCAAATGCTCTAGAGACAGGTATGAAGCAAAGTGCTGGAGAATAGCAATCTACATTTAAATTACACACACTTTGAGTATTTGTGTGTGTGTGTGGATATAGGATGTAGAGGGTTCTTGATGTGGCTCTTTCCCCCATAGGGCAAAGGCTTCAGTGTTTCAAGCAAACAGGTTTTTTTTTCTTCAGTTGTAAAACTGCTTCCAAAAAAAAATTGACAATACTGTACTATTTTAGAAGTTTTTATACAACATAAAAAATATAAATAAACAAAAAAAGTGTTTTATTGTTTTTCTTACATTTACATTTACGCATTTAGCAGACACTTTTATTCAGGCTATAATTATTTATTTATTTTTTTTACCAGTATGTATATTTACCAGTAGTCTTATTAGGAAGATAGAATTATTTGCATCATAAAGTTTTCATGGGTTTAATGTGGAAGGTTTTTTTTTTTTTTTTTTTTTTTGCGTGAAATTAAGACCTAAGGGATCATATGACTTTTAACTCCAAGGACAACAATGACACCTCTAACTCCTGAATTTTACCTAACTCTGGAGACACCTGATGTGGAAAGGCCCATAAATACCTGACCACATTATCATGTTCATTGATGAACCTTCATTGACAAATTTTATGGGTTGAGAAACATAAGGGGCTATAAAAGCCCCCAGGCAGAGATTAACGAAAAGGATTTTACTGTGGACAAACACTACAGCTCCAAACAATAAGACAAAAAGGGGCCACGAAAGCAGCCTGTCAGAGAAAAGAGGAGATTTGCTACAGTCCTTTCTTTTCTCACTGGCTCTGTTATTCAGTGCTGGTGAAATCAAAGATGCTTTGAAATGATTAAGTTTAAATAAATAGTAGGCCTGCGTGCAGGTCAGAGACCAGGGGCGGAGCTAGGGGGTGGCCAGGGGTGGCCATGGCCACCATGGAAATAATCACGGCCACCCCACTGGCCACCCCGATTGTAATTGCAATCTATTATAAATAATAATAATAGTTTCTTAGATTTTGATCAAAATTTCCTCGATCGATCATGGCAAAACGATTACGTTCGGACTGCGAAAATATCGTGACAGTTGAATCGCTTGTCACTTACAGGCAAATGCGCTATCCCGAGAGTTTCCGTAGCGCGTTTCTTTACAGCATTTGTAAAAAGTCGAGGACTGAGAAAGACGAGGATTGAAGCTTCGCTTTTGTGCCTGGTTCAACTCGTGTTTGAGCACACAAGCACATCTTTTCAGGTGAGTTACGCTGCTTTTTCTTCTGTGTGGGCGTATTAAAGCCACGCGCTTCAGTGAAACATTAGAATCTGAATAGAGCGTTCAGCAATGGGGCAGAGTCACATTAGATATAATGAAGGGAGACGTGTAAAATGAACATCGCATTGTTTTCATAAGGATTACTTTATCACAGAATATTTGTTTTTGGCGGCACTTGTTTAGTTTAAAAGTAGACATGTCAGGCTTTCTATAAGTATATCTCATGTCTCTTCGTTGTGTATTCACTGAGTTACAGTTCATTTTAATGACGTGTTTGTAAATGAAGATCACCGCAGACAAAGGCTGCAGACAGCACACCTTGTTTGTTATCTTTATTTTATAAATGCACAAAGTTTTGTTGTTATTATGTTTGTATACAAAAAAAGTAGACCCTTTACAGATTAGATTGATGTATTTCTCTTATCTGTACGATTAAAACTGAAAGTGTAATGTAAGTTATTTTCGGGGTTATCAGGAGAAAATGACTCATAATGTGTATTCGCGTTAATAATTGTCCTGTGTAACAAACAGGTAACGTAGGGAGCAGTTAACTTAGCTAGCTTCATATTAGCTGACTCGGATGCTCAAAACTATGTTTATTTATCTCTGAATATATAAATGTATGTTTTAATCATGAAACATTTAATGTGATTCAACATACCAATATAATTACTTCTAGCTTCTAAGTCGATTTTATATACAGTAACGTTACTTTTGTAAACACGCTAACGTTAGATGGATGTGAATAACCGTTGCGGTTATTTTACAGCTTGTAAGTTTGCTGAATTTTCATAGTTTGCACTTGAAATAAAATTCACTTCAGTAAATAATTTCTTGTCCTTTTTAAACTTTTCATTATCATTGGGAGATATGTATTCTGTTTTCAAAGTGAATTTCCTTGTGAAATAAAATTAAGTTTTATTTTATTAAATAACTTGAGGGTGAGTAAGATTATGACGCTCAGGATTTTGGTAAACTTTAATAAAAAAATGCCATTGTAGGCTAGCTATTGTACATTATACACAATTGTGATTTGGGCACATACAATACTTTAAAAAGTATTTTAAGGTTGGATAAGTGCCGCGTTTGTTTGCAAAATTATGTTTTTTGTGCCACCCCAAAGTAACTACTGGCCCCTGCCTGGCCACCCCTATGAAGAATTCCTGGCTCCGCCACTGCCACAGACTCTGATGCTATAAGACAGGTAAAGCCAATAAGCACAACTGAACCAGAAACTGAACCAGAACTGAACCAACCCTCTGCGCAATCATCAGCATCTACATATTTATCTGCAGTTTGGCATTCATCCAGCCTACAATGCATCCACTTCTCTTTCATTATGAGAAAATTATTGTAGTAATACCATGGTGCAGAGATCATATCAGCGGATATTCATATTGGTCATCTTAGGCTACGTTCACACTGCAGGGCTTAATGCTCAATTACGATTTTTTTTTAAAATTTGATTTTTTTTGCAAGGCCATTCACATTTCCAATTAAATGCGACCTTTTGTGATGTCCTGTGTGAACATGAAATGACCCAGAAGTGATCTGCATGCGCAGAAGAGTCTACTCAACGGTCAACGACGTCACTCGTTGTTTGTGGAAGTAGCTAAACATGGATGTCAACAACAGTTTAGTCAACAGCGGAGCTCGTTTAGCAATATTAAAGTTATTTAAGCAGCATCGTCCGCCATGGTTGTTGTTTATCTTCTCATTCCCGCCTACTTCAACGCAGAATTATGACGTTTGTATCGTATCAATGACGTATGGGTCGGATACATGTGACCTGGCCGTTCAGACGCAGGTCGCATTTGAAAAGATCGGATACGTATCGGATTTAGGACCACATACCCAAGTGGCCTAGGTCACATTTGAAAAGATCGGATCTGTGTCATTCAGACTGTCATGAAAAACTCAGATACAGGGTCGTTTTGGGGTTTCAGGCTCGAAATTGGGTCGTTTCAGCCTGCAGGGTGAACTTAGCCTTAGGAAACTCCCATGATTTACCACACAAAATTATGACAAATGACAAAATGCACACAATCATGAATTTATTCACATTATTTGATAGATTTGGTACTGTCAAGTCACTTTTATTGTCACATCAGCACAGCACATGTGCCTAGGCTCTAGGGAAAAGTTCCTGTGGCTCAGTGGTAGAGCATTGGGTTAGCAGTGCAAAAGATCATGGGTTCAATTCCTAGGAAACACACATTAAAAAATAAATAAATTATATATAGCCTGAATTCACTGTAAATTGCTTTGGATTAAAGCGTCTGATAAAAGAATAAATAAATATATACATTTGTGTGTGAAACTACTTCCTTCTGCCACACATTCAAATATGAGGCTTACGGTTTAAATGACCTCAAACCTCTGTTACTAATTTGAAAAGGTAATTTAAAAAATAGCAACAAAGGTACCTTCAGTTGCTTCATTGAAAGCTTATCCCAAAGCCACTGGATGGCAAGCCTGCAGCCTTTAGTCAAAAAAGCATAATGGCTAATACTAACACTTCTGCTTTGGTGGTACGGAGAGAAGGAGACCAGAGGCCATTTTGTTTTATAAGAGAAGTCAGTAACTTTTTGCAACAGGTGTAATTCATCTTACAGCACCTCTCATTCATTCCTATTTTATCCGTAAACGGTGTGAGTGTCACACATCTCTGACTGAAATTCGGAAACATCAAGGCTATACACTCACTGGCCACTTTATTAGATACATCTTGATAGTACCGGGTTAGACCCCCTTTTGTCTTCAGAACTGCCTTAATTCTACGTGGCATAGATTCAACAAGGTGTTGGAAACATTCCTCAGAGATTTTGGTCCATATTGACATGATAGCATCACACAGTTGCTGCAGATTTGTCAGCTGCACATCCATGATTCAAATCTCCCTTTCCACCACATCCCAAAGTTGCTCTATTGGATTCAGATCTGGTGACTGTGGAGGCCATTTGAGTAAAGTGAACTCATTGTCATGTTCAAGAAACCAGTATGAGATGATTTGAGCTTTGTGACATGGTTCATTATCCTGCTGGAAGTAGACATCAGAAGATGGGTATACTGTAGTCATAAAGGGATGGACATGGTCAGAAACAATACTCAGGTAGGCTGTGGCCTTTGAACTATGCTCAATTGGTCTAAGGGGCCCAAAGTCTGACAAGAAAATATCCCCCACACCATTACACCACAACAACCAGCCTGAACCATTGAGACGAGGCAGGATGGATCCATGCTTTCATGTTCTTTACTCCAAATTCTGACCCTACCACCTGAATGTCGCAGCAGAAATCGAAACTCAACAGACCAGGCAATGTTTTTCCAATCTTCTATTGTCCAATTTTGGTGAGCCTGTGCAAATTGTAGCCTCCATTTCCTGTTCTTGGCTGAAAGGAGCAGCACTCTGTGTAGTCTTCTGCTGCTGTAGCCGATCTGCTTCAGGGTTCGACTAACAGTATTGTGTGCTCATTGATGGCATTCTGCATACCTTGGTTGTAAAGAGTGGTTATTTGAGTTACTGTTGCCTTTCTATCATCTCTAACCAGTCTGCCCATTCTCCTCTGACCTCTGACACCAACAAGGCATTTTCATCTACACAACTGCCTCTTACTGGATATTTTCTCTATATTTTCGGACCACTCTCTGTAAACCCTAGAGATGGTTGTGTGTGAACATCCCACTAGATAAGTAGTTTTTGAAATACCACGCATACCAATACCAATGATTATATCCACGTTCAAAGTCACTTAAATCCCCTTTCTTCCCAATTCTGATGCTCGATTTGAGCTTCAGCAAGTCATCTTCACCACATCTAGAGGCCTAAATGCATTGAGTTGCTGCGATGTGATTGGCTAACTAGCAATTTGTGTTACCAAGCAATTGAACAGGTGTACCTCATAAAGTGGCCGGTGAGTGTAATGTAATGTGAATGGTTGTGATGGGTTATCAGCTTGGATGACACATGATCACAAGTGCTTTTATCGAGCATTGTGTAAAAATCTAAATTTATGAAACTTTGCCTTTAGCCAAAACTATTTGCTCTGGAACAAATAATAGATAAATGACAATAAGTTATTGCCCCTTAGATATAACAAAGATGACTCATGTTTAACCGCTCAAAGTAAGGATCTCATAAGCAATGAATGGTCGCTGACAATGGAGCTCACTCTTAAAAAATGTCAAAGCAAGTTTTCAAATAGATGCTATCTTTATTTACAAACTGAATATTTAAACCTAAACAACTAACCCTTACAAAACAACAAAAACCTTAAACTATTAATTCTGTGACACAACTGTATTAAGCCTGTTTCTAGTGGGTTTGGTCCCCTGCCATGACACTCGCTGTAAGAAATGCTGCAAGTGGAGTGATCTATTTCAAACAAAAAGTTTTTCTTTCTTCTTTTTTTTTCTCTTCATCTCTGTGTACGAATCAAAGACACATTTTGAGAAAAGACTTACTGAATAAAAAAAAAAAAAAGTAGATCATATTTGCCCATGCAAAGATTTTCTCAGGATATACCTTCACAGACCTACAGCCTGCTGGACATGATTGTAATATGATATTAAAGTGAATAGTTTGAGTGTGTATATGAGATGAGGTGAGGTCATGCATGGATGGTGTTCTGTTTGGATCATTGTGCAGGTAATTTAACAACAGGAGAAACATCCATATCTGTCCAGCATCACACAGACAGAGAAAGATTAAGTAGTTCAGTAGCAGTAGTTCATATGTGGTCTTAAGAGATATAAAAATGGCACACTGAATGCATTTGTTTTTGCTTTTTTTATACAGCATACTATTTGTACACCTGTTTTAAGTAAAAATAATTTTTGTATGTGTACATAAAAATGTATACCGTAACTGTATAGTATACGTAGATGGGGTGTTATGTTAAACTATAAATATATTGCAAGCATAATTATGCTTGTTTGATGTTTTATTTTAAATATTACAGAATTTCTCAAATGTGATTGTTATTAGATTACTATAATATATACTGTAATCTGTCTTCCACATTAAGTGTATTTAACTTTAAATTGAGAAATCTGGCTTTCCAATTGAGCCCCAAAGAGTTTGATTATGGATCTTTGTTGCATGAACTATAGACAAAATTAAACAGCTGGGAAAAGAAAAGAAAAGAAAAGAAGAGTAAAGAGAGAAGAAAATAAATCTTAATGCATTAAAACTGATAGAAGGGATAAAAGTGGATTAGCATTACTGGATGTCGAACTCTATGAAGCAGTTTATAAGCTTGCAAGATACTGATGTGAAAATGATTTGGCTTTATACTGATAGAACTAGACTAATATAACTAATACTAATTAATTAAGATATTTTTGATGTTTTTGACAGAGGCTTAGAGGACATTAGCACTATATGGCCATTACAACTTTGCTTTATTCTAGGGAGGTACAAACAAAACAACAACAACAACAAAAAATATATATATATATATATATATATATATATATTATATTAACACTACACTTAAGTATATTAATGTAAGATCATCTTTATTTGTAAACACTGGTGGAATACATAGTAAAGTCTAATTTTATGGGCTTTTATCTAATATTAAATTAGTAGAAAAAATAATCATTTAGAGTGCTGGGATTGTTTTTGGATGCTTTATGGATCGTTTGAGGGCAGTATATAATCCTTGGCAAGAAATAATGTTTAGTAGAGTTTTGTGAATAACCAAGGTGTCAAAAAGATTAAGATTATTTTATTTTATCAAATGTGTGTATGAGGATTGAGAATAGCAACTGACAACCTGAGACTAATTTGGCACAAAGACTGCAATTTCCCATAATTGAGACAATTGAGATAATAGAGTTTTGTCCAGGAAGGTGTATAGACGGTTTCAACGGCAACAACATAAACAAACGTTACTTTGCATGCGCGCTTTTGTGGACCTAACTTAACTTCCGGTAGACTTCCAAATAGTAACAACTCAATAACAACAGCCAAGTCCCTCTAGAGTAGATATTTTTTGATAAACAAACAAAATATGTTTGCCGCGTGGATCAGGCGGACTTAATGAAAATGCAAATTCATTCTTTGTCAGCAGGAGATGTTTTAAAGCATAGACATAAAGGGCGAGAAATAGAGGTTTCCCCAGTAACAGCTGTAAACAAAGCAGAGCTGGTACGCTCACACGCTGTTTTATCAGGCATAAACATGCAAGTCTTCCTTCAGAAATACAGCGATATAAAAACACCTGTGCTTTGTTTTGATATTTAAACATATAAATGTAAGGAATTATTATTATTAAACGTGCAGTACATTACTCATGTTTATTCAACGAAGCCTTTTTGAAAATCGATCAGTTTTAAAATTGTGGCGAGTCTCCAAAAATAAATAAATGTATGGGAAACACATCCCGCAGCACAACCACCTGACCCCAACTTCAGTCTACTCATCACATTGACTTTAACTGCGTTTGTAGAAGGCACCGCAGCCAGACCGATATACACAACACAGACCGGAAGTTAACTTAGGTCCAGGCGCGTGCGCCCGATGAAACCGTCTATAAAGGAATCAAGAGTTCACTGCAAAAAGACATGTTTAAAACTACACAAACACATGTAGTGAGTGTGTTCACGGACAACATATGTTGTGTCAGTTTGTGTTTTAAAAAAGGATCCCACATCTATTATGTAAGGTGATTCAACACAAAAATGTGTCATTTAAACACATTGGCATGTGCAACTGAAAAATTACCAGATTAATGCATTAAACTTAGCAAAAATATAAAACATGTCCAGCCATTTGTAATTAATTTATGGTCAAATGTTGTCAGGGTAGAGAACAATGCATGCACAGAGGAACACACACACGCACACACACACACACACACAAACATGTTTGTTTTTGTGAAAAGTGGGGACATCCCGTAGGCGTAGTGGGTTTTTTATACTGTACAAACTGTATATTCTATTGCCCTACACCAACCCTACACCTAACCCTCACAGGAAACTTTGTGCATTTTTACTTTCTCAAAAAAAACTAATTCTGTATATGATTTATAAGCGTTTTGAAAAATGGGGACATGGGTTATGTCCTCATAAGTCACCCTCTCTTTGTAATACCTGTGTCATACCCATGTCATTATACAGAGTTGTGTCTTGATATGTCACAAAAACAAGAGCACACACACACACACACACACACACACACACACATATATATATATATAGTGGCATGTGGAACTTTAGGAACCCCTTGCAGAATCTGTGAAAATGTGAATAATTTTCAAAAAGATCATACTAAATGCATGTTATTATTTTTTTTTTATTCAGTACTGTCCTGACTAAGATATTTTAAATAAAAGATGTTTGCCTATAGTCCACAAGACGAAAACAAAATTGCTGTAATTATTAAAATAATCAAATTCAAAAGTTTGGGAACCCTTAGTTCTTAATACTGTGTGCTGTTACCTGGATGATCCACAACTGTCTTTCTGTTTTGTGATGGTTGTGCATGAGTCCCTTGTTTGTTCTGAACAGTTAAACTGAGAACTGTTCTTCAGAAAAATCTTTAAGGTCCTGCAGATTCTTCAGTTTTCTAGCGTCTTCGCATATTTGAACCCTTTCCAGCAGTGACTGTATGATTTTGAGATCCTTTTTTTTTTTACACTGAGGACAATTGGGGGACTCAAACACAACTATTAAAAAAGGTTCAAATGTTCACTGATGCTCCAGAAGGAGTGTGTGGGTGTGACTGTCATGGGTGACAGAATGCTTGGGAAAGCGGAACCTTTCTTTTTCCATGTTCCCCGAGGGGATTATTTTGGTGTAACGCCTCACTCCGGTTCCGGGTGTAGCAGAGGCATTGTCCTACCTAATTACCGCTGATACACGGCAGGTGTGAGAAAGAGAGAAGCGGCGTTTGCACAGGCTTTCCGCTTCACAAGAGGAGGATAAAAGAGCCATTCAGAAGAGAAGAGGAGGTTGGAGTTGGTTAAAGGCAGTCGGTGTCCAGTTGATCAGTTGTTCGGCTGGGTCTCTGTCGTCGTGTTTTGGGGTAGAAGATCTCCTGTTGGAACGCTCACATTGGACGTTGTAATCCTAGAAATTCGTGTAAGTGAAGAACTGCCATTGGAGTCTGTCGTTTAGAGCCGCTTGTGGAATATTACTGGATTGAACTGCTGCTTGGATCTGCGCTGGAAGAGGAAGAGAGAAAGATAAGTGAATTAATTACATCGTTGAATCAAATGTAGAGCTTGAAGAAAAGACTGTGAATGTGAAATTTACTGTTGAGGAGGACATCTGTTTCAGATACATTGGAGAGGAATTGAGAGTTGAATATTCCCATTGAAATGCATGGATGAAGCGAGGCTTCTGATCAGCCCTACTGTGTGAGTGATTTGCAGTTGTTTGCCTTACCTGATGCACGCTGAATTAATGCTGTGGATTTGTAGTGGACACGAGTGCTGTGTGCTATGCTGAGAAGAGTCTCCCAACGCCTGCTTTCATTCTTGTGAAATGATCTACTGGTCCCCATCTAAATTCCATAACGATACAACTGAACTGGTGAAGTAATGCTTTGTATTATCCTCTCTTCCACTGAGTATTGTCGTGAAGTAATTCCTCATTGAAGGCTCCTGTTAACTCTCTCTCTTTCTCTGAAATTACAAGTCTCGAAGAAACATTACTTGTTCCTTACTGTCTGAGTCCTGCAGATGTGCAGCAACGCTGTGAAGTGAGTTTTAAAGTCACAATTCCCCTCTCACGTCCTGATAAGAGAATCTGCTGTTAAGAGAAGAAACATTACTGGCTACTTACTGTCTGAGTCCTGCAGATGTGCAGCAACGCTGGGAAGTGAGTTTTAAAGTCACAATTCCCTTTTCACGTCCTGATAAGAGAATCTGCTGTTGAGAGGAGAAACATTACCTGTTCCTTACTGTCTGAGTCCTGCAGATGTGCAGCAACGCTGTGAAGTGAGTTTTAAAGTCACAATTCCCCTCTCACGTCCTGATAAGAGAATCTGCTGTTGAGAGAAGAAACATTACCTGTTCCTTACTGTCTGAGTCCTGCAGATGTGCAGCAACGCTGTGAAGTGAGTTTTAAAGTCACAATTCCCCTCTCACGTCCTGATAAGAGAATCTGCTGTTAAGAGAAGAAACATTACCTGCTACCTACCGTCTGAGTCCTGCAGATGTGCAGCAACTCTGTGAAGTGAGTTTTAAAGTCACAATTTCCCCCTCACATCCTGATAAGATAATCTGCTGTTGAGAGAAGAAGCATTACCTGTTACTTACCGTCTGAGTCCTACAGATGTGCAACAACGCCGTGGAGTAAGCCTTCCTAGCCACTATCGCACCATTGCGTCCCGAAGACCGTGAAGAATCGTCCCAGCGGCTACTCCGGTCAAATAGCCCGAGAAGACGAGAGTTGCTCATTCTTTCCTTAAGTCGATTATTATTCAATAAAGATTGTTACTTTTGAACTCAATTACTTGCCTCCTCCTTTGTCCGTCTTTTGTGTGCCTGTGGTATCGGCTCCTCACGGTGGTGTCTGGAGTCAGGGGCGGCTGGTCATCCGAGTCTGCCCCGGCCTGCACCAGTGACACGACCCCTTTTAAATTGTAGGGGTAGAGTGAACAGGTGGGTGAGAATTGCATTGGGGGTAGCCCTAGAGATTAAAATGGTGGAATGTTATAGCTTAATTGACACAAAAAAAGTGACAATGACCTCTCTGGAATACTGCGGATTTGCTATCAACACATAAAAGTAAAAAAAAAAAATGATAATGAAAACAAATTAAATAAAAACCCTCAAATCTGTGTAAATTAATTTCTATATATGAGTGCTATCAATTACTGTGGTGGTCAAGTCTCTGTGTTAGCAGCACAAAAGGCAAACATGAGTAAGAGTCCTGAACACTCTATTGCCTTTGAGCGAGGCTCCTGCTGTAGAGAGGTTAACTGGAATTACTATGTTAGGCAGTATAAAAGCATGATGAATGACAAGTAACCAAGTGAGCCAAGTGCCTTTTATTGCTGATCTTTCATATATTATTTGACAAGGTAACTATTCATTAGTAGTTTATGATAAAATAAACTATTTTAGTAGTTTATAGCTAAACTACAAGTTCAAAGGTCAAAAGAGTTGTTCTTGTTTATTTCTAAACATTTAAGCAAAGTCTAAAAATACAGTTTCTGAATTAAATTTTCGTAATTTGTGCAGAAAAGATGTCATATGAAGTTAAGATAACAAGACTGTATTGTGCTTTAATGCTGTGCTTATGGGCACACACACCCACTGATAGCTTGTTTTATTTAATTGTTTAGAGCAGTGTTTCTTAAACCTGTCCTTGAAGTACCCCCAACACTGCACGTTTTGTATGTCTCCCTATATCTGACACACCCACTTCAAATCTTGCATTCTCCACCAATGAGCTGATGAGTTGAAACATATGTGATAGATGTGGGAGAAATACAAAATGTTTAGGGCTGAGGGTACTCAGGACAGGTTTGAGAACCACTGGTCTAGAGCAGGTGTAGGCAACATCGGTCCTGGAATGTCTATGTCCTGCAGAGTTTAGCTCCTACCCTGAAAGAAAAAAAAAAAAAAAAAACTCACTTGTCTGTAGCCTTAGTAATCCTGAAGACCTTAATTAGCTTGTTCAGGTGTGTTTGATTAGGGTTAGAGCTAAACTCTGCAGGACAGCGGCACTCCAGGACTTACATTGCCTATCCCTGGTCTAGAGCCATGAAGTATTGTCAAAACTACATGACAAAACTCTTGTGATGATTTTGTCAACCCATACATCTCATACGTAACACCCTCACTTGAGTTTCTTACCTTCCTGACGAAACTCATAACCATAACTCATAACCATGAATCATTGCTTTGAAGAGAGGGGCCGTCCAGAGCTGTGGGAACGGAGCGAGGCCGGTAAAGAGTTAATGAAAATGCGCGACTCCTGCACCACTCACCGGTCGAGTCCCACAGAGGAGCTCTGGAAGGATAAAAGGAGGAGTATCAACAGTGTTGGACAAGAGAGGACCAGGCCTGGGTTGTATTTTGTGTTTTAATTCTGTTTGTGCGTGACAGTTGTCCACGAGGGGCTTGTCACGTACGGTGATACAAGAAACACAGGAGAGATCCAATTGCAGGTGTGAGATTTATTACAAGGGCAAATCCAAAGGGGTAAACAGTCCAGGCAGGGTCAAAACCAGAAAATCCAAACACATAGAAACAAAACAAGAACACATGGGAAGAGCAGACTCTGGGAAGTATCAATCATACAACAAGGACTCCGTGACAAAGACTCAGACAGACCAGGTATAAATACACAAAAGGATAATGGGGAAACTGGAGACAGGTGGGGAACAATCAATTAACTAAACAAGGAGGAAGGTGACCAAATAAGGAGACAGGAAGTGATAATATGATAAACACTGTGGGAACTGAGGACACCTAGTGGATACCCAGGGAACACAACCCAGACACTGTGACAGAACCCCCCCTCTACGGAGCGGCTTCCAGACGCTCCACGATAGACAGAACAGAAACCAGGAGGGAGGCGGACAGGTGGAGGCTCAGGGGGAGGGACGGAGGGCCAGAAAAGAAAAACATGAGGAACAGGCACCAGAATGTAACACAAAACAGGAAGACCAGGAGGGAGGAGGACCGGAGGAGGTTCAGGGGGAGGGATGGAGGGCCAGACTAACAGAAAGGAACAGGCACAGAAATTAACACAAAAACAAAAGGAAAAAACAACAACGTGAAGCCCCCCAGGGCGGAGCTGAAGACCACCACACCCTTGTGGTCAATGCCAGAGTCCTCCAGGGCGGAGCGGAAGACAACCACAACCGTGTAGTCAGGCCGAGCGCCCCCCAGGGCGGAACAGAGGACCACCATGTCTGTGTGGTCAGAGCGGAAGCCCCCCAGGGCGGAGCAGAGGACCACCACGTCCTCGTGGTCGACGTCAGAGTCCAATAGGGCGGAGCAGAAGGCCACCCAGTGACTTGACTTAGAAAGTTCAACGGTGACCAGCCTTGTCTCAGGACAGTCCATGGTACCTAGTCCTGGCTCTGGAAGATCATCAGTGTCTAGCCCTGATTCTGGAAGGTCAGCGGTGACTGGCCCTGACTCTGGAAAGTCAGCGGTGACTAGCCCTGACTCTGGAAAGTCAGCGGTGACTAGCCCTGACTCTGGAAGGTCAGCGGTGACTAGCCCTGACTCTGGAAGGTCAGCGGTGACTAGCCCTGACTCTGGAAGGTCAGCGGTGACTAGCCCTGACTCTGGAAGGTCAGCGGTGACTAGCCCTGACTCTGGAAGGTCAGCGGTGACTAGCCCTGACTCTGGAAGGTCAGCGGTGACTAGCCCTGACTCTGGAAGGTCATCGGTGACTAGCCCTGACTCTGGAAGGTCATCGGTGACTGGCCCTGATTCTGGAAGGTCATCGGTGACTGGCCCTGACTATGGAGGGTCCACAAACATCTGACTCGACTCTGGAGGGTCAACTGGAACCTGACTCGACTCTGGAGGGTCAACTGGAACCTGACTCGACTCTGGAGGGTCAACTGGAACCTGACTCGACTCTGGAGGGTCAACTGGAACCTGACTCGACTCTGGAGGGTCAACTGGAACCTGACTCGACTCTGGAGGGTCAACTGGAACCTGACTCGACTCTGGAGGGTCAACTGGAACCTGACTCGACTCTGGAGGGTCAACTGGAACCTGACTCGACTCTGGAAGGTCAACAGGAACTAGCCCTGACTCTGGATGGTCGACGGTGACTAACCCTGACTCAGGAGGGTCCATGAACACCTGACTCGACTCTGGAGGGTCAACCGGGAACTGACTCAACTCTGGAAAGTCAATGGGCACCTGACTTGACTTTGGACTGCCTGTGGAGACGTGAGATGCCTCGGCTTCGGGCACCGCCTCTGGAACGGCCTCGGGCACTGCCTCGGAAACAGCCTCGAGAGCGGCCTCGGGCACCGCCTCGGCCTCCGGCACGGCATCGGGCACCGCCTCGGCCTCCGGAACGGCATCGGGCACCGCCTCGGCCTCCGGAACGGCATCGGACACCGCCTCGGCATCGGCCACCACCTCGGCCTCCGGAACAGCATCGGGCACCGCCTCGGCCTCTGGAACAGCTTCGTTCTCCGGACCTTGAGGAACGGTAGACGCCTGTCTCCTCCTCCTCCGCCCTCTATGATGGCGAGTCGGTGGCACCTTGTCTGGAGACTCAGGTGTTGAGTCGGCCATCTTGTGCTGTGGCGCTGGGCTGGCGGCAATCTTGTGCTGTGGCTCCGGGCTGGCGGCCATTTTGTGCTGTGGCGCTGGGCTGGCAGCCATCTTGTCTGGAGACTCAGGTGTGGTTGCTGCATCCCACTGAGCACGATGGCACAGGTAATGGGTAAACCCCCAAAAGTCCAGGATCTCCAACCCCTTCATCTCCCATTGGGGCAAAGGGTCATCCAGGCAGTCATTAAATAAGTCTTTCAGTGCTGCGTCATTATACCCTAATCCGACTGCCATAGTCCAAAACAATTGTGCCAGGCCACCCACCTCACTCCCCCTTTGACGAAGGGTGGTTAAGTTCCGAAATCTCCCCCTCCGTTCCTCCATGGTGGCTGGGGAACAGATTCGAAATCCCACACCGCTGGATCTAGGCATGACGGAGTCCTTCTGTCACGTACGGTGATACAAGAAACACAGGAGAGATCCAATTGCAGGTGTGAGATTTATTACAAGGGCAAATCCAAAGGGGTAAACAGTCCAGGCAGGGTCAAAACCAGAAAATCCAAACACATAGAAACAAAACAAGAACACATGGGAAGAGCAGACTCTGGGAAGTATCAATCATACAACAAGGACTCCGTGACAAAGACTCAGACAGACCAGGTATATATACACAAAAGGATAATGGGGAAACTGGAGACAGGTGGGGAACAATCAATTAACTAAACAAGGAGGAAGGTGACCAAATAATGAGACAGGAAGTGATAATATGATAAACACCGTGGGAACTGAGGACACCTAGTGGATACCCAGGGAACACAACCCAGACACTGTGACAGGGCTGTCGTGCTGTTTTGTGTTTATTTTGTTATTACATTTTTATTTAAATGTTCGCCGGTTCCCACCTCCTTCTTCCCGAACTACGAACTGTGTTACAATTGCAAAGAAAGATTTACTGAAAAAAACTAAACACTTCTGATGGTTCACACTCTAGTAAAGCTTTCTCTCTCTCTCTCTGTGTGTGTATGTGTGTGTGTGTGTGTGTCCCTGGGGACTGATTCTGTAAGTGATCTGATGTGGGAAATCCCTGTTATCTGATCTCCACTTTTTCACCGATCCTTATGGTTAACTAATACTCACTGTTGACTAAAAAATAATGATACTAATGACACTCAATACTCATGTCTCTTTGTTCTCAGCTCACTTGTGATACATTTATTCCACAAACACAATACAGCCATCGCATCATTAGTTTCTCAAGATTTTACAGAATGATGTTTAAAAGACATGTCAAATGATCAACTACTTTATCTAGTGTGTGTTACAATGTTGAAGATGGACTGTCACGTCTGTTGTCCTAACACAAGACAGTAATCTATAAAAATAAATGGTCTCATATCTATTTGTCTGTCTATCCATTCGTCCGTCCGTCTGTCTGTCTATATTGCACACAATATCTTGCTAAATTGTGAAACTAGTCAAAACTATTATTTCTTTATTAGTTCATAAAATTATGACTACATCATCAGCATAAGGAACCAGAATTATTTTATTAGGACTAATAGAGATTGTTTTCCCCCAAGTTTTTTGATATTTCAGTGGATGTCACACTCATGACAAACAGAAAGCTAATTGAGTACAATAAAAATAAATATGTTCAAATTTTATTTTGTTTGGCAAAGTGAATCCACATATGAAAGGAAAGTATTTTCTAAACATCCATTTACGGACAGCAGACCGTTTATTGGTTCCACATAGTGTTGGCCTTTCTAATATGAAACGATGTTTTAATGAAGTTTATCTTTCTCTCTTGAATTGGAAAAGCAAAACTTTCTCTGGGGGCTGTGGTGGACTATCTCTGTCAATTAGGTAAAAAAAGCGAGGTTACCCCTCCCTCCCGTCTTTAGACTTGTGTAAATGTTTAAATGTTACCTCAGCCATTGGATTTGTGTCAGGCTGCAATTAAGGGCCCATGACTGTGAATAACAAAAGCTGTACTGCTCATCTGTGTCTGGCCCCAGGTGCTACTGACATGGCTGTGCTTCAAAGACATTTTTAACATCTAGGTTTATTCAGTTTTGTTCCAGTATTGCTCAGAAATTACATTTTGACAATAAGTTAGTACCTTTTGGCAATCCTTTGTCAGATGGAAACAAACACAGTGAAGCAAAAAATGCAGTATCAGTAATAGTTACACACACAGACACACACATGTTGGCATATGTGGTTTACAGAGACGTAATGGTTTTTATACTGTACAAACTTTATTTTTTATCACCCTACACCTAAACCTACACCAAACACCCCTCACAGAAATCTTTCAGAATTTTTATATGAATAAAACAAACAAACAAAAAAAAACTTTTTGTGTTATGTTTTTTTTATTTTTTATAAGCCTTTTGTATTATGGGGGCACATGAAGTGTCCTCATAAACCACCTTCATATTGTAATACCTATATTATACCAGTGGTGGACAGTAACGAATTAAGTAGCTTTACTTCGTTACTGTACTTAAGTAAATTTTTCAAGTATCTGTACTTTACTGGAGTAGTTTTATTTTGAGTAACTTTTACTTTTACTTCACTACATTCCAAAGTATAAAATCGTACTTTTAACTTCACCACATTTCATAAAACATAGCGTTACTCCCTATAATATATCACGTGCTCCGACACGCAGAAGTGGTGTTTGATTCATCATGAACGAACTGAGTCTTTTCAAAATAAACTTAAATCGGATCGCAAATCGCACCAAACGATTCGTTTACGAATTAGAATGATCCGATTGCAGCCTACTGTCTATGGATTGCAGCTGTTCTGGAGTCGACCAATCACTGATTCAAATGAACCGTTTAGTGCGAGTCTACAGAAGTAAGAACCGGGAGATCTTGTGAGCTCGCGTGCGTCTGATGTTGCTAAAAGTAAGTTACTAATGTCGAAATTTTGGATTAATTATTGTAACTGAAAATCATATTTAGGTCAAAATTGTCAGTTGTTTGGGAACTAAATCCGCTGTAAAGAGTGATCTTTTAAGCCCACTGAAATGCTCGAGTGCAGACGATGCAGAAACATCAATTTTAGGAAGAAAAACAACAACAAAATAAATAAAAAAAACAAACATTAAAATTACACAGATTAAATACAATAACTCATGGACGTTCAAATTCCCCGCCGCCGTAATGTTAACAGTTTTATTAAAATGCTACCATGTCCTATGTGACGTCTGTTTTTATATTGTTTATCATTAGTAACGTTATATTGTTTGGATTAACTAGACGAGTAGACAGACATGAATGTTTATTCATAACCGTACTGAAAATAAGTAAATATTGTTAGCTGATGCTAACTGTCTAGCTAACAAGCTTGCTGGTGCTAAGTTGAGGTAATTTTTATAAATAATGTCCAAAATTTTTACAACCCGAATTCCGGAAAAGTTGGGACGTTTTTTAAATTTTAATAAAATGAAAACTAAAAGACTTTCAAATCACATGAGCCAATATTTTATTCACAATAGAACATAGATAACATAGCAAATGTTTAAACTGAGAAAGTTTACAATTTTATGCACAAAATGAGCTCATTTCAATTTTGATTTCTGCTACAGGTCTCAAAATAGTTGGGACGGGGCATGTTTACCATGGTGTAGCATCTCCTTTTCTTTTCAAAACAGTTTGAAGACATCTGGGCATTGAGGCTATGAGTTGCTGGAGTTTTGCTGTTGGAATTTGGTCCCATTCTTGCCTTATATAGATTTCCAGCTGCTGAAGAGTTTGTGGTCGTCTTTGACGTATTTTTCGTTTAATGATGGGCCAAATGTTCTCTATAGGTGAAAGATCTGGACTGCAGGCAGGCCAGATTAGCACCCGGACTTTTCTATTATGAAGCCATGCTGTTGTTATAGCTGCAGTATGTGGTTTTGCATTGTTCTGCTGAAATAAACAAGGCCTTCCCTGAAATAGACGTTGTTTGGAGGGAAGCATATGTTGCTCTAAAACCTTTATATACCTTTCAGCATTCACAGAGCCTTCCAAAACATGCAAGCTGCCCATACCGTATGCACTTATGCACCCCCATACCATCAGAGATGCTGGCTTTTGAAATGAACGCTGATAACATGCTGGAAGGTCTCCCTCCTCTTTAGCCCGGAGGACACGGCGTCCGTTATTTCCAACAAGAATGTCAAATTTGGACTCGTCTGACCATAAAACACTATTCCACTTTGAAATAGTCCATTTTAAATGAGCCTTGGCCCACAGGACACGACGGCGCTTCTGGACCATGTTCACATATGGCTTCCTTTTTGCATGATAGAGCTTTAGTTGGCATCTGCTGATGGCACGGCAGATTGTGTTTACCGACAGTGGTTTCTGAAAGTATTCCTGGGCCCATTTAGTAATGTCATTGACACAATCATGCCGATGAGTGATGCAGTGTCGTCTGAGAGCCCGAAGACCACGGGCATCCAATAAAGGTCTCCGGCCTTGTCCCTTACGCACAGAGATTTCCCCAGTTTCTCTGAATCTTTTGATGATGTTATGCACTGTAGATGATGAGATTTGCAAAGCCTTTGCAATTTGACGTTGAGTAACATTGTTTTTAAAGTTTTCCACAATTTTTTTACGCAGTCTTTCACAGATTGGAGAGCCTCTGCCCATCTTTACTTCTGAGAGACTCTGCTTCTCTAAGACAAAGCTTTTATAGCTAATCATGTTACAGACCTGATATCAATTAACTTAATTAATCACTAGATGTTCTCCCAGCTGAATCTTTTCAAAACTGCTTGCTTTTTTAGCCATTTGTTGCCCCCGTGCCAACTTTTTTGAGACCCTTTAGCAGGCATTAAATTTTAAATGAGCTAATTAAGTGGATAAAAGTGTAAAATTTCTCAGTTTAAACATTTGCTACGTTATCTATGTTCTATTGTGAATAAAATATTGCCGCATGTGATTTGAAATTCCTTTAGTTTTCATTTTTATTAAAATGTAAAAAACGTCCCAACTATTCCGGAATTCGGGTTGTATTCAACCACCTATATATATATATATATATATATATATATATATATATATATATATATATATATATATATATATATATATAGATTACATCTGGGGAGAAAAGAAAGGATGTGATGTTCAGAACATGGTAACTACAGTAATTATCAAAGTGGGAAGAGATGCACCCTGTTTGGCCAGGGGCAGTGTTGCCAGATTGGAAATGCCCAAGTATCGTACCAGAAGTTCAAAATTATCGTATTTGGAAGAAAATTATCGTACACGAGTCAAAAGAGTTATTTATCTATTCTAAACCAACAACATTTCGACACAACCTGCAAATTACCACAATAGATAAGGCGTATTGTTGGACGGAAGCAGTGAGACAAAATACTATCCCATTATTTTCAGTGACTGTCTCGGGCGTGGCGCATATTAAAACATATTTAAATGATTTTAACACTTGCTTTGTCGCATCCAGTTAAGAAGGAATTTAGCTGTTTCTGCGTGGTGCAGTTAACTCCACATCTGAGCCGCTGTCATCGGAATCCTGCGTGTTGCCAGATGTTGAAGGGGTTCTTTCTGTCATGGACCGCAACTAGTGCTCGTTGGCTTTAAAGCAGGGCACCCTCCAGCATTCTTAACACACTCTGAGATGCACACGAATGCATTTAGAGTGTCTGTAATGAGCCGATTTCGTGTATGAGTAAAGAAGCCCTATGACTGCAACTACCACCATTTAAATTTTCATAAAATTCTGAAATTATCGTACATTACGGGATTTTTTTCATTATTGATCGTACATCGTACAGAGGTGAAAATTATCGTACAAATACGATAATTATCGTACGTCTGGCAACACTGGCCAGGGGTGTTTTTACACCACAGACAAGGTTTGAGAAGGAAAAAATCCAGGGGCGTAGCCATCTTTTCAGAAGTGAGGGGGACAGAAATTATATATATATATAGGCTATATATATGTAGGCTATATAACATTTCTTTAATCTATATAGTTTACCAATCAACAGTTTTTGAACAGTAATATTTTTTATGTTTTTAAAGAAGTATCTTCTGCTCACCAAGCCTGCATTTATTTGATCCAAAGTACAGCAAAAAACAGTAATATTGTGAAATATTTTTATATTTAAAATAACTTTTTTTCCCTATTTGTATGTATTTTAAATTGTAATTTATTCCTGTGATCAAAGCTGTATTTTCAGCATCATTACTCCAGTCTTTAGTGTCACATCCTTCAGAAATCATTCTAATATGCTGATTTGCTGATTATCAATATTTAAAACATGAGTATTTTTTTTCAGTATTCTTTGATGAATATAAGGATCCAAAAATTAGCATTTATGTGAAATAAAAATCTTTTGCAATATTGTACAATATATATCATTCAAAAGCTTACCGTCAATATAATTTTTGTTTTTTGGAAAATAAATTATAGAAATGAGCCATTCTACTTAGCAAGGACTCTTTTGTGGTTTCGAGTCTCAGGCCGGCAACACCATGACTAAGGTTCTCTTGAGCAAGACACCGAACCCCCAACTGCTCCCCAGGTGCCGCAATGATGCCCACTGCTCCGGGTGTGTGTTCACAGTGTGTGTGTGTGTTCACTGCTGTGTGTGTGCACTTTGGATGGGTTAAATACAGAGCACGAATTCTGAGTATGGGTCACCATACTTGGCTGTATGTCATGTCACTTCACTTTAAATTGATCAAAAGTGATGATAAAGACATAATTTTCTATTTCAGATTATTCCAGATTTCTATTTCAAAATAAATGCTGTTCTTCTGAACAGCTTCTTCTGTTCTTATTTTTTTTATTATTTCTGAAGGATTGTCTGACTGGAGTATTGATGCTTAAAATTCAGCTTTGAAATTTCAACAAATTACATTTTGAAATATATCCAAATAAAAAACAGTTAACATAAATAGGTTAGTAAAAATATTTCAACATTTTTCTGTTTTTCTGTACTTTGGATCAAATAAATGCAGACTTGGTGAACAGAAGAGACTTCTTTAAAAAATATTAACAAGCTTACTGTTCAAAAACTGTTGACTGGTAGTGGATACAATAGGCAACTTAAATTTTTCTCAAATGTCTAACTTTTAATTGGCTTAGAAATCTATAACTGCTGGACAATAACAAATAATATTGATTTGTTTATATACTACAAAATGTTTTTGTCAATTAGCACTGCATTGTTCATACTTTATTTATCACCTGCTGAAGATGACTTGAAAAACCATATATTGTTGCAATCGTATGTTTAATGTCTTCGTGTTTCCAAAAGTTTCTGGCCTTTTTTTTTCTGTGTAAAAACTGCTTTCATACAGCGATAGCTGGACGCTTTTGTCCATATTAGGAATTTCCTGATATGACTTTCTGCACGAGAAAATATGAAAATATAATTATATTTTCCTTTAAAATGTTCTTCCTAACTTCAGGCCTTATTATCATGTCATATATAGTCCTAACTGTGATGTTCTGTAAAACAACAAACTTTAAAATACTGTGTTCTTACTGGTGAAAATCAGATGGTCATCTCTTGTTTTCTCTCAGGTACATCACAGTGTAAGCTTTCACAGTGAACATCACTCTCATCAGCGTAGTCCATTATTAACAACAAAAATATATCTTGACTCCATATAGTGGTTATTTTGGAAAAAATCCCAGGTATTTTGAGCAGTAGGATTATTATAAATATGTGCGAATATAACATTTAATTAAGTAGCTTATCTACAAAATTCAGTACTTTTTTACTTAAGTACATAAAAAATCAAGTACTTTTGTACTTTCACTTAAGTAAAATTGAAAAAGGAGTACTTTTACTCTTACTGGAGTAATATTTTATTATATGTATCTGTACTTTTACTCAAGTACTTGATTTGTGTACTTCGTCCACCACTGTATTATACTGATGTCATTATACAAATTTGAATCCTCATAAACCACATAAACATAAACACACACACACACAAACACACACACACACAAAACAATACTAACAATATGTAAATAAAACATAATACAATACTGAACAAAAAAAAGGTTTTACTGAAAACAGAGACTTTTAATTAAGCATTTTGTTCACAAAAACAGTTTGAGTTGATTCATGGATATAAAGTGATGGTTCTGCACATTAAAACCACAATCATTTTCAGGATATCGGACATTGATTCATTGCCATGAATAAATCCTAAATATTCAATATATTGCCCAGTACTGGTTGTGGTCAGCATGACGTTAACTTTTGAAATGTGATGTTTTAAAAGTCAGTCTCACTTTTGGTGAACCATATAGATATAAATCTGTTCTGAGATGTCTTGAGATGAAAAGTATTTGAAACAAAATTGCATTTAATTCATTTGACTTGGCAGATGTGTTGTTGAATTTAAATAAAATATATGAAGTATTTTCAGCTTTCATCTAGTGTTTCATTGATGTGACAGCATGGCCTCGGGTTAGAGCAGGTTATTGGAGAGCTAAAGCACAAAAGTGCACCATGCCAGAGAAGTTAATTCATTAACGTCATGACCCTTGTCCACGGTGACCTGCTGCAGTTTGGCCTGAAAGCTGTCTGATGACAGGAACATACTTTCATTATCTCAAGTGTAGAACAGGAAGACAGTGTGTGTAAACCTTAGTATCAGTGTACAGCTATTACACAGGAACTGATGCTTTCATATTGATAATTGTGTTTTGCACCACACTCATGCAATTGAATGGAAATGCACACACACACACACACACACACACACACACACACACACACACACACACACACACAGAAAAACTCTTTCTTTCTTTCTTTCTTTGGTAACACTTTATACAACCCTCTAAGGACACCGTGGCAATTGAATCGCCATAGGCTAGTACATTTTTTAGAACTGATTAGCTAAAATCAACACAGGAACGATAATAGGTGAGCGCCAGTTAATTAGTTGCGCATAAGATCCACCCACTACCAGAGAAAGCGGCAGTTCTTAAAGGGTAACTAAACCCCTGGTCAAGGCCTGACTCCACCCACTGGCAATATTTGAAAAATGCTGAAAAGTGGGCAGATCACAGCGGAGATAGAGGGGACAAACCTAGGGCGGGGCTGAGCGAGTGCGGCGTGAACCTGAGACCCGCAGTGATGGATTGATTGACAGCTGCTGTCAGAGACGCTAAAATGGAGAGTGACTGTAATGACGCAAGTAGCTTTGCAACAGAGCGATCATTTGAAGTAGAGGACTTTTCTCCCCCACCTTCACGTGAAGTGGAGGATGTCGAGGTGTCTGTTCATATCAATTCGAGCTGCTGGCTCAAAATGCGGTCTTAACTCCCGCACCGCGTTGCTTTTCAGCGCGAGCTGTGTGGAGAAGCCCATTTCCACCTCCATTGTGTTGGAGAAGCAATCCCGCGTAAAATGCAGTTTGCACACTCCAGCTCTAGGTGGGAACTCGCGGTCTTCCAGGCCAAGTGCATGCAACCAGCAACACTACACCTACGTACCATCCTGACCACTGTACTAAATACAGATAAATCTACGCCAACTTGAAGCTATCCTAACTGATGCAATACTATGCTACTAACTAACTGTGCTTTTAACAATACTAACATTACACTAAAAACTATGCTAATTAACTACATAGGCTACACAAAATAATCTAAATAACTATATAATTGCTATGCTAAATAGATGTTATAATAGTCTATCCTGGTCGTTTTCAATAATCGCAATTCCAACTCCCGACTCACAACAGTGATTTTGACAGAAAAAGATGGTTTTATACTGCCAAGGGCATGGTAGCTCGTACCAAGGGGCGTGGTGAGCTGGAAACTGCTTACGTCACCTGCCACCGCTTACCGCTTACGTCACTTGCCACCGCAACATCCAATAGGAAAAATCAACTGCAGTAGCCACCGTTCAACCTGAAGAGGGCAGCACTCAGACGTTTTTAAACCATATATTGTAGAATTAAAACACTTTATACTCAAATGTCAAAAAAGTTACTCGAATCAATGAACAGCACTAATAAAGCCCCATTCTTATAGATCATTAACTAAAAAAAGCTGGTTTAGGGTTTAGTTACTCTTTAAAGCTGAAGAATTCCACAGTAACACTGTTATTTTGATTGGAAAATACAACAAATAATATCGTTTACGCAAAGTAGAGGGTTAACTTTAATTTATAAATCATTTAACAAACATTATATAATGCTTAACAGATCATTTGTTAATATATATTCACATAGCTAGAAATATGAGATAATTTTCTTGTTAATGTTTACTAATGAACTAAACATTAGGCCACCTAAATATTAACATTATAAACTGAAATGCTTACAAATGTCAGTAAACTTTCAGTTCTTATGATCTTCATTTGTTGGTCTTTGTTTGTTGTGTAGACCTCTTTTGACACATCTTATCAAATAATTTATTATTTATTTATTTTTCATGTTTTTGCTGTATCCAATCTAAAGTGGAAGCTATTTATCATTTGCAGTTTTACTAATCATTAGTATCTTTATAAGCAGTCACCTCAATGGCAAAAAGTGTCTTGAAAGATCTGAATATACCCTATTAAAACACATTTATTAGTAATTTATTATTCATTTGATCATGTTTTTGCAGTAGCTAATCTAAAGTGGAAACTAATCATTATTTGCAATATAATGTAAACAGATTGAACTGTGTTCCCTTATAATAGTCAAATTGATTCCTGTACACTGTTTAACCTTTAACCAACCCTTAAACCCAACCACCAAACCTGTTCTTTAGCCTTACCTGTATCACATCTCAATGTTAGCAAAAGTGTTGTGCATTAACATAAGCTTTTAATAATTGTATAACATCTGTTAAATTCTGTTAAATAACATCTGTAGATTTTCAATAAGTGCTTGATCAATATGGAACTGAAAGTTTAATGGCATTTGTAAGCATTTTAACTTATATGAAAATATGATTTGTTTGAACATTATCTAATGTTTAATAAGTTTATTAGCAAACATATGGACATTATCTCACATTTCTAACTCTTTGAATATATATGAACTAATGATTCTTAAAGAATTATATAATGTTTGTTTAAACCTTCAAATTATTCAAATAAATGTGAATAGATCATTTTGATAATTCTGATAGTATCATACAGTTTTGGGTGTGTCTTGCAATAAATCACTGTTTGAAATTAACCCATGACATTTCTTGTTCTTATGTACCAACCCAGTGTCACTCAAAATATTTTGTTGTTAAAGGTTACAGAGGTGATATGTAACCTTTAGATCAGAGAAAAATATACAGAAACTAATTTAACTAGAACATATAATTTCACCACATCAGATGATTTACATATTAGCAGTCTATATAACCTCCAGCGATGGACAATATTTTTATGTGGGAATATAATCGGATGACAATATTTAATTTTCTTCTTCTTTTTTTCCTTGACAGTAGAATAATAAAATAAATAATAGTAATAATAATAAAAATTGGATAACATCCATGCTAATTTGCTTACTGACCAAGCTCAAATACAGTACAGTTTCTTTCTCAGTGATGGGGTACAATTGTCTACTTCAACCCAATGAAATGCAATGGATTTTTTTTTTTTTTTTAACGATTTTTATGATTTGTTTAAAATAATAAATTGATCAAGATCATCATTAGACTAATGAAAATTCATGCTTAACACCACTAAAAGGGTTCTGCTTTCTCCAACATTGCCAAATGACTCTCAGAAAGAACATCTCATAATTGTGGTGTATATAGGATACAAAAACATTTAAAGCACATTCATTCTGATGCACTTCTCCACCCCACTCAAATGGAAATTCTGTGGAATTTAAAAGTTTACTTAAAACTATTACATTTTAAAAGCTAACTTTTTTTACACATCACAATTCAGAATTGCTGAAAATGTCATCATTTTTCTCCCTTCTTTTTTTTTTTTACAAATGTGTTTTTTATTTATCACAGCAGTGTGAAACTGGCTGCAATAGTGTATGATCATTGATGACTGTGTTGGTTAAATGAAAACAAATAGCATTTTCACAAATATGTGTATATGTTTTGACTGAAGTGTGTATGTTTTGACTGAAGTGTGTCATTTTGCAAACAATCTAGGAATTTTGGATAATTGTGATTCTATTTTGGCAAAAAGAACTCTGTTTTCAAAATTGCGTGTAAACAATTGAAAAAAAAAACTGTAAACACAAAAGAAGATTATTTTAAAGGATGTTAGTAACCAGAAAGTTGTTGGTAGTCAATGACTTCCACAGAAGAAAAGAAAAAATACTATAGAAATCAGTGGGTGCTGTCATCTGTCTGGTTACCAACATTCTTTAAGATATCTTCTTTTGTGTTCAACAAAAGGAAGAAATTCATACAGGTTTGGAACAACTTGAGGGTGAGTAAACAATGACAGAATTTTCATCTTTGGGTCAACTATACCTTAGGTGTGCACAAATGTAAATAAAACAAAAACATACAAGAAAAGAGAACTTGAGAATTGGGTTGAGTAAAAGAATGTAAAGTAAGCAACAACAACTAAAAAAAAATAAACAAGTGTCCCACTAACAGTGGGTGGTGGGTGCAGGCTTCAGTTTGAAGTTTCTCATTCAAACTCCATTAAGGACCGAATAAAACTACTAAAATGTTGGTTGATGGCTGTTATCTTCCTCTACACCACCCTCTTGGTTGTCTTGCTGAGTCCCTGAGTGGCAGGGCATCTGTCTGGCATTTCCATCTTCAGGGTTGATTCTGACCAGGAACCTGTTAGCAATATCATCCCACTTAATAAATATGCTTAAAAATGACTAATGCACTCAACCTTGTTTTCAAATTCCTCCCGTCATGCTGTCATAATTGAATGTCCTGAAAATGAAAGAACACAATGTTAATTACCTACAATGTTTTATTCCAAAAACAACATTGTCAACAAAGTCCATAAATGACTTAAACTCCATTCTTAAATGGTGCAATTAACACATTACTGTTTTTACGCATTCATCGAGTATATGTATGTGCCGTGAATAAAATGTTGTCTGTGAATAAAAAAAACTTATGTTGATACAGCTGTGTGTGTTTTGAGTATGTATGTGTGAGTGGGTGTATGAGTGTGTATCTGTGAGTGGATATGAGTGTAGCTGTAAAACATCTGTAAGTATGTACAGTATGTGTGTGCGTGTGTGTGTGTAGCTGTACAAACATCTAAGAGTATATATAGTATATTCAATTCAATTCAAGTTTATTTGTATAGCGCTTTTTACAATACAAATCGTTACAAAGCAACTGTACAGAAAATTATGTTTCTACATTATTTAGTAGTAGCTAGTAGTTTGTGCACGTTTGACAGGATTTTAGAAAAAATAAAAAATAATAATAATAATACAAGACGTAGTCAGCTAGACGATGAACTATCAATATAATTAATTAATAGTTATTATATGATGCAGTCACACATGTAGCAATAATTGTTAGTTCTGTTTGTTGATTCAAGATTAGCATCATCTGGGGTCCTCTGAGGGTCAGCATCATCTCTTCTCAGGTGTTCTGGATCCAGACTGGAGCTTGTCCGTGGCAAAACATAGAAACAAAATAGAGACATCATTAGCATAGCTGCTGATCCAACAAAGTAAAATTAGTTTAACCCAAGCTAATGAATAAAAATGCACATTTGATCAGATGCAACTACACTCACAATTTAAGAGATACATTATTCGAATGCTTGGCGAAAGAGATGCGTTTTTAATCTAGATTTAAACAGAGAGAGTGTGTCTGAACCCCGAACATTATCAGGAAGGCTATTCCAGAGTTTGGGAGCCAAATGTGAGAAAGCTCTACCTCCTTTAGTGGACTTTGCTATCCTAGGAACTACCAAAAGTCCAGCGTTTTGTGACCTTAGGGTGCGTGATGGGTTGTAACGTGGTAGAAGGCTAGTTAGGTACGCAGGAGCTAAACCATTTAGGGCCTTATAGGTAAGTAATGATAATATGTAACTGATACAGAACTTACAACCCGAATTCCGGAAAAGTTGGGACGTTTTTTAAATTTTAATAAAATGAAAACTAAAAGACTTTCAAATCACATGAGCTAATATTTTATTCACAATAGAACATAGATAACATAGCAAATGTTTAAACTGAGAAAGTTTACAATTTTATGCACAAAATGAGCTCATTTCAATTTTGATTTCTGCTACAGGTCTCAAAATAGTTGGGACGGGGCATGTTTACTATGGTGTAGCATCTCCTTTTCTTTTCAAAACAGTTTGAAGACGTCTGGGCATTGAGGCTATGAGTTGCTGGAGTTTTGCTGTTGGAATTTGGTCCCATTCTTGCCTTATATAGATTTCCAGCTGCTGAAGAGTTTGTGGTCGTCTTTGACGTATTTTTCGTTTAATGATGCGCCAAATGTTCTCTATAGGTGAAAGATCTGGACTGCAGGCAGGCCAGGTTAGCACCCGGACTCTTCTACGACGAAGCCATGCTGTTGTTATAGCTGCAGTATGTGGTTTTGCATTGTCCTGCTGAAATAGACGTTGTTTGGAGGGAAGCATATGTTGCTCTAAAACCTTTATATACCTTTCAGCATTCACAGAGCCTTCCAAAACATGCAAGCTGCCCATACCGTATGCACTTATGCACCCCCATACCATCAGAGATGCTGGCTTTTGAACTGAACGCTGATAACATGCTGGAAGGTCTCCCTCCTCTTTAGCCCGGAGGACACCGCGTCCGTGATTTCCAACAAGAATGTCAAATTTGGACTCGTCTGACCATTAAACACTATTCCACTTTGAAATAGTCCATTTTAAATGAGCCTTGGCCCACAGGACACGACGGCGCTTCTGGACCATGTTCACATATGGCTTCCTTTTTGCATGATAGAGCTTTAGTTGGCATCTGCTGATGGCACGGCGGATTGTGTTTACCGACAGTGGTTTCTGAAAGTATTCCTGGGCCCATTTAGTAATGTCATTGACACAATCATGCCGATGAGTGATGCAGTGTCGTCTGAGAGCCCGAAGACCACGGGCATCCAATAAAGGTCTCCGGCCTTGTCCCTTACGCACAGAGATTTCTCCAGTTTTTCTGAATCTTTTGATGATGTTATGCACTGTAGATGATGATATTTGCAAAGCCTTTGCAATTTGACGTTGAGGAACATTGTTTTTAAAGTTTTCCACAATTTTTTTACGCAGTCTTTCACAGATTGGAGAGCCTCTGCCCATCTTTACTTCTGAGAGACTCTGCTTCTCTAAGACAAAGCTTTTATAGCTAATCATGTTACAGACCTGATATCAATTAACTTAATTAATCACTAGATGTTCTCCCAGTTGAATCTTTTCAAAACTGCTTGCTTTTTTAGCCATTTGTTGCCCCCGTGCCAACTTTTTTGAGACCTGTAGCAGGCATTAAATTTTAAATGAGCTAATTAAGTGGATAAAAGTGTAAAATTTCTCAGTTTAAACATTTGCTACGTTATCTATGTTCTATTGTGAATAAAATATTGGCTCATGTGATTTGAAATTCCTTTAGTTTTCATTTTATTAAAATTTAAAAAACGTCCCAACTTTTCCGGAATTCGGGTTGTAATAGGTAGCCAGTGCAGAGACTGTAAAATTGGGGTAATATGATCATATTTTCTTGACCTCGTAAGACTCTAGCTGCTGCATTTTGGACTACCTGTAGCTTGTTTATTGACGAAGCAGGACAACCACCTAGAAGTGCATTACAATAGTCCAGTCTAGAGGACATAAATGCATGAACTAGCTTTTCTGTATCAGAAACAGATAACATGTTTCGTAGCTTGGCAATGTTTCTAAGATGGAAGAATGCAGTTTTTGTAACATTGGAAATATGATTTTCAAAAGACAAATTGCTGTCTAATATAACACCCAGATTTCTGACTGTAGAGGAAGTAACAGTACATCCGTCTAGTTGCAGATTGTAATCTACAAGATTCTGTGTAGTGTTTTTTGGTGCAATAATTAATATCTCTGTCTTATCCGAATTTAATTGGAGAAAATTATTTGTCATCCAATCTTTTACATTTTTAACACACTCTGTTAGCTTAGATAATTGGGAAGTTTCATCTGGTCTCGTTGAGATATATAGCTGAGTATCATCAGCATAACAGTGGAAGCTAATTCCGTATTTTCTAATAATATTACCAAGGGGGAACATGTATATTGAAAATAGAAGGTGACCTAGGACGGATCCTTTTGGCACTCCATATTTTACTGATGATAAATGAGATGAAACCCCATTTAAGTAAACAAAATGGTAGCGATCGGACAGGTAGGATCTAAACCATCTTAGAGCCTGCCCTTGAATACCTGTATAGTTTTGTAATCGATCTATGAGTATGTCATGATCTATGGTGTCGAACGCAGCACTAAGATCAAGTAAGACTAGAAATGAGATGCAGCCTTGATCTGACGCAAGGAGCAGGTCATTTGTAATTTTAACAAGTGCAGTTTCTGTGCTATGGTGGGGCCTAAAACCTGACAGAAATTCTTCATACAGATCATTTTTATGCAGGAAGGTGCTCAATTGAGCAGACACAAGTTTTTCTAAAATTTTTGACATAAATGGAAGATTTGAAATAGGCCTATAATTTGCCAGTATATTAGGATCTAGTTTTGCTTTCTTAATAAGAGGCTTGATAACCGGCAGCTTGAATGGTTTTGGGACGTGACCTAAAGATAACGACGAGTTAATGATATTGAGAAGCGGTTCTTCGGCTACAGGTAACAACTCTTTCAGTAATTTAGTGGGTACAGGATCTAATAAACATGTTGTTGGTTAGATACAGTGATACGTTTATTTAGCTCTAACCTGTCCTATAGTTGTAAAGCACTGCAGTTTATCTTTGGGTGCGATGGATGAAACTGAAGTGTTAGACGCTGTAGAATCTACATTCGCTATTGTATTTCTAATGTTATCTATTTTATCAGTGAAGAAATTCATAAAGTCATTACTATTTAACACCATTACTATTTATATGTGTGTGTGTGTGTGTGTGTGTGTGTGTTTGTTTGTGTGTGAGAGTGAGTGTGTATGAGTATGTTTCTGTGTATGTGTGAGTGGGTTTATGACTATATGTGTGTGTTTATACGAGTAAGTTTGTGTGTACATGAATGTGTGAGTGAGAGGGTGTATGTGTGTGAATATGAATGTGTATGTGTGAGTGTATATGAGTGTGTAGCTGTACAGCCATCTGTAAGTATGAACAGTATATGTACGTGTTTGTATCTGAGTGAGTTGGTGTATGAGTGAATATAAGTGTGTATGTGTGAGTGTCTGTGAGAATGTATGAGTGTATGTGTGTGTATATGAGTGTGTAGCTCTACAAACATTGCGTGAGTACAGTATATGTGTGTATGAGTATGTTTGTTTGTGTGTATGTGTAAGTGGGTGCATGAGTGTAGCCGTACAAACATCTGTGAGTACAATATATGTGTGTATGAGTATGTTTCTGTGTGTGTGTGTGTGTGTATGTGTGCGTGTGTGTGTGTGTGTGTGTGTATGTGTGAGTGGGTTTATGACTATATGTGTGTGTTTATACAAGTAATTTTGTGTACATGAATGTGTGAGTGAGAGGGTGTATGTGTGTGAATATGAATGTGTATGTGTGAGTGTATATGAGTGTTTAGCTGTACAACCATCTGTAAGTATGAACAGTATATATACGTGTTTGTATGTGTGATTGAGTTGGTGTATGAGTGAATATAAGTGTGTATGTGTGAGTGTCTGTGAGAATGTATGTATGTGTGTGTATATGAGTGTGTAGCTCTACGAACATTGCGTGAGTACAGCATATGTGTGTATGAGTATGTTTGTTTGCGTGTATGTGTAAGTGGCTGTATGAGTGTATTTGTGTTTGTATGACTGTAGCCGTACAAACATCTGTGAGTACAATAAATGTGTGTATGAGTATGTTTGTGTGTGTGTGTGTGTGTGTGTGTGTGTTTGTGTGTGTGTGTGTGTGAGTGGGTCTATGACTATATGTGTGTGTTTATACGAGTATGTTTGTGTGTACATGAATGTGTGAGTGAGAGGGTGTATGTGTGTGAAAATGAATGTGTATGTGTGAGTGTATATGAGTGTGTAGCTGTACAACCATCTGTAAAGTCAAAGTCAAAGTCACCTTTATTTATATAGCGCTTTAAACAAAATACATTGCGTCAAAGCAACTGAACAACATTCATTAGGAAAACAGTGTCAATAAAGCAAAAATGATAGTTAAAGACAGATCATCATTGGATTCAGTTATGTCATCTCTGTTCAGTTAAATAGTGTCTGTGCATTTATTTGCAATCAAGTCAACGATATCGCTGTAGATGAAGTGTCCCCAACTAAGCAAGCCAGAGGCGACAGCAGCAAGGAACCGAAACTCCATCGGTGACAGAATGGAGAAAAAAAACCTTGGGAGAAACCAGGCTCAGTTGGGGGGCCAGTTCTCCTCTGACCAGACGAAACCAGTAGTTCAACTCCAGGCTGCAGCAAAGTCAGATTGTGCATAAGAATCATCTGTTTCCTGTGGTCTTGTCCTGGTGCTCCTCTGAGACAAGGTCTTTACAGGGGATCTGTATCTGGGGCTCTAGTTGTCCTGGTCTCCGCTGTCTTTCAGGGATGTAGAGGTCCTTTCTAGGTGCTGATCCAGCATCTGGTCTGGATACGTACTGGATCCGGGTGACTGCAGTGACCCTCTGATCTGGATACAGACTGGATCTGGTGGCCACGGTGACCTCGGAACAAGAGAGAAACAGACAAATATTAGCGTAGATGCCATTCTTCTAATGATGTAGCAAGTACATAGGGTGTTATGGGAAGTCTTTCCGGTTCCGGTTTACCTAATTAATGCAGCCTAAAAATCCTTTAACGGATTTGGATAATAAAAGCATATTAGTATGTTATGTGTATGCCAGGTTAAAGAGATGGGTCTTTAATCTAGATTTAAACTGCAAGAGTGTGTCTGCCTCCCGAACAATGTTAGGTAGGTTATTCCAGAGTTTGGGCGCCAAATAGGAAAAGGATCTGCCGCCTGCAGTTGATTTTGATATTCTAGGTATTATCAAATTGCCTGAGTTTTGAGAACGTAGCGGACGTAGAGGATTACAATGTAAAAGGAGCTTATTCAAATACTGAGGTGCTAAACCATTCAGGGCTTTATAAGTAATAAGCAATATTTTAAAATCTATGCGATGCTTCATAGGGAGCCAGTGCAGTGTTGACAGGACCGGACTAATATGGTCATACTTCCTGGTTCTAGTAAGAACTCTTGCTGCTGCATTTTGGACTAGCTGTAGTTTGTTTACTAAGCGTGCAGAACAACCACCCAATAAAGCATTACAATAATCTAACCTTGAGGTCATAAATGCATGGATTAACATTTCTGCATTTGACATTGAGAGCATAGGTCGTAATTTAGATATATTTTTGAGATGGAAAAATGCAGTTTTACAAATGCTAGAAACGTGGCTTTCAAAGGAAAGATTGCGATCAAATAGCACACCTAGGTTCCTAACTGATGACGAAGAATTGACAGAGCAACCATCAAGTCTTAGACAGTGTTCTAGGTTATTACAAGCAGAGTTTTTAGGTCCTATAATTAACACCTCTGTTTTTTCAGAATTTAGCAGTAAGAAATTACTCGTCATCCAGTTTTTTATATCGACTATGCAATCCATTAGTTTTTCAAATTGGTGTGTTTCACCGGGCTGCGAAGAAATATAGAGCTGAGTATCATCAGCATAACAGTGAAAGCTAACACCATGTTTCCTGATGATATCTCCCAAGGGTAACATATAAAGCGTGAAGAGTAGCGGCCCTAGTACTGAGCCTTGAGGTACTCCATACTGCACTTGTGATCGATAGGATACATCTTCATTCACTGCTACGAACTGATGGCGGTCATATAAGTACGATTTAAACCATGCTAATGCACTTCCACTGATGCCAACAAAGTGTTCAAGTCTATGCAAAAGAATGTTGTGGTCAATTGTGTCAAACGCAGCACTAAGATCCAATAAAACTAATAGCGAGATACACCCACGATCAGATGATAAGAGCAGATCATTTGTAACTCTAAGGAGAGCAGTCTCAGTACTATGATACGGTCTAAATCCTGACTGGAAATCCTCACATATACCATTTTTCTCTAAGAAGGAATATAATTGTGTGGATACCACCTTTTCTAGTATCTTGGACAGAAAAGGGAGATTCGAGATTGGTCTATAATTAACTAGTTCTTTGGGGTCAAGTTGTGGTTTTTTGATGAGAGGCTTAATAACAGCCTGTTTGATGGTTTTGGGGACATATCCTAATGACAATGAGGAATTAATAATAGTCAGAAGAGGATCTATGACTTCTGGAAGCACCTCTTTTAGGAGCTTAGATGGTATAGGGTCTAACATACATGTTGTTGGTTTAGATGATTTAACAAGTTTATACAATTCTTCCTCTCCTATGGTAGAGAATGAGTGGAACTGTTCCTCAGGGGGTCTATAGTGCACTGTCTGATGTAATACTGTAGCTGACGGCTGAATGGTTGCAATTTTATCTCTAATAGTATCGATTTTAGAAGTAAAGTAGTTCATAAAGTCATTACTGCTGTGGTGTTGGGAAATGTCAACACTTGTTGAGGCTTTATTTTTCGTTAATTTAGCCACTGTATTGAATAAATACCTGGGGTTATGTTTGTTTTCTTCTAAAAGAGAAGAAAAGTAATCGGATCTAGCAGTTTTTAATGCTTTTCTGTAGGATATGTTACTTTCCCGCCAAGCAATACGAAATACCTCTAGTTTTGTTTTCCTCCAGCTGCGCTCCATTTTTCGGGCTGCTCTCTTTAGGGTGCGAGTATGCTCATTATACCATGGTGTCAAACTGTTTTCCTTAACCTTCCTTAAGCGTAAAGGAGCAACTTTATTTAAAGTGCTAGAAAAGAGAGAGTCCATAGTTTCTGTTACATCATCAAGTTGTTCTGAGGTTTTGGATATGCTAAGGAATTTGGATACATCAGAAAGATAACTTAAAAAGCAGTCTTTTGTGTTAGAAGTGATGGTTCTTCCATACTTGTAACAAGAAGTAGAATTTACAATTTTGGCTATATGAATTTTGCAAAGAACTAAATAATGATCTGAGATATCATCACTTGGCTGAATAATTTCAACACCATCAACATCAATTCCATGTGACAGTATTAAATCTAGAGTATGATTTCGACAATGAGTAGGTCCTGAAACGTGTTGTCTAACACCAATAGAGTTCAGAATGTCTATAAATGCTGATCCCAATGCATCGTTTTCATTATCAACATGGATATTAAAATCACCAACTATTAAAACTTTATCTGCAGCCAGAACTAACTCGGATGTAAAATCACCAAACTCTTTAATAGAGTACATCTATATTATGATCAGTGATCATATTATTTACAAAAAGTGTTTTCGTAGAAAGGGATCTGATATTCAATAAGCCAAGCTTTATCATTTGTTTATCCATATTGCTTCTGTTTTTTATTTGTTGAACCTCAATTAAATAGTTAATCTTAACTTGGTTTGGACGTTTTTTGTTTTTTCTAGTTCGGGGAACAGACACAGTCTCTATAGTGTGATATCTAGGTGAAAAAGTCTCTATGTGCTGAGAATTAACTGACCTCTGTGACGGGAGGCAGCTAGCAGACGGTCGGTTTAGCCAGTCTGTCTGTTTCCTGACCTGGGCCCCAGTTAGTCAAGTATAAACACTAAGACTATTTGCCATATTTCTAGAGAGAAGAGTGGCGCCACCCCAGGAGGGATGAAGACCATCTCTTTTAAGCAGGTCAGGTCTGCCCCAAAATCTCGTCCAATTGTCTATGAAATCTATGTTATTCTGTGGGCACCACTTAGACATCCAGCCATTGAGTGATGACAATCTGCTATGCATCTCATCACCACGGTAAGCAGGGAGGGGACCAGAGCATATTACAGTCCCCTCCCTGCTTACCGAGTGTAAGTATGAACAGTATATATACGTGTTTGTATGTGTGAGTGAGTTGGTGTATGAGTGAATATAAGTGTGTATGTGTGAGTGTCTGTGAGAATGTATGAGTGTATGTATGTGTATATGAGTGTGTAGCTCTACGAACATTGCGTGAGTACAGCATATGTGTGTATGTTTGTTTGCGTGTATGTGGAAGTGGGTGTATGAGTGTATTTGTGTCTATATGACTGTAGCCGTACAAACATCTGTGAGTACAATAAATGTGTGTATGAGTATGTTTGTGTGTGTGTGTGTGTGAGTGGGTGTATGACTATATGTGTGTGTTTATACAAGTAAGTTTGTGTGTACATGAATGTGTGAGTGAGAGGGTGTATGTGTGTGAAAACGAATGTGTATGTGTGAGTGTGAGTGTGTAGCTGTACAACCATCTGTAAGTATGAACAGTATATGTACGTGTTTGTATGTGTGAGTGAGTTGGTGTATGAGTGAATATAAGTGTGTATGTGTGAGTGTCTGTGAGAATGTATGTATGTGTGTATATATGAGTGTGTAGCTCTACGAACATTGCGTGAGTACAGCATATGTGTGTATGAGTATGTTTGTTTGCGTGTATGTGTAAGTGGCTGTATGAGTGTATTTGTGTCTGTATGACTGTAGCCGTACAAACATCTGTGAGTACAATAAATGTGTGTATGAGTATGTTTGTGTGTGTGTGTGTGTGTGTGTTTGTGTGTGTGTGTGTGTGAGTGGGTCTATGACTATATGTGTGTGTTTATACGAGTATGTTTGTGTGTACATGAATGTGTGAGTGAGAGGGTGTATGTGTGTGAAAATGAATGTGTATGTGTGAGTGTATATGAGTGTGTAGCTGTACAACCATCTGTAAAGTCAAAGTCAAAGTCACCTTTATTTATATAGCGCTTTAAACAAAATACATTGCGTCAAAGCAACTGAACAACATACATTAGGAAAACAGTGTCAATAAAGCAAAAATGAAAGTTAAAGACAGATCATCATTGGATTCAGTTATGTCATCTCTGTTCAGTTAAATAGTGTCTGTGCATTTATTTGCAATCAAGTCAACGATATCGCTGTAGATGAAGTGTCCCCAACTAAGCAAGCCAGAGGCGACAGCAGCAAGGAACCGAAACTCCATCGGTGACAGAATGGAGAAAAAAACCTTGGGAGAAACCAGGCTCAGTTGGGGGGCCAGTTCTCCTCTGACCAGACGAAACCAGTAGTTCAATTCCAGGCTGCAGCAAAGTCAGATTGTGCAGAAGAATCATCTGTTTCCTGTGGTCTTGTCCTGGTGCTCCTCTGAGACAAGGTCTTTACAGGGGATCTGTATCTGGGGCTCTAGTTGTCCTGGTCTCCGCTGTCTTTCAGGGATGTAGAGGTCCTTTCTAGGTGCTGATCCAGCATCTGGTCTGGATACGTACTGGATCCGGGTGACTGCAGTGACCCTCTGATCTGGATACAGACTGGATCTGGTGGCCACGGTGACCTCGGAACAAGAGAGAAACAGACAAATATTAGCGTAGATGCCATTCTTCTAATGATGTAGCAAGTACATAGGGTGTTATGGGAAGTCTTTCCGGTTCCGGTTTACCTAATTAATGCAGCCTAAAAATCCTTTAACGGATTTGGATAATAAAAGCATATTAGTATGTTATGTGTATGCCAGGTTAAAGAGATGGGTCTTTAATCTAGATTTAAACTGCAAGAGTGTGTCTGCCTCCCGAACAATGTTAGGTAGGTTATTCCAGAGTTTGGGCGCCAAATAGGAAAAGGATCTGCCGCCTGCAGTTGATTTTGATATTCTAGGTATTATCAAATTGCCTGAGTTTTGAGAACGTAGCGGACGTAGAGGATTACAATGTAAAAGGAGCTCATTCAAATACTGAGGTGCTAAACCATTCAGGGCTTTATAAGTAATAAGCAATATTTTAAAATCTATGCGATGCTTCATAGGGAGCCAGTGCAGTGTTGACAGGACCGGACTAATATGGTCATACTTCCTGGTTCTAGTAAGAACTCTTGCTGCTGCATTTTGGACTAGCTGTAGTTTGTTTACTAAGCGTGCAGAACAACCACCCAATAAAGCATTACAATAATCTAACCTTGAGGTCATAAATGCATGGATTAACATTTCTGCATTTGACATTGAGAGCATAGGTCGTAATTTAGATATATTTTTGAGATGGAAAAATGCAGTTTTACAAATGCTAGAAATGTGGCTTTCTAAGGAAAGATTGCGATCAAATAGCACACCTAGGTTCCTAACTGATGACGAAGAATTGACAGAGCAACCATCAAGTCTTAGACAGTGTTCTAGGTTATTACAAGCTGAGTTTTTAGGTCCTATAATTAACACCTCTGTTTTTTCAGAATTTAGCAGTAAGAAATTACTCGTCATCCAGTTTTTTATATCGACTATGCAATCCATTAGTTTTTCAAATTGGTGTGTTTCACCGGGCTGCGAAGAAATATAGAGCTGAGTATCATCAGCATAACAGTGAAAGCTAACACCATGTTTCCTGATGATATCACCCAAGGGTAACATATAAAGCGTGAAGAGTAGCGGCCCTAGTACTGAGCCTTGAGGTACTCCATACTGCACTTGTGATCGATAGGTTACATCTTCATTCACTGCTACGAACTGATGGCGGTCATATAAGTACGATTTAAACCATGCTAATGCACTTCCACTGATGCCAACAAAGTGTTCAAGTCTATGCAAAAGAATGTTGTGGTCAATTGTGTCAAACGCAGCACTAAGATCCAATAAAACTAATAGCGAGATACACCCACGATCAGATGATAAGAGCAGATCATTTGTAACTCTAAGGAGAGCAGTCTCAGTACTATGATACGGTCTAAATCCTGACTGGAAATCCTCACATATACCATTTTTCTCTAAGAAGGAATATAATTGTGTGGATACCACCTTTTCTAGTATCTTGGACAGAAAAGGGAGATTCGAGATTGGTCTATAATTAACTAGTTCTTTGGGGTCAAGTTGTGGTTTTTTGATGAGAGGCTTAATAACAGCCTGTTTGAAGGTTTTGGGGACATATCCTAATGACAATGAGGAATTAATAATAGTCAGAAGAGGATCTATGACTTCTGGAAGCACCTCTTTTAGGAGCTTAGATGGTATAGGGTCTAACATACATGTTGTTGGTTTAGATGATTTAACAAGTTTATACAATTCTTCCTCTCCTATGGTAGAGAATGAGTGGAACTGTTCCTCAGGGGGTCTATAGTGCACTGTCTGATGTAATACTGTAGCTGACGGCTGAATGGTTGCAATTTTATCTCTAATAGTATCGATTTTAGAAGTAAAGTAGTTCATAAAGTCATTACTGCTGTGGTGTTGGGAAATGTCAACACTTGTTGAGGCTTTATTTTTCGTTAATTTAGCCACTGTATTGAATAAATACCTGGGGTTATGTTTGTTTTCTTCTAAAAGAGAAGAAAAGTAATCGGATCTAGCAGTTTTTAATGCTTTTCTGTAGGATATGTTACTTTCCCGCCAAGCAATACGAAATACCTCTAGTTTTGTTTTCCTCCAGCTGCGCTCCATTTTTCGGGCTGCTCTCTTTAGGGTGCGAGTATGCTCATTATACCATGGTGTCAAACTGTTTTCCTTAACCTTCCTTAAGCGTAAAGGAGCAACTTTATTTAAAGTGCTAGAAAAGAGAGAGTCCATAGTTTCTGTTACATCATCAAGTTGTTCTGAGGTTTTGGATGTGCTAAGGAATTTGGATACATCAGAAAGATAACTTAAAAAGCAGTCTTTTGTGTTAGAAGTGATGGTTCTTCCATACTTGTAACAAGAAGTAGAATTTACAATTTTGGCTATATGAATTTTGCAAAGAACTAAATAATGATCTGAGATATCATCACTTGGCTGAATAATTTCAACACCATCAACATCAATTCCATGTGACAGTATTAAATCTAGAGTATGATTTCGACAATGAGTAGGTCCTGAAACGTGTTGTCTAACACCAATAGAGTTCAGAATGTCTATAAATGCTGATCCCAATGCATCGTTTTCATTATCAACATGGATATTAAAATCACCAACTATTAAAACTTTATCTGCAGCCAGAACTAACTCGGATGTAAAATCACCAAACTCTTTAATAGAGTACATCTATATTATGATCAGTGATCATATTATTTACAAAAAGTGTTTTCGTAGAAAGGGATCTGATATTCAATAAGCCAAGCTTTATCATTTGTTTATCCATATTGCTTCTGTTTTTTATTTGTTGAACCTCAATTAAATTGTTAATCTTAACTTGGTTTGGACGTTTTTTGTTTTTTCTAGTTCGGGGAACAGACACAGTCTCTATAGTGTGATATCTAGGTGAAAAAGTCTCTATGTGCTGAGAATTAACTGACCTCTGTGACGGGAGGCAGCTAGCAGACGGTCGGTTTAGCCAGTCTGTCTGTTTCCTGACCTGTGCCCCAGTTAGTCAAGTATAAACACTAAGACTATTTGCCATATTTCTAGAGAGAAGAGTGGCGCCACCCCAGGAGGGATGAAGACCATCTCTTTTAAACAGGTCAGGTCTGCCCCAAAAGCTCGTCCAATTGTCTATGAAATCTATGTTATTCTGTGGGCACCACTTAGACATCCAGCCATTGAGTGATGACAATCTGCTATGCATCTCATCACCACGGTAAGCAGGGAGGGGACCAGAGCATATTACAGTCCCCTCCCTGCTTACCGAGTGTAAGTATGAACAGTATATATACGTGTTTGTATGTGTGAGTGAGTTGGTGTATGAGTGAATATAAGTGTGCATGTGTGAGTGTCTGTGAGAATGTATGAGTGTATGTACGTGTATATGAGTGTGTAGCTCTACGAACATTGCGTGAGTACAGCATATGTGTGTATGTTTGTTTGCGTGTATGTGGAAGTGGGTGTATGAGTGTATTTGTGTCTATATGACTGTAGCCGTACAAACATCTGTGAGTACAATAAATGTGTGTTTGAGTATGTTTGTGTGTGTGTGTGTGTGTGTGTGTGTGTGTGAGTGGGTGTATGACTATATGTGTGTGTTTATACGAGTAAGTTTGTGTGTACATGAATGTGTGAGTGAGAGGGTGTATGTGTGTGAAAACAAATGTGTATGTGTGAGTGTGAGTGTGTAGCTGTACAACCATCTGTAAGTATGAACAGTATATGTACGTGTTTGTATGTGTGAGTGAGTTGGTGTATGAGTGAATATAAGTGTGTATGTGTGAGTGTCTGTGAGAATGTATGAGTGTATGTACGTGTATATGAGTGTGTAGCTCTACAAACATTGCGTGAGTACAGTATATGTGTGTGTAAGTGGGTGTATGAGTGTATTTGTGTCTATATGACTGTAGCCATACAAACATCTGTGAGTACAATAAATGTGTGTATGAGTATGTGTGTGTGTGTGTGTGAATGTGTGAGTGTACAGTATATGAGTGTAGCTGTACAAACATCTGTGAGTGTGAATACTGTTTGATTATGTTTGTGAGTATGTGTAAGTAAGTGGGTGTATAATTGCGAATATGAACTTGTATGTGTAAATGTCTATGAGATTAAGACTGTTTATGAGTATGCATATGTGTGAGTGTGTGGGTGAAAGAGCATGTATGTGTGAGTGTCTGGGAGAGTGTGAATGAGTAGGTATGTGTGTTAGTGTGTTTGTGTGTGTCTGTGAGAGTGTCTGAGTTTGTGTGAGTGAGGGTACAAAGTGTGTATGTATGTTAGTGTGTTCCTGTGTGTATGATATGTATTGGTGTGTGTGTGCATAAATAATAAATAGTAGTGAAAAACCACATACTTACCAAGAATAATGAGCCTGGGTGTGACTGGGATCACCTGCTGTGCCTCAATGTCTGCCTGGGTTGCAGTGACCTAAACATATTAAAACAACATGAATCAAAGTACAGAATATGAAGTAACTACTATACATAACTATATGACAACTTGTCAAATATTGTCAGAGATATTTTTCTCTCTTAAAATACTTCCACTACATATTTATGCTTTAAATGATACGCTTCTGCTTCTAAAAATTCTAACATGCTTTTTTTTTTTTTTTTGGCATGCATGAGTATTTGTTGACCAATAGATCATTATTAACTCTGATAAAGGTAATTTATACCTTTATTCATATTTTTAATTAATCATGATTTGTCATTGCAATCACAACACTACAGCAGTGAGTCTTCCGCCTAAATTAAATGAAATCTCTTGAAGCCCAAATCACCTATTTCTGTTGCAAATGAAAGTTAAGTATTTTTAAGCCTTGTTTTGACGATTTGTTTTTGTTTGTTTCTATATGACTTATTGAAATTGCCATTGATCGCTACACGATGCAGCCGTCATCCGGGAAACAGTCATCTATTATAATACCATAATTTCTTGGTGACAGGCTCGGATCGAACATTATGGAAAGGATACCTACAGAGACATATTAGTTATTATATGATCCTACCAGACTCCATTACTCCAAATGTAGTAATTTTACCTCGCAGGCCATAGTAAAACACACTAACTTTACATTCAAATTCAACAGAAACAAAATAAAACTCACATTAACCATCTTGATTTGTCTTTTTATCATTTTAACAATCACTAGGTCTGGTTTGGTCTAAATAAATCAGGTGTGATTCACCGAGTTAGATGAAAATGAGGGGACAAGCAGGAAAACAGCGGGTAACGTAAACATAGACATCTAAAGTTAACTCTGTAACAGTGTTTTTGCAATGTTCGCTGGCTAAACTTCCACTGTCATTTCAAACTAAAAGCTATGTACACTATAGCGTAAAATCCTAAAACCTAATTATACAATTTTAAATAAACTTACCAAACTTCCAGATTTCCACCGAGAAGAGATATCCATGAGAGAGCTACTGCAGTTGTGTTCTGACGTTGTCAGTCAGGTGACACGCTGTTTACAGCAATTCTGTATTATTGCCTGACATATTACAGCTAGGTTACAGCAAAACTAAAATATTCTGCAAAATGTTCCCGCTCAAGCCATAATGTGCTGCTAAATCTAAAGTGACATTTAACTGTGTACTGTAATTCACATAATGTATAAACAGGCATTGAATGTTCGGTAAAAGCATGAGAAATACATCTTTTTGATGATCATAGTGCTAAATGTACATAAGCGCAATATCTCTCATCAGAAATCTTTAAAAGAATTTCATTAACTTCATAAAGAAAGGTTGCTGAAAGCCGTGACCCTCTAAAACTGTCACACATTATAGTGTAATAGAGTAATTTAAGAGCTTCCAGTAAAGTAAAACTACTCCTCACATTGACACAGTGCTTTAGATTATCAGATTAGAGAAGAAACAGAGAGAGAGAGAGAGAGAGAGAGAGAGAGAGAGAGAGAGAGATGAGAGACCACTTAGAAAATGCTCCTTAACCGCGAGTCAATGTTTTGAATATGCTGCATAAAATAGGTTTTAGTTTATAAATGTGCTGGTTTTGAAAATATACTATTTATTTGATTAATTATATGATTATTAATTTGTGTTTTTAAATTTTATTCAACTTTTGTACACTACCAGTTACTGCAGGGGCGGACTGGCCATCTGGAGCACCGGGACTTTTCCCGGTGGGCCGCTAGCCAATGTGGGCCGGCCCACCCGGTACACAAATATATATATATATATATATATTATATATATATATATATATATATAATTTTATTTTATTTTTTTTTAATTGACGGAAATCATAATATTACATCTCTTTTCTACGCAAATGGATGAGTGAGTCGATCGCGCAGCCAACAAGCGCGTTTTCGTCTAATTTAGAGAGAGACAGATTCATCTGGTACAGCGAATTTCTCTGAGCAGCAGGCCACTGTATACGTTCACTTAAAACATAACCGACTGTGTTTACGAGAATACTTGCAGAGACAATTATTTTGAAATAATTGTGTGTGTATTTCTTCATTCAGAAGTTACAATACCCAAAAGATGAATTAATTCTTTGTACGCGCATTGTCTGAAATGCTGCTCACAGCGCGTGCTTTGTATATAATAATAATAATACAAATTTTATTTAGTGTTCTTGTAAAAAACACATTGCTCTTAGATATATCATAGAATCAATCCAAATACATTTGATTAGACCAACCAGACTAATTTATAAGGGAGAAATGTTCTTTAAATAACAGCTGAATGTTACCACTTTTACATAATTTCACAACCGTAAATTATCACTATTACTATACTTTTTCTATTTGTTTTATTTTTCTTTATTACAACTATGCCTATTGTTTAAATGTCAACCACAGCCCATTTTATTTCCATAATAGGACTTACTAAACTAAAACAGAATATTTAAAGAAGACTTTTTGACAGGGTCGTGGAGATTAAATGTTGAGACACCCTCAAAAGCATATCCACGTATTATTACCAATTATTGCTATAAACTATAGTTCATGGGTAACCAGCATTAACTTTTGGCAAGATTTAAGAGGGTTATATTACATACAACAGTCTAAATAGCTATTTGTCAGTATTTGGTTAACATTAAAAATAGCTTTAATGGCCTATAATACAAATGCAACTTGTTTTATTATCTGTTTCAATTATTTATCAATAATTAAATTATTTATCAATTTCTTACCATTTATACATTTAGTTGAGAGGCAGTTTTGATGTTGTATTGATCTACTGTACTATTTGTGTTTTTTTTCCTTTTACATAAATGCCACTTGCTTTGATATCTAATGCAAATGGCATTCATACTTAAGTGTGCTTCAAGTGTCCAAATTTTGTGTGTCAAGACCTATTTTCTTCACTCTTTTGTATTCTTCAAATAGAACTTTCTAAAGAGAACACAAATAACGTCTGAACGACTGAACTTTCCTTCCTGAGCCAAGCCCTCCCACGTGTGTAATTGCAGCTTTGTTACCTGTGGCTCACATGCGTACCATCCCAGCTATTCTGGTTCGAGCACACTCCCTGCGACACTCTCACACTCCCCTCTCATCTTCTCTGTTTGGGGCTTGTGGATATAAGCCCATCTGGGGGGCTTCAGTAATGAATTTACATAGACAAATGCATTCATGCATTCACAGCAGTGCATATAGTCAAATCAAAGGGAACTTTCACTAGTCAAGTCGTCACCTTTATTTATATAGCGCTTTAAACAAAATAGATTGTGTCAAAGCAACTGAACAACATTCATTAGGAAAACAGTGTGTCAATAATGCAAAAAAAGAAAAAAAAGTCTCTGGACCGAGCTTTGGGTTTCTTGAAGTGTCACGAATGTAACAAAGAATAAAGAAAGAGAGTGTGTGGCCTCAGGGATGCATGCAACATTCTCCTCTGCTTCACTGACTGCATCCATCAACCCATTGGGAATGGATGTTGACCTAGACTAAATCAGTGGCATCCAGCAGCAACACGCTTAACACTCTGGAGTCGATTAACGCGTATACACGTTATGAGTCATTTTCTCCCGATAACCCCGAAAAGAACTTAAATTACACTTTCAGTTTTGATCGTACAGATAAGAGCAATACATCAATCGAATCTGTAAAGGGTCTACTTTTTTGTATACAGACATGATAACAACAAAACTTTGTGCAGTTATAGAATAAAGATAATAAACAAGGTTTGCTGTCTGCAGTCTTTGTCTGCGCTGATCTTCATTTGCAAACGTGTCATTAAAATGAAGTGTAACTCAGTGAATACTCAACGAGGATACATGAGAGATATATCTATAGAAACCTTGACATGTCTACTTTTAAACTAAGCAATGCTGCCGAAAACAAATATTCTGTGATAAATCTATACGAAAACAACGCGATGTCCTTTTTCATGTCTCCCTTCATTATCTTCTAATGCGACCACGCCCCCGCGCTGGACGCCCTATTCAGATTCTAATGTTTCACTGAAGCGCGCGGCTTGAATATGCCCACATAACAGAAGACAACGCAGAAAGACTGTTCAAGTTTTATTATTTAACTGTTTGCTTCGCGACGAGAGGAATAAGACATAATTCACCCCAAAAAGATGTGAGGATTTGGATTTCCTCAAAAATGAAGCGCTATATTCAGCAGAGATCATAAAAATGAGTAAGTCTCTGTTTATTTATTTATATACCTGTACTAGTTTTCACATAACGTGTAAACATTTTACTAGTTAGACTTTTTCCAAACTATAATTCCTGACTAATTGTATAATCAAGTGAAACATTATGAAGTTTGAATAATATACACTATATAAACAATATACACTACTATACCATTCAAAAGCTTTATGTAAATAATATAAATTTTACAAATAAATGTAACTGTAACAAATGTAACAAACAATGCTGTTAATCATAATAATGATAATAATAACAATAGTTTTTTTTCTTGTAGAAAATCAGATTGTTAAAAAGATTTCTGAAGGATTATGTGACTGGAGTAATGATGCAAAAAAATCAGTTTGAAAGTCAGCTCTGATTTTTCCTAATAAACTGTTTAACTCCACTCACAAGTGAATATTAAATTATGTTGTGGGATAATTAAATATATTCTAAATAAACTACAAACACAAAATTATATACAGTCGTGGCCAACAGTTTTGAGAATTACATAAATATTAGTTTTCAAAAAGTTTGCTGCTAAACTGCTTTTAGTTCTTTGTTTCAGTTGTTTCTGTGATTTACTGAAATATAATTACAAGCACTTCATAGGTTTCAAAGGCTTCTATCGACAATTACATGACATTTATGCAAAGAGTCAGTATTTGCAGTGTTGGCCCTTCTTTTAGGACCTCTGCAATTCGACTGGGCATGCTCTCAATCAACTTCTGGGCCAAATCCTGACTGATAGCAACCCATTCTTTCATAATAACTTCTTGGAGTTTGTCAGAATTACTGGGTTTCTGTTTTTCCACCCGCCTCTTGAGGATTGACCACAAGTTCTCAATGGGATTAAGATCTGGGGAGTTTCCAGGCCATGGACCCAAAATTTCCACATTCTGGTCCCCGAGCCACTTAGTTATCACTTTTGCCTTATGGCACGGTGCTCCATCGTGCTGGAAAATGCATTGTTCTTCACCAAACTGTTGTTTGATTGTTGGAAGAAGTTGCTGTTGGAGGGTGTTTTGGTACCATTCTTTATTCATGGCTGTGTTTTTGGGCAGAATTGTGAGTGAGCCCACTCCCTTGGATAAGAAGCAACCCCACACATGAATGGTGTCAGGATGCTTTACTGTTGGCATGACACAGGACTGATGGTAGCGCTCACCTTTTCTTCTCCGGACAAGCCTTTTTCCAGGTGCCCCAAACAATCGGAAAGGGGCTTGATCTGAGAATATGACTTTTCCCCAGTTCTCAGCAGTCCATTCACTATACTTTCTGCAGAAGATCAATCTGTCCCTGATGTTTTTTTTGGAGAGAAGTGGCTTCTTTGCTGCCCTTCTTGACACCAGGCCATCTTCCAAAAGTCTTCGCCTCACTGTGCGTGCAGATGCGCTCACACCTGCCTGCTGCCATTCCTGAGCAAGCTCTGCACTGGTGGCACTCCGATCCCGCAGCTGAATCCTCTTTAGGAGACGATCCTGGCGCTTGCTGGACTTTCTTGGACGCCCTGAAGCCTTCTTTACAAGAATTGAACCTCTTTCCTTGAAGTTCTTGATGATCCTATAAATTGTTGATTTAGGTGCAATCTTAGTAGCCACAATACCCTTGCCTGTGAAGCCATTTTTATGCAACGCAATGATGGCTGCACGCGTTTCTTTGCAGGTCACCATGATTAACAATGGAAGAACAATGATTTTAAGCATCACCCTCCTTTTAACATGTCAAGTCTGCCATTCTAACCCAATCAGCCTGACATAATGATCTCCAGCCTTGTGCTCGTCAACATTCTCACCTGAGTTAACAAGACGATTACTGAAATGATCTCAGCAGGTCCTTTAATGACAGCAATGAAATGCAGTGGAAAGGTTTTTTTGGGATTAAGTTAATTTTCATGGCAAAGAAGGACTATGCAATTCATCTGATCACTCTTCATAACATTCTGGAGTATATGCAAATTGCTATTATAAAAACTTAAGCAGCAACTTTTCCAATTTCCAATATTTATGTAATTCTCAAGACTTTTGGCCACGACTGTAGATTTATTTTGTCCTCACATTCCTTCTTATAACTCTTCCCTCTCAGTGACACAGCTGACTGAAAGGCTCATTATGCAGATCATTATGCAGGCCTTCGTCTTCTCAGGTGTAAATCACAATGATATTCATGATAGTTGACGCCAACTTGCATATGACTTTTACAAACAAAAAGTGTCTTAGAAAATTTAAATGAATACATTGTTTTCTGTGAGTGAGTAAACAACATGATTTTCACATAATTTAGAAAAAAAAATTCTAGGCTACAAGCTCCAGTTCTCAAAAGTCCTGGGAACCAATGTTCTGTATGTGTTTTATGGCCTTATTCAAGTGATTTAACATTTTTAGTTTTTCACTAAACATGCATAACATTTTTTTTCTCTCAAAAACACAATCATGTACATACATGCTGCTCACATATTATTATAGCCCAGTTTGTGCTGATTACAGTTAGATTAGACTAGTGTCCATTTAGGTGTTTATAAGAAACTGAAAAAAGCACAAAGGGCATTTGTCAGGGCATTACAAAACTTCTCCAGGCCCCCAAAATACCCTTAGATCTGTTTGTGCCACCTCCACACTCCCCCTGTCATTTTTTGAGCCCAGCAGTTCTCCACATTTTATCCCTTATTTATGTCTACTTTCAATATAGTAGAATAGAATGCAGCAAGGACAGCCCACTTTTTCTGTATTTTTCCCATTCATTATTTCTATACATGGCAAAAAATTGCTTTTCTCACTTAGTTTTTTTTCTTGTTCTCAGCCAAAATATCTAGAAACTCTTAAATCAAGAAAGATTTTCAAGACAAGTACAAATTATTGTCTTGTTTTCAGAAAAAAAAGTCAAAATTAAGTGAGTTTTTGCTTAGAACAAGCAAAATAATCTGCCAATGGGGTAAGCAAAATAAGTTTATTTCAAACCGAAAACAATAATATTTTGCTTACCCAATTGGCAGATTATTTTGCTTGTTACAGGCAAAAACTCACTTATTTTTACTTGTCTAGAAAAACCTTCTTGATTTAAGAATTTTTTGATTTTCTGTCTGGAAACAAAACAAAACAAAATATTTTTTTTGCAGTGTAGGAATTTAATTGAAATTAACAGAATCATACATTTCTAAGATAAAACATGCATTTATTTAAACTTTAATTTGGCAATGAAATACACATTCCATCATGACTGTGAATGAAGTATTAAATAGTCAGTACACAATAAAACTGGACTCGTGTTTTTTTTTTTTTTTTTTAAGGAATATGAATAGAAGATTAACATTTTCTGAACACCCTCAGTCAATCCATGAAGTGGATACATTTGTTTCGTCATTAAAACAGATTTGGAGATTAGAAATCATTTGCTTACTAATGTATCCACTACAGTGAATGGGTGGCTTCAGAATATGTGTTAAAACACTATCGTTTGTTTGAGCTTTTAATGTTTTAACTTTAGACCATTGCTTCTGGCCTAAATTGAGTCCATAATAACACTTCCTTTAGTGAGAAAAAATCCTCCTCTGTTGCCCTCTTATATAAATAACCACCAACATGTTTAGAACTGTTTTTTTTCTGTTTTGACTCGTAAAACTTGCTTGATCTGTGCACATTTCTCTCCTGATTTGGAGGAATCATGCATTTGTTGGTCACAGAGGTGCAAAAATCATTCAAAAGCCTATGGAAAAATATTACTGGCTTTTTGGCCAATTTGTCAACTTACCTTTATTTATGTACCAATATATACAGGATTATTTAAACAGAAAAATTAAGGAAATCAGTGATGCAACCCTGCAGGGAAACAGTTATAAAAGGACAATAGTGTAATTACTCAGTAAGTGAAAAGATCTGCACAAGACAGAAGTGTCATCATTCAGCACGATTCAGTTCAATTTTTGGCAAGGGAGCAAGAGTGATGCTAATTTCTGGGTTGGCCTACAAAAATAATTAATCAATACAGGCACTATATTATGTCCGTCAGTTTCTCCTCAACTTATGTCAGTCCTGTCATTCCGTTCCTGTGTCTCTCTCAGGTCCTGAATTTGTATGATAATGAACTGGACTGCAGTGGTTCTGTTGTATCTCACATTTAAGAAACTGAAGTTTATTAATCATCACATTTAGTTTTGACAATTTTAAACATGGCCTCCATCAGAATGCATAACAGTCTAAACACACCAGCACGCAACTGCTCCAATGCAGATGATCAGGGGACCGCTGTGTATCTTTCACAGTGTGTGTGTGTGTGTGTGTGTGTGTGAGTGGGCGTGTTTTTGTGACATATTAGGACACAGCTTTGTATAATGACATGGGTATGACACAGATATTAAAAAGAGTGGGTGACTTATGAGTACATAACCCATGTCCCCATTTTCAAAACGCTTATATAAACCAGAATGAATTTTTTTTTTGAGAAAGTAAAAATGCACAAAGTTTCCTGTGAGGGTTAGGGTTAGGTGTAGGGCCATAGAATATACAGTGTGTTCAGTATAAAAATCATTACGTCTATGGGATGTCCCCACTTTTTACAAAAACAAACGTGTTGCTTTCACAATAAGTCATCTGTTAAGATGGATTCTTTAGCCATGATGTAGGCCTTCAAGTATGCATGCTCAGTGGAAATGGTCATTTCTCATTTTTTAAAGCTGTTTCTGGCTAAATCGAATTACAACCATGGCGCCTGGTTGGCACATGCAATAAAGGAAAAATCCCCCAAAACAGCACCAGCTTCACTCATGTCTGTCATACTAACACCACAGAGTCATGATAAATAGGCCACTGAAAGGGGCTTGTAATATTTTGAGCAAGGTTCAGACCTTTGAGAACTTATTAATGACAAGATGAGGATGAAAAGGTGAAAAAAATAATGAACTAATAAACAAGTGAGAATGCCTTTACAAACAATTTACACAAAAATTATTTCTGCTCGTGTTTCATGAATGAACAGACATTAACTTTAAGCCTGAACCTGGCCTATAAACAAGACCCTGTAACCTGATCCAACCTAACCTGACAGTAGTCAAATTTTAAGAACAAATCCAAACTGAACCAAAACTCAAATGGATGCGGTGAGACAAACAAAACTGTTTCTTTTCTTTTCTTTTCTTTTCTTTTCTTTTCTTTTCTTTTCTTTTCTTTTCTTTTCTTTTCTTTTCTTTTCTTTTCTTTTCTCTTAAACAGAAACTCAACTAATGCTTGTAGTTGATTCCTTTACAGTCAAATGTTAGCATTATGGTAAGTTTCAATACTCTAGGCTATTATACGCAAAGAACAAACAACAACTACAAAAACAACAAAAACAACAATAATCATAATACACTAATAGCACATATATAATTGTATAATGCTATATTATTAATAAACAAATTTTCTAATGGGACATATATATATATATATAATAATATAATATTCTTCCCAAAAATGGAATATCCATCACAGCCTCTTTTTCATTTTGTCAGATTGAAAGTTGCACCTACCCTTATAAGGCTTATTGCAATACAAATCGTGTACTACACTTGCAGTTGAGTGCATGGGCAATCTGTAAATACATAGGAACAAGTGAAGAAACAAATGTTTGTAAATAAGACAAGTGTGGAGAAATGTTAGCTATAAGAGACTAGTGTTAATTGCTGTGCTAATTAATGCATTGCAATTGCATTTCACTTGTTTTGCACTTGCAGGTGATTACATTTTTAATGTATTATATTACTTGGCACAGTTAACAGGTGCCCATCACACACACAGTGGTGGGGGAAGCAGGATAGATTCAGTCAAGCTGTGCTGCACAGGGGTAATATGCAAAGAGCAGCAACCTATTAAAAATTGGCATGGCATTCTTGGTTGTCCAGATGCTGTAGCGAAACCCACCGAGGCTTTATAATTTCTTTTTGGCGAAATCCTGGCTGCTAACTCACACCAGTCCACGCTCTTAATTTAAAGACATGAAGCCACCACAGGGACGGCATGTGTTCAAAATGACAGCGAGATTGGGGCATGAGTTATTCTGTCCCTGTCTGTGTGGCAAAATCCTCATCTGTCATGCATGCAGAGCACATGTGGGGATCCGATACTACAAGATCTCCCAAGTGAGGAGTTCACATCAGTAATGCAATTAAAATCATTACATATTGTGTAGAAAAAAAAATATGTGGTTTCTAGTTTTATCAAAATGAACACTAGAATACTTCCTGTTTTACATGAAGGCAGCTCACTAGGTCTGTACATGTGAAACTTTTTGTGTAATTGATTATTTCTCTTGTGTAGTTTATGATTCTCAGGCTGCCACAGGGGATTTATAGGAAATATAGTTTGGTTTGCTAAAGTCTTTCTCTTTGTAAACTAAATGAGTACTGTCTTCAAGCAAGCATTATCACTATTTTACAGTAACTGTATGCACAATGCTAGGGATGTGTCAGAAGCTGAATAGCTTGTTTGGAAAGGCACAGATAATGGCTTCAAAACAAATACTGAATGCTGCTAAATAATAGGAAATAGATTCAGCCTACACAGTCACTCGTCCTGTTTGATGGATAAAATCCGAAATCAAGACAGTAACCAAAACATTTCAGTCAAGACAGTAATTTTTGGTTTCAGCTGCAATAGTTTTGGAGGGCCAAAATCACTAACCAAGACAATAGCCGGTAACATGGTAAATGCGACCACTTCAAGAAATCAGACATCAGCTTCTTATTCTCTATCACAATCGTTTATTTATTTAGTAACATATTTTATCTGACATAGGCTAAATCTTGTCTTGAGTGTTTAGCTATGTCTTAAAAATATAATAATGTTTTTTGTTCAGGAGATTTTATAAAAATATAGAAATGAGCATTCTTTCTAAATGTGATGTATCTAGGCTACTGTGACTACAAACAAACAGTAACAGACTCGACTGAATAAGCAGGCTATTGTTACCTTTACAGTTTTCACTGGTCTCAACATAGAAACACTTGGCTCTTGACAGGTAACTTGCGTCTAGTGATCCGGGCTAACAGAGCCGAAGCACAAAACACTGATGTGTCGGTGGGTTGCAACAATGAACTCGGGCTTTATTACTCACTTTGGTACACACTCACAGCATAAAAGTCTCTTTGCTTGCTAGCATTTGACTGGAACATAGACTGCGTCACTATTACATTTTCACTGTCAACACAGACTGATTTCCCGCAATCCTCCTCTTCTTTTTTTTACTACCAAAACCCACAAGGCCCACTTCGTCACACATATGCGTTTCTTTTTGTTAACAAGCGGGCAGGAGGAGGCAGAGATTGCAACACTACCCCCACTCTGGAGAATGATTAAACCTTTAACAGATCTACAGCAGCATTACACTGTACACAGGGAACACACACAAAAAAATATATATAATTAACAGGCATTATGCAAACATCTCCAACCATAACCTGTATTTCCCAGTCATTGAAAAAGCCTTCCTCCAGCGGAAAGTTAAGGGTAAGAGGCAATGTCCATTAAAGCATAACGCATACTCCTTTGTATGTAAGCAAATGTCCCAGATATGACACTCAAATATTCTCTGAGAAAAATGGGACTATCACTTTAACCACTCAACCCAACATTAGCGTAAGTTACTCAGGGGCACAGGATTTCAAGAAATTGCAGAAATAAGGCAAAATATTCTGTTAAACTAAGTTCTTCGCAGTAACATACCAGGGTGTTATATCAAAACTATGTAGCCCAATAGTGTACAAATTTCCGACTGCCGATAGTGAACATTTACATCAAGCCCATACCATCTTCACATTTTAAACCTCAACATAAAAAAACTTAATCTCGTAATGATACAATACTGGAACTCTTTTGCTTTTTACAACACAGGAACTCTTTTGCTTTTTACAACACAGGAACTCTTTTGCTTTTGACAACACAGGAACTCTTTTGCTTTTGTCAACACAGGAACTCGTTTGCTTTGAGGAGGGCAGCGATCCGCCTACACCCAACCTCAGTCAGATGTGCTCAATAACCAATCCAGTCGCCAAGCATGTCAGGAGCTCTGCGGACCCTCCGAGGTCAACATCGAGGGACGGAGTTCAAAATGGGGCGAGCAGCTTGTCCCCTTGCCTCATGCTGGGTCCCAGCCTCATCCAGTGAAGGCTCAGTGGGGTGGCAAGGGAACTGGCTGCTGCTCGGTGAAATTGCTGATGTTGGTGGTAAGGAGAAAAGAGTCGGAAGGGAACCCACCACAGGGTCCTCTGTCTCTGGTGATTCGCCCCAAAGGTCAATGGGGCTTATATCGATTTCTGAAGAGCTGGGGTCTGACAACAGGGGTGGTGCCTCCACTGGGGCCCACATTTCAGCCTCCTTAAAGACCCAGCCATTGTCTAGTGTTGTCCTGGAATGGTAAGCTTTAAGTTTGTCGTGATGAACGACTTTCATCTTTGTCCTCTGGCCTCTTTTAATCCGGTAGACCAAATCGTCCAGTACACCAATGATGAAGTATTGGCCCTCGTAGGAAGGCAGGAACTTTCGCACTTTATTCTGTACTCCCTTTGTGCCTTTGACCAAGAGCCATACTGCATCACCGACTTTGTGTTGGACTCTGCAAACGTTTTTGTTGTACTGTCGTTTAGCACGCTCAACAGATTTTCCCAGTGCCTCCCTGGCCAACTGGTGAGATAGCTCGAGCCGTTTCCTGAGCTGTACAACATAAGATGGAGGGGTAATAGTGTTGTCTGGGTCAGGTGGCAATCCAGCAACAAGATCCACTGGCTCTGTAATTTCCCGTCCGAACAACATCATATTAAGTGTCAGGCCCGTAGAGCTGTGTTTGGTAGCGCGGTAAGCCATGACTGCATATGGTGTCATAATGTCCCAGTCCCAATGACATCGTTCTGCAGTGGTGGATATGATTTTCTGCAGGGTGGCATTGAAACGCTCCACTTGGCCATCTGACTGTGGGCGAAACGGCGTGGTCCGTGTCTTGTTGATTCCCAGCAGCTCACACATTCCCTGGAACACAGCTGACTCGAAATTGGTACCTTGGGCGCTATGTAGGCACTGTGGAGCTCCATGCCTACACACCCACTCAGAAAAAATCTTTTCAGCCACTGTCGTTGCTTGTTCATTGGGAACAGGGTAGGCTTCCACCATTTGCTAAAGTAGTCCTGTACCACTATTATGTAGCGGTTGTGCCTTTCAGTTTCATTTAATGGTCCCATTAAATCAACTGCAATCCTTTCAAAGGGGGAACCAACTCGCACTGTGCCCATGGCGGCTTGAGGTGTTTTCTTGGGGCGGGCTTTCACTGCACAGATGGTGCAAGTGCGGCACCACAGTGTGACGTCATCTCTCATATTGTACCAGTAGTACCGGGCCTTGAGAAGTGCGAGGGTCCTTTCTCCTCCAAAATGGCCACTGTCTGGGCCATCATGCAATTGTTCTGTCACTGAGATGCGGAACTCTTGAGGCAGCAGGATCTGTGGATAGAACACGCTTCCATCCATACATTAAAACTTTCTTAACAAAACCCTGTCTTTCTGGTAGTGCCTTTTCCACTGTGACCAGTAGGCTTTGGTGGCAGGGCTGTAGGGTGCTATGTCCACCCAGGGTGGCCTGCTCATCCCTTTGTCCATCCACTTCCTCACTGGTGCTATATCTGGGTCAGATTCTTGGGCACTGATTAACTCCTCTCTGGTCCAACCACTGAACAGCTTGGTTTGGGCTGGCTCACTCACCCTGTAGACACCTGGATGGCATGAAGAGCCAGCTTGATTGTCACTGTCAGCATCCACTACCCCCACTGGAAGATACTTAGGCTTGACTGCAGGACTGCCTCCACAGCTACCTTTGGGCACCACTACCCCAAATGGAGGTTGCTCTGCAGGAGTATTCCCAGCATCCTCTGCAGCTGGACTCTCTGCCAGGTTGCACTGAATCCCTTTGTGCTGAAACTGAGGGAAACTGAGCGAGCTGGCCCTCAGGCTCCCTCATCCGAGACAACCAGCGCAGGCTGCTGTGGTCAGTCCGTATGATGAATGATCTCCCTAGCAGGTACTGCCGAAAATGAGAGGTGAATTCAACAGCTGCCAGAAGTTCTTGTCGGGAGGTGCAATAGTTTTGCTCAGTGGCTGACAATCTCCTGCTCCTGTGAGTGAGTACTCTCTCCTCACCTTCTTGCATTTGGGAGAGGACTGCTCCAATTCCACAATCACTGGCATCTTTGTCAAGGAGCAACTGGCCACTGTCCAGGGGGTAGCCCAGCACGGGTGCTGATGTCAGATGGCTTTTCAGCTGTTCAAATGCCTCCTGCCATTCGTCTGTCCAGTTAAAGCGTGAATACTTTTTGGTCAGTTCTTGGAGGGGCTTGGCAACGGGGGTGAAATCTTTAACGAAGCGTCGGTAATACAATGCCAGGCCGATGGACTGACACACTTCAGATACATTTTGGGGTGCAGGCCAGCCAGCCACTTTTTGGATCTTTTGAGGGTCGGTGGCAACACCTTTGGCGGAGACAATGTGCCCCAAGTAAGCCACTTGCTCACGGAAAAGGACACACTTTGACGGTTTAAGTTTCAGGTTGGCTGCGAGTAGTCTGCTGAACACTTGACTCAGTCGCTCCAACATTTCAGTTCCGTCCCGCCCCAGGACAATGATGTCATCGAGGTAGACCAGGTCCATGAGCCTCTGGAGGGTGGCTGGCGCGTTGCACAGTCCAAAAGGCATCACGTTCCATTCAAACAGGCCCTTGCGGGTGCAGAAGGCAGCATGCTGAAGTACCTGGCAGTGGACAGTGTGTCTAAGGTGTCTTCAATACCACGAGTTAGGTGCCCTTGAGCAAGGCATCGAACCCCCAACTGCTCCCCGGGCGCCGCAGCATAAATGGCTGCCCACTGCTCCGGGTGTGTGCTCACAGTGTGTGTGTGTGTGTGTTCACTGCTCTGTGTGTGTGCATTTCGGATGGGATAAATGCAGAGCACAAATTCTGAGTATGGGTCACCATACTTGGCTGAATGTCACTTCACTTTCACTTTCACTAAGGTGGATGGGGGCAGTGGATAAGCATCCTTTATGGTTCTCTCATTTAGGGGCCTGTAGTCGACACATAACCGCAACGTCTGGTCCTTCTTTCTGACCATAATGATCGGTGCAGCCCAGCTGCTGTTGCTGGGTTGGGCCACACCAGTGTCCAGGCTCTGCTGCACCTGCTGGTCTGCTGTAGTTTGTCTGGGCCCCGTGGAAAAGACGTCACTGTAAGACCGTAGCAGGCAGGCCAACCTCTCCTGGTTGCTCACTCTGACAATGTGCACCCGAGACTGATGGCTTGGGTTAAAACGAGGTACCTTTTCACCGAAGAGGGTTATCTCACAGCGACCATAGTCCAGCTGTGCACTTGTCTGATGGAGGAAAGGGTGCCCCAAGATAAACTCAGTGTTCTCTGTCATGTCGGCAATAATAAAGTTCACATTGGTAACTCTTCTCCTGACTTGTACTGGTAGGTTGACTTCCCCCAAAACTGCCAAACCACTGGGGCTGATACCCTGCAGGACCTGTGCTACAGATGGCTCTATTGGGGTTCTGGATTCTGTGGGAATGGAGTTAAAGGCATGGAGGGGCAACACATTCCTCCGAGCACCAGAATCAAGCAGAGCACACATTTCTAGTTCATATATACATATTTTAACACACATGTCGTCTTCCTGACTCGCAGTACACGTGACCACTTTACCTCTGTCGGGTGCTGTGTACTTATTGACTGTCTGGCCTTGCTGTCTGGGCCGATGGGGGGAAGGGCAGTTTCTCTGGATATGCCCCAGACCGGAGCAGTTGTGGCATTGAACATCCCCCATAGGCATTTTGAAATTTGTGTCTCTCTTCTGGCGCCACTGCTGATTAAATCTTGGAGCCCTCTCGGGAGAGTTGATGGACCAAACAGCTACCCCCACTGCCTCCATATAAGCTGTGCTGCTGTTATTCTCACGTACTGTGGCGGCCCTGGCTCTCTGATTTACAAGACCGCGTTGGCCAGGCTGCATGAACTGTGTGACCGTCCTGGCGGCCCTCTTGGTGGTCTCGTAGCTGTGTGTGATGTCATACGCTCTGGATAGGGTGAGTGGTTGCTTCTCCAGAAGTTTTTGCACCACTTCGGCGTCAGCCAGGGCGTTGGTTAAGACCTCCACACCGATGGCGTCCTGCTCCAGCTCTGTACGGTCAGCATACACAATGGACACATTCTCATAGATGTCATCCCTTAATAGGTGTAAGGCTTCGTTTTGCCCCCTAACCCTCTGTCTCAGTTCAATGCCAATGGCCGCCGCATGGTCGGAGCGTGGCCCGTAGGCGGTCTCTATTTCGGCCACAATTCGCGGATAGCTCCAGCGGTCAGATCTGGGGTTTTTATGGACGATAGCTCCAGCCACGCCAGTCAGGCTGAATCTCAGTTGTATCGCCATTGTCATTTCCGACCAATGGTTTGCTCTCTTTATGCCCATAATACTCATCATCACTAGTTTCCATTATTTCAACGTCTGGCTCTGTGTGTGATAACCGTGGTGCCGGCTTGGCCCTTTCCACAGCTGACTGACCATATTGGTATCGATCACGGTTTGAGGCAAAGTTATCATCACAGCTTATTACTCCACTACGTTGCACAGGCCGGGGCATGCAGGGTGGAGAAGGTGTCGAGGTGAACTGGGAGAGCAATGCGTGGGCCGGGGAAAATGGGTTTTGTGCCATACAGTTCTTAGAAGTGAATGGGTTAGCTAGCTGGTTAGCATCACGAAGGGCAAATGTTGAAGTGGGGCTATTTTTCAAACTGTATGGTGGAACTGCAGCTGAGCTGGATGTCATACGTTTTGAACAGTCACATAATTGCTGATCAAAGTATGTGGACTCACCGTCTGCTTTATTCTGTGGTTCCGCGGGCATTAGGAACGGATTAGTCAACCGTGATGACGGTCTTGTGGGGGACGAAGCTAGGTTGAATGACGGCTTCCGGCCGTAAACAATCGCGCTGTCTGCGGCTAACGTTCGTTCCATGCAAGCCGCGAAAGGATTATTGCTGTCAGCGTAATGGCCATCCCTGTGATAAACTGGGTCCATATTAATGTCTCTTATATTCGTTAAAAATGGGTTGGTGCTTACGTTTGAGGTTTCCATCTCAACAGGCTTCGTAGTCCCAGCGCTAGCATTAGCTCTAGCCCCGAGAACCTTCATTTCATTCTCTTCTTTGACCAGCATTCATCCCAGTCACCGCCTGCACTTCATCAAACACTTTTGAAAAAATAAAAATTTAATTTAAAAGTGGTACTCTCATCAGTAAGGACAGGTAAATAATCAGTTTTATAGTTTCAACACTGTGTGGTTGTTTAACATTTTGTTTTTATATTGTACTTTGTTTATGTGATTGAGATAAAAAAAGCACTAAAGGAAAAAAATCACTGAACTCAAAGTAAAGTGTATTGGTTCAACTTACCGTCTGTCTCTGCCTGTTACTCAGTATCACCACTACCTCCTTTTACGTACCGCACAGTCTTCTGATTTAATATTCCGGGTCCGTTAGTAATTGAGTTAATACCCGCTACAACTGTGGCGAGCCAGCCAGGAGGTGGTGCTGTTGCTGAGCATTAACAGATGAGATTAATTGATTTAATTTGCATTTTTTTGATCCGTAACAAACAAAAATGGAGATAGTTGAGGCAGAGGGTATTAAGGTCCCAAACTCTGTTATTGTTAGTGGCTTGACTAAAACTGAGAGTGATGATGAGTTAATTGATATTCTGAAAGAGTATGGTTCTTTTGCAAGAACCATTTTCATTAGTGACAAACAATCAGAATTTTACCAGAGCACAATAATTGAATATAACAGTGGTCAAGCCTTGGTAATGCTAGAACCTCAGCTACCTTATAATCACCAGCTATCCAGTGATCCAGGTATCACTTACACCGTTAGGGAATTATCTAGTGTCTTTACACAGCAATTGGGCAGTATTGTTACTCAATCTTACCTTGAAGGACTGAAAGAAATAGCAAAACTGAGTGGAACCAATTTTGAAGCAGTATTGAGCCAAATGCTATCTCAAATGAGTGTAGAACTCACACCAGCATCCACTGATCTTGAGGCTGGAGACAAAAATCCTAATGGGCAACCACCCCAAAAACTCCCTGGCGAGTGTGTTGGAGCAACACCTGTTAAGCCGAGTCGGGTAGATGAACCACAGTCACAGCACAAGCCTATTGAATTGAATGCCCCACCTCTCTTTACCTCTCAAAAAATACTTAAGCCACCTGAAGTTCAGAAATTCATTGTTGAACACGTTGTGAGGAGTGGTGAAGTGGCTGCCCAAGGGCCTGTAAAGTCAAGGCTCAGGTTGTTCTCTGGTAAATGTCCTAGACCTGGAAATGAGGTTGATTATGAAACTTGGCGCTCCAGTGTTGAGCTTGTTCTGAAAGACCCCGGCTTATCTGATCTGCATGTGTCCAGGAAGATAGTGGACAGTCTTTTGTCACCTGCAGCCAATGTCATAAAAAATCTAAGCCCTGAAGCTCCATCCTTAGCTTATCTTCAGTTGCTAGATTCTACTTTTGGCATTGTTGAGGATGGGGATTAGCTCCTTGCAAGATTTATGAATACCCTACAGGATGCTGGTGAGAAACCATCTGCTTACCTGTATAGATTGCAGACCGCCTTGAGGGCGACTATCAAAAGAGGTGGCATAACTCCTGAAGAGGCAGAACGGCACCTGCTCAAGCAGTTTTGTAGAGGTTGCTGGGATAATGAATTGATTACTGATCTGCAGCTAGAGCAGAAGCGCCACCGTCCTCTTTCTTTTGCACAGTTTCAACAGGCAGGGCCAGGCCATGGTACTGTTTTAAATGTGGCGTGGATGGCCGTCTGAACCCAACCCTGCACTTGTCGCTAACAAACGCAAGCTCCTAAAAGAAAAGCAGCTTCAGTGGGACGCTCAGAACCCCACCTTCAACCCTGATTTAAACTAGAGCCAGCTCTTGTTGCGGGACAGACAGGGGCTGAATTTAAGGCAAATTGTCCCACTACTAAACATGTTTCAAACAAATCTCAATCTTCTAGTAAGCAAAGTGCTAGGCTGCCAAAGGGTTTAGTCGGTGCTAGGTGCATTGCAGAGGTCAGCATAGCTGGTGAAAAGTGTCGTTGTTTATTGGATACTGGATCACAAGTCACAACAGTCCCCAAATCCTTTTATGAGCAGCATCTCTCAGAGTATCCCATTAACTCCATCAATGACATCTTGGAAGTAGAATGTGCCAATGGTCTGTCTGTCCCATATGAAGGCTATATAGAAGTAGACATTACCTTTCCTGAGGAGTTCCTGGGTATGAGTTTTGAGGTGCCTACCGTAGCCCTAGTAGTACCTGATGTGAAATCTCTCAATCAACCTTTGGTCTTAATAGGCACAAACACCTTGGATGTTCTCTATGAGCAATATTCAAATGCAGATTCCCCAACGTACCAATCAGCTTCATTTGGTTACAGAGTGGTTTTGAAGACACTTGAAACAAAATGGAAACAAAACACAAATGGTGTTCTGGGTCATGTGCGGTTAAAAAGTAAAGTGCCTGAGGTAATGGCTGCTGGGAGAAAAACCTTCACCAACAGTAAGAAAGGAACTTCCTGGTCTTCCCTATTTCTTAAAAGAGTGGGACCGCTTCAAATTAAAGGGCGGAGTACTCTACAGGAGACGGAAAGACAAGGATTCCACCACTTACCAGTTTGTGCTCCCTGAAGAACTAAGATCCTCTGTGATGAGCAGTTTACATGACCATATGGGTCACATGGGGATGGAGAGAACTTTGGATCTGGTCAGGTCCCGGTTCTACTGGCCAAAAATAGCTTCTGAAGTGGAACATAAGGTCAGGACTTGTGGTCGGTATGTGCGAAGGAAGTCATTACCTCAAAAAGCTGCACCCTTGGTCAACATCCAGGCCACCAGACCATTACAATTAGTTTGTATGGACTTCCTTTCCTTAGAACCAGACAGAAGCAACACAAGAGACATCTTAGTGATAACAGACTTTTTCACTAAGTATGCTGTGGCAGTCCCTACCCCAAATCAAAAGGCGAGGACAGTAGCAAAGTGTCTTTGGGAAAACTTAATTGTGCACTATGGGTTTCCCGAACGACTTCATAGTGATCAGGGCCCAGATTTTGAATCGCGCACAATCAAAGAACTTTGTGAGATATCAGGTATTAAGAAAATTAGAACAACGCCCTGCCATCCTAGGGGAAATCCTGTGGAACGCTTCAACAGGACCCTGCTGAATATGCTTGGCACATCAGAAGAGAAGGACAAAACCCATTGGAGAGAATTTGTCAAGCCATTAGTTCATGCATATAACTGCACGAAGCATGAAGTTACAGGGTTCACCCCTTATGAATTGATGTTTGGGCGCCAGCCTAGGTTGCCTGTTGACCTTGCCTTTGGGTTACCATATCAAGACAGTCCACAGAAATCCCATTCCGAATATGTCAAGAATCTAAGGTCTCATCTAGAAGAAAGCTATTTGCTTGCCTCCCGTAGAGCATTAAAGAGTGCAGAGCGGAACAAAACCATGTTTGACAAATATGTGACAAATTCCTCCTTGGAAGTCAATGATCGAGAGTTGGTGAGGAATGTTCGGCTGCGTGGTAAGCACAAATTAGCAGACAAGTGGGAGTCCGTGGTGTATGTAGTAGTAAAGCGAGCAGCTGACTTGCCAGTCTATACAGTCTGTCCTGAGAATAAGGATGGTCCTCTTCGGGTGCTTCACAGAGATCTTCTGCTCCCTTGCGGGTTCTTGCCAATTCCAGAAATCTCAAGCCCTACCTTGACCAAACCTACTTCTAAACCCAGAACACGCCAGAATCCTGGTATTCCACCATCTGATGATGATAACTCATTCACTGACTCAGAGGATGAAGATCTTAATGGAAGGTATAATGCTTTTCCAGTTGTGGAAACAGTTAGATTCTCTACAATCCATGATAACTGTAGATCAAAGGAAACTGAGGATGTTTCTTCTGATGCTGATTCAGCTAACCAAGAACCCCCAGGTGTTGACAGTGTAGTTGAACACTCACCTGTTGATGCTCCAGACAAATACTTACCTGTTGATACTTCAGTTGACGATTCACCTGTTGATGTCCTAGGAGTCACTGAACCAAGTAACATACCTGACAAAGACTCAACTGAAACAGAAAAAGACCTACCTGTTCAAAGTGAAGGTGTAGTTGAAGCGACAAACATTGCTGAAATCTCAGATGTTCCTGTTGAAGGGAGAGAACAACAGTCAGAAACTGAGGGGCATAATTCGGATATTCCACTCAGATGTTCTAGTAGGCAGAGAGAGGAACCTGAGAGACTTAAATACTTTCAGCTTGAAAACCCCCTGTCTTTTGTTGTTCAATCTTTGTTTCAGGGGTTAAACACTGCCCTTGTTAGCTCTCTCAATGGTGCTGAAAATCCAGGTTCCCTTTCCATTTTACCTGACGGTTCACTTAATGTAGTAACTAATCAGCCACTCAGAGCATGCAAAGGACTTGCATGATTTCAGGGGGGGAAAGTGTAACCCTGGTTAAATAAGTTTTACAAATATTATTTATTTGTATGCTGCTTGGATATAATATGATTACGCATACATGTGAAACTCTACATAAAAATATGTCTATATAAATATATGTATATTTGATTGGAGTTTAGAAATGAGTAACAACAAATCAGAGCGCTGGTTTGTTGGCCCCGCCTCCTTGCTTACTGATCGCGTTGCTCAGATCACGTTGGAAGGCAGATGCAGAGTGACGGAGAAATGTGATCTGACGCAAGAGTGTAAAAATAGAAACATATGTTCCCTAAACTGTTAAAAGTTCACAAAAACCGAATAAATCAGAGGGTAACCACACGATATTGGATGATCCAGTGTGATTGTGCCGATCGGGCACTTCAGAGGTTACAATTTGACTCGTGTGTTTGTCTCAGACCACATGGTGTATTAAGTGTTCATCACTGACAACATTTTGAGTGCGCGTGCCTGAAAAAAAAGAGAAAGAGAAATCACCCTTAATTGATGGTGAGCCTCCCACTTCGATTCTGAAAGGATCACGAACTTAGAGGAAAGGACCATTTTCAGTTCTATTATTTCTTCCTGAGATAAGTAAGAGAACTCATTTACAGAAACTGATACAGCCCTATATTACTATTTTTTTGGCGACTGAAACATCTCAAGAGCAAAATTGAGAAAGTTTAAGACTGATCAGTATTCCAATTGATATTCCATTTAAACTTGAAATACTACATTAAGTGGGTTAAATGTAAAACCACTGCTGATTGCTTTCTCCAATCTGTGTTGCATTGAATACATTGATTATGATTGTGATTACTGGTATATGAAAACTTATTCAGAGGGTGCACCCAGGGTATAGTTATTTGTTTTCATTTTGTTTTGTTTTTATATTGTACTTTGTTTATGTGATTGAGATAAAAAAGCACTAAAGGAAAAAAATCACTGAACTCAAAGTAAAGTGTATTGGTTCAACTTACCGTCTGTCTCTGCCTGTTACTCAGTATCACCACTACCTCCTTTTACGTACCGGACAGTCTTCTGATTTAATATTCCTGGTCCGTTAGTAATTGAGTTAATACCCGCTACAAGTGCATAGTAACAAGGTGTTTCGTTCCTTAAATTAATTAGTTTTGAATGAATCAAGTGAGCCAGTGACTCAATGGTCCATTTAGATGGACACTTTTCTTGCATCCCAATGTACAGGTACATCTCAATAAAACGGAACGTCGTGGAAAAGTTCATTTCAGTAATTTAACTCAAATTGTTAAACTTGTGTATTAAATAAATTCAATGCACAAAGACTGAAATAGTTTAAGTCTTTGGTTCTCTTAATTGTGATGATTTTGGCTCACATTTAACAACAAACAAACTAATTAGAATATGATGACATGCCAATAAGGAAGGGTGGAGACGCTCATAGCCCAAGTTGCTTGAAGTCCAGTGTTAAGTTTCCAGAGTCTGTAATGATTTGGGGTGCAATGTCATCTGCTGGTGTTGGTCCATTGTGTTTTTTTTTTGTTTTTGTTTTTTAAAATAAAACCATTCACTGCACCCATTTACCAAAAAAATGGAGTACTTCATGCTTCTTTCTGCTGACCAGCTTTTTGAAGATGCCGATTTCATTTTCATCTGCCGCTCGCAGTTGATTTTGATATTCGTGGTATTATCAAATTGCCAGAGTTTTGAGAACGCAGCGGACGTGGAGGACTATAGTGCAATAATGGCTCATTCAAATACTGAGGTGCTAAAGCATTCAGGGCTTCATAAGTAATAAGCAAGATTTTAAAATCTAAATGATGTTTGATAGGGAGCCAGTGCAGAGTTGGGTCCTATAATTGACACCTCTGTTGTTTCAGAATTTAGCAAAAATAAATTACTCCTCATCCAGGTTTTTATATCGACTACGCATTCCGTTAATTTTTCACATTGGTATGTTTCTCTGGGCCTAAAAGAAATATAGAACCGAGTATCATTAGCATAACAGTGAAAGCTAACACCGTGCTTCCTGATGATATCTCCAAAGGGCAACATGTTAAGCGGGAAAAGTAACGGCCCTAGTACGGAGCCTTGAGGTACTCCATACTGCACTTGTGATCGATATGATACCTCTTCATTCACTGCAATGAATTGATGGTGTTCAGATAAGTACAATTTTAACCATGCTAATGCACTTCCATCAATGCCAGCAAAGGTTTCTTGTCTATTCAAGAGAATGTTGCGGTCAATAATGTTTATATTGACTATGCATTCTATTCGTTTTTCAAATTGGTATGTTTCGCCGGGCTGCGAAGAAATATAGAGCCGAGTATCATCAGCATAACAGTGAAAGCCAACACAGTGTTTCCTGATGATTTCTCCAAAGGGTAACATGTAAAGGGTGAAGAGTAACGGCCCTAGTACTGAGCCTTGAGATACTCCATTCTGCACTTGTGATCAATATGATAACTCTTCATTCACTGCTACAAATTGATGGAGGTCATATACGTATCATTTAAACCATGCTAATGCACTTCCATTAATGCCAACAAAGTGCTCAAGTCTATGCAAAAGAATGTTGTGGTCAATGGAGTCAAACGCAGCACTAAGATCCAATGAAACTAATAGAGAGATACAACCATGATCAGATAAGAGCAGGTCATTTGTAACTCTAAAGGAGAGCAGTCTCAGTACTATTATACAGTCTAAATCCTGACTGGAAATCCTCACAGATACCATTTTCTCTAAGAAGGAATATACAATAATTGTGAGGATACTACCTTTTCTAGTATCTTGGACAGAAAAGGTAGATTCGAGATTGGTCTATAACTAAGTAGTTCTTTGTGGTTTTTTGATGTTTGAATGTTTTGAGGACATATCCTAATGACATTGAGGAATTTATAATAGTCAGAAGAGGATCTATGACTTCTGGAAGCAGCTCTTTTAGGAGCTTAGATGGTATAGGGTCTAACATACATGTTGTTGGTTTAGATGATTTAAAAAGTTTATACAATTCTTCCTCTCCTATAGTAGATAATGAGTGGAACTGTTCCTCAGGGGATCTATAGTACCCTGTCTGATGCAATACTTTAGCTGACGGCTGCATGGTTACAATTTTATCTCTAATAGTATCGATATTAGAAGTAAAGTAGCTCATAAAGTCATTACTGCTGTGATGTTGAGAAGTGTCAACACTTGTTGATGCTTTATTTTTCATTAATTTAGCCACTCTGTTGAACAAATACCTGGGGTTATGTTTGTTTTATTCTAAAAGAGACGAAAAGTAATCAGATCTAGCAGTTTTTAATGCTTTTCTGTAGGATAGGTTACTTTCCCACCAAGCAATACGAAATACCTCTAGTTTTGTTTTCTCCCAGCTGCGCTCCATTTTCAAGGCTGCTACCTTTAGGGTGCGAGTGTGCTCATTATACCATGATGTCAGACCGTTTTCCTTAACCTTCCTTAAGCGTAAAGGAGCAACTGTATTTAAAATGCTAGAGAAGAGAGGGTCCATAGTTTCTGTTACATCAAGTTGTTCAGAGGTTTTGGATATGCTAAGGAATTTGGATACACCATGAGGATTACTTGGTGCGGGAGGAACAGCACCATGGAAAGCACAGGGTCTGGGTCCAAATGCAGGGAAATTATCACTTTTTAATAAAAAAAGCCAACACAGATCTGAGATATCATTGCTTGGCTGCATACATTTGTCAAATGTATCATATTCTTGTTATAGGAATCATGTCCAAAATTATACCATGCAAGAGCGGGAAAATTCCGACAACGTGATCGATAAGATAACATGATTTATGAACGGGCAAGAAAAACATTGCAACACCCCGAGCAAAGACAATATCTAATTGGTCAAGACAACATTTGAGGTGTGGCCAAAAAGCCAGTTTAAATACTTAGGACACCATCAAATTTCGCGTTTAGCTTTTGCTTTTTTGCTTTTGCTCTTAGTTATGCCGGCTCTTAACTTTTGGTTTTTAGTCATCACTTGTTAATTGTTAGCGTACTTTGAGGGCTTTTCCAGTGTGCTTTGGCCTGCAAGCCTGCTGCTACTTAGCCACATTGAGAAGAAACATCACCTAGTCTCATCAAACTTCTATTCTTTTACTTTTCTTTTCTTCTTTTAGTTTCTTTTCTTTTCTGTTTGAGAGTTATGTGTTCTGAGTTAAGTTTTGTAATGCTGTGTCTCCGAGTCTGACCTCGAGTCCCCATCTGAAACTTCAACCAGCCCACAACTGATGGTTGTTCGTGTCTATGCAATTTTTACGTATTGCTGTAAACTTGGGATTTCACATTTTCATTCTCTTAAACTCATTCTTTCCTAACTTCTATCACCCTGTAACTACTGTGAATGTGTGAGTGCGTGTGCTTATGTGTTAGATTAGTTTATATGTCTTAGATTTATCTAATAAAGCCTTATTCATATTGAAATGAGAAGTATCCTGTGTTTTGTGTCTTAAAATGCAGATCTTGTTACTGTGCTAGTTTTCACTATACTTTAGATATTAATATCCATTGCAGAGTTGATGTTAAACGGCTCTTTTAATGAATTGCTGACCGTCTCAGTGATCAGCCGTAAAACTCTGATTCTGTCCAAATTCCCTTTAAAATCTTAAATGATTCCCTTTGAGCTAAATTATATTCATAAAGTTAGTACTATTTTGTTGTTGCGAAATGTCAACACCTGTCGATGCTTTATTTTTTGTTAATTTAGCCACTGTATTGAATAAATACCAAGGGTTATGTTTGTTTTCTTTCTAAAAGAAACAAAAAATAATCAGATCTAGGAGCTTTTAATGCTTTTCTGTAGGATAGTGTACTTTCCCTCCAAGCAGCTCTTTTTTGGGTGCAAGTGTGCTCATTATACCACGGTTGATTAGCCCAAAACCTTGCTTACTCGAGGTATGTGGTTCCCAAAACGCGTCCGGGAGTAAGTTCATTCAACTCAGAGTATGTTCCTGGTTAAGACTCAAGACATTCTCAACAGAGCGACGAATCGACGAGTCACTATAGAAACGGACGCTAAGAAAAAGCATGCCAAGCTGTTTCTTTATTCTTCTTTTGTTCATTAGTTGTTTACATGCTTGGCTATGGCTATGCAATCATTTTTAATCCTTGAGAATGTGAATTATATTGTTTGTTTTATGCTAATTATACATTAAGTCATATAAGATATGTATTTTGATTTAGAATTTAGACATTATAGAAAATGCCACTCCATGTGTGAGATATAACATGTAATAAATAAAATATATAAATATATATAAGTTAAACATTACCTTGTCATAGTGTTTTATAATTTATACATACCTCTTAATACATAATTTAGATAACTCTTATATATGCCATTAAAAGAAATAATCATATTAGAATAATATATTACCTTATTTATTACTTATATTAGCGCTTTAACATATCATATATATATATATATGTATATATATATATATATATATATATATATATATATATATATATATATATATATATATATATATATATATATATATATATATATATATATAAAATAGGCTATATTACATTACAATATAATATAATCTGTCACGCCCACTGAAGGCTCGCTGAAGTGAACTAACCCTGGAACATAACCTGCTCCGAAGTTCAGAGAGTGAGTTGCTATGACTACTAACATACCCTGAAAGTTACCTCCGTTTTTGGAACCGAAAGTTGAGGTTATCCGCTTACTTACTCTTAAACACAGCCGGGTATGTTACATTACCTGCTTTCTGGAATACCCCCCTGATCCATGGCTGTTTACCACAAACACATGTATCCAAACATTGTCACTCAAAATGCTTTTTAAAGTAATACAATCTTTCATCAATTATTCAATGCTTTATACTTTTGTATTTACTTTTAGATTTATATATTAAGTTGCTAAAGAAAAACATTTAAACTACTTTTTCTTATGTTATCACAAACATTTTAAATTAAAACTTACCACTGACATACAGCTCTACTTTTTTTTTAATTTAAATCTTTATTACAAACAATCCTGTGGTTCATAAATAAGTTTAACAACTTTTAAATTATTGTCTTGTTTGTCTATTATCTACTATAAAAACAAACTGCAAGATTCAGAACTCAAAACTAACTCTCCATATTAAAATATGATTTATTCTTTTATCCCCTTCTGAAAAGGCAATGCTAAGCATTTTGCCCATTTCAGCATTTTAGTTTGTTTCAGTGAACTGGTTTAAATAACAGATTCACCAGTTCATTTTAGTAAGCATTTTATGAATCACCAAGGACCAAAGATTTATCTAAACATCTTCATAACCTTGTGAAACATAAAAATCTGAAATCCTCTTTTCATGATTTCATCAAATCCTTTAAGTTCATGGCATCAGCCCAAAATGGTGAATCTAATCACCGTACATGCAAAGTTAACTTTAAGACTGAACAAAGTGCTCTTGATTAATTTAAATTTAGTTATCTAAAAAACAGTGCGATCTAATGGAAGAAGTGCAATCAATTGTATTGTCTCTGTGGACTTTTATCCATAAAAAGACAAAAGTATCAAAAATTATGTATATAATTTGTACATTAACAACAACTTGGGCCAAATATGATATAATTTAATGGGAAACTGTGAGTAGTGATCTGTTGTGTGAGAGGATGTCTGACCTCAAGCAGCATACGTTATTATTATTATTTGTTTTTACCTTTATTTGTATTATCAAATATTTGTATATTTGTATATTACCTTTATACAATACTGATTGTGTCAAAGCTGCTTTACAGTGTCAAACATGATAATTTTATTTTTTTATTTTTACAGCTAAAGTCAGTTCATTGATGAATCAGTAATATCGTCATCCAGTTCAGCTCTCTTCCAATAGTGTCTGTGCAATCAGTCAAGCATCCCCTTCTTTTTATTCTCTTTCTTCTTTTTAAGAAGCTTCTTTTAGTAGAAATTTTGCCTGAAAATGTGGTGCTGTCTCTCACTTATTTTGAAATGTTGTATTCTAATGCATAATCAAAGATTTTTAAGAGTGGTTTTGTCCAACAAAATTTAGGGCCTACTGTAGATTTAGGTTTTGGGTGAGAAATGGTCTGTTCACTAACTAACTAACAAAGACAAGAAAGGTAAAGACAGATAGAGATGACATATTATTAGACTGCTCTTAAAACATACCAGCAGTGAAAGTGAGGTCTTTATGAAACAAACTTATACTCTTAGGTATAGTAACAGTTCCAGTTTCCTCTAAATGAGTGAATTTGTACTGGTGGTTCAGGTGTCACGTACGGAGACAAGCTATCATATTGTTCAGCTGCAAAATTCCAGTATCCAGTTGTCAGTCTCTCTGGCATATATATGACACCTTATTTTGTTATGTTGGTGTCTGGAGGTGCAGCGTGGCCTTTGAGGCGGAGACAGGTAAACTAATAGGCTGTCTCTGATGCATGGGAACATGGGCTCGTGGCTCAATGATTGCCCTGTGGCCACTACTGACAGCCACATAATGGAAGATATCTGTCGAGCCATAAATACAGAGTTGCCTTTTTGACATCATTTCTTTTTAAAAAACTCAATGATCAACAGAACATAGGCCGCTTGCACCCAGCTTTTTTCAAACACAAAATCCCAAACTTAGACATGCACAGCCACACATGGAAAGAAGCTTTTTACTCATATCCCGAGTAATCACTGGCAGTGTGAAAGTGCAAAATCTAGCGACGCGGGAACAATTGCCGGAACACTTTACCCGTGTATTTGCCGGAATCCTGGAATCTAAATATCTGGAATCCTGAAATTTAATTATATTAATTCATGATTATAACTGTCTTACTGATTTTTTTTTTACTTACGAAAGCTAGAAGTAACCATAGGTTAAAATAGGTTAAAGACAAAACTAGGGTTGGGGTTCTTTGAATATTGCTGTGTATAGTAGGGTCCTACCTAATGTGATTATGAGCCAGTGCCAACATGCAGCATTTGCTATCCTAAGCAAAAGCAATAACACATTAAATATACGAAAGCACTGGGCAGCCCTCCATGTGTCACGGATTGGCCAGGTTCATCCACCACAATCACCCAGCGATCTCAGTCAGGGTTAGTGAGTTCTAACGATACCCACCTGCACCCCATCAGCCACTCTGCTTCATAAGCGCACACCACGCACCTCTCATTGTCCGGGCTCGTTCATACGAAGTGGACTCTTAGTGCTTCTCTCTGCGAATTACACTAACTATACTAACCTGTGTTTACTTACCAGTATTCGGTGCCGATTCCAGTCTGTCAAGATCTCCTCTCTAGTGGTGTGTGAGCCATAAGCCATTCAGTCCTGTCAGTGGTGCGTGGGTGTGTACCGTCAGCCTGTCATCCTCTGCTAACCAAGTTTGTATCCATTCTGGAAATCTCCTCCCGTCTTTTCATTCCCCTATTATTCATTCACAGATTGCACTCAAGAATTCTCCATATCTGAACTCTGATACTCACCCATTCCTGCACGTTGATTCATCCATACTCTGCTCTTATAATAAACACTATCATCATTACTTACCTTGTTGTCCGTCTGCTTCCGTAACAGTAAGCCCGGACCAAAAGACAGTAAACAGCATGAGTGTTCCAGATCCCTTCCAAGAGCTGGTGGATTCATTGAAGAGGGTATTATTGTCCTCTCCTACCATCACGCCTCCCACACCACTGGCACCACCACCACCGAGCACTTCTTCGACCACCGCATCTTCCAGTCCCATGGCCCGACTGACGCCCTACTCTGGCGGGGCGGAGGAGTGCAACGGATTTTTGCTTCAATGCTCTTTAATATTCACCATGCAACCCACTCTATATCCTACCGACCAGTCTAAAATAGCATTCATCACATCTCTTCTCTCCGGTCCAGCTCTCCAATGGGCCGAAACGATCTGGAAGCAAGCCGGCCCAGCCATAAGTTCTATACAAGCATTTGTTTCCCACTTCAAGGAAGTATTCGGTCGAACGGATGGAGATATATCAGCCGGTGAGCAACTCTATCATTTATCTCAAGGACAGATGTCTACTCATGAATATGCCCTTCGCTTTCACACTGTAGCTGCAGCCAGCGGATGGAACGAGCGGTCCTTACTGACCACCTACCGGCTTGGTCTTACACCCCAACTCCGTCTGCAGCTGGCTGCATTGGATGATAATATGGGGCTCGAAAAGTTCATACAACAATCTATCAGATGTTCAGACTGTATACAATCTTATCAGTCCCATTCTAACGCTACTGCACTCCTCCGCCCATCTGAAGCCGCCAGCCCTACAGAACCAGAACCTATGATCATCGAATCTGGTAAACTTACCGCTGCTGAGTGACAGAGGAGGCTGACCCGGGGTCTATGCATGTATTGTGGAGCCAGTGGGCATGTTCTGTTGAACTGTCCACTTCGTCCCATACGAACATCTGTGAGTGCTTTCCGTACTAATGATGAAAAGATGTATCCTCTCACTACTTGTGTCCAGTTAACCACCTCTACATCCTCTGTTTCAGTTCACGCTCTCATCGACTCCGGGTCAGCAGGAAATTTCATCTCGGGGACCCTCTGTCGCCAGCTCCTGCTCCGTACCGAAGCCTCGTCAAATGTTTACCAGATCCAACCCATAACCAAGTTCATCACTGCACGTCCACGTATTCACCGGAAATGTGAAACCATCTCACTTCAAATCGGAGCCCTACACAAGGAGGATATTCAGCTGCTGGTTCTGGAGGGAGCCAATGTGGATATCATACTTGGGCGTCCGTGGCTGGTGAAGCACGATCCCATCATCTCTTGGGGCTCCGGGGAAGTAATAAAGTGGGGCAAGGAATGCTTACCAAGATGTTCTCCGGTTCTTCCATGTCCTATTCCGAAACCTGTTCCAGTCTATGTCACATCAGTTGAAAGTCCACTCGAGAAACAGTCCATGAAGATTCCTGACATCTACTCTTCTTTCCAAGACATCTTCTGCCCCAAGAGAGCTTCCCAGCTACCACCTTATCGGCCATGGGACTGCGCCATTGACCTGATTCCTAATGCTCCTTTGCCCAGAGGAAAGATCTACCCGTTATCACTTCCAGAGACCAAGGCCATGGATGAGTATATACAGGAAGCTCTCAATCAAGGGTATATTCAGCATTCTACATCTCCCGCAGTATCCAGTTTCTTTTTTGTTGCCAAAAAGGATGGAGGACTACGGCCATGCATTGATTACTGGACCCTAAACCAAGGCACCGTCAAATTTAAATATCTCCTTCCTCTCGTCCCTGCGGCCCTCGAACAAGTTCGTTCTGCTACTATCTTCACGAAGTTGGACCTCCGCAGCGCTTACAACCTGGTGAGAATACGTGAAGGGGATGAATGGAAGACCGCTTTTGTGACCCCTACTGGCCACTATGAATATCTTGTTATGCCCTATGGTTTGGTCAACGCCCCTTCTGTATTTCAGAACTTCATACATGAAGTCCTCCAGGAGTTTCTGAATCGCTTCGTGGTCGTCTATATAGATGACATCCTCATCTACTCCCTGAGTGAGGCCGAACATCGCCACCACGTTGCGGAGGTCCTCCACACACTCAGAGCACATCACCTCTTCCTGAAGGCCGAGAAGTGTTCTTTTCATCTCCCATCAGTCCAGTTCTTGGGTTACCTCATTGACCGACAGGGGGTCCGCATGGATGAGAGGAAGGTTACTGCGGTAACTACCTGGCCAGAACCCACCACAATCAAGGAACTGCAGAGATTTCTTGGATTCGCCAACTTTTACAGACGTTTCATATTTTTACAGAGGTTACAGCATCATCACCACTCCACTCACCAACTTGCTCAAAGGTAAACCGAAAAATCTTCCCTGGACTCTTGAAGCTGCCACAGCCTTCCATTCCCTCAAATCTGCCTTCACACAAGCACCACTCCTGACGCATCCAGACCCTGAACTCCCTTTCATCATGGAGGTGGACGCCTCGACTTCCGGAGTTGGAGCCGTCCTTTCACAACTTCATGGGACACCAAAATTACTCCATCCATGTGCCTACTTCTCTCGGAAGCTCAGCCCGGTGGAGAGGAACCGAGAACTCCTGGCCATCAAGCTCGCCCTGGAGGAGTGGCGACATTGGCTGGAAGGTGCCATCCATCCATTTCAAGTGATCACTGACCATAAAAACCTCCAGTACCTCTGTGATGCAAAACGACTCTGTCCCCGTCAGGCCAGATGGTCATTATTTTTCTCAAGATTCCACTTCTCCATTACTTACCATCCTTGTCCTAAGAATGTCTAACGCATTCTCATCCCAAGGCGTCATATACTGACCCTCTTGACATTTCGTCAACATCCTACGCATATGGCACCCTCTAGCGTCAATATGAGACACAGATTATGGGTTAAGGTTAGGGTTAGACCGCTAGGAGGCGCCTTCTGGCCCATTTTTATCTGCTTCTAATATTGACGCTAGAGGGTGCCATGTGCGTAGGATGTTGACGAAATGTCAAAAGGGTCAGTATATGACTCCTTGGGATGAGAACGGTCTGGAATGTCCGTGCCGATGCTTTATCCAGATTACATGATTCTCCAGAAACACCCGAGACAACCACCAACATTATACCCGAAGATATCATCATCAGTCCCATCGAATGGTCTGCTCCTCCAGCCGTCGCCACTCCTGATCCCCGACGTCCGCCGGGCTGCCCACCTAATCGTCAGTTCATTCCTAGGACACAACGGGTAGATCTCATTCACACCATTCACACCTCTCTGGGCACTAGGCATCCCGGGGCCAACAACACTCTCTCGCTGCTATCCGAGCGCTTCTGGTGGCCGGACATAGCAAGGGATGTGAGGAGATATGTACAGGGTTGTAAGGAGTGTGCAATGTCCAAAAGTCCCAGACATCTACCTGCAGGAAAGCTCCATCCCTTGCCAATTCCCAACCGCCCTTGGTCACACCTAGGAGTTGACTTCATGACTGATTTACCTTCTTCGGATGGAAACACCTGCATCTTCGTCATAGTAGATCGATTCTCTAAGTTCTGCAGGCTATTACCACTAAAAGGTCTCCCCACTGCCCTGGAGACTGCCGAACTTCTCTTAAATCATGTATTTCACTTTTATGGGAACCTACAAACTACAACTACCACCGCAATACAGAATTCACCCCACGTTTCACAATTCCTTGCTCAAACCCTTTCACAAACCTCTTATTCCCTCCACAGAACCTGGCCACGAAGAGGAACCCCCTCCCCCCTTGATGCTGGAGGAAGGGTCCATCTATTCCGTTCGGGAAATCCTGCAGTCCCGACGTCGGGGTGGTCAATTGGAATATCTCGTCGATTGGGAAGGATACGGACCAGAGGAAAGATCATGGATCCCAAGAGTCGACATCCTAGATCCCACGCTCATGGAGGAGTTTCATTCCAGCCATCCTCAATATCCTGGACCTCGGAGATCTCAGCCCTCAGAAGCGGGCCCAGGGGAGGGGGTAATGTCCCGGATTGACCAGGTTCTTCCACCACAATCACCCAGCGATCACAGTCACCTGAGTTCTAACGATACCCACCTGCACCCCATCAGCCACTCTGCTTCATAAGCGCACACCACGCACCTCTCATTGTCCGGGCTCGTTCATACAAAGCGGACTCTTAGTGCTTCTCTCTGCGAATGACACTAACTATACTTACCTGTGTTTACTTACCAGTATTCGGTGCCGATTACAGTCTGTCAAGATCTCCTCTCCAGTGGTGTGCGAGCCGTAAGCCATTCAGTCCTGTCAGTGGTGCGTGGGTGTGTGCCGTCAGCCTGTCATCCTCTGCTAACCAAGTTTGTATCCATTCTGGAAATCTCCTCCCATCGTTCCTGCAAAGGAAGGAACTATTATTCATTCACGAATTGCACTCAAGAATTCTCCATATCTGAACTCTGATACTCACCCATTCCTGCATGTTGATTCATCCATACTCTGCTGTTATAATAAACACTATCATCATTACTTACCTTGTTGTGCGTCTGCTTCCATAACACCATGAATGGAAATTATTTGTTCTGAATCCACATTAAAGGTCTTTTTAATAATATGGACGGTTATTTACAACTCACTAGCTGCTTATTGTCCCTGTAATGCCTGTGATGTTCCAAATGTAGCCACTAAACGAATGCATCTTTACAAGATCAGGTTGAGTGTTTTTATTCATGAGATATGTATGGTCTTTGGCCATAACTGACCTGCAGATATATATAAATATATATATATATATATATATATATATATATATATAGACTAAACAGATTGTAATCACTGAGAGATTTATTTTCTGGTCCTCACTTATTCTTTCTCTTTCTTTTGAGTTCCTCTTTTTTCATTCTTTGAAAAACAACAACAACGACAACAACAACACAAACAAATCATGGAACATGTATTTTTAATTGCAATAGTAAATGCTGATTCAACTCATTACCTCATCCATCATTGAAAGAAAACAGTCCAAAAATAGCTCACACCATTATTGGCTTAGCCAATGTTGTTTTGTCAGCCCAGTCAGGGCAAAATTATTTTGTACTGCTAAAGGCACAAAATTTCAACTTTCATCTTATGCTTCTGACCTTATCTCATGAGCTATTATCATAATGTCTAGCTTAAAAAAAGAAAAAAAAGCTTAATTAGTCTTTTGATTCTTTTAATGTATATATATGTGTGTGAGTATGTGTGTGAGAAAGAGAAAGATAGAGAAAGAGAAAGAGAAAGAGAAAGAGAAAGAGAAAGAGAAAGAGAAAGAGATCCAGCAACTCACACATCTTCCCTCTTCTCTGCACACACAGGGACTCTTTCACACATTTCAATGAGCTACGGTTTTTTCAATTTGGAGAGAGGATTATTGGTCCCAATGAAATAAGTGTGTGACAGGAAGAGGAAATGAGCAGCCATGCAAATTAATCACCTCTTATTAGCGGCTATGCTAATAATACCTACGTTCATGTGACACTCAAATTAATTGGTTTAATTGTATAAAAATGGATGAAGCATGGTGAAAGATTTTCATTATGCATTCAACCATTTCAAATGCGGTTGAATATAGAAAAATTTCAAAATAAAATTAAAATATTTAAATGTACCGAAGCTCTCATACAGCACACAAACACACATATTTGTGAATATGTTGACACATTTAGCATATTAGCATTAACACGCATCTTCATAATGACAGAGAAAGAAACCTGAAATACTTACAGGGATACTCTTACACCTGAATCCAAACTGGCATATTAAAGGAGTTAAATGAGCAAAAAACAGAAACAGATGCTACACACATACCTAACACAGACAGGTGACATTGTGTCACAGCGGTGTATAAGTGACAAATTGTTGGAGAGCTCAGAAGAGACATTATAAGAACGTTAGCCTACTTGTGGCAGAATGAACAGACACAACTGAGCATAGCTCACTTGGCTAACAGATAAGGACATGGGTAATAGTGCCATGGCAATGTTTGTCAGTGGTGTATAAAGTACCTGAAAGTGTGTGACATAGATTAAGTTAACTAGGTTTACATGGAATTATATAAATATAAAAAGCATACAGAAGACCATCTACAATTTAGAATGCCTGGAATTTTGAGTTTTAATAGACTAATAAATCAATGTGCGTGCATGTGGTTGATGATATTTGGTGGCAAATCATTACAACAACAATTATCATATTATCACAGACGATGCTGTATTGCAACCCCTGACTCGACTTGAGTGTGACATGAAATTGCAAGGAGCACTAGTTCGGGGAACCGCGTCCGAGTGGGCCAACACGGCGCCACTAGCAAGATTTGCTCCTCGTCCTACCGGACTTTGAACAGTGTCTGTGCGAGAAGCCTCACTGGGGGAAAGGCATTTGTGCGTAGGCCCTGCAGCCAGCTGTGTGCCAGTGCAACAGCTGGAAGTGAGAGGTCTCTGGAGAAGCAAACAGGTCTACCTGTTATCTGAGTGATTGGAAAGCAAAAGTGTGGAGATAAAAAGGAACTGCAAAAGATCCAAAGCATACAACCCCATCTGTAAAGCATGGTAGAGGTGATGTCATGGCATGGGCATGCATGGACAGGACTTCTTAATTTTAATGATGACTTAATGTATGATGGCAGTAGCAGAATGAATTTGGAAGGGTACAAAATCATCTTGGCTACCAATATTCAAGGAAATGCCACCAAACTCATTAGAAATCACTTCATATTGGATGAGGAAAATGACACAAAACACCCTGCCAGTTCACTCAAGGACTTTATCAGGGAAAATAAGTGTAAAGTCTTAGATTGCCCAAATCAATCTCCGGATTTAAATCTGATTGAACATTAATTTCACCAGCTGAAGAGGATATTCAAATTGTTAAAATAAAATTGGTTATATAGGCAGGGTGCGATTTGTGAAAAAAAACAGAGTGGGGGGGGTATTTTGAAACATTTTAATTCATAAAAATAAATAATGAGAACATGAACTAGATGCCGTCATGCGCTAATTAGCATATTTATGACGTGAGTGCGTCGTATTGTATTGCCTCCCTATGCTCACATACTGCAATTTAATTTAGCCATTTAATTTAATTCTCAATAAAACTGTTTTTATTACTATATTCTAATGTTTCTGTTGTCAGACAGATGACTGAAACGCGGTCCATTAAGACTACATAACCAGCTCTCAAACATTAATCTGTACTAATGAAATCAAATACACATACGATAAATTCAGTGGTGTGCTGTGACTGATGTTGGCTATACTTGCTTGTAAAATATAGTTAGAAGCAACAGAATATCTATTTATATATTTTTTTTTACCTGAAAGTGCTGCTCCTCTCTGCGCTTGCTGAACACAGCAGATGCAGAGAGAGAGGCTCGCGCTGGGAAAGAGAGACCTCTCGCTCGTGCGGCAGCACCAGAGAGTCTCTGAGACTAAAAACTTATTGTCCAAAAAGTCGCTAGATTTGTCGATAGTCACTTTTTTGGAAAAAAGCATAGACATTAAAAGAATGGACACAGCGACCCCCTCAACGGAGACAAGTGAAGTCAATTAGAAGCACACACTTCCTGGGGGTCCAGCATACTGCGCAGACTCAAACTGAGCTTGATGACGTAGATGTCACGTGAGCAACTTGTAAGTCTTCTAATCGCTGTGCCAAGAGAAATCTGAATCACCCCCCGAATCTTCCAGAGAAGGCGAGCGTGAACAGGAGCAAATTTTGGTAAGTATTCTGATTAATTATCTCCCTTGACTTCATGCCTCCACATCGCCCCGATTGCCTCATAGACAGTAAAAGATTGCCTGCGAGCTTCTCCTCCTGTCCATTAGGTAATTTCTCTACTGTGTGACAGAGAGTAGCCTATTTTTTACAAAAACTGCTTCTACGGGACCATAACGTAAGATACAAGGTAATGGAGCCTTTTATACATTTTCATGTTTCTTTAGAAATAATTAATGGACAAATGGAATCTTGAAACGCCTCAGATGTAAAGTTATTCGCTGTCAAAGTGACGCCAAAATGAATGGGAGTCAATGGAATGCTAACAGCAGGTGGGGGTCCGCTAGCCAATGGCGGCGCCCAGGGCTGCTTCAATAAAATATGAAACCCTGCTCCCCTGGAAAAAAGTCGCTAAATCTAGCGACAAAGTGGCCAAGTTAGCAACTCCACCGCCCAGAGGACCGGCTTCAACCGTCTCGCAAGTGTTGATAGGCTATTACTCGTGAGGTGTAACCAATCAGAAAGCGCCGTGGGTGGGACATTGAGCAAGTCTGCAGAGTGGTGAATACAGAGAGGATGAGCCAGCCAAAGTAGTGCATTTTAAAATAAAATTGACTTTAATCAAACCACGGATCCGTGATAAATTTTGTGATTCGTCTCACCACTAGTGTAGTAGCACTGATCACTTTGAAGGGGAGATAAATATAAAATAAAGATAAAAATAATTAAGCAGAGGCAGGGATACATTGACCAGAAAGGGGGAAATCCCACGCATCCCCCCCGGCAAATCGCACCCTGTATATAGGTTCAGGCAGTGTGTTACAATAGTTTTAAATACTTTTTTGTCTGACTGTTAAGAATAAGGTTAAAATTATTGTTTAACTGAAAAATTGTGCAAATATCTTTATTTCAGACAGGAACCACTTTGGCAAGTTTACTTGAGTTTATTGAACAGAATTTATCTTTGGCGGTATGGTTCCTTATGGGGGTTCTTACTCCCAGAATAATTGACATACAAGAGCTTTAACATTAACCCCCCGGAACCATGAATTTAGAAATACATAACAATTAAGTCTTTAAAGCAAACAGTGATAATCATGTGGATGTGGCAGTGATACGTCTATCCTGTAGCCTGGTTATGAAGATGGGTGTCTCGCAGCGGTGAGGTCCATACCAGCTAAGATTTTGGAAGCCTTAGTGATCTGAAACAAAGAAAATGACAGCCAGAAGGTGCACAGTAATGTGCTCATGCTTATAATGGGGAGGGAGGGAGGGTTGGGAGCCGTTGAGCATACTTACCGAGCCGTAGTGCCACGCATATGTATGCCCCGTGTCTAATAGGAGAGAGGTGGTGATTGGAGGGATTTGACAGCTGACCGCATCAGCTGTTCACAGCCTTGCCTCCATGGCCTGACTGAACAAACGCTGCGCTCGGTTTCAGACAGGAACCACTTTGGCAAGTTTACTTGAGTTTATTGAACACAATTTATCTTTGGCGGTATGATTCCTTATGGGGGTTCTTACTCCCAGAATAATTGACATACAAGAGCTTTAACATTAACCCCCAAAACATAATGAGAAGTATTACTGCCTAAAGAAGAACCCCCAAAACCAACCTGTTCCAGTCCTGCAAGAGAAAAGACAGTGTTATTGAGATATCCTTAATGTAACCTACTGGCTAGCGAAGGGGTATTCTCCCTTCTAATGAGGCAGGAAATAGCGGGCCTCTCTATAATTAAGGTAGCTGGTAATAGCAGCGAGGGTATTTTTTCCAGGGGAAGAACCGCAAAGGAGCAGTATGTCCCTGAGCTTGTTATGAGTGGTAGGAGAGTAGCGTTTCCTTGTTTCCTTCCTGCAAAAGAGAAAGATAATGTTATAGAGATGGCATTAAGCCGCCTATGGTAGGAGAGGGGTGTTCTCACCTCTAAAAGCGAGGGAGAGAATAGCAAATTCCCTTCTTATTTTGAGTAGCAGTGGTGTTCATCCTCTGCTGTAGAATGAACAGCAGTCCCCTGCAGCCAAAGCAGCAAAGTGTGTTCTCTCCAGCTGGAGAGAACAGCAGGTCCGTTTCTTCTGAGGGGGAGTTCGTCCCTCGCTTGAGAGATAACAGCGACCCCCTCAGGTATCACGGCAAGGGGTGATCTCCCAGCGGGAGAAAACAGCAGCCCCCTTTTTTTATATATATATTATCCTTCTCCATTAAGTTTTTTTTTTTAATTAGAGTTGCTAAAGGCTTTTTGTGCAGATATAACGGCCTGTGCTGTAGGCCTAATGTAACGTTGATACGCTGAAGAAGACTACCGACCCATGGCTTTGAGCATGGGTATGGAGACTATAGAAGCTGCGGTGGTGGCTGCGTCTATGCGAAAAGAGTGGCTGGTGTAAAGTGCGGGGTCCATGCCACAAAGTAGGCATGTGGTTCGGAGACGTGAGGCAAACCAAGGCTTGGACATGGCTTCTCCTTTGTCGGTGATGAAAAGAGGATATGTAGGATAGGATTTACTGCGTGAGCTTAACAGCCAGTTCATGGCTAAGAGGGGGCAATATCCATCGTTTGTACTAGAAATACTAATGGTACTACCGTTACTATCTCTGTCTGTTTTTGAATGTTTCAGATGAATGGAAAATGATCAGTGTGGAATGTTATATCATCGATTGTGAGATCGTGAGAGGGGTCGAAATTTTTGGAGTTAATAATAATAATAATACATTTTATTTATATTGCACTTTACACATGAAGAACACATCTCAAAGTGCTACAGGTGCACAGATAAAATAACTGAACATAAAAACAGTCAAAAACAGCATTAAAACAGAATTATATTAATAAAATGCAATACAAAATAAGTGAGTCTTTAAATTATTTTTAAAAACCTCAATAGATTGTGGCGTCCTTAGGTGGTTGGGGAGGGTATTCCACAGTCGAGGTGCAGCCACCTGGAAGGCCCTATCTTGCATAGTGCGGAGTTTGGACTTGGGGACCTGGAGTTGGTGGCTATCAGAGGAACGGAGATGTCGGGTTGGGTTTTGCCTATTGATAAGGTCTTGGAGGTACACTGGTGCGCTACCGTAGACACACTGATAGGTCAGGAGACATATCTTGTACTCAATCCTGAACCTAACAGGAAGCCAGTGAAGTTTATGGAGGATGGGTGTGATGTGCTCAGATTTACGCACCCTCATCAGAACCCTGGCAGCACAGTTCTGAATGTACTGCAGTCTCTTGCCAGGGATCCCGATGAGGAGTGCATTGCAGTAGTCGAGCCTGGAGGAGACAAAGGCATGAACCAGCTTCTCTGAATCAGAAAAGGAGAGGGAGGGGCGGAGTTTGGAGATGTTCTGGAGATGAAAGAATGAAGTCTTACAGATATGTTGGATGTGGGTATTAAATGATAGGTGGGGGTTAAACCGAACCCCCAGGTTTGTTATAGAGGAAGTGAGAGAAATGTCATGGCCAGCAAATGAGTAAATGGTCAGGGTGGAGGATCGGAGTTGGTGTGGGGTCCCAATGAGGAGACCTTCAGTTTTGGAGCTGTTTAGCTGAAGGAATTGTCAGTCATCCATGACTTTGTCTCCTCCAGGCAAGCAGTTAGAGTGGGGAGTGATGATGTAGGGGATGTGGGGTCCAACCTGACATAGAGCTGAGTATCATCAGCATAGCAGTGGAAGGCAACTCCATGCTTGCTTATGATGTGGCCCAGGGGAAGCATATAAATGGAGAAAAGGGTGGGGTCGAGGACCGAACCCTGAGGCACTCCACATGTGACTGTGTGGGGCCTCGACCTGGCTCCCCCCAGGGCCACATACTCAACTCTATCAGTCAGGTAGGACTGAAACCACTGAAATGCTATATGTGAAATGCCAATGAAGTGTTGCAGACGGTGGAGGAGGATGGCGTGGTCAACAGTGTCGAAGGCGGCTGAGAGGTCCAAGAGCAGGAGAAGGGATGGAGAGCCCTGGTCAGCGGCCACAAGCAGATCGTTTGTGACCCTGACCAGGGCTGTCTCTGTACTATGGGCGGAGCGGAAACCAGACTGGAATTTTTCATAGAGACTGTGTGAGTGAAGGTGATTGTGGATTTGGGTGGCAATTACTTTTTCAATGACTTTGGAGAGAAATGGGAGGTTAGAAATAGGCTGGTAATTTGATAAAACATCAGGATCGAGGGAGAGTTTCTTAAGCCGAGGGTTGATAAGTGCAGTTTTCAGAGAGATTGGAAAATGGCCAGATTGCAGGGAAGAGTTTATAATGGTGGTGATGAGAGGGCTTAGGAAAGTCATAATTGATTTGATCAGAGCAGTGGGAAAGGGGTCCAGTGAGCACGTTGAGGGTCTCATACTGTGTATGAGAGTCTCAACCTGTCTGTGTGTGGGGAGAATGAAATGAGAGAATGTTGGTGCTGAGGTTGAGGGGATGGATGGAATGACATTGCTGGGTGTTAGGTTAGAACGGATGGTAGTTATTTTTGTGGTGAAATAATCAAGGAATTTATTGCACTGATCATCTGTACTGTTATTTTGCCTCAGGGTTGGTGGACTGAGAAGATGATTTATTGTTTTAAAGAGCTGTTTTGAATTTCCTGGGTTATTGTTAATGATGTTGGAATAGTATTGTGATCGTGCCTGACTGAGTAATTTGGAATATGATCTTTGGTGCTCTCTATAAGCAGTTTTATAGACAGTCAGCCCTGAGGCAACATAGCGCCTCTCAAGGACCCTCCCAGCCGCCTTCTGTCTACGCAGTGCACCAGTGTACCATGGGGCAGAGCGTGTAAAGTTTACAGTTCGTGTCTTGAGGGGCGCATGGGCATCAAGTATCTCTTGCAGTCCGGTATTGTAATGATCAACAAGTGCGTCAGGAGAAGAGTAATGGGCGGATATGGCCAGATTTTGTAGGTCGTAAGACAGGTGTTCAGGGTTAATTTCTTTTGTTTTGCGAAAGCAGATTTTGTGTTTAGGCTTGTTGAGTGAGGTCAGGAATGAAAAGTCTAATGATATGGCATTATGATCAGATATGCCTAAATCATGTACATGAACATTGTTAACAGGAATATTTGTTATAATGAGGTCCAGTATGTGCCCTTTTGTATGGGTAGGGACTGTCACGAGTTGTCTGAGATTGAGTGTATCAAGAAGTTGTAATAATTCTGTAGTATAAAGACTAGTGGGAGAATTAACATGGATATTAAAGTCTCCAAGAATTGCCACATTGTTTGATGTGGTGCACACTGACATGAGTAGCTCAGTTAATTCTGAAATGAAACGTGGGTGTGGTTTAGGTGGCCGGTATATGATGATGGTTGTAAGTGGGATGGGTTTTTCGCATGTAAAAGCCAAGCATTCAAATGATGATAGCTTTGGCAATGTCACAGAGGAAAGGTGCAAATCAGAACGATGAATAACCGCCAAACCCCCTCCACGTCCAGTACCCCTGGCTTTTTCAAGATATGTATAGCCAGAAGGACATGCACATAAAGGCACATAAAATCAATCTTCTGATCAAAAATATAGTTGTGGATAAAGGATGACTTATTGGTAAGTGATTGGCAGTTTAACAGTTCCATTTTAATCACTGAAGATGGAATCCACTTTACCAGAGAGCGCAGCACAGTATGGTCCACTCCGCGTTTCCCCGGGCGTGCAGTGAGTGGTTCCTCCAGCAGGGGGCCTGAGTGTGGCCGGTTATCATTTTTTTTTAGACCTGAACCATGAGAGCTCTGATGACGCATCCGATGACGTCGTTGGCACGCGCCGCCAGCACGCGCCGCCAGCAGCTGTCCACAGGCTTGGAATTGAGCCCTCGGGGATGCTCTGGGGGTAAACAAAACGCCGCCGTGACCCTCTATGGATGTAGCGGGGTCGGCGAAGAATGCCCAATTGCTTGAGAGCAAAGATGTTTGATGGGGCGAAGCAAGTGTTAAGTTCCAAGAGTTGGTTCGGCAGGTACCGGAGCATGGTGGATGGAAGAGGCGCTGTAATACTACAGTTAGCAGTAATCCATGGATCCGGCAAACGTGGATGAATGATGACTATGCACACCAGGGCAAGCGGCAGTGCCCGCAGCAACCCAGGGGACAAGCGTGGCACACGTTGGAGGTGAGGGGAGCCCACGCGGACTACAGAAGACCTGGTTTAAGGACAGCATCTGGTAGCAGCAGCCGGTTAGCCTAGCCACGGACCAATGCAGCTCACTGGGCGAGAAAGCCCCAGCCAGCTACTACACTGTGAACCGTCCAAGGGTCCACACCCTTCCAACATCCAAACAAAGCTCAATATCTGCCACCAGCAGAGCAGAACACACAGAACAGTCACAGCAGTCCAGCAGGCTGAGAAGCGGCGAACACACGACGCCAGCGTCCTCTCCAGCCAACATGTGTGCAGCTGATTCACTGCACAAATCACCAGTTCAAATCACCAGTTCGGTGGAAGTTCGGTGGAGTTGATTCGGTGGAGTTGATCGTGAATTCTCCTCCTCTAAGAAATCCATAGAAGGCGGTGAGGAATGCTGCTTCTAAAAGCAGGTTTGAGTGCGGAGTGAACAGACCTGATCTTAATTTATCTACCATCGTGTGCACCTGCGCGCGAGAGAGCGGTAGTCGTTTGGCAGGAATTGCGGGGGTTTCCTTTTTTAATCCATTGAGGAGAAGGCATATGGAAGGATTTTGTAACAGGCTTAGAGAGGAGGGATCTAAACATCTAATGTGAAATTGGATGCCTGATATCAATACCTTGATGGTGGAAGGCTTAAGTTTCCTGGATTCGAAGCAGTGCGTAATGAAAGCACATAAAATTGGTATGTTAACTGGAAGATTAGGCACTGAGAACGTTTTGCAGAAATCTGAAAAAGACGACCACGCCGAGTCGTAGGTTTTAAGTGTCGTTTTTGCTAGCCCTGCTCTCATGTAGAGTGCGGCCAAATTAAGGTATTTTTTCAATAATGTATTCATTCTAGGATTGTTTGACTGAAGTTCGGGCAGCCCAGCTGTGAAAGAGCAGCTCCCGGACACAGGCGTCTGAATTCTGGAAATTAAACCGAGACAAAGAGTCAGCTATTTTATCATCCAGCCCAGGTATATAAGCAGCTTTAATAGTAAAATTGTTCATGATTGAGATCCAGGTTAAACGCTTAATAAAGCGGTTAATGAAAGGCATGGATGAGCGACCCTTGTTAATGATGTTGACTGCAGCTTCGTTATCGCAAAACACGAGGATGTTTTTTCTAGACCATTGATCTGCCCATAATAAGCAAGCAATCACTATAGGATATATTTCCAAAAGCGCTGTCGACTGTATAGAGGGAGCCAGTTCCTTAAGTTCTTTTGGTCATCTTTCTGCGAACCATTGATTATTAAAAATTCCCCCGAACCCGACGGAAGGAGCTGCGTCGGTGAAGAACTGCAGTTTAACTGAGGATTCGATATCTTCTTCGTAGACGAAGGAAATACCATTCCAATTGTCGCATAATTTTGACCAGAATTTTAAATCGGACCTGCATCCTTCGTCTAACGTAACCGTGTCATGCATACTCTCTACTGTTTTAGACAGGTCTAGAAGTCTGGAAATGATGGAACGACCTTGGGGAATAATCCTCATGGCAAAATTGAGATGGCCCAACAGGGAAAGAAGATCCCTTTTTGTTAGGGTAGGTGAACAGGAATAAGTTCTAATGAACCCTCTAATCCTTTCTAGTTTGTCTAGCGGAAGAGACGCTTGCATTTTCACTGAATCTAGCATGATGCCCAGGAAATCGAGTACGCGAAAAGGGCCTTTTGTTTTTTCCTCTGTGAGAGGAATGCTGAATTTGTTGAATGCTTTGACCAGGGAATTGATGCTGCGCGATGGGTTGGCATCTGGAAAGTCTATAAGCAGGAAGTCATCCAGCAGGTGAAGAACGAATGGTAATTTTAAATTGTTTAGTAGGATCCAGCAAAGTGCTTCCGACAGTGTATCATATATCTTTGGACTGCTTTTACACCTGACTGAAAAATAAATTTTTTCTCGCCACCTGACCCCGAAAAGGAGCCACTGAGAGGGATGTAGGGGCATGATTTTGAAGGCGTCGGTGATATTTGCTTTGCTGAGCCACGCTCCTCTGCCGGCTAATTTAATGAGTTTAATTGCGTTGTCCACTGTAGAATAAGCCAGGAAAAAGGGTTCAGAGGGAATTAAACTGTTAATGCTAAGAACCCCTACTGTGGAGTGGGGAGCGGATAAATCAATAATTAAGCGTTTTTTCCCCGAATATTTCCTGACTGCGACTCCTAAAGGGTTAATGCGAAACAATTTGAAAGGAGGTTGATCAAAAGGTCCGATCATGTACCCCTTCTCTAATTCTTTACCCATAAGATCGTCTACGGCCTGGGGATCTTTGATAGCTGACTGGAGATTTTTACAGGTAAATGAGAAGGTTGGCGTATTGGAAAGACCGGCTAGAAACCCATGCATGAGCCCAAAAATGAGGTAAGACACGAAACAGCGATTTGGATGCCTTGCCAGAGCTTTGGATAGCTCTTTAGTGTTCACTGGAGTGTTTATTTCTGTTTTAAATATTTTGTGCGTCGTGGACAAGAAAACCTTGGGTGACTGTTCCCGCAGTAGCTGCAAGCATGATAAAAATTTACAATTATAACGAGTACAAACATTCTTGTTGAAATTTAAACAACCAGGGGTTTGTCTTCCAGGCTTCACCTGTCCTGTCGCCGGAGCGCTAGTATCGTAGGATGATACGGTCTTGGGGCAGAGAGAAGCTGAGTGGGAAAACGAACTACAGAGAGAGCATGACAATGCTCGATGGCCTGTAAAGTGTAGGCTAATGAGTGCTAGATCGACCAAGGACCGGTCCAGTTTCTGATTGAAGCGGTGTGTGTACATAGCGGCTTTGGATGAGAAATATTTGTGATATTCATAGAATAGTGTGCCTCCGTAAGACATAGCAAGATCCGAGATGATAGCTAAATAGGTGTCTAATTCCTTCCTCCTGTCTGGATACTCTTCACAGATAATGTCTCTGAACACTCCGAAAGCAACATTAAATTCTGCCATGGTTAAACTTTTGGTAAGTCTCGGATCATTATCTTTAAGAATGACAGATATGTCTCCGCAATCGACGATCCTTCTCTCGTTAGTTTCTGCACATATGAATATTTTAACCAAGTTAATGTCGTTACCTGACAGGATTTGAGCGCGCAGATGAGGAGAGACAGCAGCTGCTGGGGGGAAGAAGGGGCAGTCCAGTGGAAGCGGCAGGTAGCGCTGATCCGAGAGATCTACTAGGAAGCGCTAAGTCGGGGGTAATAGCGCAGTTAGATGTTGAGCTGGAAGTCTGTCCGTCGACCCCCGCCTGAGGTGCAGGAGAAGAGCGCTGTGATTCCAGCACCTGGATCCTGTTGTCCATGGCGGAAAGGGTTCCTTGAATTGAGAGCAGCGCTGAGAGAATCTTGTCTTCTCCTTGTACTGGAGCTAAAGAGGCACTTGCTGTTTTTGCTTTCTTTGGAGTTGGGTCCGCTTGATCGGTGGAGATATTTTTTACTTTTCTCCGTGGCTTTACGGCCGGTACATCGGGGAAGAGAAGATGCTACGTTGGTGGATGGGGGCTGCGGGTCTTGATTGACTTCTTGTTATAGAGTCAAGAGCTGATCATGATCCAGATTCGGAGGCACTTGCAAGTTCAGAGTGTATAAGGTGGACAAAATCCTTTCTATGGGCCATTCGCAGTGCTTAATTTGTAAATTGCGAGGTCCTGGAACAAAGCGGGGTAACGGATCCGGCATGTGATTACAGGAGGGAGTTATATTTAATCAGGTCCTACATTTCTGTAGTTTTAATAATTCTCGCAGCTTTCAAGTTTATAATGAGGTCAATCCCTGCATTTATTCAACATAGCTTGTAGGTTTAAATAATAAAATAAATCCACACAAACAAGATTCAATCAGTCATTTGAAACCATAAACTCTCTCGGAGCACGCTTCACATCAGCGCATCTTGTCTGCACTTCAGCGACCTGCTGCAAGCTGCGATATAAGACTCACTCGCATTTCGATCGGTACAGCTGACAGAACTGTCACTTGACTTGACTAATCGGGTAAATTGTTGCATTGTCACGAAAATTTATAATTTGCACACCTTTTAAGTATTTTAAGGCATTTGGTATTCGGGCGCTCCAAATGCTGTATTAGGCTATGTGCCCTCAGTCACATCCAAAGCTCGGGCGTAAAAGCGGACTCGCGAGTATTATATAAGAATTATTGTCGTAGTTTGTTGAGTTTAAAAAACCAAATACACACAATATGATGTCTGATGGTTGTTGACAAATAAAACAGTTTCATGGCACACTCTACTAAAATAGGGGGTCAGTGTTTGTGATGTATCGGACACGTGCAATTAACATCAGGCTATATAAAAAACAAGCTCAAATGGAGTTAACAAGGTCTTTGGCCGGCGAATGAGGAGATCTGTGTTTGGTCTGCATCTGAGGAAAGTGCAGCGCATTATATGCTATCATCACCTTTTACAGGCTATATAACGTTTATTGTTGCTATATGGGTGCTTAGTTTTTCTTGTTGTTTAGTAAACTTTTCCAATGTCTCATGATATAAACAATATAGCGCTTATGCACAGGATATTCAAAACATACAAAAGTATATTGGCTAGATGGCAAAAAACTTACTTCTCCAGTCTTCAAACACATAAAGACATTAGCCTTTACAGACATCGTGTTTGAGTGAAGAAAATGATGTAGCTACTATTCAAACAGTTATTTGTTTACCCTTGCTTTGCGAATAAGCGGAGATCTGTCTCCTCCAGGCTGTGCGCGCGTCAATCTGATTGGAGGCGGGGGGAGTGACGAGGTTCCGCGAGAGCTTGAATATCCAATGGCATAATGAAGTTTTACTGACAAGCTCTTTTAAATACTTATCATTGGTTAAAAATTTGTAAAACTCCCTGATTTAAAATAATAATAATGAATTATAATAGAGATATGAATTTTAGTAAATTTTTCACGGCACATATCTGTCTGCCATACGGAAACGCCACCCCTGGCGTATAGGGAAGAATACAAAAGATGTGTGAGGTGTTGTCTTATCCTCAAAGTCCTTAACGTGATAAAAATCATTACTTAATCATATAACTTTTGAGTGTGTTCAACAAAGATTTTACATAACATAACAGGGCTCAAATATTTATTGAACACTGAAAACAGTGAAATGACCATGCAATTCAAAAAAACATTTTGTCTTTTTTTCTCTCAGTGCTATTCTATAAATCTCTAATCTCTAATCACCCCTGTAGAATCATGAGTTTCAATCAGGATCTGGTACCCACAGCAAGGTCAATATACTCTCCAAAGCATGCTGACTTTTGTACTCTGGCGATGATTATAATTAAACATACGGCTAGTTCTTCAAGTCCCCTATCACACTGATCAATTTTTTTTATTTTTTTTTTGGATTTGTACTTTGACTTTAAAATACCTGTGATGTAATAACATGAATGTTGCTGAACTGTTTTTAAACTGTTGGTCTAAATGCAGGTTGGATTAGCAGTGACAGGTTGTATTTCCTCATTGCTGTTCTCCCCCAGTGGCCTATTTACAGTGTCTCTCATGAGAATGAAATCTAGTGACCCCTTATCAACTTACTAATGGAAACACATCCGTTTCTTTCTCACACACCCTCTTTCTGAACTCTAATCATTCAAACATGATAAATTGAGCAGATAGATCAGTCATTCCATTCTCATGTCAACATATTACTTTTCATGGGGAAGTTGTGGCCTAATAGTTAGAGAGTCGGACTCGCAATCGAAGGGTTGTGAGTTCGAGTCTCAGGGCGGCAGGAATTGTGGGTGGGGGGAGTGCATGTACAGTGTTCTCTCCACCCTCAATACCACGACTGAGGTGCCCTTGAGCAAGGCATCGAACCCCCAACTGCTCCCCGGGCGCTGCAGCATAAATGGCTGCCCACTTCTCCGGGTGTGTGTTCACAGTGTGTGTGTGTGTTCACTGCTCTGTGTGTGTGCACTTCGGATGGGTTAAATGCAGAGCACGAATTCTGAGTATGGGTCACCATACTTGGCTGAATGTCACTTTCACACCTCATTTTCTCCTGACTGAAAATGTGAATGTGTACACAGATCAGACAGAAGAGCTGAGAAAACTGCAGAGTCAGACAGCAGTCGAGGAAGAATGGCAGAAAATAAACAGAAAGTAACAAACGAAGAGAGAATGGCAGGAGTTTTAATAGAAGATAAACAACCAGGAAGACCAGGAGTGTGTTAATGAAAGATGAAGGGGGACATATTAATAATGGAGAGTACAGTGGAATAGAGTTTTACTTATTCAGAACTCACTCCCTTCTTATCTTTCTCACACCTTCATACAAGAGTAACAGAGACAGAACAGATCAAGCTATTCAGAACCAGATTTTTGATATTCTGAAGAAATTCTGCTGCTTGTTTGGATTTGAAGGTTATTTGAGTGGTTGCCAGGGTGATGCCAAGTTAACTCAAATGTATTTGTTTAGCACTTTTCACAATATATATTGTTTCAAAGCAACTTTACAGAATATCATGATGTTAATGTGCATAATATCTTAATGCATCAAAGTCATTTTGCACATTTGTGCTGCTACAGTGTTCTCGATGGTTGCTTACTAGCCCAAGTCAAGAGAGACCACCTCCAAGTTGCTCTGATGGGTTCTGAGATGTTGCTCTGATAGGTTCTGAGATGTTTCTCACCCATTCTGTTTATTCACCATTTGAAAGAAAAAAAAAAAAAAACTCTAATTGCATAGATAAGTAATATCACACATTTCCTCATCAAGAGCATAATTTTAGGTCTCATTAATTCACAAAAGAGACACATTTAATTTCTAAATCAAGTATGAGTAACTGCATTCCTGTAGATTAACTTATAGAGAGAGCATCATGCCGAAGTCATGGGTTTGATTCCTTCATGCGATAATAATAGTGAAATTTGACTTCAAACTCAAATCTCCATTTGCTGCAGCTATTCTGTGTTAAATGAACAGCTACTGTAGTTAGTTTTTTGTGCAGTTTACCATAATATGCTCCACTGACCTGCAATGCTGTGCCTAGTTATTATTTAACTACAATGCGCTGGTTCATGAAGTTTCTGGTGCCCACGCAGTCATGTTATTCTCATAATCATGATTGTTGAAACAAACTGAAGGCAAATGAAACTCGAATAAAGAGAAAGAGTGTTTAAAATTAAATCAAAGGTGCAAAATAGAGCTGCTCTGTGTGTGATTGATAGCAGAGAATTTAAGCGTTTCTACAGAGCTACATTCACATGCAGCTGTTTTTGCTTATTAGAGTCGAGCATAACTCACATTGTGATGTCAGCCATATATGTCAGACAGTTATCTCAACCCAACCACTGCCCACTTTCTTCTGCTGCTTTCTGTCAATCCATCACAAGCCCAGCCACACACTCCTGCCACCCTCAGGCAGGCTGTAGCTGGAGGCCACAACTACCTCACTGGTGACTACTAGTGCACTATAAAGGAGCCTCATTTCCCTGTCAGATGTCGAGTGGGCGCTCTTAAATCTCAGGAGGCATTGTTCGTGTGAACATAAATTGTATCATTGCACTTAAAATCAACGTCTGTGCACAGTGCGCAAATTGCAAATTGAGTTCTCCCCTGCAGGTTTACAGCAAGTTTAATGGAACACTACACTTTGTTTTTTTTTTTTTTTTATAAATAGGCTCATTTTTCAACCCTAGAGTTTTACCATTTTCGAATCCATTCAGCCGACCTCCAGGTCTGGCGGTAGCACTTTTAGCTTAGACAGAAAATGAAAAGTTGCAATTTTCTAGGGCGATATGACTAGGAACTATACTCGGAATGAGACGGCGCCGTGGAAAGAACTAGGTCAGGGTCCAAGATGCAGGGAAGATAAATTTTAATAAGAAGGAAACAAAAAGGCCAACACGACAAAAACAAAACCGAAACAAATCACAGGGACAAGCCGAAATACAAGCACGGGTAACACACGTAATCACAAATGAAATTAAAGCTGCAAGCAGCGATGAACGGGCCCTCGCACCCGGGCTCACCGGCAGCGAGTGGCTCTAGTAAATAGGTGAACGGTGAGAAATATGCGTTTAAACTCATAAATATAAGTAGAATATATCAATGTTTATTCCATATATGTGCCAATCTTCCTGTTGCCAGCAGGTGGCGCTATCATTATAATGGAATATTGGCCTTCAGATGTGTTCAGGGCTGCACTCTTATCGAACATGTGAAGTTTGGGGAAGATCAAACATATTATGCCTGAGTTACAACAACTTCTCTTGCTGTGGCGAGACATCAAATTTTGTCATTTTTGCCATGGACACGCTCTTTAACAAAAACTCAAGATTGCCACAATTTAACATTACACAGGCCTTTAGATTAGACTGACCACAAAAAATACATTAATGTCAAAAAATCTCTAGGAGTAGTTTGTCTCAGCGTAAAATATGTCACTTCCTGTTGCCAGCAGGTGGCGCTATGACTATAATTGAATATGGGCGTGTAGATCTGTTAAGGGCAGAAGTCTTATCTAACATGCAAAGTTTGGGGCAGATTGGACATTGTATGTCTGCGTTACAGCAACTTCCTTTTTCATGGCGAAACATCGAAATTTGTCAGGCCGCCATGGACACTCCCTTTAACGAAACCTCAAGATCTTCCCAATTTAACTTCGCAAATGGCTTTAGATTACACTGACCAAGTTTGGTGTTCATCCGAATAAATCTCTAGGAGGAGTTCGTTAAAGTACAACCCTTGAAAATGGCAAAAACAACGCCAATTTTGCAGGGAAATTTCAAAATAACCGACTTCCTGTTGGGATTAGGATTTCGTACCAAGAGACTTTTTTGTAGGTACTGGTGTGTTACATGTGTGTACCGATTTTTGTACATGTACTTGAAACGGAGCTCGAGGCGCGCTATGTTGAAAGTGTATAGGTGGCGCTATCGAGCCATTTTGCCACACCCGATGGAATACTGGCCTACAGATGTGTTCAGGCCCGGACTCTTATCACACATGTGAAGTTTGGGAAAGATCGGACATTTTATGCCTGAGTTATAACATATTTTATTCCCTTGGCGAGACATCGAACTTCGTCATGGCGCCATGGACACGCCTTTTAACGAAAACTCAAGATCTTCACAATTTAACATCGCACAGGCCTTTAGATTAGACTGACCACAAAAAAGACATTGATGTCATAAAATTTCTAGGAGTAGTTAGTCGCAGTGTAAAATATGTCACTTCCTGTTGCCTATAGGTGGCGCTATGACTATAACTGAATATGGGCATGTCAATCTGTTCAGGTCAGGAGTCTTATTAAACATGTGAAGTTTTGGACACATTGGACATTGTATGTCTGAGTTATAGCAACTTCATTTTTCATGGCGAATCATCGAAATTCGCCAGGCCGCCACGGACACGCCCTTTAACGAAAACTCAAAATCTTCGCAATTTAACATCGCAAAGGCCTTTAGATTAGGCATACCAACTTTGGTGTTGATCTGAATTAATCTCTAGGAGGAGTTCGTTAAAATACAACGCATAGAAATGACAAAAATGACACAAAATTTGCTCATAAAATTAAAAATAACCGATTTCCTGTTGGGTCATTCATCTTAGAGAAGAAGAATAATAATAATAATTAAAGCTGCAAGCAGCGATGAACGGGCCCTCGCACCCGGGCTCACCGGCAGCGAGTAGCTTTAGTAAATAGGTGAACGGTGAGAAATATGCATTTAAACTCATAAATATAAGTTGAATATATCAAAGTTTATTCCATATATGTGCCAATCTTTCTGTTGCCAGCAGGTGGCGCTATCATTATAATGGAATGTTGGCCTTCAGATGTGTTCAGGGCTGCACTCTTATCGAACATGTGAAGTTTGGGGAAGATCAAACATTTTATGCCTGAGTTACAACAACTACTCTTGCAGTGGCGAGATATCAAATTTTGTCATTTTTGCCACGGATACGCTCTTTAACAAAAACTCAAGATTGCCACAATTTAACATTACACAGGCCTTTAAATTAGACTGACCACAAAAATACATTAAGGTCAAAATATCTCTAGGAGTAGTTTGTCTCAGCGTAAAATATGTCACTTCCTGTTGCCAGCAGGTGGCACTATGACTATAATTGAATATGGGCATGTAGATCTGTTAAGGGCAGAAGTCTTATCTAACATGCGAAGTTTGGGGCAGATTGGACATTATATGTCTGAATTACAGCAACTTCCTTTTTCATGGCGAAACATCAAAATTTGTCAGGCCACCATGGACACTCCCTTTAACGAAATCTCAAGATCTTCCCAATTTAACTTCACAAAGGCCTTTAGATTTAACTGACCAAGTTTGATGTTGATCTGAATAAATCTCTAGGAGGAGTTCGTTAAAGTACAACCCCTGAAAATGCCAAAAACAACACCAATTTTGCAGAGAACATTCTAAATAACTGACTTCCTGTTTGGATTCGGATTTCGTACCAAGAGACTTTTTCGTAGATATTGGTGTGTTACATGTGTGTACCGATTTTTGTACATGTACGTGAAACATAGCTTGAGGCGCACTCCGTTGAAAGTGTATATGCACTCAGTTGAAAGTGTGTAGGTGGCGCTATCGAGCCATTTTGCCACACCCAATGGAATATTGGCCTTCAGATCTGTTCAGGCCAGGACCCTTATCACACATGTGAAGTTTGGGCAAGATCGGACATTTTATGCCTGAGTTATAACATCTTTTATTCCCATGGCGACACATCAAACTTCGTCACGGCGCCATGGACACGCCTTTTAACGAAAACTCAAGATCTTCACAACTAAACATCACACCGGTCTTTAGATTAGACTGACACCAAAAATAACATTGATGTCATAAAATTTCTAGGAGTAGTTTGTTGCAGTGTAAAATATTTCACTTCCTGTTGCCAATAGGTGGCACTATGACTATTACTGAATGTTGGCATGTATATCTGTTCAGGTCAAGAGTCTTATCCAACATGTGAAGCTTGGGGCAGATTGGACATTGTATGTCTGAGTTACAGCAACTTCCTTTTTCATGGCGAAACATCGAAATTTGTCAGGCCGCCATGGACACGCCCTTTAACGAAACCTCAAGTCCTTCGCAATTTAACATCGCAAATGGCTTTAGATTACACTGACCAAGTTTGGTGTTCATCTGAATAAATCTCTAGGAGGAGTTCGTTAAAGTACAACCCCTGAAAATGGCAAAAACAACACCAATTTTGCAGGGAAAATTCAAAATAACCGACTTCCTGTTGGGATTAGGATTTCGTACCAAGATACTTTTTTGTAGGTATTGGTGTGTTACATGTGTGTACCAATTTTTGTACATGTACGTGAAACATAGCTCGAGGTGCACTCCGTTAAAAGTGTATAGGTGGCGCTATCGAGCAATTTTGCCACACCCGATGGAATATTGGCCTTCAGATCTGTTCAGGCCAGGACTTTTATCACACATGTGAAGTTTGGGGAAGATCCGACATTTTATGCCTGAGTTATAACATCTTTTATTCCAATGGCGAGACATCGAACTTCGTCACGGTGCCATGGACACGCCCCTTAACGAAAACTCAAGATCTTCACAACTTAACATTGCACAGGCCTTTAGATTAGACTGACCACAAAAAAGACAATGATGTCATAAAATTTCTAGGAGTAGTTAGTCGCAGTGTAAAATATGTCACTTCCTGTTGCCAATAGGTGGCGCTATGACTATAACTGAATATGGGCATGTCAATCTGTTCAGGTTCGGAGTCTCATCAAACATGTGAAGTTTGGGGCAGAATGGACATTGTATGTCTGAGTTATAGCGACTTCATTTTTCATGGCGAATCATCGAAATTCGCCAGGCCGCCACAGACACGCCCTTTAACGAAAACTCAAAATCTTCGCAATTTAACATCGCAAAGGCCTTTAGATTAGGCATATCCAAATTTGGTGTTGATCTGAATTAATCTCTAGGAGGAGTTCGTTAAAATACAACGCATGGGAATGACAAAAATGACACAAAATTTGCTCATAAAATTAAAAATAACCGACTTCCTGTTGGGTTTCGGATTTTGCTCCAAGAGACTTTTTTGTAGGTATTGGAGAGATACATGTGTATACCAATTTTCATACATGTACGTGAAACATAGCTCGAGGCGCACACCATTGAACGTGTATAGGTGGCGCTGTCGAGCCATTTTGCCACACCCACTTCTGAAACCCATATCAGACGTAAATTTTCGCCAGTTCTGAGGTGTGTGCAAAGTTTCATGATTTTTCGAGCATGTTTAGGCTCTCAAAAATGCGATTCATCTTAGAGAATAATAATAATAATAATAATAATAATAATAATAATAATAATAATAATAATAATAATAATAATAATAATAATAATAAACGGAGCAATTCCAAGAGGGTCCTCACACCATCGGTGCTCGGGCCCTAATTAAAGCTGCAAGCAGCGATGAACGGGCCCTCGCACCCGGGCTCACCGGCAGCGAGTGGCTTTAGTAAATAGGTGAACGGTGAGAAATATGCATTTAAACTCATAAATATAAGTGGAATATATCAATGTTTATTCCATATATGTGCCAATCTTTCTGTTGCCAGCAGGTGGCGCTATCATTATAGTGGAAAATTGGCCTTCAGATGTGTTCAGGCCAGGACTCTTATCGAACATGCGAAGTCTGGGGAAGATCGAACATTTTATGCCTGAGTTACAACAACTTCTCTTGCTGTGGCGAGACATCAAATTTTGTCATGGCGCTATGGACACGCCCTTTAACAAAAACTGAAGATCTCCGCAATTTAACATTGCACAGGCCTTTAGATTAGACTGACCACAAAAAAATACATTAATGTCAAAAGATTTCTAGGAGTAGTTTGTCGCAGCGTAAAACATGTCACTTCCTGTTGCCAGCAGGTGGCACTATGACTATAACTGAATATGGGCATGTAGATCTGTTAAGGGCAGAAGTCTTATCTAACATGTGAAGTTTGGGGCAGATTGGACATTGTATGTCTGAGTTACAGCAACTTCCTTTTCATGGCGAAACATCAAAATTTGTCAGGCCGCCATGGACACGCCCTTTAACGAAACCTCAAGATCTTCGCAATTTAACATCGCAAATGCCTTTAGATTTAACTGACCAAGTTTGGTGTTGATCTGAATAAATCTCTAGGAGGAGTTTGTTAAAGTACAACCCCTGAAAATGGCAAAAACAACGCCAATTTTGCAGAGAAAATTCTAAATAACCGACTTCCTGTTGGGATTCGGATTTCATACCAAGAGACTTTTTTGTAGGTATTGGTGTGTTACATGTGTGTACCAATTCTTGTACATGTACATGAAACAAAGCTCGAGGCGCACTCCATTGAAAGTGTATATGCACTCAGCTGAAAGTGTATAGGTGTAGGTGACTCTATCGAGCCATTTTGCCACACCCAATGGAATATTGGCCTTCAGATCTGTTCAGGCCAGGACCCTTATCACACATGTGAAGTTTAGGCAAGATCGGACATTTTATGCCTGAGTTATAGCATCTTTTATTCCCATGGCGACACATCGAACTTCGTCACGGCGCCATGGACACGCCTTTTAACGAAAACTCAAGATCTTCACAACTAAACATCACACAGGTCTTTAGATTAGACTGACCACAAAAATAACATCGATGTCATAAAATTTCTAGGAGTAGTTTGTCGCAGTGTAAAATATTTCACTTCCTGTTGCCAATAGGTGGCGCCATGACTATAACTGAATATTGGCATGTAGATCTGTTCAGGTCAAGAGTCTTATCCAACATGTGAAGTTTGGGGCAGATTGGACATTGTATGTCTGAGTTACAGCAACTTCCTTTTTCATGGCGAAACATCGAAATTTGTCAGGCCGCCATGGACACGCCCTTTAACGAAACCTCAAGTCCTTCGCAATTTAACATCGCAAAGGGCTTTAGATTACACTGACCAAGTTTGGTGTTCATCTGAATAAATCTCTAGGAGGAGTTCGTTAAAGTACAACCCCTGAAAATGGCAAAAACAACACCAATTTTGCAGGGAAAATTCAAAATGATCGACTTCCTGTTGGGATTAGGATTTCATACCAAGAGACTTTTTTGTAGGTATTGGTGTGTTACATGTGTGTACCAATTTTTGTACCTGTACGTGAAACATAGCTCGAGGCGCACTCCGTTGAAAATGTATAGGTGGCGCTATCGAGCCATTTTGCCACACCCGATGGAATATTGGCCTTCAGATCTGTTCAGGCCAGGACTTTTATCAAACATGTGAAGTTTGGGGAAGATCGGACATTTTATGCCTGAGTTATAACATCTTTTATTCCCATGGCGGGACTTTGAATTTTGTCACGGCGCCATGGACACGCCCCTTAACGAAAACTCAAGATCTTCACAACTTTACATCGCACAGGCCTTTAGATTAGACTGACCACAAAAAAGACATTGATGTCATAACATTTCTAGGAGTAGTTAGTCTCAGTGTAAAATATGCCACTTCCTGATGCCAATAGGTGGCGCTATGACTATAACTGAATATGGGCATGTCAATCTGTTCAGGTTCGAAGTCTCATCAAACATGTGAAGTTTGGGGCAGATTGGACATTGTATGTCTGAGTTATAGCAACTTCATTTTTCATGGCGAATCATCGAAATTCGCCAGGCCGCCACGGACACGCCCTTTAACGAAAACTCAAAATCTTCGCAATTTAACATCGCAAAGGCCTTTAGATTAGGCATACCAACTTTGGTGTTGATCTGAATTAATCTCTAGGAGGAGTTCGTTAAAATACAACGCATGGAAATGACAAAAATGACACAAAATTTGCTCATAAAATTAAAAATAACCGACTTCCTGTTGGGTTTCAGATTTTGCTCCAAGAGACTTTTTTGTAGGTATTGGAGAGATACATGTGTATACCAATTTTCATACATGTACGTGAAACGTAGCTCGAGGCGCACACCGTTGAACGTGTATAGGTGGCGCTGTCGAGCCATTTTGCCACACCCACTTCTGAAACCCATATCAGACGTAAATTTTCGCCAGTTCTGAGGTGTGTGCAAAGTTTCATGACTTTTCGAGCATGTTTAGGCTCTCAAAAATGCGATTCATCTAAGAGAATAATAATAATAATAATAATAATAATAATAATAATAATAATAATAATAATAATAATAATAATAATAAAAAACGGAGCAATTCCAAGAGGTTCCTCACACCATCGGTGCTCGGGCCCTAATTAAAGCTGCAAGCAGCGATGAACGGGCCCTCGCACCCGGGCTCACCACCAGCGTGTTGATTTAGTAAAAAGATGAACGGTGAGAAATATGCATTTAAACTCATAAATATAAGTAGAATATATCAATGTTTATTCCATATATGTTCCAATCTTCCTGTTGCCAGCAGGTGGCGCTATCATTATAATGGAATATTGGCCTTCAGATGTGTTCAGGGCTGCACTCATTTCGAACATGTGAAGTTTGGGGAAGATCAAACATTTTATGCCTGAGTTACAACAACTTCTCTTGCTGTGGCGAGACATTTTGTCTTTTTTGCCATGGACACGCTCTTTAACAAAAACTCAAGATTGCCACAATTTAACACTACACAGGCCTTTAGATTAGACTGACCACAAAAATACATTAATGTCAAAAAATCTCTAGGAGTAGTTTATCTCAGCGTAAAATATGTCACTTCCTGTTGCCAGCAGGTGGCGCTATGACTATAATTGAATATGGGCATGTAGATCTGTTAAGGGCAGAAGTCTTATCTAACATGCAAAGTTTGGGGCAGATTGGACATTGTATGTCTGAGTTACAGCAACTTCCTTTTTCATGGCGAAACATCGAAGTTTGTCAGGCCGCCATGGACACTCCCTTTAACGAAATCTCAAGATCTTCCCAATTTAACATCGCAAAGGCCTTTAGATTTAACTGACCAAGTTTGATGCTGATCTGAATAAATCTCTAGGAGGAGTTCGTTAAAGTACAACCCCTGAAAATGCCAAAAACAACACCAATTTTGCAGAGAACATTCTAAATAACTGACTTCCTGTTTGGATTCGGATTTCGTACCAAGAGACTTTTTCGTAGATATTGGTGTGTTACATGTGTGTACCGTTTTTGTACATGTACGTGAAACATAGCTCGAGGTGCACTCCGTTGAAAGTGTATAGGTGGCGCTATCGAGCCATTTTGCCACACCCAATGGAATATTGGCCTTCAGATCTGTTCAGGCCAGGACCCTTATCACACATGTGAAGTTTGGGCAAGATCGGACATTTCATGCCTGAGTTATAGCATCTTTTATTCCCATGGCGACACATCGAACTTCGTCACGGCGCCATGGACACGCCTTTTAACGAAAACTCAAGATCTTCACAACTAAACATCACACAGGTCTTTAGATTAGACTGACCACAAAAATAACATTGATGTCATAAAATTTCTAGGAGTAGTTTGTCGCAGTGTAAAATATTTCACTTCCTGTTGCCAATAGGTGGCGCTATGACTATAACTGAATATTGGCATGTAGATCTGTTCAGGTCAAGAGTCTTATCCAACATGTGAAGTTTGGGGCAGATTGGACATTGTATGTCGGAGTTACAGCAACTTCCTTTTTCATGGCGAAACATCGAAATTTGTCAGGCCGCCATGGACACGCCCTTTAACGAAACCTCAAGTCCTTCGCAATTTAACATCGCAAATGGCTTTAGATTACACTGACAAAGTTTGGTGTTCATCTGAATAAATCTCTAGGAGGAGTTCGTTAAAGTACAACCCCTGAAAATGGCAAAAACAACACCAATTTTGCAGGGAAAATTCAAAATAATCGACTTCCTGTTGGGATTCGGATTTTGTACCAAGATACTTTTTTGTAGGTATTGGTGTGTTACATGTGTGTACCGATTTTTGTACATGTACGTGAAACGGAGCTCGAGGCACGCTATTTTGAAAGTGTATAGGTGGCGCTATCGAGCCATTTTGCCACACCCGATGGAATATTGGCCTGCAGATCTGTTCAGGCCAGAACTTTTATCACACATGTGAAGTTTGGGGAAGATCGGACATTTTATGCCTGAGTTATAACATCTTTTATTCCCATGGCGAGACTTTGAATTTTGTCACGGCGCCATGGACACGCCCCTTAACGAAAACTCAAGATCTTCACAACTTAACATCGCACAGGCCTTTAGATTAGACTGACCACAAAAAAGACATTGATGTCATAAAATTTTTAGGAGTAGTTAGTCGCAGTGTAAAATATGTCACTTCCTGTTGCCAATAGGTGGCGCTATGACTATAACTGAATATGGGCATGTCAATCTGTTCAGGTTTGGAGTCTCATCAAACATGTGAAGTTTGGGGCAGATTGGACATTGTATGTCTGAGTTATAGCAACTTCATTTTTCATGGCGAATCATCGAAATTCGCCAGGCCGCCACGGACACGCCCTTTAACGAAAACTCAAAATCTTCGCAATTTAACATCGCAAAGGCCTTTAGATTAGGCATACCAACTTTGGTGTTGATCTGAATTAATCTCTAGGAGGAGTTCGTTAAAATACAACGCATGGAAATGACAAAAATGACACAAAATTTGCTCATAAAATTAAAAATAACCGACTTCCTGTTGGGTTTCGGATTTTGCTCCAAGAGACTTTTTTGTAGGTATTGGAGAGATACATGTGTATACCAATTTTCATACATGTACGTGAAACGTAGCTCGAGGCGCACACCGTTGAACGTGTATAGGTGGCGCTGTCGAGCCATTTTGCCACACCCACTTCTGAAACCCATATCAGACGTAAATTTTCGCCAGTTCTGAGGTGTGTGCAAAGTTTCATGACTTTTCGAGCATGTTTAGGCTCTCAAAAATATGATTCATCTTAGAGAATAATAATAATAATAATAATAATAATAATAATAATAATAATAATAAACGGAGCAATTCCAAGAGGGTCCTCACACCATCGGTGCTCGGGCCCTAATTAAAGCTGCAAGCAGCGATGAACGGGCCCTCGCACCCGGGCTCACCGGCAGCGAGTGGCTTTAGTAAAGAGGTGAACGGTGAGAAATATGCGTTTAAACTCATAAATATAAGTAGAATATATCAATGTTTATTCCACATATGTGCCAATCTTCCTGTTGCCAGCAGGTGGCACTATCATTACAATGGAATATTGGCCTTAAGATGTGTTCAGGGCTGCACTCTTATCGAACTTTTGAAGTTTGGGGAAGATCAAACATTTTATGCCTGAGTTACAACAACTTCTCTTGCTGTGGCGAGACATCAAATTTTGTAATTTTTGCCATGGACACGCTCTTTAACAAAAACTCAAGATTGCCACAATTTAACATTACACAGGCCTTTAGATTAGACTGACCACAAATATACATTAATGTCAAAAAATCTCTAGGAGTAGTTTGTCTCAGCGTAAAATATGTCACTTCCTGTTGCCAGCAGGTGGCGCTATGACTATAATTGAATATGGGCATGTAGATCTGTTAAGGGCAGAAGTCTTATCTAACATGTGAAATTTGGGGCAGATTGGACATTGTATGTCTGAGTTACAGCAACTTCCTTTTTCATGGCGAAACATCGAAATTTGTCAGGCCGCCATGGACACTCCCTTTAACGAAATCTCAAGATCTTCCCAATTTAACTTCGCAAAGGCCTTTAGATTTAACTGACCAAGTTTGGTGTTGATTTGAATAAATCTCTAGGAGGAGTTTGTTAAAGTACAACCTCTGAAAATGCCAAAAACAACACCAATTTTGCAGAGAAAATTCTAAATAACTGACTTCCTGTTTGGATTCGGATTTCGTACCAAGAGACTTTTTCGTAGATATTGGTGTGTTACATGTGTGTACCGATTTTTGTACATGTACGGGAAACATAGCTTGAGGCGCACTCCGTTGAAAGTGTATATGCACTCAGTTGAAAGTGTATAGGTGGCGCTATCGAGCCATTTTGCCACACCCAATGGAATATTGGCCTTCAGATCTGTTCAGGCCAGGACCCTTATCACACATGTGAAGTTTGGGCAAGATCGGACATTTTATGCCTGAGTTATAACATCTTTAATTCCCATGGCGACACATCGAACTTCGTCACGGCGCCATGGACACGCCTTTTAACGAAAACTCAAGATCTTCACAAGTAAACATCACACAGGTCTTTAGATTAGACTGACCACAAAAATAACATTGATGTCATAAAATTTCTAGGAGTAGTTTGTCGCAGTGTAAAATATTCCACTTCCTGTTGCCAATAGGTGGCGCTATGACTATAACTGAATATGGGCATGTAAATATGTTCAGGTCAGGAGTCGTATTAAACATGTGAAGTTTTGGGCAGATTGGACATTGTATGTCTGAGTTATAGCAACTTCCTTTTTCACGGCGAAACATCGGAATTTGTCAGGCCGCCATGGACACGCCCTTTAAAGAAACCTCAAGTCCTTCGCAATTTAACATCACAAAGGCCGTTAGATTAGGCATACCAACTTTGGTGTTGATCTGAATGAATCTCTAGGAGGAGTTTGTTAAAATACAACGCATGGAAATGACAAAAATGACACAAAATTTGCTCATAAAATTAAAAATAACCGACTTCCTGTTGGGTTTCGGATTTCGTACCAAGAGACATTTTTGTAGGTATTGGTGTGTTACATGTGTGTACCGATTTTTGTACATGTACGGGAAACGGAGCTCGAGGCGCGCTATGTTGAAAGTGTATAGGTGGCGCTATCGAGCCATTTTGCCACACCCGATGGAATATTGGCCTACAGATGTGTTCAGGCCAAGACTCTTATCACACATGTGAAGTTTGGGGAAGATCGGATATATTATGCCTGAGTTATAACATCTTTTATTCCCATGGCGAGACATCGAACTTCGTCACGGTGCCATGGACACGCCCCTTAACGAAAACTCAAGATCTTCACAACTTAACATGGCACAGGCCTTTAGATTAGACTGACCACAAAAAAGACATTGATGTCATAAAATTTCTAGGAGTAGTTAGTCGCAGTGTAAAATATGTCACTTCCTGTTGCCAATAGGTGGCGCTATGACTATAACTGAATATGGGCATGTCAATCTGTTCAGGTTTGGAGTCTCATCAAGCATATGAAGTTTGGGGCAGATTGGACATTGTATGTCTGAGTTTATATCAACTTCATTTTTCATGGCGAATCATCGAAATTCGCCAGGCCGCCACGGACACGCCCTTTAACGAAAACTCAAAATCTTTGCAAATTAACATCGCAAAGGCCTTTAGATTAGGCGTACCAACTTTGGTGTTGATCTGAATTAATCTCTAGGAGGAGTTCGTTAAAACGCATGGAAATAACAAAAATGACACAAAATTTGCTCATAAAATTAAAAATAACCGACTTCCTGTTGGGTTTCGGATTTTGCTCCAAGAGACTTTTTTGTAGGTATTGGAGAGATACATGTGTATACCAATTTTCATACATGTACGTGAAACGTAGCTCGAGGCGCACACCGTTGAACGTGTATAGGTGGCGCTGTCGAGCCATTTTGCCACACCCACTTCTGAAACCCATATCAGACGTAAATTTTCGCCAGTTCTGAGGTGTGTGCAAAGTTTCATGACTTTTCGAGCATGTTTAGGCTCTCAAAAATGCGATTCATCTTAGAGAATAATAATAATAATAATAATAATAATAATAATAATAATAATAATAATAATAATAATAATAATAAACGGAGCAATTCCAAGAGGGTCCTCACACCATCGGTGCTCGGGCCCTAATTAAAGCTGCAAGCAGCGATGAACGGGCCCTCGCACCCGGGCTCACCGGCATCGAGTGGCTATAGTAAATAGGTGAACGGTGAGAAATATGCGTTTAAACTCATAAATATAAGTAGAATATATCAATGTTTATTTCATATATGTGCAAATCTTCCTGTTGCCAGCAGGTGGCGCTATCACTATAATGGAATATTGGCCTTCAGATGTGTTCAGGGCTGCACTCTTATCGAACATGTGAAGTTTGGGGAAGATCAAACATTTTATGCCCGAGTTACAACAACTTTTCTTGCTGTGGCGAGACATCAAATTTTGTCATTTTTGCCACGGACACGCTCTTTAACAAAAACTCAAGATTGCCACAATTTAACAGTACACAGGCCTTTAGATTAGACTGACCACAAAAATACATTAATGTAAAAAAATCTCTAGGAGTAGTTTGTCTCAGTGTAAAATATGTCACTTCCTGTTGCCAGCAGGTGGCGCTATGACTATAATTGAATATGGGCATGTCAATCTGTTAAGGACGGAAGTCTTATCTAACATTCAAAGTTTGGGGCAGATTGGACATTTTATGTCTGAGTTACAGCAACTTCCTTTTTCATGGCGAAACATCGTAATTTGTCAGGCCGCCATGGACACTCCCTTTAACGAAACCTCAAGATCTTCCCAATTTAACTTCGCAAAGGCCTTTAGATTTAACTGATCAAGTTTGATGTTGATCTGAATAAATCTCTAGGAGGAGTTCGTTAAAGTACAACCCCTGAAAATGCCAAAAACAACACCAATTTTGCAGAGAAAATTCTAAATAACTGACTTCCTGTTTGGATTCGGATTTTGTACCAAGAGACTTTTTCGTAGATATTGGTGTGTTACATGTGTGTACCGATTTTTGTACATGTACGTGAAACATAGCTTGAGGCGCACTCCGTTAAAAGTGTATATGCACTCTGTTGAAAATGTATAGGTGGCGCTATCGAGCCATTTTGCCACACCCAATGGAATATTGGCCTTCAGATCTGTTCAGGCCAGGACCCTTATCACACATGTGAAGTTTGGGCAAGATCGGACATTTTATGCCTGAGTTATAACATCTTTTATTCCCATGGTGACACATCAAACTTCGTCACGGCGCCATGGACACGCCTTTTAACGAAAACTCAAGATCTTCACAACTAAACATCACACAGGTCTTTAGATTAGACTGACCACAAAAAAGAGATTGATGTCATAAAATTTCTAGGAGTAGTTAGTTGCAGTGTAAAATATTTCACTTCCTGTTGCCAATAGGTGGCGCTATGACTATAACTGAATATGGGCATGTCAATCTGTTCAGGTCAGGAGTCTTATTAAACATGTGAAGTTTTGGACACATTGGACATTGTATTATCTGAGTTATAGCAACTTCATTTTTCATGGCGAATCATCGAAATTCGCCAGGCCGCCACGGACACGCCCTTTAACGAAAACTCAAAATCTTCGCAATTTAACATCGCAAAGGCCTTTACATTAGGCATACCATACTTTGGTGTTGATCTGAATTAATCTCTAGGAGGAGTTCGTTAAAATACAACGCATGGAAATGACACAAAATGTGCTCATAAAATTAAAAATAACCGACTTCCTGTTGGGTTTCGGATTTTGCTCCAAGAGACTTTTTTGTAGGTATTGGAGAGATACATGTGTATACCAATTTTCATACATGTACGTGAAACGTAGCTCGAGGCGCACACCGTTGAACGTGTATAGGTGGCGCTGTCGAGCCATTTTGCCACACCCACTTCTGAAACCCATATCAGACGTAAATTTTCGCCAGTTCTGAGGTGTGTGCAAAGTTTCATGACTTTTCGAGCATGTTTAGGCTCTCAAAAATGCGATTCATCTTAGAGAAGAAGAAGAATAATAATTAAAGCTGCAAGCAGCGATGAACGGGCCCTCGCACCCGGGCTCACCGCCATTGTGTGGCTTTAGTAAAAAGGTGAACGGTGAGAAATATGCATTTCAAATCGTAAATAAAAAGTTAAATATGTCAAAGTAATTTATATGAACCAATTTTGCTGTTGCCAATAGGTGGCGCTATCATTATATTGGAATATTGGCCTTCAGATGTGTTCAGGCCAGGAGTCTTTTCGAACATGTGAAGTTTGGGAAATATTGAACATTTTATGCCTGAGTTACAACAACTTCTCTTCCTATGGCGAGACATCAAATTTTGTCACAGCGCCATGGACACGCCCTTTAACAAAATCTAAAGATCTCCACAATTTAACATTGCAAAGACCTTTAGATTAGACTGACCAAAATAAAATGTTGATGTAATAAAATTTCTTGGAGTAGTTCTTTGCAGTGTAAAACATGACACTTCCTGTTGCCAGCAGGTGGCGTTATGACTATGACTGAATATGGGCATGTAGATCTGTTAAGGGCAGAATTCTTATCTAACATGTGAAGTTTGGGGCAGATTGGACATTGTATGTCTGAGTTACATCAACTTCCTTTTTAATGGCGAAACATTGAAATTTGTCAGGCCGCCATGGACACGCCCTTTAAAGAAACCTCAAGATCTTCGCAATTTAACATTGCAAAGGGCTTAAGATTACACTGACCAGGTTTGGTGTTGATCTGAATAAATCTGTAGGAGGAGTTTGTTAAAGTACAACCCCTGAAAATGGCAAAAAAACACCAATTTTGTAGGGAAAATTCAAAATAACGAGCCATTTTGCCACACCCGATGGAATATTGGCCTACAAATGTGTTCAGGCCAAGACTCTTATCACACATGTGATGTTTGGGGAAGATCGGACATTTTATGCCTGAGTTATAACATCTTTTATTCCCATGGCGAGACATCGAACTTCGTCACGGTGCCATGGACACGCCCCTTAACGAAAACTCAAGATCTTCACAACTTAACATCGCACAGGCCTTTAGATTAGACTGACCACAAAAAAGACATTGATGTCATAAAATTTCTAGGAGTAGCTAGTCGAAGTGTAAAATACGTCACTTCCTGTTGCCAATAGGTGGCGCTATGACTATAACTGAATATGGGCATGTCAATCTGTCCAGGTTTGGAGTCTCATCAAACATGTGAAGTTTGGGGCAGATTGGACATTGTATGTCTGAGTTATAGCAACTTCATTTTTCATGGCGAATCATCGAAATTCGCCAGGCCGCCACAGACACGCCCTTTAACGAAAACTCAAGATCTTCGCAATTTAACATCGCAAAGGCGTTTAGATTAAGCATACCAAATTTGGTGTTGATTTGAAGAAATCTCTAGGAGGAGTTTGTTAAAATACAACACATTGAAATGACCAAAATTACACAAAATGTGCTCATAATATTAAAAATAACCGACTTCCTGTTGGGTTTAGAATTTTGCTCCAAGAGTCTTTTTTGTAGGTATTGGTGTGTTACATATGTGTGCCAATTTTCGTGCATGTACGTGAAACATAGCTGGAAGGCTGTTGATTTTCTTAGTATAGGTGGCGCTGTCGAGCCATTTTGCCACACCCTCTTCTGAATCCTATATCAGACGAAAATTTTCACCAGGTTTGACGCGTCTGCAAAGTTTCATGACTTTTTGAGCATGTTTAAGCCCTCAAAAATGCGATTCATTCGGGAGAATAATAATAATAATAATAATAATAATAATAATAATAATAATAATAATAATAATAATAATAATAATAAACAAAGCAGATACAAGAGGGTCCTCGCACCTCGGTGCTCGGGCCCTAACTAAAGCTACAAGCAGCGATGAACGGGCCCTCGCACCCGGGCTCAACGCCATCGTGTCTCTTTAGTAAAAAGGTGAACGGTGAGAAATATGCATTTCAAATCGTAAATAAAAAGTGAAATATGTCCAAGTCATTTATATGTACCAATTTTGCTGTTGCCAATAGGTGGCGCTATCATTATAATGGAATATTGGCCTTCAGATGTGTTCAGGCCAGGAGTCTTATCGACCATGTGAAGTTTGGGGAATATCGAACATTTTATGCCTGAGTTACAACAACTTCTCTTCATATGGCGAGACATCAAATTTTGCCACAGCGCCATGGACACGCCCTTTAACAAAATCTAAAGATCTCCACAATTTAAAATTGTAAAGACCTTTAGATTAGACTGACCAAAATAAAATGTTGATGTAATAAAATTTCTTGGAGTAGTTCTTTGCAGTGTAAAACATGACACTTCCTGTTGCCAGCAGGTGGCGCTATGACTATGACTGAATATGGGCATGTAGATCTGTTAAGGGCAGAAGTCTTATCTAACATGTGAAGTTTGGGGCATATTGGACATTGTATGTCTGAGTTACAGCAACTTCCTTTTTAATGGCGAAACATCGAAATTTGTCAGGCCGCCATGGACACGCCCTTTAACGAAACCTCAAGATCTTCGCAATTTAACATTGCAAAGGGCTTAAGATTACACTGACAAAGTTTGGTGTTGATCTGAATAAATCTGTAGGAGGAGTTCGTTAAAGTACAACCCCTGAAAATGGCAAAAACAACACCAATTTTGCAGGGAAAATTCAAAATAACCGACTTCCTGTTGGGATTCGGATTTCGTACAAAGAGACTTTTTCGTAGCTATTGGTGTCTTTCATATGTGTACTGATTTTCGTACATGTACGTGACACGTAGCTTGAGGCGCACTACGTTGAAAGTGTATATGCACTCTGTTGAAAGTGTATAGGTGGCGCTATCGAGCCATTTTGCCACACCCGATGGAATATTGGCCTTCAGATCTGTTCAGGCCAGGACTTTTATCACACATGTGAAGTTTGGGGAAGATCGGACATTTTATGCCTGAGTTATAACATCTTTTATTCCCATGGCGAGACTTTGAATTTTGTCACGGCGCCATGGACACGCCCCTTAACGAAAACTCAAGATCTTCACAATTTAACATTGCACAGGCCTTTAGATTAGACTGACCATAAAAAAGACATTGATGTCAAAAAATTTCTAGGAGTAGTCTGTCGAAGTGTAAAATATGTCACTTCCTGTTGCCTATAGGTGGCGCTATGACTATAACTGAATATGGGCATGTAAATATGTTCAGGTCAGGAGTCTTATTAAACATGTGAAGTTTTGGGCACATTGGATATTGTATGTCTGAGTTAAAGCAACTTCATTTTTCATGGCAAATCATCGAAATTCGCCAGGCCGCCACGGACACGCCCTCTAACGAAAACTCAAAATCTTCGCAATTTAACATCGCAAAGGCCTTTAGATTAGGCATACCAACTTTGGTGTTGATCTGAATTAATCTCTAGGAGGAGTTCGTTAAAATACGATGCATGGAAATGGCAAAAATGACACAAAATTTGCTCATAAAATTAAAAATAACCGACTTCCTGTTGGGTTTCGGATTTTGCTCCAAGAGACTTTTTTGTAGGTATTGGAGAGATACATGTGTATACAAATTTTCATACATGTACGTGAAACGTAGCTCGAGGCGCACACCGTTGAACGTGTATAGGTGGCGCTGTCGAGCCATTTTGCCACACCCACTTCTGAAACCCATACCAGACGTAAATTTTCGCCAGTTCTGAGGTGTGTGCAAAGTTTCATGACTTTTCGAGCATGTTTAGGCTCTCAAAAATGTGATTCATCTTAGAGAAGAAGAAGAATAATAATAATAATAATAATAATAATAATAAACGGAGCAATTCCAAGAGGGTCCTCACACCATCGGTGCTCGGGCCCTAATTAAAGCTGCAAGCAGCGATGAACGGGCCCTCGCACCCGGGCTCACCGGCAGCGAGTGGCTCTAGTAAATAGGTGAACGGTGAGAAATATGCGTTTAAACTCATAAATATAAGTAGAATATATCAATGTTTATTCCATATATGTGCAAATCTTCCTGTTGCCAGCAGGTGGCGCTATCACTATAATGGAATATTGGCCTTTAGATGTGTTCAGGGCTGCACTCTTATCGAACATGTGAAGTTTGGGGAAGATCAAACATTTTATGCCCGAGTTACAACAACTTCTCTTGCTGTGGCGAGACATCAAATTTTGTCATTTTTGCCATGGACACGCTCTTTAACAAAAACTCAAGATTGCCACAATTTAACAGTACACAGGCCTTTAGATTAGACTGACCACAAAAATACATTAATGTCAAAAAATCTCTAGGAGTAGTTTGTCTCAGTGTAAAATATGTCACTTCCTGTTGCCAGCAGGTGGCGCTATGACTATAATTGAATATGTGCATGTCAATCTGTTAAGGGCAGAAGTCTTATCTAACATTCAAAGTTTGGGGCAGATTGGACATGGTATGTCTGAGTTACAGCAACTTCCTTTTTCATGGCGAAACATCGAAATTTGTCAGGCCGCCATGGACACTCCCTTTAACGAAACCTCAAGATCTTCCCAATTTAACTTCGCAAAGGCCTTTAGATTTAACTGACCAAGTTTGATGTTGATCTGAATAAATCTCTAGGAGGAGTTCGTTAAAGTACAACCCCTGAAAATGCCAAAAACAACACCAATTTTGCAGAGAAAATTCTAAATAACTGACTTCCTGTTTGGATTCGGATTTTGTACCAAGAGACTTTTTCGTAGATATTGGTGTGTTACATGTGTGTACCGATTTTTGTACATGTACGTGAAACATAGCTTGAGGCGCACTCCGTTAAAAGTATATATGCACTCTGTTGAAAATGTATAGGTGGCGCTATCGAGCCATTTTGCCACACCCAATGGAATATTGGCCTTCAGATCTGTTCAGGCCAGGACCCTTATCACACATGTGAAGTTTGGGCAAGATCGGACATTTTATGCCTGAGTTATAACATCTTTTATTCCCATGGCGACACATCAAACTTCGTCACGGCGCCATGGACACGCCTTTTAACGAAAACTCAAGATCTTCACAACTAAACATCACACAGGTCTTTAGATTAGACTGACCACAAAAATAACATTGATGTCATAAAATTTCTAGGAGTAGTTTGTCGCAGTGTAAAATATTTCACTCCCTGTTGCCAATAGGTGGCGCTATGGCTATAACTGAATATTGGCATGTAGATCTGTTCAGGTCAAGAGTCTTATCCAACATATGAAGTTTGGGGCAGATTGGACATTGTATGTCTGAGTTATAGCAACTTCCTTTTTCATGGCGAAACATCGAAATTTGTCAGGCCGCCATGGACACGCCCTTTAACGAAACCTCAAGTCCTTCGCAATTTAACATCGCAAATGGCTTTAGATTACACTGACCAAGTTTGGTGTTCATCCGAATAAATCTCTAGGAGGAGTTCGTTAAAGTACAACCCCTGAAAATGGCAAAAACAACGCCAATTTTGCAGGGAAATTTCAAAATAACCGACTTCCTGTTGGGATTAGGATTTCGTACCAAGAGACTTTTTTGTAGGTACTGGTGTGTTACATGTGTGTACCGATTTTTGTACATGTACTTGAAACGGAGCTCGAGGCGCGCTATGTTGAAAGTCTATAGGTGGCGCTATCGAGCCATTTTGCCACACCCGATAGAATATTGGCCTACAGATGTGTTCAGGCCAGGACTCTTATCACACATGTGAAGTTTGGGGAAGATCGGACATTTTATGCCTGAGTTATAACATATTTTATTCCCTTGGCGAGACATCGAATTTCGTCATGGCGCCATGGACACGGCTTTTAACGAAAACTCAAGATCTTCACAATTTAACATCGCACAGGCATTTAGATTAGACTGACCACAAAAAAGACATTGATGTCATAAAATTTCTAGGAGTAGTTAGTCGCTGTGTAAAATATGTCACTTCCTGTTGCCTATAGGTGGCGCTATGACTATAACTGAATATGGGCATGTCAATCTGTTCAGGTCAGGAGTCTTATTAAACATGTGAAGTTTTGGACACATTGGACATTGTATGTCTAAGTTATAGCAACTTCATTATTCATGGCGAATCATCGAAATTCGCCAGGCCGCCACGGACACGCCCTTTAACGAAAACTCAAAATCTTCGCAATTTAACATCGCAAAGGCCTTTAGATTAGGCATACCAACTTTAGTGTTGATCTGAATTAATCTCTAGGAGGAGTTCGTTAAAATACAACGCATGGAAATGACAAAAATGTCACAAAATTTGCTCATAAAATTAAAAATAACCGACTTCCTGTTGGGTTTCGGATTTTGCTCCAAGAGACTTTTTTTGTAGGTATTGGAGAGATACATGTGTATACCAATTTTCATACATGTACGTGAAACGTTGCTCGAGGCGCACACCGTTGAACGTGTATAGGTGGCGCTGTCGAGCCATTTTGACACACCCACTTCTGAAACCCATATCAGACGTAAATTTTCGCCAGTTCTGAGGTGTGTGCAAAGTTTCATGACTTTTCGAGCATGTTTAGGCTCTCAAAAATGCGATTCATCTTAGAGAATAATAATAATAATAATAATAATAATAATAATAATAATAATAATAATAATAATAAACGGAGCAATTCCAAGAGGGTCCTCACACCATCGGTGCTCGGGCCCTAATAATAATAATAATAATAATTAAAGCTGCAAGCAGCGATGAACGGGCCCTCGCACCCGGGCTCACCGGCAGCGAGTGGCTTTAGTAAATAGGTGAACGGTGAGAAATATGCATTTAAACTCATAAATATAAGTGGAATATATCAAAGTTTATTCCATATATGTGCCAATCTTTCTGTTGCCAGCAGGTGGCGCTATCATTATAATGGAATATTGGCCTTCAGATGTGTTCAGGGCTGCACTCTTATCGAACATGTGAAGTTTGGGGAAGATCAAACATTTTATGCCTGAGTTACAACAACTTCTCTTGCTGTGGCGAGACATCAAATTTTGTCTTTTTGCCATGGACACGCTCTTTAACAAAAACTCAAGATTGCCACAATTTAACATTACACAGGCCTTTAGATTAGACTGACCACAGAAATACATTAATGTCAAAAAATCTCTAGGAGTAGTTTGTCTCAGCGTAAAATATGTCACTTCCTGTTGCCAGCAGGTGGCACTATGACTATAATTGAATATGGGCATGTAGATCTGTTAAGGGCAGAAGTCTTATCTAACATGCGAAGTTTGGGGCAGATTGGACATTGTATGTCTGAGTTACAGCAACTTCCTTTTTCATGGCGAAACATCAAAATTTGTCAGGCCGCCATGGACACTCCCTTTAACGAAATCTCAAGATCTTCCCAATTTAACTTCGCAAAGGCCTTTAGATTTAACTGACCAAGTTTGATGTTGATCTGAATAAATCTCTAGGAGGAGTTCGTTAAAGTACAACCCCTGAAAATGCCAAAAACAACACCAATTTTGCAGAGAACATTCTAAATAACTGACTTCCTGTTTGGATTCGGATTTCGTACCAAGAGACTTTTTCGTAGATATTGGTGTGTTACATGTGTGTACCGATTTTTGTACATGTACGTGAAACATAGCTTGAGGCGCACTCCATTGAAAGTGTATATGCACTCAGTTGAAAGTGTATAGGTGGCGCTAACGAGCCATTTTGCCACACCCGATGGAATATTGGCCTTCAGATCTGTTCAGGCCAGGACTCTTATCAAACATGTGAAGTTTGGGGAAGATCGGACATTTTATGCCTGAGTTATAACATCTTTTATTCCCATGGCGAGACTTTGAATTTTGTCACAGCGCCATGGACACGCCCCTTAACGAAAACTCAAGATCTTCACAACTTAACATCGCACAGGCCTTTAGATTAGACTGACCACAAAAAAGACATTGATGTCATAAAATTTCTAGGAGTAGTTAGTCGCAGTGTAAAATATGTCACTTCCTGTTGCCAATAGGTGGCGCTATGACTATAACTGAATATGGGCATGTCAATCTGTTCAGGTTCGGAGTCTCATCAAACATGCTAAGTTTGGGGCAGATTGGACATTGTATGTCTGAGTTATAGCAACTTCATTTTTCATGGCGAATCATCGAAATTCGCCAGGCCGCCACGGACGCGCCCTTTAACGAAAACTCAAAATCTTCGCAATTTAACCGCAAAGGCCTTTAGATTAGGCATACCAACTTTGGTGTTGATCTGAATTAATCTCTAGGAGGAGTTCGTTAAAATACAACGCATGGAAATGACAAAAATGACACAAAATTTGCTCATAAAATTAAAAATAACCGACTTCCTGTTGGGTTTCGGATTTTGCTCCAAGATACTTTTTTGTAGGTATTGGAGAGATACATGTGTATATCAATTTTCATACATGTACGTGAAACGTAGCTCGAGGCGCACACCGTTGAACGTGTATAGGTGGCGCTGTCGAGCCATTTTGCCACACCCACTTCTGAAACCCATATCAGACGTAAATTTTCGCCAGTTCTGAGGTGTGTGCAAAGTTTCATGACTTTTCGAGCATGTTTAGGCTCTCAAAAATGCGATTCATCTTAGAGAATAATAATAATAATAATAATAATAATAATAATTATAATAATAATAATAATAATAATAATTATAATAATAATAATAAACGGAGCAATTCCAAGAGGGTCCTCACACCATCGGTGCTCGGGCCCTAATAATAATAATAATAAACGGAGCAATTCCAAGAGGGTCCTCACACCATCGGTGCTCGGGCCCTAATAATAATAATAAACGGAGCAATTCCAAGAGGGTCCTCACACCATCGGTGCTCGGGCCCTAATAATAATAAACGGAGCAATTCCAAGAGGGTCCTCACACCATCGGTGCTCTGGCCCTAATAATAATAATAATAATAATAATAATAAACAGAGCAATTCCAAGAGGGTCCTCGCACCATCGGTGCTCGGGCCCTAATAATAATAATAATAATAATAAACGGAGCAATTCCAAGAGGGTCCTCACACCATCGGTGCTCGGGCCCTAATAATAATAAACAAAGCAGATACAAGAGGGTCCTCGCACCTCGGTGCTCGGGCCCTAATAATAATAATAATAAACGGAGCAATTCCAAGAGGGTCCTCGCACCATCGGTGCTCGGGCCCTAATAATAATAATAATAATAAACAAAGCAGATACAAGAGGGTCCTCGCACCTCAGTGCTCGGGCCCTAATAATAATAATAATAATAATAATAATAATAATAATAATAATAATAAACAAAGCAGATACAAGAGGGTCCTCGCACCTCGGTGCTCGGGCCCTAATTACAATATAGCCAGGCAGAGTGGTGGGTGAGACCAGAATGTCTATGAAAAAAAATGTCTATGAATTAGTGTAAGAAGTCATTTCATATAGCAGTATGTGTCTGTTTGAAAGAATTAAGTAGTTTAAGTTAAGTTTATCTGATCAGGCTGAGGTGTCCTGGTTGCCATCGTAACTAGGGGCCTGAGTTCGATCACAGACATGCTGTGCTACGAATGTACACATAAACAGAGATCCAGTTGCAGTGTTTAATGGGGAATCCAAAAATCAAATCCAAAAACAGGCAAGAGGTCAATAACAACAAAAGCAGTCCAAAAACAAGAAACATGAAAAACACTAGGGAACACGAGAAAGCAGGGTGACATGAAACAAGGACTCCATGAAACAGATAGAAACAGACCGGTTTATATGGACAGGTGAAAACGACGAAGGAGGGGACAGCTGAGTGCAATTAACAGGTGTGAAATTAACCGGGATGAATGGAACAAAGGCTTGTGGGAAATGTAGTGCCTGCAGTGGGGTGACTAAGGGGATGTGAGACCACTAGTGGACACGCAGGGAAACACAGACCAGACACTGTGACATTACCCCCCATCTAAGGAGCAGCTACCAGATGCTCCACCGAACACAAGAACAAACAAAAGAATAAAGAGACCAGGAGGGAGGTGGCCTGGTGGAGGATAAGGGGGAGGGACGGAGGGCCAGGTCCATAGAAGGGAACAGGGATAGGAAATGGAAAAAAAAAACAACAACAACGAGACCAGGGGGAGGTGGACCGGCGGAGGACCAGGGGGAGGGACGGAGGGTCAGGTCCATAGAGGGGAACAGAGACAGGAAGTGAAAAAAACAACAACAACAAAAAACAACAACAAAACAAAGAGGCCAGGACGGAATGAAAAGTTCAGGGGCCCAGGGGGCAGAGCCGACAGAGTGGAGCAGGTGGAACTGGAGCCCACCGGGACGGCCCAGGCGGAACTGGAGCCCACCACAGCCGAGCAGACGGGACTGACGCCCACCAGGGCAGTGCAGAGGACCACCACAGCCGAGCAGACGAGACAGAAGCCCACCAGTGTGGCGCAGAGGACCACCACAGCCGTGCGGACGAGACAGATGCCACCCAGGGTGGAGCAGAGGACCACCACAGCCGTGCAGAAGAGACCGAAGCCCATCAGGGCAGCGCAGAGGACCACCACAGCCGAGCAGACGAGACAGAAGCCCACCAGTGTGGCGCAGAGGATGACCACAGCCGAGCAGACGAGACAGAAGCCCACCAGGGTGGCGCAGAGGACCACCACAGCTGTGCGGTCAAGACAGAATCCCAGCAGGGCGGAGCAGATGACCACCACAGTGGGATCGATGGCACAGGAGAGCAAGTCTGGTAAGGTAAGGCTGAAATAGAGAACATGAACAGGTTAAGGGTGGCCTCCGTGGCCATGATGAGAAGGTAGAGGTCTCCATGGCCATGACATGACAGGCGGTGAGTCCCTGGATGGCCTCCATTGCCATGACAGGATAGGACGAGTGCTCAGGAAGTTCGCCTTAGATGTGACGAGGCTCTGGAAGTTCAGCAGAGACTTGACGAGGCTCTGGAAGTTCAGCAGAGACGTGAAGAGGCTCTGGTAGATCCGTGGTAATTTGACTGGGTTCAGGAAGATCAACTGTGGCTTGACTGGGTTCAGGAAGTTCAATGGTGGCTTGACTGGGTTCAGGAAGATCAACGGTGGCTTGACTGGGTACAGGAAGATCAACGGTGGCTTGACTGGGTTCAGGAAGATCAACAGTCGCTTGACTTCGTTCAGGAAGATCAACAGGGGCTTGACTTCATTCAGGAAGATCAACGGTGGCTTGACTTCGTTCAGCAAGATCAACGGTGGCTTGACTTCGTTCAGCAAGATCAACGGTGGATTGATTTTGTTCAGGAATTGTTCAGGGTCATCCAGGCAGGTGTTAAAGAGGTCTTTAAGTGGCTCATCATTGTACCCTAGTCCTACTGCCACAGTCCAAAATATTTGCGCAAAACCACCCACCTCACTCCCCTCTTGACGGAGGGTGATTAGGTTTAAGAACCTCCCCCTCCGCTCCTCCATGCTGGCTGGGGAATGGATACAAAATCCCACACTGCTGAATCTGGGCATGATGGAGTCCTTCTGTTACGAATGTACACACAAACAGAGATCCAGTTGCAGTGTTTAATGGGGAATCCAAAAATTAAAACCAAAAACAGGCAAGAGGTCAATAACAACAATAGCAGTCCAAAAACAAGAAATTTGAAAAACACTAGGGAACACGAGAAAGCAGGGTGACATGAAACAAGGACTCCATGAAACAGATAGAAACCGGTTTATATGGACAGGTGAAAACGATGAAAGTGGGGACAGCTGAGTGCAATTAACAGGTGTGCAGTTAACAGTGATAAATGGGACAAAGGCTTGGGGGAAATGTAGTGCCTGCAGTGATACCACTAGTGGACACCCAGGGAAACACAGACCAGATACTGTGACATGCTGGCACCCAGTATGTTTGTGGAGTCTGTGATTATTTGTTAATCTAATGAATAATTGAATAGAATTTTTTAAGGGTTTGTGTGTGTGTATGTGTCCATACATGTGTCTTTCTTTAACCTTTTATGGGGATTTGAAATATTTTTGTAAATAATAAAATTTGTTATTAGTAATAATAACAATAAAAGTACAAATTTCACAATGCATAAGTTTAATTCACAGTCAAATTACGAATAAAGTAGCTGCATTCATTAAATTCAAAGTACATTCATAAAAATACCATATTCTTGGACAAAGTTGCCAAGACGCACAATCGTTGATCATTTATAAAAAAAAGTTAATTTGGATTGTTCACATATAAGCTATAATTAATGGCAGCCACTCTCAGACCGCTATAACAAACCAAGTTAATCAGTACATGACTGTGGGAATGGAGCCATTGCAGTCATTTACAACTGAAGCTTTCAAATGAAAGCTCTTGTACAATCAAACAAATCTTAAGTATATCAGTCTATATGAGTTTGCCATCCAAGTGACAACCAAAAGAAAGTATAAAACAACAAGACAATATGCATGCATAGTGCGGTACCTTTGTGCAAGTACAGTATGTGTGTGTGGCTGGCAGCAAGGCTTGTGTTGGATATTTGCCACTGGCAGATAACTCACTCTGTTGGGCTTTTCATCAGACACTGGATGGGCCATGGGGAACCAAGCCAGAACATCAGAACTGAGTTGTCCTGGCTTACATTACAGTATTTCAGGAACTCTCATTCATATGGACATAAATAAGTCACGTGATTTTAACTGACTCTGTATACTTTATTAGACAAGTGCATTATGGCTATTATGTCAATATAATTTTGCAGTTGTCTAGCCTGTTGAACAAATGCAAGATCAGATTATTTGCATGGGAAGGTGGAGTAGATGTATATGATCGTTACAATGTTTATGAAATCATGTGACATGCTGGAACTTTCTTCTTCTTTTGGCTTTGAAACCCAAGGTAGCAGTTGCTGTGACCCAGCCTGAGGGTCAGCAATGCATTGTGGGATTCAGGTACTTGGTCATAAGGGCGTAGTTATTTTTCAGTAGAATGGACCTATAAAATATTTCATTTTCACAACAGAACTGTGCATCATTCAGAATGCCCTTTAAATTTAAATGTAATTATTTATTTTGACTTGAGTCAGTAAAACGAATGCAGAACTTTCATTTTTAATGTAATTAAAATTCACATAGAATGTCTTTAAAAAAAAAAAAAAAAATTATTTTCAAAATTACCCATAATATGTTTTCATATAAACAGCATATAAGGGATTTCCTTATATAATAAGAATGTTTGAAATTTTATTTTTATGTTTGACATTTATATTAAATTCATTTATATATAATTTCTATAAATAATATTTCACTTTATACATTTTATATTTCATTTAAATGCAAATAATAAAAGGAAAAAGAGATGATCTGTACACATCTTGTGCACAATCAAGAATATACACTTGATATTATGTGTAATGTGTATGGATTTACAATACATGAGCATGCATCCCTCATGACATCAAAAGACATCAAAAGATAGAGATGGAGAATATGTCACTATGTGTGTATGTGTGCGTTTGATGGCACTTGAAGTTGGGTTCTGTCCCCATGTTCCTGTTTCCTAAGGACACGGACTCAGAGAGTTGCACCTTGGAGTATTCCAGGGCCTGTGAAGCGCTCCAGTCCTCTGTGAGAATGCTACGTCCCGCCCAGGGCAGTTTTGATAAACAGCGTATATATTGATACATGATGAAGTATGCTAGAAATCACCCCACTGCTAAAGGCTACTATACTTTTAATATCATCATTTGAATTAACAAGCATTCTGGGCAGGAATAATGAGTCTTCATTATTCAAAACATCATCCTTAGCCACAGAGATTTCAGGTTATTATGGCTTGAGAACTAAATGAAGAGAAGATAAAGAAGGGTTGAGATAAAAGTTTCAATGGCCTCACTCAGTAACCAGAATTAAATTTTAACGCAGGGTTGTAGGTGATGGATAGAGCTGATGCCTGCTGAGATGGAGGCCATCTGATGACCACGTAGAGAAGCTGACATGGGGACTGTGTTTATGCCAGCCTTTAGATTTGATATTTTATGATGGAGCGCCATAACCTGAAAATTTGCAATGAGATTAACATCTTAAACAGACTATGCTTAGCGATTAGGATGAGCTGAATGAAAATTTATGTTCTTCTGCATTATATTTAAATATATTTATATATTTATAAAAAAAATCATAAATCTTAAATTTAGGTCTAAATATATATTTGTAATGTGTGGAATGTAAAAGGAGAAATTTTGAAGACTGTATTGGCTACTAAATATCATTTATTGAAAGTTAAATAGGTCTGTTAAGCTCAACAATGACAAAAATCAGTATAAAAGCAGTCTATAATACTGATATGCAAGTTTTATGAAGACACATGGAATATATTTGCATGCGGGAACATACTGAAATTTAAGGCATTATTCACATATGATATTTCCCAGTGCTGAAACGGAAATGGAGAGTGCAGAAATGGAGTCATGCAAAGTACAAAATTGTCATCTTTAAAACATTTACAGCATACAGGTTTGGAATGACATGATATGATTACATTTAAAAATGTGCTTTTCAATACTTGATGAGAACTGTAAGTTCAATGTATTCAGCTGTAATCTTGTGGAGTAGGCTGTTTACATGACTTTACTAGCTTCCAGGAACAGCCTTACAATCACTGTGTTACAATCAAGAGAAAGTCTATTGATAAAAAATTAAAGCAATAGTTATGCGTTATAGTGATTTTACCATGGTTAAGGGATATTGTGAGGCACAACCTAAAGAACAACCAATGAGAACCAATGCTCAATAAATAATTAGATTTGTTAATATTAGCCATGATCAACAGTTCTTTACTTCTTTAACTGTAGGCTGTTTACAAGTAAACAAAAATTAAAAAAAAAAAAAAATCACCTGATCTTGAGGTACAATTGTGTGTGGTCAGTGAATGTGTAGGGGAAAACAAATCCAGGTTGTAAAAACATATATAAAAATATTAATTTATTGTGAATATGAACAGAAATATTCAATATATATATTTTAATTTATATAAGAACCCACATATTATATATATATATATATATAAAATATGTGGGTTCTTATATAAATAAGTAAGCTAGTAAACTACTGCAGTAGTCCACTTTTGAGATGACAAGAGCCTGGAGTAGGAGTTGCACAGCACAACCAGATACTGTTGGTAAGGTCCGATTTTCCTAACCATGGAGATTTGCTCAATGAAGATGAGTCAAAGGTTTGCAGTATTATTTCATACTCATTTCTGATTTGTCCATTTTCATGGCATGAATAATGATTAAATTATTCTTGTAATGCAGTTCGTAAGTCTGGAAGAAGGAGGCGGGAACCGGCGAACAGTTACATAAAACTTTAATAATAAAATAAAATAAACACAAAATTGGCCCTTGTGGACGACTGCAGCGCAGTCAAAACCAAACCAAAATAAAACCCAGGCCTGGTCTTCTCTCGTCCTTCACTGTCGTTCCTCCTCCTTTTATCCTTCCGGAGCTCCTCCACGGTACTCGAGACCAGTGAGTGGTGCAGGTGTCGCTCATTCTCATTAACTCCACCGGCCTCCCTCTGTTTCCACAGCTCTCAACCCCCAACCTCACTCGTCACATGCACTCACAGGCTGGGGGGTACTCCCGAGACTGTGCTCTAATCCCACCCCTCCCATTCGGGGGAGCTGATCATGGTGGTCGCTGCGTACCTGGGGTATGGACAGGGCGAGAGAAAAGGAGATGAAACGATGAGGAGAGACAGAGATGAGAGAGGGGAGAGAGAGGAAAAAAAAAAATTCTGGGTCCGGTTACCAGATACACTGCTGCTTGGTCCTCAACCAGCTGAGAGTCTCTCACTCGCGGTGCCATGTGATGGTACTGGACATCTTTGGTGGATGGCCATATATATATAATAAAGTTCTAGTTGTCCTGGTCTCTGCTGACATTCAGGGCTGTAGAGGTTCTCTTTAGGTGCTGATCCACCATCTGGGCTTGATACGTACTCGATCCAGGTGACTGCAGTGACCATCAGAACTGGACACAGACTAGATCTGGTGGCTACGGTGACTTCAGAATAAGAGACAAAGAGACTAATATAAGCATATTAGCTTATATGCCATTCTTCTAACGATATAGCAAGTACATTGTGTGATAGTGGATTGATCCAGGTTACGTATTTTCCTAATTAATGCAGCCTAAAAATCCTTGATATGAATATTAGAAATGTGTTATGTGTAAGCCAGGTTAAAAAGGTGGGTCTTTTATCTAGATTTAAACTGACAGAGTGTGTCTGCCTCCCGAACAACATTAGGTAGGTTATTCCAGAGTATGGGAGCTAAGTAGAGAAAAGGACCTGCCGCTCACAGTTGATTTTGATACTCGCTGTATAATCAAATTGCCAGAGTTTTGACAAGTGGACATGGAGGACTTTAGTAAAATAATAGTGCAATAATAGCTCATTCAAATACTGAGGTGCCCATTCAGGCCTTTATAAGTAATAAGCAAGATTTTAAAATCTATACAATTTTTGATAGGGAGCCAGTGCAGAGTTGACAGAACTGGGCTAATATGGTCATACTTCCTGGTTCTAGTAAGAAATCTAGCTGCTGCATTTTGGACTAGCTGGAGTTTGTTTATTAAGCGTGCATAACAACCACCCAATAAAGCATTACAAAAATCTAACCTTGAGGTCATGAATGCATGAATTAACATTTCTGCATTTGACATTAAGAGCATAGTTAGTAATTTAAATATATTTTTGAGATGGAAAAATGCAGTTTTTCAAATGCTAGAAATGTGGCTTTCAAAGTAAAGAATGCTATCAAATAACACTCCTAGGTTCCTAACTAATGACGAAAAATTGACAGAGCAGCCATCAAATCTTAGACAGCATTCTAGGTTATTACATGCAGAGTTTTTAGGTTCTATAATTAACACCCCTGTTTTTTTTCAGAATTTAGAGGTAAGAAATTACTCATCATCCAGTTTTTTATATCGACTATGCATTCCGTTAATGCCAGCAAAGTTTTCTAGTCTATTCAAGAGAATGTTGTTATCAGTAGTGTTGAACGGAGCACTAAGATCCAATAGCACTGATATACAACCACAATCAGATGATAAGAGCAGGTCATTTGTAACTCTAATGAGAGCAGTCTCAGTACTATGACACGGCCTATATCCTGCCTTGAAATCCTCACAGATACCATTTTTTCTCTAATAAGGAATATAATTGTGACGATACTACCTTTTCTAATATCTTGGAGAGAGAAGGAAGATTCGATATTGGTCTGTAATTAACTAGTTCTTTGGGGTCTAGTTGTGTTTTTTTGATGAGAGGTTTAATAACAGCCAGATTGAAGGTTTTGGGGACATATCCTAATGACAATACACTATAGAGACTGTGTTGGTTCCCCAAACTACAAAATACAAAAAACGTCCAAACCAATTTAAGAGTAACAATTTATTTGAGGTTCAACAAATAAAAAACAGATGCAATACGTATAAACAAAATGATAAAGCTTGGCTTATTGAATATCAGATCCTTTTCTACGAAAGCACTTTTTGTAAATAATATGATCACTGATCATAATCTAGATGTGCTCTGTTTGACAGAAACCTGGCCAAAGCTGATTATTACATTAGTTTCAATGAGTCCACCCCCCGAGATTACTGTTATAAACATGAGCCGTGCTTAAGAGGCAAAGGGGGAGGTGTTGCTTCAATTTATAACAATGTTTTCAGGATTTCTCAGAGGGCAGGCTTCAAGTATAACTCGTTTGAACTAATGGTGCTTCATATAACATTGTCCAGAAAAACAAATGTTAATGATAAATCCCCTGTGATGTTTGTACTGGCTACTGTATACAGGCCACCAGGGCACCATACAGACTTTATTAAAGAGTTTTCTGATTTTACATCCGTGTTAGTTCTGGCTGCAGATAAAGATTTAATAGTTGTTGATTTTAATATCCATGTTGATAATGAAAAATATTCATTGGGATCAGCATTTATAGACATTTTGAACTCTATTGGGGTTAGACAACATGTCTCAGGACCTACTCATTTTCGACATCATACTCTAGATTTAATACTGTCACATGGAATTGATGTTGATGGAGTTGAAATTATGAAGCCAAGTGATGATATCTCAGATTATTATTTAGTTTTGTGCAAACTTCACATAGCCAAAATTGTAAGTTCTACTTCGTGTTACAAGTATGGTATAACCATCATTTCTACCACAAAAGATTGCTTTGTAAGTAATCTTCCTGATGTATCCGAATTCCTTAGCATATCCAAAACCTCAGAAAAAATGGATGATGTAACAAAAACTGTGGACTCTCTTTTCTAGCATTTTAAATTCAGTTGCTCCTTTAAGCTTAAGGAAGGTTAAGGAAAAGAGTCTGACACCATGGTATAATGAGCAGCCCGGAAAATGGAGCGCAGCTGGAGGAAAACAAAACTAGACTTCGTATTGCTTGGTGGGAAAGTAACCTATCCTACAGAAAAGCATTAAAAACTGCTAGATTCCGATTACTTTTCTTCTCTTTTAGAAGAAAACACACATAACCCCAGGTATTTATTCAATACAGTGGCTAAATTAACGAAAAATAAAGCATCAACAAGTGTTGACATTTCCCAATATCACAGCAGTAATGACTCTATGAACTTACAGCCTGAACGGGAGTGTAACAAATTGGTGTAATCCAAACGGCGTTGTGAAAGCGTTTTTTTTCTCTGGATAATGGAGACAAGGGGATCTGCCAATAACCCTTTGTTAAGTCCAATGTCGAAAAAAAATGAGCCGTACCGAGCCGGTCAAGCAATTCGTCAACCCGTGGCATTGGATATGCGTCGAATTTCGACACAGCATTCACCTTGCGAAAATCCACACAGAACCGCACTGAGCCGTCCGTCTTAGGAACCAAAATTATCAGGCTCGCACAGTTACTGTTGGATTCTTCTATTATCCCCATTTCAAGCATCGCACCTAATTATTCCTCAAATTTTTTTCTTGTTTTCAGGCAAGCGATATGGCCGGCTGCGAACCACCACGCCCGGCTCTGTCTCGATATGGTGCTGAATGAGATTTGTACGGCCAGGTAGGGGAGAAAACACGTCAGCAAACTCCGCTGTAATGTAGTCAAATCAATGAGCTGGGAGGGCGAGAGATGATCTCCCACTGGGGCCAGAGCGAGAGATAGTTTTTTTATATTCGTTTCTGGTCCAAGATCATCCTCTCCACTAATCACCATCGCCAGCATCACTGATTCTCCCTCATTCCATTTTTTTTGGAGATTGAGGTGATAAATTTGACGCGCTCCTCTCCTATCTGAGCGTATTACCTCATTATCGAGCTCTCCAACTTGCCGTGTGACCTCAAACGGTCCTTGCCACTTTGTAAGTAATTTTAAACTTGACGTTGGGAGTAATACAAGCACTTTATCTCCCGGTGCAAATTTACGCAAATTGGTTCCCCTGTTATACAGCTGGCTCTGTTTGTCTTGGGCCTGTAACAAATTCTCCATAGAGAGCCACCCCAAAGTGTGGAGTTTTGTTCTCAGGTCCATCACAAACTGAAATTCGTTTTTAGATTGAGAAGATCCGTCCTCCCAAGTCTCTCTTATGACGTCCAGCACCCCCCTGGGCTGGCGACCATAGAGCAACTCGAAGGGGGAAAACCCTGTGAAGGCTTGCGGGACCTCTCACACAGCGAACAACAGGGGTTCCAACCATCTGTCCCAATTTTTCGCCTCTTCTTGAATGAATTTACGAATCATTGTCTTAAGCATAATCCACAATGACTAATGAAAAACGATGTCTTCGTGCTGATCGCTCTAATGGCCCGATGAGGTCCATGCCAATTCTCTCGAAGGGGACCTGCATAAATGGGAGGGGGCGCAAAGGCGCTTTTGGGGTGGCCGGTGGGTTTACCAACTGACATTCACGACAAGCCACGCACCACCTGCGCACATTCTCGTGAATGCCCGGCCTTAAAAAACGGGTCATGAGGCGATTTAGTGTCGTTCCTTGTCCTAAATGACCAACCATTGGATTAGAACGAGCCGCCTGAAAAAGTATTTCCCGGTGGCTCCCAGGAACTAATAACTGGGTTGTATCTTCTTTTGTCTGAGAGTCTTGGTTCACTCGATACAACCTATCTTTAATTATTGCAAAATATGGACAGGTAAGCGGCTGTCCAGGATGGAGAGGCTGACCGTCGATGGTCCTTACCTGTTCAAACGCGCGTTTCAGCGTCTCATCCTGAGACTGCTCCAGGAGAAAATCATCGCGCTCCGAGAGAATAATTCTGTCGATTTCGCTCTGTTCCCCTGAGGCAGTACTCAGTGGTCCTGGTTCAGTCTCTCCCACCTGCACACTCGCATTCTTTCCCCAAGAGGCATCCGTGCATAAAGCCCCCAACAATTCTTTAAACGCTGGCCAATTCATCCCCAAAATTAACGGATGCACCTCAACACTATGGTTTTGTCCCCTAAATTTGATAACGACTGGCAAAATAGGATACTCAACCACATTCCCGTGCACACACCATACTTTAACCATGCAGCTCGTATCCAATCCCCCGGATTGTATCAAACTTTGATGGATTGAGGTTTGGTTACATCCTGAATCCACCAACACCTGATAGGTACCCCGCTTAATACGCCTGATAGGTACCCCGGGGGCAGCCTGCAGGAAGTCCGGGACCCAGGACCCGGGACCCGGATCATTGTCCCCAATGGGGTGAGTCGTGGCCTAATGGTTAGAGAGTTGGACTCGCAATCGAAGGGTTGTGAGTTCAAGTCTCGGGCCGGCAGGAATTTTAGGTGGGGGGAGTGCATGTACAGTGCTCTTTCTACCTTCAATACCATGACTTAGGTGCCTTTGAGCAAGGCATCGAACCCCCAACTGCTCCCCGGGCGTCGCAGCATAAATGGCTGCCCACTGCTCCGGGTGTGTGTTCACAGTGTGTGTGTGTGTTCACTGCTCTGTGTGTGTGCACTTTGGATGGGTTAAATGCAGAGCACAAATTCTGAGTATGGGTCACCATACTTGGCTGAATGTCACGTCACTTTCACTTTCCGGGCTGATGCTCACAAGTCCGGGGTAAGTATACAGCGATCTGCTAACAGTCCCACCACGTCTACTCCGTGTGTTTCTCTGCACAGGCCCGGTGCACCCAGGACGCGATCTTCCCAGATGTCCTTCACTGCGACGCCGGGACGCCATGCCAATTCTCTCGAAGGGGACCTGCATAAATGGGAGGGGGCGCAAAGGCGCTTTTGGGGTGGCCGGTGGGTTTACCAACTGACATTCACGACAAGCCACGCACCACCTGCGCACATTCTCGTGAATGCCCGGCCTAAAAAAACGGGTCATGAGGCGATTTAGTGTCGTTCCTTGTCCTAAATGACCAACCATTGGATTAGAACGAGCCGCCTGAAAAAGTATTTCCCGGTGGCTCCCAGGAACTAATAACTGGGTTGTATCTTCTTTTGTCTGAGAGTCTTGGTTCACTCGATACAACCTATCTTTAATTATTGCAAAATATGGACAGGTAAGCGGCTGTCCAGGATGGAGAGGCTGACCCTGCTATTTGTTAATAACTGGAATCTTTTCTGGGAGCGTCCTAGGCTGTTTCGCGCTTATGGATTACACCCCAGCAGAGTCGGAGCGGAGCTGCTCTCTGACAACATCTCCAGGACACTTCGCTCCATGTGACTAGTAAGACAATTCTCTAATAACTATTATGATGAGTTTTGTTCCACCCGCTTAAATGATAAAAGTACTTGCGCTGTAAAAACTATTAAGACTGTGTCTGTTTCCCGAATAGTGAGGTCAAAATATTATGTAGGATCTAGAAAAAATCTTATCGTAATTAAACCAGAAAAATGTAAAGTAAATGAACAAAAACAATTTTTAAAGTTTGGGCTCATAAATATTAGATCACTCACACCCAAAGCAGTTATTGTAAATGAAATGATCACAGAAAATAGTTTTGATGTACTCTGCTTGACTGAAACCTGGCTAAAACCAAATGATTATTTTGGTCTAAATGAGTCTACTCCACCAAACTACTGTTATAAGCATGAGCCCCGTCAGACTGGTCGTGGCGGAGGTGTTGCAACAATATATAGTGATATTCTCAATGTTACCCAGAAAACAGGATACAGGTTTAACTCTTTTGAAATACTTCTGCTAAATGTTACACTGTCAGACATGCAAAAGAAGTCTAATGTATCTCTTGCTCTGGCTACTGTGTATAGACCACCAGGGCCGTATACAGAATTCCTAAAAGAATTTGCAGATTTCCTCTCAGACCTTCTAGTTACAGTTGATAAGGCGCTAATCATGGGAGATTTTAATATTCACGTTGATAATGCAAATGATACATTAGGACTTGCGTTTACTGACCTAATAAACTCCTTTGGAGTCAAGCAAAATGTCACCGGGCCCACTCATCGTTTTAATCATACACTAGATCTAATTATATCGCATGGAATCGATCTTACTGCTATAGATATTGTACCCCAAAGTGATGATATTACAGACCATTTCCTTGTATCGTGCATGCTGCGTATAACTGATATTAACTATATGTCTCAGCGTTACCGTCTGGGCAGAACTATTGTTCCAGCCACCAAAGACAGATTCGCAAAAAACCTGCCTGATCTATCTCAACTGCTATTTGTACCCAAAAATACACATGAATTAGATGAAATTACTGACAACATGGGCACTATTTTCTCTAATACATTAGAAGCTGTTGCCCCCATCAAATTGAAAAAGGTTAGAGAAAAACGTACTGTGCCATGGTATAACAGTAACACTCACTCTCTCAAGAAAGTAACTCGTAGTCTTGAACGCAAATGGAGAAAAACTAACTTGGAAGTTTTTAAAATTGCATGGAAACACAGTATGTCCAGCTATAGACAGGCTCTAAAAACTGCTAGGGCAGAGCATATCCACAAACTCATTGAAAATAACCAAAACAATCCAAGGTTTTTATTTAGCACAGTGGCTAAATTAACAAATTACCAGACGCCACCTGATTCAAATATTCCACCAACGTTAAATAGTAATGACTTTATGAATTTCTTCACTGATAAAATAGATAACATTAGAAATACAATAGCGAATGTAGATTCTACAGCGTCTAACACTTCAGTTTCATCCATCGCACCCAAAGATAAACTGCAGTGCTTTACAAATATAGGACAGGAAGAGCTAAATAAACTTATCACTGTATCTAAACCAACAACATGTTTATTAGATCCTGTACCCACTAAATTACTAAAAGAGCTGTTACCTGTAGCCGAAGAACCGCTTCTCAATATCATTAACTTGTCGTTATCTTTAGGTCACGTCCCAAAACCATTCAAGCTGGTGGTTATCAAGCCTCTTATTAAGAAACCAAAACTAGATCCTAGTGTACTGGCAAATTATAGGCCTATTTCAAATCTTCCATTTATTTCTAAAACTTTAGAAAAAGTTGTGTCTGCTCAATTGAGCACCTTCCTGCATAAAAATGATCTGTATGAAGAATTTCAGTCAGGTTTCAGGCCCCACCATAGCACAGAAACTGCACTTGTTAAAATTACAAATGACCTGCTTCTTGCGTCAGATCAAGGCTGCATCTCATTTCTAGTCTTACTTGATCTTAGTGCTGCGTTCGACACCATAGATCATGACATACTCATAGATCGATTACAAAACTATACAGGTATTCAAGGACAGGCTCTAAGATGGTTTAGATCCTACCTGTCCGATCGCTACCATTTTGTTTACTTAAATGGGGTGTCATCTCATTTATCATCAGTAAAATATGGAGTGCCACAAGGATCCGTCCTAGGTCCCCTTCTATTTTCAATATACATGTTTCCCCTTGGTAATATTATTAGAAAATACAGAATTAGCTTCCACTGTTATGCTGATGATACTCAGCTATATATCTCAATGAGACCAGATGAAACTTCCCAATTATCTAAGCTAACAGAGTGTGTTAAAAATGTAAAAGATTGGATGACAAATAATTTTCTCCAATTAAATTCGGATAAGACAGAGATATTAATTATTGGACCAAAAAACACCACACAGAATCTTGTAGATTACAATCTGCAACTAGACGGATGTACTGTTACTTCCTCTACAGTCAGAAATCTGGGTGTTATATTAGACAGCAATTTGTCTTTTGAAAATCATATTTCCAATGTTACAAAAACTGCATTCTTCCATCTTAGAAACATTGCCAAGCTACGAAACATGTTATCTGTTTCTGATGCAGAAAAGCTAGTTCATGCATTCATGACCTCTAGACTGGACTATTGTAATGCACTTCTAGGTGGTTGTCCTGCTTCGTCAATAAACAAGCTACAGGTGGTCCAAAATGCAGCAGCTAGAGTCCTTACCAGGTCAAGAAAATATGATCATATTACCCCAATTTTACAGTCTCTGCACTGGCTACCTATTAAGTTCAGAATCAGTTACAAATTATCATTACTTACCTATAAGGCCCTAAATGGTTTAGCTCCTGTGTACCTAACTAGCCTTCTACCACGCTACAATCCATCACGCACCCTAAGGTCACAAAACGCTGGACTTTTAGTAGTTCCTAGGATAGCAAAGTCCACTAAAGGAGGTAGAGCTTTTTCACATTTGGCTCCCAAACTCTGGAATAGCCTTCCTGATAATGTTCGGGGTTCAGACACACTCTCTCTGTTTAAATCTAGATTAAAAACGCATCTCTTTCGCCAAGCATTCGAATAATGTATCTCTTAAATTGTGAGTGTAGTTGCATCTGCATTTTTATTCTTTAGCTTGGGTTAAACTAATTTTACTTTGTTGGATCAGCAGCTATGCTAATGATGTCTTTATTTTGTTTCTATGTTTTGCCACGGGATTTACATCCTGTGGTAATTAGGATTTACACAAGCTCCAGTCTGGATCCAGAACACCTGAGAAGAGATGATGCTGACCCTCAGAGAACCCCAGATGATCCTAACCTTGAATCAACAAACAGAACTAACAATTATTGCTACATGTGTGACTGCATCATATAATTACTATTAATTAATAATATTGATAGTTCATCATCTAGCTGACTACGTCTTGTATTATTATTTTTATTTTTCTAAAATCCTGTCAAACGTGCACAAACTACTAGCTACTACTAAATATTGTAGAAACATAATTTTCTGTAAAGTTGCTTTGTAACGATTTGTATTGTAAAAAGCGCTATACAAATAAACTTGAATTGAATTGAATTGAACTTTCACTTTCATAACGGGACACCTGTCCACAAAATGGTCCGGCTCCCCGCAATGCCAGCAGGCCGGCCCAGACCTCCCCACCGCTCCAGTGGCAGGGAGTGGGTTAAGCGGTTGGCATGGAGAGAGCGGGGAAACAGGGGCAGGACTCAGGGAGGGCCGGGCGGACGGGACCTGGGTAAAGGGACAGGTCGAGAGAGAGAAGGAGAAGAAAAAAAAGGAGAGAGAGAAGCTGATGGAAGAGATTTGCCGACCCTGGGGCACGCCACCATATGGTCCTCCGCGAGATCAATAGCCGACTCCAGCGTGCCTCCATGGGGCGGTGGCACTGGACGCACTCGGCAGTTCTTTTTGGTAGCCGAGTGATGAACTGTTTATCACGATTATCGATTATCTTCTCCATGTCGATTCCGTCGGCCAGCAACCATTTGTGGCAAGAGTCCCGGAGCTGTTGGGCCATCACGAAGGGTCACCGGACTCGCCTAGCTCCAGGGAGCAGAAGCGTTGGCGATGCTGTTCCGGACTCCGGCCGACCCGCTGGATGATGGCCCTCTTCAGGTCGTCAAAAACCAGGAGGTTCTGCTGTGCCGCTACCTGGGACTCCCCGGAGAGCAGCGGGACCAGGCGCATCGGCCACTGGTCCCGCGGCCAGTCCTGTACCTCGGCCGACTTTTCAAATAAATGCAGAAATGTCTCCGGGTTGTCCTGAGGCCCCATTTTGTGCAGAGGGATGTGGGCCGTGGCTCCCGGCCGAACCTCCCTGTCCATCCAGCTCTGGAACCTCTCGCGGTCTTCCTGCTGGGTTTGGAGGATGGCTTGAAACCGCCTATCCTGATCGTGACGTAAGTCCAGCAGGGCCTGGTGTTGATCGTGTTGCATGACCGCGAGGGATGTAATCAGCTCCGCAAATGGTGCAGCGGAGGGCACAGGCATGGCGGCGGCATCCACCTTCCTTCCCGGGTTTCGGCACCAGTGTAACAATGTTCGTTGTGTAGGAAGGAAGACTGCAGGGTCGGCTGTTACTACTGACTGCTTTTATTTCAACAAAAAGGGTACAAAACGGGCACGGAAAATAATAATCAACAACACAAAATCCGTGGTCCAGGAGTGTAGCAGCCAGCAGTCCTTCTCTCTCTCCCCTGCTCCTGTTTCTCCTAATGTTTTATACTCTCCACGCCAATTACTGCAACAAGAGACAGGAGTTCGTTATTTGTGCTTAACCCACTCACTCACCGCGCGTCTCCTTAACCCACTCACTCACCGCGCGTCTCCTGACGCTCTCCCCCGCTGCAGGGTTCGCTAAACCACGCCCCCCCTGCCACAGTAGTGTCCTCACAATTATATTCCTTCTTAGAGAAAAATGGTATCTGTGAGGATTTCCAGTCAGGATGTAGACTGTATCATAGTACTGAGACTGCTCTCCTTAGAGTTACAAATGACCTGCTCTTATCATCTGATCGTGGTTGTATCTCTCTGTTAGTGCTATTGGATCTTTGTGCTGTGTTCGACACTATTGATTACAATATTCTTTTGCATAGACTTGAACACATTGTTGGCATTAATGGAAGTGCATTAGCATGGTTTAAATCATACTTATATGACCGCCCTCAATTTGTAGCACTGAATGAAGAGGTATCATATCGATCACACGTGCAGTATGGAGTACCTCAAGGCTCAGTACTAGGGCCACTACTCTTCACGCTTTACATGTTACCCTTGGGAGACATCATCAGGAAGCACGTGTTAGCTTTAACTGTTATGCTGATGATACTCGGTTTTATATTTCTTTTAGGCCCAGAGTAACATACCAATTTGAAAAACTAATGGAATGCATAGATGATATAAAAAAAATGGATGACGAGTAATTTCTTACTGCTAAATTCAGAAAAAAGAGGTATTAATTATAGGACCTAAAAACTCTGCATGTGATAACCTAGAACACTGTCTAAGACTTGATGGCTGCTCTGTCAATTCTTTGTCATCAGTTAAGAACCTAGGTGTGCTATTTGATAGCAATCTTTCCTTAGAAAGCCACGTTTCTAGCATATGTAAAACTGCAATTTTCCATCTCAAAAATATATCCAAATTACGGCCTATGCTCCCAATGTCAAATGCAGAAATGTTAATCCTTGCATTTATGACTTCAAGGTTAGATTATTGTAATGCTTTATTGGGTGGTTGTTCTGCACACTTAGTAAAAAAAAAAAAAACTACAGTTAGTCCAAAATGCAGCAGCAAGAGTTCTTACTAGAACCAGGAAGTATGACCAATATTAGCCCAGTTCTGTCAACACTGCACTGGCTCCCTATCAAACATCGTATAGATTTAAAAATGTTGCTTATTATTTATAAAGCCCTGAATGGTTTAGCCCCTCAGTATTTGAATGAGCTCTTGTTACATTATAATCCTCCACGTCCGCCGTGTTCTCAAAACTCAGGCAATTTGATAATACCTAGAATATCAAAATCAACTGCGGGCGGCAGATCCTTTTCCTATTTGACGCCTAAACTCTGGAATATCTTACCTAACATTGTTCGGGAGGCAGACACACTCTTGCAGTTTAAATCTAGATTAAAGACCCATCTCTTTAACCTGGCTTACACATAACACACTAATATGCTTCTAATATCCAAATCCTTTAGGGATTTTTAGGCTGCATTAATTAGGTAAAGCGGAACGGGGAACAATTTCAATAACACCCGATATACTTGCTACATCATTAGAAGAATGGCATCTACGCTAATATTAGTCTGTTTCTCTCTCATTCCGAGGTCACCGTAGCCACCAGATCCAGTCTGTATCCAGATCAGAGGGTCACTGCAGTCACCCGGATCCAGTATGTATCCAGACCAGATGGTGGATCAGCACCTAGAAAGGACCTCTACAGCCCTGAAAGACAGCGGAGACCAGGACAACTAGAGCCCCTGATACAGATCCCTTGTAAAGACCTGGCCTCAGACGACCACCAGGACAAGACCACAGGAAACAGATGATTCTTCTGCACAATCTGACAATGCTGCAGCCTGGAAATGAACTGCTGGTTTCGTCTGGTCAGAGGAGAACTGGCCCCCCAACTGAGCCTGGTTTCTCCCAAGGTTTTTTCTCCATTCTGTCACCGATGGAGTTTTTGTTCCTTGCTGCTGTTGCCTCTGGCTTGTTTAGTTGGGGTCACTTCATTTACAGCGATATCGTTGACTTGATTGCAAATAATTGCACAGAAACTATTTAAACTGAACTGAGATGAGATCACTGAATTCAATGATGAACTGCCTTTAACTGTCATTTTGCATTATTGACACACTGTTTTCCTAATGAATGTTGTTCAGTTGCTTTGACGCAATGTATTTGGTTTAAAGCGCTATATAAATAAAGGTGACTTGACTTGACTTGACAATGACAAATTAATAATTTTCAGAAGTGGATCTATGATTCTGGAAGCACCTCTTTTAGGAGCTTAGCTGGGATACTGTAGCTGACGGCTGCAATGTTACAATTTTTTCTCTAATAGTATCGATCTTGGAAGTAAAGGAGTTCATAAAGTCATTACTGCTGTGCTGTTGGGAAATATCAACACCTGTTAATGCTTTATTTTTCATTTATTTAGCCACTGTATTGAATAAATACCTGGGGATAAGTTTGTTTTCTTCTAAAAGAGAAGGAAAATAATCAGATCTAGCAGTTTTTAATGTTTTTCTGTATGATAGTGTACTTTCCCGCAAAGCAAAATGAAATACCTCTAGTTTTGTTTTCCTTCAACTGCGCTCCATTTTCCTGGCTGCTCTCTTTAGGGTGTGAGTGTCCTCATTAAACCAAGGTGTCAGACTCTTTTCCTTTATCTTCCTTAAGCATAAAGGAGCAAGCATATCTAAAATGCTAGAAAAGAGAGCGTCCATAGTGTCTGTTACATCTTTAAGTTGTTCAGATTTTCTGGATGCGCTAATGATTTGAGATAAACCAGAAATATTAGTTACAAAGCAGTCTTTTAAGGTAGAAGTGATGGTTTTACATACTTGTAACAAGGAATTGAATTTACAGTTATAGCTATATCTATAGCTATATCATCACTTGGCTGTATAATGTCAACACCATCAACATCAATTCCATGTTACAGTATTAAATGTAGAGTATGATTTCGACAATGAGTAGGACCTGACACGTGTTGTCTAACCCCGATAGAGTAAAGAAAATCTATGAATGCTGATCTCAGTGCATCTTTTTCATTATCAACATGGATTTTAAAATCACCAACAATTAAAACTTTATCTGCAGCCAGCACTAACTCGGATATAAAATCAGCAAACTCTTTAAAAAAATCTGTATGTTGCCCTGGTGGCCTCTATACAGTAGCCAATACAAACATCACAGGGGATTTATCATTAACACTTGTTTCTCTGGATAATTTTATATGAAGGACCATTACTTCAAACGAGTTATACTTGAAGCCCGCCCTCTGAGAAATCCTGAAAACATTGTTATAAATTGAAGCAACCCCCCGCCCCCCACCCTTTTTCCCTTTGGGCATGGCTCATGTTTATAACAGTAATCTTGGGGGGTGGACTCATTTAAATTAATTCAATCATAAGGTTTTAGCCAGGTTTCTGTCAAACAGAGCACATCTAGTTTATGATAAGTGTTCATATCATTTTAAAAAAGTGCTTTCGTAGAAAGGGACCCAGGTGGGATGAAGACCATTTCTTTTCAACAGGTCAGGTCTGGCCCAAAAGATCATCCAATTTTCTATGAAACCTATGTTATTGCAAGTCGACAACACACATCTGTCCTCGGCTGAACGTCAATGCCGACTGACCCAAGGATTATGTCTTTATTGCATCCAGGGGGGACATGTTATATGGATGTGTCCCATCCGTCCCCCATGACCAGCAGTGAGTGTGGTTTCTTTGTCCCCAGTCAATGTACATCCTCTAACCACTGTTGAACAACTCACTATCTCACAAAATTGTGTTTCAGTTAATGCCCTCCTTGATTCTGGGTCAGCCGTCAACATCATCTCTGCCGACCTATGTAACCAGCTCCTGCTCAAGAAAAGACTCAGTGATATCCTGAACAACTCACTATCTCACAAAATTGTGTTTCAGTTTATGCCCTCCTTGATTCTGGGTAAGCCGTCAACATCATCTCTGCCGACCTATGTAACCAGCTCCTGCTCAAGAAAAGACTCAATGATATCCCGTGCAAAATTCAGTCAATAACTGGGAGTCCCCTCAGCTGAGGACAAGTTAGACACCTATAATTTGCCTATTTCTTTTGGAGGATTCCACTGCTGGAATAGTTCTAGGGAGCCCTTTGCTCATTTCCCTGAAGTGGGGCCATGAATGTTTCCCTGGGTGCTTTCCTCAACACCCAAGACCCATCAAGGTGGTTCCAGTGATTCCTATCAACTCCACTTCCATAGAGAGCTCCCTGGAAAACCATATCCCCAAGGACTATTCCCACTTCAGTGATGTGTTATGCCCGAAACAATCCTCCAAATTAACCACCTCACTGACCATGGGATGGTGACATAGATCTCCTCCCCGATAAACCAGTACCCAGAGGTAAAATATACTCACTTTCCATCCCCGAACAGAAGGCCATGTAGGAGTATATAGAGAAGGTCTTACAGCAAGGCTACATCTGTCCATCAACCTCCCCTGCTGCTTCCTGCTTTTTCTTTGTGGCCAAGAAGAATTTAGGCTTGTGGCCTTGTATCGATTATCAGGCTTTAAACAAAATCACAGTAAAGTAACAATGTTTGTAAGTCAAAAAGAAGGAGGCAGGAACCGGGGGACATAGATAAAACTTTAATAATAAAATAAACACAAAACAGTACAACAGCCCCTTCTGGATGAGTACCGCACACAAACAAAACCAAAACACAAAATAAAACCCAGGCCTGCTCCTCTCATGTCTTGCACTGACATCACTCCTTCTTTATCCTTCTGGATGTCACATAAAAGAACACGAAATCCAATTGCAAGTAGAACAGTTTATTTGCCACAACGTAAAACAGCAGGGTACAAGAAAATAGAGCAGGTGAGCTGGTGAGCTGGAGAGCGGTCTCTGAAACACGAAAACTATGAGGCACTGACCCGAACCAACCCAGAGAATATTCCTGGGTACAGGCATGGAAGCACACTGGGCGATCTCCTCAGCTGAGAGCAAGAAGAGAGATCTGAGGACTGAGAGCAAGACCAGCATCGACTACTACGAACAACGATCTGACAACATGCAGTAACAACCACAAGACAGATAAAGACAGGACAGAACCAGCATCAGGTGCAGCCACGCTGATTAGCTCATCAGCCCAATGATTGCCGGAGCAATGCTGAATGAGCAATCAGACAGATAACGAGAAAACAGACATGCAGAATGAACACACAGATCTATGAACCATGACACTGGAGCTCCTCCATGGAACTAGAGTCGCTCGGTATCACTCTCACTCCACTGGCTTCTCTCCATCCCCACGGCTCTTGTTCCCTCCCTTTCGTCACAGTCACAGATTCCACTTTTTAACTTCAGACTTTGATTACATCCATTCAGAAGATATCAATAATGTTTGATATTTTGAACCACTTAGAACACGTTTGTGCATATTTGTTTTCATGTATCATGTGTCTCCTAGCAAAAAGGCACACATTTCTGTGTGAGTTTGTTTTTAAAGTTTGGTAGTGTATGATCCTCAGTCATGTAGTGTATGATGGCCAGTTTTCCCTTTTGACTATTTACAATGTCAGTATGTGTATGATGCCTAGTGTTTTAAAAATCTGTTCAGATTTTGAAAGTACTGTAGTGTATTCCAACCTTGATGAACAGTACAACCCACTTTTTTCCAGCAATGTGTGTGTTGAAAAGGCTATCACTGAATCACATAGCTCTATTTCACAGGAGGGAATTGGTCATAAGACACAGAAACACTAATTTCTCATAATTTAGGGGGGTAGTGTGTGGTGTCAGAAAAATACATTAGAGCCAAGCACACTGTTCATTAGCAGATGAGAGTGACAGTACGCATGTTGTCCCATTAATTAAAATAATCACATCATAGGTGATGGAATAATTCATTAACTCAGATTTAGTTAAGGCTTAATTTAATGTCACTGTTGGTCAGGAGGACAGAAAAAATTAAGAGAGAAAAGACGATGAGGATATTATGCTACAGGATTGAAATTGTCATTCAACAATTTGTTTTGGGCTGCTCCACTGGGGACAGCTTTCCCTTTTTCTGCAGATCTATCATTTCATGAAATAGAAAAGAGGCAAACATATGGGGGATGGAAATCAGTTACTTACTATTTTTAACTGCCCCATAAATCTGTTTTTAAATTCCCTTCCATTTAAAATACCCTGGTGAAGTGTGCCTTCATACGGCCTGTTAAGTACCACAATCCATGCATGGCACTACATTTATCCTAAAAGTGTAATTGGTCCAGCTCCCTTGGCTGGTGGCTCAGTTACTGGTCCTCCCCCCAGGCCTACAACCAGGAGAAATCCCAAATCAAACAAGGATCCCATGCACAAAAACCCTGCACAAAGACAACATGAGAGAGAGAGAGAGAGAGAGAGAGAGAGAGAGAGAGAGAGAGAGAGAGAGAGAGAGAGACTGCAAACATCAACTCCAGTGTTTCCCAGCATTTTTGTTTTCCACAGGGCTAGGAATAATGCTCTGGCACCCCTTACTGATACCAATATCAACAACCAATTTAAAACAAAACTTCAACAAGATGCAAAAGTAATTTTGTACATTGATATGAAAAAAATAAATCATAAATGTGCCAACAACATAACCAAATTCAATTACAACAGGTTTCCTGAACACTCCCCATACTTTATATGACATTGGTTCAAACACTCAGTCCCATCCCAAACTCATTGTTGGAGCTACAGTAGTTACTGCATGGGGCTGGTCGGGTGCTTACACAAACAGAGCCATGTTTTTTTTTTAAACAAAATGAGCTAACAAATAAGACGATTAATCACAAATAACTAGGGGTGTAACGGTACGTGTATTCGTACCAGACCGTTTAGTTACAGGGCTTTCGGTACGGTGCACGTGTGTACCGAATGACCGAATGCAATATTTTGTACACGGAACATAGGTACATTTTCGTGTTTCCAAACGCACATATTAAGTGCAGAAGTCTCCGCGTTCATCGCAAATCCCGCCCTGACCTCAGCTTGTAGAAGAGCTGAATGAAAATGGGAAAAAAAAGATAAATTGCAAATTTCATATGCAATGCTTAAATGCTTGTTTTGCCTTTTTGTCATAAAGCAGCGAAGTCTGCAAAGTCTAAGTATTTTTCAAATGTAATTGTGAAGAATCATCATAGTTCTAAAGCCTTAATATCTGTCATACATTCTGTTTTAAATCCTCTTGTAAATGTGATTTCAAATCCCTCAATGTCATTATGTGAAGGTTTCTCAAGGTTTTTCTGTGATAAGATTACTAATCTGAGATCTTAGTTGCAACCACTTGCTAATGTTTCACCTGAATTTTGCTGCACTTCAGCCATATGGGGTGCTTTTGATCCAGTTTCTCTCCAGTCTCGCAAAGAAACTATCAACCATTTGAATCCTTCTTTCTGTTCTCATGATGTTCTTCCTCCACGTATTTTAAAACAAATTTTTGACTCAGTTGGACCTAGTTTGATGTCTTTTCTGAATAAATGTTAAGTTTCAGGTACTATACCTGATAGTCTCAAAGAAGCTACTGTGACATCTCTTCTTACGAAACCTTCTTTTGATGCTAGTAATTTTAATAATTTTAATAATTTTATAATCTCAAATCTTCCATTTATTACTAAAGCACTGGAGAAAACAGTGTTTATTTAGCTACAGCCTTTCCTTAGTGTAAATCATATTTTTGAAACTTTCCAGTCTGGTTTTAAGCCTCTGCATAGCACAGAGTCTGCTGTATTACGGGTCCTTAATGATACTTTGTCTGCGACTGACTCTGGTGACTCTGTAATCCTAATTCTGTTAGACTTAACTGGCTTTTGATTCAGTTGATCAAAAAACTATTTTATCTAGATTAGAATATTTTGTGGGCATCCAGGGACCGTTCTTAGCTGGTTTAAATGATATTTAACAAATAGAAGTTTCTCTGTCGGATTAGGTAATTTTTCTCCGTTGCCTGCTAAACTTTACTGTGGAGTGTCACAGGGTTCTGTTTTTGCACCCATTCTTTTTTCTTTGTATTTGCTTCCTTTGGGCTCTATTTTCAGAAAGCATGGTGTATCATTTCATTGCTATGCAGATGTTACCAACATGTATCTACCTTTGAAACAAAATAAACATGCTGCTCTAGAATCTCTTTTTGCATGCCTGGATGAAGTGAACATGGTTCATTGCAATGTCCCCTCAGGGGCCACACCCACAGCTTCCACAACTCCGGGCCAGGGTGAATTATCGTGCCCTGCACCTGTGAGAGTAGGTCTGTCCTGATCAGTATCTCCCATGGAGAGCCGTCGAGGAGCAAGACCAGATCTGAGAACCATACTTGGCCCAGCCAGAACGGGACTCATAACAACAGATGGACCCCATCCCGGCGTACTCTCGCAAGAACTTCCGGGAGCAGAGCAATAGGGGGAAATGCGTACAAACGAAGCCTTGGCCAGGTCTGTACCATAGCATCCAGTCTCAGTGGTGCTGGATGAACTAGAAAGAACCAGAGGGGATATTGCGATGTCTCTCGAGTTGCAAAGAGGTCCACCTGAGCTTTGCCAAAAAATTCTCCATATCTGCTTCACCACCTCGGGGTGTAGCTTCCATTCCCTGGGCCTCGGCCCCTGCCTTGACAGTATGTCTGCTCCCACATTTAAATTCCCAGGAATATACAGTGCTCTGAGTGAGAGGAGTTTGCCCTGGGACCACACAAGGATGTGGTGCGCCAGCTTGTACAAGGGGCGTGAACGCAGACCTCCCTGGTGGTTGATATAAAAGACCACCGATGTGTTGTTGGTGCGCACCAACACATGGTGACCCCTCAGGTCTAGGAGGAAGTATTTTGGTGCTCGATAGATGGCTAGCATCTCTAGACAATTGATATGTCAGATGGTGACCGCTCCACAGCAACGCAGCTGCCATCAGACCCAACAATCTCTGAAATTGTTTGACAGTGAGTGACTGGCCTTCTTTGACTCTCTTGACTGACATGAGGATCGACTCGATACAAGCAGGGGACAGACGTGCCTGCATCGTGGTCGAATCCCACACTACGCCTAGATAGGAGGTTCTCTGAACTGGAGAAAGTACACTTTTCTGGCATTCAGTCTCAAACCCCACTCCCCCATGATCGCGAGAACAACATCTCGATGTTGCACTGCCATGTGCTCTGATTTAGCTAGAATCAACCAATAATTGATATAATTTTGTATGCGAGGTGAGAGTGGAAGGCCGGATGGAAGTACCCGATATCGGTGCACTTCGCACCCGAAAGCGAACCTCAGAAACTTCCTGTGTTGTGGAAGGATGGAGACATGGAAGTATGCGTCTATGAGATCTGTCATGACAAACCAGTCCTCTGACCTGATTTGTGATACAACATGCTTTATAATGAGCATTTTTGAACTTCAGCTTCATAACTGAGCAATTTAACTGATGTAGATCTATGAGTGCCCTCTGGGATCGAAGCGTCCAAAGCAACTGAACAACATTCATTAGGAAAACGTGTAAGTCAATTAGTGATGGGAAGTTCGATTCTTTTCCGCGAACCGGTTCTTTTGGACAGTTCGATTCAATAAACCGGTTGAAAAAACCGGTTCACCGGTTCTTTTACGCTCAACGTAGTGACGTCATTGGCGATGACGCAATGGCGTCACGTCTATCAAACATTCAAATATATAAAGTCAGTAATCATAACTTTAGTCAGTTAAAAACCTCATAATCATGAAAAGTTTACAATTAAGTTTTGCAACAACGCACCCAAATACAGTAACAGCAATAATGTGCATATGAGGATTTAAGTCTTGAAGATATAAAGTAAATAAATTAGGTGTCATCAGCGCAGAAACCACTATACATAAACCATTGCGATGTATTTGTTATTAAATGAACTTACGTTTCGCTAGAATGCCCCTTCATTCAAGCCCTCGGTTTACCCTCGCTCATAACATTAGCACAGAATCAGTTCAGAATCAAATACCAAAAGAATCAGTTCGGTTCAGACGCGCTGTGAGTCAGTCGGCTTCCCTATGAATCACGCATGCGAAGTATCATCAGCTCCTCTGTTCTCAAAACGGACACGTCCGAAAGAAACGGTTTTGGTTCAGTGTACTGATGATCCGAAAACCGATGCAACCGGTTCTTGACTCGAGAACGAGAATCACTCTAACCGGCACGTGCTGCAGTTCAGTATAATCAGCTGCTCTACTCGTGTTCATGTTCTGTTTACTACAAACTCAATTTGTGAATGTGTCATCATTAACTATAAATACAGTACACATATTTCATAAATCATCCCTTATTCCTATTAAACAGTCTTTAGAGTCTTTAGAGTTCTTAATTATTGTCCAACTTCCCTGAAACCCCCTCTGGCCTATACATAATCTACAATATACAGATTAGAAACATTCATCTTAAAAAAAAAAAAATAATAATAATAATAATAAAAATGTATATAGATCTTTTATCACACTTTTCGAAATACTTCACACGCATGCGCAGTAGCATCAGTTAATCGGTTCTCAAATCGGACGCGTCCGAAAGAAACGGTTTTCGTTCAGTGTACTGGTGATCCGAAAACCGATGCAACCGGTTCTTGACTCGAGAACGAGAATCAGCTTATCGGTTCTCAAATCGGACGCGTCCGACAGAAACGATTCTCAGTTCAGTGTACTGGTGAACCGAAAACCGATGCAACCGGCTCTTGACTCGAGAACGAGAACTGCTCCAGCAGAGGGCTTGTTCGTTCGTCATCTGGCTCGGCTCGGTGTTCATCTTGATCTTCAGTTCGGTCTACACAGCAGTTCAGTCAGTGTACTGCTTGAGTAAATGAATTACTCCGGGATATTGGTTTATTCTGACTCAGAGGGAGTGTCAGTCACGTTAAAAAAGTTAACATCTTAAGTAATTTGTGGATTAATGCTTATTGGAGACGTGAACCGTTTCAAACGATTCAGTTCGATTTGGGGAACTGGTTCAACCGGTTCACTAAGAAGAGCCGGTTAAATTGAACGATTCGTTCACGAATCGGACATCACTAGCGTCAATAATGCAAAAAGAGTTAAAGGCAGTTCATCATTGAATTCAGTGATGTCATCTCTGTTCAGTTTAAATAGTGTCTGTGCATTTATTTGCAATCAAGTCAACAATATCGCTGTAGATGAAGTGACCCCAGCTAAGCAAGCCAGAGGCAACAGCGGCAAGGAACCGAAACTCCATCCGACCGAAAAAAACCTTGGGAGAAACCAGTCTCAGTTGCGAGGCCAGTTCTCCTCTGACCAGACGAAACCAGCAGTTCAATTCCAGGCTGCAGCAAAGTCAGATTGTGCAGAAGAATCATCTGTTTCCTATGGTCTTGTCCTGGTGGTCATCTGAGACAAGGTCTTTACAGGGGATCTGTATCTGGGGCTCTAGTTGTCCTGGTCTCCGCTGTCTTTCAGGGATGTAGAGGTCCTTTCTAGGTGCTGATCCACCATCTGGTCTGGATACGTACTGGATCTGGGTGACTGCAGTGACCCTCTGATCTGGATACTGACTGGATCTGGTGGCTACGGTGACCTCGGAATAAGAGAGAAACAGACTAATATTAGCGTAGCTGCCATTGTTCTAATGATGTAGCAAGTACATCGGGTGGTATGGGAAGTGTTCTCGGTTCCGGTTTACTTAATTAATGCAGCCTTGGATTTGGATATTAAAAGCATATTAGTATCTTATGTGTAAGCCAAGTTAATGAGATGGGTCTTTAATCTAGATTCAAACTGCAAGAGTGTGTCTGCCTCCCGAACAATTTTAGGTAGGTTATTCCAGAGTTTAGGTGCCAAATAGGAAAAAGATCTTCCAGCCCGCAGTTAATTTTGATATTCTAGGTATTATCAAATTGCCCGAGTTTTGAAAACGTAGCGGACGTAGAGGATTATAATGTAAAAGTAGCTCATTCAAATACTGAGGTGCTAAACCATTCAGGGCTTTATAAGTAATAAGCAATATTTTAAAATCTATACGATGTTTGCTAGGGAGACAGTGCAGTGTTGACAGGACCAGGCAAATATGGTCATACTTCCTGGTTCTAGTAAGAACTCTTGCTGCTGCATTTTGGACCTGTTGTAGTTTGTTTACTAAGCGTGCAGAACAACCACCCAATAAAGCATTACAATGATCTAACCTTGCGGTCATAAATGTATGGATAAACATTCCTGCATTTGACATTGAGAGCATAGGCCGTAATTTAGATATATTTTTGAGATGGAAAAATGCAGTTTTACAAATGCTAGAAACGTGGCTTTCTAAGGAAAGATTGCTATCAAATAGCACACCTAGTTTCCTAACTGATGACAAAGAATTGACAGAGCAGCCATCAAGTCTTAGACAGTGTTCTAAGTTACTAGATTATTACATGCAGACTTTTTAGGACCTATAATTAACACCTCTGTTTTTTTCAGAATTTAGCAGTAAGAAATTACTCGTCATCCAGTTTTTTATATCAACTATGCATTCCATTAGTTTTTCAAATTGGTGTGTTTCACTGGGCCGTGAAGAAATATAGAGCTGAGTATCATCAGCATAACAGTGAAAGCTAACACCATGTTTCCTGATGATATCTCCCAAGGGTAACATATAAAGCGTGAAGAGTAGCGGCTCTAGTACTGAGCGTAGTGGTACTCCATACTGCACTTGTGATCCATATGATACATCTTCATTCACTGCTACGAACTGATGGCGGTCATATAAGTATGATTTAAACCATACTAATGCACTTCCATTAATGCCAACAAAGTGTTCAAGTCTATGCAAAAGAATGTTGTGGTCAATTGTGTCAAAGTAGCACCAAGATCCAATAAAACTAAAAGAGAGATACAACCACAATCAGATGATAAGAGCAGGTAATTTGTAACTCTAAAGAGAGCAGTCTCAGTACTATGATATGGTCTAAATCCTGACTGGAAATCCTCACATATACCATTTTTCTTTTAGAAGGAATATAATTGTGAGGATACTACCTTTTCTAGTATCTTGGACAGAAAAGGGAGAATCGAGATTGGTCTAGAATTAACTAGTTTTTTGGGGTCAAGTTGTGGTATTTTGATGAGAGGCTTAATAACAGCCAGTTTGAAGGTTTTGGGGACATATCCTAACGACAATGAGGAATTAATAATAGTCAGAAGAGGATCTATGACTTCTGGAAGCACCTCTTTTAGGAGCTTAGATGGTATAGGGTATAACATACATGTTGTTGGTTTAGATTATTTAACAAGTTTATACAATTCTTCCTCTCCTATAGTAGAGAATGAGTGGAACTGTTCCTCAGGGGGTCTATAGTCTGATGCGATACTGTAGCTGATGGCTGAATGGTTATAATTTGATATCTAATAGTATTGATTTTAAAAGTAAAATAGTTCATAAAGTCATTACTGCTGTGATGTTGGGAAATGTCAACACTTGTTGAGGCTTTATTTTTCGTTATTTTAGCCACTGTATTGAATAAATACCTGGGGTTATGTTTGTTTTCTTCTAAAAGAGAAGAAAAGTAATCGGATCTAGCAGTTTTTAGTGCTTTTCTGTAGGATAGGTTACTTTCCCGCCAAGCAATACGAAATACCTCTAGTTTTGTTTTCCTCCAGCTGCGCTCCATTTTTTGGGCTGCTCTCTTTAGGGTGCGAGTATGCTCATTAAACCATGGTGTCATACTGGTTTCCTTAACCTTCCTTAAGCGTAAATGAATTAAAAGCGTTAAAATTAAGGAAAGCGTAAAAGAGAGAGTCCATAGTTTCTGTTACATCATCAATTTGTTCTGAGGTTTTGGATATGCTAAGGAATTTGAATACATCAGGAAGAAAACTTAAAAAGCAGTCTTTTGTGGTAGAAGTGATGGTTCTTCCATACATTTAACAAGAAGTAGAATTTACAATTTTGGCTATATGAATTTTGCACAAAACTAAATAATCATCAGTTGGCTGCATAATTTCAACACTATCAACATCAATTCCATGTGACAGTATTAAATCTAGAGTATGATTTCGACAATGAGTAGGTCCTGAAACGTGTTGTCTAACCCCAATAGAGTTCAGAATGTCTATAAATGCTGATCCAGGTTTCTGTCAAACAGAGCACATCTAGATTATGATCAGTGATCATATTATTTACAAAAAGTGTTTCAAGGGATCTGATATTCAATAAGCCAAGCTTTATCATTTGTTTATCCGTATTGCATCTGTTTTTTATTTGTTGAACCTCAATTAAATTGTTAATCTTAACTTGGTTTGGACGTTTTCTGTATTTTCCAGTTCGGGGAACAGACACAGTCTCTATAGTGTGATACTAGGTGAAAGAGTTTCTATGTGCTGAGAATTAGCTGACCTCTGTGACGTGAGGCAGCTAGCAGGGAGGGGACCAGAGCATATTACAGTGTCTGACATCGTGCTTGCAAGTTCACACACTTCGTTAATGTTATTTTTGGTGATCTCATTAGTGCCGAACATCATTATTGCCGGCATGAATAACAGTCTTACTGAATTTACGTTTAGCATTAGCCAGCACTTTTAAATTTGCCAAGATGTCAGGCGCTCTGGCTCCCGGTAAACATTTGACTATGGTGGCTGGTGTCTCTATATTCATGTTCCGTACAATAGAATCACCAATAACTAGAGCACTTTCATCAGGTTTCTCAGTGGGTGCATCACTGAGTGGGGAGAACCTGTTTAATGTTTTGATCGGAACAGAAGAGCGGTGTTTTGACCCACGACTACGCTGCCTCACTGTCACCCAGTTGCCCTGCTGCAGGGGCTCTGTTGCCGGAACCGTACAATGTACAGGAATCCCTGAGCTAAACGCATCCAAAGCCGTATCTAGAGCCCTAACGTCCTCAATTAAAGTTTGGATGCATGTCTCTAATTCTTAAATCTTATCTTTCAGCCTATTTCCCTGCATTTATCACATGTGAATCCCTCATCTGCGACAGAGATAGATAAACTGTACATGTGACAAGAGGTGAAAATAACAATAGCAGGAGAAGCCATTACTCACCGTGCTTAATGAAATATTCTTACCACAGTTGTTTGATGAACTTGTGAAAAACTAGAGCGAGAGAGAGGAGAGGAGAAAAGAAAACAGCGATAGGTTCGAAAGAAAACGCTAATGTCAAGCTAACGAGTGCTGACGCAATGCAGGTACTGCACTCAAGGATATAAAATAAAAGTGAACGATCAAAATTAATCTGATAAGATGGATCGATAATATCAGAAATATGGTGTGAATTAAGTTATATTTTATCACTTTAAAAACAGTGATAGTAAGATAAAGATTCTAGAGAAGAAAAAAAGAGCTACGATTTGATACAGCAAGGCCAGCAGGCCAAAAGGAAGTAGAGAAAACACTGTCCAACAGCGACACCCGCAGTCAGGGTGTCAGGGAGTCTCAGCTCAAATAGAACTGTTAACTGTACTTTTTTTAAGTGAGATTGCTTTGATGCGTTATTATTGCCTTAATTTTGCCAACACTAAATTCTACACATTTTCTTCACATGCGAGTTGCGGCCGACACATTTTTCCACCCCCTTTTGATTGACAGGATGTAATCAGCTCTGAACATTGTTTCTAAGCAATAGTGCAGACAATTGTTGTTATTGGCAGATAGTGATTATTTACAATACATTTGTGCATTTGTTATTTAGTATATTTGTAAGATAAATCTTTGTAAGATTGATATTTTTGATGAAGCTGTCCAAACATTTATATTTAGTGAAGTACCAGACACGAAGTCCATTAACACTAAGAAGCTTTATTGAAAGAGTAAGTCAGCTGTGCAACATTAAGTCTGTTGTCTGATGAAAATAATTCACTCAGTGATGATGGGAAATTAAAGGCCAATGCCTTAAATATATATATATATATATATATATATATATATATATATATATATATATATATATATATATATATTTATTTATTTATTTTCTTAAATTATATAATAGCGAACATGTCTGTACAAAAAAAATATTGGTCTCTGAAACTAGCAATGGAGGACAAAAATTGAAAGAAAATTAAATATATTTATTTGTGAATAAATTAGCAGTTTGTATGGGTCTAGAACAACATGGGGGAGAGTAAATTATGACCATTTTTATTTTTTGGTGAACTAACCCTTTGAAGAGCAGCTCTCCACGTACATGAAAATTTGTGAGGTATGTGAATTTCATATCTGTTTTAATGTTTCAGTAAAGAAGTAGCGTTCTGAAAGCAATATATTTATTCAAACAATATTACATGCCCTCACACTAGTGCTGCCATTATAGCATTCTAGAGCGTTGTGGTAGACAGAGACATTAAACAACCACACAAAGTGTTGAAATTATAAAACAGAATATTTACCTATCCTTATGGATGTGAATACACCTCTATCTGAAAACAGATAGAGTTTAATTAACCCTTATGCATTGTTGGGGACGTTTTCGTCCACTAGGGTGTAAACTTGAGTCTTATTTTGGCCTCAACTTTCTCTGTGTTTCAGCAAATGGAATTTGATAAGATTTTTGATTCTTATTTTGACACATATTTCGGGAAAATGCTTTGAAAATGAAAAAAGAAAACTCAACAATACACTGTGGGCAAAATCACTACCCTTTCGTTGTGATCGTGGATGGAAAAATCCACTAAATTAACCTGTAAAATATAAAACCTGTAAAAACTGCTGGAAAAATGTATCAGATAAATATTTTTTTTCTAATTTTTTTATTGCATAAATCTATTAATAGAATAGAATAGAATAGAAAGACTTTAATAATCCCCAAGGGGAAATTGTGATGTCACAGCAGCAAATTACAATACATACCAGACATATTACATATAACATACATTGACCTATACTGTATAAAAATCCTTAAGAATAATAATAAATAAATAAAATAAAATAGTTACACGAGATGTGCAGTTTAAATATCATATACCATATATTCATGTGTTATGCTCTATTCTGTCATTAATGTCCATAATATCTTATCTACCCAGAGAAGATCTGTTATATATTGTTATTGCAGTGGGTAGGAATGACTTTCTGTACCGGTCCTTGCTACAGCAGAGTTGCCGTAGTCTCCAGCTGAAAACACTCTTCTGCCCAACCACCCAGTTGTGCAGCGGATGTGATGTGTTGTCCATGATGTTAAATAGTTTCTTCAACATCTTTTCCTCCACAACCAACTCCATAGGTTCCAGAGCAAATCCCAGCACAGAGCCAGCCTTCTTTATTAGTTTATTTAGTCTCTTACTGTCACTGCCTCTGATGCAGCTGCCCCAGCAGATGACTGCAAAGAATATTGCACTTTCGACGACAGACTGATAAAACATATACAACATCTTGTTGCATACATTAAAAGACTTGAGCTTCCTCAAGAAATAGAGTCTGCTCTGGCCCTTCTTGAAGATGGCCTCAGAGTTGCGTTTCCAATCCAGTCTGTTATCAAGGTACACACCCAAATATTTAAAATGATCAACCACCTCCACCTCCTCTCCATGCAGGTAAATGGATTTTAATGTTGTTTTCCTGGTCCTTCTAAAGTCCACCACCATCTCTTTTGTCTTAGTCACGTTTAAAAGAAGGTGGTTTATCCCACACCACGACACAAAGCGATCAACCAAATCTCTGTACCCAGTCTCATCTCCACCGTTAATATACCCAACAACTGCAGAGTCATCTGAGTATTTTTGAAGATGACAGGACTCTGAGTTGTGTTGGAAATCTGACGTGTACAACGTGAAGAGAAATGGCGAGAGAACAGTCCCCTGTGATGTTCCTGTACTACTGACCACTTGTCAGACACACCACCCCTTAGTCGCACAAACTGAGGTCTGCATGTCAGGTAGTCTATAATCCAGGAAATTGTGGAGGTGTCCACCTGCATCACTTGAAGCTTCTCATGCAGCAATGATGGTTGGATCGTGTTAAACGCACTGGAAAAGTCAAAGAACATGATCCTCACCATGCTGCCAGCTCTATCCAGGTGAGAGTGAGCTCGCTGAAGCAAGTAGATGATAGAATCCTCCACACCCACCCCAGGGCAGTAGGCAAACTGCAGTGGATCAATGAAGGCAGTAACTTGTGGTCTCAGATGGGCCTGAACCAGTCTCTCTAGAACTTTCATAATGTGTGAGGTTAAAGCAACCGGTCTATAGTCATTGAGAGCAGACGGAGCAGACTTTTTAGCCACTGGAACAAGGCAAGTTGTTTTCCACATTAGTGGAACTTTCGCCAGACTCAGACTGAGGTTAAAAAGGTGTTGTAAAATCCCACATAGCTGGTTAGCACATACCTTCAGTACTCTGGGGCTAATACCATCCGGTCCCGGGGCTTTGTTCTGATGCAGTTTCACCAGCTGCCTCTTAACCTGACAGCTAGAGACATACAGGGGGGTGGGAGAGATAGAGGATGGCATGGTGTTCTCAGCAATGAAGATAGATGATGATGTTGAAGGGTGGGTGGAGGTGGCACCATGTGAATCACCAATTTTGATCTTTGAGGAGGTGTGAGAGGGGAAAGTAGATAGGAGGGAGGGGGGAGAAGGATGCAGCTGAAGAGCAAGGGGTGATGTGTGGCCAATTTGACAGGCTGCATGGGAGGCTAGGGGTGAGCTGAACCTATTGAAAAACACATTCAGCTCATTAGCCATATCCCGGCTTCCCTCAGCCTGGTTACCAGTCACCTTAAACCCTGTGATAGTCTTCATTCCCGCCCATACATCCCTTGAGTTGTTTTGCTGGAGCTTGTTTTCCAGTTTCTTCCTGTACACCTCCATGCCAACTCTCAGCCTCACTTTCAACTCCCTCTGTACAGTCTTCGTTAATTCTCTGTCCCCCTGCCTAAAAGCTCTTTTCTTCCTATTCAGAAGCACCTTTAGGTCGCTGGTTATCCATGGCTTGTTGTTAGGAAAACATCTCACTCTCCTATAGGGTATGACCGTATCCACACAGAAATTAATATACCCTGTGATACAATCCGTCATGGAACTTATGTCATCTCCATAGGGATCACAGAGTACCTCCCAGTCTGTGGATTCAAAACACCCTTGCAGAGCCTCATCTGCTTCCTGTGTCCATCTTCTCACAGTCCTATAAGTAACCGGTTGTCTTTGAACAATTGGTGTATATGTGCAGTTAAGAAGTACCAGATTGTGATCTGATCTTCCAAGAGGAGGAAGGGCTGCAGAGCAGTATGAGTCCTTAACATTAGCATACAATAAATCCAAAGTATTTTTGTTTCTGGTGGGGCAGTTCACATACTGCTGAAATGTTGGGAGAGTAGCAGAGAGAGACGTATGGTTAAAATCTCCAGAGATTGCAATAAAAGCGTTCGGGTGTTTTGTTTGTAATCCAGCGGTGACTGAATGGATAACGTCACACGCCGCGTCAGCATCAGCTGACGGTGGAATGTAAACAACCATAATGATTGCACAAGTAAACTCCCTCGGCAGATAATATGGACGTAGACTCACAGCTAACAGTTCAATATCTGGGTTACAGAAACGTTCCTTCACCGTAATATGTCCAGGATTACACCATCTGTTGTTTACAAATACAGCAATCCCCCCTCATTTCTTTTTACCGCTCAGACAGCGATCTCTGTCCACCCGTACCGTCTGGAAGCCGGAGACAGTGGTGTTGGACTCGGGAATATGTTCCTGCAGCCATGTCTCTGTGAAGCACATAACACTGCACTCTCGATACTCCCGCTGTGTCCTCGTCAGTGCGCTCAACTCGTCCATTTTATTTACCAGGGACCTCACATTCCCCATTACAATAGAGGGGAGAAAAGGTTTATATTTCCTCCTTCTTATTCTCCGAACGGCGCCGGCTCTACAACCCCTTCGTCTTCTTTTCAGTTCCACTGGGATCGAGGAACTGACATCGGGCTGCAGTAGAGAAGGCTTGGATAGCGCAATTAGCTGGTCGCGAAGGTAAACAATAGGCCTGACGTTACCTTTAGGCCCATAAGCAAAGTGTCCCGGCAAAAAAATCATAAGTGCCAAAAATAAGCAGAGAAAATGGCAAATCCACCAGATATCCATTCGACTGTAATGATAGAACGATCAACAACACTTAGAATGTATGAAACAAATACACGAAACGGGAGCTGCCCCAACAGGCAGCCACTCGAGCAGCGCCAGTGGCTAATCAACCTCAGTCCTGATCAAAACTACCAAATGTTTAATTAAAGATTGTAACTCTTTAATTACCAAGTTCATAAATTATGTCATGAAAAATACGCTATTTTTTTTTTTTTATATCATAAAAAGTGATTGTGGACTGGATATTTTGTTACCTTTTATCACAGTCTTGGGCATGTCAAATGATTAGTAACATTGGCTTTGATGCATTGTTTGTTTATGTGCAGCATTAGATTTTAATTTGTTCTCCCTCATTTGTTGTCTGTGGCTGTTTTTGCCCCATTGACTTCCATTATAACAACATTTTTTGATTGGAAAGCCATGACACCATATAATCATGCATTCTTGATTGTTGGTGGTTTTACCTGTTGGAAAGAGGTAAAATTTGTAATTTTTTATAGTTAATCACTAGGTGGGACCATTAAACCTTTAGATAGGCCTGTGCAAATAAAGCTTAGTTTCTGACTTGTTTATGGAGCTATATGGAGTATAACTTCATATTATAGTGTGTGTGTGTGTGTGTGTGTGTGTGTGTGTAAGAGAGAGAGTGTGTGTTTGAGAGAGACCTTTCCGCACTTACCTTGATGTATCTGAAAAAATCAAAATATGCACCTCAGCTCTCAGAACTACATGGAGTAAACAATAAAAAAGTGTGTTTATGCACCTGCTGCCTTTTGATTGTGAAAAGTACAGGCCAAACAAAAACAAGTGGATGTAAACACTTGCATGCCATCCTGCTGGTCATTTGATGGTGAGAAGAGCAGCAAGCAACATGAGAAAGGGCTTGACTTGTACCAAAGTTTTAGAAATGATTATGCAGATATTTTTTTTATAAACTTTTTACATACATTTTTACAGCAGTTTAATTTAGTGGATGTTTTCATCCCAAACATAACAAAAGGGTAGTTCATTTGAACAATGCACAAGGGTTACATTTTTTCTTTTTTCAAATGTGTTTCTCTTTTTAGGTCACTGATGAAGAACAGGCGGTGACTGGGATGAATACTGGTCAAAGAAGAGAATGTCCTTTCCCCTAAACTTTATGCAACAATGGTTTTAAAGGAGGATGCTACCCTGGATGATGTAAAAGATGTCACATGCTGTGCTGATGGGGCTTCTTTATGACTACATCAATTATGCTAAAGAGATCATGAAAATTGACAGTGATGCATGATCTGAATTCATGGACTATGAAACAAACTGTGAGTGTATAATTTCTGTTGTTTAGTACAAAATGGAGTTTACACTCTGTCGTTCATACACATGCCCACATTCTTTCACACATGTGTCTGTTAAATGTTATAATATCAGTGTTAATGTTGTGCTTTATTTTTGTACTGTCATGCCAGAGTAGTTTGTAAAGAACTTAATAAATTATGCAATTATTGTATAATAGTGTTTTTGTGTATTTTTAAAATCTAATTTGATCTTAAAAGTTATATTCAACAAATGTTCAATGCTTTATTTATAAACTCTGTAGCCGTTAATGTCATACTTTTCTGCACTTTTTGACAATTTTCTCTTGTTTTTAATAAATATTTACCTTTTGATAGTTATTATTTGTGTGTAAAAGTTCTTTTAAAATGAACAATATTTGTAGGCTTAATGCCTAGCTCAATTTGGGTTCATTTTAGCCTAGTAATGTAGTAATTTTAAACCATAAAAAGCAACCCACCATGATGGGTAAACATAATAACCCAACTTGTTGGGTTAAAATAACCCAACGCTGGGTTCGTCCCTTTTTGACCTAGCGCTGGGTTGCCAAAATAACACAGATTAGGTTGTTTTCAACCCAGAAGTTTTGTTTGGATTTGATCACTGTATTATTTATGATGTAAAAATATTCATCATTATATTTACATTTATCATTTAGCAGACACTTTTATCCAAATTGACTTACAAATGAGGTCAATGGAAGCAATCAAAAACAACAAAAGAGCAATGATTTATAAGTGCTATAACAAGTCTCAGTTAGCTTAAATGCAGTAAACGTAGCAAGGGCTTTTAAATAATATAATAAATAAAAAGAAAATAGATAGAATACAAAAAGAATAGCAAGGTAGTTAGATTTTTTATTTTATTTATTTATTTATTTATTTATTTTTTAAAGAATAGAATTAGAATAGTGAGTGCTAAAGTTAGAGTGTCAAATAAAGATGGAAGAGATGTGTTTTAAGCCGATTCTTGAAGATAGCTAAGGACTCAGCTGCTTGGATGAGTTGGGCAGGTCATTCCACCAGGAGGGAACATTTTATTTAAAAGTTCGAAAAAGTGACTTTGTGCTTCTTTGGGATTACACAATCAAGCGACGTTTACTTGCAGAACACAAGCTTATAGAGGGCAAATAAGTCTGAAGTAATGAATTTAGGTAAAGGGGTGCAGAGCCAGTGGTGGTTTTGTAGGCAAACATCAATGCCTTGAATTTTATGCGAGCAGCTATTGGTAGCCAGTGCAAATTGATATACAGAGGTGTGACGTGTATTCTTTTTGGCTCATTAAAAATTAATTTTGCCGCTAAATTTTGGATTATTTGTAAAGGTTTGATAGAACTGGCTGGAAGACCTGCCAAGAAAGCATTAAAATAGTCTAGCCTGGATAGAACAAGGGCTTGAACAAGGAGTTGTGCAGCATGTTCCAGAAGAAAGGGCCTGATCTTCTTAATGTTGAATAAAGCATATCTGCAGGACCGGACAGTTTTAGCAATGTGGTCTGAGAAAGTTAGCTGATCATCAATTATAACTCCAAGGTTTCTGGCTGTTTTTGAAGGAGTTATTGTTTATGTGTCTAACTTGATGGTGAAATTGTGATGAAACAATGGGTTTTGCTGTTTGCTGTAAGGCTTTTGATACCGTTAATCATAATGTTCTTTTATCTAAATTATCAAGGTTTAATTTTTCTACTAATACATTAACATGGATGGAGTCATACCTAAATTTAAGAAAACAATGTACACAAATTAATGATGCATGCTCACCATTCCTTGACTGTAATATTGGAGTTCCGCAGGGGTCGATTCTTGGACCAATTTTGTTCAGTTTATACATTGATGATCTGCCTACAGTTTGTCCAGAGGTCCAGGTTCAGATGTAAGCAGATGATACAGTTGTTTACACTTATGCTAAGACAAAAGAACAAGCTGCTATCAAACTAACTGCTGCATTGAACAAAGTCTCAGATTGGCTATGTCATTCTTGTCTTACTCTTAATGTGAGTAAAACTGTGGGAATGTTTTTTTTTTTTTTTCGATCAAGAAAGTTGATGAGTGTTGTCCAGATATTCTAGTTAAAGGAGAGGTAATAAATATTGTTGAACATTTGAAATATTTGGGTATGATTATGGATTCTAACTTAAATTTTATAAAACATATTAAAAAAGTCTCTAAAAGCACTAGAGCAAGTTTGATGATCTTCAGAAATATTAGGCACCAATTAACTGTGGCTGCTGCTAAACTATTTATGCATACAATGATTTTTCCTCATTTATCTAACTGTGCTACAAGTTGGTCTCATACAAGTAAAACTACATTGAAACCATTATATACTATTTATAAATTAGCTGTAAAAATCTTAGATAAAAGCCAAGGAGTTATCATCACTGTAACATTATTAAAAATTATAAATTATTAACGTTTGACAATTTTTTATTATTTGCTGATGTGTTTATTGTACAAACTAATTCATGATCTTGCACCACCACCTCTTAAACAATGTGTAACTTTCTGTAAGGAAAGATTAACTTTCTGTAAATTTAAGAGAACTGTTTTTGGACAATCTGCTTTTTCAGTAAGAGCAGCAGAAAGATAGAATTTAATACCTGTTTATATTAGAGAGTGTTTATAACACTTAGTATTTTTTAAAACTATGCTTAAAGTATGGCTTAAGGAAAATCAGATATGTGATCATTTACTTTTTTTTGTAATATAATGTAGTATGATGTGATATTGTATGTATTATATGTATTGTATTGTTTGTCACTTAATATTGTTTTTTTTTGTAATAACATCCTGCTCAGGGACTGCAGATGCAAATTAGCTTTATAGCTAACTTTGGCACAACACTGTTGTTGTGCGTTGTCCCTGTACAAATAAACAAAACAAAACAAAAACACAAGCAGTTCTGTCTTGGCAAGGTTGAGTTGAAGGTGATGGTCCTTCATCCAGGAAGAAATGTCTGTTAGACAAGCTGAGATGTGAGCAGCTACCGTCGGATCATCAGGATGGAATGAGAGGTAGAGTGTCATCAGCATAGCAGTGGTATGAAGAGCCATGTTTCTGAATGACAGAACCTAATGTACCTACTGTAGATAGAGAAGAGAAGTGGTCCAAGAACTGAGCCCTGAGGCACCACATGCATGATTAATGTCAAGCATGACCCTTCCTTGACATTTGTCATTATTTCATGTAAATAGTTTTTCATTGGTAGTTCTGTATATGAAGATGTTTTATTTATTTATTTGTATTAATATTGTCTGTGTTATGCTATAAAAGGTCATATATTTGTTATATAAATTTAAGGTCATGTTTACTGACCACAGTAATAAAAATGTGTAAGGGAAACAGGTCAATTTAGCGCAAAGGGAATCATTTAAGATTTTAAAGGGAATTTGAACAGAATCACTGTTTCACGGCTGATCACTGAGACGCCCTGCGATTCACTAAACGAGCCGTTTAACATCAAATCTTCGCTGGATATTAATATCCAAACTATAGTGAAAACACTATCAATTAGCACAGTAACAAGATCGGCAGTTTAAGACATTAACTTGTAAGCACAAAACACAAGATACTTCCCCTATCAATATGAATAAGGCTTTATTAGATAAATCTAAGACATATAAACTAATCTAACACATAAACGCACGCACTCACACATTCACACAAGTTGCAGGAAGATCGAAAGTTAGGGAAAGATGAGGTTAAGAGAATGGAAATATGGAATCCCAAGTTTACAGCAATACGTTAAATTGCATAGACATGAACATCAATCACTTAATCAACCCTCGCATTGATTTCCTCAATGAGGTTAAATTTATATTAGATACACCAGCACTGAAGGTACATTGCCTGTGTAAAGTTGTCGCTGATTGGCTGGAAGTTCAGTAGTCGCTGAAGTGAAGTCTTGGGAAGGCCCGTGGTGGGGCGTTGGCTGAAGGTGCAGAGTTGTGTGCGCTGGTTGAAGTTGAATGCGCAGACGAGGTCAGACGGCGTTACAAAACTTAACTAAGAACACGAAACTCTCAAACGGAAAAGAAAAGATATAAAGTTTGACGAGACTATGTGGTGTTTCTTCTCATCGTGGCTAAGTTGCAGCAGGCGTGCAGCCTTAAACACGCTGGAACCACACTCAAAGAACAGTGATGACAAACAGCATGGCTAAAAGCTAAAGCTAAGAAGCAAAGCTAAAAGCAGGCATGACTAGTAGCAAAAGCAAGGCTAGAACTAAAAGCAGGATTTTATGGTGTCCTGAGTATTTAAACTGGCCTGTTGGCCACACCTCAAATGTTGTCTTGACCAATCAGATATTGTCTTGGCTCGGGGGCATCATAAATCATATGTTTATCTTACCAAGCATGTGGTCCGAATTTTCCCGCTCTTGCAGGGTCTAATTTTGGACATGATTCCTATAACCAGAATATCATATATTTGACAAATAATTGATTGTCTGGACTAATTCAAGCAAGCAGATTCGATTACGTAGATACTAGACATGACTATCGCTGTTTTCTTTTCTCCTCTCCTCTCGCTCCAGTTTTTCACAAGTTCATCAAACAACCGCAGTAAGAATATTTCATCAAGCACGGTGAGTAATAGCTTCTCCTGTCATTGTTACTTGCACCTCTTGCCACATGTACAGTTTATCTATCTCTGTCACTGATGAGGGATTCACATGTGATAAATGCAGGGGAATAGTTAGGCTGAAAGAGAAGATTTCAGAATTAGAGACACGCATCCAAACTTTAATTGAGGACAGTAAGAATGTTAGGGCTCTAGATACGGCTTTGGATGCGTCTAGCTCAGGGATTCCTGTACATTGTTTCGTTCCGGAAACAGAGCCCCTGCAGGAGGGTAACTGGGTGACGGTGAGGCAGCGTAGTCGTGGGTCAAAACACCGCTCTTCTGTTCCGATCAAAACATTAAACAGGTTCTCCCCACTCAGTGATGCACCCACTGAGAAACCTGATGAAAGTGTTCTAGTTATTGGTGATTCTATTGTACGGAACGTGAATATAGAGACACCAGCCACCATAGTCAAATGTTTACCGGGAGCCAGAGCGCCTGACATCTTGGCAAATTTAAAAGTGCTGGCTAATGCTAAACGTAAATACAGTAAGATTGTTATTCATGCCGGCGCTAATGATGTTTGACTTCGCCAGTCGGAGATCACTAAAAATAACAATAAAAAGGTGTGTGAACTTGCAAGCACGATGTCAGACACTGTAATATGCTCTGGTCCCCTCCCTTAACATATCCTACAGAAAAGCATTAAAAACTGCTAGATCCGATTACTTTTCTTCTCTTTTAGAAGAAAACAAACATAACCCCAGGTATTTATTCAATACAATGGCTAAATTAACGAAAAATAAAGCCTCAACAAGTGTTGACATTTCCCAACACCACAGCAGTAATGACTTTATGAACTACTTTACTTCTAAAATCGATACTATTAGAGATAAAATTGTAACCATTCAGCCGTCAGCTACAGTATCACATCAGACAGTGCACTATAGACCCCCTGAGGAACAGTTCCACTCATTCTCTACCATAGGAGAGGAAGTATTGTATAAACTTGTTAAATCATCTATTCCAACAACATGTATGTTAGACCCTATACCATCTAAGCTCCTAAAAGAGGTGCTTCCAGAAGTCATAGATCCTCTTCTGACTATTATTAATTCCTCATTGTCATTAGGATATGTCCCCAAAACCTTCAAACTGGCTGTTATTAAGCCTCTCATCAAAAAAACACTACTTGACCCCAAATAACTAGTTAATTATAGACCAATCTCGAATCTCCCTTTTCTGTCCAAGATACTAGAAAAGGTGGTATCCTCACAATTATATTCCTTCTTAGAGAAAAATGGTATATGTGAGGATTTCCAGTCAGGATTTAGACCGTATCATAGTACTGAGACTGCTCTCCTTAGAGTTACAAATGATCTGCTCTTATCATCTGATCGTGGGTATATCTCTCTATTAGTTTTATTGGATCTTAGTGCTGCGTTTGACACAATTGACCACAACATTCTTTTGCATAGACTTGAACACTTTGTTGGCATCAGTGGAAGTGCATTAGCATGGTTTAAATTGTACTTATATGACCGCCATCAGTTACTTGGCAGTGAATGAAGATGTATCCTATCGATCACAAGTGCAGTATGGAGTACCTCAAGGCTCAGTACTAGGGCCGCTACTCTTCACGCTTTATATGTTACCCTTGGGAGATATCATCAGGAAACATGGTGTTAGCTTTCACTGTTATGCTGATGATACTCAGCTCTATATTTCTTCGCAGCCCGGTGAAACACACCAATTTGAAAAACTAATGGATTGCATAGTCGATATAAAAAACTGGATGACGAGTAATTTCTTACTGCTAAATTCTGAAAAAACAGAGGTGTTAATTATAGGACCTAAAAACTCTGCTTGTAATAACCTAGAACACTGTCTAAGACTTGATGGTTGCTCTGTCAATTCTTCGTCATCAGTTAGGAACCTAGGTGTGCTATTTGATCGCAATCTTTCCTTAGAAAGCTACGTTTCTAGCATTTGTAAAACTGCATTTTTCCATCTCAAAAATATATCTAAATTACGGCCTATGCTCTCAATGTCAAATGCAGAAATGTTAATCCATGCATTTATGACCTCAAGGTTAGATTATTGTAATGCTTTATTGGGTGGTTGTTCTGCATGCTTAGTAAACAAACTACAGCTAGTCCAAAATGCAGCAGCAAGAGTTCTTACTAGAACCAGGAAGTATGACCATATTAGCCTGGTCCTGTCAACACTGCACTGGCTCCCTATCAAGCATCGTATAGATTTTAAAATATTGCTTATTACTTATAAAGCCCTGAATGGTTTAGCACCTCAGTATTTGAATGAGCTCCTTTTACATTATAATCCTCTACGTCCGCTACGTTCTCAAAACTCAGGCAATTTGATAATACCTAGAATATCAAAATTAACTGCGGGCGGCAGATCCTTTTCCTATTTGGCGCTTAAACTCTGGAATAACCTACCTAACATTGTTCGGGAGGCAGACACACTCTTGCAGTTTAAATCTAGATTAAAGACCCATCTCTTTAACCTGGCATACACATAACATACTAATATGCTTTTATTATCCAAATCCGTTAAAGGATTTTTAGGCTGCATTAATTAGGTAAACCGGAACCGGAAACACTTCCCATAACACCCTATGTACTTGCTACATCATTAGAAGAATGGCATCTACGCTAATATTTGTCTGTTTCTCTCTTGTTCCGAGGTCACTGTGGCCACCAGATCCAGTCTGTGTCCAGATCAGAGGGTCACTGCAGTCACCCGGATCCAGTACGTATCCAGACCAGATGCTGGATCAGCACCTAGAAAGGACCTCTACATCCCTGAAAGACAGCGGAGACCAGGACAACTAGAGCCCCAGATACAGATCCCCTGTAAAGACCTTGTCTCAGAGGAGCACCAGGACAAGACCACAGGAAACAGATGATTCTTCTGCACAATCTGACTTTGCTGCAGCTTGGAATTGAACTACTGGTTTCGTCTGGTCAGAGGAGAACTGGCCCCCCAACTGAGCCTGGTTTCTCCCAAGGTTTTTTTCTCCATTCTGTCACCGATGGAGTTTCGGTTCCTTGCTGCTGTCGCCTCTGGCTTGCTTAGTTGGGGACACTTCATCTACAGCAATATCGTTGACTTGATTGCAAATAAATGCACAGACACTATTTAACTGAACAGAGATGACATAACTGAATCCAATGATGAACTGCCTTTAACTATAATTTTTGCATTATTGACACTGTTTTCCTAATGAATGTTGTTCAGTTGCTTTGACGCAATGTATTTTGTTTAAAGCGCTATATAAATAAAGGTGACTTTGACTATGTATCCTTAAGCTATCCCATAGTTATTAAAAGACATACACAATAAGTGATTATAACATGATAGTCAAATGTGTGGGTTACATATAAATGCATATGGAGTTAAACGATGGACTGAAATTCATTCAGAAGTCATTTTGGAGTTCATTTTGGTCCATATACATGTAGAAAAGACAGGTTCTTTGCCATTCTCTTGGCAAAGATGTCTGTGGAGACCAGAGGTTCAAAGCCCCTCCCCCCTTAGGAGTTTCAGTCTGGTTCTGCTTGGTGGGGGGGAAGTCAAAAGATCTTGTGTAGTACTCTCATGGGTTTACACATGATGTCTTGGCGTTGCTTATCAATTACGAACAACAAATCTCTTCTCCGAATTGAAATTGTCAATAATTGTTCTAGTGGTGTTAATGTTGAAAGCTGTTCTGTGAAAGCTTTGGTTGGTTGGTTATCTTTCTTGGGACTTGTGGCACAGAATGTTTTATGACTTCCTGTTGCCTTACTGAGGAATTCAGCTCGTGTTTCAGCCACAGCCCTGATCGACACTTTAATTTGTCTGGTTCGAGTCATTTCTGCTACAAATGCCAGTTTTTGAGATGTGAGAGTTCTTCTTCCTATGATAATGCTGTGGTTTCTGAGGTGCCAAGCAGATTTATGTTAAGCAAAATCTGTTTGTATAGTAACCTAATATCTTCTAATAATAAATGGTTACAATCCGGAAATATAAAACACAGAAATTCAAGTGCAATATAATAATTAATGCTACAAATAATATTTTAACAGTGAAGCTCTGGAAAACATTTGTAACTGAATAACTGCATCATTAAAAAGAAAAGGAAAAAACATGAACAACAAACCCTGCATCCCCTATAGATCAAACACACAGAGATACAAACCCACGTGAAAGAACAACAGAACAACTGTATATGCAATAGTACTGGATGATTGTATGATGAAAGATTGTGTACTTTTCTCATCTCCCCTCCACAGTTCCAGCCCCCACGATTAAATAAAACCTTGCCTGAGTTTCAGTAAATGCATTAAAGCAATCACATTCCCTAGACAGAGATTAAGGGACTGGCCTCATCGGATTGGATTACTCAGGACTGTGCATTCGCTCTAACACTGCTGTCTCACCAAAGAGGAGCGTTTGGACTCTCACATGTCCTTTATTACGTCTTGATTTTGTTTAATTTCACATGGCTTTCAATCATTTCTTGTGTGAGAGGAGAGGTATTGGGGCTAGTGTTTAAGGTTCAAGCCCCGCAGCAAAGAGCTGTGATACTGTAATGATGACGGATCACAAGAATGATTGACACCATGCCACATTCAACAAGAGCCACAGGTTGAAAGCACAGACAAAAATAAGTAGCAATCAAAAGAAAGAATGAACAGAAATTTGATTAGGAACCAAACTTTGGAATGTTTAAGATCGGTGAAAAAGTGTGTGAGTGTGTGTCAGGCGTGACTGTGGGTGTTACACACACTGTGGGAAGATTCCTTAGATGCCCAGTCTGATTAAATCTCAGGATTCCACCACACACACTTAAACACCTGACAGGCACTGACAGGCAGTCAGTCTTCTCCACACCCTTTCCTGTGCTCCTGCACGCTGAAATGTGTTCACTCCATGGGTTGAATATCATGACTTGGCCACAGGTATGATCTTTAACTGCCTCTGAAGTTTGTTATATCCGTTCTCACGGCATGCTCAGTTACCATAGACCTGAGGTGTCACTTTTAGTACGCTATAGGATATCAGAGTGGATCTTAAATGTGCATAATACTCTACTTTTGAAGAGCAATCTGGATTCATTTCAGAAACGGTGTGTGAATGTATGGGCACAATGGTGTTGTGCTAAATAGTGTGTTTATATCACTTTTTGTAACTACATTTCTGCATTCATGGCTGCAATAAATACATTTTAACACACACACACACACACACATGGAATGGAGTCAGGTTTAACTTTGTGTAGAGACACATCTACTAACACATGTGCTCTGCCTTCACCTTGAGTCACTGTACACAAACAAACACACACATGCTGAATCATAACACAACAGATAAAGTCTGTTATATATATATATATATATATATATATATATATATATATATATATATATATATATATATATATATATATATATATATAGTTTTTTTTTTTTTTTTGACCTTGGATTCTTGGAGAGGCCATCAGGTCTTTATAAGACAAAAACAAATAGTTTTATTTTCCAACTGCGAACATTCTTCATCATTTTTTGCTAACTTTCAAATCCAAAGTTTACATCTAAAGTATACCACATCATGGATTACTTTTGATTGAAGTTGTGTTTTAATTGAAGAATTTTGAGAAACAATAGTCTAAGAAGACATCTACTGCTCAATGATGATCAAAATGAAATCTTTCTTTAGCTCTCAGCTACCACAGATTGAAAATATTTGCATCATTACAAACATGTCAGGGCAGAAGAGCTGAGTGCAGCTACTCAGAGTATTAATAAAGTGGACTATAAAAACCAATGGGTGTTGTTTGTTCCAGCAAATGTGTGGTTGCGGCACATATGTGTTGTGTGTAATGCAGTGTTTGTCTCTTTTTCTCTGTGAAACAGATCAAACACAAAGCAGCATGAGGTCACATGCACAGCCTCTCTCGTGTGTGTGTGCATGTGTGTTAAGTGCTCCTACAGAGACACTGCATGCAACTATGACACCCTGAGGAATAGCCATACATGCACATAGACTAGGCTGTTTTAAGCTAGAGGATTTTCGGAGAAGACCTCCATTTCTCAGACTCATCTGTCTTCTTTTATACAGTTTATTTGTATATGGGTTTACTTGGCAATCGTTTAAGGACAAATGTGTCCCTTAGAAGTTAACTAAATATGATGAAACCTCATACATACAATTCATAAAAATATTGTTTTTCCTTTATATTTCCTTTATATATATATATATTTGTTTTTTTAAGCATGATAATATACTGTACTATTAATGAAATAAAATGCCTCTTAAGTGTACTTAGAGAGTAAACTTTCATAACTGCTTTTAAAACTTTAAAAACCCTTTTTGTACTGTCAAATTAATAACATTTTAAAGCATGTTTTAATAATCTTTTGTTGAGCTTTATAAAGTACACTATAATTTAATTACACTCATTTTGGTGAACATACTACAGAACATATAACATACTTTATTATAATAATTTGTAATAATATATTAAAATCTAAAATTTTAAGTTAAGATATTTAGTAAATTGCAATTAATACAGATCCCTTTCTACAAAAGCACTTTTTGTAAATAATATGATCACAAATCAAAACCGAGATGTTCTCTGTTTGACAGAAACCTGGCTAAAACCAGATGATTACATTACTTTAAGTCTATCCCCCAAGATTAATGTTATAAATATGAAACGTGTCTGAAAGGTAAAGGAGGAGGTGTTGCTACGCTGCTATGCTAATATTTTCAGAATTACTCAGAGGTTTGATTTCAAGTGTAATGTGTTGGAAGTATGGTGCTTTATGTAACATTGTCTAGTGTAATAAGTGTTAATGTTTAATCCCTATTAACATTTGTACTGGCTAATGTATACAGGTGTGCTCGCCACGGTGGCACATATACTAAAATTGGATCGATACAGAGAAGATTAGCATGGCCCCTGCGAAAGGATGACACGCAAATCCGTGAAGCTCTCAATCTTTTTTGGGGAAGTTGTGGCCTAATGGTTAGAGAGTCGGACTCGCAATTGAAAGGTTGTGAGTTCAAGTCTCGGGCCGGCAGGAATTGTGGGTGGGGGGAGTGCATGTACAGTTCTCTCTCCACCTTCAATACCACGACTTAGGTGCCCTTGAGCAAGGCATCGAACCCCCAACTGCTCCCCAGGCGCCGCAGAATAAATGGCTGTCCACTGCTCCGGGTGGGTGTTCACAGTGTGTGTGTTCACTGCTCTGTGTGTGTGCACTTCGGATGGGTTAAATGCATAGCACGAATTCTGAGTATGGGTAACCATACTTGGCTGAATGCCACTTCACTTCACTTTCCTCAGGCCAACAGGGCACCATACAGACTTTATCATATAATTTGCTGATTCTTTGTCTGAGTAGGTGCTGACTAAAGATAACATCTGAAATGTTGGTGATTATTTTGACGTCTATGTAGATAATGAAAATATGCATTGGGATCAGCATTTATTGACATTATAAACTCTATTGGGGTTGGACAACACTTTGTCATAATCTTAATACTTTAAACACTTTGTCGTAATTTCTTAACACTTTAAACACAATTGCTCCTTTATGCTTAAAGAAGATTAAGGAAAACAGTCTGACTCAATTGTATAATGAGCACACTCACACCTTAAAGAGAGCAGCCCGTAAAATGGAGCACAGTTCTGGTTTTCCTCTACAGGAAAGCCTTAAAAACGACTAGATCTGCTTACTTTTTATTTATTTCATAAGAAGAAAAACAAAACCCCAGGTATTTTATTCAGTACAATGTCTAAATTAACAAAAAAAATAAAGCATCAACAGGTGCTGACAACAGCACAGCAGTAATGACTTTATTATTATTATTTTTTTTTTTTTTTACTTTCATGATCGATACTATTCGATATAAAATTATAACCATGCAGCCATCCGGTTTCACCTTCTGAACTTTTTGGTACCTCCATTGAGACGATAGCTGAAAAGTTCAGGGAGACGAAGGCGCACTTAGCAGCCTTCAAATACTTCATTCCACGAAGGTCCAGGTCACAGCCCGAACAACATAGGGGTCCTGGTCCGTTTCAGTCTGAGGATCGGAGACAGGCACAGAAGGCTAGTGTCGCGACTCGCACTTCTCCCCTACCTGCGGGCAGGGATAGGAGGAATCGCGGGTCAAAGGAAAGTAGGCAAGATCTAAGGGACATGATTCAGAACAGGCGTCAGTGCTCTCGTCCGAATCTGAGTAATACTTGAGGATTGACTCATTCCCTTTGGGGGTTTTACATCTGCCTTTATCTTCCCCCTCCTAATTCCCCTGTAACCACCTGCTCTGCCTGACCGAGGTTGGGTGGGAGCTTCTTGAATGACAGTCTCCTGTGCTGGACCTATGATGTTTTTGGTTGGTTCTATGGTTTCATAGTGACCACCTTACTGATGGTCTGGACTAAAAGGAGTCACCTCTTGAGCGGGGCTCCAGCGCAGGAACCAGGGTTGGTGAGTACGATCCATTATATACAGTACAGATCAAAAGATTGGACACACCTTCTCAATCAAAGAGTTTTCTTTATTTTCATGAGTATGAAAATTGTAGAGTCACACTGAAGGCATCAAGGGCTATTTGACCAAGAAAGAGAGTAATGGGGTGCTGCACCAGATGACCTGGCCTCCACAGTCACCGGACCTGAACCCAATCGAGTTGGTTTAGGGGTGAGCTGGACCGCAGACAGAAGGCAAATGGGCCAACAAGTGCTAAGCATCTCTCGGGGAACTCCTTCAAGACTGTTGGAAGACCATTTTAGGTGACTACCTTTTGAAGCTCATCAAGAGAATGCCAAGAGTGTGCAAAGCAGTAATCAAAGCAAAAGGTGGCTACTTTGAAGAACCTAGAATATGACATATTTTCAGATGTTTCACACTTTTTATGTATATAATTCCATATATAATTCCACATGTGTTAATTCATAGTTTTGATGCCTTCAGTGTGAATCTACAATTTTCATAGTCATGAAAATAAAGAAAACTCTTTGAATGAGAAGTTGTGTCCAAACTTTTGGTCTGTACTGTATATATGTATTAATTTGCTGGTGGTCATGTGTGTATTAATTCTACTGTGATATTTCGTTGCATTGTTCTAATAGCCCTGGTTCTGGCTTCATACTGCCTGGATCTTGCGGCCAGGTCACAGGCTTCTGCGGGGGCCTTCTTTACCATCAGGCCCCCGGCAAGGTACAGCACTGCAAGAATTTCCTGGATGTCCGGCCGGATAACCCCCAGGGGCCTCCTGGTCATCTGAATATCCCTTCTTGCTGATGCATTGAGCGGGAAAGTATAGGTGGCATTTCGGAGAATTTTCTTGTGTATGCTGTCTCAGGCAGTGCTCCCCTTGCCTCGGAGGATTGTGTTTGAGCTTGCCTCTCCTGTTCGGTTCAGCACCTCTGCGATGCTTAGGAAGCTTTAAGTACACACGCTAAGCTCTGCTTTTTGATATCCACGTAAGTGGTAAGTGTGCATGCTAGCTCTTTGCTCACTTTCTAAATTCCACATAAAGTAGGTGATAAGTGTGCACGCAAGACTCTGCGCACTTTCTGAAATCTGCGCACTCAGCTTCATTCTCTTTCTTTGAGTGGGTTAGATCTTGGCTCCTTGGACTCCATTTAACCAGTGTGTCTTCCCTCAACATGTAGGGCAATTGTGAGCATGGCGCTTCCCCTTAAGCGCCCGAGTTCTCTCCCCTCTTAAGGAGTTGGATTCCTCGCTCCGACGGCTGTCCTCGTGGTAGATTAGCAGCTCTCCCCTTTACTAAAAAAGGGTTTCCTTGAGTGGGGTACTCTCTTCCTAAATTCAGAGTTCTCCTCTCACGTGAGAGCTGATCTTCTGTTTGTCCCAGGGCACCTGGCAACCACCAGCATCAAATAATATAGGTCTTCCTTCTCCTCTCCAATGCGCTGAGTTTTGGCTAGTTTGCAGTATGCTTAACCTTCTGATTCTCATCATCAGGCTGTAGGTTGAGCCCCTCTCTCATAGAGAGTTGGGTCTGTACTCCCTCAGCTAGGTAACCTACTGCTGGCTTTCAAGCATATTGTTTTGGGATGCACTTTTTCCTTCTGTGAGCTGCTCTTTCAGAGTGCCATGAAACATGTAAACAGAGTGCTTAGAACAAGTATCTAAAAATCCATGTTATGATAAGTGTGCACATGAAGTCTTTGGGCACATTCTAAAATCCACACTGTGGTAAGTTCGCACGCTAGCACGCACGTTCTTTCTTAAATCCTATATGGTGAGTGCTTCACGCAGTTTCTTCATGCCCTCTCTTGAGTTGGTAGAGCCCCGTTCATCCTGGGCGCCACTCCACCTATGTATCCTCGGATACCTAACAGGTAAGTTGGGTATGTAGCCTAGGCCTTTGGTCATAAGGGATAATGTCATGGTCAGCCGTCTAATGTCCCAGGGGCAACTTCCATGAAAATGGTAGAGTTGGTACTTAATGCTCGCCATGGTCCTGGCCTGCATTCCCCTCAGCATGGCAACTTAGGTATACTGTTCCCCATAGCGACCCTTAGAGGATACAGTTCGAAGTTCCCTTTAAAGGGAACGTCTCAGGTTACGAATGTAACACTGGTTCCCTGAGTAGGGAACGAGACACTGCATCCTCTAACTTCCTGCCATGCTTCGGATGCAAGTTTCAGATGAAGAAGTGAATGACGTGTTCTCTCTGCACATATTTATTCTATAGTCGCACAGGTAATGACGTCAGGGGCTGTCGCCAGCCAACTTGTTGTTTTTTTTTCAATGTATGCTTCAGACACGGGTCATGACGAGGTGTTCCCCATAGCGACCCCTAGAGGACGCAGTGTCTCGTTCCCTACTTAGGGAACCATCGTTACATTTGTAACCTGAGACGTTTTATAGTTCAGAGGGCTTTTCTATTCCTCTAAGTCTGATCGTTCCATAGAAAGTGAACTTAAGTTTCATATGCTTATTCATATGGTCACATAAAGATTAATTATGGACATATGAAGAAGAAACACATTTACATTTACTTACCAAAGACTTCATTTGTTTTATATATAACTATTTATAAATACAGACTGATGAGATTTTGTCACTTTAGCTCACTTCTAGCGACACATTATTCCACAAACTACACTGAACACATAAAAACACATGCCTGTCATAATATGTCAGCAAACATATACGGGGAGACAAAAGTAAGTGCACAACAACAGGTTTATTAAAAGCAGGCTGGCAGAAAAGAGCAGAGCAAATTGTCCAGGTGAGTATATAGGGAATTGCGAAGTTAATGCTTTCTTATCTGAGTGAGAATGAGTCCTTAATCCTTTCCAGGGGATTTCGGATAAATGGAGGAGCACGGAGATGATGGAGAACTGGAGTGAAGAAGAATAAGTCATAGGAGCTACACGAATGCAAGAGTCCACTTACACCACTACATTCAGACGAGGGGCGATTTTGTGTTTTGTGCTACATAATTGATAATTGGCTACATAGGATGTGCTGTAAAGCCACATGAAGGGTAAACCTTTTTATGTCATGTCATGTCATGTAATTAAATATATATTTTGTATTAGTTGTATTAGTATGTGCTTTAGTATGTTAGTCAACACATCAAAATATTATAAAATTATTTAAGATTAAAAGATTATTTCAGCAGTGATTTAGCACACTTATCAAAATGGTCAATTCCATTTGGTTTTTAATTGTAAAATAATTTAATACATTATTTAAAATTCACACAAAAAGCTGGAATAATAGCAAGTGAAATCATGATGGGATGTTTAATATCCAGTTAACTTACTCCTGGTTGTACACTTTTGACTTGGTGCAGTAAGCAACCACCCAAAACACCCTTGAAATGCACTAGCAATTTATAACAACATGGATAACCACCCAGAACAACCCTAACAACCACACACACAGACAATAATTAAAAACCACTTAAAACACCTATGCAATTTGCTAAAAAAGTACCCTCAACACTCACATTTTCTTCAGATAATATATAAATGTAGTTTGTTTTTACAGTTCTGCTGTCAGAGGCATGTATGGAGTGATTGAGCAGTGAGTGTTGTATTGATCTGAATGTTGTGTTTCCTCTCATCAAAAGTGTGTATGTGGTGACATACTACTCTATTGACTGATCACACTGAGGTCCTTGGCTGGTGTTTATGTTTGTGTGACAGACATAAAACAACAAGACTGTACTATTTTATTTTTATTACCATTAACAATAACTAAAATGCAACAACCTATGGACTGTTTCCATACAGAACAGTGCAATAAAGCTTCCTTTGAGTCGCTCTTTTGTTGATCTTATCATTTTCATAAAATTGCATGTGGGAATCTAACAAATAACACACATTACTCTGATTAAGCTTTCTCAGGTTTCTGTTTATCAAGGCTGAGCAAAACCCTCTCTGACCCCTCTGGAGGGTTACAAGCCCCCAAAACACGACCCATTTCCAGGCCGGGAGCTCTTCTGTGACCCTGAGTAGCCTTTCATGCAAACCTTTAATGTGAGAACCCTCACAGCTGCTGCGAAGAGAACCGCTGTTACTTTTCCAACACCCTGATTCCACCTCCATTTGCCTAAGTAGCGATAAGATAGCTAATACTAAAGATACCTTCAAACAAGCTCAAGCTTATTAGCTAAATCCAAGGGTTCAACCTCTCCTAAAGATGCAGCGTTCAGGTGAGTCCAGGCCTGGGCCTGATAATCAGAGGTAATGTTAGAGTCTGTTTCTCTTTGTCTATGCCTGTGTGTCCATTTTAATGGAGGCTGACAGATAGCTTTGCTCTTTTATGATCTTTACGTCACTTGGAATCAGTCATTGTGAAATCAGGCGGTAAGAGTATGGCAGGGTAGGGCATATGTTAACACCCTCCCTCCCTCCCTCTTTGCATTCACACAGACGCACAGACACACACACACACACACACACACAAACACTGGCCAGAGTGTGGGTGAAAGCCAGGCCATTTTCGGGATGTGGGTCATTCTGCCCTGGCCTGTTAAGTCGTATTGATGTTTCCCAGTCAGAAAAAAATAATATGCAGCCACTGTCACTCCAGTGCTTTGAATCATTCACTTACTGCTTTTCTCTTTTCCAACCTGGAAAAGACAGACAATGGATGCATTTGATAGAGTGGATCCTTTAAAGTGGGGATTTAATGTCTGTCTGTTAATGCAGAGCATGTAGTCAATTGGAAGGAACTGATTACATTCTACGTGTTTGTGTACTTACTTAGCTATAACAAAATGTGCCCCCAAATGATAGGATAATATTATTTAAGGACAAAACTGGACTAAATTAGAAATCAGGGACGGTTCTAGGATTCCATCCTTACACTCTAAAAAGTGCTGGGATGAGATTGCTGGGTAAGGATGTTGGGTTGTTTTAATCAGGGGTTGAAAATTGGTCTTGATCTATAACCCAGCAGCGCTGGTTTGGGAAAGTGGACGTGAAAGAAAGCACACACTTCACGTTAACATAATCAACACGAAAAGCCGCCATTTTCTCAGCGTCTTCTGTAAGAAGCGAGGGAAAAATGGTTTATGGTAAGTAAAGATAAAAAATGTAAATTCATCATTTATTGTTTGAGTCCCGTAGTATTTTGAGATTTCATGGAAGGCAGACGTAGTTGGAAAGGAAAAGCGTTTATACTGAAAACTACACAGAAGCGGTTTTCGCCTCAGAAAGAAGTTAACGTTAGTTTTAAAGGCCTCTTTTACTGAATGAAAAAGGTACTTCTAATTTGATGTCAGTGTCTTATGTCATATTTACATACAATTTTATAATATTAAAATGTTTTGAGGTGTTAGTAGAAGGTTATTAACATATTTACATGTTAATTCGTCATCTCCTTTTTCGTGGTTAAACTGAATGTTGTTTCCTAAAGGAAAAGGCATTATGTAATAAAGTCTAACCTAATTATTTTGAGGCTGATGAAGTAATAATTGTTAAAGTAATGTTTTACCTGTAATATTTCAGACTTGTTGAGCTTTGTGTCTTCATTGTGCCTGTGCCAGGAGTTAACGACACAGAAGCCTACTTGTGTGAGGAGGAGGCGATTTTCTCAGCTTTTTCAGAAGAGAGAAAAAAAAGACGGTTAAGGCAAATAAAGTTAGTAATTACATCTTTATTATTACCATTACCATTTTTTTTTACTAAGAGTAAAATAATGTTTGTTTTTGTAGATGTTGAAAGCCAGAGGCATGGGAAAGCATCATTCTTTTGTGAGTAAAGTTCTTTTTTTTATACAATAAATGTTTCCATTGTGTCCTGCCTGTTTACTTCACATTTTGCTGCAACAACAGTATGATTACACGTTCATATTTTATTTAAACCATTGATGTCCGTGTTTTTCATTGCAGAACTCAAACCAACTTTGAAGTTTTCTGATTTGGAGAGTTATTATTCTTGGTCTTCCTTTCTTTAAGGAATAGTTTTGCCCTCATGTCATTCCAAACCTGTAAGGCTTATATCTGTCTTTAGAACACAAATTAAGATATTTTATCTCATAATTTTTTGTTAACGCATTGAGAGTCTAGATAATCAGAATTTCCAAGCCTCAAAAATACAGAGTTATTGTAGAAGTAATCCATGCCAATATTTATGTATGAATAAATATTTAATTATATCATAGTGAACATGTCTGGTCAGAAGAAAATATTGGTCTCCCAGACTTGCAATGAAGGACAAAAATTAAGAGAATATTAAATATATTTATTTGTGTTTCAAAAATCTGCAGACTTTGTATGGGTTTGGAACAACATGAGGGGGAATAAATTATAACCATTTTCATTTTTTTGGTCAAGTCAAGTCACCATTATTTATATAAAGCTTTTAAAAATATAGATTGTAACAAAGCAACTGAACAGCATTAAATAGGAAATAACTGTGTCAAGGCAAAAAGTAATTTCATTGTTGAATTCAATGATGCCATCATCCAGCTCAGTTCAGATTACATAGTATATATGCAATCAAGTCCAGAAAACGCAGGTAATTAAGTGTCCCCAACTAAGCAAGCCAGAGGTGACAGCGGCAAGGAACCAAAACTCCATCGGTGACAGAATGGAGAAAAATCTTGGGAGAAACCAGGCTCAGTCGGGGACCAGTTCTTCTCTGAACAGACAAACCAGCATTTCAATTCCAGGCTGCAGCAAAGTCAGATTGTGCAGAAGAAGTTTCCTGTGGTCTTGTCTCAATGGCCGTCTAGGAGACAAGGTCTTGATGTAAATCTGTCTCTGGGGCTCATCTAATTGTCCTGGTCAGGGCTGTAGAGGTACTCACAAGGTGGTGATCCACCATCTGGGATGGATACATACTGGATCCAGGTGACTGCAGTGACCATCTGACCTGGATACAGACTGGATCTGATGGATACGGTGACCTCGAAATAAGAGATAAACATACAAATATTAACATAGATGCCATTCTTCTAATGATGTAGCAAGTACATTGTGTGTTATGGGAAGTGCTCCCGGTTCCATTTTTCCTAATTAATGCAGCCTAAATATCCTTTAACGGTTGTGAATATTAGAAATTTGTCAATGTGTTATGTGTAAACCAGGTTAAAGAGGTGGGTCTATAATCTAGATTTAAACTGACAGTGTGTGTCTGCCTCCAGAACAATGTAAGGTTATTCAAGAGTTTGGGAGCTATGTTAGAAAAGGATCTGCTGCCCACAGTTGATTTTGATATTTGCGTTATTATCAAATTGCCAGAGTTTTGAGAATGTAGCAGACATGGAGGATTATAGTGCAATAATAGCTCACTCAAATACTGAGGTGCAGTTAGAAATAAATATTCATCGCAGTTTTTATATCAACTATGCATTCTGTTAATTTTTCAAATTGGTATGTTTCTCTGGGCTTCTGAGAAATATAGAGCTGAGTATCATCAGCAAAACAGTGAAAGCCAACGCCATGCTTCCTGATGATATCTCCCAAGGGTAACATGTAAAGCGTGAAAAGTAAAGGCCTTAGTAGTGATCCTTGAGGTACTCTATACTGCACTTACATTTACATTTATTCATTTAGCAGATGCTTTTATCCAAAGCGACTTACAGATGAGGACAGTGGAAGCAATCAAAAACATCAAAAAGAGCAATGATATATAAGTGCTATAATAAGTCTCAGTTAGGTTAACACAGTACACGTAGCATGGGATTTTAAATCATATAAAAAAATAAAAAATAAAAAAAATAAAAAGAAAAAAAGAAAACCGATAGAATAAAAAAGAATAGAGCAAGCTAGTGTTAGAGATCTTTTCACATATACACACACACACACACACACACATATAATTACATAATAAATCAAAATAAAATAGAATACAAAAAGATTAGAAAGGTAGTTAGATTTTTTTAAAGAATAGAATTAGAATAGTGAGTGTTAAAGTTAGAGGGTCAAATAAAGATGGAAGAGATGTGTTTTAAGCCGATTCTTGAAGATGGCTAAGGACTCAGCTGCTCGGATTGAGTTGGGGAGGTCATTCCACCAGGAGGGAACGTTTAATTTAAAAGTCCGTAAAAGTGACTTTGTGCTTCTTTGGGATGGCACAATCAAGCGACGTTCACTTGCAGAACGCAAGCTTCTAGAGGGCACATAAGTCTGAAGTAACAAATTTAGGTAAATGGGTGCAGAGCCAGTGGTAGTTTTGTAGGCAAACATTAATGCCTTGAATTTTATGCGAGCAGCTATTGGAAGCCAGTGCAAATTGATAAACAGAGGTGTGACGTGTATTCTTTTTGGCTCATTAAAAATGTATCTTGCTGCCATGTTCTGAATTAATTGTAAAGGTTTGATAGAATTGGCTGGAAGACCTGCCAAGAGGGCATTGCAATAGTCCAGCCTGGACAGAACAAGAGCTTGAACAAGGAGTTGTGCAGCATATTTCGAAAGAAAGGGCTTGATCTTCTTGATGTTTAATAAAGCAAATCTGCAGGATCGGACAGTTTTAGCAATGTGGTCTGAGAAAGTCAGCTGATCATCAATCATAACTCCAAGGCTTCTAGCTGTTTTTGAAGGAGTTATAGTTGATGTGCCTAACTTGATGGTGAAATTGTGACGAAACGATGGGTTTGCTGGAATCACAAGCAGTTCTGTCTTGGCAAGGTTGAGTTGAAGGTGATGGTCCATCATCCAGGAAGAAATGTCTGTTAGACAAGCTGAGATGCGAATAGCAACCGTCGGATCATCAGGATGGAATGAGAGGTAGAGTTGAGTGTCATCAGCATAGCAGTGGTATGAAAAGCCATGTTTCTGAATGACAGAACCTAATGATGCCATGTAGACAGAGAAGAGAAGTGGTCCAAGAACTGAGCCCTGAGGCACCCCAGTAGTTAGATGTTGTGACTTGGACACCTCACCTCTCCAAGATACTTTGAAGGACCTATCTGATAGGTAAGACTCAAACCATTGAAGTGTGGTTCCTGAGATGCCTTTTGCCAGTAGGGTTGATAGGAGGATCTGGTGGTTAACCATATCAAAAGCAGCGGACAGATCAAGCAGGATAAGTACTGAAGATTTGGATTCTGCTCTTGCCAGTGTTAGAGCTTCAACAACTGAGAGCAAGGCCGTCTCAGTTGAATGTCACTTCTGAAGCCAGATTGGTTGCTGTCAAGGAGGTTGTTGTTTGTGAGAAATGCAGAGACTCAGAACACAGCTCGTTCAAGTGTTTTTACAATGAAAGGAAGAAGGGAAACTGGTCTGTAGTTCTCTAAGAGAGATGGGTTGAGGTTGGGTTTCTTAAGTAGTGGAGTTATACGTGCCTGTCTAAATGATGAGGGAAAAACACCAGTGTGGAGGGATGTGTTGATGATGTGAGTGAGTGCAGGTACAACTGCAGGAGAAATGGCTTGAAGGAGATGAGATGGAATATGATCAAGCGGGCAAGTAGTAGGGTGATTAGAAAGGATGAGTTTTGAGACTTCTGCCTCAGAGAGTGAAGAGAAGGATGTAAATGAGTGTATGTTTGCTGGTGATATGAGCTTGACTGATTGTGGTGTGGAAAATTGTGTTTAATTTTATTAATGAAAAACGTTGCAAAGTCGTCAGCTATTAGAGATGAAGCAGGAGGTGGAGGAGGAGGACAAAGAAGTGAGGAAAATGTTTAAAAAAAAATGCGAGAGTTATACAAATTGTTAATTTTGTTATGGTAGTATGTCATTTTAGCAGTGGAGACATTAGCAGAGAAGTAAGATAGGAGTGACTAAGACACATTAAGGTCAGTAGTATTTTTGGATTTGTGCCACACCCTTTCAGCAGCAGAACGGTGGTCGCGTAGAACATCAGATAACCAAGGGGCAGAAGGGGTGTTACGGGCTGGCCTGGAAGATAAGGGCCAAACAGTGTCTAAACAAGATGTAAGAGTGGAGCAGAAAGTATCAGTAGCACTGTTAGCATCCAAAGATGCAAACAGTTTAGGGGAAGGAAGTGAAGATGAAATCATTGCAGATAGCCGGGATGGTGAAAGTGTGCGTAGGTTACGTCGAAAGGTGACATGTGGAGGGGTAAGTGATGTGGCAGAGACCATGTTGAGGTTAAGAGTGAGGAGGAAGTGATTCGACGTGTGCAGTGGAGTAACCAGAACATGATCAGTAGAGCAGTGTCCTGTATAAATAAGGTCCAGTTGGTTGCCTGATTTGTGAGTAGCAGTAGTTGACACTCAGTTGAGATCAAAAGAGGCAAGCAGAGTGTGGAAATCAGCAAACAGAGGTTTATCTAGGTGAATGTTGAAATCTCCAAGCATAACTAGGGGAGTACCATCCTCAGAAAAGGTTGAGAGCAACACATCTAATTCATCCAAAAAGTTACCCAGTGGTCCTGGGGGTCGATAGACAACTACAAAATGTATTTTAAAAGGGTAGGTAACAGTAACTGAATGAGATTCAAAAGAGCTGTTGATACCCAAAGATGGTAAAGAATTAAATTTCCAATCATTAATGTCAATGTCAATGTCACCTTTATTTATATAGCGCTTTAAACAAAATACATTGCGTCAAAGCAACTGAACAACATTCATTAGGAAAACAGTGTCAATAATGCAAAAATGAGAGTTAAAGGCAGTTCATCATTGGATTCAGTTATGTCATCTCTGTTCAGTTAAATAGTGTCTGTGCATTTATTTGCAATCAAGTCAACGATATCGCTGTAGATGAAGTGTCCCCAACTAAGCAAGCCAGAGGCGACAGCGGCAAGGAACCGAAACTCCATCGGTGACAGAATGGAGAAAAAAACCTTGGGAGAAACCAGGCTCAGTTGGGGGGCCAGTTCTCCTCTGACCAGACGAAACCAGTAGTTCAATTCCAGGCTGCAGCAAAGTCAGATTGTGCAGAAGAATCATCTGTTTCCTGTGGTCTTGTCCTGGTGCTCCTCTGAGACAAGGTCTTTACAGGGGATCTGTATCTGGGGCTCTAGTTGTCCTGGTCTCCGCTGTCTTTCAGGGATGTAGAGGTCCTTTCTAGGTGCTGATCCACCATCTGGTCTGGATACGTACTGGATCCGGGTGACTGCAGTGACCCTCTGATCTGGACACAGACTGGATCTGGTGGCCACGGTGACCTCGGAACAAGAGAGAAACAGACAAATATTAGCGTAGATGCCATTCTTCTAATGATGTAGCAAGTACATAGGTTGTAATGGGAAGTGTTTCCGGTTCCGGTTTACCTAATTAATGCAGCCTAAAAATCCTTTAACGGATTTGGATAATAAAAGCATATTAGTATGTTATGTGTATGCCAGGTTAAAGAGATGGGTCTTTAATCTAGATTTAAACTGCAAGAGTGTGTCTGCCTCCCGAACAATGTTAGGTAGGTTATTCCAGAGTTTGGGCGCCAAATAGGAAAAGGATCTGCCGCCTGCAGTTGATTTTGATATTCTAGGTATTATCAAATTGCCTGAGTTTTGAGAACGTAGCGGACGTAGAGGATTATAATGTAAAAGGAGCTCATTCAAATACTGAGGTGCTAAACCATTCAGGGCTTTATAAGTAATAAGCAATATTTTAAAATCTATGCGATGCTTGATAGGGAGCCAGTGCAGTGTTGACAGGACCGGGCTAATATGGTCATACTTCCTGGTTCTAGTAAGAACTCTTGCTGCTGCATTTTGGACTAGCTGTAGTTTGTTTACTAAGCGTGCAGAACAACCACCCAATAAAGCATTACAATAATCTAGCCTTGAGGTCATAAATGCATGGATTAACATTTCTGCATTTGACATTGAGAGCATAGGCCGTAATTTAGATATATTTTTGAGATGGAAAAATGCAGTTTTACAAATGCTAGAAACGTGGCTTTCTAAGGAAATATTGCGATCAAGTAGCACACCTAGGTTCCTAACTGATGATGAAGAATTGACAGAGCAACCATCAAGTCTTAGACAGTGTTCCAGGTTATTACAAGCAGAGTTTTTAGGTTCTATAATTAACACCTCTGTTTTTTCAGAATTTAGCAGTAAGAAATTACTCGTCATCCAGTTTTTTATATCGACTATGCAATCCATTAGTTTTTCAAATTGGTGTGTTTCACCGGGCTGCGAAGAAATGTAGAGCTGAGTATCATCAGCATAACAGTGAAAGCTAACACCATGTTTCCTGATGATATCTCCCAAGGGTAACATATAAAGCGTGAAGAGTAGCGGCCCTAGTACTGAGCCTTGAGGTACTCCATACTGCACTTGTGATCGATAGGATACATCTTCATTCACTGCTACGAACTGATGGCGGTCATATAAGTACGATTTAAACCATGCTAATGCACTTCCACTGATGCCAACAAAGTATTCAAGTCTATGCAAAAGAATGTTGTGGTCAATTGTGTCAAACGCAGCACTAAGATCCAATAAAACTAATAGAGAGATACACCCACGATCAGATGATAAGAGCAGATCATTTGTAACTCTAAGAAGAGCAGTCTCAGTACTATGATACGGTCTAAATCCTGACTGGAAATCCTCACATATACCATTTTTCTCTAAGAAGGAATATAATTGTGTGGATATCACCTTTTCTAGTATCTTGGACAGAAAAGGGAGATTCGAGATTGGTCTATAATTAACTAGTTCTTTGGGGTCAAGTTGTGGTTTTTTGATGAGAGGCTTAATAACAGCCAGTTTGAAGGTTTTGGGGACATGTCCTAATGACAATGAGGAATTAATAATAGTCAGAAGAGGATCTATGACTTCTGGAAGCACCTCTTTCAGGAGCTTAGATGGTATAGGGTCTAACATACATGTTGTTGGTTTAGATGATTTAACAAGTTTATACAATTCTTCCTCTCCTATAGTAGAGAATGAGTGGAACTGTTCCTCAGGGGATCTATAGTGCACTGTCTGATGTGATACTGTAGCTGACGGCTGAATGGTTGCAATTTTATCTCTAATAGTATTGATTTTAGAAGTAAAGTAGTTCATAAAGTCATTACTGCTGTGGTGTTGGGAAATGTCAACACTTGTTGAGGCTTTATTTTTCGTTAATTTAGCCACTGTATTGAACTTTTAAATTTGCCAAGATGTCAGGCGCTCTGGCTCCCGGTAAACATTTGACTATGGTGGCTGGTGTCTCTATATTCACGTTCCGTACAATAGAATCACCAATAACTAGAGCACTTTCATCAGGTTTCTCAGTGGGTGCATCACTGAGTGGGGAGAACCTGTTTAATGTTTTGATCGGAACAGAAGAGCGGTGTTTTGACCCACGACTACGCTGCCTCACCGTCACCCAGTTGCCCTGCTGCTGGGGCTCTGTTTCCGGAACCGAACAATGTACAGGAATCCCTGAGCTAGACGCATCCAAAGCCGTATCTAGAGCCCTAACATTCTTACTGTCCTCAATTAAAGTTTGGATGCGTGTCTCTAATTCTGAAATCTTCTCTGTCAGCCTAACTATTTCCCTGCATTTATCACATGTGAATCCCTCATCAGCGACAGAGATAGATAAACTGTACATGTGGCAAGAGGTGCAAGAAACAATGATAGGAGAAGCCATTACTCACCGTGCTTGATGAAAATTCTTACTGCGGTTGTTTGATGAACTTGTGAAAAACTGGAGCGAGGGAGAGGAGAAAAGAAAACAGCGATAGGTTCGAATGAAAACGCTAATGACAAGCTAACGAGTGCTAACGCTTTGCAGGTGTACTGCACTCACGTAAATAAAATAAAAGTGAACGATCAAAGTTAATCTGATAAGATTGATCGATAATATCAGAAATATGGTGTGAATTAAGTTATATTTTACCACTTTAAAAAACAGAGAGTGATAGTAAGATAAAGATTCTAGAGAAAAAAATAAAATAAAAACAGCTACACGGAGCTACAATTTGCTACAGAAGGCCAACAGGAAGTAGAGAAAACACTGTCCAACAGCGACACCCGCAGGCAGTCAGTAGACCCTCAACTATTAGAGATGAGCAGACCAGTACCTCCACCTCTTCCAGTCAAACGGGGGGATTGGGAAAATGAGACATTATTGGAGAGTGCTGCAGGTGTAGCAGTGTCCTCTGGTTTGATCCAGGTCTCTGTTAGGGCGATGAGAAGCTTTGAATGACTAATATAGAAAGTAATTAAATCGGCTTTGTTTACAGCAGACTGGCAATTCCAGAGACCAATAGAAAAAGAAAGTAGTGTATCAGCAGATATAGGCAAAGTATGCAGATTGTTAAGATTGCGCTGTCTACATTGTGTGATGTGTGGTTTGCGAGTGGTAGTGATAGTAGGGATCTGGAAACACATTGTAAGATTTGGTTATGAACAAAAAACAACTGAAATAGAAATTAAACAAGGAGAAGGACCACATCACTGCAGACTGATGGTGCTCAGTTTGGTCATCCTCAATCCCAACAGTCATTTTCTTGATGAATTCCTGCTCCGAGCCTGTGTGCTTTAATAAAAACAAAGGGATGTATTAAACAGTGCCTTACAATCGTAAAGCATATGGACTCCAATAAATGTGCATTTATAAATAAATAAATTTACTTACAACTTTGTCCAAGCTCTACAATATAAATGCCATATCCATTATGTCTGCATAGCATTTTGATGGATACAACTGCAAAAAGACTCGCTGTGGTCCATCCACAAGATTATTGAATTCTGCACTGATCTTCAATCACTCGTTCCAAAATATCATAAACATGAAAAATACAAAAAAATGTTAAAACGCTGTAAAATAATAAACATACATATAAACATAAATCTTTCCAGAGGAAGTCAAATGTATTGACAAGTTTGTTTTAAATACCAAAGACAAACTTTACCATCCAGATTATGCTTTTAAATTACACAACACAGAATTATAACACAATAAAAGGAAATTTAACACATTTGTGTCGATTGTTATTGTATCGCTATTTATACAAGATATATGCTATTATTACTTTTATTCTAAAATATATAGATTTGAACATATGCAATTTACTTATGACCGTATTCACCATAGACTGTATAAAAACAGATACTCAATCAGCATTACACTGGGTTCAGGTGAGGCACTTGAATGACTAACATTACTTCAGAAAACTGAAAGAAGAGTTTGTAACGCTACCTTTAGAACTTCATCTGAACCGTAGACTGTAAAAAAATAATCAGAACCAAGCTTATGTCAGCGATATCAAATGTAACGTTAAGTTACGTGCTCCAAAAGAACTCTGAGGGTGGTGCTCATCTATGGTGCTCATTCATTTCCTTTTTAACATGCAGAAAAGACACAGTTCGAGTAGTAATCTTCTTTTTTCCCCTAATTTTACATCAATGTATACTCTGACGTATGGCTTACGCTGTCAGGTTTAGAGCAGTTCCTTTTTTTTAATTCCCACCGTTCTTAATCCTTACATTGATCCGTTGAGCTCTCGCACTCTGTTTGAACGGTCTCTAACGCAGCCCTGGGCTCAAATAATACATACAAATTGTATTTTTATCGTTCTCCACATAAGTTCAGCTCCACTGTCCCGCATGAGAGAATATCTGTTTTAATGTTTATAAGGAAAATACTGTGGAACCGCCTGTATTTTGAGGCTTCAGAGTGCCGCGAAACGAACATTTACATACAGTACATACAGAATATACGACTCTTTAAACCATACTTACTCTTCTGAGACAACAAATGTAATTTTACACTTTAAGCCAATAAATACAAATATTTTACTTACCAAAGTTGTATTCTGGTAAAATGTCCAAACTTTGAGGAGAAACTGACTAGTATGGCTGACGACCTTTATCTGTCTTCAACAGCCTTCACGAGAATGACAAGATCTCGCGATAAGTGATGTTGTGAACGTGATATTGCTATTGAAATGTCAACACATTTTTTTTGAGAGGACAAATAACCTAGTTCAGTCAACTTTCAAACTAGTTGAGACACTGAAAACTTAAAATGTTTAGTTGAATGAACAAATTCAGTAACTGCAAGTTGTGTCAACAAAAAAAAAATTCATTGAAACAACTAAACTGCTAAATAATTTTTTACAGTGTGTAACACTAGTCTGCAGGTTCAGGAAACAGTCCTCCATAAAAGGCTTTAGTTAGTGATGGGAAGTCCGGTTCTTTTCTGCAAACCGGTTCTTTTGGACAGTTCATTTCAAAGAACTGGTTCTTCAACATCTATAATATTTCTTCTAGACAGGTTACTTTAATTAAATTTTCAATTAGATTAAATTAAATCGTTTATTTGTATAGCGCTTTTTACAATGCAAATTATTGCAAAGCAACTTTACAGAAAATTAAGTTTCTGCAATATTTAGTAGTAGCCTATAAGTGGTGACTGTCAGTTTATGTTCATATTGTTTGTTAGTTTGTTTGTTGTTTCAGGATTAGCATCATCTGAGGTCTTCTGAGGGAAGATCTGATGCCTGATCAGATGCAAGAAGCAAGTCATTTGTTAATTTAACAAGTGCAGTTTCTGTGCTATGGTGGGATCTAGTTGTGGTTTCTTAATAAGAGGCTTAATAACCACCGGCTTGAATGGTTTTGGGATGTGGTCTAAAGGTAACAATGAGTTAATAATATTGATAAGCGGTTCTCTGGCTACAAGTAACAACTCTTTCACAGTGGTGGACGAAGTACACAGATCACGTACTTGAGTAAAAGTACAGATACGTATAGTAAAATATTACTCCAGTAAAAGTAAAAGTACTCCTTTTTCCATTTTACTCAAGTGAAAGTACAAAAGTTTTTTTGTACTTAAGTAAAAAAGTACTGAAAGATAGATGTTTGCAATTTTATATAGGCTACTTAATTAAATTTTATATTAGCACATTTTTTTTTAATAATCCTACTGTTCAAAATACCTGGGATTTTCCCAAAATAACCACTATATGGAGTCAAGATATATTTTTGTTGTTGATATGGACTACGCTGACGAGAGTAATGTTCACTGTGAAGCTTACACTGTGATGTACCTGAGAGAAAACAGAGTTGACCATCTGATTTTCACCAGTAAGAACAAAGTATTTTAAAGTTTGTTGTTTTACAGAACATCACAGTTATATGTGACATGCTAATAAGGCCTGAAGTTAGGAAGAACATTTTAAGGAAAATATAATTATATTTTCATAATGATTTTTTCCTTCTCAAACCTTGTCTGTGGTGTAAAAACAGCCCTGGCCAAACAGGGTGCATCTCTTCCCACTTTGATAATTACTGTAGTTACCATGTTCTGAACATCACATCCTTTCTTTTCTCCCCAGATGTTATCTATATATATAGGTGGTTGAATAAAATATTTGGACATTATTTATAAAAATTACCTCAAGTTAGCAAGCTTGTTAGCTAGACAGTTAGCATCAGCTAACAATATTTACTTATTTTCGGTACGGTTATGAATAAATATTCATGTTTGTGTACTTGTCTAGTTAATCCAAACAATATAACGTTACTGTTGATAAACAATATAAAAACAGATGTCACATAGGACATGATATCATTTTAATAAAACTGTTAATATTACCGCATCGGGGAATTTGAACATGCATGAGTTATTTTATTTAATCTGTGTTAGTTTAATGGTTATTTTTATTTTATTTTCTTACCTAAAACACAGAGATGATTGATGTGTCTGCATCGTCTGCACTCGAGCATTTCAGTGGGCTTAAATAGATCACTCTTTACAGCGGATTTAGTTCCCAAACAACTGACAATTTTGACCTAAATATGATTATCAGTTACAATAATTAATCCTAAATTTCAACATTAATAACGTACTTTTAGCAACATCCAGGGCCGTAGCTGGGGTTTGCAGGGCCCCGCTGAAGGTTGTACCAGTGGGCCCTGTTTGAAATTGTTTAATCTGTATGTTCGTTCATTTTTATTTATTTGTGCTATTTACACAATGTTTAAGTTTTTTTTTTTTTCAAGTTTGTAGGTGTCAAGGTACAGAAACCGAATAATTAAATATAAAATAGCACTGGATAGTCTTCAATGTAAAAATGAAATATACAATCAAATCAAAATTTATTCAGACACCTTCAACATCTCTCACATTATTACAGTTTATTTGCTATCGCTTGTAAAATGGTTATAAAATATGACAAGAACTTAGAGTTAAACTGTGTCAGAACAAATAAGTCTTGATAATGTCATAACTTTGATAGAAATTTATTTAATGGATTACAATCAACCAAAACTACAGACAACTGTTACAATATTTACACAACTATCAATACTTTGTTGACCAATTACCGAGCTTTATTTTGTTCAGACTGTGGTGTGAAAAGGTTGCATCAGCAATTCAGAAAAAAACATTAGCAATGCATGGTGCTTTATAAGGTGCTGAATAATTTTTGGTCCCAATTTTATATATAGATAGAGAGATAAAAATATTATCTATTTCACTAGTAGTTTATTGTATGAAGATTCTTTGGGTATAATATGAGAACTGAATTGGGCTCTTTCACATCCTTTTGTTTGTTCAAACTGCAATTTGCATTTGTTCGTTCAGGTGCAGGAGGGAGTTCGAGGAGAACTTCGCAGAAGACAGCTCGATTTGCACCGAACACAGCGCGCGAGTAACCAGCTACTCTGTTAAGCTTTTTCGTGTCTTGTGTTTGGATGCTTTAATGTTTAAATCGACAAGTGGTAATTTAAAAACACGTTAAAATGATAAGCTTTCGTGACGACGCGCAGCAGTGGCCCGTCAACTGTCCTGACTGAGCATCTCCCGGTTCTTACTTCTGGAGACTCGCACTAAACGGTTCATTTGAACCAGTGAGTGGTCGACTCCAGACAGCTGCAGTCGGATCATTCTAATTCGTAAACGAATCGTTTGGTGCGATTTGTGATCCGATTTAAAAGTTTATTTTGAAAAGACTCGTTCATGATGAATCAGACACCGCTTCTGCGTGTCGGGGCACGTGATATATTATAAGGAGTAACGATATGTTTTATGAAATGTAGTGAAGTTAAAAGTACGATCCTATGCTTTGGAATGTAGTGAAGTAAAAGTAAAAGTTACTCAAAATAAAACTACTCCAGTAAAGTACAGATACTTGGAAAATGTACTTAAGTACAGTAACGAAGTAAAGCTACTCCGTTACTGTCCACCACTGCTCTTTCAGTAATTTAGTGGGTACAGGATCTAATAAACATGTTGGTTTAGATGCAGTGATAATTTATTAATAGTTTATTTAGCTCATTCTGTCCTATAGTTGTAAAGCACTGCAGTTTATCATTGTGTGTGATGGATGAAATTGAAGTATAAGACACTGTAGAATCAACATGTGTTATTGTATTTCTGATGTTATCTATTTTATCAATGAAGAATTTCATGAAGTCATTACCATTAAATATTGATGGAATATTTGAATCAGGTGGAGTCTGGTTATTTGTTATATTTAGCCACTGTACTAAATAAAAACCTTGGATTGTTTTGGTTATTTTCAATGTGTCTGTGGATATGCTTGGCCATGGCAGTTTTTAGAGCCTGTCTATATCTGGACAAACTGTTTTTCCAAATTAGTTTTTCTCCATTTGCAATCAAGACTACAAGTTTCTTTTCTTGAGGGAGTGAGTATTACTCTTATACCATGGCACAGTACGTTTTGCTCTAACCTTACTCAATTTTATGGGGCAACAGCTTCTAATGTTATGTTAGGGCATTATTTTCTCATGCTAAGAGAAAATAATGCCCATGTTGCCAGTCATTTGATCTAGTTCATGAGTATTGTTGGGTACACATAGCAGTTGAGATAAATCAGGCAGGTTATTTGCGAATCTGTCTTTGGTGGCTGGAACAATAGTTCTGCCCAGACGGTAACGCTGAGCCATATAGTTAATATCGGTGATACGCAGCTTGCACGATAAAAGGAAAATGTCGGTAACATCATCACTTTGAGGTACGATATCTATATCAGTCAGATCGATTCCATGCAATATAATTAAATCTAGTGTATGATTAAAATGATGAGTGGGCCCAGTGACAAAAGAGTTTATTAGGTCAGTAAACGCAAGAGAGGAAATCTGAAAAATTCTTTTAGGAATTCTGTATACGGCCCTGGTCTATACACAGTAGCCAGAGCAAGAGATACAATAGATTTATTTTGCATATCTGACACTGTAACAATAAGCAGAAGTATTTCGAATGAGTTAAACCTGTATTCTGTTTTCTAGGTAACATTGAGAATATCACTATATATTGTTGCAACACCTCCGCCACGACCAGTCTGATGGGGCTCATGCTTTTAACAGTAGTTTGGTGGAGTAGACTCATTAAGACCAATATAATCATTTGGTTTTAGCCAGGTTTCAGTCAAGCAAATTACATCAAAACTATTATCTGTGATCATTTAATTTACAATAACTGCTTTGGGGTGTGAGTGATTTAATGTTAATGAGCTCAAACTTAAAAACATGTTTTTGTTCATTTATTTTACATTTTCTGGTTTAATCATGATAAGATTTTTTCTAGAGCCTACATTAAATTTATATTTTGAACCTTTTATTCGGGGAACAGACACAGTCTTAATATATTGGACAGTGCGAGTAATTCTATCATTTAAGCAGGTAGAACAAAAGTCATCATAGTAGTTATCTGATAATTGGCTTACTAGTGATATGGAGCGAAGTGTCCTGGAGATGTTGTCAGAGATAAGTTCCGCTCCGACTCTGCTGGGGTGCAGGCCATCAGCACGAAAAAGCCTAGGACGTACCCAGAAAAGATTCCAATTATTAACAAATAGCTTCAAATAGCTAACAAATAGTTTCTTTTCTTTAAACCATGACAATAACCATTAATTTAAAGCAACGAGTCTACTGAACCTTTTGTGTGCTCGTCAATATGTGGGGAGTGGTCTTGACACGATGATCATAGCCGGGCTCCTGGTGTCCCTCTTCACTGTCTCCATCTGCCGCAACATGGTGCTTGAAGCACGACCACTCTGGGGCTCTCGTTGGCCTTCAGGATTGCGGGTATCTGTGCAGCAACATCGAGAACACGAGTACCAGGGAAACGGTGAATGTGGACTTTACCTTCAGCTAGCATAGCATGGACGTGTCAGACGATGGAGTCTCTGACGATCACAGCATCGTGTTCCGTCTCGTTTAGGGGAGCAAAGTGGTTCCGGGTGGAGATCTCGAAGACCGGGGGGAGAGAAATCGTCACCCGGGGCATGGCTCGCGTCCTCCAAACACTTTAAGATTGAATGGAGATTTTTGCTTGAGTCTCCTGCTTCTCAAACTTGTCTCCTGAGTCAAAAACTCTAACAATCTAACAACGGTGTCCTTTAAAGCTTTAAAAGATATCCCAACAACATCACACACTGTGCTCAGATATTCCTCTGATATATACTCTGGTGGTCTCATATTTGTCTACTTTAATCCTTTTGGAGTTGATTAAGGCAAATACACGTTTTGTGGCATCTTCTCCTGATAACACCGAAAAGAACATAAAATACACTTTCAGTTTTGATCGTACAGATAAGAGCAACACATCAATTAAATCTGTAATGAGTCTACTTTTATTTGAATACACGCATAATAACAACAAAACTCGGTGCCTTTACAAAATAAAGTAAACAAACATGGTGCGCTGTCTGCAGCCTTGGTCTGCGGTAATCTTAATTTAGAAACGCGTCATTAAAATTAACTGTAACTCAGCAAATACTCAACAAGCAAGACTTACCGAAAGCAAATATTCTGTGATAAAGTAATCCATATGAAAACAACACAATGTCTCGTCTTTCACGTCTCCCTTCATTATATCTAATGCAACCACGCCCATGCGCTGAATGCGCTTTTGATATTATAATGGTCTACGTGAAGCTCGCAGTGTGTAAACGCCTATACCACAGAAAACAAAGCAGCGAATCTGTTATACAAGTTTTTTTTTTATTTTATTTTACTGTTCACTTCGTGTTGAGAGAAATAAGACATAATTCACCTGAAGAAGCGCTGAGGATTACCTCAGGATGTGAGTTTTGGATTTCCTCAGAAAAAAAGAATGAAGCGCTTGATCCAGCAGAGATCATAAACATGAGTAAGTCTTTTTTTTATTAATCTACTTATACTAGTTTTCACACAACATGTTCACATTTTACTAGTTTTTAATAGATTTTTTCCAAACTATAATTTCTGACTAAATGTATAAGTGAAACATTTTGAAGTTTTATTCACATCATCTAAATGTTTTACTGTACTACTAGTATCAGTGAACATCAAAATAGTGATATAATATTAAATAATTTTTAATTTAAATATTTACATATTATTGTAGCCCAGTTTGTACTGAATACAGTGTTTTATATGTTTATAAGCAACTGAAAAAAAAAAATGTCAAAACGTCTCCAGGCCCCCAAAACCCCCTAGATCTAAGAGGGTTAAAGCTTTGAAAGAGATTTCAACAACATCACACACTGTCCTTTGACTTTTCTCTTTAGCTAAATAATCTGGGGGTCTCATATTTGTCTCCTTTAATGCTTTAGAATAGATCTCAACAACTTTACAAAGAGTGCATCAAGTCAAGTACTTGAAAGGCATTAAATAAGGTGTGTGTGTGGGGGTGGGGGGGGGGGTCATAAATTAAAAGTTAAAGGCTATATTGAGGCATTTGATGGTGCACACTTTATAAAGTTATGGACATCACTTCTGAAATTTAGAGGAGATAAATGTGAGAGCTCTTCAGAAAAATCTGAGCACAGTGTGTAATGTTGTTGAGATCTCTTCTAAGGCTTTAAAAGAGGCAAATGTGAGACATCCAGTCTTTAGCGAAGGTAAAAAAAAATATTCTTGAGCACAGTGTGTAGTGTTGTTGAGATCTCTTCTAAACTTTTGAGGAGACAAATGTGAGAGATCCAGAGTGTAGCTCGGGAAATATCAAAACAGTGTATAAAGTTGCTGAGATATCTTCTAAACCTTTAAAGAAGACCATTGTGAGAGTGTTAGAGTTTTTTGTCTCAGGAGTCAAGTTTGAGAAGCAGGAGACTCAAGCAAAAGTTTCCATTCAGTCTTAAGGTAACCTCATTTCTGTCTAGAATAAATATTTGAAACAGTAAAGAGATCTTTTTTGTATTTTATTTTTCTTCCCTCTGGTTAGCTTCAATGCTATTTATCTATACTTCAATCAAAGAAAATCAAAAGTTGTTTTATGTAGACAGTGTTTTATTGCAGTGATTTACATACATGCATAAATGGGCTGTACAGGATACAATTTTAATATTAAACAAAACAAAAAACAGGACACTATTGTTACATTTGTTAAAAAAATATATTGCTCTGAAAACTAGACATCTTGCACACCTTTCTAGTGCGTTTGGAAAATGTGGCATATACAATACTGGACATTAAAGATAAATTTAAACATTTAAACTAGTAACCCTTGGTATTCTCATATGTTTAATGCTATTTAAATGATAGCATTACAATATTAGTAAACATTTAACGTTTCTCCTAAAATAAAACTGAAGACATCTTAAGACAAAGCTGATATTTCAATGAGACATATAAGAGAATCATCATAGCCTTGTTGGCAGCACATCGATGTGAAGGCATAACTGTACCTCAGTCAACATGGGTTCGAATCCCAGTTGAAGGTACTTTCCTGCTCTGGTCAATTCTCACCTGTAAAATTGTGTCCTGTCTTGTACTGTACTGACTATTAAAGATGAGAAACCCTGTCGCAATAAAAACAGCAGTTAATTATTTTTTTTTATAATGGTGTCATGTAAGAGATTACAGCAAGACAATAATCTGATCTCCCATGTTTCTCAAACGTTTCTCTCCCATTGTCATTTTGGATTCCTTTCTTTTCATAGCTTTCTCATGTCTCAGTTGTGTCTACTTTTATTTATCCTAAGGATTTTTAGGAGAAACACCTGAGACACTGTTGAAACTAAAATGAGAAAAACATGAAAATCTCATCTGAGAATAGCAACCACTGAACAATAATTGTATTCCTATGGGTTGGTTCTTTTACGCCCTAATGTAATGACATAATTCTTGATGACATAATGATATCAAGTCTATCGTCCTGGCAAGGGACGAAAATACACATTCAAATATATAAACTTAATAATCATAAATTCAGTCAGTTAAAACATCATAATTAAAGTAAATAAATTAGTTGTCATTAGCGCATAAACCATAATTTGGATTTGTACTAATGAGCTCCAAGTTTAAGAATAGCCCTAAACTAGGTTTTTTCTCTCTCTCTATTTAACAGCATTAGCTCAACTAAATACGTCTTCCTTCAGGTAGAATTATTTTTTTCCTGCCTTGCTAAATGTTGGTTTCATGATCAATAAGTTGTATTGGCCTCAATCTGATTTAGTAAAGTCAAACCGCAGACGGTGGAGCTGTGTCATTGAGCGGAGTGCCGTGCGCTGTGAGGCAGGAGCAGATGACGGAGGATTCCGCTTAGTCTTAAAGCCTTTCGCAAACATCGCATTTCGTAAAATAATGATTATTTATCAGTTGATCATTTGTTATTATCATTATGGCTGCGAGAAACTAATGAATAACAAGAGTAAGGCTGCTGTGAGTGCAGGCATGTTTCAACTCAGTAACATGAAAACACACAGCTCCTCAGCCAAAAAAAAACAGACCGAATTCAGTTCAGCTGGAGGGGGTTGGGTTTTTCACGAGATATTTCTCAAGATTCAATTGAGAAAATAAAAAAAGGATAAGGTAAATTGTTACAGTTAGGCTTTAATTAATCAATATGCATGAGTAGTTATTATGCACCAGCTTCCGTCAAGTATTATGATTGATGAGACCTTTGACCTATAAATTATGTCCAGATGTACCCTTTGACCTATGAATTATGTCCAGATGTGCACTTCGACCTATGAATTATGTCCAGATGCAAACCTCCTGCATGCGTGAAACTGATCCGTCATCCTTTGAGTTCCGGGAGATGGTGTTGTTTGTTCAGCGACCAAGTGATGAATGCGCTCCCTGAAGAATTTGTTTGAAGATTATATGGATCGTTCCCATATTCTGACTCTTCTGGACGCGTCTGTGTGTTACGCGACCGCGGTATCAGGTTGCAGCCTGTTTGGACGTAGCACAGTGCTTATTTCATTCAAATGTGCAGCTAAACAGAAAAAAATGACACAGACTCCAGAATCACACCAAGATTCTTGAATTATTTTTAGTTGTTTGCCCCTAGAGTTAAGGTATACATACATCTTGACAAATAAATCTTTGTTTCCAAATGCAACAACTTCAGTTTTCTCATTGTTTAACTGAAAAGTTTTGACTCATCCAATTGTTAATTTCATCAATGCATTGGCAGAGGGAGTCAGTGGGGCCGTAGCCATGACAAGTGGTGACAAGTCTAGGTAAACCCGTGGAACATCTACAAAGCTGTCATAGGCAATTTGGTTCTTTCTCATTATTTGTCCCTATAGTGGGAGCATATACAGGATAAACAAGAGCGGGGGCAAGAACTGAGCCTTGTGGTACTCTGCATGTCATGGACATCCAGTTAGTCTTATGCTCTCCTATACCCACATAATGACCTCTCCCTTCTAAGTATGACCTGAACCAATTGATTACCACCCCAGAAAGCCCGACCCATTTTTCCAGTCTCTCTAGCGATATGTTTTGATCGTCAGTGTCAAACGCATCACGCCAATCTAGTAGTACCAGCACAGATATTTTGCCAGAATCAGAATTTAAGCTAATATAATTTATTATCTTAATGAGCACTGTCTCTGTGCTGTGATGCAGTCGGAAACCAGATTAAGAAATGTCCCAGGAATCCATTTGAATTTAAGTACTGTAGCTGTTCGGCTGATTAAAAACTACCTTTTTTTAATAGTTCTGCCCGTAAAAGGAAGATTTGATATTGGTCTATAGTTGCTCAATATGGTGTTATCAAGACTGTTCTTTTTCAAAAGGGGTTTAACAACTGCAGTTTCAGCAAATTTGGAAAAGACCCAGAAAGAAGTGAGGCGTTCACCACTTCCTAAGACATCTACTTCTAAATAGTTAAACACACTTTTGAAACAAAGATGTGAGAAGTGTGCCAAGATAGCAGCTTGATGATTTAAGGTGCTGTAGGATTTCCTCCAAAATTTTGCTATTGTTGTTTGTATGTTTGAGTATTGTTTAAGTTATAAGGTTTGAGAATAAGTTTTGTCTAGCTGTGGCTATTTCACATCCGCTCATCTTATCTGTATTGAATACTTTTTTGTATTTCTGTATTGACTCTTCGTACTCTGTACTGCTGTTGATTTTCTCTAAATGTGATTGTTAGCTCATGCCTATATTTTTTAGTTTCATCGTTAACTAGGCAAGCAGGGACTTGTAATAATTTGTTGTACATCTGATAAGTTGGTCAATCACACATACATAGTTATATCTTACTGCGGTGCTAAAATACATTTTCTGCAATGGTTGAACTCATTGTTAGAATGCTTAGAATTGGTTCCAGGCTTGTTTTATGTTAATACTTCTATTTGTCAAACTAGTCTTAAGCAACATTATTCACATTTTTAGAGTTAAACAGGTTAATGAGCTCTTTCAGTATCGATACTTGTAATAATGCTTAAAATAATTCCATTAGGTTCTAAGCTACAGCTAAATGATAAAACAAACTTAGAAATGTTGTTTGCAGTTTGTGGGAGTCTGTGAAAGCTGTGTGTGTGTGTGTGTGTGTGTGTGTGCATTAGAGAGTTTAACTGAAAAATGTTTTAGGTTAAAGATGTGATTTAACTACAAACATTAGAAACATAACACCACAGTATGTGTTTTTTCCCCAAAAAACGGGTGTTCAAAAAAAAAAAAGTTCATAAGAAAGTTTGTTGTGTTTTGAAGAGAGAGTCAGATATGTATATAAATTAATATGATAGAAACATGATGAATTTATGAGTTTATGTATTTATACTGTTTAATGTATACTCGCTGCTAGTTGTACGTGTTCGAGAGAAATGTATAAACTCAATTGTTTTAAACAATCTAAAGCTTTTAGTCTGTAATTACAAATATCTTAGAGACTTAGACAAATGAAAATAGAATGTATGAAATATTTTTTTCTCTAAGGAATTGAGTGTGGACATTAATTTGGTGGATATTAAAGCTAAAAAGATTACATTTAAAAAAATAAATAACAGTAACATTGAACTTTACACATATTAAAGTTAACATCTTAACACATCTGTGTCAGTAAGATATTTATATCATCACAAACCATCAGACAATGAAACATTCGTAGTGCCTTTCTAAAAGTTGTTAACTTATGACAACTGATTTTCAGTCTAGGTCTAATGCATAAAGAAAACTCTTTCTGAGCACCTTGCATTCATCAGAGGCTCATTTGACTACTTCTAACCCCTGCATTAGAGCATCATGAGTTTAGGTTTGAAAAATCTACTAAATTTAATTTATTTGTTAAAACAAAAGTTATCTCATTGTTTGGGTGCTTATTATTATTTTTAATAATCATACTGCACTTCATCATCTTGTAGAGATACAAGGTGTGATGGTAAACATTTTTATTTATGAAAGGTTTGTATGAGACACCGTAAACTTTCAGTGTGATTACTTCCACATGAGTAAACATAGCATTCTGTTGACAAACAGAGTCTGAAGTCTGTGAAACTAGCCAGGACTGTGTCTTTTACAACCATGTCTTCACTGTTTAATCCACAACACGCTCTAAGCTACCTTGATGTTATTCAAACAAGCTTCTTAAAACAAAGTGTAACATTACGGCGGTGAAGATGGCAGCATGAGACCTGTCTGTAAACATTCCAACAATGTTCTCTGGACCACTTTTCTAAGAATTAGATATAACCTACTGTATAGGACGAGCCGTGTCTGCATCGTAGCTAGAAACACTGTGAAATAAACGGATTTAATGCCAAATGACGAGAATAAAAGCTGATTCATATTTAAAATAGATGTAATTTTAGCTAAACAATTAAAAACGCTTTGAACCACGTTTGAGACGGAGTTAGATACAATGATCAAAACTATGACTGCGTAGACCTCTTATCCATTCTAGATCATGTACAAATAGCCTACCATTATTGAAATACGACACTTAAAAAATATAAACAAGAACCGCCGGACAACAGATGTAAAGGGAGACTGTTTATTTAAACATTAAAGTAATAGAGCTCAGTCGTGAGAGATGTAGTGCATTTAAAACGTTTTCTCAACTTATCCACTTTATCTTTCGCAGTGGACCGAAATGACAGGAGCATGCGTACACGCAGGCGGCTAGAGAGAGAGAGAAAAAGAAAACTCGCGATTCTGATTTAGTTTAAACACAACAACATGTTGTGAACCTCATTGAAGAATCTTAGTGCTTGCACTAAGGAGACTTTCAAAATAATGTATGTGGAATTTATATTTTTATTGGTTTATTCGCAGTTTATTATTAAGTTGAGAATATTTTTATAGAACCGTCATATTAAATGCATACACACCTCCACACACGATCTCACGTTCTGTTAAAATCATTTATTATATTTATTCTTCATGTACTTGTTTTATCACAGTTTACACAAACACATACGTACACACACAGAGTGAGAGCGCGCGCTCGAGTATTACAGGCTGCGTCCATAATCTTCAAACAAATTCTTCAGGGAGCGCATTCATCACTTGGTCGCTGAACAAACAACACCATCTCCTGGAACTCAAAGGATGACGGATCAATTTCATGCATGCCGGAGGTTCGCATCTGGACATAATTCATAGGTCAAAGTGCACATCTGGACATAATTCATAGGTCAAAGGGCACATCTGGACATAATTTATAGGTCAAAGGTCTCATCAATCATAATACTTGATGGAAGCTGGCGCATAATAACTACTTGCATGCTTTCGTTGCCAATTTATTTATAGCTGACATTTCCTTTTATATCAACATAAGTGTTATTACAACTATGACCGAAGACAAACTTATATTGTTAGATATGTGGATCGTCTTGCAGTTAGAGCATTTTGCCGTCAAAGACTCGCAGCATGTGAAATGTGAAGTCCACTGCAATGCAGAGATTAAGAGACAAGATCCAAAAAAGAGGCAGTACATCAGCAAATGATGGCGGTTTATTAAGCAAACTTTCAGGTATCGGCAACAAACGTGCGTCTAAAGAGACCAGACGACTGGAAATTGGGTGGCTTCATTTTTATAAAGGAGAAAACATGTTTGAGTATCCATGTTTGTAAACATTGTTAGATGTCAGCAATACATTGTCTGTATTTAAGTATAATAATCAATAAAATGACCCCAACTGTGTTAACATCTTTATGTATTCAGTGCATTTGATGCTTATTAAATTATATGAAGGGAGGAAAAAAAATTCTAGATGTAGGGGTGATATTTTTATGCTGTAGTTATTCATGAAATTACATGAGGGTGAGTCATTAATGACAGAATTTTAATTTTTGGGTGAACTAACCCTTTGAGTATTTTAGAGACAATTACTTTTCCTGAAAACTGTTGCCTACATATTTACATAATAAATACAAAGTGCACCTTTAAACTGCTATACAATCCTTTTGAAATGTATATTGTAACATCATAGTACTTCTTTAGCAATAGCATTTGGGCATCGCATATCCTGTAAATGAAAAATGCCACAAACCCCTCTATTTATTTTCATTCTGAACACAGGTTACAATAAAGTCAGTATTGCATTCCTTAGATGCAAGTGTAAGTCTATTGCTTGATAGGAGTCCTTTGGAAGCTCAAAGTTTGCCTCAGTCATAACAGAATTACAAATGTCATAGACATCACTGTCACAAGGTATAGCTGAACGAAATGTGCATTCTTTCTTGCACAGCTGTAGGTCTCCTGGGTCCACTGTTGACATGCAGTTCTCTGTTCTGTAGAGCTCTGGGAATAAGTACGTGACATTGGGTCTACCGCTTGGCACTCTGTCGTTTTTTGATGGTCTTATTACACGGGCATCCCACACACGTATAGTTTCATCCAATTCATCCTGCAATTAAATAAATAAATATAGACAAAGGTTTGCATTAAAGTTATTTAAACTGCAATAGGGAGTGTATTTTTTTAGTCTCTAGATCATCAATATCCATAAACACCAAGTTTCATTTCGATCTTCATTAAAGTGACTTTAATAGAAATGTAATATTTTGTAAGCAAATGGTGTTGAGAAAAAAGTACCCTCAAACAGCATAAATTTATAATTATAACCCCACAATTCCATGACTGACTTAGAATTGAAGGGATAGATCATCCAAAACATGTTGTTCCAAAGCTGAATGAGTTTCTGTCTTCTGCTGAGCACAAAATAAGATATTGTGAAGAATGCTGGTAACCAAGTAGTTTTTCTTACTATGGAAGTCGGTGTCTACCATCAGCTGTTTGGTTGTCAGCATGAAGGTAAGGAGCTCATCCAGGTTTGGAACAACATAAGGGTTAGTAAAGGATGAGAGAATTTTTTTCAGTTTTGGAATTAAAGGGATCGTTCATCCAAGTCACACTTATGCACTTGGGGGGTTAGTTTTACCCCACACAGTAAATGATCACCTGTATAAAACAATATACACTTTTGATAATGCAGATTATGAAATTTTCACAAATAGGCATTAGGCTTTTTTTTAATAATGTGAATTTTTATTACACAATTATTTAATTATAATATTTGTTTTTACTTCAATAAACTAAGAATTGTTACATTAATTCAATAAACACTCTAAAATAAAATGAATACATTGCAAGTTATGGATGATAACATGGATTTGTGATACTTTTGGTAAATGAGTTCCAAAGCAATGCTTTATAGGTAAATTATTCTGTGGAGTGTGCACTAGGCCTACATCGTTAACTTTTAAGACAAAACTCACCTGGATAATTCCCAAGAAACAGAAGCGGATGAGATTTATTCTGTCCTTCAGGTCAGTGAACAAAGAGATGAAAAATTCCATGCATTATTTCCAGAGGAATCCCCACCAACTCTCTATTCGCTGATTGGCTGTGCTTGCACCTGTAGCTGTCAATGTTGGAGTCTGGCAGAATGTCGTGTCTGAGCAAACGCTGGAAGTCTCTCACGTGCCCATTCTCTGTTCCACAGTCGCCTCTCATGATCCGAGGACAGCCATCTGAACTCTCCACTGTTTCCACGTAGTATCCGACGACGACCTTCCGGTCACTGCTGGTTGTGAACGCATTTAGCCAAATGATTTTCCTTGAAAAGCCGTCAATACAGCCGTTAATACAAATACCATATGGCTTTAGTTTATTGTAAGAATCAAATTGCCAGATGTAATTCGGTCCTTTTGCGAAATAGTTGCGCCGATGGAGACGTCGGGCTTTCCTAAATTCTACTCCAGCAGGATCTAACAAGCTCAAAATGAAGCGAACATGTTCTTTTCTAACATGCAGTCCGTTTTCGTTACACTTTGCATGCATCCACCTGTATCCATGAAGCTGGCCTGAAGTTTGGAGTTGATGCTGAATAAATGCGATAGCGTCTTCGACAATTGAGTAGTCTTTTCGTCGAAACAGGCATCTAGACCTCAAAATGCGTTTTAGATGTCGCTCAGTGATTACATATCTGTGTCGAAATGCAAGAACAGAAACAATTTCTCTGTACTGAAGGCAAAGTTTAAAATAAATCTCAATTAATTTGTGCGCATCCATGCTTTTGCTTCCAGAGAGTGATGGCAGAGAGTGAACCGGAAACTGGAAAGGGTAAACAAGCAGAAAGGGCTCCGTACCTCCCTGTCATTAATGCGCATTAATAATTTTTGAACAAACACTTGAATATGAATATTAATTCACATTTTGCATATGCATTACAACATAAATTATTTTTTTACATGCAATTATCCAAAATAAAACCAAATTGCTTGATCAGAAGGTTACAATGACTGCAATAGTCGAGCAGGATGTTAAAAGGCTAAGGAGTTTGTTTCTTTTACTGATTATTTTCGGGTTAAAGCATGATTTGCACATTCACACACAATCACTTTCGCAATAATGCATTCAAGCAAATGTAATCTTACAGTGTTATTACATTATCAGTATCTGATTTTGAATGATTTTGAAATCTTAAAGAAATTCATCGATCTGTTTAGATAAAATAACTGACGAAAATGTACTGTTATTTTCATCACAAATAAAATTTTCACAACAGAAAGCAGCAATTAAAGATTTAATGCTTACAATGTTTACACACAATAAGCCACTTTGAAACTCTCCTGTTATTTTAATTTTTTAATTTTTATTTTTTTTATAGGTTACGTTATGAACATAACATTTCAAACATACTGAATTACTTTGGCCACGGAGTGAAGGCAGAGCGTGTTTCTGGTATCGGTGCGCAGAGCTGATGCTCTGAGCGCGGAGGAGAAGTGGTTACTGCTAACAGACTCTGCTGCCGAGGGAGAGTCTCACCCAATGAAATAAAGACGACAGTCGGCAGCACAAGCACAACATATCCGCCAAAAGCAACCGGCTGCAGCAATGTTCGTTGCTCTGCTCGCCAAGCTTCACTTTTGTAGGTCGCATGGCAGTAAATAATACGATGATATGATCATGCAGTCTATACAGATGTTTAATAATAATAAAAAAAAACATTAAAAACAGACAGGGCTGTAACATAGCCCATTAAAAATCGCAAGCCTGGTCTATACCGGACACGAGTGGCTCGATCCAAAGACAATAGAACCCAGTGATGGATAGGCCTACACTGGACACAATCCCCATCAGTGGACTGATGCTCGTTCTGCTTATGATGAAATGTTCTGAAACTGTTTACAGATGATTTGACACTGTAGTGTGATGTCATCAAGTTTAGACACAATATTTGAACGACAACTCTCACGTCCGGTGTAGACACAGACAGTGTCTGCTCTACAACCCGAATTCCGGAAAAGTTGGGACGTTTTTTAAATTTTAATAAAATGAAAACTAAAAGACTTTCAAATCACATGAGCCAATATTTTATTCACAATAGAACATAGATAACATAGCAAATGTTTAAACTGAGAAAGTTTACAATTTTATGCACAAAATGAGCTCATTTCAATTTTGATTTCTGCTACAGGTCTCAAAATAGTTGGGACGGGGCATGTTTACCATGGTGTAGCATCTCCTTTTCTTTTCAAAACAGTTTGAAGACGTCTGGGCATTGAGGCTATGAGTTGCTGGAGTTTTGCTGTTGGAATTTGATCCCATTCTTGCCTTATATAGATTTCCAGCTGCTGAAGAGTTCGTGGTCGTCTTTGACGTATTTTTCGTTTAATGATGTGCCAAATGTTCTCTATAGGTGAAAGATCTGGACTGCAGGCAGGCCAGGTTAGCACCCGGACTCTTCTATGACGAAGCCATGCTGTTGTTATAGCTGCAGTATGTGGTTTTGCATTGTCCTGCTGAAATAAACAAGGCCTTCCCTGAAATAGACATTGTTTGGAGGGAAGCATATGTTGCTCTAAAACCTTTATATACCTTTCAGCATTCACAGAGCCTTCCAAAACATGCAAGCTGCCCATACCGTATGCACTTATGCACCCCCATACCATCAGAGATGCTGGCTTTTGAATTGAACGCTGATAACATGCTGGAAGGTCTCCCTCCTCTTTAGCCCGGAGGACACGGCGTCCGTGATTTCCAACAAGAATGTCAAATTTGGACTCGTCTGACCATAAAACACTATTCCACTTTGAAATAGTCCATTTTAAATGAGCCTTGGCCCACAGGACACGACGGTGCTTCTGGACCATGTTCACATATGGCTTCCTTTTTGCATGATAGAGCTTTAGTTGGCATCTGCTGATGGCACGGCGGATTGTGTTTACCGACATTGGTTTCTGAAAGTATTCCTGGGCCCATTTAGTAATGTCATTGACACAATCATGCCGATGAGTGATGCAGTGTCGTCTGAGAGCCCGAAGACCACGGGCATCCAATAAAGGTCTCCGGCCTTGTCCCTTACGCACAGAGATTTCTCCAGTTTCTCTGAATCTTTTGATGATGTTATGCACTGTAGATGATGAGATTTGCAAAGCCTTTGCAATTTGACGTTGAGGGACATTGTTTTTAAAGTTTTCCACATTTTTTTTACGCAGTCTTTCACAGATTGGAGAGCCTCTGCCCATCTTTACTTCTGAGAGGCTCTGCTTCTCTAAGACAAAGCTTTTATAGCTAATCATGTTACAGACCTGATATCAATTAACTTAATTAATCACTAGATGTTCTCCCAGCTGAATCTTTTCAAAACTGCTTGCTTTTTTAGCCATTTGTTGCCCCCGTGCCAACTTTTTTGAGACCTGTAGCAGGCATTAAATTTTAAATGAGCTAATTAAGTGGATAAAAGTGTAAAATTTTTCAGTTTAAACATTTGCTACGTTATCTATGTTCTATTGTGAATAAAATATTGGCTCATGTGATTTGAAATTCCTTTAGTTTTCATTTTATTAAAATTTAAAAAACGTCCCAACTTTTCCGGAATTCGGGTTGTATTTACAAATAAGTTATACAAGAACAAAAAAACCTAAACCATAGGCATAACGAGATGGAAATATAGACTTTGCTTTGTCCTCCGTCCATGACACTGACTCACTGCGGAGCTGCCAGTTTTAATCTGAACAGCTCTTAATGCCGAGTGGATGGTTAGATGCATGATGGGCTAGTATTAACAACAAATAATAATAAAATAAAATATTCAGTCTTATATAATAATAAAAGTCTTTCCAGCATTAAGATAATAACATTACTGTTTTTTATCATCTTGTCTTAGTTATACATTTGACTGTTAAATGAATGATAAAGAACTATGTTAAAACTTGTTTTGAAAAATTTATTTGTCACTTTGAATATTGATTTTAAATTCGATTTAAATCATAAATCAGATTTTCTTTGGAAAAGATCTGGGATTTTTTTAGGCCATATGCTATCGCCCACCCCTAAAAGCAAGTAAAGAAGGCTCCCTTTAAAATCACTTAAGTTGTCAATTAATAAAGCTCTTTTTTACGTGTGCATTTTGTTGATTATAATGAGGAACTTGAGTTTAATCGTGAGGACGGTTTATTAATCCATCCATTCTTTAGAGTTTCAAAGATTTCGCTAAATCGTGCAGGTTTAATTTATTCGCTTCTTGTTAAATAATGGGAACGGAATTATACAGTGCCTCACGTTTTACTTAACATGCAACAATTTCTTAATCAATGTAGGCTACAGACAAATGTCTTTTTCCCAAGAGGTTATTTGTCAAAATAAAAGGCAGGTAACGAATAACAAAAGTGCATGTTGTTTTATTAAAGGAATTTTAAAATATAAATTAAAATATAGGCATAATATATGAAAATATTGACATTTTGCATATTAATCCATGTAGCCTACCCCCCTAAAATAGGCTTCCACTTTTAATGCTCGGATGCAAAGTAAACCACAATTTATTTTGAAAAATATAGGACATAATTCATATAATATAAATAATACTGCACACCTTTTAAATGTGTCAAATCTAAAATATGGTTCAATACCATGTAGTTTAGAGAAAATATAAGCACAGGCTCAGGCACAGGCTTGACATTTATCCTGCTTGAATTTGTTTTAAGAAATGCACATAACTTCATAAGTACCAAACTTTAATTTGTGAATATTAAATATTAAACATATGAAATATTTAAACTATAGTGTTTTTCTTTCATTTTCCCTGACTGAAGCTGTCAAATGTAACACATCAGGAGGCAAAACTGATGTCTATTTGCGAAAATGTGCTTTGATGCGCTTGTTTGATAACTTGTGGTTAAAGCGCCACTCAGCGGTCAAAAGCTGCAAATCCACTTTACAGATGCCGCGGCGGTGAAAGGGGCGTTTTGGATGTCGACCTACTGTAGTATAGGAATTACCATACTATACTATACCACTTATACATAATCCATTGTGATTTATTTGTTATTTAATAAATTTACGTTTCAGATTGTCCTTCGTGTATTTATTTATATTTAACAGAGGTATTGCAAGTATTACATAGGCAACAATAATAAAACAATGCATTGACACAAAAAAGTTAATTTACTTTTGGTACCTAAGTACTTTTAAAAGCAAGTACTTCTGTCCTTTTACTTAAGAAAATTTTTTTTACTTGTAATGGAGTAATATTTGACCAACAGCATCTGTACTTCCACTCAAGTAATGGAGTTGTGTACTTTGTTTGCCTCTGGGCTCACTGCACTTATGCTGCTCTGCTTGTGTTCATATTCAATTCTCTCTTCACTGCAGTTCAGTCAGTGTACTGTTTGAGTAAATTAATTTAATTAATTTAATCTGATTTAGTGAACTGGTTCAACCGGTTCACTAAGAAGAACCAGTTAAATCGAATGATTCGTTCGCGAACTGGACATCACTAGCTTGAATGAGGAATTGTGCAGCCGGCAGATTCGACGAAGGACACATATGACGACCCCAGGCTGGAATCCGGCGATCCACAGCTCGAAGTTGATGTATTTCCTCAGCGACAACCATGGATCAGCTCTAGGCATGACAAAGCAGATATCGTCCTCTTTTGCTGTTGGACATTGTTTTCTCTACTTCCTTGTTGGCCTGCTGGAGCTAATCGTAGCTCTGTCTAGCTATTTTTATTTTTTTCTCTAGAATCTTTATCTTACTTTCACTCTCTGTTTTTTAAAGCCCTGCAGCAGGGCAACTGGGTGACAGTGAGACAGCATATTCATGGGTCACTGCACCACTCTTCTGTTCCGATCAAAACATTAAACAGGTTCTCCCCACTCAGTGATGCACCCACTGAGAAACCTGATGAAAGTGCTCTAGTTATTGGTGATTCTATTGTACGGAACGTGAATATAGAGATACCAGCCACCATAGTCAAATGTTTACCGGGAGCCAGAGTGCCTGACATCTTGGCAAATTTAAAAGTGTTGCTAATGCTAAACGTAAATACAGTAAGATTGTTATTCATGCCTAATGATGTTCGACTTCGCCAATCGGAGATCAGTAAAAATAACATTAAAGAGGTGTGTGAACTTGCAAGCATGATGGCAGACACTGTAATATGTGTCAGGAAGCAGACAGACTAGCTAAACCGACCGTCTGCTAGCTGCCTTATGTCACAGAGATCAGCTAATTCTCAGCACATAGAGACTCTTTCACCTAGATATCACACTATAGAGACTGTGTCTGTTCCCCAAACCAAAAAACACAAAAAACGTCCAAACCAAGTTAAGATTAACAATTTAATTGAGGTTCAACAAATAAAACACAGATGCAATACGGATAAACAAATGATAAAGCTTGGCTTATTGAATATCAGATCCCTTTCTACGAAAACACTTTTGGTAAATAATATGATCACTGATCATAATCTAGATGTGCTCTGTTTGACAGAAACTTGGCTAAAACCTGATGATTACATTAAATGAGTCCACCCCCCAAGATTACTGTTATAAACATGAGCCGCGTCTAAAAGGCAAAGGGGGAGGTGTTGCTTCAATTCATAACAACGTTTTCAGGATTTCTCAGAAGGCAGGCTTCAAGTATAACTCGTTTGAAGTAATGGTGCTTCATATAACATTATCCAGAGAAACAAATGTTAATGATAAATCCCCTGTTATGTTTGTATTGGCTACTGTATACAGGCCACCAGGGCACCATACAGACTTTATTAAAGACTTTGGTGATTTTACATCCGTTCTGGCTACAGATAAAGTTTTAATAGTTGGTGATTTTAATATCCATGTTGATAATGAAAACGGTGCATTGGGATCAGCATTTATAGACATTCTAAACTCTATTGGGGTTAGACAACACATTTCAGGACCTACTCATTGTCAAAATCATACTCTAGATTTAATACTGTCAACATGGAATTGATGCTGATAGGGTTGAAATTTTGCAGCCAAGTGATGATATCTCAGATCATTATTTAGTTCTGTGCAAACTTCATATGGCCAAAATTTTAAATTCTACTTCTTGTTACAAGTATGGAAGAACCATCACTTCTACCACAAAAGACTGCTTTTTAAGTTATCTTTGTCAGGATTTATACGAGGACAACAAGGCAAGTAGGATTCAGAAAGCTTTAATAGTAGAATGGCAGGAGATCGTCAGATGAAACAGACAGATGCAGTAATAAGTGCGATGATATCTTGCAGAGAAATGCTTGGATGTAGAAAGGATATGCAAACCGGGATACACAGGAAAGGATCACAGGAGAATCGAAGAGTATTCAGGAGGAATTGCTGGGTCTTGGGCAGAGAAGCAGTAGGTAAGTTCTTATGCTGGAATTCCGTAGAGTAACACTGGAACAGCAGAGTATACGAATCTGGAAATCACAGAGAGAATGTAAGCAGGTCAGAATCAGAATCAGAATCAAAATGAGCTTTATTGCCAGGTATGTTTACACATACGAGGAATTTGTTTTCGTGACAGAAGCTCCGCAGTACAACAGAATGACTGTGACAGAACATAAAACACATAATAAAAGAATATAAAAATACAAATAAGTAGATAAGAAATGACAATATACAAATTGACAATTGTAGGCAGGTATATTCCAAAAATGCAGTTATGTATGTACATGTATATTATGTGCAAAATTTAAGTGTATACTAAGTATGGTGTTAGATAAATTAAGTGTATATAAATATAAAGTGTAGTGTGTTCAGTGTGTTCAGTGTGTATCAGCTGTTCATAAGATGGATTGCCTGAGGGAAGAAACTGTTCCTGTGTCTGGTCGTTCTGGTGCTCAGTGCTCTGTAGCGTCGACTAGATGGCAACAGTTCAAAGAGGGAGTGTGCTGGATGTGAGGGGTCCAGAGTGATTTTAACAGCCCTTTTGCTCACTCTGGATAAGTACAGTTCTTGAATAGATGGGAGAGTTGAACCGATGATTCGCTCAGCAGTCTGGACTACCCTCTGTAGTCTTCTGAGGTCAGATTTAGAAGCTGAGCTGAACCAGACAGTTACTGAAGTGCAGAGGATGGATTCGATGATGGTGGAGTAGAACTGTTTCAGCAGATCCTATGGCAGGTTAAACTTCCTCAGCTGGCGAAGGAAGTACAACCTCTGCTGGGCCTTTTTCACAATGGAGTCAATGTGAATGTCCCACTTCAGGTCCTGAGAGATAGTGGTGCCCAGGAACCTGAATGACTCCACTGCAGTCACAGTGCTGTTCATGATGGTGAGTGGGGGAAGTGCAGGGGGGTTTCTCCTGAAGTCCACAGTCATCTCCACTGTTTTGAGCGTGTTAAGCTCCAGGTTGTTGAGAGTGCACCAGACAGCCAGCTCTTTAACCTCCTGCCTGTAAGCAGACTCGTCACTGTCCTGAATGAGGCCGATGAGTGTGGCTCCGTCTGCAAACTTCAGGAGCTTGACAGAGGGGTCCTTAGATGTGCAGTCATTAGTGTACAGGGAGAAGAGCAGTGGGGAGAGAACGCAGCCCTGGGGAGCTCCGGTGCTGATTGTACGGGTGCTGGATGTGTTTTTTCCCAGCCTCACTAGCTGCTGCCTGTCTGTCAGGAAGCTGTTGATCCACTGACAGACGGAGGTGGGCACGGAGAGCGGAGTTAGCTTGGGCAGGAGGAGGTTTGGCATGATCGTGTTAAAAGCCGAGCTGAAGTCCACAAACAGGATCCTCACATAGGTTCCCGGTCTGTCTAGGTGTTGCAGAACATAATGCAGTCCAATGTTTACTGCATTGTCCACAGACCTGTTTGCTCTGTAGGCAAACTGAAGAGGATCCAACAAGGGTCCAGTGATGTCCTTCAGGTGAGCCAGCACCAGTTTTTCAAATGGCTTCATGACTACGGATGTTAAAGCCACAGGCCTGTAGTCATTTAGTCCTGTAATTTGGGGTTTCTTTGGAATGGGGATGTTGGTGGAGCGTTTGAAGCATGAAGGGACTTCGCACAGCTCCAGCGCTCTGTTGAAGATCTTTGTGAAGATGGGGTCAGCTGGTCAGCACAGGATTTCAGACAGGCTGGTGTAACACAATCTGGGCCTGGTGCTTTTTTCCTTTTCTGCTTCCGGAAGACCTGGCGCACCGCATCCTCGCTGATCTGTATTGCAGGTGTGGGGGAGAGGGGGGATGCAGGAGGTGTGAATGGTGAGAGTGCTTGATTGGATAGGTGTTCAGGATGGGTTGCAGGAGCTGTTAATGGTGTGAACGGTTGTGTGGAGAGGTGTTCAGGGCAGGTGATGGGTGTTCTTTCAAACCTGCAGTAAAACTCGTTCAGATCGTCTGCCAGTCGTTGATTCTCCACAGTGCTGTGGGGGGGGTGTCTTGTAATTGGTGATCTTCTTTAGACTTTTCCACACTGATGCCGAGTCGTTCGAAGTGAACTGAGTCCTTATTTTTTCAGAATAATTCCTCTTTGCCACTCTGATCTCCTTTTCCAGTGTGTATTTAGCCTGTTTATACAAGACATTGTCCCCCTTCCTGTAAGCATCTTCTTTGGCCTGACGGAGCTGTCTGAGTTTTGCAGTGAACCACGGTTTGTCATTGTTGAAATTTAGTTGAGTCTTGGTAGGAATACACATATCCTCACAGAAACTGATATATGATGTTACGGTCTCTGTGAGTTCATCCAGATCGGTGGAAGCAGCTTCAAAAACACTCCAATCAGTGAGGTCAAAACAAGATTGTAAATCCTGCTCTGCTTCATTAGTCCATCTTTTTACAGTCCTTAATACAGGTTTAGCTGATTTTAGTTTCTGCCTGTAGGTCGGTATAAGATGAACCAGAAGGTGATCAGAACGTCCCAAAGCTGCTCGTGGAACAGAGTGATATGCACTCTGTCGGTTCCTAGTTCAAGGTTCGACGGAGACTGGATGAGAAGTGTGCTCTTTTGTAGTGCTCAGTGGTGTGATTGAACGACAGGTGCAAGTGGTTAATACTCAGGTGATTTTGATCTTTGTGCAGTGGGTGTGAATGAACCTGATTGATCCCTGACATTACCCCCTCCTCCAGGGTCCGCGCCAGCGGAACAGGGACCCCAACGTCGTGGTGGTCTACCTCAAGGTCGTGGAGCCGGTCGCTGTGGATGCTGCTGGTGGAACTCAGTGAGAAGTGTTGGGTCAAGGATATCGTCTCGTGGAATCCAAGATCTTTCCTCTGGTCCATATCCTTCCCAGTCGACCAGGTATTCTAGGCGACCACCCCGACGTCGGGAGTCCAGGATGTCACGAACAGTGTAGATGGGATCTTCCTCAATGGGGGGCATGTCGGGATCAGGTTCTGTGGAAGCAGGGAGAACAGCAGGATAGTGAGGTTTTAACAATGACACATGGAACACGGGGTGAATCTTGAATTGAGTTTAAGCTTGTATGTGACCGGATTGACTTGGTGGAGAATTTTGAAAGGTCCGATATATCGTGGGCTTAACTTTCGACATGGTTGGCATAGACGAATGTCCCTTGTGGAAAGCCAGACAAGTTGACCAGACTCATATGTAGGTGTTTCACCTCTTCGGGCGTCTGCGAACATCTTATGTCTGTTGACCGCCCGTTGGAGATGACAATGTGCTTCGTTCCAAACCCTTTCACTTTCTCGGAACCAGTAATTAACTGAGAGAACCTCGGACGATTCACCGGACCATGGAAACATTGAAAAGGTGTTAGTCCAGTAGTGCCCTGACGTAAAGAGTTCTGGGCGTATTCGGAACTGGCTCCATGTCTCTTGGTGGTTCTGGCAAAAAGTGCGAAGGAAACGGGTTATTTCTTGCACTTTTCTTTCCGTTTGCCCATTCGCCTGAGGATGGTACCCAGATGTTAGACTGATCGTGACCCCAAGGAGAGAGAAGAAAGCCTTCCAAACCCGAGATATAAACTGGGGACCACGATCGGATACAATATCCTCTGGGATGCCAAAATGACGGAACACCTGATTGAAAAGATTCTCTGCGGTTTCGAAGGCCGTGGGTAGTCTTGGTAATGGAATCAATTTACAAGCCTTAGAGAATCTGTCCACGATGATAATGATGCACGTGTTACCTCCAGATGATGGTAGATCGGTGATGAAATCTACCCCCAGATGAGACCAGGGTCTCTGAGGGACAGGGAGTGGTAAGAGTTTCCCAGATGGTAAGTGGCGTGGAACCTTGGATTTAGCACAGATTTGACATCCTTGGATGAAGCGTTTTACATCTCCTCTCATCTCTCGCCACCAGAACGGTGGTTGAAGGATATTAAATGTTTGAGTGGCTCCGGGATGTCCTGTACCCACGGAGGAATGTGCAGATTCAATAAGAGGTAGACGAAACTCATGTGGGACATAGGTAAGGTTGGCTGGACACTCAGGTGGAGGTGGTTCTCGTCGTGTAAACACCCGACTCGTAATGTGATGGGTTTGACTTGATATTTCACATGCCCGGGATTCAGGGCTTTTCCAGTCACTGATTTTGCGGTGAACGGGGTTGGAGAGTGGATCTTCGGGAGTTGAAGTTGCCTGCAGAGGTCACTCGAGATGAAATTACCCGCTGACCCGGAGTCGATGAGGGCTGTAACTGAAATACTAGCGTCAGTAGTAATCAATGACACTGTGGCAGATAATGGAGCAACACTTAGAGTATTGGTGGACAACAAACTCACCAGGAGACGTGGTGGTCGTACAGGACAGACGTTGATATAATGGGTGTTGTCTCCACAATACAGGCAGAGATGATTCGACATCCGTCGGGCTCTTTCGGAAACAGTCAAACGGGTATTGTCAATCTGCATGGGTTCTGTATCGTTTGCCACAGGATTTTCCAATGATTGAACAGAAACAGGATGTACTGATTGTCGATTCTCAGGATAACAGTTCCGAACACGTCGGCCACTCGGATGGATAACTGGATGAATTTCTCTAAACCAACAATATCATCATATACTGCAAGTTGCAATCGAAGAGCGGGATTTAAACCTTGCCGGTAGGTAGTGATGAGTGCCTTCTCATTCCATCCGCTTGCCGCAGCCAAGGTTCTAAATTTCAAGGAATATTCAGTGATTGAACTTGTACCTTGTCGTAGATGATTGGCTGTCCTCTAGGCGATTCATCTACCTGTGAACAACTCTAACACCTCTTTGAAATGGGATATGAAAGTCTGGATGGTATTGGTGACTGGACCAGCCTGATTCCAGATGGTTTCGGCCCACTGCAGTGCTCTGCCAGTGAGTAATGAAATAACAAAGGAGATTTTTGAACGTTCAGTAGGGAAATGATATGGCTGTACCTCTAGTGCTAGGGAACATTGAAGGAGAAATCTGTTGCAATCCTCCTCCTTGCCGGAGAAGGGCGCTGGTTTGACCATGGGGCTTGCCACACACAACGGAGATGAAACTGCTGATGCGGAAGCGAGACTGGATGCTGCTCCGCGCTTGTCAAACACAGGCAGAGGAATTTCGGCTGGATTTCTCTTTGGAGCGGGATTTTCTGAATCCATGGCGGTTTTTGATTGAACCTTCTGTCAGGATATATACGAGGACAACAAGGTAAGTAGGATTCAGAAAGCTTTAATAGTAGAATGGCAGGAGATCGTCAGATGAAACAGACAGATGCAGTAATAAGTGCGATGATTAAATCTTGCAGAGAAATGCTTGAATGTAGAAAGGATATGCAAACCGGGATACACAGGAAAGGATCACAGGAGAATTGAAGAGTATTCAGGAGGAATTGCTGGGTCTTGGGCAGAGAAGCAGTAGGTAAGTTCGTATGCTGGAATTCCGTAGAGTAACACTGGAACAGCAGAGTATACGAATCTGGAAATCACAGAGAGAATGTAAGCAGGTCGGTTGCTAGTTCAAGGTTCGACAGAGACTGGATGAGAAGTGTGCTCTTTTGTAGTGCTCAGTGGTGTGATTGAACGACAGGTGCAGGTGGTTAATACTCAGGTGATTTTGATCTTTGTGCAGTGGGTGTGAATGAACCTGATTGATCTCTGACAATCTTCCTGATGTATCTGAATTCCTTAGCATATCCAAAACCTCAGAATAACTTGATGATGTAACAGAAACTATGGACTCTCTCTTTTCTAGCATTTTAAATACAGTTGCTCCTTTACGCTTAAGGAAGGTTAACCCTCTGGAGTCTAAGGGTATTTTTGGGGCCTGGAGAAGTTTTGTCATGCCCTGACATTTGTGCTTTTTTCAGTTTCTTATAAATATCTAAATGGTTAAAGTGTAGTCTCACTGTAATCAGCACAAACTGGGCTATAATAATATGTGAGCAGCATGTATGTACATGATTGTGTTTTTGAGAAAAAAATGTTATGCGTGGTTAGTGAAAAACAAAAAATGTTAAAACACTTGAATAAGGCAAAAATCACATAAAGAACAATGGTTCCCGGGATTTTTGAGAACTTGTAGCCTAGAATTTTTCTTTCTAAATTATGTGAAAATCATCTTGTTTACTCACTTACAGAAAACAATATATTGATTAAAATTTTCTAAGACACTTTTTTTTGGTAAAAGTCATATGCGAGTAGTAGGGGTGTAACAATACGCGTATTCGTATTGAACCGTTCGGTACGAGGCTTTCGGTTCGGTACGCGGTACGCATTATGGACCGAACGGTTCGTTGGACTAATTAATTATATTTGGAAAATAAAAAAAATTGTGAAATATAATGATATGCGTTCAACAAGGTAGCCCAATAACCCAAACGACATAACAGGCAACGCCCCTGACACCCCCTAAGAAGAAAAAAACACCAACTTATATGTTTATGTTAGGCTACTCAGTCAGGCGCTCGCTCACTCAGCACTACAGGCTGAAGGCGCATTGCAAAATGGCCAATGCGTTTAACAGACCAGAAATAGAAGATCCTCCAATAACCAACAGGTCTGGTGTTCGGGTGCACTTTGGATTCCCTGTAAGCTATAATGGTGATGGCAAGAGAGTGGTGGATAAAAAAACAACGATATGTCGTATCTAGGGTACAAAAAAAAAAAAACACCAGCGGGAATACTTGAAACATGTCAACTCATTTATGCCGACATCACATTAGTGTGTCAGTATCTGGGAAAAGACGGAAAAAAGGAAAAACATACACACAACAAACTATCCCCGCAGCATTTAGACAGACTTTTCCAAGAGCCACATTGGCAGAGCAAAATCAAAAGGCGAGCCACTTTTACGACAACATACTAAGTCACCTTTGCAAATGTGCATTTCTACATATAAATTGGACAACCCACAAAAAAGAAATATCACGGCCAATACATTTTTGTTTAAGAACAGATTTACTTTAATAGTGGGATGAGCGAAAGCTGGCATGCATGTCAAACAAAATGCCCCCAAAAGAAAAAAAAATCTCTATGTTTTCAGTGCTGATGCATTCATGTAACATTTAAGGGCACCTAAAAGCTGTCACAACGAACCGGCAAAATTAAAGATTATGAATATGTAAAATATAGCAGAAGACATTTAATATTTTTTTATGTCTGTCGGCTAGAAAGATGCTGACTCGTGATCTTCGCAGTAGTGAACGTGCCTGAAAGAAATGCACATTTATACGGGAGGGAGAGCAGTCTGTTTTCTTTCGTTTTGAATTGTTTTGTTTAAAAGTAGACATTTCAAGCTTTATATATAGCCTATTTGTCGGGTCTGTGAGGCAAGTAGGCTATACGCTGAGTTTCGGTTCATTCATGAGACAAACTCCAGGTTCACAACGGCTCCTTCGTATCGTGGTTATCTATTTTCTATTTACTTCTTATTAAATCCAGACAATTGGTTGATGAAACCTTGATTAAAATTAAGATACAATTAATACAAAACGAAATCAAATTTAAAGACAGGCTTTGTGCTTTCTGTTTGAGGTCTCAGTGAAAGTTTTAAAGCAGTCTTAGTGCCGCTGTCAGAGCGCTCACGTCCGTAACGGAGAACTGTCCCGTCCATAAGATTTTTTTTTTAATTATTTTTTTTTATACATTTCTAAATAAATGCGACTTATAGTCCAATGCGAGGCTAGGCCTATATGTTTTTTCTTCTTCATGGCGCATTTTTTGACTGATGCGCCTTATAGGCTACTCCGGAGCGACTTATATTGATAGGCTACACCTGTATGAATTCTCATTTTACTTTTTGAACTCCATTATTGAGCCGAGTTTTGCTTGAAAATAGTCTACTGCTGATGACTGTGCAAGACTAATGGATTCAGGGTCAGGCTTGAATGAGCATGCTTCAGACTCGTGGTATGAGCAGAGCGAAATTGGAGCGGGAAATGCGACGCACCGTCCACCGTCCTTTTGAAATTGCCCCTCTGCGCTCCGTCCAAGATCCGCCCGCTCGTGCTCCCCGCTCGCTCCCGCCTCACATGCTCTGAAGGCAAGTGGCAGTGTGATACTGTAAGCTACTATGCGAGCCGCCAGTTATAGCTTGACGAGCCGCGCAATGAGTAACTGTGCTGTAGTGGAAAACGTAGGTTTTAAGAATATGCTTAATGTAATTGAGCCCCGTTACAATATTCCTTCACAAGCTCATTTCAGACAGACCGTAATTCCTGCTTTGTTCCAAAAAACATAAGCCCTATAGAGAACCAATTGAGTAAAAACACACTCAACATAAAGAGTTATAGAGTTCCATATAAAAAGTTACATCTTTGTATTTGTTCATAACTAATATAACATTTTCATTTTTTTTTATAAGGAGCTGTTTTTGTTTTATACAGTATGCTGCTAAGAAAACACCATAGAAGATGGGTAAAGAATAGCTCCATCATTGTTCAATGTAAAAAATAAAAAACATACTTTGTTAGTTTTAATAAATAAAACATTTTTATAAAAATCAAGGAAATTTATCTGCTAATTTTTTCTTTTTGCTGTATCTAAAACGTACCGAACCGAACCGTGACACCAGTGTATTGTATCGAACCGAACCATGAATTTTGTGAACCGTTACACCCCTAGTGAGTAGGCGTCAACTATCATGAATATCATTGTGATTTACACCTGAGAAGACAAAGGCCTGCATAATGAGCTGCATAATGAGCCTTTCAGTCATCTGTGCCACTGAGAGGGAAGAGTTACAAGAAAGAATGCGAGGACAAAATAAATCTATATAATTTTATGTTTGTAGTTTATTTAGAATATATTTAATTATCCCACAACATAATTTAATATCCACTTGGGGGAGCAGTTAAACAGTTTATTAGGAACAATCAAAGCTGACTTTCAAACTAATTTTTTGCACCATAACTCAAGTCACACAATGCTTCAGAAATCTTTTTAACAATCTTATTTTCTACCAAAAAAAAAATATTTATTGTTATTATTATTATTATTACCATTATTATTATTATTATTATTATTATTATTATTATTATTATTAATGTTGAAAAGAGCTGAGAATATTTTTCAGTTTTTTTAGGGGGGATAAAATAAAAGAACATCATTTTTTGTTACATTTGTTACAGTTACATTTATTTGTTACATTTATATTATTTACATCAAGCTTTTGAATGGTATAGTATTGTATATTGTTATTGAAACTTCATAATATTTCACTTGATTATACATTTAGTCAGGAATTATAGTTTGGAAAAAGTCTAACTAGTAAAATGTTTACACGTTATGTGAAAACTATATAATTTTATGTTTGTAGATATGTTCTATGTTCTATATGTTCTATATAATTTTATGTTTGTAGTTTATTTAGAATACATTTAATTATTCCACAACATAATTTAATATCCACTTGGGGGAGCAGTTAAACAGTTTATTAGGAACAATCAAAGCTGACCTTCAAACTAATTTTTTGCACCATTACTCAAGTCACACAATCCTTCAGAAATCCTTTTAGCAATCTTATTTTCTACCAAAAAAAAAACATTTATTGTTATTATTATTATTACCATTATTATTATTATTATTATTATTATTATTAATGTTGAAAAGAGCTGAGAATATTTTTCAGGATTTTTAGGGGGGATACATTAAAAAAAAACACAATTTTTTGTTACATTTGTTACAGTTACATTTATTTGTTACATTTATATTATTTACATCAAGCTTTTGAATGGTATAGTATTGTATATTGTTATTGAAACTTCACAATATTTCACTTGATTATACATTTAGTCAGGAATTATAGTTTGGAAAAAAGTCTAACTAGTAAAATGTTTACACGTTATGTGAAAACTAGTACAAGTATATGAATAAATAAAAAGAGACTTACTCATGTTTATGATCTCTGCTGAATAAAGTGCTTCATTCTTTTTTTTCTGAGGAAATCCATTTCTCAAATCCTCAACCACATCACATCTTTTTGGGGTGAATTATGTCTTATTCCTCTCATTGCAAAGCAAACAGTAAAATAAAAACTTGAAGAACTGTCTCGCTGCTTTTTCTTCTGTGTGGGGGTATTCAAGCGCGCACTTCAGTTTGAATCTGAATAGCGCGTTCAGCGCGGGGGCGTGGTCACATTAGATATAATGAAGGGAGACATGAAAAACAGACATTGCGTTGTTTTCATATGAATTACTTTATCACAGAATATCTGTTTTCGGCCGCACTTGTTTAGTTTAAAAGTAGACATGTCAAGCTTTCTATAGACATCTCTCTCACGTCTCTTCGTTGAGTATTCACGGAGTTACAGTTCATTTTCATGACGTGCTTGTAAATGAAGATCAGCGCAGACAAAGGCTGCAGACAGCACACCTTGTTTGTTATCTTTATTTTATAAGTGCACAAAGTTTTGTTGTTATTATGTCTGTATCCAAAAAAAAGTAGACCCTTTACAGATTCGATTGATGTATTGCTCTTATCTGTACGATTAAAACTGAAAGTGTAATTTAAGTTCTTTTCGGGATTATCAGGAGAAAATGACTCATAAGGCGTATCTGCGTTAATCGACTCCAGAGGGTTAAGGAAACCAGTATGACACCATGGTATAATGAGCATACTCGCACCCTAAAGAGAGCAGCCCGAAAAATGGTGCGCAGCTGGAGGAAAACAAAACTAGAGGTATTTCGTATTGCTTGGCGGGAAAGTAACCTATCCTACAGAAAAGCATTAAAAACTGCTAGATCCGACTACTTTTCTTCTCTTTTAGAAGAAAACAAACATAACCCCAGGTAAAATAAAGCCTCAACAAGTGTTGACATTTCCCAACATCACAGCAGTAATGACTTTATGAACTACTTTACTTCTAAAATCGATACTATTAGAGATAAAATTATAACCATTCAGCCATCAGATACAGTATCGCATCAGATTATAGACCCCCTGAGGAACAGTTCCACTCATTCTCTACTATAGGAGAGGAAGAATTGTATAAACTAGTTAAATCATCTAAACCAACATGTATGTTAGACCCTATACCATCTAAGCTCCTAAAAGAGGTGCTTCCAGAAGTCATAGATCCCTTTCTGACTATTATTAATTCCTCATTGTCATTAGGATATGTCCCCAAAACCTTCAAACTGGCTGTTATTAGGCCTCTCATCAAAAAAACTACAACTTGACCCCAAAGAACTAGTTAATTATAGACCAATCTCGAATCTCCCTTTTCTGTCCAAGATACTAGAAAAGGTGGTATCCTCACAATTATATTCCTTCTTAGAGAAAAATGGTATATGTGAGGATTTCCAGTCAGGATTTAGACCGTATCATAGTACTGAGACTGCTCTCCTTAGAGTTACAAATGACCTGCTCTTATCCTCTGATCGTGGTTGTATCTCTCTATTAGTTTTATTGGATCTTAGTGCTGCGTTTGACACAATTGACCACAACATTCTTTTGCATAGACTTGAACACTTTGTTGGCATTATTGGAATTGCATTAGCATGGTTTAAATCATACTTATATTACCGCCATCAGTTCGTAGCAGTGAATGAAGATGTATCATATCGATCACAAGTGCAGTATGGAGTACCTCAAGGCTCAGTACTAGGGCCGCTACTCTTCACGCTTTATATGTTACCCTTGGGAGATATCATCAGAAAACATGGTGTTAGCTTTCACTTTTATGCTGATGACACTCAGCTCTATATTTCTTCGCGGCCCGGTGGAACACACCAATTTGAAAAACTAATGGAATGCATAGTCGATATAAAAAACTGGATGACGAGTAATTTCTTACTGCTAAATTCTGAAAAAACAGAGGTGTTAATTATAGGACCTTAAAACTCTGCATTTAATAACCTAGAACACTGTCTGAGACTTGATGGTTGCTCTGTCAATTCTTCCTCATCTGATAGGAACCTAGATGTGCTATTTGATCGCAATCTTTCCTTAGAAAGCCACGTTTCTAGCATTTGTAAAACTGTGTTTTTCCATCTCAAAAATATATCCAAATTACGGCCTATGCTCTCAATGTTAAATGCAGAAATGTTAATCCATGTATTTATGACCTAAAGTTTATATTATTGTAATGCTTTATTAAGTGGTTGTTCTGCATGCTTAGTAAACAAACTACAGCTAGTCCAAAATGCAACAGCAAGAGTTCTTACTAGAACCAGGAAGTATGACCATATTAGCCCGGTGCTGTCAATCATAAAGCCCTGAATGGTTTAGCACCTCAGTATTTGAATGAGCTCCTTTTACATTATAATCCTCTATGTCCGCTACGTTCTCAAAACTCAGGCAATTTGATAATACTTTGAATATCAAAATCAACTGCAGGCGGCAGATCATTTTCCTATTTGGCGCCTAAACTCTGGAATAACCAGTGTTGGGAACGTTACTTTAAAAAAGTAATTAGTTATAGTTACTCACTACTTGTTCCAAAAAGTAACTGAGTTAGTAACTGAATTACTCTATGATAAAAGTAACTCGTTACCAGGGAAAGTAACTATTTGCGTTACTGTAAAAAAAAAAAAAAAAAAAAAATTGCTATATGTCAAATAATTTTTTTTTTAATTTTTTTTTAGCAGTTTTCACAAGTCAGTTGAAATAAATAGAACAGACAGGTGTTCGTACATAACTTTCGAGATTTATTGCACGTCAACAGACAGCAAGAGTTTCATCCTGCACTCTTTATAAGAAAAGTGTTTTTGGCCACTAGCTTTGTAGATGCGTGTGTCACACATTACATGCACGTTCTTGCCTTTGACTACAATGAATTTGTAAGTATAAGTTATATATATATATATATATATATATATATATATATATATATATATATATATATATATATATATATATATATATATATATAATATAAGTAGTGCTTATATCTCCACCTTGAAAATGCCAACTTTTCATCAGATTGCTCCTGACTCACCATTTCTGCTGCTGCTGCGAATCTCTCTGTAGCTGTTGCGTGTGTGTGACTGTGTGTGTTTGGCGCCGCTGGCACGTGTGTGTAAAAACACTGGCTCTGATTGGCTACCATGAAACATATGACTCTGCCTTAGCCAATCATAATCGCTTATCTCGTTATTAACCCACCTGCTCACTCGCTGTGTGAGCCAGGGGTGCGTTCGGATTGCATATTAAATCAATGCATAGTAACGCATCGCATTTAACGTTCAGTAACGTTAACGGCGTTGTAACGACGAGAAAAGTAATTAATTAGATTACCCCGTTACTGAAAAAATAACGTCGTTACCTAACGCCGTTCTTTTAAACGCCGTTATTCCAAACACTGGGAATAACCTACCGAACATTGTTCGGGAGGCAGACACACTCTTGCAGTTTAAATCTAGATTAAGGAACCATCTCTTTAACCTGGCTTACACATAACATACTAATATGCTTTTAATATCCAAATCCGTTAAAGGATTTTTAGGCTGCATTAATTAGGTAAACCGGATCCGGGAACACTTCCCATAACACCCGATGTACTTGCTACATCATTAGAAGAATGGCATCTACGCTAATATTAGTCTGTTTCTCTCTTATTCCAAGGTCACCGTAGCCACCAGATCCAGTCTGTATCCAGATCAGAGGGTCACTGCAGTCACCCGGATCCAATACGTGTCCAGACCAGATGGTGGATCATAGTGGTGGATCATAGAAAGGACCTCTACAAGGACCCCTGAAAGAGAGCGGAGACCAGGACAACTAGAGCTCCAGATACAGATCCCCTGTAAAGACCTTGTCTCAGATGACCACCAGGACAGGACCACAGGAAACAGATGATTCTTCTGCACAATCTGACTATACTGCAGCCTGGAATTGAACTACTGGTTTCGTCTGGTCAGAGGAGAACTGGCTCCCCAACTGAGCCTGGTTTCTCCCAAGATTTGTTTCTCCATTCTGTCACCGATGGAGTTTTGGTTCCTTGCTGCTGTTGCCTCTGGCTTGCTTAGTTGGGGTCACTTCATCTACAGCGATATCGTTGACTTGATTGCAAATAAATGCACAGACACTATTTAACTGAACAGAGATGACATCACTGAAGTCAATGATGAACTGCCTTTAACTATCATTTTGCATTATTGACACACTGTTTTCCTAATGAATGTTGTTCAGTTGCTTTGACGCAATGCATTTTGTTTAAAGCGCTATATAAATAAAGGTGACTTGACTTGACTTGACTTTTGGAAGTCCAAACAAAGTAGTTTCACTTTCACAATGAAACACAGCGTCTCCACAACATGGCAGCAACAACAATACTACAGCGAGAATAAACATTATGCCTTATTTTTCTTTGCTTGAACATTTGGAGCGGTGTTATGCAAATCTTCCCATGCAGTGATGTAGACATGTGGGGGCATGTTTAAATGAGGTCTTAACTTTTATAAAGAATAACTCTTTGGATGTGAGACTTTAGTCTTAGCAACTTTACAGATCTTCTTTATGCACCAAGAGCTTGTAACTCTCCAAAGAGAAAGGAAAATTTTAAATCACATCATTTGACCCCTTTAATAAATATTTACCTTTTGATATAGTCATTCTGTATGTGTAAAAGTCATTTTAAAATGAACAAGATTTGTAGGTTTAATCTCGATTTGGGTTCATTTTAGCCTAGAAATGTAGTAATTTTAAAACATTTACTAGGTTTGTACCTTTTTGACCCAGCGCTGGGTTGCCAAAATAACCCAAATTGGGTTGTTTTTAACCCATTTTTTAGGGTGTAGGGGGGTTTATCCCTCAGAGAGAGCATTAGACACAAAGATAGCTACAAATTATTTCCTTTTCTGTTATTCGATTACCATTTTTAGCCTAATATAATAAATGCATGGATCCATTATACTGACACACATCTAATATTTTCTTAACTGTTTATATTTATTTAACACGTAACCGACTTGTGTTTACTTGGATACTAATCAAGTTAGCCATTTTTATATAATATTGTGTGTATTTGCTCAACAATATTCAAAAGTGAACTCAGTTTGGTACTTGTGCATGCTGTTCATGCAGCCTTTTTAAGTGAACACTTCAATAAATGAAAGAAAAAAATAATAATAATGAAGTGTGAGCTTCATTCAAATGTGCATACACAGTAACGATCTATTAGAGCGTATGAATCACATCTCTCTCATGCCATCTTGCCCCTGAAAGCGAGAATGAAAAACTTTTTTGAGGAAGCAGCACTAGGCTGAACATTCAGATAGCTTGTATTTAATAGATTCTGGCTTGTATTTTTTTCTACTCTTATTTCTGTTATGCTTTCTGATCACTAAGGCCTATTGCACATCCTGTTCACGAGTTTCACACATTAAAAAATTAACTTTGTTTTTGTGAAGAGTCATGTAACGTGACCCACGTTCACTAAAAATAGCAGCATGAAAATCTCCTTTTGTGTTCCATAAAATAAATAAAGTCCAACACAATCTCACTGCAATTTTTTAAGTATTGTATGTTTTGGTGAATTGGTGGCTAATTCCGTATGAATCACATTTGATCTAATACACTTCATGCAGAGTCTGACTCAGAGAGAGCTGGGCGACGTGCACTGCGCTAAACTAGCAGTGAACACGCAGAGGCAGTTGTCTAATGGTTAGAGAGTCTGATTTGTAACCCGAAGGTCATAGGTTCAAGTCTCAGTACCAAAGGAATTGTAGGTGGGGGTAGTGAATGAACAGCACTTTCTTCCACCTTCGGTACCCACGACTCAGGTTCCCTTGAGCAAAGCACCCAACCCCCCTCAAATTCACCACTGTAAAATAGTATTGTTTACTCATGAGATTGTGTTGGAAAGTCAAGTGTTTTTGGAATAATATGAGGATGGGTAGATGATGACAAAACTTTAATTTATGGATAAACTATCACTTGTAAAAGCTTGCAAACACATGCTGAAAACTTTAAGAATTGATTTGTCAGTTTTGAGACAACTCAGACATGTAAACTGAATTTAGAATGAGGGGCCAAGAAAACCATGAAAATTAAACAAACAGCACATGTCAAGAGTTCAGGACACTCCCAACATCATTGTGCCATGGCCTTACCTTTTCACCTCATACTGATCTGCAGTAATTTTGAACAGCCAATGCTGAATAAATAAAGCTAATTTCTGCTAAGTGAAATCTCTGCAATTCCACTCCAACTGTTTATGTAGCAGGAAGGTTAAGTTAAGAGATGCTAGAGCACAAATGCACCATAAACACTTCCACAGCAGTGCCAGTTTAGCTTTCTCATTAGCTCGCTATTCATTATCAAGAATGCTGTAGGCCTTTTCTCAGTTATACTCATTTAAATTCTGCCTTGTAATTACATTCAAGTCTGCTACCTTTAAGGTGGGCAACTGTAAATTAATTTTTCTCTAGGGAGGTCATGCTAATGTTGGGCCATTATTCAGTACAGCAAAGAGGCAGTACAAAAACCCCTTATGAATAGAGACATGCATTATAACAGACTTCTTTCATATTAAAATGTACATGAACCTTTATGCAGATATGGCGGTATTTACATTTGGCCACTGCATTCTGGGTTTGGGTCTATCATCCAAGATAGCTTAAATGTGGATCCCAAACTTCTGAAGTAACATTTGCCCTGTATGCACCACGAACATCTTCCTAAGCAAAAATAGCAAATAATTGGATTTGGTGAGTAAACTGGTTGGCTGGTGACTCACAACACAACCTGACTATGTATTGTAGACAAAAGGTGTTTTGCATGAAAGACACTGAGAAATGGCACACCCTCTAAAGTGAGCCAAATATCTCTTAAATCTTAAAATCTGTATTACCTTTTGGTCTACTTCTTGTAAAATTGAGACCATTGTACCCTGTGACAATTCAAATGACACCAAACATGATTGTAAATATCACTTGCATTCATGTAGAACATTATTGTGATGAGTGTGGCAGGGCCGAGAGCCGTGGGAACGGAGTGAGGCAGGTGGAGTAATTGAAAATGGCAACACCTACACTACTCACCGGTCTCGAGTCCCACGGAGGAGCTCCAAAAGGATAAAAGGAGGAGTAATGACAGTGAAGTCATTTTGGAAGACTGCTTTTGAATATGCTGCACCATCGGACTGGAACTCTCTTCAAATGAAATTGCGGCTAAATCAGTTGGTACCTTTTAGTAAATTTAGAACACTTTTGTGTGCAATGGTAAATGATTTAATGATTTGCAAATGCTTCTAGTGCTGTATTTTACTGATATCTTACTGTTGTGATGTATTGTTGTTTGTCATATGTGTTTTTATATAACTGGGCCACCTATCTTGGCCAGGACACTCCTGTAAAAGAGATTCTTAATCTCAGTGAGATTCTCTCCTGGTTCAAGGTTCACAAGGGCTCCCTAGGTTCACAAGGGCTGCCACAATCTGCTCTCCCAATAGAGGGGGGGGGGGGGGGGGGGTAGAGCGCAGTCTCGGAATTACCCCTCGGCCTGTGATGAGTATGTGATGAGTGGGGTGGGGTCAAGACCCGTGGGAGTGGAGTGAGACAGGTGAAGTAATTGAAAATGAGCAACACCTGCACCAATAAACAGTATCGAGTCCCATGGAGGAGCTCCAGAAGGATAAAAGTAGAAGTAACGACAGTGAAGGAAGAGAGAGGACCAGACCTGGGTTATATTTTGTATTTTGGTTCTGTTAGTTTATGCGCTGTTTTGTGTTTATTTTATTATTAACATTTTATTTCAATGTTTGCCGGTTCCCGTCTCTTTCTTCCCGACTCATTGATCTTTTTACATTGTTACAATTAAATTTTACTATTGAGCATTCTGAGTGAGTTGTGTGAAGGAAAGGATGGGTGATGGGAAGAAAGAGGATGAGCAGGATTCAATGCATAAGTGAGAGACATTTTCCCACATTTTCTCTCAGTGAGATGTGGAAACAGATGTCTTTATCATTATGCACTGTGTTTGTATTGTCCATGTAAGAAGATCGCAGTGTCTGAGGTTCTGTAATTCTTACTGTCCTCCCTTTTACCATGTGGTTCAATTCCAGATGATTCCCAAAGGGGTCACTTGACTAACTGGGGCCCAGGTCAGGAATCAGACAGACTTGCTAAACCGACTGTCTGCTAGCCGCCTCATGCCACAAAAATCTTTTAATTCTCAGCACATAGAGACTCTTTTACATAGATATCACACTATAGAGACTGTTTCTGTTCCCCGATCGATCACAAGTGCAGTATGGAGTACCTCAAGGCTCAGTATTAGGGTTGTTACTTTTTACTCTTTACATGTTACCCTTGGAAGATATAATCAGGAATCACGGTGTTAGCTTTCAGTGTTATGCTGATGAAACTCAGCACTACATTACTTTGAGGCCCGGAATACATTATATTAATGGAATACATAGCCAATATAAAAACCTGGATGAGGAGTAATTTCTTACCTGGCTTACACATAACACACTAACACATTTCTAATATTAAAATCCGTTAAAGGATTTTTAGGCTTAATTAGGAAAACCAGAACTGGGAATATTTCCCATAACACACAATGTACTTGCTACATTGTTAGAAGAATGGCATCTACGCTAATATTAGTCTGATTCTCTCTTATTCTGAGTCAAGTCAATTCAAGTCACCTTTATTTATATAGCGCTTTAAACAAAATACATTGCGTCAAAGCAACTGAACAACATTCATTAGGAAAACAGTGTGTCAATAATGCAAAATGATAGTTAAAGGCAGTTCATCATTGAATTCAGTGATGTCATCTCTGTTCAGCTTGAATAGTGTCTGTGCATTTATTTGCAATCAAGTCAACGATATCGCTGTAGATGAAGTGACCCCAACTAAGCAAGCCAGAGGCGACAGCGGCAAGGAACCGAAACTCCATCGGTGACAGAATGGAGAAAAAAACCTTGGGAGAAACCAGGCTCAGTTGGGGGGCCAGTTCTCCTCTTACCAGACGAAACCAGTAGTTCATTTCCAGGCTGCAGCAAAGTCAGATTCTGCAGAAGAATCATCTGTTTCCTGTGGTCTTGTCCTGGTGCTCCTCTGAGACAAGGTCTTTATAGGGGATCTGTATCTGGGGCTCTAGTTGTCCTGGTCTCCGCTGTCTTTCAGGGCAGTAGAGGTCCTTTCTACGTGCTGATCCACCATCTGGTCTGGATACGTACTGGATCCGGGTGACTGCAGTGACCCTCTGATCGGGATACAGACTGGATCTGGTGGCTACGGTGACCTCAGAATAAGAGATAAACAGACAAATATTAGCGTAGATGCCATTCTTCTAATGATGTAGCAAGTACATAGGGTGTTATGGGACGTGTTCCCGGTTCAGGTTTACCTAATTAATGCAGCCTAAAAATCCTTTAACGGATTTGGATATTAAAAGCATATTAGTATGTTATGTGTAAGCCAGGTTAAAGAGATGGGTCTTTAATCTAGATTTAAACTGCAAGAGTGTGTCTGCCTCCCGAACAATGTTAGGTAGGTTATTCCAGAGTTTAGGTGCCAAATAGGAAAAGGATCTGCCGTCCGCAGTTGATTTTGATATTCTAGGTATTATCAAATTGCCTGAGTTTTGAGAACGTAGCGGACGTAGAAGATTACAATGTAAAAGGAGCTCATTCAAATACTGAGGTGCTAAACCATTCAGGGCTTTATAAGTAATAAGCAATATTTTAAAATCTATATTGACAGGACCGGGCTAATATGGTCATACTTCCTGGTTCTAGTAAGAACTCTTGCTGCTGCATTTTGGACTAGCTGTAGTTTATTTACTAAGCGTGCAGAACAACCACCCAATAAAGCATTACAATAATCTAACCTTGAGGTCACAAATGCATGGATTAACATTTCTGCATTCGACATCTGAGGTCACCATAGCCACCAGATCCAGTCTGTATCCAGATCAGATGGTCACTGCAGTCACCCTAGATACACGTTGCTTTGTGTGAGAAACAGCATCTTAATGTCTCCCTGATTGAACAATGGTGAATTTGATGTCTTTTAAATAAAAATAGTCTAGTAGCCAGCCCATAGAGCTCCATTATGAACCCGGAAATGTTGAGTACACCAAAGTTTTATTGCAGAAATGTGAAGTATGGGTCCCCAGCATACAGAAACTGCCGGATGCTTATTTGCATATGTTGAGCAATTTGGATAATTAGCATAATTAGCATTATTAGCTTAATCGTCCATTTTGGCCACATATTTTGCACTGTATGGCAAATTACTACAATATGTGAGTGGTTTTAGAGGCTGCTGATTTCATTTCTGGCTTTTTCAGACTTCAAAATGGTAATTCTATAACACATTTGGATAAATGTAGACACATTTTTTATTAATTTCGGACAATTTTTTTGGCTATTTTCATGTTAAACAATATTCTCACATTTCAGAATCACAATAACTCTTGCTCTTTGATGTGAATGTTGATAACCTCAATTTGTTTACATTTCTTGAGGTCCAGTCATGTTTTTATGCAAATAAGCTGTTGTAGTTATAATAAGTATGTTGTAAATTAAGGGAGGAAATTCACCTTGCAAATATTTTTATATTCTCATATCGCCTTAATATTCGTACTAAAGTCAGTCAAGGGATTTAATGTTGACATTTTAATGTTGAAATTACTTATGTTTTCACATTAAGATAAAAGGTGGACAGAGTTATAATGACAGTATTGTTCAGTACATTATGAATTCTATTCAGATCAATTTTGTGGGTGAATCTGGTGTTCTAAAATTAGTTACCATAATTTAATTTTTTTTTTTACTTTTTTAAAAATTCAGACTTCTTGTGATTTAATCAGGAAAGGATTAAAAACAGTTGATATTCAGTGTTATTGCTGCTTTCTCAAGTTGTTGTGGAGTATTAATTTAACCATTCGGATCAAGTACTTTCAAAACAAAGAGAGACGTTTGATTAGGTCGAAATGTCGGGAAAGAAGTGTCTGTTTGCACCATGCAGTGGCAAAGATAGCGACTTTAAAATATCTGGGTCCAAAGGAATTGCTACTCTGCTAAATAAGAGCGAGGAGCTCGGAGACACAGCCATACATGAGACTTTATCAAACATTATTGCTACTGATGGTGCTTCATCAGCTTCTGTGCTATGTCACAAATCTTGCTACAGCTCATATACTTCTCGTTCTAGAAATGTGAGCAAACGCATGTCAGACTCATTTCAGAGTCAGCCTGGAAAGCGAATAATTCGTTCTCAACTCTCTGCCTTTGAGTATTCAAAACAGTGCTTGTTCTGTGGTCTTATTTGTGAAGAAAAAGACTCTAAAAATCCTAACAGGTGGAATCCAGTTAAAAAATCTCAGACTTTAGATAGGTCAGGCCTTCCATCCTTCAAAGATGTGATTTTGTCTAAATGTGATGAACAGCAGGATGATTGGGCAGAAGTTGTGAAGCTACGGGTGAATGGCATCATGGACCTACCTGCAGCTGATGCTCAGTATCACTCCAAGTGTTACAATGCTTCCAGGAAGGTACCTACTGACTCAAGTGCAACTGCTAGTAAACCAGTTGACAGCTGCCTAGCTTCGGTCATAGACCACATGAGTGCAAAAAAGTCAGTGACTTGGAGTGTCTCCGAGTTACATGATGTTTTTGTAGCTAATTCTGGGAATTTGTGCCGGAAGCAAATGCTAGCCAACCTATGTGATTATTATGGTGATGCCGTTATTGTACTGAGAGTTAAAGGATGCCAGATGATTGTTGGCTTTAGGCAGTACATAGGTAAATCACTCAAATTATTAGGACAAACTGGCCTCTTCAATGACGACGGTGATGATGTCAACAAGGTTGTCAGAAAAGTGCAGGCAGAGGTCCAGAATATTCCATTGCCTCGTGAATACGACCTTGGCAGCTTTACGCATGAAAGGGTCATTCAAGATACAAGTCCAACTCTCCTAAGACTTGTCTCCAGTCTTGTGTCCAGGGAAGAAACGGTGACCAAACCAGCACTCACACTTGCTCAATGCATCCAGCAGCACATCAGTAAAAGCTGGAATCAGACAACTTTGGGGCTAGCTGTAAAACTTCATCATAAGTATGGTAGTTTAGAACTGGTTTGGAACCTAAAAGAGCATGGTCTTGTTGCAACATATGATGAGGTCCTCTGGTTCCGGAAGTCAGCTCCCAAATATGCCTCAGATGATGCAGATAAGTATCTGCGGGTATTAGGACTGGAGAGTTGCATTGGCCCTATTCACAGTTGGGTGATAATTTTGATCTTGTAGTCTTCACACCCAATGGTTGCTGCACAACACATGCCATGGCCACTCAGTTTATGCAAAATCCTGCAGGGATCCTGTTCCCTGGAGTGGCGACTCGAGACGGTGGGATTACATCACTAAAAGTACCCCGTCTGACAAAGCTCCAAGCTGAGAAATTCTGTCCGGTAGCTAACAGCAGTCTTACCATTGAACATTATACAGGCCCTAAGAAGCTGACTCCACCCACTCTGAAAGAAATGCCAAGAACAGCTACTGTCCAAGAGAGCATCCAAGAGAGGGTTTCTAGAGCACAGAGGAGGGATGCTGCTTGGCTCTGTCAGCTCCATTCTACTCCTCTTCCCCTGGACTGGTCGGCCTACAACGTTGTGCAAGATCATCACAGTGATGAAGGTGTGTCTAAAATGAAGACTATAAGTGTCTTTGGACCATTGCTCGACTTACCTCCTGCTCATCCTGATACAGTGCTCTGTACCATTACATACCTGGACACATCACTCAAGCGGCTTGGCATGAGCTACAGTCATATAAAATTTGACATGCAGCTTTACAAGATTGCTTGCCAGATCAAATGGGGTGACCCACAGAGATGGGCATCAGTGGTGCTCAGCCCTGGAATGATGCACACCCTGATGTCATTCATTGGCTCAATTGGGGAGCTGATGAATTCAACAGGCCTTGAGGAGCTGGTAGGTGCATCATTTGGCGGCCTGGCATCTATCTTCAATGGAAAGGCCTGGCCAAAGGCCATGCGAGCCTTCCGTATGGTTATGTATGCTCTTCTTCATGAATTCTTAAAGGAGGGAGAAAAGAGTCATCAGCAGATACTGGAATTCCTGGAAAAGGCAAGACAGCACCCAACAGGCCGATTATGGGTGGATTGCTTTATCAATCCAACCTTGCACATAGATTCTGGCGAGCAGAGAGGGAGGGTTAATGGCGGCTGCAACAACACTGCCTTGAAGAGATGCTACCCTATTTTTTTGCTGCTGGTCATCACCACTATGCTAGATGGATCACTTGGCATTTACGTGAAATGCAGCACCTTCCTTCCATTGCAAAAGATGACCTTCTTGCCGGAATTCATGTGTGCCGCCATTCAGATGGTGCACCTGCAGTGAGTGCCGATATGTTTGGGGAGCAGACATACATCAGGCAAGGGAAGGGAGCAGGGGGCATGAAGGGTATTTCAACCAACCCTGAGCAGGTTGCAGTTTGGATCCAATCATTTGGCATATGTTCACATCTCTCTCAGACATTGGATGATATGTACAGTGATACAGCAGCATCAGAGAAGACTTTGTCCAACAGACACAAAGAGGAGGGTGAAGCAAGATGGGAGTTGGATGCTGAGGACCACTCTAAAATTTTGAGGATGCTGTGGGAAAACACAAATCCACTCATGACAGAGAGCACTTTGCTTTACCACATCATAAATGGACAGGTGGCTGATGAAAAAGTGAATGTGCAAGATGCGCTGAAGATTGGCCAGGCTATGTGTGAAAAGTTTTCTTCATAACTTCCGGGGGCATTTCATACACCCATCTCTAACAAGGTAGTGACTATGAAGTTCCAGATAAAGGGAATAAATGTCAGTGGGAAGGTTGTTTGTGACCTTGAGTCATTATTTGGTCGACTGTTGGTTGTGGGAGGCCAGAGAAAAATGGAGCTCTCTTCTCTCTTCAAATATGAGCTTAGCCCAGTCCCCTTGTCTATCATTGATGACAATGGATGCCTCCCGAAAGGGCAATAAGTCAGTTCTTGTCCAGCAGCTCTGAATTCCAGTCTGCAATCCCCAGCCACCAGATGTTGTCATTGTGGATGCATCCCAGCTCATTTATCACGTAGTTTGGCCATCATCTGGGACAGTGGCAGATCTTGCAGCCAGCATGGGATGTCGGCTTAATTGTTACGACACCCGAACTTTTGTCATCTTTGACAGATATTTGCAGGTGTCTGCCAAGGACCATGAGAGACATAGAAGAGCAGGAGAGAGCTCCACAGAGTACAAGCTCTCATTGACTACACCTCTACCTAGTCGAGACAAAGTCTTGAAAAAAAAGCACAACAAACAAAGGCTGAGCGAACTGCTGTGTACTTTCAATGTAGGAAGTAAGATCATGATGGTCAGTAGAGCTGACAGCATTGGCACTCATGATTAGCTGATAGACATGGGGCTTCAACTGTTCACCTTCTCAGTGATGACACAGATGTCTTTGTGCTTATGGTTTATTGGTGTTGGAAGGCTGGTATCACAACTAACCTACAGATGGAAAAATGGAATGGCACTGTTCTCAGCATAAATGCAACTGCAAAGAATCTGGGTGACCAATGTGGTTCCGTTCTGGCCATGCATGCTCTTTCGGGATGTGATACCACCTCATATCCTGTCGGGAAGGGGAAGGTGTCTGCACTCAAGGCCATGAGAGTCGTACCTGGTAAGCTTCTCCACTGTATTGGAGAGGCAGAAGCCACAGATTCACAGATCACAAAAGCAACAAGGGCTTTCTTTCTGGCTCTGTACAATCAGGGGAACTCTGTAACCTTGGATGGAGCCCGGTATGAAATTTACCGAAAGCGCAAAAGGCCCCCAGCACTGAAGGCACTACCTCCTACAGAGCGCAATATGTGCCTTCATGGAAGACGTTCCCACCTACAGGTGCTGCTATGGAAAGCAGCAGACCAGCCTGATCCACCGGCTGTGGATATCACCTTGTTTGGATGGGACAAGAAGATGGGTCTAAAGGAAGGAGAGGAACTGATTATGCCCACCCAGGATTCAAGTCCAGTTGCTCCTCCTTCTTTGTTAGATGTTGTCAGCTGTGGTTGCAAAGCTGGGTTGAAACCTTGCACATCAGCAAAGTGCAGCTGTGCAGCTGCAGGTTTGGCCTGTACCAGTTATTGTTCCTGCAAAGGCAATGATGGTATATGCTGCAACATACTTACACAACATCAAGAACACGAAGAGAGGGATGAAGGGTCTGGAGAAGATGATGACAGAACAGAAGAGGATTGTGAAGATGATGAGGCTGCCTTTTGTTAATTGATTGTGAGGCATAGCAGTTTGCCTGAAGGTGGTAGCCAATGTGTGCAGTGGTGTGGAGGTGAGGCCCTCTTGGTTAGCCTTGCATCTGGTGGGCTGACCCGGGTTGCCCAGACTCACTTTTAACTCTTGCGTCTGGCGAAGTTTTAATTGGGTCCCCGTTGGATCTTGCGACTTGCGGACCAACCTGGGCAGCCCTTCTACCATTCGGCCGTTGCCCTAGCGACTTGCAGTGCCTGTCTTGTATGGCATGTATATAGTGTATATTTGTACATAGTTCGTTGATCACACATGGTGATGGGCTTAGGTGATGTCATCTCATTGGGTGTCTTAAAGAGCTACCCCATTAATATGTATCGTACAGTTGCAGGATCCAAGTTATGTCAAATACCCGCATTGCTTTTTCATCCAGCAATGCATAACATTCAGCCTAACAAAGGTTCATTGTTTATCCAAAAAGCAATTTTGAATCTTCAAAAGTGTCAGGAGGGGATTCAGCCTCTCTACACCCTGAAAACAATGCATCAACATTCACAAGAGCACTCATGATTCTGAAATGTTAGATTATTTTGTTTACCATAAAAATAACTTAAAATGATGACTGAAATTAATCAAAATTTGCCTAAATAAATCAAAATATGTACTAAAATTAGCTCTTTGAAATCTGAAAATGCCAGAAATGAAATCCTCTAAAACCTCTAAAACCACTCACATATTGTAGAAATTGGCCATTCAGTGCAAAATATGTGCTCAAAATGGACGATTAAGCTAACGATGCTAATTATGCAAATTGCTCAACATATGCAAATTAGCATCCGGTAGTTTCTGTATGCTGGGGACCTATACTTCACATTTCTGCAATAAAACTTTGGTGTACTCGACATTTCCGGGTTCACCTATTTGGCTACTAGACTAAAATAAGGAGAAAGCTGGAAGAGAATACGTATTTTAAAAATAGGATTGGTTCGTGTAAGAAATTGCGAATAGTATATTGGGTCTAAGGTGTCTTTTGAGGTCTCATGTCATAAAGTGGTTCAATTTTGATCCCCACTACCACTCTGATGGAGTTTAATGGTAGTGGAATTTAAGAATGCTTGGTCTGAGTGGTTTAAATGAAAAATGGCAAATTGTCAGTGTAACTCACATATTTATAAAAATATTATACATCATTAAACCATATAACATGAAAAATAATAATCGATATTCAATCCCAATTACAAATGTATAGATGTATGTTATTATCGTCCATTTCTTTTTTGTTTCATTTTGTGCAATGTATTATACTGGGTCATTGTGAAGAGTTTATCATCCTTATTTACTGCCTTGTTATTCTGGTGCCATTTAGGCACTGCTATCTGCTTCTGCTGCATCTTGTGCCATTAGGAGGCATGTGTACTGGAGTCACCACCTGTCTGTAAAATTAGTCTGATTGGTTTTTTTTTTTGGTTTTTTTTTGTAATTTTCTTTTGCAATTTTTGGTTAATGTCTGTGTCTTATTTTCTATCCAGGAGCCAGTGAGGCCTTGGTATGGAGCAGGCGAGGCTAGCCACTCTTCTTCTGTGGTGTGTACTTCACAGGGTGCTATGTATGTTGGTGCAATATTGTGGGAGTATTTCCCTGGCACTGCACCAGGGTAGCGTAGTCGGATGAAACTAATTGTGATTTATGGTCTTTTAGACCCATGTGTTACGGTTGGTAAACCCTGATCTCAGGGTTTTTCACTATGTGGGTGAAGTCTGTGTGTTACGCATCAGCACTGATTGTTTCTTGTGGGCGTCTCCGCTAATTGTCATCAGAAACAGCTGTCACTCATTACTCATCCCTATATATTGGCCTGTCTAGCGTCTTGTGTTTGTCAGAGTGTTGTTTCCTGTTACTCATCTGATGTTTTGCTCTCTTGTGTGTTTCTGCGTTTGGATGTCCGTGTCTCCCCGGAACCCCGTCCACTCATCTTATATCACCATCGGATCATCACTTACCGCTCTGCTCGCTTCCCCACAGTTCTTGTGTCACCCTCTCCTGCTGCCAACTCTTCACCGCACTTCGGATCCTTCACTCACCTGCATCTTCCTGGACTGTGTGTCCCCGGCCAAGTATCATCTGTGTTTCCTTCTTTATGTACTTTGTCATTCGTATAATTAAATATTCATTACTCGCACTTGCTTCCTGCCACTCCTTTCACCCAGTCGTTACACCATGTAAGTGCCACATTTGGATGTTTTTATATTAATGCTCACAACTCTTTCTGACTGGATTAAAGTTGTATCCAAATCGGAAATCTTGGCCTAGTTCTTGATTATATAAGCTGTGGTATACTATTTGTCCAACTTCAAAATCTTCAGAACTCTACATCACAAACTAACCTTGTTTAGTGGACGGGCATATTTGTATCTCTGCCCTTACATTCTGAAACCCTATTATCTCATTCATACTTACTCACCAGGTAGCACACTTAGATATTAACATAATTTCGTGGACTTGCCTTTTACATCTCTGTTCCTACATTCTGGGACTTTATTCCCAAACACATCCGTGACCTCTCATCAATACAGGTGCATCTCAATAAATAAGAATGTCACGGAAAAGTTCAATTTCAGTCATTTAACTCAAATTGTGAAACTTGTGTATTAAATTTAATGCACACAGACTGAAGTAGTTTAAGTCTTTGGTTCTTTTAATTGTGATGATTTTGGTTCACATTTAACAAAAACCCACCAATTCATTCTCAACAAATTAGAAAACTTCATAAGACTAATATAAAAAAATGTGGTGTATATATAAAAAAATGAATTGTTGGCCTTCTTGAAAGTATGTTCACTTACTGTAGATGTACTCAGTCCTTGGTAGGGGCTCCTTTTGCTTTAATTACTGCCTCAATTCGGTGTGGCATTGAGGTGATCAGCACTGCTGAGGTGGTATGGAAGCCCTGGAGTGGCCTTCGGCTCATTTTTTGGTCTCTTGTTTCTCATTTTCCTCTTGATGGGTCTGGTGAGTTTGCTGGCCAGTCAAGCACACCAACACCATGGTCATTTAATCAATTTTTGGTGCTTTTGGCAGTGTGGGCAGGTGCTACATCCTGCGGGAAAATGAAACCAGCATCTTCAAAAAGCTGGTCAGCAGAAGGAAGCATGAAGTGCTCCAAAATTTCTTGGTAAACGGTGCAGTGACTTTGGTTTTCAAAAAACACAATGGATCAACACCACCAGATGACATTGCACCCCAAATCAACACAGACTGTGGAAACTTAACACTGGACTTCAAGCAACTTAGGCTATGAGCTTCTCCACCCTTCCCCCAGACTCTAGGACCTTGGTTTCCAAATGAAATACAAAATTTGCTCTCAACTGAAAAGAGTATTTTGGACCACTGGGCAACAGTTTAGTTCTTCTTCTCCTTAGCCCAGGTAAGATGTCTCTGACATTGTCTGTGGTTCAGCAAATTCCTTGACACATCTGTGTGTGGTGGCTCTTGATGCCTTGATCCCAGCCTCAGTCCATTCCTTGTGAAGTTCATTCTGAAATTCTTGAATTGATTTTGCTTGACAATCCTCATAAGGCTGCGGTTCTCTCTATTGGTTGTGCATTTTTTTCTCCCACACTTTTTCCTTCCACTAAACTTTCTGTTAACATGCTTGGATACAGCACTCTGTGAACAGCCAGCTTCTTTGGCAATGAATGTTTGTGCCTGGTCATTGGAAGGTATGGGTCGTTTTTTGTGTAGGTGTGTCATTCTGCATGTCAAACTGTGAATAAAAGTAGTTGAGTGCATCTGGGAGGGATGTGTCATCATCACAGGCCTATGGCGGGGGCTTGTAGTCAGTGATAGTCTGAATGGCTTGCCACAGGTTCCATGTGTCTCTGCGCATATGACCATTTTGCATTTTGATGCCACAGGACAGACTGGCTCTTGCTGTTTTGAGAGCTGCTTTATCTCCTTAACTGAATGCTTCAGAACATTGCTTCAACTGAATGTTTTGGTAACTGTCACATCATCAATGCACTTTTTTATATACGCACTCACAGTTTCAGTGTACATCTGCAGGTCTGTGAGGTTGTTGTACTGTAGGTGGCTGCCTCTTTAAACATGTTCCAGTCTGTGCACTGAAAGCAGTCCTGTAATGTTGAGGTAGCATCATATGGGCAAACTGTGATGAGATTTTGAACCAGTTTGGCAAGTTTCAGAAGTGGTCTGTATGCTGGAATTAGCATAACAGAGATGTGATCCGAGTACCTGAGGTGGGGGCCGGGTACAGCCTTGTACGCATTATTTTCTCTTGTGTAGACAAAGTTCAGTGTGTTTTTACCCCTTATTGCAAAGTTCACATGTTGGTAGATCTTTGGCAAAACTGTCTTTAAGTTTGCGTGGTTGAAGTGACTGGCTATGAAAAAGCTGTCAGTGTTTTTGTTTGTTGTTCGCTGATGGTGCTGTACAGCTTGCGAAGCACTTCCTTCGTGTTAACACATGGGGGATGTAGACTGCGACAATACCAATGGCTGTGAACTCCCGCAGCAGATAAAACACTTCACAAACATAAACTCCACCAGCGATAAAGTGTTTTGTCACTACCACAGCATTTTTACGTACACACACAAGCCACCCCTGCGTGACTTACCAGACAGTGCTTTGTCTCTGTCTGCACGGTAGCAGGCAAGTCTATGCAGCTAAGTTGTGGAGTCTGAGAAGTTGTCGATTAGCCATGTTTCAATGAAAACAAACACACAACAATCCCTTGTCACGTGCTGTGTAGACCGACCGAGTTGAATTAAGTCCAGTTTATTTTCCAGAGAGCAAACTTTTGAGAACATAAATTCTGTTTCCTCTCAAACCACTGGCGTCACTATTTTGTGTGGGTAGCCTCAGTAGGCGAGGCCGCAGTCTCGGGGTTTGGCTTTAGCAGCAGACAGAGGCCTCTTAGCTTCTCAGTAGTCACCGGCGAAAGCTGATGTTTGTACAAACTGTCAATTTCCATAAGGCTCTGTCGATTATAGATGTGTTTTCCGAGTGTTTATCTGATGATTTTGCAATAGGGTGAGACTGTTCAAAGACGAAGAAACAAAACTAACAGACATAAAAACACAGTTTTTGGGACCAGGAGTAGTCACTGCATCCGACCGCGATGCCATCTTGGATCTGAAGCTCGATTGAGATGCAGAGGATATTATTTAAGAGGATCATGCAGAACCTGTGCAAGCACAGCTTTTATCCTTTTAACCCGCACCTGGATGCCGACGCACTGAATGTTCTTTGTTTCCATATTTCAGTGTTTACTGAATAGATTTAAAAAAAATGGGACAAAATTCATCAATACAAACTATATATCATTATGAAGGTCTAAGCCTCAAACATCAATGTTTTTCAATGGAAAGCTTTAAGAAATGTATTTGCTAAATTTTTGTAAGCAGTACATATGAAAACATGCATAATAAAAATGCAGTATGTACCAGATTTGTCATAATAAGTCATAAACATATCCACAGCTGTAAATCCCGGTTTAGTTAGAAAGGTAAGGGTCCACTGAATGACACTTTTAGTCCAACGAAGCAATAACGTTGTAATATTGGTGGTAATTCCTTTGTTTACATCTCATTTCTTCGGGGACAGTATTGTTTGTATTTGTTATGGAATAAACTATGCTCAAAAAACTGCATCAAGGTAGTAAAAAACAGTATGGTTTTGTAGCATACACTGTCACTAACAGGATAAGACCATCCACTAAAAAAAGGTCAAAGATAAGCGGAATATAGTTCATTTGAATTCTGGCACTCTCTTGTGACGGCTTGTAATGCGCTCTGTGACGCACCTGTCATCTGATGAGGGCATAACTTAGCGATCAGCTTTTTTTCACAAAATACAATGATTTCCTTTTTTATTTATTTTTTGTACTTTTCTAATGTATGTGTATGTGTTTTATGGGGAATGTGGCTGTATTTGCATGATTACCATCTCTATGAGCACACATTATCGTGTGATTACTGTGTCTATATGAATAGAGTGTGATTATTGACTATATGGCCCATCTGAATGATTACCATCTCTATTACTGGCCATCAGCATTATTACTGACTGTTTGAGCAACTATCAATGTGAATGTTGTATTTCTGGCAATCTCAGGATGTACTGTAATTGGCATACATAGTTAGTTCTTTTTTTCTTATTTATTTTTATTACTCAAATTATTCTTAATGTATTTTTCTAGTGCTCAAATAAATCACTTATACGATGTTGAAGATTATGTCTATTGTTTTATGATTGAAAAACTATGCAGTGGTATGTTTGGGGGCGGGGGGTGGGGGATAGACATAGTAAAATGGCTGCAGGAATCTAATTCTTCATGGTATCTTCTCCAAATTTGAAATAGAAACTCATGAGACGTGACTTTCAGCCCATTACTTTTTTGGATTGCTCAAGGGATGATTTAAAAAAAAAATTCAGTGTGGTAAAAAAATTTCAAGGCACTTCACTGTCTAGAACTTTTTATCTTTTTGAGTAGTATCATCTCTGGTGGACAGTAGCCCAAAGGGTCTTCTTTCCAAAGACACAAAAAATTGTGTGTGTAGCACACTTAAGTCAGGAACTATTACAATGTTAACCTGTTAGCCAGCACCCCCCATTATGGGACTCACAGCTGAAAGTGCTCTACCAAACTTATAATTGTAACAGTTTCCTACTTCAGTGTGTTACAAACATAATTTTGGTGTCTTTAGAAAGAAGACCCTTTGGGCTTTACTTTTTATCAACCTGATTTGATAATGCTCAAAAATATTAAACGTTATAAACACTGAAGTGCCTTGAATTTTTTTTTTTTACCACACTTAAATATTTTTTTATTTGATATAAAAATACATGAAATGAGCCCTGCAGCGATTTAGAAAAGTAATGGGTTGAAAGCCACATGTCTCATGAGTTTCTATTTCAAATCTGAATAAAATATCATGAAAAATGAGACACCTGCAAATATTCTTCTGAGACTATGTCCACCCCCCAAATATAAGAAAATATATATTTCCCAATAGTATTGAAGGCTTCTACAAACTATTTAGTCAGTAAACATACCACTGCATAGTTTTTTCAGGTATAAAACACTAGACAGAAACTTAGACATCATACAAGTGATTTATTTGAGCACTAGAAAAATAAAATAAGAATAATTTGAGTAAGAATAATAAGAAAAATAAAAAAAAGATTTAACTTTGTTTGCCAATTACAGAACATCCTGAGATTGCTAGAAATGCATCATTTACAATGAATTATGATGCAAATAAGTGCTGATGTTCTGATGGCCACTTATACAGATGGTAATAACACAAATGTGCCAAAGTAAATAATCCACTCTCTCTATTCATCTAGACGAGTTCACTTTGATAGCCGTGATCATTCAGTAATAGCGAGCTGATTTGGGCTGATTTGCACTCAAACAGATGGTTATCATTCAGGTACATTCACATTCAACATAAAACACACTCTCACATATATGAAAACTGTTGAAAAATGAAACAAACAAAGAAAAAGGCGATCGCTATAAGTTCCGCCTCCATCAGCTGACAGGTTCGTCAGAGTGCGTCATGAGGGAGCGCCAAAATTAAAATAAACTATCTTTCGCCTATTTTTCATTCATTCTTTTTTTCTGGTGGATTGTCTCATTCTTTTTGTGACACTGTACGCTGCAAAACCATGCCATGTTTTTACTACCAAGATGCAGTTTCCGACCGTGAGCTATTCCATAACGGACGCAAACAGTTCTGTAGCTGAAGAACTGAAACGTAAACAAAGGAATTATGATCCATATTACAACGTTATTGCTTCGATGGACTAAACGTGCTTTATGAGATGTCGTTCAGTGGACCCTTACCTTTCTAACTAAACCGGGATTTACAGCTGTGGATGTGTTTATGACTCGTTATTACGACGGATCTGGTATGTACAGCGTTTCCATTGCTCATGTTTGTATGTGTACTGCTTACACAAATGTATCAAATACAGTCTTTATAAGCTTTCCATTGAAAAACAGCGATCTTTTGTCGATGCTTGAAGCTTAGATCTTTATAAGGATACATAGTTTGTCAAGATTAAATTTGTCTTGTTTCATTTAATCTAGGAAGGGAAGGTCATTTTCAGCTGTGAGTCCCATAATGAGGGATGCTGGATAACAGGTTAATGGTAGGCCAATATTTTTTGTTTATTGTTGTCTCATACTTTTACATATGCTGTTATTTGTAAATGCTACTGTTTATGTTTGCTTTTAATATACAGTTTTATCCTGATTAAAACTTTAATGCAGTATGGCAACTGCACGCGTGTCCATGTTTAACACTTGTCATAGCTATGTGAAAATAAGTGTGTAGTTGTAACTGTTCATTGTTGGAGCTGAGCAAAGAGAGAGAGAGAGAGGTGCAGAGCGGGTGGACGTGTGGAACAGTATTAAGAACCGCTGCTTATAACATTGATTTTGAAACGTGTGTATCCATTTGAATCATTAGAAAACAGAATTGTGTTTCATATACAATTAATCCCACACAATAACCCACACTGGTCACTTGAACAGTACATAGACTTTGGATTGCATTTGAGTGAGTCTGCTTACACTGTGGGTGTCATGGAGGAGGGACATAACAATTTCCCAAAGCCTGTTCACGTCATGCCTGCCAAGCCACAGCCTGCTACTTCATGCCTGCCAAGCCACAGCCTGCTCACATCATGCCTGCCAAGCCAAGGTCTGCTCACGTCATGCCTGCTACACCAAAGCCCGTTCACGTCATGCCCGCTACTCCAGGACCTGCTCACATCATGCCTGTTAAGTCAAACTTTACTCATGTCATGTGTAAAAGTTGACCAAGTGTACCAAGTCAAAGCCTCATCACATCATGTCTGCCAAGCCAGAGTCTGATAACATCATGTTTGCTATCCCAAGGCTTTCTCACGTCATGCCTGCCAAGCTAGTGCCTATTCACATCATGCCTGGTGCGCAAAGTCCTCTTCACGTCATGTCAGCCAAGCCAGAGCCTGCTCACATCATGCAGGTCACTCAAGAGATTCTTCACAACATGGCCGCTTCAAGAGCTTCATTGCAAGATGGCCACCATACAAGAGTCTCTTGGCAAGATGGCCGCCCTTCCAGGGTCTTTTCATGTCTCAGTTGATTGTCCAGAGTCTCGTCAAGTCTAGGCTAACCGTCCAGAATCTCGTCATGTCTAGGCTGATCATCCAGAGTCTCATCACATCGCAGCTGATCGTCCAGAGCCTCATCAGGACATTTCAGAGTCTGCTCACATTAAGCCTGAGGCCCTGGCCAAGATGGCTGCCACCCCACACCACGGCTGATCAAGTTTCCATAAGGATTTTTTTTGGGGGGTGGGGGTGGGGGATATAGTACCCAAGCTCCCGAGGATGCGGAGCTTGTGTTTGGACTGAAAGATCTGATTGCTAGTATGCTGGACCTACCTCTGATGTCAGTGTGAGCTGCAGGCATTCCCATGGCATCTGTGTTCTCAAGCTCAAGCATCCTAGAAGTCCTGCCACCCACTGCTGCCTTTACTGTAATGGCCGTCGCCATTTTGAGTGTGTGGGCTGCACACTGCGCTGAAGATACCTCTAATGTCCATGAATCTGCTCCTGATGCCTATCATGTCCATAAATCTGCTCCTGAGGGGCAATGTAATGTGAGGATTGGGTTTTGTTTCATGTTCATGTCTTTTATTTTGGAGTCTGTTTGCTGTGTTCTGATTGGTTCTATGGTTCATGTCTCATGTTCTGATTAGTTGTCCTAGTCATGTGTCTTGTTTCCTTATTGGTTGGTTCTTATCATGTGATCCTGATTGTTTGCTATAAATAGCCATCATGTTGACTTGTGCTTTGTCTTGTATTGTATGTACCTATCCTGCTGTCAGTGAGTCTAGTCTGTTCAGGTTAAGTCTTTGTTTGTTTGGATTATGTTTGGATCACTTTTTTAAAATAAATCTGCACTTGGATTCATCACTTCGCTTACCTTGACTATTGTTTACAATTCTTTTATCTGTTGTGATTTGCACTATTCTGTTTTGGCCAACTTCATATATAAATGTATCAACTTAAATTGCATTCCTTTCATCTAGGCCTGTCGCAATAGTCGATAAATAAATTAATCGCAAGAAGAAAAAAAAATTAGCTTGATAATTTTTTCGGCCGCGATAATTACTTTTTTACATTTTTATAATAATGTAACATGTGATGATGTGGGGTTAGTCTGGAGCGCAGCCCGCGGTAGAAAACACCCTCTCCGATGACACAGATGTCCCGAATAAAGAGATAACGTCTCCCTAGAGTCACCCACTTTGGGAAGCATCTTTCATTTGCTTGTGGATGTTTGCATCTCAAGTGATACAGCATTGTACTTGCACTACTGCTTTATTTTAATATCGCGTAGAATATTATGCAAGTAACTTTGTTGCCCTTTCTCTTAAAATGGGCCTATTTTCGCTCGCTTCATTTGGGTTGCTCAGCTAAATATGTCTGTGGGCTAGTGGTTGCGTGTCAACCCGCCCAGTGAGTTCACACACACACACACACGCATTGTTTTCTCCTTCTTTCCAAAGCGCTCGGGCAGTTGCGCTCCTGAGGCGTCTGTCGTTGCTAAACATTCATCAGCTGCGATCTCCATTACAACAAAGACATTTCAGCAATGCATTTCCACCACCGAAAAACCATTGCTGTAACTCTGCTACATGATTTATTTTCGAAGAAAAGTAAAAAACTCTGCAATGTTTCACCCCGAGGAAGCTGATCTTTTCACATGACCTGGTGCGCTGTTATTTTTAACTTGATGCGTTGCGGACGCACCTGGAAAAAATGAGCGTGTTGCTCATCCAGTACATATCCAGACCAGATGGTGGATCAGCAACTAGAAAGGACCTCTACTGCCCTGAAAGACAGCGGAGACCAGGACAACTAGAGCCCCAGATACAGATCCCCTGTAAAGACCTTGGTTTGGGTTAGGTAAAGTGGTCTAAAAATCTAAATTGCTTATTGTTATGAGTGGGGCGGGGCTGAGAGCCAAGAGCCATGGGAATGGGTTGAGGCCGGTGGAGTAATTGGAAATGAGCGACACCTGCGCCACTCAGTGGTCTTGAGTCCCACGGAGGAGCTCCGGAAGGATAAAAACGAGGAGTTACTACAGTGAAGGACGAGAGAGGACAAGGCCTGGATTTTATTTTGTGTGTTGGTTTTGTTTTGTGTTTGTTTTGTTATTAAAAGTTTATTTAAATGTCCGCCGGTTCCTGCCTCCTTCTTCCGGACTTTCAAACTGCGTTACACTGGTGCCGAATCCCGGGAGGAAGGAGATGCCAGCCACCAGATATGTGGAGGGACAGCTGCTATCCGTGAAGTACCCGCGGCCACCGTGATTAGTTTCCCCGGAGAGGGAAGGGGGGAGTAGAGTGCAGTCTCGGGAGTACCCCCTGGCCTGTGAGGGGCAATTTAAATGACTGCCGGTTCCCGTCTCCTTCTTCCCATCTTACAAACTGCGTTACACTTATTAATAAAATTATAAAATGCATATTCACTATGAAATAGGTTAGGGTTAGGTAAGGTTAAGGAATATGTTTTGTGCTTGTAAATGTTACATATTAATGGTGGAACTATGATGTCATTTTGAGAGCGAAAACCCATGAGCAAGTTACCATTTTAGCACTTCGGGTTTCATTGTCCCAGAGTCAATTAGTTTTTTGAATGGGATTTTGGTTAAATCCCTAAAATAAGGTCTGTGGTTCACACAAGCTCAAACATTTTCACATATTTTTCAACAAAATAAAACACCAGATACACCCCTCTCATGATTTTTTTTAAAGCTATTACATTTCTTAAAAACAGATGGTTGCTAAGAAGTTTCTAAATAGGACACAAAGTGCTGTCGGAGACATTAAACGTCATCGTGCCGAATAGGAACTAGCCTTGTGTTCTTGCAGTTTTTAGATTTTCTAATTTGTAGTTCAATCAATTGTAGAATAACCAATTAATAGTTTTCAGAATTTTATATTGTTTTTCAACAAAGATTTTTTTGCTTTGCTGCAAAGCGCGACCACATTTTATGGACACAATGCCTTCATCACCTGTAGAGACCTAGGTCATGGCAAGATTAATGTTAATTGTTGACAGAATTTAATAAATTTTAATAAAACTATTTGTTTAATTAAACATTTGAAGACACTGCTTGCTAAAGTGCATTTATTTCTCTCTTGTTATCTCCCAGTTATTCACAGTCGAAGATTTTGAGTGAATAGTGGGCGTGCTGAGTGTCCCAGTGCTCTCCGTGTGGGTCTCCCGGTGCTGGGTGCTCTTCCGTGCAGTCTTGCCCTGGTACTGATCGGTCACACACTGGTCTCTGGAGAAAAAGGAGCAAACACAGGTCAGTTCTCAGCTGCTTTAGAGACATTAGACTCCCCTTTGTCGGGCCTTGCACGGCTTATATGGCCACGGGCAAACGAGTCTCAGGTGTGGCCGATCAGCCTGTGATGACTTTCTGCAGGTGTATCGCGTCTGTCTCCAGGGCAACGCGGAACTTGTCACCCCCCCCCCCCCCCCAGGCGTTGTCCTGGTCTTGGTGGAAAGATGTGACAGTAACAAGGGGGAAACTGGGGGTGGTTGGGGAGTGACCCCTGACAGACCTGAGAAAGCTGACCAGATCCAGGAAAGTCCGTTTACATTGCTGTTGGCAGTGCCAGCGCGGTGGTGAATGGTGAAATGGAAATCCTGGAACCCGAGGAACCACCGGGTAACCATGGCATTGGTTTCTTTGGCTCTGGACATCCATTGTAGGGCCACATGATCGGTGAACATGGTGAACTTTCATCCTAGCAGATAGTAACGCAGCTCCAGGATAGCTCATTTCACGGCGAGTGCTTCCTTCTCCACCGCCTGCACAGCTTCGACTTTCTTTTCTTGTGGTTTAATCAGGCCCCGGCCTACCTTAAACCCCAGATACTTCACCTCGAATAGAGCCAGGTGAAATTTGTGGGGGTTGGCGTTTAGTCCGACCCTCCGGAGTTCCCATAGCACCCTTCGCAGATGGTCCAAATGATCCTCCCACTGCTCTGAATGGATGACCATGTCGTTGCAGCCGCAGCAGAATGTCGGGTATCCATCAAATTCTGACACTTCATTGTGGAGGCAGAAGTCATTGCAAAAGCGGAAGGTGCCATCCGGTTTTGGGACCAGGACGATTGGGCTGGACCATGGACTGCGGGAAGGTTCAATTACTCCCAACTTCAGCATGTGTTGAATCTCTTCCTCAATAGCCTGCCGACAGAACTGACCGATCAGGTGTTGCAACTCCTTTTTCTCACCGGCTGACAGGATGGGGTTCGTGTCCGCGGTCACTGGTTCCACAACAGTGAGGGCAGCGGTTAGTTCCCGGGTTCCTACCAATCTCTTAAGCATGTTGATATGACATAACTGCAAGTTGTTCCATTTTCCTGGTTGGCGCACCCGATATACGTCACCGGACCCACTCTTTCTATGACTGTGTAGGGCCCCTGCCAGGTGGCCAGAAACTTGCACGCCGCTGTGGGTACTAGCAGCGTCACCCGATCTGTTGTTTGGAACTCTCTCGGCTGGGCGGGCTGGTCATAATGACGTTGTTGGGCTTGTTGCGCTTTGGCCATATGTTCCGGACTAATGGCATTACCCGTTCAATCTTCTGCCGCATTTCGGTCACATGTTCGACTACCGAACGTTGGGGAGAAGGCTCCTGTTGTTCCCAAACCTCTTTGGTGACATCCAGTAGCCCCCTTGGCTACCGGCCGAACAGAAGCTCAAATGGCGTGAAGCCTGTGGACGCTTGGGGGACCTCTCGGAGTTCGAACAAGACATATGGCAGCATCACGTCCCAGTCCCTTTTATCTACTGCGGCCACACGTCTCATCATTTGCTTGAGTGTCTTATTGAAGCGCTTGGTCAGCCCATCAGTCTGGGGATGATACACAACGTCCTAAGTTGCTTCACTCGGAGCAACCGGCAGAGGTCGGCCATTAACCGGGACATGAACGGGGAACAGAGCTCCTGCTCAGTCTCCCCCCTTTCGAGAGGCCAGGTGTTCCACAATTTGATGCTGACAGAGACTGACCTCAGCCAGGCATTGGAGTAGCTCATCCATCTCTTCATGGGGTGGAGCGCTTGCTTATCTGGGGAAACACAGGAAAAAAAACATTAATTTCAACATTTACTAATACATTATTAAGAAAAAAAGTTGTGCCTGTTGACATTATTTAATAGATCAGAGCTAACATGAACTAACAAAGAACAGTTATTTTTTAACAGTATCAAATATTAATGCATATTGTAACAAATGTATTGCTCATTGTTATTTAATGTTAATTTCAACATTTACTAATGTTAACTAATGATACTGTATTTTAAAAACTTAGGGCCCTATCATACAGCCGGCGCAATGCGACGCAAGGTGCAGCGCAAGTGTGTTTGCTAGTTTCAGTCCGGCGCCGTTCGCATTTTCCCGTCCAGCACCACATCCTTTAATTAGCAAATGCATTTGCGCTCATTTTTGCACCCATGGGCGTGCTGGTCTAAAAAAAGAGGTGTGTTCTGGCGCATTGTGATTTTAAGGAGCTGAAAATAGACTGCGCCATAGACCAGCTCAAACATGGTCTAAAGTCTGGCGCAATGTTTTTTTCTTTGTTATTTAAAGAGTGTACACGCTGCTTTTAAACACAGGGACGCACAGCAGCACACAAACATGCCAAATATAAAAAATTAAATGATTGCATTGCATAAGATTTTTTTTTTGTAGGCTAAATAAATAAATATATATAAATGCCTACATGTCATAATGGATAGTAATCGCATGTATCAGAATTAGGCTATCTATTTGCTCTCACACGAGCAGCTCCGTTTCACTTCCGAGATGCATTCTGTCTTTGCGCTTGCCAAATTCCGCCATGTAAATAGCAAATCCGTCAGGCACGTGCGCAACTGGCTCTTAAAGGGAATGGAAGATGAGACTCTGATTGGTTTTTTGCAAGTTACGCCCAAAAAACGGGCATTACTCATTAAGAGAATAGGGACAACCTGTTTAGACCATGCGCCTGCGCACGCCAACCGTTTTTCCGTCGTTAAAATAGCAAAAGTGGATTTGGACAAGCTCTGAGTGCACCTGCGCCGTGCGATTTACACTTTGCATTTAGATCGTTAAATTAGGACCCTAAGTGTTTTGAACAACACATTAGTAAATGGCAAAGTTTTAAATTAAACACTTTTTGTACTTTAACGAATCACTTACAACTAATACCATTAATTATTTTTGAGTGAAACAATTAATACTTTTTTCTTGGTTGTTGCCCATTTTTAAATCGCTCAGGATTTGTGGTTACGTTGGTGTAACATGTCTTTCCACAATCCGGTGACATGTTTGTTTGGAGATTTCATTTCTGCACCTGTGAGGAGCAAATACTATACAAGTATCTATTAGTAAAGATATAAAATCAACTTGAACTACATTAAATTTATGTTGTAGCAATGCATCTGTTATTTGACATACTATTTACAGCACTAACTGCAATGACAACACAAAAAGTGGTTAACCCCTTTACGTGCATACATCGCTGACGGCCCCAGTTTATTATTGTTTCACTTTCACGGCACGTTAAACATCACTCTCTTACTTGATCTGGACAAACTGTGCATCAATTGAAAGTTTAAAGACTCTAGCTTCGATATTTGACCAATATTTTGATAAAACATTGTTGCAGTGACAGTTATTTAGTGATTTATGTCAGGAGTGCAAAATAATAAATGCGTATTATGCCACATTTTGAATAGAAATTCACCACTCATTCATATTCAGTCACGTCTGCAGCGGTTTATTTGTGTTCACGTCTATAGACTCACTGAACAGCGTCGATAAGGATTTATAGACCAAAGATGTATATCTGCGGAGATATTTGGATATATTTACTCATGTTTACTTCATATTTCTTCAGACAGAATCATCATTTCTATTCATTTTCCACTGATTTACGCGATCTGATGATAAACAGCCTCTCCCAGCGATCTCTGTGTGTGCGTGCAGAGCTGAGAGCTCGTGTGTGTGTAAGTCAGACTCCGATTGGTCCTTCTGGTTTTCAATCTTAGAGTGTCATAACCGGACACCGCCACATCGTGTCCGTATTTAGTGTGTAGCATGCCAATTAAAGAGTGTTCACCCCACCAAAAAAAAGGAAAAAAGAAAATCATTTAGTCCCCTTCATACTGTCCATACCTGACACATATGTTGGGTTTGATTACCAGCATTCTTCAAAGTATCTTCTTTTGAGATCTGCAGAAAAACAAATATCAGAAGTTTGGTAAAACTTAAATAACAGAATTCTGGTTAACTATACATTGAAGTAAATTAATAAACACTTTTCACCAGTCATGGCTATGCAGAAAAAATTACTGTGAACACTGCAATAAATGTTTGAAAAAATGTTACATATATTTTGGCAGAGATGAGCATCTGTACATGTACAGTCTGCTTGCATTTAGCAGCTGTAAAAGCAGGACAGAGATATTGCAGATGATCTCAGACATAGATGCATATATGACTGCAGTACATTCTCATCATAAAAATTACTGAAACTAGCTTATTAGCTTGTGTATTTACAACAATACCTAATTCAAAGATGGAAAATATATCTGCTATTTATTTTTAACTTATGTTTCGCACAAATCAATTAAGCCGTGTTCACTGTAGTCTCACACGTGAGGTGAACTTTGCGAGTTCCTTTATGAGCTTATGAACGCCTGCACTAGTAAAATACTAAAAATAAATGCTCATCGATGCTTACCAGAAGTGTTTTATTGAAATTAGTCCATACATCCATATATCTTGGTAAATAATCCATTGTTTTGTTTGCATCCAAACCGCACAAACATGGCGAACAGCACTCATGTGCACAGGTACAAGACTCCACCCATGCGGTGCGAGTGAATGAATCAGCGCAAATGAAACATGTTCAAAATACATACAAGTGTAATGTATGAATGACCTGCCGCTTTACATTAAGATTTGCTGTTGTTAGAAATATTAGGGAATGTTCTGTCCTATAAAGCACTTAAAAAAAAATAAATAAAAAAAATCACACAACAAAATGAGATGTTATAATTTCATATTAAGTAAACAAGTAAACAATTTAATAATGCAATTGGAATCAAGGTAACTGATATGAAAACTAAAAACAACTAACATTAATAAAATTTATAACACGATTTCAATATTCATAAGGGTTAATTTTTAGCTGTCGTCAGTATGTCAGTTTGTGTGAGAATATACTGAAAAAAATTATATATAATATACTTTATAATATACTAATAGTGTAATGCTAATGACAGTGAAAGTGACATACAGCCAAGTGTGGTGACCCATACTCAGAATTCGTGCTCTCCATTTAACCCATCCAAAGTGAGCTCCCAAACAGCAGTGAACACACACACACATACAATATATTTTAAATAAATTAAAATTGAACTTAAACATATCTTGAAATACACTACATAAACTTGTTTCAACATAAAACATTTATTATGCACTTAGCAAGTAAGTGTGTCTGAAAAAAGGACAATTTAAATATATTTATTTTTCACCTGTTCACATGTTTCTGACCTCCTTCCTTATTTAAGCAAATGAGGGGCAATAACTCATCCCAGCTTAGTCTACTGACAGATCAGATACATTGCATGCACAATTCTAACATTATTTTACTAACATCTTTCTTTTTTTACACATAGACGTACAACATTGCCACTGTAGGATAATATGACCTTGCTTTGCTCAGTTGAATGATTAACCACTTTGGTCGGATGACTGCAAGTGTAAAGGAATCTGAAGTTAACGCACATGAGATGAAATTTACTACTGGCTAATGTCACATAATCATATCACTCTCTCAGTGTGTACAGATGCAGCGCTCAGATGACCAAGGGCTCTTTAAGATATGCTGGTTTCCCATTTACCCAAGACACACAATTATGCATAATCTCATTTGGAAGAAACTATTATCTAACAGGGAATCAGGTGTCCATTAATGGTCAATAGTTCCCAACCGTGGTCGTGGAGAACCCTCAACACTGCACATTTTGGATGACTTCCTAATGAAACACACTTGATTTACCTCATCAGCTCCAAGACCACAAATCAGAGTGTCAGATACAGGTTTGGGATCCTATGCATTAGGTTGTCTTGTGTAGAAAGATGAGCTTTAGCATTAGCTCTCCTTTCAGGAAGTGCAGGAGAAACGCTAGGCTATAAAATGTATGCCTTATTTTTCAAACTTGCTACAACAATTATTTGAAGAGTTTCTCAGAATACTTAGCATAAAGCCATAAACATAATGAGGCTGATAATAATGTCAAAATAATTTTGAGTACTGTAGAAGGTTTCACAAGTGGCTAAATGGTAAATAAATAGTAGAAAATGCATCACTCCATCCAAAGAAAAATGATTGGCAGCATTTGACTTCTAAGAAAGTAAAAAGTGATTTTTTCACCACATCACATTCACACAAACACACAGAGCTTTTCATGTGGACTTGAGTCTTTGTGATGTCCGGCTGGTTTGTTGGTTAGTGCAAAAGTAGTTTTAATTTCTTGTTTATTGTTTTCTTGGAAAAATGGAAAGTGCTTGGAAAGTTTTCTGGGCTATAATTCATAATTATACAACTCATCATCACTGGTGGAAGTACAATGCTATATGCTAAATTATGCTAGAGGCTATAATGTTTTTTCCTTTGCATCCTCCAAGTCATCTTTAGTGTAGTCTCACGCATTTTCTTGCTTGTCTCTAAATTGTCTTTGGAGAGAAGCTCACATTCATCACATCCTTTAGCAACCATCCAGAATACTCCAGCGACCGCCTAGCAAGGCCCTACCAACTACCAACTACCAACTACCAAGAACACCCAAGCACCTTCTTAGCAACTACCATGCCCAGGTGAAAAATAAATATATTTAAATTGTCCTTTTTTCAGACACACTTACTTGCTAAGTGCATAATAAATGTTATATGTTGAAACAAGTTTATGTAGTGTATTTCAAGATATGTTTAAGTTCAATTTTAATTTATTTAAAATATATTGTATGTGTGTGTGTGTGTTCACTGCTGTTTGGGAGCTCACTTTGGATGGGTTAAATGGAGAGCACGAATTCTGAATATGGGTCACCACACTTGGCTGTATGTCACTTTCACTGTCATTAGCATTACACTATTAGTATATTATAAAGTATATTATATATAATTTTTTTCAGTATATTCTCACACACGTACACACTTTGATATCTAGAAAATGTTTCAGGTTACGTATGGTTCCTCGAGGGAACGAGACGCTGCATTGGAAGATGCTTTGGGAACGCCCTTCAGTGTGACCGGCTCTGAACCATGTGTGTAATCTGTCCAATGGATGGGCAAGGCGTCATAGGTGGGTAGTGTTGGGCAGAAACGCATTACTTAGTAACACGTTACTGTAATTTGATTACTTTTTAAGTAACGGAGTAATCTAACGCGTTATAATTTTCTAAATAGTAATTACAGTGTAGTTACAAGCTGAGGTTACTGCCGCGTAACATTGCTAACAGAATGCAGCGTTTTATAATTTAGAGATTGCAAAAAGGATGTGAGAGCCAGTGGTTTAGAGACCTTCCCCCGTGAGACCCGACGCAACAGAGTGCAGTACGTGGGACAATACTTGATAGGCGAGTGGAGAAACTTGTATGTGTGCGGGATTCGGGAGAATAAAATGATTCACGGGACTCACAATAAATTGTTATTCATCTATTGCACAAAAGCAACATGAACTAATATAAAATAAAAATTAGCAGGTGCAAGTGTATGCAGAGTTTCTATTTAGGCTATAACGTGTTTGCAGCATTGAGCAATGATGCAGTGCTGAAATTTGCATGCTCACGTTTCCTCTCATTATAACACACAAATTGTAGACATTATGAAATATTATGCATATATTTATTGTGTTATAACAGAGATTTGTGAGATTGCGATGAACTGAGATGTCTTTTAGAGATTATAAATGCAGCGCTCTTTGCTTGCATTCTGCCAAACCATGCAAGCAGCAGCTGCTTGCTTTAGTTAAAAATAACAGTGTTCTGTGAATGTTGATGCTTTAATAACAAATATTTATCAGGAGTGTTTATGCTGGGGTTTAATAAATTTCATAGAGAAAAAAAAGTAATGTAACTAGTAACGTAACTAATTACTAATTACTTTTTAAATAAAGTAAGGTAACACTTTATTTTACGGTGTCCATAATACAGAGTAATTACCTCATTAAGTACTTAGTAGTAGATGGTGTAATAACATGCAACAAAATGTACGTAATATGTAATATGTAAGTTATGGAACAGCATGTACTTACAGATTGTAATTATGCACATGTAATAGGCAGCAACTGTTACACTTATGTAACAGGGCAAGTCCATCACACAGCTACCTACTGATGTAACTTGTTACATATTTGTTACAAAGTAATTATATAAAAAGCACTTGGTACTACACAATGTAACAACAAGTACCTACATATGTTATAAGGTGTGGAAAAGCCTCTGGTAACATAGGGTAATTTTGTATGTTCTGTAGGCTGCTACACGTATGAAAGGGTAAAGTTGATTACACAGCTGTTGGTGTAACAGGGTGATCCAGATCTTTTAAAATATTTCTCACAAAACACTGCTACATCAGAAGAGCAGAATTCTTGCCAAAAATCATTGCTGCTAACATAGGATCTGCATGAGCACAGACCATCCCAACAGAAGGTAAAATGGTAAAACAATAGCCTCTCTTCCTCTTCTTTCCATATCAATTGATATGAGCTGCATAGATGGGTGTAAGTCAGATGTGAATGAATCAATGGCTTACAACCCATCAAGTTCTGTAGTAGGCCTATGTGTTGTACTTTAGTTTGTACCTTGCCTCTTAGTTTGAATTAACTTGTCACATCTTAAATACATGTGCTAGCTTCCTAATAACATTTAAATTACAGAATATTACACTAGATAAGCAACTTAAAATAAAGTGTATCAAGAGTGTACTTAAGTGTACTTCATAATGTATCTACATACCTTATCCATCTGTAACGTAGTTTGAATCGACTCACTAGTTCACAGTTTAAATACATGCACTAGCTTCCTAATTACATTTAAATTACAGAATATTACACTGGGATAAGCTACTTAAAATAAAGTGTATCAAAATTGTACTTAAGTGTACTTCATGTGTATCTATACCTTATCCATCTGTAACGTAGTTTGAAGAGACTCACTAGTTCACAGTTTAAATACATGCACTAGCTTCCTAATTACATTTAAATTACACTGGGATAAGCTACGTAAAATAAAATGTATCAAAATTGTACTTAAGTGTACTTCATGTATATCTATACCTTATCCATCTGTAAAATGGTTTGAAATGACTCACTAGTTCACAGCTTAAATACATGCACTAGCTTTCTAATTACATTTAAATTTAAGAATAAAGTGCTTTAACTCAGTAATCTAGAGTTGAACTAATGTGATGAATTGCCTTTTCTGTCCACCTGTCAGTAAACACAAAGGGTTACTAATAAATTGAAAATTCTAAATGTAAATATATTTATTTTTACCCTCAAAACTCAACAATGATAGACCTTTACATCAAATACAACATATAACCAGCTGCTAAAATGTAATGTTTCACAAACTTTTTTTTTTAAAAAAGAATTAATACATATTTTATTAATTAATTCTATAGTATATTATACTCTCTAAAGTGTGTTCTTGAAAGTCCACTGAGGTCACAGTCCATTCACACTCTGTACTTTTGACTTATGTCCTGAATTAGCCTTCCAAAGATGCCTATTTTGTTTTTCTTTCCTAACCAATATGTCCATTCAATAAACTTTAAGTGACTCTTCAGCATTTTCTCAGTAAGGTTCCCCCTTAATCTCCACACTTGTCCTTTAATTGTTTTTCCAGTATCTCTCAATGTGTTGAGTGTGGCTGCCAGTCTGTGGATCCACAAAGTTGTTTTTGTGGTTTACCGGATAGTGGTGATAGCCTTGTGTAGTGAGGGACTGTACATATGCCCGCCAGGAATCACTGTAAATTGTTGAACCTCTGCGCACATGCCGCTTAATGATTGGAAGCAGAGTTCTGCATGCTTGTGAAGGGACCAGCTTAAGAATAGGCCTTCGGCTACAGTGGTGTACTTCTAACAGACCAAACAGCCATCCGTGTCTTGCCCAGGTACCACCATACCGTCCACGGTTATACTGTAAGAAATATACGATATCAGTTATGTACCGGAATATAAGTCGCAGTTTTTTTCATAGTTTGGCTGGTCCTGCGACTTATAGTCAGGTGCGACTTGTTTATTAAAATTTATTTGACATGAACCAAGAGAAATTAACCAAGATAAAATATTATTGTCTACAGCCATGAGAGGACGCTCCATGCTAATCAGTGCTCCTGTAGTTTACACTGAAAACATAGAGCGACCTCTCGCGGCTGTAGACAATAATGTTTTCTCTTGGTTCTAATAAATGCGACTTATAGTCCAGTGCGACTTATGTATGTCTTTTTCCTCGTCATGGTGTGTTTTTGGACTGATGCGACTTGTACTTAGGTGCGACTAATAGTCCAAAAAAATACGGTATACACAAATACACAATAGATCTTATAAGTGTGCCCACAAAATCTTGTTTAACCAAATGCAGTTCTGCTAATGCTAAAATACCGAAAAAAAAAAAAAAAAAATTGAGTACCTTTCTTTTATGACTGAATTTGGACTCATCAATTACAACAAAACGATGTCTTGAGTGCCCTCCAATTTTGAATTGATGCTTTATTTTCATTCTTCTCAATGCAGTTGTGCACACCTTTTAATTAAAAACCACCATTAGTAACCACATAAAGCAAACTATTACATCAGCTTTATTGGTTTAAGCATATGGATTCTACCTTTCTGAGCTTTTTGGTCATTTTTGATAGTGTTGTTGAACTGGATGCCCCTCCATCTTCCATCATGTCAATCTGACGTAATCTCAATCCTTGTGCAAACCTATAAAACAACCAAGTTAGTATTTACAAAATGTAAAACCTCACCAGTGTCAGAAATAAATGCTTTTATGACACTTTAAATTCCCAATGAAAACTATTTCCAGAGGATTCTACCCCCCCCCCCCAACCTTATTAAAAGGAAATGGCAATTTTAAATATGAAACTTTTAAATTATAAAACATAACATATATTTATAGAATTTTTTTTTTGCCATGCATTCAAATAAAACAAAACATTTTAGATATTATTCTTTATGTGTTATGCAGTTTCATCAAATTTAGAAGAACTTCTAACAGAAGAACAAAACCCAAACAATAAGGAAATAAATTGTGTATCTCAGATTCTTTTACTTAAACAGGTTGGGGCATGCATTCAACTGCAAAACTGGCTCATTTATGGTTCATTCTATATTTACATATACATTAAACTTGGTTTATATATACTAAAATACCCATACATACTAATTAGAGGTTGATCATATTGTATTTTCCTAGTATACAATTGAGTTTAATAATAAAATTACCCCATCATTTAAAGCGCTAAAACCAGCTGTCAGATGTTTTCGCCCCACTCCCGGTTGCTGAGCAACGCGTGTGAGTTTGACAGCTGCCTGTCAAAGTGACTCAGTCATTTTTTTAGGATTGTAAATCTAGTAAAAGAAATGGACAGAGACAAACAGTGTGTGGACAGTGCACAGTAAAAGTGTACAGCGTGTGCGCAGCTTTCATAATACGATACATACATTTAATTAACTTTTTTTTTTAATTCTGCAATTTTGCGTCCCGTCCAGCAGATGGCGCCCCAGGCGGCCGCCTGTGTCGCCTGTCGGCAAAGCCGGCCCTGTTTCTATACGTGTAATATACGTCATCGAACCGCGTTATCACGTGACCTTAGTAACAGCCTTTATTGGTTAGAAAAGGAATCGCTTAGAATCCTGGAGACACCTACACAATTGGTAAGTAATATCGTTTTTGTTGGTAAATATACTTTTTTAGAAGGTGAGAGAGAAATGTATTAAACTATGTTTAGGACTGTTGACTGCATTATTGTCTCATTTGACTGCTTTACTACGAACTTGCTAGTCTCTTTTGTGCAGATATACCTACACTTTTAAGAAAAATGTAGTAGATCCACTATTTTTAATACTAAATACCATATCAAAAAAAAAATTAATAATGTGGTTTACATCATATCTGATGTGTGCATCACTATTCGGACTCAGGTACACTATGGCCAGGAAAAGAGTGAAAAGGAGAGGACAAAAAATATGGGATGAAGAGACTGTAGAGAGACCCAAAAATGTGACACAAGATCTGCAAGCTGCTAAAGAAGTAGAGAAGCATGTAGGAGAAGACCAGAGAATGAAATATGAAGATCATGTGTCCAGCAAGGAGAGTGAACAGTGTGATGAGACGGCTCTGTTCAGTGGTAAGAGTTTATTTCATTGTTTTCTATCTTGATTCTGGGAATGTAAGCATTCCTTAATTGAAATGTAAAAATATATAGTGTCTTAATAAAAAGTAGTTACATTTTTAACTGGTAAAAAGAAAAGGGAATGCACATTAGGTCCTACCCATCCATTGCTTATTTTATTAACATGTATTTTTCAAGTCCACTATTATTATCACATATTGTCACGGATTTTAGTTTAGTCAATTATTTTTAATATAATGCTTTTTTACCTTCTGTTAAAATGTTATTAAATATCCTTATGCTAACTTTTATCTTTTTAACCTTTTATTGAAATATTATTTAGCACTTTCATTAAACTTTTTTCTAAATGCTTCATAAATAAAATGCATTAACTGTACAGTGAATATTTTGTTGATTTTATATAAAACCAGCTCCCTGAAGTTGCAGGAGAAAAATAAAAGACTGCGGAAAAAAATTAAGAAAATGCAAGAGGAAATTGACACCTTGAAGTTGAGGGCAAGAACAGGTTGGTGACTGACTGGGTGAGGTCTGTTATGTTAGACATCATATAATTAAAGAGAAAATGACCCAATAAAAACAGTATAAAGTAAATGTATATTCTATATCCTTTTTAAATAGTTGTAAAGGGTAAATGAAATGTTTTCTTTTTATTATTTAATAATGTTTCTAGAGGTCCACTTTTTAAAGTTCTAGTTATACAAGTTTGTTACTAAGATTTCTTTATTAAACAACGTGAAGTGGACCACTGTTTTGATTTACAAATGTATAAAGTAAAACATCAAAAACAATTTAGCAGCAAAGTAGTCCTTACATATCAGAACACTCATTGATCACAGATTACACATTATACCTAACATGTTTACTTGCATGTTGCACCATTACTGTCAATTCCTGTACTGTACCTCAGCCACTCTGTTTTACTTTTAATTCTAATTTTTCCAAACTTTTAATACATTTTAAAGGAAAATTTAGTTCCCCCTTTTCATGACCCCTTTAAAGAACTTGATCAAACTAAACTAATTGTGCATGCTGCTATAGATCTTTTTCAGAAGATAGCACACATGCTAATTTAAGCTCAAATACATCCAAAATAAAATTTATTTTTCTTTGGGTGGCGGTTGAGGCTTGTTTATGGTATGAAGGCACTTAAAAATAATAATAATAATAAAATTAAATACAAATAAAGATTAACAATGAAAATCAGTTCACACAAAAAGTAGATTTTATAATGTGATGTGTTTTGGGGGGCAGGGAAATCAAAAAAGTAGAAATCCCGGGATTCAGATGATTCCAGCTCCACCTCCAGCTCCATCTCCAGCTCCATCTCCAGCTCCACCTCCAGCTCCATCTCCAGCTCCAGCTCCACCTCCACCTCCAGCTCCATCTCCAGTTCCACCTCCAGTTCCTTGCTTTCATCTACTTCATTCTCCAAATTGAAGAAACGTACTCGGTTACTAAACGTAACCTCGGTTCTCTCTAGAAGAGCGAACGAGTACTGCGTCTTAGCTAAGACGCTACGGGAAAAGTCTCTTTTCACGAAATACTGAAGCAAAAAAAATTATCCTTAATTTTGTATTTTTGTAAAGCGCATTTGCAGCAGTACACAGCCATAGGCGAGACGGCTCGTTCGCTCATTGGCTTGTTCTGCGGCAACTGCACAGCCTATCGAGCGCAGGCTGCCCTTCTTGCCACTTCCCGCCGAAATGGGTGTGGCCCAACCTATAAAAGGAGCTCGAAAAGGCTGACTCACCTGATTTATTTCATCGCCGAAGCAAACCAGAGTGAATCGTGCGCACGGTAGATGCGGTACGGTACATCCGTAGATGCGTACATCTACTGTACATCCGTAGATGTGGCAATATGACATAACACAGCCGAGGCAAAGCCTGACCAAAGTGGCAATGCGGGTCTTACGCAATACTGCCCATACAACAGTCGGCAGCGCATATCGCTCATGAACTCAGAATTCCCCTCAGGGCCCTGATTCGACTATACCGACAGCAGCCTTGCTTGCAAGGCGGGAACCTCCAGGTTATAGAACCTGATAAATGTAGACGGCGAGGCCCAACCTGCCGCCATACATATATCCTGCAAGGAGATCCAAGTAGACCACGCCCATGACGAGCCAACGCCTCTTGTGGAATGTGCTCTGACACCCAACGGGCACTGAAGGCCCCTGGAAGCGTAAGCTAACGCTATGGCGTCAACTATCCATCTGGATAGAGTCTGTCTCAAAACAGCCATTCCCTTGGAACGTCCACCGAACGAGACAAACAGCTGCTCCGTCTGCCGAAAGGCAGCAGAGCGAGACACATAAGCTCTTATAACCCTGACAGGGCAAAGAAGACTCGAGTCTCTATCCTCTCCTGACACCGGCAGGGCAGACAGGGCAATAACCTGAGCCCGAAACGGCGTGTTGAGGGATTTCGGCACATAACTGTGCCCAGGTTTGAGTATGACCCTTGAGTCATTAGGCCCAAACTCCAAGCACGACTGGCTCACCGAGAGCGCGTGCAAATCACCCACACGCTTCACCGAAGTGAGAGCCAACAAGAATACTGTTTTGAACGACAGATGCTGAAGGCTAACCGATTGGATAGGCTCAAAAGGGGGACCCTTCATGGCCTCCAAAACCGCCGCGAGGTCCCACATAGGGACTGACGGAGGTCTGGGAGGATTCAGCCTCCTAGCTCCTCTGAGGAACCGGATGACCAAATCATTCCTTCCTATTGACTGACCGAGCGCTGTTTCAGAAAACGCTGCGATGGCCGCCACATAAACTTTGAGCGTGGATGGGGCTCTGCCCTTATCCAACAGCTCCTGTAGGAAGGAGAGAACCTCTGTCACCTCACAACTAACGGGTGAATATCCTCGAGCTGTGCACCAGCTGGAGAACAACGACCACTTCGAGGCATACAGACGTCGTGTCGACGGAGCTCTAGCCTGAGTGATGGTATTCAGCACTCCCACTGCGAGATCAGCGGGTAACCGTTGATCGCCCACACATGGAGGGACCACAACTCCGGTTGAGGGTGCCAAATCAAAACCCCTGGCCTGCGAGAGGAGGTCCCTCCTCAACGGTACTGGCCACGGGGCGACATCTGCTAACTGCATCAAATCTGGGAACCATGGTTGGTTCTTCCAAAGAGGTGCTACAAGCAGTATTGAACATATCGTTTCTCTCACCCGTTCTATCACCTGCGGAAGGAGGGAGACGGGAGGGAAAGCATAAACCGGGCAGCACAGCCATTCCCGTGACAGCGCGCTTTCGTTCTTGGAAAAGAACGCAGGGCAGTGAGCGTTTTCGTGGGACGCGAAGAGGTCCACCTCCGCCCTGCCAAATCTCTCCCACAACAGCCGTACTGTTTGCGGGTGTAGAGACCATTCGCCCGTAGGAACATTGCCTCTGGACAGCCTGTCTGGACCCAGATTCTGCAGCCCAGGCACATGCACTGCCCTCAGCGAACGCACGTTGCGATGAGCCCAAACCAGGAGGCGTTCCGCTAGCCTGTACAGGTTTCAGGACCCGAGACCGCCCTGGCGATTTATGCAGGACACCACAGACATGTTGTCCGAATGGACTAAGACGTGGTGATCCTTGATTTGGGGACAAAAGCGCATCAGCGCATTCTCCACTGCCAGCATTTCCAGACAGTTGACATGATGGAGCTTTTCCCGTTCTGACCATAGGCCAAAGGACGGTCTGCCCTCGAGCAGCGCTCCCCATCCCGAAGTGGAGGCGTCCGTCGACACCATCTTCACATTCAGGGAAGTCCCCAGGCTTACACCTGATCGGTACAAGCCGTTCGCTGTCCAAGGTCCCAGAGCTGTGGCAAAGTTCTGATTGACCTTGAGATGCAGCCGGCCAGACGCCCACGCTCTGCGCAGCACCTGCGTCTTCAGCCAGAACTGCAGGGGGCGCATGCGGAGCAGGCCCAGCTGCAGAGCCGGAGATGCTGAGGCCATGAGGCCCAGCATCTTCTGACAGTGTTTGAGCGACACGGTCGCGCCGCAGCGGAAAGAACTCGCTGCGCGCTGAATGCCCATCACGCGCTGTGGTGACAGCCACGCCGACATGGAACACGAGTTCAGAACTATAACCAGAAACAGAATCGTTTGACTGGGGTTCAGCGAACTCTTCGCCCAATTGACACTGAGGCCGAGCTTCTCGAGGTGATCAAGTAAAACGGCCCTGTGGTCCACAAGCCCCGCTCGTGATCGGGCCAGAACCAGCCAGTCGTCCAAATAATTCTGCACTCGCATGCCTCTGAGTCTGAGAGGAGCGAGCGCTGCATCCATGCACCTCGTAAATGTACGAGGAGCCACGGACAAGCCGAGCGGCAGGACTGTAAACTGGTATGCCTGGCCCTTGAAGGCGAATCTCAAATATCGCCTGTGGTTTGACGCTATCTGTATTTGAAAATACGCGTCCTTCAGATCTATTGACATGAACCAGTCCCCTCTGCGAATCTGCGCGAGGAGCTTCCTGGTCATAAGCATTTTGAAACTGCGTTTCATCAATGCCTTGTTCAGCTGTCTTAGATCCAGTATGGGCCTGAGACCCCCGTCTCTCTTGGGCACCAGAAAGTATCTGCTGTACAGCCCCCCCCTCGCTTTGAGCTTGAGACACAGGCTCTACAGCCCCTTTGCTCAACAGTTTTGATATTTCGGCCCGAAGTATGTGTGCTACTTCTGTTTTGACCGTAGTTTCGACGCGCGCTGAAAAGCGCGGAGGGCGTCGAAAAAACTGTAACGAGTAGCCTCTCTTTATAATGCCTAGCACCCAATCCGAAACCCCTGGAAGCGCTGACCATGCATCTGCATGAATGGCTAAGGGCTGGATGCGAAGCGCGCTCTGTTGACCGGGCAACGGCAGCGCTCGGGTGTGCTGTGCATTTGAAGCGGGGAGCGCGCTGATCACAGCGGGCAGATCGATCCTCCTCGACCCCGTCCCGGCGCTTAACCGACTGGGGGAAGGCTGAGCAGGTCCCGTGGGACTCAATATGTCTGCGAGTAACTGTGGGCTGCATATGTGCACATTTACAACTTTCAACTCGCTGTCTGCCTGTGCAGAGCGTACGTGCACGGGCCTCGTTTTTACAGAAGCCACGCGCCGTATGTGACATAGCGTATGTGGGCACTGGGGAGTGGGCACGTTTACTATGCGGCGCACTCGACCGATCTGTGTCGATCTTATGTGCGCGAGCCCTGTGTGCAGGGCTGTGCTTACATGTGGAGATGGGCACTGAGGAGTGGGCATCGTCACTGCATTTATAGCACCATCGGCCGTGGCCGGACGAGCGTGCACGGGTTTCGTTTTTACAGAAACCACATGACGTGTGTGACATAGTAAGTGTGGGCACTGAGGGGTGGACACGCTTACTATGCAGTGTGCGCGATCGACTTGAGTCGCTTTTATGGGCGCAGGCCCTGTGTGCAGGGCTGTGCTTGCATGTGGAGATGGGCACTGAGGAGTGGGCATCGTCACTGCATTTATAGCACCATCGGCCGTGGCCGGACGAACGTGCACGGGTTTCATTTTTACAGAAACCACATGACGCGTGTGACATAGTGATTGTGGGCACTGAGGAGTGGGCACGTTTACTATGTAGTGCATGTGATCGACTTGAGTCGCTTTTATGGGCGCGGGCCCTGCGTGCAGGGCTGTGCTTACATGTGGAGATGGGCACTGAGGAGTGGGCATCGTCACTACATTTATAGCACCATCGGCCGTGGCCGGATGAACGTGCACGGGTTTCGTTTTTACAGAAACCACATGACGCGTGTGACATAGTGATTGTGGGCACTGAGGAGTGGGCACGTTTACTATGTAGTGTGCGTGATCGACTTGAGTCGCTTTTATGGGCGCGAGCCTTGTGTGAAGGGCTGTGCTTATATGTGGAGATGGGCACTGAGCAGTGGGCATCGTCACTACATTTATAGCACCATCGGCCGTGGCCGGGACACCAGAAATTACACCTTTTTCGGGAAATATGTGGGTAGCCGTGATAACGGTTTTTGTGTGCAGGCAAGCGGGCAACCGTACAGGCTTGCGCATTGCAAAAGACGCTGAAACAGTCACAATCTGTGGAACTGAAACAGCGGCGCGCTTAGGTGAGAGCCCGGCCACAGCGGAACTCGTACACTGGCGCTTCGATGAAGCAGCCATCGTGTGTAGTGCAGACGCAGCGTCATGCAGCAGGCATATATGGCTTTCCTAGGATGGCTTCGGGGCTCCCAGCCTCACCGTAATCCTCTGCCGCGGTCCCCGCGGCGTGGGGCGACGGCCAGTAGAGCGAGAACGGGGGTCTCGAGCTGCGTTGCTGAAGCTGTTGTGATAACAGCTTTTGTGTGCAGGCAAGCGGGCAACTGTGCAGGCTTGAGCGTTGCAGTAAATGCTGAGACAGTCACAATTCCTGGAACTGAAACAGCGGCGCGCTTGGGTGAGAGCTCGGCCACAGCGGAACTCGTACACCTGCGCTTCGATGAAGCAGCCATCGCGAGTAGTGCAGTCGCAGCGTCACACAGCAGGCTTTAGATGGCAACACCGCTTTTGCCGCCATCCAGCAGAGGGCGGACAAAGGTGCGTCGCTATTGCCTGTTCCACCGGCGGAAGTGACTGGTAGTTCCTGTTTTTAGCATCATCAGTGTGGAGAATGCTAGTGAGACAGACGAACGAGTTCACACTGAATATGGAGCGTTCCAAGCCTTCGCCACCTCTTCGTGAAGCTCAGGAAGAAATGAGGCGGACTTTGAGAGGTACGGTCATCCGAAAAGAAAATACCATCCAGCCGGGAACGAGAGGGGGGGCGCTGGTGCAGACCACTCGCGGCCGAGACTCGTCGCGGCCAACGCGAGCACTCGCCTTGGCTCCTTCTCGATGTCAGCTCGTCTGCTGGGCTTATGAGCAGAAGGCGCGAGATCCTCGGAGCTCGCCCAGCCCTCACTGCCCGAAGCTAGCAGAGAGCGCGTGTCCTCTTCCCCCGACGCGGCCCTGAGATCGCCTTAATCGGACGACGCGCCGGCAAACAGCGGGCGCTGCCCACCGGGAAGTGATGCAGGGGGGGCCGGTGAAGCAGGGCGAACCGGCGAGCTCGGTTGAGCTGAAGACGGTTCCGGAAATCGCTGGAAGCGACGCTTTTACGGCGCCTCAGCGCAGCGGAGAATGCAGGCTCAGAGAAAAAGGCCAGGCGAGTCCTCAGAGTCACCATGGCATCCGCCGTCAGCGAGCGCGAGCGCTGCATGATCTTCACCCAGGCAGGAGACACAGATGACGTACCTGTCTCCCTCGCTGAGTGGGGCTCTGACGAGCCGCAGGAAGGCATCTTAAAAAAGACGCGAGCTCTTTTACGAGTGTGTGTCGCAGGGCGAACACACACACACATAAAGAACAGTTGGATATAACAGAATTGAAAGGATATAGGCGCCGGACAGCGCAGCAGGAACGGCAGTGGAAGGCGGCGAAGGCCAGCAGCTTCAGAATGGCTCGTCCCGCTGATATGCCTCTCAGACGGCGCTTGTTTCCTCCGTGATCCAGCGATGCGTGAGCTTCGCTGAAGAGATGAAAAATCAGGTGAGTCAGCCTTTTCGAGCTCCTTTTATAGGTTGGGCCACACCCGTTTCAGCAGGAAGTGGCAAGAAGGGCGCGAAGCGCCCTTATTGGTCTGATGTTGCATCAGCCTGCGCTCGATAGGCTGTGCAGTTGCCGCAGAACAAGCCAATGGGCGAACGAGCCGTCTCTATGGCTGTGTACTGCTGCAAATGCGCTTTACAAAAAGACAAAATTAAGGATAATTTTTTTTGCTTCAGTATTTCGTGAAAAGAGACTTTTCCCGTAGCGTCTTAGCTAAGACGCAGTACGAGAGAGCTCTCGTAAGAGAACCCCACAAGAAGAGTAAAAAGAAGCACTGTCATCCACTGGCATTGGCAAGAGGTACATTAAACAGTATATCTGTGGTTGGCAACCATTTTGCAATTGGGGTCATTATTAATCTTTTTAGATAATGTGCTATATGAAAGCCCTGTGTATCAATTTACACAAATAATGCTCAGACCATGACAAAAGCAGGCTATGTTCCAGCAAAGGGAATGCATCATCACTCCTCTTGCTCTTATCTCTTGAAATGTTTATCACTTGGTACACCTGCCTAGGCTTACCCACTTATTAATATATTTAATAAGTTAATGAATAAGAATATTTGAATTTACATCGCATTTACCTCAAAATGAACAAAAACAATGATTAAAACAGATGTGTAAAAGAGTCGTTATTCTAATTTATTTGTAAATATTCAATTTGCTAGAATGTTGTTGGGCTTTCCTCCCATGTTTCTTGTTTATCCTCAGAAATAATCGGACAGCCTGAGGTAGATTAGCCAGCAGCCAGGGCAGTGGACAGTATACTGTATAACAGTGTTTTTCAAATCTGCCCTTGGTTGGCCACTGTCCTGTAGAGTTTAGCTACATCCCCAATCAAACTCTGGAGAAAAAAAAAAAGTATTTAAAAAAAAAAAACTTAAACTATTTATAGAATTCTGCTGGTCTGTAGTCTACTGCAGTGGTTCCAACCGACTTTCTTTTTGTATATTGAATAACATTGCATTGAATAAATATCTTCAATATATTTTTGATCGTTTATAATGCTGCCTGTGACAAGTAGTTGTGGGAGTAAGCAATGCTATTTAATATATAATTTCAATCCTATTCTAGTCCGTTTAAAGTGAATGGCTGATAATTCTGTTTTTCTTGTTGTCTTTGCAGCTCGCACAACTGATTATGTGGTACATAGTTACCACAAAGTTCTGAAGGCCTACAAGAGTCAGGGGAGCATGACTAAGGCCTTTAAAATTGTAGGTGTGGATCGGAACACACTGGCGCTGTCTGCTCCCCTGGCAGAAATTGCAATTGCATGTCCAAAATTCTTAAAGAGCCATTTAACCTCAAAAAAGAGAAGCTTTTAGACTACTATAAGCGATGTGCGGAGTCAATGACTCCAGAGGTCAGCACTAAAATTGAAGAGCTAAAAGCCCAAAGGCAAGCTTCTGCCAATCAAGTACAAATACAGATAAGCCCCTTAATATTTAATAGTATAATAATGTTATAGTTTTGTATTGGGGCTATTTTTGTTTTTTATTTATTCATTTAATTTGTTTCACAAGCAGTTCCACTATGTTAGAATGCACTTAAAATGTGTTTAAGTAATATGTTTTGCTTAGCAATGTATTAAAAGCTATTCTATTCTAGTGTTCCATTCTTTTAAAGCTTAATAATAAAGGTTTTAAATTGTATAAATCTGCTCACATCATTCATTTCCATCAATGCTTTGATAGGCAGGTGGATTCCCTGGTTTCACAGACAAGGCTCAAGCTAGTTCTAGGCTAAAATCCATGTTTGAGCTGTTGAACTTGCACTGATGTATCTTGAAATATGTCAGTGCCATTGTTTTGTCTCAAGATGCACACCAGTAACGTTTATAAAAGCTACTTAAATGTCCTAACTGAACTAAGGCCTAATCCTGGCTTAATCTAAACACTGCCTGTGAAACCGGGCCTTAAGGTTTGCGTGTATTTAATTTTTTTCCACATCCCACTCTGTTTAGCACACAGTTGAGTGCACAAGTGTTATTCACAAGGGGTGGTGTTGGCGCAGTGGATAAGACGCATGCCTTCGGTGTGAGAGACCTGGGTTCAAATCCACTGTGAGACACCAATGTGTCCCTGAGCAAGACACTTAACCCCTAGTTGCTCCAGAGGCGTGCGACCTCTGAAATATATAGCAATTGTAAGCTGCTTTGGATAAAAGAATCAGCTAAATGTAAAAAACACATGAATATTTAAAGTAGCTTATCCCAGTGTAATATTCTGTAATTTAAATGTAATTAGGAAGCTAGTGCATGTATTTAAACTGTGAACTAGTGTGTCAATTCAAACTACGTTACAGATGGATAAGGTATAGATACACATGAAGTACACTTAAGTACAACTTTGATACACTTTATTTTAAGTGTCTTATCCCAGTGTAATATTCTGTAATTTAAATGTAATTAGGAAGCTAGTGCATATATTTAAACTGTGAACTAGTGAGTCGATTCAAACTACGTTACAGATGGATAAGGTATATAGATACATTATGAAGTACACTTAAGTACAATTTTGATACACTTTATTTTACGTAGCTTATCCCAGTGTAATATTCTGTAATTTAAATGTAATTAGGAAGCTAGTGCATGTATTTAAACTGTGAACTAGTGAGTAAATTCAAACTACGTTACAGATGGATAAGGTATAGATACACATGAAGTAAACTTAAGTACAATTTTGATACACTTTATTTTAAGTAGCTTATCCCAGTGTAATATTCTGTAATTTAAATGTAATTAGGAAGTTAGTGCATGCATTTAAACTGAACTAGTGAGTCAATTCAAACTACGTTACAGATGGATAAGGTATGTAGATACATTATGAAGTACACTTAAGTAAACTCTTGATACACTATTTTACATAGCTTATCCCAGTGTAATATTCTGTAATTTAAATGTAATTAGAAAGCTAGTGCATGTATTTAAACTGTGAACTAGTGAGTCAATTCAAATTACGTTACAGATGGATAAGGTATGTAGATACATTATGAAGTACACTTAAGTACACTCTTGATACACTTTATTTTATGCTTGTCCCATGTAATATTCTGTAATTTAAATGGTATTAGGAAGCTTGCATATGTATTTAAGATGTGACAAGTTAATTCAAACTAAGATGGCAAGGTACAAACTAAAGTACAACACATAGGCCTACTACAGGACTTGATGGGTTGTAAGCCATTGATTCATTCACATCTGACTTACACCCATCTATGCAGCTCATATCAATTGATATGAAAAGAAGAGGAAGAGAAGCTATTGTTTTACCATTTTACCTTTTGTTGGGATGGTCTGTGCTCATGCAGATCCTATGTTAGCAGCAATGATTTGTGGCAAGAATTCTGCTCTTCTGATGTAGCAGTGTTTTGTGAGAATAAATATTTTAAAAGATCTGGATCACCCTGTTACACCAACAGCTGTGTAATCAACTTTGCCCTTTCATACGTGTAGCAGCATACAGAACATATAAAATTACCCTATGTAACCAGAGGCTTTTCCACACCTTAGTAACATATGTAGGTACTTGTTATTACATTGTGTAGTACTAAGTGCTTTTAATATAATTACATATGTAACACATATGTAACAAGATCTTTTGTTACATCAGTAGGTAGCTGTGTAATGGACTCGCCCTGTTACATAAGTGTAACAGTTGCTGCCTATTACATGTGCATAATTACAATCTGTAAGTACGTGCTGTTCCATAACTTAGTTACATATTAAGTACATTTTGTTGCATGTTATTACACCATCTACTACTAAGTACTTAATGAGGTAATTACTCTGTATTATGGACACCGTAAAATAAATGTTACCATTATTTCTATAAAGCAACCTGTGAGTATTACATGGGGGTATGTTGATAATTGTGGTTTATTGTAACCTAGGGTATTTCGCATGAATGTGTCAGTTGCTGTAATGCTAACATGCACACCCTTCACCTCTGTTGCAATGGGGAAAAAACAGAATCACAATTACTATTACAATTACAAATTACAAAACAGCAACTACAACAACAACAAAATTAACAGATTTTTACATGAATGACTGAAAGGATTGAAAGGACAAATTAGCCACCTGGAATGGACACATTGCTAACGTTTTCTTCCAAGATTGACCAAATCACCCTCCGCCAGTGTGTAGGTTAGGTACACTGAATCACTGACACGAGAATAGTTTAGTCAAGCCTTTACATTTACATTTAGTCATTTAGCAGACGCTTTTATCCAAAGCGACTTACAAATGAGGACATTGGAAGCAATCAAAAACAACAAAAGAGCAATGATATACACTCACCTAAAGGATTATTAGGAACACCATACTAATACTGTGTTTGACCACCTTTCACCTTCAGAACTGCCTTAATTCTACGTGGCATTGATTCAACAAGGTAATGAAAGCATTCTTTAGAAATGTTGGGCCATATTGATAGGATAGCATCTTGCAGTTGATGGGGATTTGTGGGATGCACATCCAGGGCACGAAGCTCCAGTTCCACCACATCCCAAAGATGCTCTTTTGGGTTGAGATCTGGTGACTGTGTGGGCCATTTTAGTACAGTGAATTCATTGTCGTGTTCAAGAAACCAATTTGAAATGATTCGAGCTTTGTGACATGGTGCATTATCCTGCTGGAAGTAGCCATCAGAGGATGGGTACATGGTGGTCATAAAGGGATGGACATGGTCAGAAACAATGTTCAGGTAGGCCATGGCATTTAAACGATGCCCAATTGGCACTAAGGGGCCTAAATTGTGCCAAGAAAACATCCCCCACACCATTACACCACCACCACCAGCCTGCACAGTGGTAACAAGGCATGATGGATCCATGTTCTCATTCTGTTCATGCCAAATTCTGACTCTACCATCTGAATGTCTCAACAGAAATCGAGACTCATCAGACCAGGCAACATTTTTCCAGTCTTCAACTGTCCAATTTTGGTGAACTTGTGCAAATTGTAGCCTCTTTTTCCTATTTGTAGTGGAGATGAGTGGTACCCGGTGGGGTCTTCTGCTGTTGTAGCCCATCTGCCTCAAGGTTGTGCATTTTGTGGCTTCACAAATGCTTTGCTGCATACCTCGGTTGTAACGAGTGGTTATTTCAGTCAAAATTACTCTTCTATCAGCTTGAATCAGTCGGCCCATTCTCCTCTGACTTCTAGCATCAAAAAGGCATTTTTACCCACAGGACTGCCGCATACTGGATGTTTTTCCCTTTTTACACCATTCTTTGTAAACCCTAGAAATGGTTGTGCGTGAAAATCCCAGTAACTGAGCAGATTGTGAAATACTCAGACCGGCCCGTCTGGCACCAACAACCATGCCACACTCAAAATTGCTTAAATCACCTTTCTTTCCCATCTGACATTCAGTTTGGAGTTCAGGAAATTGTCTTGACCAGGACCACACCCCTAAATGAATTGAAGCAACTGCCATGTGATTGGTTGATTAGATAATTGCATTAATGAGAAATTGAACAGGTGTTGCTAATAATCCTTTAGATGAGTGTATAAGTGCTATAACAAGTCTCAGTTATCTTAAACGCAGTACACGTAGCAAGGGCTTTTAAATAATATGATAAATAAAAAGAAAACAGATAGAGTAGGAAAAAATAATAATAGAGCAAGCTAGTGTGAGAGGTCTTTTTATAATTGTATAATAAAATAAAAATAAAATAGATAGAATACAAAAAGATTAGAAAGGTAGTTATTTATTTATTTCTTTTAAGAATAAAATGGTGACGGCCAACACAACAATAACAAGAAGCACAAGCACAAGCTCGGCCCAGGCCAACAGGGTCACGAACAACATCCGGAGACACGTCATGATCCACATTACACTTCACATACTTGCACCACCCATTTTCCCTCTAGAACATACCCCCTCTTCTCTGGCACCTGTGGACATTTAAAACAGGAAAAAAGGGAACAACAAAAGAGTGACGTTACAATACAAGATGAGTCAATGGAACCATCTGTCTAGTGAGAACAGCAATCCTTATGGAGCCCTGTAGGACACCAATGCAAAGCTTCAACAAAACTGTCTCTAAGCAAAGCAAGGATAGGGTGAAGGCAGCTCATAATCCTTTATCATAGTACTGAGACTGCTCTCCTTAGAGTTACAAATGACCTGCTCTTATCATCTGATCGTGGTTGTATCTCTCTATTAGTTTTATTGGATCTTAGTGCTGTGTTTGACACAATTGACCACAACATTATTTTGCAAAGACTTGAACACTTTGTTGGCATTAATGCATTAGCATGGTATAAATCGTACTTATATGACCGCCATTAGTTCGTAGCAGTGAATGAAGATGTATAATATCGATCACAAGTGCAGTATGGAGTACCTCAAAGCTCAGTACTAGGGCCGCTACTCTTCACGCTTTATATGTTACCCTTGGGAGATATCATCAGGAAACATGGTGTTAGCTTTCACTGTTATGCTGATGATACTCAGCTCTATATTTCTTCGCGGCCCGGTGAAACACACCAATTTGAAAAACTAATGGAATACATAGTCGATATAAAAAAACTGGATGACGAGTAATTTCTTACTGCTAAATTCTGAAAAAAGAGAGCTGTTAATTAAATGACCTAAAAACTCTACATGTAATAACCTAGAACACTGTCTAAGACTTGATGGCTGCTCTGTCAATTCTTCGTCATCAGTTAGGAGGTGTGCACAACCTAGGTGTGCTATTTGATTGCAATCTTTCCTTAGAAAGCTAAGTTTCTAGCATTTGTAAAACTACATTTTTCCATCTCAAAAATATATGTAAATTATGGCCTATGCTCTCAATGTCAAATGCAGGAATGTTAATCCATGCATTTATGACCTCAAGGTTAGATTATTGTAATGCTTTATTCGGTGGTTGTTCTGCACACTTAGTAAACAAACTACAGCTAGTCCAAAATGCAGCAGCAAGAGTTCTTACTAGAACCAGGAATAATGACCATATTAGCCCGGCCCTGTCAACACTGCACTGGCTCCCTATCAAATATCGTAAAGATTTTAAAATATTGCTTATTACTTATAAAACCCTGAATGGTTTAGCACCTCAGTATTTGAATAAGCTCCTTTTACATTATAATCCTCTACGTCCGCTACATTCTCAAAACTCAGGCAATTTGATAATACCTAGAATATCAAAATCAACTGTGGGCAGCAGATCCTTTTCCTATTTGGCACCTAAACTCTGGAATAACCTACCTAACATTGTTCGGCAGGCAGACACACTCTTGCAGTTTAAATCTAGGTTAAAGACCCATCTCTTTAACCTGGCTTACACATAACATACTAATATGCTTTTAATATCCAAATCCGTTAAAGGATTTTTAGGAACACTTCCCATACCCCCCGATGTACTTGCTACATCATTAGAATCATGGCATCTACGCTAATATTAGTCTGTTTCTCTCTTATTCCAAGGTCACCTTAGCCACCAGATCCAGTCTGTATCCAGATCAGAGGGTCACTGCAGTCACCCGGACCCGGTACGTATCCAGACCAGATGGTGGATCAGCACCTAGAAAGGACCTCTACATCCCTGAAAGACAGCGGAGACCAGGGCAACTAGAGCCCCAGATACAGATCCCCTGTATAGACCTTGTCTCAGATGCCCATCAGGACAAGACCACAGGAAACAGATTATTCTACTGCACAATCTGATTTTGCTGCAGCCTGGAATTGAACTACTGGTTTCGTACAGCGATATCGTTGACTTGATTGCAAATAAATGCACAGACACTATTTAAACTGAACAGAGATGACATCACTGAATTCAATGATGAACTGCCTTTAACTGTCATTTTGCATTATTGTCACACTGTTTTGCTAATGAATGTTGTTCAGTTGCTTTGACGCAATGTATTTTGTTTAAAGCGCTATATAAATAAAGGTGACTTGACTTGACTTGACATTAACTTGTCGGGAAGTTGATGGTGACGGAGGCAAACTCATGGCATGGGACCTCCACCGAACCTGATGGGGACATGGTCCTACCATCCTGACATCCGCTGTCATCAGTCTCAGGGGCTGAAGTGGGTGTCGCTATTACCAGGGGGATTTCAGGGTCGCTTCGAGGTGGAACAAGTGGCACGTCACACTCCTCTTCACTCTCAGATGTTGCACCATCACCACAATGACCTGTGACACTTGGGAAAGAGTCAACTTTATAATAATCTGCTAAGCGAACCCTATAAGATGTATGCCGCATCTAGGAATGCGTAAACTTACGGACGTTGCACCACGTCCTCTCTGAACTAAGCACAAGATCGCTAGGTCACTATATAAAAGGTTGTCAGGGCAAATATCTAGGCTAGGTGACTGTAACTCCTGGATGACCTTTTTGGCCACTGGATTTTTGTTGGTATTTTTAGCATCGCCAACCTCAATGGCCAGCCTGTATTGAGCAAGCACTGTGTGCTTGGCCAGTGCTGAAAAACCTGGTGCTGGGACAGTTCTAACTATAGCAAAGGGGCCATCAACCGGACAAAGGTCAATACACAAGCATACAATTACCATCTTTCCACTTGACATCGATTAACAAAGCAGCTGTAAAGTATGTCACACACTCACGAATGACTAAGATGAGCCAGCGCTCACATTTAAGCATGTCAGCCACAAAAGTAGCCCCGACTGTCTCAGGTGGATCACAACTGGACTACTCTACTGCGAAAACAGGGGACTTGCAGTGCAGCACATTGGTGACATCCCTTACTTGTAAGCTGGAAGAAGTAATGGCCAACAACAAGTCTCAACTGGTGAGCCGAGCTTACCTAATGTCCAATGACATAAGCAACCCGTGCAGTACTGACCCAAAAAACAGCCCATCACTTCTAAGGTAACAGTATACAAATACAATTTTACATCTTTGGCATTGGTAACTCTCTTGGAAGGGCGTGTACCCTGCGGAGGTCTGGACACTCAGCCTGAATAGACACCCATGTGTCCCTATTGCCAAAGGGCACCTTATGAGCTCCCCGCAAGATGTCGGTAACATCAGTACAGCACACGTTGGAGACCATGGATTCACGGATGAAGCTACACACATTGTGCAGCATGGCGACTAGCATAATCTGAAGGGAGAATACCAGCACGGTCAACTAGAAATGGAGTGAACAAGGTTCTGACACCAGTTCTCAAATGAGTTCACAGCCTCAACTTTCATTAGGCACCAGTGCTCTGTGTGTATTCGCCATGGCTAATGTCTCAAATCTCATCAGCGGAAATAATCCACAACACGGCTTGCTTTCGCACAATTATAGCATGAATAGATCTCACGTGGGCTCACTGGAACATTTAGAGAGTGAATATGATAACGCTGCCACCACGCCAGTGTGTAGGTGAGGTACATTGAATCACTGACATGAGAAAACTGTTTAGCCAAGCCTTTAATGGCGACGGCCAACACGACAATAACAAGAAGCACAAGCGCAAGCTCCGCCCATTGCAATTTAAAAAAATATATTGCAGTAGGCCTGCACATGGTTACAAAGTACATTAAGAGCCCACTAAAAGTGTAAACTTCTTGCTAGCATATGTTCTTACACAAAGTACACATACAATATATTTTAAGTAGGGTAACATAAGTATGTTTTCTACAAATACACTAAAAAGTCACTTAAATATGCTTTTGTTTAGTATGTTGCTTAAAAGTGTAACTAAAAATACATTTAATAACATTATTTTTAATATACATTGTAGGAATATACTAATAGTGTGCTTGTGTTTAGCAAATTCCTTTAAAGTGTAATTAAGGACATATGTATTAATAAATTATTTCTAGTATACTTTTTAGAAATATATTAAAATGCAATTCAATATATTTTAATGCACTTCAAATAAGCATGTTGGGAATACAAATGTATTATAAACATACTATATGAAATTCAAGTATATTTTTAATGCATTTCATACTATGTCTTTTCCACCTGCGTGAACACCTAGAAACCTCAGAGCAAGGCCTGCTTTCTTTCAAACTTTAAAATTAGTTATTTAAACAGCATTATGCATACTGTATTTAACTTTTAATGCTGTATAGTTGAACTAAAACTGACAATTCAATCATAATTTTAGCATTTAGAAAACAAAATGTTGCTTCAGAAGATTATGCCAGTGCTAGTTATAGAGGGTGGATTAAATTCATGCTTTTGTCCATCATACCGTTTTTGGAGCTTGAATGTTTTGGACCTCATTGACAGGACAAAAAAAGGCAAACTTTTTAAAATATTTTCTTAAATGTTTTGCGGAATAATACAAGCCATACAGGTTTCGAACAATGTGGGTGAGTAATGATGATAGAATTAGTTTTTTGTCCACAGTTATGAAAGGGAGATTCATGGTCAGTCAGCGAATACACAGCCACCCCCTGTCAGGAAGTGAAGCCAAAAGCATCTCAAGATGTTCTCTAAATCAGCGGTCCCCAACCCCTGGGCCGCGGATCGGTCCGTGCGTCATTTGGTACCGGGCCGCACAAGAAAGAATAAATAACTTACATTAAAGCTATAGTCAGTAACTTTTGGCACTCGCGTCTGGCAGAAGGACATTGTAGCCGGAGCTACTTCTCTCTGTTTACATCTATGGCGAGTCCCGCTCGTACTGTGCTACTCTGCAGTATTGCCGACCCCAACCAGTCTAAAATAGTCCGAATATAAACAATTATTATAGGTGTACTGTAGTGATTCAGTGTTACCCAACACACGTGAAGAAACTGGTTCTACACGAAGGTTGTAAAATCTCACAAAGGTGTTAGGTGTCACCCAGACTGCAGCTCGACAGATGTCTGCCAGAGAGCCGCTGTGCGCCAGCACATAGGAGGAGGCCACTCCATGTGGAATGAGACCTCACCCACAGGGGGCACGGCTCGCCTTGGAAATGGTACGCAGAGGTGATGGCATCCACTATCCAGTGGGCCAACCTCTGCTTGGAGAAAGCCTTCCCTTTCTACTGACCTCCAAATCAGACCAGGAGCTGCTCAGAGCTTCTGAAGCTCTGGGTGTGGTCCACGTATATGCAAAGCAATCTTACGGGACACACCAACGTCAAGGTTGGATCTGCCTCCTCCAGGGCCAGTGCTTGCAGGTTCACCACCTGGTCTTGGAAGGTAGTGGTGGAAACTTTGGGCACGTATCCAGGCCGTGGTCTCAGGACAACATGAGAGTAGGCCAGCCCGAACACAAGGCACTCTTCACTTACAGAAAATGCTTCGAGGTCCACAACCCTCTTGATGGAAGTAAGCGCGACCAGGAGTGCTGTCTTGAGGAACATAAACTTCAGCTTGACTAAGTCAAGCGGCTCAAAGGGACCCCTCTGAAGTCCAGCCAGAGCAATATAGAGGTCCCAGGAGGGTATCAGGGGGTGGCACCCCTCATCTAGCACCCCTCAGGAACCAAATGATCAAGTCATGCCTCCCCAGGGACCGGCCATCCACTGCACTGTGATGGGCTGCAATGGCAGCCACATACAATTTCAAGGTGAAGGGTGATAGCATATGCTCCAACCTTTCTTGCTGTAAGAAAGCATGTCTCTGACCAAGCATCTCCGGGGGTCTTTTTGGTGAGAAGAACACCAATTTGTGAACAGACTCCACTTCGAAGCATAGACCTGCCTCGTGGAGGGGGCTCTAGCCTGAGTGATAGTGTCTACCACCGCCGGTGCCCAGGGGGGCCTGGGTCAGGGAATAGTACAGCTGGCAGTGGGAGGACTCGTGGGAAGCAAACAGGTTCCCTGAATCGACTCCAGATCAGCTGGGCCGTCTGGGGATGGAGTGGCCATTCCCCGGGGAAAGTAAGCTGTCGTGAGAGCGTGTCGGTTCTACGATTGAGCTCCCCCAGAATGTGGACAGCGTGCAATGGCTTGAGCCATGTCTGACTCCAGAGGAGGAGATGGCGGGTAAGTTAAGACATGCGACTTGATCATAGACCGTCCTGTCTGTTGATATACGAAACAGTCGCAGATGCCATATACCACAGGAGCCTCTGAAAGTGTTTCAGTGGTACCACTGTCCTGCCTCTGAAGGACCTCACTTCTGCAGTTCAGCACTGACTGGGCACGCTCGCTGGTGAGATGCACCGTCATACTCACCGAGTCTAACTCCATACCGAGATAAGAGATTCTCTGCACAGGGGAGAAATTGCTCTTCTCCCGGTTGACCTGAAGCCCCAACTGACTGAGGTGCTGAAGCACCAGGTCCCTGTGATCGCACAACTCCTCTTGGGACCGGGCCATGATGAGGCAGTCGTCGAGATAGTTTAGGATCCTGATGCCCACTTCCCAGAGTGGGGCAAGGGTGCCCTCCGCGACCTTTGTGTTGACATGGGGGGACAAGGTGTGCCCGAAGGGGAGGACTTTGTACTGCCATGCCCGACCCTTGAACGCAAACCGCAGAAACGGTCTGTTGCGATGGAGGATCGAGACATGAAAGTACGCATCCTTCATGTCGATCACTGCAAACCAATCCTGGATGCATCTGATAATATGTTTTTGCATCAACATCTTGAATGGTAGCTTGTGCAGGGCCCGATTCAAAACTAGCAGATCGAGGATAGGCCACCGCTTTTCTTGGGTACGATGAAGTAAGGATTGTAAAACCTGCTCCTCATCTCGGCTGGAGGGACCGGCTTGATTGCTTCCTTTGGCAGCAGGACAACAATCTCCTAGCACAAGACAGAGGCGTTCCGGACTGCCACTGAAGTCCCTTGAACTTGGGAGGTTGCCAGGTGAACTGAATCGCGTAACCGAGTCGAACCATCCGAATGAGCCAGCGTGACGGGTTGGGCAGCGCAAGCCACGCCGCCAACTCCAAAAAACTGGCACCAAAGGGACAGTCAACATACCCACAGTGGAGCAGCGATCGAGGGTTGTGTCGGATGGCCCAGAAAGCATTGCGTTCAGAGTCATCACAGCAAGACTCCCAGTGTTCCCGTTGGAACTGGCCAGAGACGAGTGGAGAGGTGCTGCATCTCCGAACCACGACCTCTTGGCCACTGGCAAAAGGGGGCGTCGTGGGTGAGAATGAGGAGCCAGTGCTTCACTCATTGTCAGCCCAAGAGCCTTACAAATCGGAGGAAAGGGAAATTTCTATTTTATTGAAAATGTGGATACAAAAAGATAAAAACTGAAGATTCTCCACCTGGCCCTCCACTGGGGGAATGAGTGGCACTGTCCTCGCCACCTCCTGAACAGCAGTCTCCCACATCTCCCAGTTGCCTGTGTCAGGGCCGCTTTGTCGTTGTCTTTGAAGATTTCGTGGCTGGATGTGACATGGGGGCGCCATTCTCCTGCATGACTCGCCGGCCTCTAAGAACTCTCAGCGCAGGGTGGAGCAGATGTGGAGGATGCAGGAGGGCCCCCATGGTGACGAGCAGGCTGAGGCACAGCCCATGATGGAATGGTGGCAGCCAGATGATCACGTCAGGGGAAGATGCGCTGAATGGCCTTAGTCTGCTGTTGTACTGCCGGAAACTGCTTGGCACAGCCCTCGACAGCGTCACTGCACAGGCCAGCCTGGGAGATGGGAGCATTAAGAACGTGCACTTTGTTAACATCTCGACCAGGCTGAACCAGAGATGGCACTACTGGACTACTACCACCATCGAGGGTAGTCAGGACGGAACAAGCATACAAGTGGCTTCTGGCTGTAAAAGGGGCCATCCACGACTATGTCACTTCCCACGGTCTACATCGAGAACCAATCGAACGGCCATGAGCACTCAGGGCCAGGCGATGTATTTACCTCCAACCTGATGGTCACAGGTGTCCGGGCAAGCACGGCTGTCAACTCTGGGTCCGATTCAGCAGTGGCGACAACACCCGATGTGGGCAGCCCCACCGAATCTTCTTCCACAGATGTCAACAGCCCTTCTCCCAATGCTGCAATCGACATCTGATCCGTGGCGGCAAACTGAATGACATGCTGGGACTGCCGTAAGACAACCCAGCAGAATCACCCAGCAGCCACACAGGACAAGCACTGCGGAAGGGGTGAGAGGTCCATGGCCCGGGGGAGAAGCTCTCACTATCACCCTCAAATCTCCCAGAGCACTAGTCGGTGGTCCTCTGCTCGTGGCAAAGAAACCGGGATGGGTATTGACAGAGGGGTCTGCTCCTTTCCCTTTAAGAAACAAGAGACATAATTGCAGCATTGCCATGGTCACACACGCAGTGCGGGCATGAACCATCCATAAACGCGTCTTCAGCGTGCTGAAAGCCCAGACACGGAAGACAACGCTCATGGTCGTAGTCAGAGGACAGGAAACGACCGCATCCAGAAGGACACAGATGAAATGGTATCTTTAAAAAGACGTGAATCGTCTGTGATTTGCTCTTTTAGGAAATCTGCTCTTTTAGTTGAAGTGCCCAAGAGAATCGCTGAAAGGGACACCACTGTTCGCACCATAACGCCAACCAGAACAGCTTCCTGACACACAGCAGTTTAATGGCTTTGTGGAGTATAACATCTTTTCACTCTGCTCTGAAGCAAAAATCTGAATGAGTGGATGCACCTGTCGCCTATTTATACCCATAGGCACAGGGATTGACTCAGGTATGTAAAATCCACTAGCCAATTTTTTATTGGCATTTTCTCTTAAACTCAGAGATGATTGGCCTCCCAAGTGAGACCCCATATGTTGTTCGCATAACTCGTAGTGACTGACAGATAGGATAACACAATTTCTTAACATACAGGTATTATACAGTAGCTTTTTTTTCTTTTTTTTATTAGCTTTTATGTATTTATTTTTAATTTATGAATTTGTTTTAACTTTCATCATTATCATTGCTAGTTCTAAAAATTAAATGAATTTGTGTTTTTTTTCATACATAGGACATTGGTTTAGTTTCACTTTGGTTATTATTTTTATTTTTATTTTAATTGTTTTCATTTAGTTTTCAAGTTAAAAATGCAGTTATAACACTAAGTCCAGCATATAATAGTTCATGTTTTTAAATATTGAATATTTCTAAAATATGAATTATGTTTCTCACTATGTGATAATAAACTAATTTTGTCATGAGATGACTCCTCAAATGATATCTGAGGCCTGCAAACCCATTGTTTTGTGTCAGGACCAATACATTTATGCCCTATGATGTCCTGCTTACATCAGAAGTTGAACTGACATCATTGAAATACATACAAATATGAAATTTGATAAATTTCAACATAGTGTAGTGGTGCAGCTTTCACGTTTGAGTAATCTTGACGTGAATAATAAATTAGCCTTCAGGTTTATGTATTTTTTTTCCCCTGGTATGATTGGTATTATTTATAGCTTTGTCTTTTTTACAAGCTTAAATATATGACAAAATATTGTGACATTATAATGGTGGAAGAGGCTGGTGCAGGCCAAGAATTTTCTTAATCGATCACTGAAATTCAGCATCAGGCAATACCTCGTACAGTGCTACTGAACATGCACCCGTATCCACATCAGACTCAACCTGCCAAACACTGAAACAAGGTTTGATTAGCTTTGCATTCATTTGCACCAGTGTTAAATAGTGGATTATTGTGGAGAGGGGAGGCTTTTATCATTGTTTTTTTTTTTTTTTTTACCTTGAATGCGAGGGCCAAAGGCACCTAAGTAAAATAAATAAATTAATGAAATAAAAATCTATTAAACACAGTTCACAGTTGAAACAGAGAAGAATAAAATTATAATTGAACAGCTTCAGTCTGATGAAATGCCGCTCCATATGCCAAAGTAAATAAATAATAATTATCATTTCTTTGCATCTATCAGAGGAAGAGAGCTCAAAAAGCTCTCTTTTAATCAACTTACATCAATATTACTTCTGGTAATTAGAGGCATGCTGACATGAGATTTCAGCTGTAAATAATTAGGTTGCCTCCAGGCTATGTTTTCATTCCTCACTGTATCTATAAACAATAATCAAATCACTAGGCAAAAGTTGAGGGGCTTTCATTTTTTGCCATGCTGCTGTTTTGTGAAAAACATTGGTGTTAGCCCCCTGGTGTTGCCCTTGGCGGCTGTGACCTTCAGGAACCTGGTGCTGGCAACAAGGGGAACTAATCCATCGGCCTAACGATCCCTACACTTTCACTTCAAACAGCCTGTGTGTGCGCACGCTAATTTAGCCCGAGTGCAAGGTCGGATACGGAATGCTCCTGTGGCTTAATACTGTAAGAGATAAGAAGACAGACTGAAGACTGCACTTTCAACAATTTAATATGGATGATGATGCACACAGACTTCACACAGCTTTGTTTTTATTGTTTAGCAGATACAGTCTTGAACCTACTGCAGTTACAGTCTTCATTTGGGTTTTAATTGTGGCACATGCATTAGCTTTAGCATTAGTTTCACAGTTTTTCATTTGTTACATCAGTCAATTAAGAACTGACAAAATCAACTAAAACATATGACTGTAAAATAAAAAATAAACAGATAAACAAACACAGAATAATATGTCCACCATTAAACAGCCTATTTTTAGCAGTAAAACAATCACTATACACAAAACATGTTTTTTGAAAAAAAAGAAAAATAGTTCTATGAATAGCAGCATATTCAGTTATGTGCCCAGCTACATCTGATTAAAATATTATGCTAATTTACAGTGAGCGGTGGTTTCAGACATTACAGTGCTTCACTCGCACTGACTCTTATTCTGTCTGAAAGAATGAAAAGACGTGCTGAAGGTGGAGCGATTCGACCAATCAGATGAAAGCAGCATTTCAGCTCCGCCCACAAGTGCGAATAAAATATTGAAGCCATAAACCGAAATGATCAAAACGTACATGGACCAACTGTCTTGTCCATGTTCTCTCACTTGAATCCTCTTCTTGAGATTTGAGTCTCTGACCTTCTGCAAGCCCCACCTTGTTCACGCAGTGATTGACATGGCGGGAGGGGGCGGACACGTGATCGGCTCGGAATGCATTTTCAATGTGCACATTGAATTTTGCTACATTCATTGCGGGACACTGAATGAAAATGCAATCGTAAGTGTCTTGACTGTGAGTGTTAATGCATTTAAGAAAAATAGCATTTAAATGATAATTTTGCCACAGTTTTTGCTTGAACATGTTATACATATCTAATCATTTCTGTAATACATTTTCATTTTGATTTTGCAACTTATAAAGCATTAAAATTAGTTTTCATTTTACATATTAAAACTGGTGTATGAAATGGCAAATGAAAATTATGTAATTTAATTTTCATTTTCATTTTGCACCAAACGTTGCACAAATGTATTGGAAAATGTAAATGTAAATACAGAAATGCATTGTCATTTTACATATTGCATTGTCATTTTGCATATTACATCCCAAATTGAATATTGCCACCCATACGCTTCCATTCTGCCATGTGATTGGTTGATTAGATAATTGCATTAATGTGAAATTGAACAGATGTTCCTAATAATCCTTTAGGTGAGTGTATATATACACTTCTCCTTTGTCGAGATAATCGATCCACCTGACAGGTGTGGCATATCAAGATGCTGATTAGACAGCATGATAATTGCACGGGTGTGCACTCTAAAATGTGCAGTTTTATCACACAGCACAATGCCACAGATGTCGCAAGTTTTGAGGGAGCGTGCAATTGGCATGATGACTGCAGGAATGTTAACCAGAGCTGTTGCCTGTGAATTGAATGTTCATTTCTCTTCCATAATCTGTCTCCAAATGCATTTCAGAGAATTTGGCAGTGCATACAACTGGCCTCACAACCACAGACCACGTGTAACCACACAAGCCCAGGACTTCCACATCTAGCATTTTCACCTCCAAGATTGTGATCTCCAAGAGACCAGCCACCCGGACAGCTGCTGCAACAACCGGTTTGCATAACCAAAGAATTTCTGCACAAACTGTCAGAAACCGTCTCAGGGAAGCTCATCTGCATGCTCGTCATCCTCAGCGGAGTCTCGACCTGACTACAGTTTGTCATTTTAACCGAATTGAATGGGCAAATGCTCACATTCAATGGCAGATGGCAGACAGCGTGTATGGCGTTGTGTGGGTGAGTGGTTTGCTGATGTCAACATTGTGGGCTGGGCTGGGTTTGCCTCCTCCAGGGGCAGCGCTTGCAGGTTCACCACTTGGTCTTTTAAGGGTGTAGTGGGAACCTTGGGCACGTATCCGGGCCGGGGCCTTAGGATTACATAGGAGTCAGCTGGCCAAAATCTAGGCATGAATCGTCGACCGAAAATGCATGCAGGTCCCCTACCCTCTTGATGGAGGCCAGTGCAAGGAGGAGCAGAGTTTTTAAAGAAAGAAACTTTAGCTCAACTGAATGCAAAGGCTCAAATGGGCCCTGCTGTAGTGATTTAACCTCTTAACCTGCACACAGACGCGGGCGTCCTCAACTCCCCATGTTCGCAAGTGTCAATATTTACAAATAGATTAAATGAAATGGGACAAAATTAATCTTGACAAACTGTATGTCACTATGAAGATCTAAGCCTTAAGCATCGATTAGAGATCGCTGTTTTCTCAATGGAAAGCTTATAAAGACTGTATTTAATATATTTCTGTAAGCAGCACACATCAAAACATGAAGAATGAAAATGCAGTACATACCAGATTCGTTGTAATAACGAGTCATAAACACATCCACAATTCATTGCTGCATTTCTAGCAATCTCAGGATGTTCTATAAATGGCATACAAAGTTAAACTATTACATTTTTCTTATTTCTCTTATTTTTCTTACTCAAATTATTCTTATTGTATTTTTCTAGTGCTCAAATAAATCACTTATATGTCTAATTTTGTGTCTAGTGTTTCATAATTCAAAAAAATATGCAGTGGTATGTTTAATGACTAAATAGTTTGTAGAATACTTCAATACAGTTGGTAAATATATTTTATATATGTGTGGGGGGGGGGGGACTAGACATAGTCTCAAAAAATGTTTGCAGGAATCTCATTTTTCATGATATGCGGCCAGACACAGCCAGAGATGGTGCTCCTGGACCACTTATGTTGACATCGCATGACCCAGCGAACTTGCGGTGACCTTCGTCGCTTGGAGCGCGAGGTCAATGATGGTTCGGAGTTCTTCCAGAACCGCTGGATTGTGACCACCCTCGTGAGAACCAGCGCAGGCCTCCCCGAGCAACCAATCATCCAGCCTGGATGGCTCAGGACACGGTGGAGGATTCCACTCGAGCCCTGCCATCTCGGCAGCCCGGGAAAGCACAGCTGCCATCTCTGGATCCAAGTCAGGCTTTGCCTCCATCCCTAATCTTCATCCGACAGCTCTCCCTCCAATGCTGAGATCGACATCTGGTCAGGGGGAGGCCATGGCTCCTCGTTCCCTACTCAGGGAACCATGGTTACATTTGTAACCTGAGATGTTTTTTACCCTAATAAAAGTTATAGGAATATTGAAGTTTCTTTATCAACTATTTATTCTAACGATCATTACATTAGCATTAGCCGCACTTAATGCTAGCGATTAACTACTCTAATAACAGCGTCAATTTCAATCCGACATTCAAATTATACTATTGAATAATATTCATTACAGAACAGACTCACACTCTATTTGTGGTGGCATATATATGCAAATTCATTCTCTGCCAGTAGGAGGCGCTTGTAGAGCATGGAAGAGAGATGAGACAATGGGCAGCGGAATTAGCGGAGTTGGGGGAGGGGTATGTGGCGACATCCGTTGGCAGTCCGGACAAGCCTGACAAAATCGTTTGATCTCCGCCTCCATGCCGGGCCAATGGAAACTGTCTCGGATCCGTTGGATAGTATTCTGCGCCCCCAGGTGGCCAGCCATAGGATGGGAATGGGCGAGCTCAATGACCATCTGTGTCCTTGTATGTGGGACTACCAGCAGTTTCACCTCCTCCCCTCTCCGCTGTGCGACACAGTACAGCAGGACCACAAAGTGTGGGGTCGGGTGTGGTGGTGGTTGGACCTCTTTTCCCTCAACCACCCTTGCTTGCTTCCAGCAGTGCTTCAGCCGATCGTCCCAGAGTTGCTCCTCCACAAAATTTCCCCCACCCGTCGGGGAGCTCGGCTGAGGTTTTTTCTTCTTCTGGCGGTTCCCGGCAGGGCTGGCAGGCTGGGTGACTCGGGTGAGTAGTTGTTCAAAGCCTGGCCAGTCTCTCCCCAGCAGCACGGGTACGGGCAATTCCTTGACCACGCCCACTTCCAGTGGCCAGGTTCCGGTCTTCGTGGAGATGGTCACCTGTCGGGTAGGTACGCTCTGGGTGTCACCGTGGATGCATGTGATGGATAGGCGGGCTTTGGTTCCCATCCGTGGGGGAAACATGGAGGACTGGACCAGGCTTACCTCGCTCCTGGAGTACAACAGGGCTATATACGGACGGCCATTGATGAAAACCTCGGTCTGGGATGCCTCTCGCGGCGGCTCCAGATGGACTGCACAGCCTGCCAGCTAGGCGCGATTGGGCGAGGGTGGTGGCTCAGTTGGCATCGGCTCGTCTTGAATGCCGGGAACCGGCGACCTGCTGGCTGTGCGCTGGGTGCCCTCTGGCATTCGTTGCTCCTGGTACACCCTCCGGGGAAATGGCGGTGCTTGCTCCCCAGCCTCTCGACGTAGCGTCGTCTCCGCTAGTTCAACGGCCTCGACGAGATCTCCCACGGCCTGCGGGTTTCTCAAGGGCCGTGGCAGGGCATGCAGATACTGGTCCACGATGACGCGTTTGGCCACTTGGGCAGCGCTGGGGTCCCCGGTGAGCAACCAGTGACAGGCGAGGCAGTTGAGTTTGGCAGCTTGGGCACGGGCTGGCACACGACTGTTATACTCCCATGTTCGAAACAATTGGTCCGCGGTGATGGGAGACAAACCTCTGCGGGCCAGGATTTCCTTCCGTAGTTCGTCGTATGGTTCTTTTTGGCTCGATGGCATGGAAAAATAGGCCTGCTGGGGTTTCCCGGTTAGCAATGGGGCCAGAATCTTTGCCCAATTTTCTCTGGGCCAGTCCTCTCGAGTGGCGATGGACTCGAACATGCCCAAATAATGTTCCACGTCATCGTGGGCGGTCATCTTCGGCAGGAGCTGTGTGGCTTGAGTGCGGGGATCCGGCAGCGGGACCCGCTGGGCAGCCGCAAAGCGGAGAGCGGCGACTTCGCGCTCTGTCTCTCCTTGCCGATTGGCCATATGTTCGACAATTTGCTGCTGTCGAATGCTTATTTCCGTCAGGTGTTTTAGGAGCTCTTCCATGGCTGGGGAAGGAGTCACCGCCTGACGAAAAACAGAGGGGGAAGAAAAACCAAATCGGTGAGTCAATAGGGTCATGGTGTCAGTGATTCTTCAGCAGTTTGCCCGCATTCTCCACCAGTGTGGCGGGCTGAAGAATCACACGACAGGCTGTAGTGAAAGTTAAAGCCCCGGAGGGTGTATTTATTAACAGATATGACCGTGAGGGTGCCAGAGGTGTCAGGTGCTCATCCTCTGTGCTGTGTGATCCTGTTCGCCGGCCGGCTGAGTGCAAGGGGATTCGGTGTCCGGTGCTCGGGTGGCGGGCTGGTCGGTCAGTCGCTTTCTGGAGGCACAAGAGACACAACATTAACTGGCTGTTGTCTGGAGATCTTTCTCACCCCTGTATTCTCGGGTGCAGCTTTTGTAGTCCTCTCCTCATCAGCTTCAGCTGGGACCGATCAACCCACGGTGATTGTGTGCAGGTGGATCTCCTTCGTTGCCAGGGCGACGCTGATAGGTGCCAGGGACACGGCTCACAATATATATATATATATATATATATATATATATATATAGATAGATAGATAGATAGATAGATAGATAGATAGATAGATAGATACACACACAAGATTCGGTCCACATTTAGGCCAAATCAGCATAAAGGAATCTCCAGAGCTGGCCCAGTTCTGGACTAGAGATGCAATGATACCATTTTTTCAGAACCAATCTGATACAGAAAATTTTGAGTATCTGCTGATACCGATCCAATTTTACAACAGCACAGTTTTTTTTATAAATGTAGAATTTCTATACTTCTCTGTGTTGACCTGATCATCAAAATCTACTAAATATACACAACCTCATTTTAATGAAAAATAATAAATGAAAAAATATAATCAAATCAAGTCAAGTCACCTTTATTTATGTAGCGCTTTAAACATTATACATTGCGTCAAAGCAACTGAACAACATTCATTAGGAAAACAGTGTGTCAATAATGCAAAATGACAGGCAGTTCATCATTGAATTCAGTGATGTCATCTCTGTTCAGTTTAAATAGTGTCTGTGCATTTATTTGCAAATCAAGTCAATGATATCGCTGTAGATGAAGTGACCACAACTAGGCAAGCCAGAGGCGACAAAAACTCCATCGGTGACAGAATGGAGAAAAAACCTTGGGAGAAACCAGGCTCAGTTGGGGGGCCAGTTCTCCTCTGACCAGACGAAACCAGCAGTTCAATTCCAGGCTGCAGCAAAGTCAGATTGTGCAGAAGAATCATCTGTTTCCTCTGGTCTTGTCCTGATGGTCATCTGAGACAAGGTCTTTACAGGGGATCTGTATCTGGGGCTCTAGTTGTCCTGGTCTCCGATGTCTTTCAGGGCTGTAGAGGTCCTTTCTAGGTGCTGATCCACCATCTGGTCTGGATACGTACTGGATCTGGGTGACTGCAGTGACCCTCTGATCTGGATACAGACTGATTCTGGTGGCTCAACAATAACACAGAATAGTATACACACTATATCAGATTTGAATCTGTCTCGTCTGACCGATACCTGATCCACAGAAAATGCCAGTATCGGAGCCGATACCGATCCTGAGTATCGGATCGATGCATATTCTGCACCAGAACTTCCGATTGGCCCAGACCAGATCTGTCCCAGATGATTTTTTTCTATCTGAGAATAATAACATGAAATTTTCTAACAAACTGAAAAACTGACAAAACAGAGGAAAGTAATTTCTCTCCACCATCTTGTTGATCCGATTTGACAGAAAGGCCTGCGTAATGTCAGAGAGAAACTTACTTACTTTACAATTACACTGTTCACACAAAACAACCAAACTAAAGCTCAGTAATTTTTTTAATTTGTCAGTGATTTGACTTTTTTTTGTGTCTGGATCTACTAATTTAATTGTATTTATATTTAAATTGCTATTCATGTTCATGCAGACGGTGACTTTTAAGTTTTTTTAAAAAGCAACATGAATATAAACTAACATTATTATGATTATTATTATTGTAACCACACAAATGTGTTTTAGATTATTTTCTTTTATCTTCAAATTCTCAGACACTCAAAATCAGTATTTCATTACTCATGATGAACATTTGGCAATATCTTGTGAAATGGAGAATTAACATGAATGAACAGAACAGATAATGCAAGTTATGCAAGTTTTAATCCTCTACATTTTTTTTAGATCTGTGTGTTCTCCTCTCATTACAGACTAAGTAAATAAACAGTAGACTCTTTAGCTAGGTTTAACTCCAGACATGGACTATATGGTCTCAATTTTGACTAATTACTGCAAAGTGAGGTAAAAAAAAAATTTATAATCAATATAATTTAATGGTGTCCATGCAGCCCAAGGTTTAGTCTCCTTACGCTAATGATAGTAATGAACACTTAAATGAGGGATAATAAGGCCTGTCCTCCAGTCGGTGCTTTACGCAGGTTAATTAGGAAAGATAACATCATCAACCTCTTTCATGCTTACACATGGAATTAATTGGATAAGCTGAAGTTGGATTAAGTTCTATATATAATCATGTGAACAATGGAGTGTACTCAATGCAGTGAGTAATGGGGGAGAGATGCCGGCCACATCACAATATGTCTTATTTAAATTTTCTAACAACACACCTAATATTTACAATAATGAATCGTAAAGTGGGACCTTAGCAGTAAGGCAGTGGCAGCATCTGTAAAAAAAGACATGATGGGCATCGTGATGTGTTTATCATAATATTAAGTAATTAGTCAAAGCATGAAGATGTGATGAAGTGTGGTTTAATAAAACCATGTAAATAAAAATGTATTTGAGTATTAACACTGTAATGACTTATGCCATATATCGGTGATACTTAAATTATTGGAACTGCATATGATACACATGGAACAGACATATGACGGTTTCATGCAGTTTTTTCTGAATGAAAATTAGATTTATTTTATTTAGGAAAATAACTCACCATTCACACATGCGTCCAGATTGTATGTCTGATCTATAACGCAAATTCCCTAATGTTTTGCCGCAAATAGCGATCGCGAGTAAATCTTTGCAGGACTGTGATATGAAGTCTACAAAGTAACAGAGTATAGCAATAGTGTGAAAGTGCATAGCACATAACGTGCATAATACCAGTTTAAACACGAATATCTATTGGTATAATATGCACATGACTAAATTTGCATCATCATTTTCAAAAGCCTCCGTTTTTACCGTCCACACTATAACGCAAAGACGGCGTCTTCAAATTTATCTGTTTTGGAGAGCATTTTCCAAAAGCTATGTTTTCGTTGACTTAAAATGCCATCTCAGTGTGGATGGAAGGCCAAAACAGTGAGAAAAATATACATTTTCAAACGAAAATTTATTAGTGTGGACATGGCCTCAGTCACCAGCCCTCTCACCAGCTCAGAACTACATTTCCCAGCAGCCTGTCTGGTTCGCACATGCACCCTGTCCTTAATCAGCACACCTGTTACTGATCACCTCATTTCCCCAAGCTAAATAAACAGTCACCAGTCACATCACAATTGTCTGGTCTTGTTGCAGTTTCTCCAGTTCTCCAACCTTGTGTTTGTTCACTTCTCCAGTCTACCTACCTCCAGCCGTAAAGTATACTCACATTTGAGAAAGTAACCTGTGTGTATTTGTTCTCTTGTCTCCAGAACACCCCAGGCATATTCCATGATCTGAACTCCCCTACGTGTCTTGATATCTCCTGAGTGCCTAAGTGATCCTTCGACTATTGAACTCTGACTGCAAGAGAAGAGACAAGGATCGGAATCTCGAATTGTGTGGCTTTGGGGGGGGGGGGGGGGGGGGCAGTTGGTAGGAGCTGGCTCTTGGATCTGTTCCTGTTGGATCTCCTCAATGATATCAGATGGAGGAAGAATGTATTCTGGGGTATTATTGTCCATGAGAAGATCATACTGCCTGGACAGAGCATCTGCCTTACTGTTCTTACTTCCTGGGTGATAAGTCACTGTGAATTGGAAGCGTGTGGAGAAGAGGGACCATTGAGCTAGGCGTGGGTTGAGTCGTTTTGCACTTTTAATGTACTCCAGGTTTTTGTGATCGGTAAACACCAGGAACCGGTGGACTGCTCCCTCGAGCCAGTGCCTCCATTGCTCTATCACTGCTTTCATTGACAGGAGTTCCTTATTCCCCACATCATAGTTTTGTCAACTGCCATTAACTTCCTGGAAAGAATGCACAAGGGTACAGTTTACCTGGTTGACCATGGCGCTGGGAGAGCACGGCTCCAATTCCTGAGTCCGAGGTATCTACTTCCACGATGAAGGGTAAGTTGGGGTCAGGGTGCTTGAGGATAGGAGCCGTGGTAAACTTAACTTTTAAGATGTTGAACTCTTGATTGGCCTCCTCACTCCACCTGAGTTTGGAAGGCTTTCCCTTGAGGAGTGATGTCAGCGGTGATGCAACCATGCTGTAGTTTCTAATGAACCTTCTGTAAAAGTTAGAAAATCCCAGGAATCTCTGAAGTTCCTTGACGGTGGAAGGTTAGGGCCATTCCGTTACTGCCTTGACCTTGGCTTCATCCATCTTGACACCCTGATGACTAATGTGATAACCCAGGAACAATGTCTGCTTGACGTGAAACTCACATTTCTCTTCCTTGACGTACATGTGATTCTTCAGGATCCGAGTGAGGACGGTCTTGACATGGTTAACGTGTTCTGCTTCCGACTTGGAGTAGATGACAATGTCATCAGTGTAGGCAATTACGTACTGGTTCAGTAAGTCACGGAAGATTTCATTTATGAAGGACTGGAAAACAGCGGGTGCGTTGGCAAGTCCATACAGCATGACCTGATACTCATAGTGCCCTCTAGTGGTGAGGAAGGCAGTCTTCCACTCATCGCCCTCTTTGATTCGAATGAGGTTGTATGCACTTCGTAGGTCTAGTTTGGTGTATATCCTTGCTTCACGGAGCTGTTCCAGAGCTGAAGGAACCAATGGCAAAGGGTAGCGGAATTTTATTGTGACATTGTTTAATCCTCGATAATCAATACAGAGGCCTGAGTCCTCCGTCCTATTTTTCCACAAAGAAGAACCCTGCTGCAGCTGGAGAAGTGGAAAGTCGGATGAGTCTGGAACTCAGGGCTTCCTCAACATAATCTTCCATGGCTTGGGATTAGGTTTGAGATATAGCAAGGCTGGGGAATTGACGAGAAACAGTGACTTTCATGAAAGGCTGACCACTTGGTCAACTCACCCTGATGCCAGGACAGGACGGGGTCGTGAACGGACAGCCATGGGAATCCTAGGATGACTTCGTGTTTAGGGGAGTTAACGACGTAGAGGGAGATGGACTCCTGGTGAAATAATCCTACTTGTAATGTAAGGGTCTTGGTTTGCTGAATTATTCCAGTTCCGATTGCTGTGTCGTTGATGGCTTTGATCTTAATGGGTGGGTTACATGGTTAGACGGGTAAGTTATACTTCCTGACGATATCCTCATGAATGAGATTTAATGCAGCTCTGGAGTCGATCATTGCTGTTAATGAGATGGACAGTTCTTCAGTTTTCAAGGTAAGGGGAAGTTTGAAGGATTGATTATTAGGTGATGACAAGTGTTCTGTATTTACCATAATGGGGTTCTGGGCCTCGTGTGGGCATCTCTGGCAACGATGGCCTGGTTCACCGCAGTAGAAACAGAGATGGAGATGGCGTCGCCTTGCTCGTTCACTTTCATAGAGTTTTGTAAAATTTACTTGCATGGGTTCTTCCCTGAACTTGTCACCATTGGAATAACAGGTGGAATCTCCCTTACATACCTTCCTCGCGGCGTCTGTCTCATTAAATTATCCATCTTGATTGCAAGCGTGACGAAGTCAGTAAACGAGGAATTTTCTCCTTTGCATACCAGTTCTGCCTGAAGATCAGTGTTGAGGCTTCTCTGGAACAAGGCTTTTAGAGAAACATCATTCCACCCACTCTGAGCAGCGAGGGTGCGAAACAAGATGGCGTACTCTGCAGCTGTTCTGTTTCCTTGCTACATTTGCAGAAGTTGAGTTGATATATCCTTGCCCCCTGCGGGATATTCAAACACTTCTTGAAGTTGTTGCAGGAAATAGTCAAAGGATCGTCTGAATCGCATGTCAGTATCCCAAACAGCTGCAGCCCAGTCAATCGCCTTTCCAGACGGCACATTTCTTTTTTCGTCAGAGTTAAACTTTTCTTCCTGGTTGTCAAAATAAATCTTCACTTGACGAACAAAGCCCCTACATCAATCAGCAGAACCATCAAATTTATCGGGTAGTGCAAAACTCACCGCTCTAGGCATGGTTGATGGAAGTGACTGAATGTAGTTCGTCAAGTGCTCGTTGACTGCTTGAAGTTTACCCAACTGATCTTGGTACCCCTTTAATACTTCACTTTGATAAGCAAACACCGCTTGCATGTAAGTAACTTCTGCTGGATTCAGTTGAGGCGAAGTATTCTTTAACGACGAGGCTGAGGCAGTATGAGAATTCATTTGCAGGAGGTTATTAAGGGAAGATCTTACAGAATCGTGAAACCAGATGTCAGTACCGTAATGGCAGTCCGATCTTTCAACATGCACAGGGGTAAACCAGTAGGCAGAGACGAGTAGGCAGGCAAACAGGTCAAACACAAACATCAGTCCAATCATGCAGTAAATACAATGGGGCAATCCTAGAGACGTGACCGAGTAAAAAGGCAGAATCGTAAACAAACAGGCAGTCAGAATAATCACAAGGAAAACGCTCGGTATGGCAGGTTAACTGGCAAAACTTCGCAGTGAAGTAACATGCTGACTCATGTTAAATAGTCCCAATCAGGAAATGACTGTAGAAGCTGAGGGAGCGGTGAACAGTCAATGCTCAGGTGAGAGCTCCCTCTGCTGGCGTGGCATTACAATTAACTAACCTGTATTTCTCCTGTTTTTTTTTTGTAATACCAGGACTATTTAATGAAATGATAGCCTGACCAGTCATAATCCAATATTTATTTCAGATATTTAAAAAAAGAGGAAGTATGGAAGTATTTTATTATTATTATTTCAAGTAGTTAAATGTGCCCTAAATGATGATGCCCTAATCATTCTATTAGATTTACACACATAATTGCTCAGCTCCAGAAACATCCAGAACGTTTAGAAGTCGAATAAATAAACAATAATATTAATAAATGAACAAACACATTTAAGTATATTGTGACTAGTCTTGTTACTGTGTGTGCATAATGAGTTTGTTCTTTAGGCCAAACATTTACCATACTGTGCATGGTGTATCTGTATATGTACTGGGGAGTAGTGTGCTGTGTTGTGTAGCACTTATCATCCATCACAGCAGATGTTTGGCTTCTCTTGTTTGCTATGTGTGAAGTACATTTGTAAATAATGTATGATGAACTTTTGTGTAAATTGTCATACTAAATAATGTATGTTTACAAAGCTGCATGAAAGCTCACCTTAGATGGGATCTCATTGCAATAATTGAAGCTGAGAGGCAACAAAGGGCTAACTTTCTGATATCTATTAATAATGAAAGATCATTTAGAATAGACCTGATAGGCCATCTGCTACACGCACCTCTCAACTCATCAGCCAAAATGACAAACACAACATTTTCCCTCAAAGATCATTGTGTATAGACATATCATAAATGTATGTCAAGGAAAATTTAGACATACAATATTGAAATACCGTATTTTCCGGACTATAAGTCGCACCTGAGTATAAGTCGCATCAGTCCAAAAATACGTCATGATGAGAAAAAAAAAAAACATATATAAGTCGCACTGGACTATAAGTCGCATTTATTTAGAACTAAAAACCAAGAGAAAACATTACCATCTACAGCCACGAGAGGGCGCTCTATGTCTTCAGTGTAGACTACAGGAGCACTGAGCAGCATAGAGCGCCCTCTCGCAGCTGTAGACGGTAATGTTTTCTCTTGGTTCATGTCTCTTAGTTCATTTCTCTTGGTTCATGTCAAATTAATTTTGATAAATAAGTCGCACCTGGCTATAAGTCACAGGACCAGCCAAACTATGAAAAAAAGTGCGACTTATAGTCCGGAAAATACGGTACTATAAATTGATTATCCCTACTATGGTGAAGGTCGGGCTCATGAATATTAATTACACTAAACAAAAATTATAAACACAACACTTTTGTTTTTGCCCCCATTTTTCATGATCTGAACTCAAAGATCAAAGAATTTTTTTATGTACACAGAAGGCCTGTGGCATATCAAGATGCTAATTAGACAGCATGATTATTGAACAGGTTTGCCTTAGGCTGGCCATAATAAAAGGCCACTCTAAAATGTGCAGTTTTATCACACAGCACAATGCCACAGATGTCGCAATTTTTGAAGGTGCGTGCAATTGGTATGCTGACTGCAGGACTGTCCACCAGAGTTGTTGCCCGTGAATTGAACGCTAATTTCTCTACCATAAGCCATCTCCAAAGGCGTTTCTGAGAATTTGGCAGTTCATCCAACCGGCCTCACAAACGCAGAACACGTGTAACCACACCAGCCCAGGACCTCCACATCCAGAATCTTCACCTCCAAGATCATCTGAGACCAGCCACCCGGACAGCTGCTGCAACAATCAGTTGCATAACCAAAGAATTTCTAACAGAAGCTCACCTGCATGCTCGGCGTCCTCATCGGGCTCTCGACCTGACTGCAGTTCAACGTCGTAACCGTTGTAACCGTCTTGAGTGGGCAAATGCTCACATTCTATGGAATCTGGCACTTTGGAGAGGTTTTCACTGTAAATGGCAGATGGCAGACAGCGTGAATGGCATCGTGTGGGTGAGCAGTTTACTGATGTCAACGTTGTGTATCGAGTGGCCCATGGTGGCGGTGGGGTAATGTTATGGGCAGGCATATGTTATTGACAGCGAACACTGGTGCATTTTATTGATGGTATTTTGAATGCAGATACCGTGATGAGATATTCAGGCCCATGGTTGTGCCATTCATCCATGACCATCACCACATGTTGCAGCATGATAATGCATGGCTGCATGTTACAAGGATCTGTTCACATTTTTTGGAAGCGGAAAACATTCCAGCTCTTGCATGGCCAGTAGTGTTGTTTTTGGCAGCCTGTTTTAATTTAAATTTTATTTTAGTCTCTTTTTAGTAATGCAATTTTATTTAACCCAGTCAAAGCAAAGATACCTAGCAGTATAGACGGAACCAAAATTTTATTTTAGCCAAACCCATTTCAAACAAGGTTATCTTATTATATTATTGTTACCTTATAGACTCAAGGATACATCCATTCCAGACACAGATGATGCTCTGATTTGAATTTACAACATTTATTTTACCAGCCAGACATGTTAGAAATGCACACATTGGTCTGTTTCTCTGTGCCAGACTTAACTTTGTTTGTTGTTGTTTTCTAAATAATGCCACGAGGGGGGCTTGAGGAAGTGACGTGGCCTGAGTCTGCGCAGTGCGACCTGATACAGCCCTTGAAGTGAGACAGGAAACAGAAATACTGTAAAATAATAATAACGTGACTAAAGGAGACAAAATAACATAACATTTTGTTTCGTCTCATTTTGGTCAACGAAAATGAAGAGACATTTTAGCATAGTTTTTTTGTAAACAATATTGGATTATACATTTAATTATAGCCATCGTCACATGACCAGCATTTACATTGCTTCTCGTCTCATTTTCGTCAAGTGATAAAGGTTCGTTTACGATGATATTTAGTCATAATGGCCACTGGGCATGTCACCCATTGAGCATGTTTGGGATGCTCTGGATCGGCATATACGACAGCGTGTTCTAGTTCCTGCCAATATCCAGCAACTTCGCACAGCCATTGAAGAGGAGTGGACCAACATTCCAACAGGCCACAATCAACAACCTGATCAACTCTATGCGAAGGAGATGTTTTGCACTGTGTGATAGAGTCCTGCACGGGTTCGACGGGTGACCCTCAAATTTGGCTGAAACGGGTGAAAAATATCCAACTGTGTCGGATACGGGTGCGGGTCAGACACAGAGGAAACACGGGTCTAAACACGGGTTCAAAACAGTCACGTGCAAACGTAAAAATAGGCCTACGTTCCACTTTTAAAAAAAATCACAACCGTGCGAACGGTTGCATGAGTCATTAACAGACGTAAAATATCAGCCAGCTGTTTTTTTTTTCATTGTTTTTGTTTTCCGTTTTTATATATATATATATATATATATATATATATATATATAGAATCTGAATTAAATAAAATGTGTTTGATTTAAGCCTATTTCAAAATTTGTGTCATAAAATTATATCGCGCATACAGCTCAACTTACGCGATCGTTATAAAGGTGTTTAAAGAACAATAGGCTACACTTCCACTTGCATGTATATTTGATAATCGGAATATCAGATATTTCATTCCATAGCTAAGACATTTGTGAATATGGGCCTAATCTAGGCTATCCAGGGTTGTTGTTGTTTTATTTTAATTGCATCTGACAATGACTTTGTGCAGCTCATTCACATGTGCACTCTGGCGCAGATCCGCCTCTCGCGATGCTCAGCTGTGAACCGTTCGACTTGAAGCACAACCTCAGACGGTGGTATGATTCGCTCTTTTGTTCTGTTTTCTTTCAGGATCAAAAATACAACAAATGAAAGCGTTTATCGGTATTTTCGACTGATGAGAACTATGCATATACATTCTTAAATCAGTCAATTTTGTATTTTATTATGAGATATTTTATTCTAATGTGATCAGTAACTCAAGCACAGATGGACCAAAGAGCACGTATTTCGACATTTGCAGTAAAAACGTGAAATATAAATTCTCAGAAAATGCATTTAATACCAATATATTGAAACATCTGTTTATATACTCCATTAATAAAGGACTCCAGACATTGGAAAAATATCAGTCCACATGCGTTTTATATTTAATATGAGGGAAATAGACATGCATGCATGCGTGACACAAAAAATATTTAACTTTTAGGTAGCAAAATATTTTTTATTATATGTTATATATTATATAAGGTTATTACATTGTCTGCTATATATTTGCTTCTTATTTATTAAATACGGGCAATTGATTGATAAAACATTGATCAAAATTAAGATAAAATGAATAAAAAACTAATATCTTTTAAAAAGAGTTTTCCATAAATAACTTCTGTATGAACACGCAATAAAATTAGAAAAAAGTGTGTCTAATGTGATTGGCTTAACTGATTTGATATCGGGTGCGGGTTGGGTGCCGGTTCTATTTTTAGCGGGTCGGGTCGGGTCGGGTGCGGATTTTAATTAGTGCTGTTGTCGGAAAACAGGTCGGATGCGGTTTTAAGCACTGTGGGTATGGGCGGGTGCGGATTTACAAAATCGGACCCGTGCAGCTCTCTGCTGTGTGAAGCAAATGGCAGTCTCACCAGATACTGACTGGTTTTCAGACCACCCAATACAGTAAAACGGCAGATTTTAGAGTGGCCTTTTTTGTGGCCAGCCTAAGGCACACCTGTTCAATAATCATGCTGTCTAATCAGCATCTTGATATGCCACACCTCGAAACGCAGTTAGTTTTGGCTAATTTTGGGTAGCAATCAGGGAGCGTTTTGTTGTTAAAAAAAAACCCAAAAAAAACAAAAAACTTGGCAACCCTTTTTGTCAAGCAGGTAACTTTATTATTGCTAATATAGCAATACATTGGCATCATCTGTATTAAAAAGAAAATGATCACTTCATATGATGTTTAAGTAAATACAATAGCCTTGACAGCCTTGGAGTTCCAAAACTATTGACTATGGTCATCACTATAGAGTAGTGATGGGAAGTTCGGATCATTTTACCGACTCAGACCTTTGAGTCTCATTCAGCAAAATGAACAAATCTTTTTTCGAGTCATTTCATTATATTATATCAAAATATAATTAAAATGTAATGTGTTATTTCCCTAACATGTCTACTAGTACTTATGCAAACGTTGATCACACTACAAACAATACAAAACTATAATGCTATAAGAAACAGAAAAGATGAATTAATTGTTTACCTGGGTCTTCAGTCTATGATTACAGTAGGTAGACATCCAAAATCCAAACTGCCGTGGCGTCTGTAAAGTGCATTTGCAGCTTTTGACTGCTGAGTGGCGCTATAACCACAAGTTATCAAACAAGCGCATCAAAGCACATTTTCAAATAGACGTCAGGTTTGCCTCACTGTTGTGTTACATTGGACCGCTTCAGTCAGAGAAAATGAAAGAAAAACAATATAGTTAAAATATATACTATATTTAATATATTTAATATTCACAGATGAAAGTTTGGTACTTATGAAGTTATGCATCTCTTAGAACGAATTCAAGCAGGATAAATGTCAAGCCTGTGCCTGAGCCTGTTCTTATATTTTCTCTAAACTACATGGTATTAAACCATATTTTAGATTTGACACATTTAAAAGGTGTGCAGTATCATTTATATTATATGAATTATGTGTTATATTATTCAAAATAAACTGTGGTTTACTTTGCATCAGGGCATTAAAAGTGGTAGCCTATTTTAGTGAGCTAGGCTACATGGATTAATTTGCAAAATGTCAATATTTTCATATATTATGCCTATATTTTAATTTATATGTTAAAATTCCTTTAATAAAACAACATACATTTTTGTTATTCGTTACCTGTCCTTTATTTTGACAGATAACTTCTTGGGAAAAATACTTTTGTCTGTAAACCGATTAAGAAATTGTTGCATGTTTAGTAAAACATGAAGCACTGTATAATTTTGTTCCCATTATTTAGGCCTAATTAGTCTAAAACAAGAAACTAATCATTTAAACCTGCACGATTTAGCTAAATCTTTGAAACTCTATAAAGAATCAAAAATCCTCACGATTAAACTCAAGTTCTCTCATTATAATTAACAAAAGCAAACGGTATAAAAAAGAGCTTCATTAACTGACAACATAAGTGATTTTAAAGTGAGCCTTCTTTACTTGCTTTTAGGGCTGGGCGATAGCATATGGCCGAAAAAAAAAAAATCCCCGATTTTTTTTTCAGTAAAATTTATTTTAAAATCAATATTCAAATGACAAATTAATTTTTCAAAACAAGTTTTAATATAGTTCATGCATCTAAACATCCACTCGGCGTTAAGAGCTGTTCAGATTAAAACTGCCAGCTCTGCAGTAAGTCAGTGTGATGGACGGAGGACAGAGCAAGTGTAAATATATTTTCTAGTCTATATTTCCATCTCGTTATGCCGCTGGTTTAGTTTTTTTTTTTTTTTTTCTTATATAACTTATTTGTAAATAGAGCAGTCAGTGTCTGTGTCTTCACCGGACGTGAGAGTTGCCCCACTGTGCTAAAAGTGTGTCTAAACTTGATAACATCACACTACAGTGTCAAATCATCTCAACGCAGTGTCAGTTAATTTCGTCATAAACAGAACGAGCATCAGTTCACTGATGGGGTTCGTGTCCAGTGTATCCATCACTGGGTTCTGTTATTTTTCTCGGATCACGCCACTCGGTGTCCGGTGTAGCCCCGGCGTGCGTTTTTTAATGGGTTATGTTACAGCCCTGCTTGTTTTTAATATTTTTATTAAATATCTGTATTGAATGCATGGTCATATCATCATATTATTTACTGCCATGCAACCTACAAAAGTAAAGCTTGGCAAGTCAAGCAACGAGCATTGCTGCAGGTTGCTTATTGGCAGTTGTGCTGTGAGATGTGGCATTACTTTATTCTGGCATTACATGGCTTCCCCAGCCATCCCTTTGATACACCTATATACACTGTACATATTACACAACTATTATCAAAAGTCTTTCTAGAAAATAGAACACATTTTAACTATCTTACATAATTTTTTTTGACAACATACATTTGACACATACATCATGGAACATACCAACTGCACCTGGGTAATAGGTACATTAGCTACACACATCAAACATGACAATTTATCAATTATTAACTACTACACTTTTACTGAAGTCTCACTGTAAACCACCATTGAGTGATTGTTATAACATCCAATTGCAATCTAATGTGGATTTTGGTCATTTTAAAGCAGAAATAGGTCATTTGTAGCACTTAAAAAATAAGCTAATCTCTACACCTGCTTAATATCTCATGCAATCATTTATTATTAAATAAAAAAAAAACACAAATCACATAGAAATCATATGTTGTCATAATCTTAAGTTAACGTCACAATTCATGTGTATAAACGTAGGGCTGTGTATTGTCAACAAAGTATGATACATATAACACAGCACACGATACAATACATATCCGATATGGAGGCCATGTTACAATTTGTATCCTAAAATGGGACTGCACTAAATTTCACCTCAGCAGAATTTAGTAAAACAACTGTTTATTAAACACTGCATGGGCCATTGCTAACTATAGGCAGATCAGACAGTCGAGCTCTACATTATGAATGGCCTCCATAACTGTATAATAGTATAACAATACAGGTAATGGCATAGGTTTCATGTTAACATTGGTCACTCCCCACCAGCTACAATATTCTTATTGTTTCCATCTTGTTTTTAAGCCCATAAATAATAATGTGCTCATTCTAATGTATATTATAATGTACTCATTCTATTATATTTTTTTAAAAATCACCTTAAATTGCTTGTAGGTTAGCATTGCACAAATTAACACATTCTCTACATTTAAAAAAATAATAATAATTAAAAATAGAAGCGTTCTTTACTAATGTGCTGTCTTCACTGTAGATCACGTGCAAACATTCAGTCTCTTACTTCATCAAAAAAAAAGAGCTTCACCTCTGAAGAGCAACATTATATTTCTCAAAAGGCAGTTCATCATTGAATTTAATGATGTCATCATCTCAGTTCAGTTTAAATAGTATCTGTGCAATCATTTGCAATCAAGTCAATGATATCGCTGTAAATGAAGTGTCGCCAATTAACCCATTTAATCCCACTGGTCACAATTGTGACCACAATTTTTCCTTGCATTTTTTAGTGTAAAATTGAAAAGTTACTCATGTTATGAAGCATATGTTCATATATAATGAAAATGTAAGATGCCTATATGAGTTTATGGCAGGTCTAACATGATTGGTTAGTTTGGTCATGTGACCACACACATTTATTTCCTGGTACTGCCATCTTAAAGGAAGGATGACGTCAAAGCTCAGAAAGGACAGGTAAGAATGAAGTTTCTTTTTGAGGAGCTCATAATTTTTTTGCACATATCATCATGAAAAGGTTATCTATACATACACATTGAAATTAAATGAAAACATGCTTTATTCTGTTGTCAAACTGCAAATAAATGAAGACGGTCATAATAGTGACTGGGGGTAAAACACAGGGATCCTATGTTACCCATATGTAATTATGTGTTATTTTTATGAACTCTCTTTCAGAATGACTTTAAGTCAAGTTTTGGATTTACTTGACACTGATGATCCAGAGCCTGCAATTTGTAATATAGCAGTGGTCCCTAAGATAGAGAAGGATGCAATAGAAAGCGACAGTGATAGCGATGCATCTGACATGGATTTTACTGGTGACTCAGCTCACATACCATCAAGAATTTTGAATTCTACTGCAGAACTGTTTGGATATGATCATTTTGAGGAAATTGAAACTGAATGCGAGGACCAACCAAAACTCACAATTCAAACAAGAAGTCTCTCAAAAAAACTTGAAGCTGCTTCATCATCTTTGTTGCCATCTTCAGATGCTACTACTGCCACCATGCCGCCCTTGGCAGAAAACATCGCTGAAACTGCTTGCGGTCACCAACCGAAACTCAAAATCCAAACAAGAACTCGTATAAAACAACTTGAAGCTGCTTCATCATCTGTATTGCCTTCTTCAGATGCTACTACTACCACCATACCAGTGCCCTTGGCAGAAAGCACCCCTGCTCAGCTGATTAAAAGGAAAAACAAGAGTAGGTGTTTCAGAAAGTCTAAAAAAACAGCAAAAAGCAATTTGCCTGACTACATTGTGTATGAACCAACTGCAGCACAATGTCTAAAAGCAACAAATCCGAATCCATTGGATGTGTTTTTGGCAATGTACCCCTCATACAAAATTCTGCCATTCAGTAAATGGCTGTCAGTTGATGAAAGTATGATTCCCTAATATGGGCGCCACGGGTACAAGCAGTTCATAAAGGGAAAACCAATCCGCTATGGCTATAAGGTTTGGAACCTGGCGTCCTCAGGGGGTTACCTCTACCACATGGAGCCTTATGCTGGAGTGCATACCCTTCTTCCAGAGACTGGGTTAGGTCATGGGCCCAGTGTAGTGCTGGGTTTGACTTCACGCATGACAACCTTTTCACCACATTATCCCTGATTGATGAGATGACAAAGCGAGGATATGGGTGCACTGGGACCATGCGGCAAAACCAGTTGTGTGATGTGCCATTTAAACCAATGAATGAATTGCAAAAGCTACAGAGGGGCTCCACAGAAGTTTTGTCTGAAGGAGAAAAGCTACTGGTGAGGTGGAGGGATAACAGTGTGGTCACTGTTGCAAGCAATGTGTAAAATGTCTACACTGAGTTACCAACTAGGAGATGGAACAAGGAAAGAAAGGCATATGAGTACCTTCAACAACCTCAAATAATCCACTCTTACAACCAGCAAATGGGAGGAGTAGATCTACATGGTCTTCAGGTGTCCCGTTACCGCTGCACAATAAGATAAAAAAGTGGTGGTGGCCAATTTATGCCTGGACTCTCCACAGTGCTGTTGTCAACTGTTGGCTGTTCCACAGAGATGTCATGGATGGTGACTATGATCTCCTTGGATTTCAGCGAGTAGTTGCCCAAAGTCTCCTGAAAAAATTTGGTACTGCACCAAAAGGACAAGGGAGGCCATCCTCAATGTCAGCTGCTGTGACTGATATTCCCAGGTTTGATGGTGTTGCTCAATGGCCGATAAACACAGGTAGGCAGATTTATATGAAGATTTGTTTTTATCATAACATTTAACACCTGCAGATGTGTTCCAAAAGCTATACAAAAGAGAAATCATTGTGTAATTGTTCATTTTGTTTTAAAGGGAACAGGTTTCACAGATGTCGTGTCTGTGATGGTCGCACATCATTTGGTTGTGAAAAGTGTGCCAGGCCAATGCATATTGAGTGCTTCAAAACGTTTCATAACGTCTGAGGGAGTTACCTTATCAATGAGTTCCACACCAGGACACCGTTTTTTTCCCCGCTGCTATGTCCTTAGGAAAGTGTCTATTCAAGTTACATGAGTTCCAAACCAGCACACAGTTGTAACTGTTGATTGATAATTTTTGTGACGATTTGTTTTTATTAATGAATTGTTATTTTCCTTGGCATTGTTACATGTTTCCTATAGGCTCATATTTAATAATTTGTTTATTTATTTTAATTTGTTTATTTATTTATTTTATTAAAATATTTGTTATTTTTTAAACTGAGCCAGACAATGTTTACCTATTTGTTAATCGAATAAAACACTTCAACAATTTAATCCAGTCTTTATTTTTATAATTTCTGGAGATTTATGTATTTATATACAACGACTTAGACTCCCTGTGTTCTACCACCGGTCACAATTGTGACCAGATATAAAACTCATTTTTTCATGGACTATTCAAATATTCTTTTTACATTATTGACATTGATTGTTTAATATACTTACAAATACAACACAAACTCATATATTTCATCTCTGGGAAAAATTTGGGATTAAATGGGTTAAGCAAACCAGAGGCGACAGCGGAAAGGAACCAAAACTCAATCGGTGACAGAATGGAGAAAAAAACTTGGGAGAAACCAGGCTCAGTCGGAGGGCCAATTCTCCTCTGGCCAGACGAAACCAGCAGTTCAATTCCAGGCTTCCATACCAAACTCAGATTGTGCAGAAGAATCATCTGTTTCCTCTGGTCTTGTCCCAGTGGTCATCTGAGACATGGTCTTTACAGGGGATCTGTATCTGGGGCTCTAGTTGTCCTGGTCTCCACTGTCTTTCAGGGCTGTAAAGGTCTTTTCTAGGTGTTGATCCACCATCTGGTCCGGATACGTACTGGATCCGAGTGACTGCAGTAACCCTCTGATCTGGATACAGACTGGATCTGGTGGCTTCTACAGAGAGAAACAGACTAATATTAGCATAGATGCCATTTTTCTAACGATGCAGTAAGTACATTGGGTGTTATGGGAAGTGTTCTCGGTTCCGGTTTACCTAATTAATGCAGCCTAAAAATCCTTTAACGGATTTGGATATTAGAAGAGTATTAGTGTGTTATGTGTAAGCCAGGTTGAATAGATGGATTTTTAATCTAGATTTAAACTGCAAGCGTGTCTCTGCCTCCCGAACAATATTAGGTAGGTTATTCCAGAGTTTAGGCACTAAATAGGAAAAGGATCTGCAGCCCGCAGTTGATTTTAATATTCTAGGTATTATCAAATTGCCCGGGTTTTGAGAACGCAGCGGACGTGGAGGACTATAATGCATCAAGAGCTCGTTCAAATACTGAGGTGCTAAGCCATTCTGGGATTTATAAGTAATAAGCAAGATTTTAAAATCTCTACAATGTTTGATAGGGAGCGAGTGCTGTGTTGACAGAACCTGGCTAATATGGTCAAACAGCCATATCACCATGGAGCCCAAGACCGGTTGCCCACAGAAGCTAAGCAGGGCTGAGCCTGGTCAGTACCTGGATGGGAGTCCTCCTGGGAAAACTAGGTTGCTGCTGGAAGAGGTGCTAGTGAGGCCAACAGGGGGTGCTCACCCTGTGGTCTGTGTGGGCCCTAGCCGCCCCAGTGTAGTGATAGGGACACTATACTGTCAACAAGCACCTTCCTTCAGATGAGACTTTAAACCGAGGTCCTGACTCTCTGTGGTCAGTAAAAAATCCCAGGGTGTCTTTCGAAAAGAGTAGAGGTGTGACCTTGGCATCCTGGCCAAATTTGCCCATTGCCCTCTGACCATCATTGCTTCCTAACAATCCCCATATCTGCTGATTGGCTTCATCACTCTGTCTCCTCTCCACCAGTAAGCTGGTGTGTGGTGGGCGCTCTGGCGCAATATGGCTGCCATCGCATCATCCAGGTGGATGCTGCACATTGGTGGTGGATGAGGAGATAACCCCTGACTATGTAAAGTGCTTTGAGTGCCTAGAAAAGCGCTATATAAATGGAAGGAATTATTATTATACTTCATGGTTCTAGTAAGAACTCTAGCTGCTGCATTTTCGACTAAGTTTGATTAACTGAGTTTGTTTATTAAGTGTGCAGAACAACCAAACAAAAAAGCATTACAATAATCTAACCTTGAGGTCATAAATGCATGGATTAACATTTCTGCATTTGACATTGAGAGCATAGAGCGTAATTTAGATATATTTTTGAGATGGAAAAAAATCAGTTTTTCAAATGCTAGAAACATGTCTTTCCAAGGAAAGATTGCTATCAAATAGCACAGCTATGTTCCTAACTGATGACGAAAAATTGACAGAGCAGCCATCAAGTCCTTAGACAGCGTTCTAGGTTATTACATGCAGAGTTTTTAGGTCCTATAATTAACACCTCTGTTTTTTACTCGACATCCAGTTTTTTTTATATCAACTATGCATTCCGTTGGTTTTTTTATATTGGTATGTTTTGCCGGGCTGCAAAGAAATATAGAGCTGAGTATCATCAGCATAACAGTGAAACCTAACACCGTGTTTCCTGATGATATCTCCCAAGGGTAACATGTAAAGCGTGAAGAGTAACGGCCGTAGTGCTGATCCATACTGCACTTGTGATCGATATGATACCTCTTCATTTATTGCTACTAATGGCGGTCATATAAGTATGATTTAAACCATGCTAATGCACGTCCATTAATGCCAACAAGTATTCTAGTCTATGCAAAAGAATGTTGTGGTCAATAGTGTTGAACACAGCACTAAGATCCAATAGCACTAATAGAGAGATACAACCACAATCAGATGATAAGAGCAGGTCATTTGTAACTCTAAGGAGAGCAGTCTCAGTACTATGATACAGTCTAAATCCTGACTGAAAATCCTCACAGAAACCATTTTTCTCTAAGAAAGAATATAATTGTGAGGATACTACCTTTTCTAGTATCTTGGACAGTAAAGGGAGTTTCGAGATTAGTCTATAATTAACTAGTTCTTTGGGGTCAAGTTGTGTTTTTTTTTTTTGATGAGAGGCATAATAACAGCCAGTTTGAAGCTTTCTGAATTAATAATAGTCAGAAGAGGATATATTACTTCTGGAAGCACCTCTTTTGAGATCTTATATGGAATAGGGTCTACCATACATGTTGTTGGTTTAGATGATTTAACAAGTTTATACAATTCTTCATCTCCTATAGCAGAGAATGAGTGGAACTGTTCCTCAGGGGGTCTATAGTGCACTGTCTGATGTGATACTGTAGCTGACGGCTGCCTGGTTGCAATTTTATCTCTAATAGTATCGATCTAAGTAAATTAGTTCATAAAGTCATTAATGCTGTATTGTTGGGAAATGTCAACACTTGTTGATGCTTTATTTTTAATTTAGCCACTGTATTGAATAAATACCTGGGGTTATGTTTGTTTTCTTCTAAAGGAGATGAAAAGTAATCAGATCTAGCAGTTTTCTGTAGGATAGGTTACTTTCCTGCCAACCAATACGAAATACCTCTAGTTTTGTTTTACTCCAGCTGCGCTCCATTTTCCTGGCTGCTCTCTTTAGGGTGCGAGTGTGCTCATTATGCCATGATGTCAGACTGTTTTCCTTAACCTTCCTTAAGTGTAAATGAGTAACAGTATTTAAAATGCTAGAACAGAGAGAGTCCATAGTTTCTGTTACATCATCAAGTTGTTCTGAGGTTTTCGATATGCTAAGGAATTTGGATACATCAGGAAGATAACTTAAAAAGCAGTCTTTTGTGGTAGAAGTGATGGTTCTACCATACATGTAACAAGAAGTAGAATTTACAGTTTTAGCTATATGAAGTTTGCACAAAACTAAATAATGATCTGAGATATCGCTTTGCTGCATAAATTCAACACCATCCACATTAATTCCATGTGACAGTATTAAATCTAGAGCATGATTTTGACAATGACTAGGTCATGAGACGTGATGTCTAACCCCAATAGAGTTCAGAATGTCTATAAATGCTGATCCCAATGCATCTTTTTCATTATCAACATGGATATTAAAATCACCAACTATTAAAACTTTATCTGCAGCCAGAACTAACTCGGATGTAAAATCACCAAACTCTTTAATAAAGTCTGTATGGTGCCCTGGTGGACTGTATGCAGTAGCCAGTACAAACATAACAGGGGATTTATCATTAACATTTGTTTCTCTGGATAATGTTATATGAAGCACCATTACTTCAAACAAGTTATACTTGAAGCCTGCCCTCTGGGAAATCCTGAAAACGTTGTTATAAATTGAAGCAACAACTCCCCCTTTGCCTTTTGGACGCGGCTCATGTTTATAACAGCAATCTTGGGGGGTGGACTCATTAAAATAATGTAATCATCAGGTTTGAGCCAGGTTTCTGTCAAACAGAGCACATCTATATTATGATCAGTGATCATATTATTTACAAAAAGTGTTTTCGTAGAAAGGGATCTGATATTCAATAAGCCAAGCTTTATCATTTGTTTATCAATATTGCATCTGTTTTTATTTGTTGAACCTCAATTAAATTGTTAATCTTAACTTGGTTTGGACGATTTTTGTATTTTCTAGTTCAGGGAACAGACACAGTCTCTATAGTGTGATATCTAGGTGAAAGAGTCTCTATGTGCTGAGAATTAGCTGACCTCTGTGACGTGAGGCAGCTAGCAGACGGTCGGTTTAGCCAGTCTGTCTGCTTCCTGACCTGGGCCCCAGTTAGTCAAGTATAAACACTAAGACTATTTGCCATATTTCTAGAGAGAAGAGTGGTGCCACCCCAGGAGGGATGAAGACCATCTCTTTTCAACAGGTCAGGTCTGCCCCAAAAGCTCGTCCAATTGTCTATGAAACCTATGTTATTCTGTGGGCACCACTTAGACATCCAGCCATTGAGTGGTGACAATCTGCTATGCATCTCATCACCACGGTAAGCAGGGAGGGGACCAGAGCATATTACAGTGTCTGACATCGTGCTTGCAAGTTCACACACCTTTTTAATGTTATTTTAGTGAACTCCGACTGGCGAAGTCGAACATCATTAGCGCCGGCATGAATAACAAACTTACTGTATTTACGTTTAGCATTAGCCAGCACTTTTAAATTTGCCAAGATGTCAGGTGCTCTGGCTCCCGGTAAACAATTGACTATGGTGGCTGGTGTCTCTATATTCACGTTCTGTACAATAGAATCACCAATAACTAGAGCACTTTCATCAGGTTTCTCAGTGGGTGCATCACTGAGTGGGGAGAACCTGTTTACAAGCTAACGAGTGCTAACGCTTTGCAGGTGTACTGCACTCACGGATATAAAATAAAAGTGAATGATCAAAATTAATCTGATAAGATTAATCGATAATATCAGAAATATGGTGTGAATTAAGTTATATTTTATCACTTTAAAAAGCAGAGAGTGATAGTAAGATAAAGATTCTAGAGAAAAATAAAATAAAAATAAAAACAGCTACACGTAAAACAGCTTCAGTAACCGAGAGCAGAGCAGTCTCAGTTTAGTGGCCACTTTTGAAGCCAGGTATTTGTTAACTTGTTTCCATCTAATTTCCTCTGTACTGCTAGCAGATATTGTTTTTAAGACTAAATCATCCAACTGTATGATGTCATCTCAGCTCATCTTTTTAAGTGTTTGCAACCCTGAGTCCGGCTGTGATGGCCATCATTAATAGTTCTTTAGCAAATGGAATTGTACCAGCTAGTTTGAAACATGCTGTGGTTCACCCTCTGCTTAAGAAACCTCATCTTGACTCATCTATCCTCAGTAACTTCAGATCTATTTCTAAGTTGCCTTTTATCTCAAAGCTATTAGAGAGTGTTGTTTATTGTCAGTTGAATTCCTATATTAGTATGTCCAATGTTTTAGATACTTTTCAGTCGGGTTTTAGATCCCTGCACAGCACAGAAACTGCACTGTTGACCTAACCCTTTCAGCCAGAGCTGGGCCATGTGTGGCAATGACGGCACTGCGGGGATCCGGCAAACAACACAAGGGCCGATTGGTGATGGGAGGAGTGTGGCCCAGATCAGTCAGGTGATATGTGGCCCAAATCATGCTAAGATCTGGCAGCATATTATGTGACCCATGATAAACAAAATAAATACAGTATTGCATGATAATGGTTAAATGATCACATATATTTTAATGCAGTGTAGTATTGTTCAAATGTAGTCTTTGAAATGGCAAGTCAAAACAGAATGAAACATTATAATTTAAAAATTAAGCAAATCAGTCAAGTACATTAAATTGCACTTAATTACAATTTTATTACATTTTATATTATTATTCTTGGTAAAAATAACCTTAGAATCCTTACATGAAAAGAAAGAGAAAGAGAGAGAGTATTTAACCGTTATCATGTAATATTTATTTGGTTTACAATGGGACACACACTGATCTATAACAGAGAGTGGGGGCACATCATTTTAATAGTATGCTGTCATGCACAAGCATTAAATAAAATGATCATAATATTTATTTAAATATTTATTTAATATTATTTAATGATCATTAAATAAGATGATAAAATGCCGTGTTTTAGGTTATGTGTTTTTTGAATGAGAAACGCGCTCCTTGAGGGAGTGGATCAGAATAGTATTTTCAGCGTTTAACAACTTAAATTATGCCCTGCTCCTCACACTACTATTATATTCTGCCAGAGTGGACTGCAACTGCAATGCATCATCATTTGGACTACTGTGGTACTGCTCTTTGACACATCTGTAATAAATTCTTATGATTTAGTTACATGTGTCTATCTGTTGTGTTTCTCTTAAAGACTGTATACTTTATACACTCACTTTTTATTGGTTGATTTGTTCTTTATAAAAATAAATAGAAAAACCAATGCAATACTGTGGCTGTTGGGACGTGGTTTAGCGAAGTCCGCAGCGGGAGAGAAAATGAGGAGACGAACGGTGAGTGAGTGGTTTGGACGGAAATAATCAACACCTGTGTCTTGTATCAGTAATTGGCCTGGAGAGAGTATATAACTCCAGGAGAAACAGGAGTAGGTGAGAGAGAGAAGGACTGCTGGCGAGTGAACCTGAGCCGGAAGAAGTAACCCGGTGATTACGATAGCATGTTTATGTTGGTGTGGTAGACACCATGAGCAGTAAAAGTGTATTTTATAAATAAAGATATTGTCAGCAGTCAAGCCGACCCCTCGTCCTCTTCCTTTCCACCCACGAACTCTCTACAAATAAGTTTTTTTTTTATTGCACAGTTACATAATGTGTTGGTTTTAAGTCTGATTTTCTATTCAGTTTAATGTACTTTATTGCCATTGTGTGTACATTAAAGCATGTCACAAAATGAATAATTGCGATCATAGTAATATACAAGGTAATAATATGAAATAAAAATTTCCAGACAGCAATATAGTGTTGGCCCAGATCCGGCCCAAATTTGGCCCACGTGAAATACATTCGGGCCAGATCTGGGCCAACACTGCTTGCTGTCTGGGCTATATAAGGCTCAGGTGTGGCTCAGATTTGGGGATTCTGGTTTACTTAAGGCTGAGAATTGGCACCAATAATAAATCCTGTTTTGGCCCAGTTCAGGGCCACTTAAGGCTGATTAACTGGCTGAGATTCGGGCCGGTTATGGCCCATGTGTGGCCTGAGTCTTTAATCCAGCTCTGGGCCACTTCAGGGCCATCATTCTTTGTGGTACTTGGGACGAGGGAAAATTCATTGTGTGGCCCGGATCTGGGCCAGAAGACATTTGCAATGTGGTGGGTTACACTTGATTCTTTACTCAACTTTGAGAAACAAATCAGCACAGTGGTAAAGGGCAGCTTCTTCCATCTGAGCTTAGTTGCTAAACTGAAACAGTTTTTGCATCACAAAGATATGGAGACTGGAATCCGTGCCTTCATAACATCACCCCTGGATTACTGTAATTCCCTTTACTGTGGCCTGCCTTAAACAGCGATTTCTCGTCTGCAAAAAGTCCAAAAAGAGGCTCCTTACTGGAACAAAAAACGAGGGATTCACATTACTTTTAGTTTCTTTACTTTGGCTTCCTGTAAAGTTTAGAATTTATTTTAAAATAGCTGTCTTTGTGTATAAGGCTTTATCTGGTCTTGCACCAAAATATATCAGTGACCTTCTGATTCCTTACTCTCCTCAAAGAGCACTTAGGTCCAGGTTATCCTAGCGGGTAACATGGGCTGCAGCCCAGGGCCCCGAACATTAGTGGGACCCCCAGACAATTCTCTTTTGTGTTTTAAATAGGGTTGCCTGCCAACTGTTCCATATAAAACTGAATCGTCCCGTATTAAAGGCATCAGAGAAGCATTCCGTTTGAAAGCTATACAGGACACAATTCATCCTGTATTTGCAGGTATACACCCTATGACCAACTAGATCATACAAATAGAAAATAAATGTTTATTTTTACAGATCATTGTTTGAATTGCGAACATAGCCGCTACAGGAGGCTTTAAGACCATGCAGAATCCTCTTCTGCCTGGTCGCTCCCATTTCACAGCGAGTGTGATTTTTCTGCAAATCAGTCGAATGTAGAGTTTTGATTATTGATCCTGAGCACAACATCCAGCAGGGCTCGCAAAATTTCGAAATCCCTGGTAGCCCTTCGTGTAGATACTCTTGAGATTTTGTAGCCCGAAAATTAATTTAACTAGCTCTAATAATAAAGACCTTTTTTTAATATAGAAAATCTGATTTTTTTTTTCTTTTTAATATAGAAAATCAGATATTTCAATATTTTTAATATACAAATATCAACAAAAATTAAGCAAGGAATTTAATTTAACTATTTATAGGGTATCTGCAGAATTTTTAATGACCGATTTTAAGAGCCGCACAAGTAAAATGAACACTGTATGAGTAATGTTGGACAATGTAATGGTAACATACAGTCAGAGGTGGAAAGTAACGAATTACATTTACTCGCGTTACTGTAATTGAGTAGCTTTTTTGTGTACTAATACTTTTTAAAGTAATTTTTTAAATCTGTAATTTTACTTTTACTTAAGTATATTTTGTTTGAAGTATTGTACTTCGCTACATTTTAAAACACATTAATTACTGAGTAAAAAAAATAAAAAATAAAAAAAATAAATCGCTCCCTGGAAACTACGGCAGTAAATAATGGGCAGGAGGGCAAACTGGCGCTAAAATCACAAGAAAGATACAGACGGACAAAACAGGCATTAGTGGTGCAGACGCCGCTGAAAATGAAACCCCGTCATATTCTGAAGTTGAACTCGAAGGAAATGAAGTGAACCCCTGGCCATATGTATGCTCTATTATGCAGTGTAAACTGTACTTGCCTAGGAAGACCAAACTAGCAGCTTATAAAATCTCGACAAGACATCAACCCTTCGCAAGAATGTAGAGGTAAGCTAAATAATTGCATCGGTGCATTGGTGGTTAAAAGCTTTGACATTTTAGCAAGAGGTTTTGCACAAATTAGCCAAAAAGACCGTGGTGAGGAGTGTGCTATTTTTGTTTTAATGATGTGCGCGCGCATTTATAGTGCGTTCTTTCACTGTGTGATTCAGTCTCCTAAAATGCATTTAGAATGATCACAAAATTGAAGATATAGGGGCAGAAAATTCACATATTTATATTTATATTTATTTATATTTATATATTTATATAATATTAAATCAATTCAATTCATATATTAAATGCCATTTCCTCCAAAAATAATCATGAATATATACATACATATATATAACAGTTCAGTAAACAAGTTAATTACAACCCGAATTCCGGAAAAGTTGGGACGTTTTTTAAATTTTAATAAAATGAAAACTAAAAGACTTTCAAATCACATGAGCCAATATTTTATTCACAATAGAACATAGATAACATAGCAAATGTTTAAACTGAGAAAGTTTACAATTTTATGAACAAAATGAGCTCATTTCAATTTTGATTTCTGCTACAGGTCTCAAAATAGTTGGGACGGGGCATGTTTACCATGGTGTAGCATCTCCTTTTCTTTTCAAAACAGTTTGAAGACGTCTGGGCATTGAGGCTATGAGTTGCTGGAGTTTTGCTGTTGGAATTTGGTCCCATTCTTGCCTTATATAGATTTCCAGCTGCTGAAGAGTTCGTGGTCGTCTTTGACGTATTTTTCGTTTAATGATGCGCCAAATGTTCTCTATAGGTGAAAGATCTGGACTGCAGGCAGGCCAGGTTAGCACCCTGACTCTTCTACGACGAAGCCATGCTGTTGTTATAGCTGCAGTATGTGGTTTTGCATTGTCCTGCTGAAATAAACAAGGCCTTCCCTGAAATAGATGTTGTTTGGAGGGAAGCATATGTTGCTCTAAAACCTTTATATACCTTTCAGCATTCACAGAGCCTTCCAAAACATGCAAGCTGCACATACCGTATGCACTTATGCACCCCCATACCATCAAAGATGCTGGCTTTTGAACTGAACGCTGATAACATGCTGGAAGGTCTCCCTCCTCTTTAGCCCGGAGGACACGGCGTCCGTGATTTCCAACAAGAATGTCAAATTTGGACTCGTCTGACCATAAAACACTATTCCACTTTGAAATAGTCCATTTTAAATGAGCCTTGGCCCACAGGACACGACGGCGCTTCTGGACCATGTTCACATATGGCTTCCTTTTTGCATGATAGAGCTTTAGTTGGCATCTGCTGATGGCACGCCGGATTGTGTTAACCGACAGTGGTTTCTGAAAGTATTCCTGGGCCCATTTAGTAATGTCATTGACACAATCATGCCGATGAGTGATGCAGTGTCGTCTGAGAGCCCGAAGACCACGGGCATCCAATAAAGGTCTCCGGCCTTGTCCCTTACGCACAGAGATTTTTTTGTACTCTTTCCACCTCTGCATACAGTATTGAGCCATACAATTCCATGATTTACAGTTCAGATACAGGATTTCACAAAAACAAAAACCTTATATCTTATACCATTTCAGCCTTTAGACCACTTTTATGAAAAGGGATAAATCAAGAATGTAAATTCTCAATTTAAAACATAAATATCACTCTTTTAATTGTTTAGATTTTTAGAATGCACATTAACTTCTTTCTCATTTACACTATGTGTTTGCTGCTTAAAAACATGAGCTGATATTTGCATTGATCTGAACATAAACAGCAAGAAAGGCTTATTGGAAATGCAAATTCATTCTCTGCCATGAGGTGACACTTTAGGAGCGCTGGAATATTGCGGTTTCCCTGGTAACGGCTGTACACAAAGCAGCTCCAAGCTCATAGGTGAAATGAAATAAAAATGCCAACAAACCGTTTCTGAGGAGAGTTGGTTCCCTTCAGATACATTCATATCGCGACATATCGTCATATGACGACTCTTGTCTTTCTGTCCCCAACTGTATGACCTCTTGAAGTTAGAATTAAGATATTTCTTATACAATTCATGGCCTTAAGTTTGATACTACTCACTTTAGGAGTTTTAAGGATCCATGCAAGATCTGCATTTGATAGCCCTGGGCAGAGTGGTGATACATTTTGGTAGCCCGGCTGGAAAACACAATAGCAAGAATTAAAAAAGAAAAAAGAAAAAGAAAACAAATTGAAAGCACTGCTGCTAGAAAACAAAAACAAAAAAAGTCTACCTGAAGGAAGATGCCTTTCACTATTGTAAGTTAATGTTGTTAAATAGAGAAACAAAATTATTATAAAAATAAAAATACTTCTAGTGTATTAGCTATTGAACTTGGACCTCATTATTGAAAGCCAAATTCAAGCAACAAAAGCAGCCAACACTCTGTATGTTCTCTTTCATAAAAAAGGCTTAGCACGTCACTGCTTAGTTCTAGTAATCAGCTTCTCTTAAATGTCCCGCATTGTCGCTCTAAAACAAAGGGTGGTCGGGCTTTTTCAGCTACAGCTCCTAAACTTTGGAAGAGTTTGCCTGTAAATGTCGCCTTTATTTATTTATATAGCGCTTTAAACAAAATACATTGCGTCAAAGCAACTGAACAACATTCATTAGGAAAACAGTGTCAATAATGCAAAAATGATAGTTAAAGGCAGTTCATCATTGGATTCAGTTATGTCATCTCTGTTCAGTTAAATAGTGTCTGTGCATTTATTTGCAATCAAGTCAACGATATCGCTGTAAATGAAGTGTCCCCAACTAAGCAAGCCAGAGGCGACAGCGGCAAGGAACCGAAACTCCATCGGTGACAGAATGGAGAAAAAAACCTTGGGAGAAACCAGGCTCAGTTGGGGGGCCAGTTCTCCTCTGACCAGACGAAACCAGTAGTTCAATTCCAGGCTGCAGCAAAGTCAGATTGTGCAGAAAAATCATCTGTTTCCTGTGGTCTTGTCCTGGTGCTCCTCTGAGACAAGGTCTTTACAGGGGATCTGTATCTGGGGCTCTAGTTGTCCTGGTCTCCGCTGTCTTTCAGGGATGTAGAGGTCCTTTCTAGGTGCTGATCCACCATCTGGTCTGGATACGTACTGGATCCGGGTGACTGCAGTGACCCTCTGATCTGGACACAGACTGGATCTGGTGGCCACGGTGACCTCGGAACAAGAGAGAAACAGACAAATATTAGCGTAGATGCCATTCTTCTAATGATGTAGCAAGTACATAGGTTGTTATGGGAAGTGTTTCCGGTTCCGGTTTACCTAATTAATGCAGTCTAAAAATCCTTTAACGGATTTGGATAATAAAAGCATATTAGTATGTTATGTGTATGCCAGGTTAAAGAGATGGGTCTTTAATCTAGATTTAAACTGCAAGAGTGTGTCTGCCTCCCGAACAATGTTAGGTAGGTTATTCCAGAGTTTGGGCGCCAAATAGGAAAAGGATCTGCCGCCTGCAGTTGATTTTGATATTCTAGGTATTATCAAATTGCCTGAGTTTTGAGAACGTAGCGGACGTAGAGGATTATAATGTAAAAGGAGCTCATTCAAATACTGAGGTGCTAAACCATTCAGGGCTTTATAAGTAATAAGCAATATTTTAAAATCTATGCGATGCTTGATAGGGAGCCAGTGCAGTGTTGACAGGACCGGGCTAATATGGTCATACTTCCTGGTTCTAGTAAGAACTCTTGCTGCTGCATTTTGGACTAGCTGTAGTTTGTTTACTAAGCGTGCAGACCAACCACCCAATAAAGCATTACAATAATCTAACCTTGAGGTCATAAATGCATGGATTAACATTTCTGCATTTGACATTGAGAGCATAGGCCGTAATTTAGATATATTTTTGAGATGGAAAAATGCAGTTTTACAAATGCTAGAAACGTGGCTTTCTAAGGAAAGATTGCGATCAAGTAGCACACCTAGGTTCCTAACTGATGACGAAGAATTGACAGAGCAACCATCAAGTCTTAGACAGTGTTCTAGGTTATTACAAGCAGAGTTTTTAGGTCCTATAATTAACACCTCTGTTTTTTCTGAATTTAGCAGTAAGAAATTACTCGTCATCCAGTTTTTTATATCGACTATGCAATCCATTAGTTTTTCAAATTGGTGTGTTTCACCGGGCTGCGAAGAAATATAGAGCTGAGTCCTGATGATATCTCCCAAGGGTAACATATAAAGCGTGAAGAGTAGCGGCCCTAGTACTGAGCCTTGAGGTACTCCATACTGCACTTGTGATCGATAGGATACATCTTCATTCACTGCTACGAACTGATGGCGGTCATATAAGTACGATTTAAACCATGCTAATGCACTTCCACTGATGCCAACAAAGTATTCAAGTCTATGCAAAAGAATGTTGTGGTCAATTGTGTCAAACGCAGCACTAAGATCCAATAAAACTAATAGAGAGATACACCCACGATCAGATGATAAGAGCAGATCATTTGTAACTCTAAGAAGAGCAGTCTCAGTACTATGATACGGTCTAAATCCTGACTGGAAATCCTCACATATACCATTTTTCTCTAAGAAGGAATATAATTGTGTGGATACCACCTTTTCTAGTATTTTGGACAGAAAAGGGAGATTCGAGATTGGTCTATAATTAACTAGTTCTTTGGGGTCAAGTTGTGGTTTTTTGATGAGAGGCTTAATAACAGCCAGTTTGAAGGTTTTGGGGACATGTCCTAATGACAATGAGGAATTAATAATAGTCAGAAGAGGATCTATGACTTCTGGAAGCACCTCTTTCAGGAGCTTAGATGGTATAGGGTCTAACATACATGTTGTTGGTTTAGATGATTTAACAAGTTTATACAATTCTTCCTCTCCTATGGTAGAGAATGAGAGGAACTGTTCCTCAGGGGGTCTATAGTGCACTGTCTGATGTGATACTGTAGCTGACGGCTGAATGGTTGCAATTTTATCTCTAATAGTATCGATTTTAGAAGTAAAGTAGTTCATAAAGTCATTACTGCTGTGGTGTTGGGAAATGTCAACACTTGTTGAGGCTTTATTTTTCGTTAATTTAGCCACTGTATTGAATAAATACCTGGGGTTATGTTTGTTTTCTTCTAAAAGAGAAGAAAAGTAATCGGATCTAGCAGTTTTTAATGCTTTTCTGTAGGATATGTTACTTTCCCGCCAAGCAATACGAAATACCTCTAGTTTTGTTTTCCTCCAGCTGCGCTCCATTTTTCGGGCTGCTCTCTTTAGGGTGCGAGTATGCTCATTATACCATGGTGTCAAACTGTTTTCCTTAACCTTCCTTAAGCGTAAAGGAGCAACTTTATTTAAAGTGCTAGAAAAGAGAGAGTCCATAGTTTCTGTTACATCATCAAGTTGTTCTGAGGTTTTGGATATGCTAAGGAATTTGGATACATCAGGAAGATAACTTAAAAAGCAGTCTTTTGTGTTAGAAGTGATGGTTCTTTCATACTTGTAACAAGAAGTAGAATTTACAATTTTGGCTATATGAATTTTGCAAAGAACTAAATAATGATCTGAGATATCATCACTTGGCTGAATAATTTCAACACCATCAACATCAATTCCATGTGACAGTATTAAATCTAGAGTATGATTTCGACAATGAGTAGGTCCTGAGTTCAGAATGTCTATAAATGCTGATCCCAATGCATCGTTTTCATTATCAACATGGATATTAAAATCACCAACTATTAAAACTTTATCTGCAGCCAGAACTAACTCGGATGTAAAATCACCAAACTCTTTAATAAAGTCTGTATGGTGCCCTGGTGGCCTGTATACAGTAGCCAGTACAAACATAACAGGGGATTTATCATTAACATTTGTTTCTTTGGATAATGTTATATGAAGAACCATTACTTCAAACGAGTTATACTTGTAGCCTGCCCTCTGAGAAATCCTGAAAACGTTGTTATAAATTGAAGCAACACCTCCACCTTTGCCTTTTAGACGTGAAAAATGTGAGACTGTTTAAATGTGAGACTTGCTCCATCACTATCCAGTTTTATGTCTGTTCTCAAATCTTATATGTGTTCTCTGACATTTGATTAATATAATTTTAAGGTTTTGATGTCAGTTTGCTCTAATTATATTTTAAGTTTTTTTTTTTTTTTTGTATAATGCATGTACCGTATTTTCCGGACTATAAGTCACACTTTTTTTCATAGTTTGGCTGGTCCTGCGACTTATAGTCAGGTGCGACTTATTTATCAAAATTAATTTGACATGAATCGAGTGAAATGAACCAAGAGAAAACATTACCGTCTACAGCCGCCAGAGGGCACTCTAATGCTGCTCAGTGCTCCTGTAGTCTACAGTACACTTGATATCATAGAGTGCCCTCTCGCGGCTGTAGACGGTAATGTTTTCTCTTGGTTCTTGGTTCTAAATAAATGCGACTTATAGTCCAGTGCGACTTATATATGTTTTTCTCCTCGTCATGACGTGTTTTTGGACTGATGCGACTTATACTCAGTCCGAAAAATACAGTATATGTTTTTTTTCTTATATTTTTTTATTTATTTTGTACATCACTTTGGCGTAGCTCTAAACCAAACTAAACCAAAATTTGACTTGACTTGGCATGATTGTGAATGTTTGACACAAAAATGAAAACATTAACAAAAACACTGATGCATATAACCATCCATGTTTATAAACACAACACCAGGAGGCACAGCCATTAAGAGATAATTTCTGATTAATGAGGTCACTCAGTATTTTGAAACGGATGTTTGAATGGTGTTTTACCAGTGAAAAGATGGAACTTTGTTGGCTGTGTTAACAGCATATTTTTGTATTTACCAGTAAAGTTGTTCCAGTAATTTTACAGCAATTTACTGGTATTACTATGTGAAAGTGGCTAATTACAAATTAATATTCCAAAGAGCAGAGTAGGAACTAGGAACTACCAAAAGTCCTGCGTTTTGTGACCTTAGGGAGCGTGATGGATTGTAGCGTGGTAGAAGGCTAGTTAGGTACGCAGGAGCTAAACCATTTAGGGCCTCATAGGTAAGTAATGATAATTTGTAACTGATACGGAATTGTATAGGTAGCCAGTGCAGAGACTGTAAAATTGGGGTAATATGATCATATTTTCTTGACCTTGTAAGGACTCTAGCTGCTGCATTTTGGACTACCAGTAGCTTGTTTATTGAAGAAGCAGGACAACCACCTAGAAGTGCATTACAATAGTCCAGTCTAGAGGTCATGAATGCATGAACTAGCAACAGGATTATGTGTACTGTTTTTTGGTCCAATAATTAATATCTCTGTCTTATCCGAATTTAATTGGAGAAAATTATTGGTCATCCAATCTTTTACATTTTTAACACACTCTGTTATCTTAGATAATTTAGAGGTTTTTATCTGGTCTCGTTGAAATATATAGCGGAGTATCATCAGCATAACAGTGGAAGCTAATTCCGTATTTTCTAATAATATTACCAATGGGCAACATGTATATTGAAAATAGAAGCAGACCTAGGACGGATCCATGTGGCACTCCATATTTTACTGATGATAAATGAGATGACTCCCATTTAAGTAAACAAAATGGTAGCGATCGGACAGGTAGGATCTAAACCATCTTAGAGCCTGCCCTTGAATACCTGTATAGTTTTGTAATCGATCTATGAGTATGTCATGATCTATGGTGTCGGAACGCAGCACTAAGATCAAGTAAGACTAGAAATGAGATGCAGCCTTGATCTGACGCAAGAAGCAGGTCATTTGTAATTTTAACAAGTGCAGTTTCTGTGCTATGGTGGGGCCTGAAACCTGACTGAAATTCTTCATACAGATCATTTTTGTGCAGGAAGGTGCTCAATTGAGCAGACACAACTTTTTCTAAAATTTTAGACATAAACGGAAGATTTGAAATAGGCCTATAATTTGCCAGTTCACTAGGATCTAGTTTTGGTTTCTTAATAAGAGGCTTAATAACTGCCAGCTTGAATGGTTTAGGACGTGACCTAAAGATAACGACGAGTTAATAATATAGGTATTAATAATACCTATATTAAGTATTAATAATAATAAGTTTTAATAATACTTTTGTGGGGAAGTCGTGGCCTAATGGTTAGAGAGTCGGACTCCCAATCGAAAGGTTGTGGGTTCGAGTCCCGGGCCGGCAGGAATTGTGGGTGGGGGGAGTGCCTGTACAGTTCTCTCTCCACCTTCAATACCACGACTTAGGTGCCCTTGAGCAAGGCATCGAACCCCCAACTGCTCCCCGGGCGCCGCAGCATAAATGGCTGCCCACTGCTCCGGGTGTGTGCTCACAGTGTGTGTTTGTGTGTTCACTGCTCTGTGTGTGTGCATTTCGGATGGGTTAAATGCAGAGCACAAATTCTGAGTATGGGTCACCATACAGGTAACAACTCTTTCAGTAATTTAGTGGGTACAGGATCTAATAAACTTGTTGTTGGTTTAGATTCAGTGATAAGTTTATTTAGCTCTTCCTGTCCTATATTTGTAAAGCACTGCAGTTTATCTTTGGGTGCGATGGATGAAACTGAAGTGTTAGATGCTGTAGAATCTACATTCGCTATTGTATTTCTAATGTTATCTATTTTATCAGTGAAGAAATTCATACTATTAACATTACTATTTAACGTTGGTGGAATATTTGAATCAGGTGGCGTCTGTTAATTTGTTAATTTAGCCACTGTGCTAAATAAAAACCTTGCATTGTTTTGGTTATTTTCTATGAGTTTGTGTATATGCTCTGCCCTAGCAGTTTTTAGAGCCTGTAGCAGACTATAGCTGGGCATACTGTTTTTCCATGCAATTCTAAAAACTTCCAAGTTAGTTTTTCTCCATTTGCGTTCAAGACTACGAGTTACTTTCTTGAGAGAGTGAGTATTACTGTTATACCATGGCACAGTACATTTTTCTCTAACCTTTTTCAATTTGATGGGGGCAACAGCTTCTAATGTATTAGAGAAAATAGTGCCCATGTTGTCAGTCATTTCATCTAATTTATGTGTATTTTTGGGTACAAAAAGCAGTTAAGATAGATCAGGCAGGTTATTTGCGAATCTGTCTTTGGTGGCTGGAACAATAGTTCTGCCCAGACGGTAACGCTGAGACCTATAGTTAATATCAGTGATATGCAGCATGCACGATAAAAGGAAATGGTCTGTAACATCATCACATTGAGATACGATATCTATAGCAGTGAGATCGATTCCATGCGATATAATTAAATCTAGCGTATGATTAAAACGATGAGTGGGCCCGGTGACATTTTGCTTGACTCCAAAAGAGTTTATTAGGTCAGTAAACGCAAGTCCTAATGCATAATTTGTATTATCAACGTGAATATTAAAATCTCCCATGATTAGCGCCTTATCAACTGTAACCAGAAGGTCTGAGAGGAAATCTGCAAATTTTTTTAGGAATTCTGTATACGGCCCTGGTGGTCTATACACAGTAGCCAGAGCAAGAGATACATTAGATTTCTTTTGCACGTCTGACAGTGTAACATTAAGCAGAAGTATTTCGAATGAGTTAAACCTGTATCCCGTTTTCTGGGTAACATTGAGAATATCACTATATATTTTTGCAACACCTCCGCCACGACCAGTCTGACGGGGCTCATGCTAATAACAGTAGTTTGGTGGAGTCGACTCATTTAGACCAAAATAATCATTTGGTTTTAGCCAGGCTTCAGTCAAGCAGAGTACATAAATCAAAACTATTATCTGTGATCATTTCATTTACAATAACTGCTTTGGGTGTGAGTGATCTAATATTTATGAGCCCAAACATTTACTTTACATGTTTCTGGTTTAATCACGATATGATTTTTTATAGATCCTACATTAAATTTATATTTTGACCTCACTATTCGGGGAACAGACACAGTCTTAATAGATTTTTCAGCGCAAGCACATTTATCATTTAAGCGGGTGGAACAAAAGTCATCATAATAGTTATTTGAGAATTGTCTTACTAGTAACATGGAGCGAAGTGTCCTGGAGATGTTGTCAGAGAGCAGCTCAGCTCCGCTTCTGCTGGGGTGCAGACCATCTGCGCAAAACAGCCTAGGACGCTCCCAGAAAAGATTCCAGTTATTAACAAATAGCAGTTTCTGTTCTTTACACCATGACAACAACCATTCATTTAAAGCAAAAAGTCTCCTGAACTTTTCGTGTCCTCGTCGATACGTGGGCAGTGGTCTCGATCAGGCTCCTGAAGTACCTCTTCAGCGTCTCCGTCTGCCGCAGCGTGGTGTCGTTAACCCCGGCGTGAAGCACGACCGCTCTGGGGCTCTTGTCGGCCTTCAGGATCGCAGGTATCTGCGCAGAAACATCGAGAACACGAGCACCAGGGAAACAGAGTGTGCACTTTACCTTCGGCTAACGTAGCACGGACGTGTCGGACGATGGAGTTTCCGATGATCACAGCGTCGTGTCCCGTCTCGCAGAGGGGAAGCGAAGCGGTTCCGGGTGGAGATCTCGAAGACAGGAGGGGGAGAAGTCGTCGCCCCGGGGCCTGGCTCGCGTCCTCCGCTGTGGATGCACCCAGGGTCCTTGGTGTCCCGGCGCCGGAGTGAAGGACATCTGGGAAGATCGCTTCCTGGGTGCACCGGGCCTGTGCAGAGAAAAACACGGAGTAGACGTGGTGAGACTGTTAACAGCACGCTGTATACTTACCCCGGACTTGTGAGCGTCAGCCCGGGATGATTCCAGCGCGGCTCTCCGCTCTCTCAGCTGGGCCTGCCTCACCTCCAGGTTGCGAATCTGCTTCTCCACGGCCTCGAGCTCGAGCTGCATTCGGTCCGTGTCCTCGCCTGCAATCAAAGGTAGACATTCATCCGCCATTAAAGCAAGTAACAGTGAGTACAGCAATGGTAATGTGTGTGAATACAGTATTAGCAATGTAAGCGCAGTTAGCAGCAACCACGCCGCTGATGCTAACGGGCTATAAGCTAATAGCGGACCCAGGTGATCAAAATAAAACTAGTGATAACGAGGCGCTCTGATTGTTTTTGTTGTAGAATACAAAAGAGGATATATTCACTCGTTATATAAACGGAAATGATGGTGTATAAAATTTATTTTAAGATAAAAATAGTCGATAAAAAGAATATAGTGACGGAGCTCAAATGCAGTACAGGCGCAGTACAGTGACCTTTTTCTAAAAGGAAAATTGGTTAGGACAGCAGCTTAGATGTGCAAGCCAAGTGGATTTTAGAGGTAACAACAACAGCAAAAAGAGATATAATGCTATATTCCTTTCATATGTACAAAGCTGATTGTTTGCATTAATTTGTAATTCATGGGAAATACATGGTGATCACTGGTGGTCAAGTTTAGTTAAAAACTATTGATTTCAACCTCAGATCATTGCACACTAAACCAAAATTATACCACAAGATGTTTTTTTTTTGCTAGCTTGAAGTTCCTATTATAATGCTCTGAATTATTGAGTATATAGAATCACTACTGACCTGTATGTAAATAATTTGTTAAAAGTATACTGTATGCGATACTATACTTCACAAATACAATTCTGTGCATCGCCCCTAACAATGGGCTTTTTTTTTTTTTTTTTTTTTTACAGCACAGCATCTAATACCTGACTGCTTAAATATAGCAGATGATGTGTTGCAGACTTTAGTGCTTCAAGAGCCGTGTTAGAGGGCGTGCTAGTGCGTGTCAGGGCCAGTCGCGTTTCCACTGTCACTTCTGGGGCTTGATCGTGCCTCGTCGGGGCTTCCTCGGGGCCAACGGCCATGATTTTTTGGCGCACCATACAAGGCAGAAATATTATAAGCGATGTAAAAGACTATGCACGCTAAACATTAAAATTACCATAGTAAACATGATAAATATGACCACTTGAAGAAATCAGACTTAAGCTTCTTATTCTCTATCACAATTGTGTATTTCTTTAGTAACATATTTTATCTGTCATAAGTCTTGCCTCGAGAGTTTAGCTCCGCGTAGAATATGTCATCAAAATAAAATAATGATTTTTGTTTGGGAGCTTTTATAAAAATTGCAAATCATTTCAGAAAGATAACAGCTATAACACCAAAATTAAAAACTTTAAATAAATTGAGCTCAAAACTCACTTTCAGTCAGCAGCGTGTGTTTGAAATAATTTGATCTGATGTGGTTCATAATAACCATACAAGGCAGAAATATTTTTAAGCAATGTAAAAAACTATGCACTCTAGACATTGTATGTTTATCTCCACGTTATATCATAAAAATATAAAAATGTTTTTTTGTTCAGGAGCTTTCATAAAAATAGAGATATTATCATTCATTCTAAATAAATGTATTTCTGTGTGATTAATTTTGAGTCCTGATAAATTAATTAATTATGATCAATGTATCACTTATTCTATAGTAAAACATTGATGCTTCTGAATTTGAATATTTAACAAAGCATGCAAACAACCGGCTGCTTTTATCATGTTCGTTTTGTGAACGTGCATGTTCCAGTGATTTATTTCTTAGTTTTCTGATAACTTCTCTTTGTTGGTGAAATGATGATGTTGCATGACGTCGTCCCTGAGAGGCGTGTAAAGGGCGTGTTTTAGTGACGCGCATCGGAGCTTCAGGCCCTGACTGTGGAAACCCTGCGCTATTCTGGCCTCGGTGCTACTGGCCCGAGGCTATTAGCCCCGCCTGGCCCATTTTAAGCCCTGGCTCGCACTGGCCTGACAGTGCAAATGCGGCTAAGGACTGTTTTGGAGCAGAGCAGAAGTAAATCAGCAGCATTTTGTGTGGTTGAATTGCTGCTATCATGCATCTAGTTTTGAGAACAATATTTGGCATATAGAAACCGCAGAGATACAGTGCTTTATCAGAGAGAATTTTGGGTGCTGTGAGTGCTGAGATGACTTACAGGATGACTTGAAGCACAAAAACGGTGATTCAGTGAGAGCTAGCAAGTGAATGAAAGGCCTTTTTCTGTTTCTGCCAATTTATCTGAGTGAACTGGCATGTCTGAGGAGTGAGGCAGAGGGATATCCTGTGTTCTTTACATTTTACCTTTGCAGGAGAGGTGGCAGATAGCTTTTCCTCTGTTATTGCACCCAATGTAATTTGAAACAATTACCAAAACATTGTCTTGTTACTACACACAGTTCTCCCCATATACACAAAGTGAAGATTCAATAGCTTAATCACATGTTTTACAATTGCACCCAGTGGAGTAGAATTTAGTATGAAAAAGTATAGTGTTTCACTGAAACCCACATAGTATGGGATAATCTTTCACATTTTGCCTGGGGTTTGTTTTGCTATTTCTGCAGAAACTTGTGCAGACCATGTGAATTACCATAGAGCAGACAGAAATACTCAATAGGCTGTATCTGATAGAAATAAATAAACAGCGCTTAAACACTAAGGGGAATTAACTGGTTACCTTTGATAATAATTATTTTTATCTTAGATTGTCTTTCATCTATGCATTGCAAATAATTAACAGCATAAATATACCCCATGAAATATATACAGCTATATATATCTGCAGGTAAAGGTGAAATGTCACCACGCAAGGAACAGTAAAACGTACCCACTGTGGCAATGGATGTATGCTTCCAGTACGGGGTCAGAGCCTTTAGCTTACAGTTTTCTATTAAGTCAAAGGCAGACTTGCCATTCACATTTAACATTTGCTGCTGTGGCCTGTGAGAGGTCAGCTGGGAATTGAGTGAAGGAAATGGCATAACAGAAAGCTGAGCAATTTTCAACTAGCCGAACAAAAAACCTATTTAAAATCCAGAAGAGTTCTCATGATCCTGACCTGGCCCCTCATTCAGCTGGGCTAGACTGCCACTTGGTATTACACACAAAACAGTATATTTTGACACATTATTATACCTTGCCTTCTTCAGCTGTATTGTATTGTTTAAATCTAAAGTATGATAGGTGCAGACTAGCATATCACTCTTTTTCTTTCTGCAGTACATAGTATGTACTGCATACTGTTCATGTCATACTAATTTTCTGCATAGAATACTCAGATATACACTGCAAAGACATACTATATTCTACGATGCAATTCACTCAACTTGACCATTCATATAATAAATGAACCATATATATATATATATATATATATATATATATATATATATATATATATATTTTTTTTTTTTTGTTAACTAATTTCTGGATTAGACTGGAATTATTTATTTTTTTTTTCATAAAAAGATGATAACTGGATGCCATTCACGAACTGGAAAGGCAACTGGAGGAACACACTCAATAGTTGTGACAGCAATGTATTGTTTGAATTGTACTACTTATATACTGTAAAAAAAAAAAAATAATAATTCCAAGAGAGCTAGTACTAAGCTAGCTGTTCTGAAGTAAACTAGATATTCTGAATAGATCATCTCTTATCAAATATATTTAGCTTAAGCAAGGAACAATTATTTCTGTTCTGTTTTTCCCTCTTAAGCAGTTAGCTCAAAGGGGCACACATGCATAAATAATCGACTAATTCACTTAAAGGGGTCAGCGTATATTAATTAAGTCTGAATTCTAATTATGTTTTCCTGTTTGCACCAACTGACATGATTGTTGTTCATCATAAAGCTATTATTTTAATGACAATTAGTATTTTGTAAAAATGCATGGTATAAAACACATGAAGATAGAAGGTTTGTACAAAGCAAAGTGCTTTCAACAGTTGTTTCTTTGAATATATTTTCAGACAAAATTTGAATTAATTTTAACCCCATAATTCCTGTATTTACCCTGAATTTATATATATATATATATATATATATATATATATATATATATATATATATATATATATATATATATATATATATATAGTGTTGTCAAAAGACCTGGTACTAAAGTCGGTACTAAAAAAATGAATGTCACGGTAGCAGGTTTCTTTACACGGTCAACCCGGTTCTTGACGCATACAGCACTATGATTTCCACGAAGCAGAAAACGCGGACGGAATCTCAAAATCCAGTTATGAAAATGAAACTTACATTTTAATATGGACAGTCATGGAATTTGTCAAAGTTAGCATAAATGAATCAATCAAATCTCCATATGGACTAGTATCTGCAAATGTTAAGCCGCAAAAGTTGGTTGGAATATGAATCCTGCATGTTCTGCGCGTCTCTGTGTGAATGAAGGAATGGCAGAGATGTGCGGGTTTGTTTACTACATAGACTGAAGCGCGTGACACACAATGAGGACATAAATACATAAACAACATCAACAGAACTGTTCTGAGTCACTTCACAAGCATTTTACCGTTTCATTTGAGTAAAACCAATGCAACCCAAGAAACAAGAATTGGACCAATAAACAAAACAACTGACAAAACTTATTGAGGAGGGAAAATAAAGATTGTGTTAATAGGCCAATTAATTCACAAAGTATATTCAAAAGATTTTTTGAAGTATTTGTAACGTCAACTCTTAAAATTGTCTGCAAACCATAGCTGTTTTGTAGAACTCTTCTCATGACAAACATCTGACTGGTCAGGACAGTTTACTTATGATTATGGAGTGCTTGATTTGATGCAGACTTGACAGAATGTCAGAAATACTGCACCTGATTGTGTGTGAGTGATCACAACTATTACATAATTTTAATTGTGCATCTCAAGCCAATGCCAGTAAAAAAAAAAAAAAATGTCCCAAATACAAAACATATAATTTTCATCCCTTGCATTTCAACCAAATGTAATTCATGCAATATTTCAAACCTTTAACCCACTGGGGAAAAATCAACCTATGGTAACAGTTTAAAAGCAGCCCAATTTCGTGAAAGAACAACAATAACAACCTTGCCTCCATCATGAGCTGCAGAAGTCAGATTTGACTTATCACGGGTAAAAATTAAGTCAGTGAGGGCCATAATAGATGACGTCAAATCTTGTGGGATCCATAAATAAACTACACAGAACCCCACTGTTCAGACAAATATACATAATTAAATTCAAGTTTCAATTCAAGTTTATTTGTATAGCGCTTTTTACAATACAAATCGTTACAAAGCAACTTTACAGAAAATTATGTTTCTACAATATTTAGTAGTAGCTAGTAGTTTGTGCACGTTTGACAGGATTTTAGAAAAATAAAAATAATAATACAAGACGTAGTCAGCTAGATGATGAACTATCAATATTATTAATTAATAGTAATTATATGATGCAGTCACACATGTAGCAATATTTGTTAGTTCTGTTTGTTGATTCAAGGTTAGCGTCATCTGGGGTCCTCTGAGGGTCAGCATCATCTCTTCTCAGGTGTTCTGGATCCAGACTGGAGCTTGTGTAAATCCTAGTTACCACGGGATGTTAATCCCGTGGCAAAACATAGAAAAAAAATAGAGACATCATTAGCATAGCTGCTGAAACTGAAGTAAAATTAGTTTAACCCAAGCTAAAGAATAAAAATGCAGATGCAACTACACTCACAATTTAAGAGATACATTATTCGAATGCTTGGCGAAAGAGATGCGTTTTTAATCTAGATTTAAACAGAGAGAGTGTGTCTGAACCCCGAACATTATCAGGAAGGCTATTCCAGAGTTTGGGAGCCAAATGTGAGAAAGCTCTACCTCCTTTAGTGGACTTTGCTATCCTAGGAACTACCAAAAGTCCAGCGTTTTGTGACCTTAGGGTGCGTGATGGGTTGTAGCGTGGTAGAAGGCTAGTTAGGTACGCAGGAGCTAAACCATTTAGGGCCTTATAGGTAAGTAATGATAATTTGTAACTGATACAGAACTTAATAGGTAGCCAGTGCAGAGACTGTAAAATTGGGGTAATATGATCATATTTTCTTGACCTGGTAAGGACTCTAGCTGCTGCATTTTGGACTACCTGTAGCTTGTTTATTGACGAAGCAGGACAACCACCTAGAAGTGCATTACAATAGTCCAGTCTAGAGGTCATGAATGCATGAACTAGCTTTTCTGCATCAGAAACAGATAACATGTTTCGTAGCTTGGCAATGTTTCTAAGATGGAAGAATGCAGTTTTTGTAACATTGGAAATATGATTTTCAAAAGACAAATTGCTGTCCAATATAACACCCAGGTTTCTGACTGTAGAGAAAGTAACAGTACATCCGTCTAGTTGCAGATTGTAATCTACAAGATTCTGTGTGGTGTTTTTTGGTCCAATAATTAATATCTCTGTCTTATCCAAATTTAATTGGAGAAAATTATTTGTCATCCAATCTTTTACATTTTTAACACACTCTGTTAGCTTAGATAATTGGGAAGTTTAATCTGGTCTCGTTGAGATATATAGCTGAGTATCATCAGCATAACAGTGGAAGCTAATTCCGTATTTTCTAATAATATTACCAAGGGGCAACATGTATATTGAAAATAGAAGGGGACCTAGGACGGATCCTTGTGGCACTCCATATTTTACTGATGATAAATGAGATGACACCCCATTTAAGTAAACAAAATGGTAGCGATCGGACAGGTAGGATCTAAACCATCTTAGAGCCTGCCCTTGAATACCTGTATAGTTTTGTAATCGATCTAGGAGTATGTCATGATCTATGGTGTCGAACGCAGCACTAAGATCAAGTAAGACTAGAAATGAGATGCAGCCTTGATCTGACGCAAGAAGCAGGTCATTTGTAATTTTAACAAGTGCAGTTTCTGTGCTATGGTGGGGCCTGAAACCTGACTGAAATTCTTCATACAGATCATTTTTATGCAGGAAGGTGCTCAATTGAGCAGACACAACTTTTTCTAATATTTTAGACATAAATGGAAGATTTGAAATAGGCCTATAATTTGCCAGTACACTAGGATCTAGTTTTGGTTTCTTAATAAGATGCTTGATAACCGCCAGCTTGAATGGTTTTGGGACGTGACCTAAAGATAACGACGAGTTAATGATATTGAGAAGCGGTCCTTCGGCTACAGGTAACAGCTCTTTTAGTAATTTAGTGGGTACAGGATCTAATAAACATGTTGTTGGTTTAGATACAGTGATAAGTTTATTTAGCTCTTCCTGTCCTATATTTGTAAAGCACTGCAGTTTATCTTTGGGTGCGATGGATGAAACTGAAGTGTTAGACGCTGTAGAATCTACATTCGCTATTGTATTTCTAATGTTATCTATTTTATCAGTGAAGAAATTCATAATGTCATTACTATTTAACGTTGGTGTAATATTTCACCAAATATTGGTGAATCAGGTGGCGTCTGGTAATTTGTTAATTTAGCCACTGTGCTAAATAAAAACCTTGGATTGTTTTGGTTATTTTCAATTAGTTTGTGGATATGCTCTGCCCTAGCAGTTTTTAGAGCCTGTCTATAGCTGGACATACTGTTTTTCCATGCAATTTTAAAAACTTCCAAGTTAGTTTTTCTCCATTTGCGTTCAAGACTACAAGTTACTTTCTTGAGAGAGTGAGTATTACTGTTATACCATGGCACAGTACGTTTTTCTCTAACCTTTTTCAATTTGATGGGGGCAACAGCTTCTAATGTATTAGAGAAAATAGTGCCCATGTTGTCAGTAATTTCGTCTAATTCATGTGTATTTTTGGGTACAAATAGCAGTTGAGATAGATCAGGCAGGTTATTTGCGAATCTGTCTTTGGTGGCTGGAACAATAGTTCTGCCCAGACGGTAACGCTGAGACATATAATTAATATCAGTTATACGCAGCATGCACGACACAAGGAAATGGTCTGTAATATCATCACTTTGGGGTACAATATCTATAGCAGTAAGATCGATTCCATGCGATATAATTAGATCTAGTGTATGATTAAAACGATGAGTGGGCCCGGTGACATTTTGCTTGACTCCAAAGGAGTTTATTAGGTCAGTAAACGCAAGTCCTAATGTATCATTTGCATTATCAACGTGAATATTAAAATCTCCCATGATTAGCGCCTTATCAACTGTAACTAGAAGGTCTGAGAGGAAATCTGCTAATTCTTTTAGGAATTCTGTATACGGCCCTGGTGGTCTATACACAGTAGCCAGAGCAAGAGATACATTAGACTTCTTTTGCATGTCTGACAGTGTAACATTTAGCAGAAGTATTTCAAAAGAGTTAAACCTGTATCCTGTTTTCTGGGTAACATTGAGAATATCACTATATATTGTTGCAACACCTCCGCCACGACCAGTCTGACGGGGCTCATGCTTGTAACAGTAGTTTGGTGGAGTAGACTCATTTAGACCAAAATAATCATTCGGTTTTAGCCAGGTTTCAGTCAAGCAGAGTACATCAAAACTATTTTCTGTGATCATTTCATTTACAATAACTGCTTTGGGTGTGAGTGATCTAATATTTATGAGCCTAAACTTTAAAATTTGTTTTTGTTCATTTACTTTACATTTTTCTGGTTTAATTACGATAAGATTTTTTCTAGATCCTACATTATATTTTGACCTCACTATTCGGGGAACAGACACAGTCTTAATAGTTTTTACAGCGCACGTACTTTTATCATTTAAGCGGGTGGAACAAAACTCATCATAATAGTTATTAGAGAATTGTCTTACTAGTCACATGGAGCGAAGTGTCCTGGAGATGTTGTCAGAGAGCAGCTCCGCTCCGATTCTGCTGGGGTGTAATCCATCAGCGCGAAACAGCCTAGGACGCTCCCAGAAAAGATTCCAGTTATTAACAAATAGCAGTTTCTGTTCTTTACACCATGACAACAACCATTCATTTAAAGCAAAAATTCTACTGAACCTTTCGTGTCCTCGTCGATACGTGGGCAGTGGTCCTGACACGACGATCGTCGCCGCGGGCGTCGTGCTGCGAACCGTCTCGATCAGGCTGCTGAAGTCCCTCTTCAGCGTTCTCCGTCTGCCGCTGCGTGGTGTCGTTAACCCCGGCGTGAAGCACGACCGCTCTGGGGCTCTCGTCGGCCTTCACGATCGCGGGTATCTGCGCAGAAACATCGAGAACACGAGCACCAGGCAAACAGTGAGTGTGCACTTTACCTTCGGCTAACATAGCACTTACGTGTCGGATGATGGAGTCTCCGATGATCACAGCGTCGCGTCCTGTCTCGCGGAGGGGAGCGAAGCGGTTCCGGATGGAGATGTCGAAGGCAGGAGGGGGAGAAGTCGTCGCCCGGGACCCGGCTCGCGTCCTCCGCTGTGGATGCACCCAGGGTCCGTGGTGTCCCGGCGTCGCAGTGAAGGACATCTGGGAAGATCGCGTCCTGGGTGCACCGGGCCTGTGCAGAGAAACACACGGAGTAGACGTGGTGGGACTGTTAGCAGATCGCTGTATACTTACCCCGGACTTGTGAGCGTCAGCCCGGGATGATTCCAGCGCGGCTCTCCGCTCTCTCAGCTGGGCCTGCCTCACCTCCAGGTCGCGAATCTGCTTTCCCACGGCCTCGAGCTCGAGCTGCACAGAGTGGAGACATTCATCTGCCATTAAAGCAAGTAACAGTGAGTACAGCAGTGGTAATGTGTGTGAATAGAGTATTAATGGGGTGGAACGACACCTGTATTCGTACCGATCTGTCAATATACGGACGTCTCGGTTCGGTGCATGAGGTCTTTTGCCTAGCTTTCTGCCATTTGAGGTTCCTTTCCGTGAACAATTTAAGCCGGTCACAAAAATTAACTAAAACTCAGCATATATAGCCTACGTTATGTGTCACACTGTTTTTTCCCTTGTTTATCTGTAAACTAAATGAAATATACTTCAAGAATTGATTTCTTGTATGTATGTATATACTGCAGATTATATGTACTGTATATATTACTGCTGGGCAACGATTACATTTATTAATTGCTATTAATTACATTATTGTCCGCGATAAATCGCAATTAATCACATTGATATGTACAAAACTAATAATGCATTCAAAAGTAGTGTATTGTGCACTTTTTTCATTTAAAAGTAAGCCTACTGCTATATGAACAAAACTGTAAAAACATTTGGTTTGCAAACACTTTAAACAAATAAGGTGCTTTTTACAGTAGTCTTTTACACAGTAGCAGTTAAAATATTTATTGTAGCCTAAATCTCAACTTATAAAATGAATTAAATTAAATTAAATATAAAATAAGCAATTTGTCACTACTAGGGCATTAACATTTTTATAGAAAATATTTTATAGTTTGTTATATATATAAAAAAAAAAAGTTATGCTCAGAGTCCAGAGCCTTGATCATAACATTATAACAGGCACTTTCCTATTGGAGACCTGCACATTCACGTTCATTTTTTTTTTTTTTTAGTTTTTTTTTTTTTTTTCATGTGATGCTGGATAAGATTTCATTTCTTATATTCTATTTTTGGTCTTATGCGTTTGTAATCTGTGTGTAAAACTTTCCGGAAACACATCTTTTACTGCACATTATATATTAATGCAAGTTGCTACATTGCTGTAAACTGTAAACGGTCTTTCTTTAGCCCTATGAAAAACAGTTCTTGGAAGAATAATGAATAATAATTTTTTTCCAGTGATTAAAATTGATATATTAAACATCCGAGACTGTTTGTGATATTGCTGTCGCCACTATTTAACGAAAACAAATAACGCATTCAAAGCTATGTGTTACATTGAATTTAGCACGTTTAATGGTGCTCCACTTTGCATTATGCCTGAGAACACCACTTATTCTATACTGTGTTAATCCCTGTTTTTTTATATTTATTTATTTATTTTAATTTAACAAAACAAATAACAAAACATTTAACAAAAACAAATAACGCATTCAAGGCTATGTGTTACAATGAATTTAGCATGTTTAATGGTGCTCCACTTAGCATTATGCCTGAGAACACCACTTATTCTATACTGTGTTAATCACTGTTTTTTATGATTATTTATTTATTTTAAATAATATCATTAATATTAATATCCATTCTTAGAATGTGTATCTGGATTCAGTGTAGTCCTGTGTGCATAGTCCTGTCAACACATCAACAGGGTGTGTGTGTGTGTGTGTGTGTGTGTGTGTGTGTGTGTGTGTGTGAGAGAGAGAGAGAGAGAGAGAGAGAGAGAGAGAGATTGTCGTAAGGCTTGTTTACCCCAGCCAACAGAAGAAAACAGTCAGACATAAATGAGGGTTGACGGTTTCATGAAGCACAATTGGTTGAAAGCAGATTCAATGTGACTGCTCTGAACTGCGCAATGATCCGTACAGTATGCAAAATTCACTAAGGAACTGGTCTATGCCCACCAGCCTTACGCCCAGTCGCTACACTCTGAACAGATCCCAGGCTGAAGATGGCATCAGTGTTGCCAATTCTTTTCGACAACAATCACATTATTTTATAAAGCTTATACATTTCTTTCGTCATAAATTAGAGAGGATTTCTTGCTCTTCTGTGTACATGGTGTGACACATAGTGGCATGTTGTTAGTGTTCATTGAGAGAAAGGGCAGCATTTTAATTTCTAACATGCCTCTGGATGTCAGTTGAGCCATTTTTTCATTCTTATTTTATAATGTGTAGCAGGTGTATTTACTGATGCACTGGCCATGTATTTGTTAAGTGTTTATGATACTAAAAGCAAGTAGCAGCTGCTTTGTGTTTGGTAAAATAGTTTGGCACAGGGCCCTGATGATGAATAACATTACCATGTTTTATCATAGTAAGACTGATTAATTAATTGAGATGCTAAACAGATGATAGCTGATCTCAGAGAATATTACATCTTGTATTTCAAATGCAAAATGTTACAGATGTTTAGCATCTAAAATGAACATAGACCAACTGTACATTGTACGTACATTGTGAGATTTTTGTTTGTTTGTCAAAATTAGAAGAAAATGGTATTTAGCATGATTTTTTTTTATTGTGGTTTCAAGTGATAATTTCATATGAATCTTAAAATATTGCTCAATTAAGCAGGCCAAAAAAAATAGTTTGTTTGGCTGTCAATGTAACCCAACGGTTTAGTGTAATTAATGCTAATGCTAATAATAATGATGGTAATGCTAATAATAATATTAATAATAAGAAGACGAAGAATGCAATAAACACAATTAATCATGTCATCTGACCTTTTTCTGTCATTGAAGAGATTTTTTAAAATGTGTCGCTCAGAGAAGAGAAAGAAGAGAAAAAGAAAGATGTGGTCCAGTGACCACAGATGCCTGTATACACAAAGACCTACAATTACAGATTTTCTGAATTGCTAAAATACATTTCTTGACACCTTTTTCAAAACCTTAAAACACAAATCCAAACCTTCAAAGTAAATTCGCAACCTACTGGCACAAATAAACAATCGCTTCAAAACAATTTCACTGTACTCAAACAAAGCTTTCAGTTCATACACACATTAGTCAATACTATACATGCTACACATCATTAATTACTCTGCATCCAAAAATGGAGAACACCGTGTCCACAGTGCAAGTAGTTAAACATTTGTTTTTTTTATTGTATTTAGTAAATATGTTATGTTGCAACACACACAAACAAAATAAATTCCATCTAAGTTTGTTGAATATATGAAGAGTTTGGTTCCAAAACGTGATAAATGGAATTTTGCAAAAATCAGTATTGTATCTGGTCGGTATCGATATTTATTTTTTTGATATATTTGATATATATCAAAATGTGATATGTTGTTTTTCATGATCCTGTGGGTCATCACTTAGTTAAGCTGTGTGTGATGATGGCTTAGCATCTATAGAGACAATTCCCAGCCAGCAATGACATGTGGGGCCCAGATGAGGGCTTCATGTGCGGCAAATGTGGGCCCCATTATGGGCTTGCACCCGGGATCCACATTGGCGCAAGCCGTGGAAGCCCAGATGTACTAAAAGTGGGACCTGTAAGGGTACTGCATGGGTCTTAATTGGGCAATTCATGTCAGACCCATTTGGTAGACCCATAAAGTGGGTTTGCACCCAGGATCCAGCCGTGGATGCCCAGATGGGTTTTAAGTGGGACCTGTAAGGGTCTTATGTGGGTCTTAACTGGGTAATTCATGTCAGACCCATTTGGGCCCCACCTGCCTAAAGGGGTTTAAAGTGGGCTTGCACCAGGATTCAACCGTGAATGCCCCTATGGGCTTAAAGTGGGCTCTGTAAGGATCAAACCGATATTTACCGATATTGAATTTTAAAGACAATATCAGCCGATAATATCAAGCATCCCTAGTTGTCTAAATATGTGTTTCTGCCCCAAGGAACTGGGCTATTATTTGAAGTGTTACGGTAGGCCTGCAACCTTTCTGAGAGTCCACTAATCAGCATAATTCAACACAGCGTAAAGTTTGACCTATTTTGATGTTCTTTAAATTTTTGGGAAGTTACATTTTTCATTTTCTGCACGACTAACAAACATGACTGATGGATTGTTTTAGCAAAAGATCTACATGTATGCAATATTTGTTCTTTGGTGACTAGCGTGACTTTAAATGTATTGAGTTACAATTACTCAATCTCAACATGCTGGATTAGCCTACATGTAGAGTTACTGCCAGTTACAAAAAATTGTCCACAAATGCACCATGCAGGACCCATATATGTGTTCCCAGTTCAAACCCATGCCTACTTTGCACATAAATGCACCATGCAGGACCCATATATGTGTTCCCAGTCCGAAACCCATGGCCACTTGTTCCATAAATATGACATGCAGGACCCATGTATGCATTCCTAGATCAAACCCATGCCCACTTGGCGCATAAATATGCTATGCAGGACCCATATATGTGTTCTCAGTTCAAACCCATGCCCAATTGGCCCATGCCTGTCCCTTATTTGGCCCATGTAATCAGCTCATATGGGCTTCCTATGTGGGACTCATACTACAAAACCTACATTCCCTTACATGGGACCCGCTGATTTCACCCAGCCAAAGCCCATTTCTACACACTAACCATGGAACCTGTACTTATCCCATCTGAGCCCCACATGTCATTGCTGGCTGGTTTGACTTAATGAACAAAAAAAAAATGTTTATGAAGCTATTAGACATTTGTGGTGGAGTTTGGAATTGCGTGTGAAACCAGACAGATTGTGTGTTTCAACGTTGGACGTGGATTGACTGGATTCATCTCATGTTCAAGACTGATTTCTAGGGGACGCTGAGTGTTTTTGTTGTGAGGAACCTAATATTGTTTCACTGTCATCGGATGAATGTAAGTGTCTTCGTTTTTGTGGGGATTACTTTGAATTTGAGAACTTGAAAGAGATACCATTTTTTCATTAATGTATTACTTGGTTTTGGAGGAACCTGAGTGATTTACTTGGATAAGGTTCTAAATTAACATTAACAATGTTTCGATTGAGTTATAGTATTCTAAGAAGGAGAGTATAATAACTTTGAAATAACAAGAGCCATTCTTAGACTCCAAAAGAGAGATATACATATACATATACTACTACATATACATTGTATATATACATATACAATTTTTATTTAAAAGAACCAACTTTTAGATAAATAATTCTTCATCAGGAAGAATTGTTTACCTGCTTTCTTAAAAAAAGGAGTTGTTACATTAATGTACAAATACATTTTTGTTATATTTTTAAATGTGCACTCTGTGTCATTAACAACAGGAATCACACTGTAGGCTGATCGATGAAGTAACCCCCAGCAACCACCTGACTTAGGCTCGGGTGGCCTGAGCAAATAGCTTAAAATTTGTCATTAAAGAGATTTTTTTCTTTTCTTTATTTAAATTATATCAACGTTTGTGCAATGGAATACTTACCTTAAACTTATTAATAAGGTAACAACATATTTGGCGAAAAAAAAAAAAAAAAATCACTAAACACCCTGCACTTGTGGTGTCATATGCCTGGGACTAATTCTGCCTCAAAAGCAGCTGCTCATTTATTTTCATAATTTAAAAATGTTCATATTGCATATTAAGAATGATAATGTTTGCATTGTATGAACATCATTGCTAAAGGCATGGCTCGTTCCAAGATGGTCTTGAGCAGGCCACTACAGTGACTTTATTTAAATGTAGTTGTCTGCTTTTATTTTAACTAATTATTAAATTCTTAACATAGAAATACTGTGCATGATGCTGCTGAGGAAAAAATCTCAATGACTATGCATGCTGCTACTAATATTATCATTTCTAACCTTGCATCTAATTTTGCTATGCATAAAAGTTGCTACGTTACGATATGAATAGCTATGCATGCTGGGTACTGCAAAAAAGTACTTTGAATTGCTACTGCCCCTTTACAAATAACCAAAACCAACCAATTAATGCTTATTTCACTTTGAAGAGTTCTGTAAATCCTGCTGAACTGAATATATATATATATATATATATATATATATATACAACAGGTTAAGGTCAGTTCCTGTTGGAGGCTTGACAACAACTGAAGTTACTGAGGGATTTTTATGTGTTGATTGATGAAGCAGTTGATATAGAACAGGTGCAGGTGATTAGTAATCTGGGGAGAGTGATCTCTGTGTGGTGGATGGTACTGAGCTTGATTGGTCCCTGACATTACCCCCCCAAACCCCCCCCGCCCCCCCAGAGTCCGCGCCAGCGGGCCTTGGACCCCGACGTCATGGGGGTCTGCCTCAAGGTCATGGAGCAGGTCTCTCAGGATGCTGATCATGAAATTCAGTGAGCAAATTGGGATCAAGGATGTCATTCCGAGGGACCTAACACCTCTCTTCTGGTCCGTAATCCTCCCAATCTACCAGGTATTCAAGTCTACCACCTTGACGTCGGGAGTCCAATATTTCTCTTAGAGTATAGATGGATTCAGCTTCAATGGGTGGTATTGAGGGGTTGTCGTCAGGGGCTAGATCTGCAGAGGGAACAGGTACAGGTGAGTGATGGGATTCAAGAGAGAGACATGAAATGTGGGTGGATGCAGTACTGAACAGGAAGGCGAAGTTGGTAGGTAACTGGATTTATTCGTCTTGTAATGGGAAATGGACCAATGTATTTTGGACTCAGTTTGCGACAAGGTAGTCTTAAACGGATGTCTCGAGTCGAAAGCCAAACTAATTTTCCTGGCAGGTATTCAGGAGCATTGTGACGACGGGTATCTGCAAAGCGTTGTTGTCGATTCACGGCTTGCTGAAGATGATGGTGTGCTTGGTTCCATACCCTTTCGCTGTCTTGAAACCAGGTGTTGAGCGCGGGTATTTCAGATGGTTCACCTGACCAAGAGAACAATGGAGGTTGATAACCAAGTACACATTGGAATGGTGTCAGTTTTGGGGATGTCTGCTGAAGGAAATTTTGAGCATACTCTGCCCACATCAAGTATCTACTCCAGAGGTTTTGATTTGAGTGGCAGAAGGTACGAAGGAACCGGCTGACATCTTGGATTTTTTGTTCTGTTTGACCGTTCGACTGGGGGTGATAACCTGAGGTTAAGCTCACATTTACATTCATTAAGGCAAAGAATGCTTGCCACACCTTAGAAATGAACTGTGGTCCTCTGTCGGACACAATGTCCTCAGGAATACCAAAGTTACGAAAGACATTTTCCATCAATAGCTCTGCAGTTACAAAGGCTGTAGGCAAGTTTTTCAGAGGGATGAGTTGGCAGAGATGGCAGATCTGTTACGAAATCCACTCCGAGGTGGGACCAGGGTCGATGAGGAACTGGTAGAGGCATAAGTTTTCTAGCAGGTAAGTGACGTGGATTCTTATTCATAGCACAGATGATGCAACCTTGGATAAAGATCTTGATATCTTGTAGCATGTTTGGTCACCAGTAGCAGTTTGGAGAACTGAACTTGTCTTATCCCTGGTTGACCTGAACCAACTGACGAATGAGCAGAGGAGATTAGAGAGGTGCAAAATTCTTCAGGTACGTAGAGTTTTCCAGCTGGTTTCTCTGGAGGACTAGGTTGGTGTTGTGAAATTTTGAGGAGATGTTCTTTTAAGTCCCACTGGATGGGATTGACAAACAATTTCTCTGGAAGAATGGTTTCAGGGGCCTGGAGACGTGATAAGGCATCTGCTCTGATGTTTTTCGACCTTGGACGGTAGGAAATCTGGAAGTGGAAATGGGAAAAGAAAAGGGCCCATCTGGCTTGACGTGAATTGAGTCTTTTAGCTTCCTTTAAATACTGGAGATTTTTAGGATCAGTGAGGACAATGAATGGATGTTTGGCCCCTTTTAACCAATGTCTCCACTCTTCTAGAGCAAGCTTGACTGCCAGAAGTTTTTGATTCCCGATGTCATAATTAACCTCAGCGGGGGATAACTTGCGTGAAGAGAATGCACAGGGCATAGGTTTGGAAAAGGAGCCCGAGTACTGTGATAAGACTCCCCCTACCCCAGTAGTAGAAGCATCAACTTCGGCAATGAATTCTCTTTCAGGATTCGGGTGATGAAGCAAAGGAGCTGTGGTGAATGCCGTCTTGAGACACTGAAAAGCATGTTCCACTTCAGAGTTCCATAGAAGAGCCTTTGGCTTTCCCTTTAGGAGAGAGGTCAGAGGAGCGGTTAGCATGCTATACTGGTTAATGAATCTCCTGCATAAAAAAAAACAAGGAAAACTGCTTGCTGCTGCTGCTAATGCTACTGCTGTTATATGACAAGACATGCTTAGTAATTACTTTGCAAGCGAATAACATGCGCATATTTTTACAACTTGTATGTTTTCTAGTTTAAAATGTAAATCTGATGACACAATAGTCCACTGAATCAAAGTAAAGATCATTTACTTATCTTAGCTGTTGAGTTTCAGAGAAACTCTGAAAAGAGCACTGCAGGAATCTCTAGTGAATGCTGGCCAGCCATAGATATGCAAGCCAGTAAGCTCATTGGCTGCATTTGCAGCATGAACCAATCAGCTTGTGCCAAGTCATTTAACTCTCTGAATTTCATCGGTTACTTTAACAACCCATCTAGAGTTTCATGACTAAACTATATATTTACTGAAATCATCACTCATTTTCTCAAAACCTTAAAAGAAAATCCAAATACTCAAATGAAATTCACAAAACCTTTCATTCATTCTGTCTCAGCATCATGTCTTTGTGCTTAAGGACTTAGTCCACATCACAAGTAATGTTGTCATTTTTGCTAACAGACAAAGACAAAAAGCTCTCTGGTCTGGCAGATCCAGCCTTGATCACACTCTCTAAACCTTTCTCATTATTTCCTCATCCTCTACTTCTTGGATGTACTCTTCCTCTTTTTCTCATATTGTTTCCATCTATTGTCTGTGTCATCATTCAGTCACCTGTGCCACAGTGTATTGTTTTTTTTTTTTTAATGTTGTTTCAACTTAAAAAAAAAAGTAAGTGTTCATGCTGTCTTAAAATATAAAGTTTTTGAATTGTGAAGTTGTCTTAACTAAGAATAAAGTTGACAAGACTTTATAAATCAAGTGCAATAAACACAATTTAACACAAGTGCAATGAACATAATTTAAATGTACTCTTTTGAATTTAATGTTTTCCACAAAAACAAGTTAATTAACAATGATACTGTATGAAGCATATAGTGGTGTACTGCATAAACAATAATGCATAAAATACAGAGGAATGTACAGCATGAACAACAATACTGTATGAAGCATAAATTGATGTACTGCATAAACAATAATAATGCATAAAATACACAATAATGTACTGCATGGATAACAATAATGTAGGCTACTGTATGAAGCATAGACTGATGTACTGCATATATATATATATATATATATATATATATACATATAGAGTAATGTACTCCATGAACAACAATACTGTATGAAGCATAAATTGATGTACAACCCGAATTCCGGAATAGTTGGGACGTTTTTTAAATTTTAATAAAAATGAAAACTAAAGGAATTTCAAATCACATGAGGCAATATTTTATTCACAATAGAACATAGATAACGTAGCAAATGTTTAAACTGAGAAATTTTACACTTTTATCTACTTAAATAGCTCATTTAAAATTTAATGCCTGCTACAGGTCTCAAAAAAGTTGGCACGGGGGCAACAAATGGCTAAAAAAGCAAGCAGTTTTGAAAAGATTCAGCTGGGAGAACATCTAGTGATTAATTAAGTTAATTGATATCAGGTCTGTAACATGATTAGCTATAAAAGCTTTGTCTTAGAGAAGCAGAGTCTCTCAGAAGTAAAGATGGGCAGAGGCTCTCCAATCTGTGAAAGACTGCGTAAAAAAATTGTGGAAAACTTTAAAAACAATGTTACTCAACGTCAAATTGCAAAGGCTTTGCAAATCTCATCATCTACAGTGCATAACATCATCAAAAGATTCAGAGAAACTGGGGAAATCTCTGTGCGTAAGGGACAAGGCCGGAGACCTTTATTGGATGCCCGTGGTCTTCGGGCTCTCAGACGACACTGCATCACTCATCGGCATGATTGTGTCAATGACATTACTAAATGGGCCCAGGAATACTTTCAGAAACCACTGTCGGTAAACACAATCTGCCGTGCCATCAGCAGATGCCAACTAAAGCTCTATCATGCAAAAAGGAAGCCATATGTGAACATGGTCCAGAAGCGCCGTCGTGTCCTGTGGGCCAAGGCTCATTTAAAATGGACTATTTCAAAGTGGAATAGTGTTTTATGGTCAGACGAGTCCAAATTTGACATTCTTGTTGGAAATCACGGACGCCGTGTCCTCCGGGCTAAAGAGGAGGGAGACCTTCCAGCATGTTATCAGCGTTCAGTTCAAAAGCCAGCATCTCTGATGGTATGGGGGTGCATAAGTGCATACGGTATGGGCAGCTTGCATGTTTTGGAAGGCTCTGTGAATGCTGAAAGGTATATAAAGGTTTTAGAGCAACATATGCTTCCCTCCAAACAACGTCTATTTCAGGGAAGGCCTTGTTTATTTCAGCAGGACAATGCAAAACCACATACTGCAGCTATAACAACAGCATGGCTTCATAATAGAAAAGTCCGGGTGCTAATCTGGCCTGCCTGCAGTCCAGATCTTTCACCTATAGAGAACATTTGGCCCATCATTAAATGAAAAATACGTCAAAGACGACCACAAACTCTTCAGCAGCTGGAAATCTATATAAGGCAAGAATGGGACCAAATTCCAACAGCAAAACTCCAGCAACTCATAGCCTCAATGCCCAGATGTCTTCAAACTGTTTTGAAAAGAAAAGGAGATGCTACACCATGGTAAACATGCCCCGTCCCAACTATTTTGAGACCTGTAGCAGAAATCAAAATTGAAATGAGCTCATTTTGTGCATAAAATTGTAAACTTTCTCAGTTTAAACATTTGCTATGTTATCTATGTTCTATTGTGAATAAAATATTGGCTCATGTGATTTGAAAGTCTTTTAGTTTTCATTTTATTAAAATTTAAAAAACGTCCCAACTTTTCCGGAATTCGGGTTGTACTGTATAAATAATACAGGATAAAATACAAAAAAAGTACTGCAAGAACAGCAATACTGTACAAACATACATTAATATACTGCATTAAAAATAATAATATATAAACAGTATAAAAGTGTCTAAAATCAAACAAGATATTTTTATATTTGGTTAGATACATTCTTACTGCATCAAGTTCCATATCAAATAAAATAATAATAATAATTGAACATTCATTGTTTAAAAAAATTTAATTTCCAGAAATTCACAAGACAAATGATGATCTACAAAAAGGTGCACATCATATATTTTTCAGTTAGGACACTACACAGTTTTGCCAAATAGTCTATTTTTCAGCACATGCACCTTTACAGAAGCACTGATCATCTCCAAGGTAAATAAAAATCTTTTGAATGACCTCAAATGTGTAGCATTGTTTTTGGGAGTAATCAATATTAAGTGCAAAAATCAGCCTAAACAGTAGAACTACATCATGAGGGAGTTCTTTGACATCTCTCAGGACAATCTGTTCCTCCAGTACCACATAGTAGTCGAAAAGGCATCATCTCCATCAGGCATTATGGAAATGTCCACATCCTTCTTTTTCATTTAAAAGACTGTATACAGCCAAACAGCTCAAGTAGGAAAATACTTGATAAATACTGGAAAATACTGCAATCCGTAACCATAAGCTCTACTCTTCTGCACAATGGTAATGACTGCACTCTCCAATGGAAACTTCAGTGTAAAAGAAACTCTTTCAAATGTCCAACATAACTGAACATTAAACATTAATAGAAGTTTCCCTGCACTAAAAACACATAAAATAGCATTTATTTTAAAAATGTAATCTACATATCCTGCCATATGCAAAGCATGCTGAGAACTAACAATCACCTCTAAAATAAAACTGCAAAATTGAGCTAATTCTCTTAAAATAAATAGGTAGCCTTCCTTCCTTATTATTATTATTATTATTATAGATTTTGTTGTTGTTGTTTAATCAATTCCTCAACTCAAGCCCCAAAACCTTCCTTTAAAAAAAAAACACATCTCTTGGTTTTATTATTTAAAAAGGCCTTAATATTTTCTATACTACACTGAATCACAATTTCTTTAATATACACACTATTTTTAACTATCACCTTTTTTTTAATTTTTTTTTAATGAAAATTACAAGACCCATGATCTCTTTTTTACACTGTAGTGTATAACCTAATTTTTTAGCAGAAAATTATGTAGGGAGTTAATTCTGAGACCCCGAGACCCTTTTTCTTTCTTTCTTTCTTTCTTTCTTTCTTTCTTTCTTTCTTTCTTTCTTTCTTTTCTACATTAAATAATTCTACAGAATTTACAGAAGATTCTATGAAAATATAAACTTGATATCTTTAACACTGACCAAGGCCATATCAAAAGACTGAAATCAGTGAAATTAACAGCTAAAATCTAATTGTGACATTCGTTCTCATAATTATATTTCACAGACAGGATCATGATTAGACATATACAGACCATTATTTAAAGCAAAGGTATTATCAGCAAGTCTATCTCTGCTGACTTGAAATCTGATGTATCCTCACTGAGGTAATGTGGAAAGCCCCGAAGAACAACAGCCCCTTTCACTGACATGGAATTCTTAAAATAAAAAAATAAATAAATTATTAGATTTATTTAGGGTAAAGCTTACAAAAATGTAACCACTTTATAACTGTCTCTAGTCTAAGTGTACCAGACTGAAGTATTTAACTTCAAAATGCACAAAAATATACCTTCAGAGGCCTGAGTCCCACCCACCATCATCCAAGATATATAATGCCTGTTTTTCTTCAGTTGAAAAATATTTATATATTTATTTTATTTTTTTTTTATGGAAAATAATTCAGGGTTTTTCTCCTTATCCACTTCAGCTGTTATTTTGATTTTTTGAGAATTAGGCATATGCAATATTGGACCCACCGGTGGGTCCCCAGAGTTGATGTGGTTATAATAGAGTTAAACAGGGTTCAATGTGTTGAACCCGACAGAAACAACTTCATGAGGTCATTTGAAGTTAGGCGAGTGAACTCTGCTTCGATCTGTTAGACATAAAGACATGTCTTTTACTTTGCATTTCATAAATTAAACAAAATATGTATGTGCTAACATAAATGTATAGCAATGCCATTGAATAATTGCAATTATATATAAAGCTCTTAAAGTGGAGGCAGGGACTATTTTGTTAATATGAAAAATGTATGGATAACAAAAATAATTATACAGTATTTTAGAATTAGAAATACTACTGTGACCAAAGATCTTACACACAGCGGTGTAATGGTACAAACTACTCAACTAACTACAAATATACAAACAAACCTCACCTATTCAGTAAACCAGAGCTTCTTAGACTGGACACAGAAACAGGAAGCTCAGAAGTATAATTCTGCATATAACAAAATAATTAGAGAACTTGCATGTTAATATAAATACTGCTCAGCAAACTAACATTACAGTTATATACAAAAAAAGACACACCTATCCAGTCAAATGGAGCCTCTTAAGGCCCGTTCACACCAAACATGATAACTATAAAGATAGTGATAAAGATACAGTTCTAAAAATCATTCTATTCTATTCTATTCTATTCTATTCTATTCTATTCTATTCTAAATCATATTAAAGAATAGCAGAGTCCACACCACAACTATAATGATAAAGGCACAGAGAAACAATATCGATGGAATCACTTTCAGAAAGTTTTTTTCTGATGAACGATAAAAACAATAGGTGCATTTACATGGACACTTTTTGCATCCATCGGAATGAATTCATTCTGATTGACGAATACGAACGTAGTGTTTACATGAACGGTAAATAAAGTGATCGGGTTGATGTGCGTTTTTACATGTCACAAACTTCTGATCGGATTTACTCTTTTGACATGCACACACTGCATGAATATACAGAGTTTCCCGCTGCTGTTTTAAAAACCACACTTTATATTTATTTACTTCGGGTCCTAATTAGGTGACGACCAGTATATGAACTGTTGTGCTGCTTAACTTAACTTTAGCAAAAAAAATAAAAAATAAATGTAAAAGTGCCTCTTCCCGCACTCAAAACTAGACGTCTGTTGATGAGAGTCTTAAACGAGGACTGGTGGGAAGTGGTCGTGTTCCACTTCACATACGCTGAGTACAGGAAGAACACCTCGTTCCATGCTTCATATGTCATTACGCTATTTCTACGTCACTGCACATGCGCAGTACTTTCCATTTTGGATTCTCAATCCGATCAAGTGTTTACATGTCCTCTCGCTCGGATTACAAAAGGGATAAACCACCCCTTACAAACCAATCGAAATTTTAGTCGGATAGAGCCAATTCAATCCGATTGACGTGTTTACAAGTGACATTTTTATTCTGGTTGTGCTTCTAGTCCTATTACGATCGGATTAGAAGTGTCCATGTAAATGCAGCTATTGACAGGCAATCAGAATCAATCCTGCTGTAATGAGCTCAAGAATGTAAAGCGGCAGACGCACGTGCGCTTAGAATAAACAGATAATATTGTTCACTGGTGTTGACGCTAATATTGTTAACTTTATAGTTATCTTTATAGTTATTTTTCTTGGTGTGAATGGACCTTTAGTCTGTATACAGAAACTGGAATCTCTGAGGTACAATTCTGCAAATAACAAAAGAATTAGAAAACTTGCATGTTATCTGAATCAGCTGAATGTTTGAATCACCTGAGTCAAGGTTATGTAAGGAGTATCAAATGCACACACTCCAAACAAACTTTAAAGGAGATGCTCATGTGTTTTGCTTATAACTTGAAGAAAAGTGACAGTTTGAGCAATTATCTTGTCCTCCCCATCCCATATAATGAATATCACAAGTTGTAGTTGGAGTTACTTATTTTTGTTTGTCTCAGGTGTTTGCAGCAACTTTATTAGTCAAGCTATAACACTTAATGTTCATGTGTACGTTTAGAAATTCATCAGAAAAATAATAGGAATATGACAATGCTGGTGTAACAACTTTAGAAAGTAATTTAAGAGATTTGTTACCGGGAGGTAATGGAAATCCACCAGTAGCTGCATTTACAAAGACTCTACTAATCTGATCGTAATAAGAAGCACAATCAGAATAAAAAAGTCACATATAACCACAACTGAATTGGCCAGATACGATTCAGATTTCAATCAGATTGTAAGGAGTGGTTTATTCCTTTTGTAATCCGAGCAAGAAGACATGAAAACACTTGATTGGATTGAAAACCTAAATTGGAAAGTACTGCACATGTGCAGTGACGTAAAAATAATGTAATGACATATGACGCATGGAACAAGCTGTTCTACCTGGTTAATAAAGTGTCATAAATGAGTTTCCAGTCATTATAAAACTCCCCTTTCACTCCATGTAAATGTAACTAGTATAAGAGAGCACTGAACGGATAAGGATAATTGGTGACGATAATTATGCGTCATTCTCCTTTTGGCAAAATCATTATTTGCTTAATTCTCAAGCAGTGGCCCAATAATCACGTGCAAATTTTCTATGAGGGACATGCACCCAAAAAAAAAAAATATATATATATATATATATATATATATATATATATATATATATATATATATATATATATATATATATATATATATATATATATATATACTATTATATAATATATATACAGCCGTGGCCAAAAGTTTTGAGAATTACATAAATATTGGAAATTGGAAAAGTTGCTGCTTAAGTTTTTATAATTCCAATTTGCATATACTCCAGAATGGAGTGGCCTAATGGTTAGAGAGTCGGACTCCCAATCGAAAGGTTGTGAGTTCGAGTCCCGGGCCAGCAGGAATTGTGGGTGGGGGGAGTGCATGTACAGTTCTCTCTCCACCTTCAATACCACGACTCAGGTGCCCTTGAGCAAGGCATCGAACCCCCAACTGCTCCCCGGGCGCCGCAGCATAAATGGCTGCCCACTGCTCTGGGTGTGTGCTCACAGTGTGTGTGTGTGTGTTCACTGCTCTGTGTGTGTGCATTTCGGATGGGTTAAATGCAGAGCACAAATTCTGAGTATGGGTCACCATACTTGGCTGAATGTCACTTCACTTTTTCAAAGAATGTTATGAAGAGTGATCAGATGTATTACATAGTCCTTCTTTGCCATGAAAATTAACTTAATCCCAAAAAAACTTTTCCACTGCATTTCATTGCTGTCATTAAAGGACCTGCTGAGATCATTTCAGTAATGGTCTTGTTAACGATTGGTGAGAATGTTGACGAGCACAAGGCTGGAGATCATTATGTCAGGCTGATTGGGTGAGAATGGCAGACTTGACATGTTAAAAGGAGGGTGATGCTTGAAATCATTGTTCTTCCATTGTTAACCATGGTGACCTGCAAAGAAACGCGTGCAGCCATCATTGCATTGCATAAAAATGGCTTCACAGGCAAGGATATTGTGGGTACTAAGATTGTATCTAAATCAACAATTTATAGGATCATCAAGAACTTCAAGGAAAGAGGTTCAATTCTTGTAAAGAAGGCTTCAGGGCGTCCAAGAAAATCCAGCAAGCACCAGGATCGTCTCCTAAAGAGGATTCAGCTGCGGGATCGGAGTGCCACCAGTGCAGAGCTTGCTCAGGAATGGCAACAGGCAGGTGAGAGCGCATCTGCACGCACCGTGAGGCGAAGACTTTTGGAAGATGGCCTGGTGTCAAGAAGGGCAGCAAAGAAGCCACTTCTCTCCAAAAAAAACATCAGGGACAGATTGATCTTCTGCAGAAAGTATAGTGAATGGAGTGCTGAGGACTGGGGCAAAGTCATATTCTCAGATGAAGCCCCTTTCCGATTGTTTGGGGCATCTGGAAAAAGGTATGTCCGGAGAAGAAAAGGTGAGCGCTACCATCAGTCCTGTGTCATGCCAACAGTAAAGCATCCTGAAGCATCATTCATGTGTGCGGTTGCTTCTCATCCAAGGGAGTGGGCTCACTCACAATTCTGCCCAAAAACACAGCCATGAATAAAGAATGGTACCAAAACACCCTCCAACAGCAACTTCTTCCAACAATCCAACAACAGTTTGGTGAAGAACAATGCATTTTCCAGCACGATGGAGCACCGTGCCATAAGGCAAAAGTGAGAACTAAGTGGCTCGGGGACCAGAATGTTGAAATTTTGGGTCCATGGCCTGGAAACTCCCCAGATCTTAATCCCACTGAGAACTTGTGGTCAATCCTCAAGAGGCGGGTGGACAAACAAAAACCCACTAATTCTGACAAACTCCAAGAAGTGATTATGAAAGAATGGGTTGCTATCAGTCAGGATTTGGCCCAGAAGTTGATTGAGAGCATGCCCAGTCGAATTGCAGAGGTCCTGAAAAAGAAGGGCCAACACTGCAAATACTGACTCTTTGCATAAATGTCATGTAATTGTTGATAAAAGCCTTTGAAACGTATGAAGTGCTTTTAATTATATTTCAGTACATCACAGAAACAACTGAAACAAAGATCTAAAAGCAGTTTCGCAGCAAACTTTTTGAAAACTAATATTTATGTAATTCTCAAAACTTTTGGCCACGCCTGTATATATATTCAGATTCAATAATGACTATAGATTAAAAGTTATATTATATATACAGTATATATATATATATATATATATATATATATATATATATATATATATATATATATCTCAATGTGTTTAACACTGTAATCTTTGCCATATTTACAAATGTAAGAATTGAGTACTGCAGTCATAGTTCTCAGATTTGAGTATCATCCAAAATATATATATATATATATATTTTATATACCCATAATGGGTCATGTATTCACAATATATCATGGCATAAGTACTGAACGTTTGCAGTGGATCCTGCCAAATTAAATTTAAACAGCAAAACAAATATAAACCACAAAACTTTTACTGCACCTTGCAAAAATATATAGCTATTTTAATATATTTATTATTATTATTATTATTTGTATTATTAATTTATTTTACATTTTGTAGCCTTTTTAAATACATTCACAGTGATTCATTTAAAATTTAGAATTTACCTTTACGTTCATAAATGTAAACTGCCCTGAGAACACAGGGTGTTCAAACCTTTGGTAAAAAAAAAGATGTAGAATTTTGAAACTACACCACCACTGCAGGAGAGAGCAATAATTTGTCTAATTACTTTTTCATATTCTTTCACAGTATAAGTTTAAGTGTGTGGCAACCACTTTGAGAACCCTAGTTTAGGTTTTTAATATGGTGCGAGTTCTCTCATCCTATTTTCTTCTATATGTTTTAGCCTTCATGCTGCTTGCAATGTGTTTATAATGATTTGCATATTCATATGCATGGCAAATCTCCAACATCTTTACGTAGTGCTCATTTTTTTATGTTTTTTTTATTTTTATTTTTTTATGAAAAAGCAGTTTCTCTTGGGTTGGAGGATGGGGTGGGGTTTGGGAAGGTAGGGTTGGACATTGTAAGTATTTTAATGTGACCTCCATCAGGCATTCTTGTCAACTTATCTATTTATGATTCCAGTTTCTTCCACTCTGTTGTTCAATTAGTGCTTGACCCCTTTTAGCAGCGTTGTAAATTAGATGACATTTCCATGTCGTCCCATATTTAAAATACTGCGTTAGTTGTGGATCAGAAATGATGAGCTTCATTCTGCAGTTAATTTATTCATCTAACAATTTCCCTCCAGAAGTTGCAGCAGAAGGCTGTGGAGCAACCTAAGCAGAAGAAATCGAAGTCGGCTGAGTCCTGCATGAGTTATTGCTCATAATTTGTGTAAGGATTAATTAACTAATTAAAGACAAATGGCTCTGGGCTAAATTTTGCAATTTGCTTGTCAGGGTGCAATTTGTAATTATTTTAATAATTTCTTCTTCTTCATCTCCATCTTCTTAGTCTTCTTTCTTTTACTCTTTTTCACACACCCTTCCTCTTTGTGCTTTGGGTTTAATTTTAACCTCAATGTGTTTATGTGTCATTTTAGGAGGACATTTTTGTTTGCCATTAAATGTGCTTTGGAATAATTTGCCACTCTGACCTTCTTGGTTTTATTTTGATATGCACTTGTGCACTTTGTTGATTATAATGAGATAATGTCTCGATTACGTATGGTAACCCTCGTTCCCTGAAGGAACTACACATTGGTGAACGACGAAATTGGGATATCGCTTAGATAAACCAATCTACTTAGAGTGTAAACTAAACCAGCCAATGCACATTGGCATGCAATTATTGCATCCAGCTGTTGCTGATCACAGCGTAAGTATAATAAGGCAGCAGGTGCAATGCATACCAGCTGAGGAGCTGAGGAGCCGAGTTGGTGACCGGATGGCTCAGCGGTGGTACAGCAACCGTGGCGATGGGACATGACATTTCCGTTCTCTCCTTCAAGGAACGAGGGTTACTATACATAACAAAAATGTTTTTCAGTCGGTCACTCTTGACTTCACATCGGTGACCAACAATTTTGGGATCCCTACCAAAGCGTCATGGGTGCTGCGCCTTCCAGTGCCCTGTGTGAGCCACCTGCACCCCTATTTGGTGTAGGCTGGGGCTCGGAACAAGTAGTTCCACTCACCATTGTCAAAGCACTACCCCACTGGGTGAGATTGGATTACACTGGGAAAACGTACCGTTTCCACTCGAAACAGGGAAAACTCCTTGCCAAAGGAGTTTTCGGGAGCAAATACACATATAGCTTCCATTTAAGTGTATATGGAGAAATTTGGGGTGATTAAAACCCTCCTGGGAAGGCAGAAGTCTACAGGGGAAACATGGACTCTGAGGCTATACCGTGCACTATACACATACGAGTACTGCTTAGGTCTCAATATAGAACACATCCTTCCATGGTTCTCACAGATTCATCATAAAGGCCTGCCGCCAGACGTTCCGCCGTGTCCAGCTGCCTAGGGTGATGGAGGATCTCAACAGGGTCTACAATATGGACACTCTGGAGCAGTTTTAGCAAGCCGACACTAACCGGGGCCTCTCAGTGCCACTACCCATTTGAGGTGAGAACACAGGAGGATACTTGCTCTACACGAAGGCTATAGAATCTAACAAACGTGTTAGGGGTCGCCCAGCCCACAGCTCTACAAATATCTGTCAGCGAGGTGCCACGAGCCAGTGCCCAGGAGGATGCAACAGTTCTATTTGAGTGAGCTCAGAACCTGAACAGGCAGGGCACACCCTGTGCCTGCTAAGCCAGGATTGTGGCATCCACAATCCAGTGGGCCAACCTCTGCTTAGAGACACATTTCCCTTCTGCTGGCCTCCATAACAGACAAAGAGTTGGTCTGAGGTCCTGAAGCTTTGTGTCCAGTTTACGTAGCATCTCAATGCTCGGATGGGACAGAGCAAAGTCAGGGCTGGGTCTGCCTCCTCCAGGGGCATTGCTTGCAGGTTCACCACTTGGTCTTTGAAAGATGTAGTGGGAAACTTGGGCACATAGCTGGGCCAGGGCCGGATCGTCGACCAAAAATGCATGCTGGTCCCCAACCCTCTTGATGGATGCAAGTGCAAGCAGCAGCTGAGTTTTCAATGAAAGAAACTTTAGCTCAACTGAATTCAAAGTTTCGAATGGGCTCTGCTCTAGTGATTTTAGCACTAGAGTCAGGTCCCAAGAGTGTATAGGATTTAGTGAACCTAATGACGAGGTTATGTTTACCTAAATACTTCCCATTCATGGGGTCATGGTACGCATCAATAGCGGCAACCTGGACTTTGAGGGTGGAGGGAGACAGCCTTCGCTACAGCCTTTACTGCAGAAAGGAAAGCACGACTGCAATTGGGCATCTTCGGGGGTCTTCTCACCGAAAAGAATACCATTCGATGAACAGGTTCCATTTCAAGGCGTATGCGTGTCTCGTAGATTGTGCACTTGCTGAAGTGATGGTGTTCACTGCCTCCTGAGGTGGGTCACCTAGAACCTCCACGTCCTGTCCAGGGAGCAGACATGAAGTTTCCAAAGGTCTGGACACAGGTGCCAAATGGTGCCCCATCTCTGAGTCAGTAGATCCTTCCTCAGAGGAATCAGCCAAGGAGGGGCTGTCGCGAGGAGCACTAGTTTGGGGAACCAGGTCTGAGTGGGCCAATACGGTGCCACTAGCAAGACTTGCTCCTCGTCCTCCCGGACTTTGCACAGTGTCTGTGAAAGAAGGCTCTCTGGGGGAAACGCATATTTGCGTAGGCCCTGCGGCCAGCTGTGTGCCAGTCTGTCCATGCCGAGTGTTCCCTCAGTCAGGGAGTAGAACAGCTGGCAGTGAGAGGTCTCTGGAGAAGCAAACAGGTCAACCTGAGCGGCTCTGAACCGTCTCCAAATTAAATGGACCCTCAGGGGATGGAGTTGCCATTCTCCCGGGAGCATTGCTCGAGACAGCTCATGTACGGTTGAGCAAACCTGGAATGTGAACAGTAAGAATTCCTCTGTGAGGCGTGCTGTCTGTTCGACTGAATTTGACTCCATAACGAGAATAGAGATCCTCTGCATTGGAAAGAGTTTGCTCTTTTCCTAGTTTACCAGAAGGCCCAACAGGCTGAGGTGCCGGAGCACCAGGTCCCTGTGCTCGCACAGCTGATCCTGAGATTGTGCTAGTGTCAGCCAGTCTTCTAGATAGTTGAGAATGCAAACACCCAGTTCTCTGAGGGGAACAAGAGCCGACTTCGCAACTTTCGTGAAGAGACGAGGAGACAGGGACAGCCTGCAGGACAGGGACTGTACTTCGAACGCAAACTGCAGAAAACATATTTGGTGCAGAAGGATCGATACATGAATGTACGCGTCCTTCAGGTCGATCGCTGCAAACAAATCTTGGGGACGGACGCACCTGAAGATGCGTTTCTGCATCAACATCTTGAACGATAGCTGATGAAGGGCCCGGTTCAAAACCCACAGCCTTTTTTGGATACAATAAAGTAAGGGCTGTAAAACCCCAACCTCATATCAGCTGGAGGGACCGGCTCTATTTCGTCCTTCGCCAGTAGGACTGCAATCTCTACCCGCAGAACAGGGGCATTGGACGCTTTTACTGTAGTGAAGCGGATATTGCTGAACTTTGGGGGATGCCGGGCGAGCTGAATCACATAGCCGAGGCTGATGGTTCGTAAAAGCCTGCGAGACGGGCTGGGTAGTGCTGACCAGTCGCTTAGAAACCGTACAAGTAGGACCAGCAGAACCACAGCCGTATCCACAGTGGGGCAGCGAGGTGGAACACAGGGACCCAACTCGGGCGGCTTGTGAGCGGGCCGGAGAGGGGTGTGAGTGTGGGATGCATAGGCTCACCTGGTTCCACAGGTTGGCAGAGGGTGCGTGAGTAGGGCCTTCGTTGACGCTTTCGAACCACCTGCTGCTGCCATCTGGCGAAGGAGGAGGATGAGTGAGGTCCGGTGCTTGGCCATCTGCAAACCCTCCTGGAACCCAGAGATAGAGAAAACCGTTCTCTCGTCGAGATTTCCAGATTCTCCACCTGGCCCTCCTCCAGGGGAAGGAGAGGTGCCTTCACCATCCCCCAATAAGCAGCTACAGTAGGTAGACAACCAAGATGGGTAATACCGCCGGATGTACTGCCGCCGCAGAGCCAGTCAGTCGCGTGGTAAAATCCTTCGCGAAAATAGTGTGTTCAGCTGTGATGTATTTCAGTCAAGTTTGAGCTTGTGATACCGTTCTTCCCTTTGCGCTGCACATTTCTGCACATCTCATTTTCTGGCACTGTTTTGACATGGGGGTGGAGTCATGGGATGGCGGTGTGTACAACAGGTCTTGGCATACCTCCCTGGAAGTGACCTCATCAGCCTGAGACACAGATCACAACTGATCTAGGCACCGTCATTGAGCAGAGGCATGGAGGATCATTTTCTTTTGTTCACTAGCATTAAAATACATGCATGTTTTTGTTTTATTAACTTTATTAACAAATGTATATGTGTATTAGTAGCATTTGCTCAAGGTAAAGAATTTGCTAACATGAACATCTGCTGTTTATTTCTCTCACACTTTTATAAATAAATGTATGCATTTAGCGGATGCTTTTATACAAAGCCACTTACAGTGCATTCAGGCTAATATATTTTACTTAACGTGTTCTCTGGGAATCGAACCCACAACCTTTTGCACTGCTAATACAATGTTCTACCACTGAGCCACTGTTTTATTTTCAATTCTTCCACATGTACAGGACATACATACAGAGAACTGAAATTGCGATACCCTCAGACCATTGGTGAATACAGATAACACTAACAGTAGAGCATAAACATACAGATAGATACAGATTAAATATAAAATACAAGTATAGAAATAAGGCCATGTAACATATATATATATATATATATATATATATATATATATATATATATATATATATATACACATGGCAGATAGAGTGCAAACCAGTGAAGTAAACAAACAGTGCAGATAAAATGATTGTAGTGCAAAAGAGCTTATTCAGACTGATTTAAAGTAACAAAGTACAGAAAGCAGTTCTTTATTTTAACTGACTGAAGAGGTAGTGAACAGGTCAGCTGGTGCAGGTCAGAGTTTGTTTGTGGGAGGGGGGAGTGGAAGGACCTGGGGATGTGGGAGCTGGGGGGGACAAAAGAGGGGGGGGGGGGGCAAGGTCGGGAGGGAGATCAGCTTCCTGACAGCTTGATGAATGAAGCCGTCCTCCCACTCACCCGTCACACAGCTTCTTCAGTCTGGAAGAAGCTGTGTGATGGGTGAGTGGGATCACCTGCGACGCAGAGGGCTTTACAGGTGATGTGGGTTCCATAAATGTCCTGGAGGGAGGGGAGAGAGCCACCAACAATTTTCTCAGCTGCTCTCACTATGCGTTAAAATGACTTGCGTCAGGACACGTTGCAGGCGCCATACCACACAGTGATGCAGCTAGTCAGGATACTCTTGATGGTGCCTCTGTAGAAGATGAACATGATGTTGGCTGGGGCTCTGGCTCTTCTCAGTTTGCGGAGGAATTAGAAGTGCTGGTGTGCTTTCTTGGCCAGTGCGGCAGAGAGGGAGTGACATCACCAGGTGTTTCCCAACTGTGCTGTCTAGGCTCTGCCTTGCCCGCATTCTCCACCAGTGTGGCGGGAGGAGCAAACGACAGAAACAGTGGGTGTGGTATCAGACCTCTAAGGGGCTTTTATTAACAGAAAATAAACCAAAAGAGGGAATAAAAGTGTCCAACGTGGGAAGAGTGTACAAAATAAACAGGGAATCTGGTGTCCTCGTTGTGCTGCGGGGTTCGTGTAGGTGGGTCAGTGTTCATGAAGGAAGGGTCCAGGTAAGGAGTGGAGTCCGGTGGCTGCATGCGCTCCCCTCTTCGGTCTGGGGCGTGAGGGGCGCCGGCTCCTTCCAGCTGCTGCATCCTTCTTGTTGGCCGCAGTGCTTGAAGGGGATAGACGACCTGGCATTCTGGCCTGATGCCCATATAAACGGGTGCGGTTCTTGTCGGGACCGTGGGTCCGGCAGCTCACATCTCTGGTGGCGCAGGAGTCCCTCTACGCACCCTTCCTGGACCCATGAGGACACCAGCGTGCATACACGGGGAAGAGACCAGTCTCTCGAGGAGAGGCGCGTTGGGCTTTTTAAACAGTGGCGGTAATGAAGCTCCATTTACATCAGGTGTGCTCCATCACACGCCGCCAGCCCTGGCTCATCCAGCACCCCTCCTCTCTCACACACCCACATCTTTCGGGAGCCTGGTGAAGGGTGGCAATTTTGGGACGGGGTGTTGATGATAACTAGGGGGGAGGCTGCTGACTCGTCATAGCATGCATAAACAGTATACAATACAAAAGACAATAAGTGATATAGAACAGAAACAACATACACAATGACCTAAAGGGAAAGGTCCATAGAGAGTTAGATGAGGGGGCGTTAGATATTATTTGTTAAATATAACTAAGCTTTGACTGGTCCCCCAAGCTGGTTTTAAAGTGGTTTTAAATCATGCTAACAACATGCTAATTACATGCTTATGTTAGAAACATGATAGTAACTTGCTAATCATGCTAACAGAATGCCAGCAACTTGTCAGTAACATGTGTATGCTAGTAACATGCTAGGATCATGCTAATGATGCACTAAACTTGATGGTTGCTCTGTCAATTCTTCGTCATCAGTTAGGAAACTAGGTGTGCTATTTGATCGCAATCTTTCCTTAGAAAGCCACATTTCTAGCATTTGTAAAACTGCATTTTTCCATCTCAAAAATATATCTAAATTACGGCCTATGCTCTCAATGTCAAATGCAGAAATGTTAATCCATGCATTTATGACCTCAAGGTTAGATTATTGTAATGCTTTATTGGGTGGTTGTTCTGCACGCTTAGTAAACAAACTACAGCTAGTCCAAAATGCAGCAGCAAGAGTTCTTACTAGAACCAGGAAGTATGACCTTATTAGCCCGGTCCTGTCAACAATTACTTATAAAGCCCTGAATGGTTTTGCACCTCAGAGCTCCTTTTGCATTATAATCCTCTACGTCCACTACGTTCTCAAAACTCAGGCAATTTGATAATACCTAGAATATCAAAATCAACTGCGGGCGGGAGATCCTTTTCCTATTTGGCGCCTAAACTCTGGAATAACCTACCTAACATTGTTCGGGAGGCAGACACACTCTTGCAGTTTAAATCTATATTAAAGACCCATCTCTTTAACCTGGCCTACACATAACATACTAATATGCTTTTAATATCCAAATCCGTTAAAGGATTTACAGGCTGCATTAATTAGGTAAACCGGAACCGGAAACACTTCCCATAACACCCTATGTACTTGCTACATAGGGTGCTCTATGCTCTGTTTCTCTCTTATTCCGAGGTCACCGTAGCCACCAGATCCAGTCTGTATCCAGATCAGAGGGTCACTGCAGTCACCCGGATCCAGTACGTATCCAGACCACATGGTGGATCAGCACCTAGAAAGGACCTCTACTGCCCTGGAAGACAGCCGAGACCAGGACAACTAGAGCCCCAGATATTCAATTCAATTCAATTCAAGTTTATTTGTATAGCGCTTTTTACAATACAAATCGTTACAAAGCAACTTCACAGAAAATTATGTTTCTACAATATTAGTAGTAGCTAGTAGTTTGTGCATGTTTGACAGGTTTTTCGATAAATAAAAATAATAATAATAATACAAGACGTAGTCAGCTAGATGATGAACTATCAATATTATTAATTAATAGTAATTATATGATGCAGTCACACATGTAGCAATAATTGTTAGTTCTGTTGTTGATTCAAGGTTAGGATTATCTGGGGTCCTCTGAGGGTCAGCATCATCTCTTCTCAGGTGTTCTGGATCCAGACTGGAGCTTGTGTAAATCCTAGTTACCACGGGATGTAAATCCCGTGGCAAAACATAGAAACAAAATAGAGACATCATTAGCATAGCTGCTGATCCAACAAAGTAAAATTAGTTTAACCCAAGCTAAAGAATAAAAATGCAGATGCAACTACACTCACAATTTAAGAGATACATTATTCGAATGCTTGGCGAAAGAGATACGTTTTTAATCTAGATTTAAACAGAGAGAGTGTGTCTGAACCCCGAACATTATGAGGAAGGCTATTCCAGAGTTTGGGAGCCAAATGTGAAAAAGCTCTACCTCCTTTAGTGGACTTTGCTATCCTAGGAACTACCAAAAGTCCAGCGTTTTGTGACCTTAGGCTGCGTGATGGGTTGTAGCGTGGTAGAAGGCTAGTTAGGTACGCAGGAGCTAAACCATTTAGGGCCTTATAGGTAAGTAATGATAATTTGTAACTGATACGGAACTTATTAGGTAGCCAGTGCAGAGACTGTAAAATTGGGGTAATATGATCATATTTTCTTGACCTGGTAAGGACTCTAGCTGCTGCATTTTGGACTACCTGTAGCTTGTTTATTGACGAAGCAGGACAACCACCTAGAAGTGCATTACAATAGTCCAGTCTAGAGGTCATGAATGCATGAACTAGCTTTTCTGCATCAGAAACAGATAACATGTTTCGTAGCTTGGCAATGTTTCTAAGATGGAAGAATGCAGTTTTTGTAACATTGGAAATATGATTTTCAAAAGACAAATTGCTGTCCAATATAACACCCAGATTTCTGACTGTAGAGGAAGTAACAGTACATCCGTCTAGTTGCAGATTGTAATCTACAAGATTCTGTGTGGTGTTTTTTGGTCCAATAATTAATATCTCTGTCTTATCCGAATTTAATTGGAGAAAATTATTTGTCATCCAATCTTTTACATTTTTAACACACTTTGTTAGCTTAGATAATTGGGAAGTTTCATCTGGTCTCGTTGAGATATATAGCTGAGTATCATCAGCATAACAGTGGAAGCTAATTCCGTATTTTCTAATAATATTACCAAGGGGCAACATGTATATTGAAAATAGAAGGGGACCTAGGACGGATCCTTGTGGTACTCCATATTTTACTGATGATAAATGAGATGACACCCCATTTAAGTAAACAAAATGGTAGCGATCGGACAGGTAGGATCTAAACCATCTTAGAGCCTGCCCTTGAATACCTGTATAGTTTTGTAATCGATCTATGAGTATGTCATGATCTTTGGTGTCGAATGCAGCACTAAGATCAAGTAAGACTAGAAATGAGATGCAGCCTTGATCTGACGCAAGAAGCAGGTCATTTGTAATTTTAACAAGTGCAGTTTCTGTGCTATGGTGGGGCCTAAAACCTGACTGAAATTCTTCATACAGATCATTTTTATGCAGGAAGGTGCTCAATTGAGCAGACACAACTTTTTCTAAAATTTTAGACATAAATGGAAGATTTGAAATAGGCCTATAATTTGCCAGTACACTAGGATCTAGTTTTGGTTTCTTAATAAGAGGCTTGATAACCGCCAGCTTGAATGGTTTTGGGACGTGACCTAAAGATAACGACGAGTTAATGATATTGAGAAGTGGTTCTTTGGCTACAGGTAACAGCTCTTTTAGTAATTTAGTGGGTACAGGATCTAATAAACATGTTGTTGGTTTAGATACAGTGATAAGTTTATTTAGCTCTTCCTGTCCTATATTTGTAAAGCACTGCAGTTTATCTTTGGGTACGATGGATGAAACTGAAGTGTTAGACGCTGTAGAATCTACATTCGCTATTGTATTTCTAATGTTATCTATTTTATCAGTGAAGAAATTCATAAAGTCATTCCTATTTAACGTTGGTGGAATATTTGAATCAGGTGGCGTCTGGTAATTTGTTAATTTAGCCACTGTGCTAAATAAAAACCTTGGATTGTTTTGGTTATTTTCAATGAGTTTGTGGATATGCTCTGCCCTAGCAGTTTTTAGAGCCTGTCTATAGCTGGACATACTGTTTTTCCATGCAATTCTAAAAACTTCCAAGTTAGTTTTTCTCCATTTGCATTCAAGACTACGAGGTTACTTTCTTGAGAGAGTGAGTATTACTGTTATACCATGGCACAGTACGTTTTTCTCTAACCTTTTTCCATTTGATGGGGGCAACAGCTTCTAATGTATTAGAGAAAATAGTGCCCATGTTGTCAGTAATTTCGTCTAATTCATGTGTATTTTTGGGTACAAATAGCAGTTGAGATAGATCAGGCAGGTTATTTGCGAATCTGTCTTTGGTGGCTGGAACAATAGTTCTGCCCAGACGGTAACGCTGAGACATATAGTTAATATCAGTTATACGCAGCATGCACGATACAAGGAAATGGTCTGTAATATCATCACTTTGGGGTACAATATCTATAGCAGTAAGATCGATTCCATGCGATTTAATTAGATCTAGTGTATGATTAAAACGATGAGTGGGCCCGGTGACATTTTGCTTGACTCCAAAGGAGTTTATTAGGTCAGTAAACGCAAGTCCTAATGTATCATTTGCATTATCAACGTGAATATTAAAATCTCCCATGATTAGCGCCTTATCAACTGTAACTAGAAGGTCTGAGAGGAAATCTGCAAATTCTTTTAGAAATTCTGTATACGGCCCTGGTGGTCTATACACAGTAGCCAGAGCAAGAGATACATTAGACTTCTTTTGCATGTCTGACAGTGTAACATTTAGCAGAAGTATTTCAAAAGAGTTAAACCTGTATCCTGTTTTCTGGGTAACATTGAGAATATCACTATATATTGTTGCAACACCTCCGCCACGACCAGTCTGACGGGGCTCATGCTTGTAACAGTAGTTTGGTGGAGTAGACTCATTTAGACCAAAATAATCATTTGGTTTTAGCCAGGTTTCAGTCAAGCAGAGTACATCAAAACTATTTTCTGTGATCATTTCATTTACAATAACTGCTTTGGGTGTGAGTGATCTAATATTTATGAGCCCAAACTTTAAAAATTGTTTTTGTTCATTTACTTTACATTTTTCTGGTTTAATTACGATAAGATTTTTTCTAGATCCTATATTATATTTTGACCTCACTATTCGGGGAACAGACACAGTCTTAATAGTTTTTACAGCACAAGTACTTTTATCATTTAAGCGGGTGGAACAAAACTCATCATAATAGTTATTAGAGAATTGTCTTACTAGTCACATGGAGCGAAGTGTCCTGGAGATGTTGTCAGAGAGCAGCTCCGCTCCAATTCTGCTGGGGTGTAATCCATCAGCGTGAAACAGCCTAGGACGCTCCCAGAAAAGATTCCAGTTATTAACAAATAGAAGTTTCTGTTCTTTACACCATGACAACAACCACTCATTTAAAGCAAAAAGTCTACTGAACCTTTCGTGTCCTCGTCGATACGTGGGCAGTGGTCCTGACACGATGATCGTCGCCGCGGGCGTCGTGCTGCGAACCGTCTCGATCAGGCTGCTGAAGTCCCTCTTCAGCGTCTCCGTCTGCCGCAGCGTGGTGTCGTTAACCCCGGCGTGAAGCACGACCGCTCTGGGGCTCTCGTCGGCCTTCAGGATCGCGGGTATCTGCGCAGAAACATCGAGAACACGAGCACCAGGCAAACAATGAGTGTGCACTTTACCTTCGGCTAACGTAGCACTTACGTGTCGGACGATGGAGTCTCCGATGATCACAGTGTCGCGTCCTGTCTCACGGAGGGGAGCGAAGCGGTTTCGGATGGAGATGTCGAAGGCAGGAGGGGGAGAAGTCGTCGCCCCGGGACCCGGCTCGCGTCCTCCGCTGTGGATGCACCCAGGGTCTGTGGTGTCCCGGCATCGCAGTGAAGGACATCTGGGAAGATCGCGTCCTGGGTGCACCGGGCCTGTGCAGAGAAACACATGGAGTAGATGTGGTGGGACTGTTAGCAGATCGCTGTATACTTACCCGGGACTTGTGAGCGTCAGCCCGGGATGATTCCAGCGCGGCTCTCCGCTCTCTCAGCTGTGCCTGCCTTGAATCTGCTTTCCCACGGCCTCGAGCTCGAGCTGCACAGAGTGGAGACATTCATCCGCCATTAAAGCAAGTAACAGTGAGTACAGCAGTGGTAATGTGTGTGAATAGAGTATTAGCAATGTAAGCGCAGTTAGCTGCAACCACGCCGCTGATGCTAACGGGCTAAAAGCTAATAGCGGACCCGGGAGATCAAAATAAAACTAGTGATAGCGAGGCGCTCTGATTGTTTTTGTTGTAGAATACAATAGAGGATATATTCACACGTTATATAAACGGAAACGATGATGTATAAAATTGATTTTTGAGTTAAAAATAGTCAATGAAAAGAATATAGTGACGGAGCTCAAACGCAGTACAGCCGCAGTACAGCCGCCAACAACAAAACTCCTCCTACAGATCCCCTGTATAGACCTTGTCTCAGAGGACCACCAGGACAAGACCACAGGAAACAGGTGATTCTTCTGCACAATCTAACTTTGCTGCAGCCTGGAATTGAACTACTGGTTTCGTCTGGTCAGAGGAGAACTGGCCCCCCAACTGAGCCTGGTTTCTCCCAAGGTTTTTTTTTTTTTTTCTGTCACCCGATGGAGTTTCGGTTCCTTTCCGCTGTCGCCTCTGGCTTGCTTAGTTGGGGTCACTTCATCTACAGCGATATCGTTGACTTTATTGCAAATAAATGCACAGACACTATTTAACTGAACAGAGATGACATCACTGAATTCAATGATTAACTGCCTTTAACTATCGTTTTGCATTATTGACACACTGTTTTCCTAATGAATGTTGTTCAGTTGCTTTGACGCAATGTATTTTGTTTAAAGCGCTATACAAATAAAGGTGACTTGACTTGACTAAACATTCCAATCATGTTAACAAACATGCTGGTGACAAGTTAGTAGTGCTAGCAACATGCTAGCATTCTGCTAATAATGCTATAAACATGCTAATCGATGCTGATCCAAAACGACAATGCAGGTGATTGACAGTCAACACATAGCACAGTTTGAACGGCCTGCACCTGCAGGTGAACCAGAAGTTTAGTCAGACCTGTCTGTTATTGTCTGAAGTGCAGGGCTCCATCCCAGCAGTTTGAAAAGTGCCCGTGAAATGCAGACTCGCTCTTCTCCATTTGTGCACCTGTCACGTTTTTTTTTTTTTTATTTTTTTTTTTTTTTTGTACTTTGGACTTTTGAAGAAAAATAAATGTAGTGAAGTTAAATACTTTTGAATTCTTGAATAAAAGTACCACAATTTAATTATACTCAAGAAAAAAAAAAGTACTCAAGTACTGTAAAGAATTTTTGGTCCCCATAACAGTGGATACCAATACACACAAACACACACACACACTGAGTTAGAATGATATATTTACAATCAGCATTTATCACTTCATGCACTTTCTTTGTTAAAATAGTTTTTCACTAAGCTTGAGTGGTCTTCATTGACAACAGTTGTGTGTCCATGCCTTAAAATGCTATTAATGTAGGCTTACACAAAGTTATTTTTTACTTTTTGTGTAATTTTATTTTGCATACTTTGTTATACATTTTTTTTTGTTTGTTTGTTTGTTGTTGTTTTGGTTATTTGAATATAACTCATGTGTGCCGGATATCTTTTTTTTTTTTTTTTTTTTTTAGATTTATTTATGAACGTAGAACATGGACACTTTTTTATTTTTCGGTGAACTATCAGTGGATACCAATACATACACACACACACACACACACACACACTGTCACAATCATTAGCTGGAGTGCCCACGAATTTCAGTAGAGGGCACTCCACTCAGGACCATTTCACCCATCAACCACCAGATATCACCATATCACTTGGACACTAGCACCTCTCATCTGTTGCACCACACCCAAACTACATCTCCCATGAACCTCTGCATCACTATCACCTTGCCACACCTGCACCTCATTCATCAGCTTATCTCCTTGCCACACCTGCACCTCATTTACACATACATATAAGCAGCACTCACACACAGCCACATTGCGAAGTCTTGTTTAGCCTGCCTGACATTTCCGAGTGTTCTGAGTGATCTCTGCTTGTTACCGTTAATGATTCTGGATATCCCTAACACACCTGACGCCATTCCTGATTTCTGCCTGTATGACCATTCTCTTAATAAAATTCTGCACATGGAACCGAACGCCTTTGACTCCTCTTTACAGAAGACTTAGCCAAACCAGGATCCAGCAGCCTTAATGAGTACATCCAGGACAGTCATGAACCCAGTAGCCCAAATTATGGGTCTACGGCAAGAAATTCGGCCCATCGAGGACTATGTGAGGGACTTTGTTGAGCTGGCCCCTTTTTCTATCATGGACGAGATATGTCTGATGATATTTTTTCGTGGTGGCCTATCCGAGCCACTCTGCTCACTCATGCCATTGCACAAACCTCACGGGACACTTGAAAGTTATATAGATCTGGCACTTCAATTAAGTGGCTCTGCATTTACTGTGGGTGTTGTGGATGACAAGATGGCTGCCAGCCCAGCGCCGCTGCACAAGATGGCCGCCGGCCCAGCACCGCTGCACAAGATGGCCGCCAGCCCAGCGCCGCTGCACAATAGGGCAGTCACAGTTGAACTTCCGGAGTCAAGTCAGGTCCCCGTCGACTGTCCAGAGTCAAGTCAGGTCCCCGATGATCAGTTCCCCGTTGATCTCCCAGAGTCTAGCCAGGTCACCACTAACCGTCCAGAGTTAGGTCAAGTCACCATTTACACCCATGAGTTAAGTAAAACCACAGTTAAACTTCTTGAGTCAAGTCAGGTCACCAATGATCTTCAGGAACCAAGTCAAGTCACAGTTGATCTTCAGGAACCAATTCAAGTCACAGTTGATCTTCATGAGCAAAGTCAAGTCACAGTTGATCTTCAGGAACCAAGTCAAGTCCCCAACGATCTTCGTGAGCAAAGTCAAGTCCCCAACGATCTTCGTGAGCAAAATCAAGTCCCCAACGATCTTCGTGAGCAGAGTCAAGTCCCCAAAGATCTTCGTGAGCAAAGTCAAGTCCCCGTTGATCTTCATGAACCCAGTCAAATCACCACAGATCTCCCAGAGCCTCGTCACGTCTCAGCCAAACCCCCAGAGCCTCGTCACATCTCAGCCGAACCCCCAGAGCTTCGTCACATCTCAGCCGAACCCCCAGAGCCTCGTCACGTCTCAGTTGAACTTCCAGTGCCCTGTCACATCTCAGCCGCACTTCCAGAATTCTCGTCCTATCCTGTCACCGCCATTGAGGCCGTCTATGAGCTCTCATTCGTTCCGGTCATGGCTACGGAGGCCATCCACCAACTCTCTGTCTTTCCTGTCACGGCAACGGAGGTCCTAAATGAACTCACCGCCTGCCCTGTCACGGTCACTGAGGCCAGCTACCATCTCATCACGGCCATGGAGGCCGCTATTAACCTGTTTATGTTCTCTTTTTCAGTCCCACCTGTCCAGACTTGCTCTCCTGTGCCATCGACTCTACTGTGGTGGTCCTCTGCTCCGCCCTGGTGGGCTTCTGTCCCGTCTGCTCGGCTGTGGTGGTCCTCTACTCCGCCCTGGTGGGCTCCACCTGCTCCGCTCTGGTGGGCTCCCACACCACCTGCTCTGCCTTGGTGGACCCCTCTTTCCGAGTTAGGCCCACGGCGGGCCCCTGTTCCCGAGTTAACCCTCTGGAGTCGATTAACGCGGATACGCGTTATGAGTCATTTTCTCCTGATAACCCCGAAAAGAACTTAAATTACACTTTCAGTTTTAATCGTACAGATAAGAGCAATACATCAATCGAATCTGTAAAGGGTCTACTTTTTTTTTGGATACAGACATAATAACAACAAAACTTTGTGCACTTATAAAATAAAGATAACAAACAAGGTGTGCTGTCTGCAGCCTTTGTCTGCGCTGATCTTCATTTACAAACACGTCATTAAAATGAACTGTTACTCCGTGAATACTCAACGAAGAGACATGAGAGAGATACCTATAGAAAGCTTGACATGTCTACTTTTAAACTAAACAAGTGCCGCCGAAAACAGATATTCTGTGATAAAGTAATCCATATGAAAACAACACGATGTCCGTTTTTCATGTCTCCCTTCATTATATCTAACGTGCTATTCAGATTCAAACTGAAGCGCGCGGCTTGAATACGCCCACACAGAAGAAAAAGCAGCGAGACTGTTCTTCAAGTTTTTATTTTACTGTTTGCTTCACGATGAGAGGAATAAGACATAATTCACCCCAAAAAGATGTGATGTGGTTGATGATTTGAGAAACGGATTTCCTCAGAAAAAAAAGAATGAAGCACTTTATTCAGCAGTGATCATAAACATGAGTAAGTCTCTTTTTATTTATTTATGTACTTGTACTAGTTTTCACATAACGTGTAAACGTTTTACTAGTTAGACTTTTTCCAAACTATAATTCCTGTATAAATGTATAATCAAGTGAAATATTATGAAGTTTAAATAACAATATGCAATACTATACCATTTAAAAGCTAACAACTAAATGTAACTGTAACAAATGTAACAAAAAATGGTGTTCTTTTAATTTACCCCCCCCTAAAAAACTGAAAAATATTCTCAGCTCTTTTCAACATTAATAATAATAATAATAATAATAATCGTAATAATAATAATAATAATAATAATAATAACAATATATATATATATATTTTTGGTAGAAAATAAGATTGTTGAAAGGATTTCTGGCACTCCATCCCTCCCACTGTTCCGCCTCCGCTCCACCGCCATCCTAGATTTTTTTGAGTGTCTGGAAGCCGCTCCTTTGGGGGGGGGGCTTAATGTCACGATCATTAGCTGGAGTGCCCACGAACTTCAGTAGAGGGCACTCCACTCAGGACCATTACACCCATCAACCACCAGATGTCACCATATCACTTGGACACTAGCACCTCTCATCTGTTGCACCACACCCAAACTACATCTCCCATGAGCCTCTGCATCACTATCACCTTGCCACACCTGCACCTCATTCATCAGCTAAACGCCTTGCCACACCTGCACCTCATTTACACACACACACACATATAAGCAGCCCTCACACACATATAAGCAGCATTCACACACAGCCACATTGCAAAGTCTTGTCTAGCCTGCCTGACATTTCTGAGCGTTCTTCCTAGTGTTTGTTGTTCCCGTGCATTATCTTGGATTTTTTAAACCGACTCTGATTCTCTGCTGCCTGCCCTGATCTCTGATTGTTACCATTAATGATTCTGGATATCCCTAACACACCTGACGCCGTTCCTGATTTCTGCCTGTATGACCATTCTCTTAATAAAATTCTGCACATGGATCCGAACGCCTCTGACTCCTCGTTACACACACACACACACACACACACACACACACACACAAACTTGGAGCCATGTGAGGGACGTTATTTTTCCTATGCTCCTATAGAGTGAGAATCATGCCAAAACCTCACACACACACAAAACGTGTTTTACTCACACCCAACGATTCACAAACAAACTCAGTGTGGTTTGCAAATACAAAACATCACTCACAAACTAATGCATTTTGTTCTGCACATAAAAAACGTAGCTATCAAACAAATACAGTACGTTTTACATATACAAAGAAACGTATTTCTTCAATGACAAAAATATCTTCCAAGTACAAACTAAAATCTTTCAAGTACAAAAAAAATCCTTCAATTAAAAAAAAAAAACCTTCAAGTACAAAACAGAATCCTTCAAGTACAAAACAAAATTCTACAAGTACGAAAAACTGTCACGTGACTTTTGGCACTAATTTTTCGCCTTGCTGATCCACACGCAAATGCCTTCAGATCCATACACATGCCAGTAAACTGTCATGTAATTCGCACTCCACAACAGCAGGTGGCGCTGTTAGCGATTTGCCTGGCGCCGCCACCGACATGGAAACAGAAAAGAAGAAGAAACGCTAGCGTGAGGGACGTTTTGGACACGGTGAGCGGCCAACGGGTGAGTTTGCAGTCATTGCTGGTGAAAAATCAGCCTGAAGGGGTTGTTATTCGCTATAACAACCACCTCGCTATACGAGATACCACTTATTACATTGCTACCTACAAAATAAATAAATAATTTGACACAAAATATTGATTTAAAAATGAGTTTATTGATTTTAAAAACGATTGTATTGCTTCCGCTAAAGAAAATAGTCCGTTCCGCGTCCATAGCAACGGTCTGTTTTTCATGGCACCAAACACCTTTCATGTTTGGACCTCCAAATCAACCCTGGTCTTCTCCTGCTAGTGTCTCATAGAATATAGAGGCTTAATTCCAGGTCAAATCAGTCAGAATCCAGGAAAGTGGTTGCAGCAACATCTCAGATGAAGAGTTTTTCTATATTATGTTTGGATCCCAAAACTAAGGCCTGTAAAAATTGAGATTGTCATTTTTATAGCATCAAAAAAACTATCAGAGAACCATGTTTGGGCATTAATATCTTAAAGTGTTATTCATAGCCTCACCAAACTTTCCAGGATGGAAGACAAACATGTTCTTAGTATAACTGAACCAAAGTTTGTACTGCATGCCTATTGAGATTCTACAAGGCCCTAGATTTGGGTAAATGGCTAAACCCCTGATACTGAGGGTATTATAAACTCATTTTCTGCATCCATATCACAGCAGGAGGCTGTCGCTATACATGGGTGCTGCATTTTTTTAAAGCTGAAAATTAGGACATAACCTGCTTGTTTAACCCTTGCTAAAAAGAACTATACGCATGAAGTATGTGCGAAGATTTTATTTGAATTAAAGTATATTCAATCAGTTTTAAGAATAAACTTTGCAATGGGTTTGTAAAACATGTTTTGTGTGTCTGTGAGGTTTTGGCATGATTCTCACTCCATATGCTCCTACATTTCCCAGAGGTGCGTGCACGACACATACGTCTTCAATCTTCCGCCTGCACGTCTTCCGCATCCCACAGTAAGATGCTAGAAAAAAAGTGTTAATTACATTTGAAATCTGGATATTTATCTTACAAACATGCATGGATTTGGTATAGGGGGCCTTTATTCATCCCCGGAGCCATGTGAGGGATCTTTTATTACAGATGTGCGCACTTTATTTCACGTTTTCTGTTGATAACAAACGCCTGCTTACCCCTGTTGAAAGGCTTGGAAGAGCAATAACAGTTTTTAATTTAACTCAGATTGGATTACTCTGAAAGAAAAGTCACATACACCTAGGATGCTTCAAAGGGTTAGTAGAACATGAACAATTTTTTATTTTTCGGTGAACTAACCCTTTAAAGTCACTGGGGTGTATTTGTAGCAATAGCTAAAAATACATTGCATGTGTCAAAATGATATTTTTTTCTTTTATGCCTAAAATCATTAGGATATTGAGTAGAGATCATGTTCCATGAAGATATTTGGTAAATTTCCTACTTTAAATATATCAAAACATAATTGTTGTTTAGTAATATGCATTGCCAAGAACTTCATTTGGACAACTTTAAAGGTGATTTTCTCAGTATTTAGATTTTTTTGCATCCTCAGATTCCATATTTTTTAATAGTTGTATACCAGCCAAATATTGTATATATAATATATGTATATATTGTATATATATATATATATATATATATATATATATATATATATATATATATATATATATATATATATATATATATATATAATATTAACATTTGAATGTATATTATTTGCTTCCTCAAATTAGGTGCATAGATGAGGAAGAAGTCGTTATGCAGGACAGAATCTATGCTGTGTTCCAGCAGTGCGTGGATTTCTCTACATCCAATCTGATTTGAAATAATCATTAATCTGTGTTTCCAAACCCATTTACATTTTACTGACATGTGTGAGGATATGTAATATACTCCACATTGTATTGTCTCTACCAGTGCATTCTGGGTAAGTTGCCAATGGCAAGGAAATCTGTCCGTGTCATTGGACACAAATTAGCATCAATTTCATCCTGTTCACTTCTGTCTATAGCCCTTTCTCTCTCATGCTCTCTGTTTCTGAGTGTCAAGCCTGCAGGCTGTGTTTACGTTTTTAATAATTGTGCAGCACCACACAGACTGATCTACTGAAATCAAGGCTGTTAGCTGGACACTGGTGCAGAGGTTTGTTAGATGACCCTCTCTATGTCTTCTCACATCTGCGCTGGGTGGTTGTTACTCAGATGAGAAGTCTGTATCAGATCAGGGCCACTTCACCCACATTCACTGAAAGGATACTGTGATGTGTCTCTATTTTTAACAGGTTTCCAACAGTTTCTCTGTCCAAGATAGAGACTTTCAGTGGCAGTATTGCAGAATCTCTTATCCAGTGTGGTGTGAATGTCTGATATTACACCTATTTTTTAATTACTTTATTTTGTAATAAACTAGTGTGGCGGAAGTTATACCTATATATTGAACATTTAGGTTTACACAGAAGTACGTTGGGACCAAAAATTGCCAAAAATGTTTAAATATTCTGACTGGAATGCAGTTTAAATTTAACATGTATTTCACTTTATTTTGGCTAATTAATGGACCATAATTACAAATTATATAGTATCTTGTTGAGAAATTAATCATTCACATAGTTTAATTTGTAAATGAAAACACAAAATGCTCATTTATCATCACACATGGGCATAAATACAATCATGAAGTCAAAACTTTACTGGCATAATTGTCAGGTGTTTATTTACAAAATATATGGTATGCTAGCAAAATTACTAGCAAAATTAAACAAAACATTAGGTAGGTAAAACCATACACAAATTGAAAGGAAAAAATACGCATATATTACAATAAATATAAATATAGCACAAATATAGCACTAATAAGTTAATGTAATAAAAATAATATACAAATTTTTAATTAAATGTTTATGATTTATTAAGTTAATGAAACTTTAATGTCAACTGTTTTTTTACGTTGCCCGTAAGGTGACTTGTTCGGTTTACTTAGTTTTGTCATGGCCACGAAATAATAACTTGTGGGAAAGTGATAATATGTCGTGGCCACGAGATATTAATTTGTGGGAACGTCGTATTAACTCGTGGGAACGTCATACTATGTTGTGGCCACGAGATCATTTTGTCGAGGTAACAACATCCTTAAAACTGCAATGATGATGAATAAGAACATGCATATTGGCTGATATTATAAAGAAAGGATAAAAGGTATTGTATGTTGTATTGTACACTAAATAGAACTGAATCAAATAACAAGATTGAGGTCTGTTATTGAAATCATTCATGAGGGCACACATACTGCACATTTCCTGAGAATAAGCAAGAAATTAATCACAAGAAAAAGTAGCCACACCTAAGTTTTCCAACTTGAACAAAAGTAAAGGAAGAGGAGCTTGTTCTGTTGCGTATGAGATGTTGTTGCGGTGGGGTTTTGCATTGTAATGACTCCTGTAAGAGAGCCTCAACATTAGCAGCAACAGACCAAACATCAGTTTTGAGGGAGACAGTAAACGCAGTTGTAATGTAATTCCTCAGCCTGGCATCCGTGCCCCCCAGTCACTGTTCCATTATCTCTCAAATTGCTGTGTTTCAGAAAGATAAAGATATTTTATGACTTGCTGACTTGAAACAACCTGCACAGCCAGAAAAGCAATGGCTGACCTGCCATGCACAGTAATTTCATTGGTAAATGACACAATCTTTGTTTATATGACATTTCCAAAATTACAGTGGCAGATGAATCTTAAATATAAAATGTCACATTTGGCATGCAAAACTATGAAAATATATTTCTGTACAAAATTCATGGAGGCATTTAATTTAGAACGTGTTGTATAACTAAGCCTGCCTGCATCAGTAATCCTGCCTTCAGGACTCAAAAGAGATTGTCATATTTATTCACTAGCTCAAATCACACTGACTCATATTTCTCGTTCACTGAAGTTCCTCCCTCCACAGCAGCGCGGCGCTATTGCAGCGCATGCGCAGCTCGGTGAACCTGGTGACAACCATTTCATCCCGTCAAAGAGTTACTCAACCTCGAGCCAATAGCCTTCGAGTATGAGATGTGACAGAGCATGTGATTTGTTGTATGTAGTGATAGTGAACGAATACGACCTTCAATGAACGAGTTTCATATGAGTCTGAACGAGATCTAGAGAGCTTTTCGTTCGTGAACGAAATGACTGAACTGTTACATATGTCGTTCGTGAATGAAATGACTGAACTGATACCCATGTCATTCGTGAACGAGTTGAATGATTTAGTACATCTTGTTCGTGAATGAAATGACTGAACTGGCACACATGTCGTTCATGAATGAGTTGAATGAACTGATACATGTCGTTCGTGAATGAAATGAATGAGAGTCAAGTTGGCCATTTAGCAAATCAATCTCGCAAAATGCAGAGCGCAGTTATGGGTACTACTGTGCACATACTGTACGCTTGTTTTGATATTCAGCATACAGAACTCCACGTTTAATCCCCGATTTATAAATGTGAATATATAATATACAAACTGTCTGACCAATCAATTAAAATGCTACTTAGCATTTTTATTATTTTAACTGATAATTATATAGCATTATATATTGAATGCGATTATGCACACATTTTAATAAAGCCAGATCAGTTTTTGTAACAAGTGAATACGTTCTTTGATTTAAGACATAACACATAATACACTCTTTTTTGCCACCTGCTGGCATATTTTGTGTAATACAAAGAAATGACCACTGGATGAATCAGTGAACGATTCTGAACGAATCATTTTGGTGAACGAACTGAAAATGAACGAATCTCTTGAAAGTATCATAATTTCCACCGCCACAAAGTGGTATTTACGTAGATTGTCAATGGAGGGACAGAAATCTCTCATTAAAAGGCAGGACTAAATTCCAGAACATAACCACTCTAGTTTTTTCTCTCTGCAGTTCCACTTTCACTATTGAACATAGAATCAGAATGAGGCTTATGCAATGTGATATTAAATAGTGAGTTTGCGTATAGGAGTGGAAAGAGACTGTATTTAAAAAAAAAACTGCTGAAAGCTCAAGGTTTGACATGAGGGACAGTCACTGTATATAAATAGCTGCTTTTCTAACACAACATTTAGTGTGAAAACGTAAATCTAATTTTTTATTCATTATACAAGAGCTGATGGATTGTTGTGATAAAAATTATGTACAAATGCTGTAAAATCTGAAATCCAGAACTCAAGTAAAAGTACTGAAAAAAAAATAAAGAAAAAAATAAATAACTACATGTACAGTACTTATAAGAAGCTATCAAAGTATAACTTTTAGGTTAGTTTAAAAAATGCATCTTGTTTTCTGTCAGCTATGTATGAAAAACATCTTGGTTACGTATGTAACCCTCGTTTCCTGATGGAGCAAACAGAGACAATATGTTGTGACGACTTTAGGGGTCTAACTTGGGAGCCCAATCATCAAATTTCCTGACCTTGGTACTAAAAGAGACCGAATGGTGAGTATATCACTGCTGGAGAAGGCCATGCTGCTGTTCCATCCATCCATCCATAACAAAAAAATAAAAAATGGCACTTTAAACAAAATACACTGTGTCAAAGCAACTGAACAACATTCATTAGCAAAACAGTGTGTCAATAATGCAAAATGACAGGTAAAGGCAGTTTATCATTGAATTCAGTGATGTCATCTCTCTTCAGTTTAAATAGTATCTGTGCATTTATTTGCAAATCAAGTCAACGATATCGCTGTAGATGAAGTGACCCCAACTAAGCAAGCCAAAGGCGACAGCGGCAAGGAACCGAAACTCCATCGGTGACAGAATGGAGAAGAAAACCTTGGGAGAAACCAGGCTCAGTTGGGGGGCCAGTTCTCCTCTGACCAGACAAAGCCAGTAGTTCAATTCCAGGCTGCAGCAAAGTCAGATTGTGCAGAAGAATCATCTGTTTCCTGTGGTCTTGTCCTGATGGTCATCTGAGACAAGGTCTTTACAGGGGATCTGTATCTGGGGCTCTAGTTGTCCTGGTCTCCGCTGTCTTTCAGGGATGTAGAGGTCCTTTCTAGGTGCTGATCCACCATCTGGTCTGGATACGTACTGGATCCGGGTGACTGCAGTGACCCTCTGATCTGGATACAGACTGGATCTGGTGGCTTCGGTGACCTCGGAATAAGAGAGAAACAAACTACTCTTAGCGTAGATGCCATTCTTCTAATGATGTAGCAAGTACAGCGGGTGGTATGGGAAGTGTTCCCGGTTCCGGTTTACCTAATTAAAGCAGCCTAAAAATCCTTTAACGTATTTGGATATTAAAAGCATATTAGTATGTTATGTGTAAGCCAGGTTAAAGAAATGGGTCTTTAATCTAGATTTAAACTGCAAGAGTGTGTGTGCCTCCCGAACAATGTTAGGTAGGTTATTCCAGAGTTTAGGCGCCAAATAGGAAAAGGATCTGCTGCCCGCAGTTCATTTTGATATTCTAGGTATTATCAAATTGCCTGAGCTTTGAGACCGTAGTGGATGTAGAGGATTATAATGTAAAAGGAGTTAATTCAAATACTGAGCTGCTAAACCATTTAGGGCTTTATAAGTAATAAGCAATATTTTAAAATCTATACGATGTTTGATAGGGAGCCAGTGCAGTGTTGACAGGACCGGCCTAATATGGTCATACTTCCTGGTTCTAGTAAGAACTCTTGCTGCTGCATTTTGTACTAGCTGTAGTTACTAAGCGTGCAGAACAACCACCCAATAAAGCATTACAATAATCTAACCTTGAGGTCATAAATGCATGGATTAACATTCCTGCATTTGACATTGAGAGCATAGGCCGAAATTTAGATATATTTTTGAGATGGAAAAATGCAGTTTTACAAATGCTAGAGACGTGTCTTTCTAAGGAAAGATTGCGATAAAATAGCACACCTAGGTTCCAAACTGATGACGAAGAATTGACAGAGCAGCCATCAAGTCTTAGACAGTGTTCTAGGTTATTACATGCAGAGTTTTTAGGTCCTATAATTAACACCTCTGTTTTTTTTCACAATTTAGCAGTAAGAAATTACTCGTCATCCAGTTTTTTATATCAACTATGCATTCCATTAGTTTTTCAAATTGATGTGTTTCACCAGGCCACAAAGAAATATAGAGATGAGTATCATCAGCATAACAGTGAAAGCTAACACCATATTTCCTGATGACATCTCCCAAGGGTAACATATAAAGCCTGATGAGTAGCGGCCCTAGTACTGAGCCTTGAGGTACTCCATACTGCACTTGTGATCGATATGATACATCTTCATTCACTGCTATGAACTGATGGCGGTCATATAAGTACGATTTAAACCATGCTAATGCACTTCCATTAATGCCAACAAAGTGTTCAAGTATATGCAAAAGAATGTTGTGGTCAATTGTGTCAAACGCAGCACTAAGATCCAATAAAACTAATAGAGAGATAGAACCACGATCAGATGATAAGAGCAGGTCATTTGTTACTCTAAGGAGAGCAGTCTCAGTACTATGATATGGTCTAAATCCTGACTGGAAATCCTCACATATACCATTTTTCTCTAAGAAGGAATATAATTGTGAGGATACCACCTTTTCTAGTATCTAGTTTCTAGTATGGGTCTAACATACATGTTGTTGGTTTAGATGATTTAACAAGTTTATACAATTCTTCCTCTTCTATAGTAGAGAATGAGTGGAACTGCTCCTCACGGGGTCTATAGTGCACTGTCTGATGCGATACTGTAGCTGACGGCTGAATGGTTACAATTTTATCTCTAACAGTATCGATTTTAGAAGTAAAGCAGTTCATAAAGTCATTACTGCTGTGATGTTGGGAAATATCAACACTTGTTGAGGCTTTATTTTTCGTTAATTTAGCCACTGTGTTGAATTAATACCTGGGGTTATGTTTGTTTTCTTCTAAAAGAGAAAAAAAGTAATCGGATCTAGCAGTTTTTAATGCTTTTCTGTAGGATAGGTTACTTTCCCGCCAAGCAATACGAAATACCTCTAGTTTTGTTTTCCTCCTGCTGCGCTCCATTTTTCAGGCTGCTCTCTTTAGTGTGCAAGTATGCTCATTATACCATGGTGTCATACTGGTTTCCTTAACCTTTCTTAAACGTAAAGGAGCAACTGTATTTAAAATGTTAGAAAAGAGAGAGTCCATAGTTTCTGTTACATCACCAAGTTGTTCTGAGGTTTTGGATATGCTAAGGAATTTGGTACATCAGGAAGATAACTTAAAAAGCAGTCTTTTGTGGTAGAAGTGATGGTTCTTCCATACTTGTAACAAGAAGTAGAATTTACAATTTTGGCTATATGAAGTTTGCACAAAACGAAATAATGATCTGAGATATCATCACTTGGCTGCATAAGTTCAACACTATCAACATCAATCCCATATGACAGTATTAAATCTAGAGTACTGACCTAGGGGGCAGTACTACATATGGAATGGGTGTCTGAGCTTGGTTCTACCTTAATGTAGGGATGGAACAACTGCCAGAAGAGACTGACAGGGCGGGTCTGTCAAGGGAAAGACACGGGTTTACTATGTGGGAAACCTTCTGTGGAAGAATACACATACGGAATTACTCACAGGGAAGCCATATGGACACCTAGCCTAGTACATGGGCTGACTGGGATTCGGGGCATGCTAACACCAGTAATGTGTCTGGCGTAAGACTGCGCTGCCAAGTCTGACTGCCAGGAGTGCTGGAGGATGCCTGACCAGGGTTCACTGACTGGGGAACTCTACTGGGAGAAGAAAGGCGCTCGCATCCCTGTGTAAGGTGGAATGGCGGAGCAAGAGTGACACCAGGTCAGTTCTTCCCAACAACTATCTATTAACCAACACACGGGAAGAAACCGGCTCTAAACAAAGATTGTAAAACCTCACAAAGGTATAAGATGTCAAGAAAAGGAGCTGCTCAGAGCTTCTGAAGCACTTGGTGTGTTCCACATATATGCATAGTGTCCTTAGGGGATATAGCAATGCCAAGGCTGGATCTGCCTCCGCCGAGGGCAGATTCACCCCCTGGTCTCAGAAAGGAGTGGTAGAAACATTGGGCACATATCCAGGCTGTGGTCTTAGGACAATGTGAGAGTAGGCTGACCCAAACACAAGGCACTCTTCACTTACAGAATATTCTTGGAGGTCTTAGCAGACAGTGAGATGTGTCGTCATATTTGCCTGATGGCCATCATATCAGAACTCCCCTTGTTCCCAGAAGGATTTGCTAGAGACGTACCGAAAAGTATCACAGGCCCAGCCTGTAGACTCTTGGCCATTGCCGACAGGGGGCATAGCGGTTGAGAGTGAGGAGGCAGTGTGCATAGCTCACTGTCAACAATCGAGCCTTGAAACCCAGCAGAAAAGGAAACTGCTCTTTCTCTGACAATGCCAGCAGTAGAACAGAAGGCAAGAGATTCTCTGCCCAGCCCTTTCTTTGGCGGGAAGGAGTGGCGCTGTTTTCGCAAACAGTTGAAATATATATATATATATATATATATATATATTGCTTTCGGTTTAATGGTTAAACGGTTCATATAAACATCCCAAATCTGACACAAAGGAAATATAGTGGGCTGCTTTAAGTGAATACTCCTCCTCTCTCGTCCAAAACCGTGGGCTCTTATTTGGCAGGCAATCGTTTAGCGCTCCATTGAGATTGTCTAGTGTCAGTCTTCTCTATACTCTACCAGCTCTTATTTATAGCCAATCCTGTTGCTGTTGATGTTTGTTTCAAAGATTTCCATCAGATTTGTCTGTAACTGGCTCATTTGCTTTTCACAGTTTCCCACATTACCATGCGCCCTTGCCTCGTCTGTTTTTCTCAACAGCTTTCATAGAGGAAATGAGGAATTAACGTTAGTAGGAAAACTTCAGCTCAACGTTTTTTCTTGAGTGTCTCTAGCTGTTTCTAAGAGTTGCTCTGGTTTGATCCATCTTGCAGATTTGAGTCTTTTCTTCAAGTGGGATGTGAAGATTTGATAGCCCACACATGGAAATGGTAGATAAGAAGAATATTTAACTTCTTTGCCAATCTGAAGCTTTAGTCTAATTTTTACATCTCTTCATTCTATTGTTTCATATCGCTTCCATCTAAAGGAAAAAACAGCAATTTAATGTTAAAAAAGCAGAATAAGACCATCATGAGGGAAAAACAAGGGATAATTCACCCTAAAATTAAAATGCTCATTATTATTGTATACAGAGTGAACTTGTCTCTGAAGCTCCGAGAGAGAGAGAGAGAATCAATTTATTTCAATATATACCGTCACATGTTTGCATTCTCTCTCTTCCCCTCCTTCACTTGTGGAGTTTACTCAGTAAGCAAAGGCCTGTTTTGAAGGAAATGTGATCTCTGTGATGCTTTAATAGATTTCCAGCATGAAGCAGTGCCACTTGAGAACTCACATTGGCCTAAAACACAATGTTTCAGTCATTTCATTGTGTTTTCACTATGTTGTGTTTCACTACTTGTGTTTTAATCTTTTTTCCTTGCCATTGATACAATCTTGCTTATTTAACATCAAATTAAGCATCTGAAATATGTTTTTTTTTCATTTTTTTCAATATGTATATCGTAGGAGAGGCCTAATGCATGGAATCTGTGCCATTTTTTTAGGTGTGAGCACAAAGTGATTAGATAAATGTGATAAAAAGGGTCTTCTCCAATTTCCATTACTCCTAATGGAGGGATGGGATATTCAAGGAGTGATTGACGAAAGTCGAGCGCTTCTTTCTGTCAGTTCATTTTTTTTAAAGATCTGTCTCTTGCGTGATGGCTAAATAAGAAATTCTGCGTGTTAAACGCTGGTATTTCTCATGCCACATTCTTCTCATAAACCACATTTTCCCTTAAATGTGCCTGGTTTACATATGTTCTAGTAATGTCACAGCTGTCATGTTGGGATTGTCACATGTTGGTGCTCCTGCAGAGATGGCTTCCTGAAAAAAACATAATTACATTCTGATGTTTCAACATTTTGGTTCAAACTTTATATTGTATTAAACACATTCACATCCTTTTTACACAAACACACATTTTTAATGCTGATTTGTGTGATGTCATTATATTCTAGCAATAATTAAATAATATTAAATAAATACACACAAACATTAATCATGAATGAAATACTAGTTTATATGTTTTGCAGGATTAAATGTAACAGGGTTGCAAAATGTCTTGAACATAACCTATCATTAGGGGCCTACTAATTTGTGAACAAACTAAGTTTAACGAGTTCACGCTTACATATAATTAGCTGAGGTATGGTATGCGTATTTGGCGTGCTGTCTGGGGAAGGGCTCCGGGCTCGGGAATGGCCCGAACCTAGAGTACCCCCAAAAAAGCAAATGAATAAGAGGCCAGCCGCCAGATTAAGAACACCCCCCAAAATAGCATTGAGTACTGGCGGGGGCTGATTTTATTTTTATGAGAAGTCATCTTGTTGGCAGGCCGGAAGAGCCTACGTACTCCAGTGGGAGCAACTTAAGCGTTGGAAGGGTAGGCCCTACCTGCTGCGGTTGGTAGTGCTCGAGCCGATGCTCAACGGGAGCTAACTGCGTTGGAACAGTGAGCCCTACCGGCCAATGAGGAGGAGCAGTGTGGTTGTATAGCCCGACCGGGAGGGCCAGAGTTGCCTTGACTGGAATAGGTTATGGTGTCGGCTTACGGGTCCTACTGGCTGATAAGCCCCCGCTATTCAGTGGGCAAAGGGCAATGGCTGACTGAGAGGGCCCATGAAGCCTCCGACTGGAGATTTAAGACTCAGGACGATGGACGTCTGGGTCCTCTCAGTTTGGCAGATAAAAAGGTTTTTGGGCTGACTGACAAGGAGACTCTTGGGATATCTGATGGGAGGTTGATACTCACGGCATCGGATGGATGAGACTCGCTTGCGGGCAGCAAGTATGGAACCCGACCAGGAGAACTCTCGCCGACGTCTGGGACCCATGCTGGGAGGCTCTTGTTGAATCCGATGGGGTATCAACTCAGAACATCGAACGGGTAAGCCTCGGCAGGCAGTGGGAAAAGATGTGAGGATAGCGGATGGAGTTTATACAGTATTTGACAGGAGGTCGATATTCATGGCGTCGGACGGTTAAGCTTCGCCTACTGTCGAATGGAAAGGTACAGTTATGTGGCCAGGAGACTCTCGCTGACGTCTTATGGGACCACACATGATCGAACGGGTAAGTCTCGCCAACCAAAGATTGGACAAGTAAGATTGTCTGGCCGGGAGGCTCTCACTGACATCCGACAGGAGCACACATGATCGAACGGATAAGCCTCTCTGACCATAGAAAAGGAAAAGGTACCCACGCCGATGTCTAACGGGAGCTTGTACTCATGGCATCGAATGGGTAAGCCTCTCCATATGTAAGATGGAAAGGGTAAAGTTTTTTGGCCAGGAGGCTTTCAACAGCATCAAACAGGAACTTCACTCTCGCTGTATCGGCTGGGTCAGCGTCGCAGGCCGTAGGATGGAAGAGGTAATTTTGGGTGGCCATGAGGCTCTCGCCGATGTCCGATGGGAGCTTGTACTCACGTCATCGGACGGGTAAGCCTCGACGACCGTAGAATTGAAAAGGAGGTTCTCGCTGACCTCCCGAGGGCGCTGGATATTCGCAAAATGGATAGGTCAGCTTGACGGCTGTGAAAAGGAAATAAAAGGTTGTCTGGCCATGAGGCTCTCGCCAGCATCCAATGGGAGCACTCATATCGAACGGGTAAGCTTTGCTGGCCGAAGGATGGGAAAGGTAAGTTTGTCTAGCCGGGAGGTTCTCGCCGACATCCGATGCGAGCTTCCTACTCACGGCATCGAATGGGTAAACCTCTCCAGGCATAGAAGGAAAGGCACAGTTATGTGGCTGGGAGGCTCTCGCCGGCATTTGATGGGAGCACATGCATTGAATGAGTAAGTCTCGCCAGCCGTAGGAAGGAAAGGTAAGTTTATATGGCCTGGAGGCTCTCGCCGACGTCTGATGGGAGCACACACATCGAGCGGGTAAGCCTTGCTGGCTGTAGAGTAAAAGGGGAAGATGTCTGGCCGGGAGGCTCTCGCCGGCATCTGGTGGGAGCTCAATACTCGCGGCGACAGATGGGTAAGTCTCTGCGACCGTAGAAGGGGAAGTTAATGTTGTAGCTACTGCTGCGTCAATAGGGAAAGGCAGAAAAGGCTCCTGCGGGAGCAGACACTGCTGCGGCAGTGGAGAAATATAAATAAAGGCTCCTGCGGGAGCAGACACTGCTGCGGCAGTGGGGAGATACAGAAAAGGCTCCTGCGGGAGCAGACACTGCTGCGGCAGTGGGGGGACACAGAAAAGGCTCCTGCGGGAGCTGACACTGCTGTGGCAGTTGGGAGACTGTAACAGACACGCCAGGCTCCAACATCAACCAATCACAGTGCACACCCTCACCGGAATACTTATCTCACCCACCTGCTCCTCATCCACCTGCAATCAACCACTCCTACAAAAGTCACACACAATCAGTCACCGTCCGATCTCGTTCACAAATAGGTCAATACCTACCTGCTAACTCTAGAGGACTAACCATTTACCCTGCTTACCTATCTCCAGCGATCTCCAGCGTCTTCCTGTCTCCATCGTGTGTGTGTGTGTCATCTGCCTCCATCGCCTTGTGTTACTACCTTCCAGATCATCTCACTACTCCAGCCTCCAGCACCATATCCTCACCTATTGCTCACCATTTACTACCTGCTCCTCTGCTTGAGCCTTAATAAACCGTGTTCTCCTGTTATTCCAGTCTCCTGTCCCTGAATACCATAACAGAGATACAGAAAAGGCTCATGCGGGAGCAGACATTGCTGCGGCAATATGGAAATATGAGGAAATATGGGAAAAAGCTTGGTAACACTTTACAATAGGTAACACTTGTTAACTATTAACTATGACTTTTCTCTCAACAAATTCTTAATTTGCTGCTTATTAATAGTTAGTAAGGTAGTTGTTAGGTTTAGGTATTGGGTAAGGTTAGGGATGTAGAATAAGGTCAAGTAAAATAAGGTATTAATATGTTCTTAATTAGCACTAATACATGGCTAATATTATAATAATATGCATGCTAATAAGCAACTAATATGTGTTACCTATTCTAAAGTGTTACCAAAAGCTCTTGCGGGGGTGGACACTGCTGGGATGGCTGAAGTGAGGATGGGCTGTTATAGTTGGATAGGGGAATGTTAAAGAGGGTTGGCTATGGTAGATCACAAGTTTGAATAAACAGGGATGGGCTGATGAGGGTTCGGTGAGCTTCTTTGATATGGAATCGGTCTGACCGTTAATACATGTAGGTCTTCGTGCCCTCTGCCTTCAGACAAAATCTGTGCCCTGCGGAGCTTGCTTCGGTTGCTGTAGTTGTTGGCTCCGGGAAAAGAAGAAGGGTTAGTTACATTTGATGGGACAGCTAAAAATGCCTAGGTAGCCTACTGTTTTGCCAGCTTAGCAATTGGTTGCCTGATTTGACAATTACTCAAACCTTGTCCGCATTAGTACATTCCTGTTGGAAAAACATATTTTCCTCTCGTTTTGGCCTTCCAGAATTTTTTTTTGAACAGCCTCCAGAGCAGATAAATTTGGAATGCTGTTTTCACATTGTAGTATGGACTTAGGAAACAGAGGCTTTTGAAAACAATGAAGCATGTTTAGTCTTGTAAAACATTGTACCAATATACACGATTATAGCAGTAATGTTAATTGCAGTTATGTGCTATTCACTTTCAAGCAGTCTCTAGAGATTTTTACTTTGCATGCTTGTCATATTACAGTCATAAAAAAAAAAACACAACAGAAATTTTTACTCACATTTGCTGTCCTGTGGCATAACACGAGGGTAGTTGCGTTTTAGATAAATTTTCAGTGATCACACCAGTAAATGGTGAAATATGTCCCTAAATAAATTGGTCCTGCCAGAATAGTTGCATGCGACTTATGTCTGTATCATCTCAGTGAGGTTTAAACATGCACAGTAAGGCAAATGCAATGTCTTCAGACAATTCAGTGTGGATGACGAGTCTGGAAAAAATCTCTTGGCTTCGTGGTTAAAAATGGCAATGTCATCCGACAGAATTAGGTCATAACGTCTTATGTGATCACACCAGTAAATGGTGAAATATGTCCCTAAATAAATTGGTCCTGCCAGAATAGTTGCATGCGACTTATGTCTATGTATCCCTAACTTCTCATCCTTAGCTTCTCCCCTGGCAGCCGGAGAAGGTCCCGTGGACCCCCGAGACGGAGGCGGCGTTCCACCGGATAAAGACAGCCCTCACGACGGAGCCGGTCCTCCAAGCCCCCGACTTTAACCGCCCCTTCCTGCTGCAGATGGATGCATCCGACACCGGGTTGGGAGCCATCCTATCTCAGGGCCACGGCGGTGAGGAACACCCGGTGATGTTCATAAGCCAAAAGCTGACCCCTGCGGAACAACGGTATGCCACAGTGGAGGGGGAAGTGTTGGCCGTCAAGTGGGCAGTCCTGGAGCTCATGTATTACCTCCTCAGCCGCCACTTCACCCTCATAACAGACCATGGACCCACACTGCACCAGCGCACCACTAATATGGAAGCCGAGCACCAAGCCGCCTCACAGCAACGCCTTTTCACCACCCCTTTCTTTAATAAAATCCACCCTTCGGGGAACTTATCTTCATCCTCGAGTCGTGTCCTACTTCACCTCGCCACCATATATATATATATAGCACTTTAAACCATAAAGACTGTAACAAAGCAACTGAACAGCATTAAATAGAAAAATTGTGTGTCAATAAAGCAAAAAGGCAGTTCATCATTTAATTAAATTATGTCATCATCCAGCTCAGTTCAGTTAAAATAATATCTGTGCAATCAAGTCAATGAAAACACTGGAAATTAAGTGTCCCCAACTAAGCAAGCCAGAGGAGACAGCGGCAAGGAACAAAAACTCAATTGGTGTCAGAATGGAGAAAAAATATTGGGAGAAACCAGACTCAGTTCGTGGGGCCAGTTCTCCTCTGACCAGATGAAACCAGCAGTTCAATTCCAGCCTGCAGCAAAGTCAGATTGTGCAGTTGAATCATCTGTATCCTGTGGTCTTGTCCCGATGGCCATCTAGGAGACAAGGTCTTGACTGTGGATCTGTCTCTGGGGCTCATCTAGTTGTCCTGGTCTCCGCTGACATTCAGGGCTGTAGAGGTCCTCTCTAGGTGCTGATCCACCATCTGGGTTGGATACATACTGGATCCGGGTGACTGCAGTGACCATCTGACCGGGATACAGACTCTTTAATGGATTTGAATTTTAGAAATGTGTTAGTCTTTATATGTAAGCCAGGTTAAAGAGGTCTTTAATCTAGATTTAAACTGACAGAGTGTGTCTGCCCCCAGAACAATATTAGGTAGGCTATTCCAGAGTTTGGGAGCTAAGTAGCAAAAGGATCTGCCACCCGTAGTTGATTTGGATTCTCCCGGTATTATACAATTTTGAGAATGCAGCGGACATGGAGGACTATATCGCAATAATAGCTTGTTAAAATACTGAGGTGCTAAACCATTCAGGGCTTTATAAGTAATAAGCTATACAATGTTTGATAGGGAGCCAGTGCAGAGTTGACAGAACCAGGTATTATATGGTCATAATTCCTGGTTCTAGTAAGAACTCTAGCTGCTGCATTTTGGACTAGCTAGAGTTTGTTTATTAAGCTTGCAGAACAACCACCCAATAACGCAATACAATAATCTAACATTGAGGTCAGTAATGCATGGATTAACATTTCTGCATTTGAAATTGAGAGCATAGATCGTAATTTAGATCAAACCATGCTAATGCACTTCCATTAATGCCAGCAAAGTTTTCTAGTCTATTCAAGATAATGCTGTGGTCAATTGTGTCGAATGCAGCACTAAGTTCCAATAGCACTAATAGAGAGATACAACCTTGATCAGATGATAAGAGCAGGTCATTTGTAACTCTAAGGAGAGCAGTCTCAGTACTATTATACAGTCTAAATCCTGACTTGAAATCCTCACAGGTACCATTTTTCTCTAAGAAGGAAAATTATTGTGAGGATACTACATTTTCTAGTATCTTGGACAGAAAAGGGAGATTTGAGATCGGTCTGTAATTAACTAGAAATTTGGGGTCTAGTTGTGTTTTTTGATGAGAGGCTTAATGACAGCCAGTTTGAAGGTTTTGGAGACATATCCTAATGCCAATGACAAATTAATATTAGTCAGAAGAGGATCTATGACTTCTGGAAACACCTCATTTAGGAGTTTAGATGGAATAGGTTCTATACATGCTGGTTTAGATGATTTAACAAGTTTATACAATTCTTCCTTTCCTATAGTAGAGAATGAGTGGAACTCTTCCTCAGGGGATCCATAGTGCACTGTCTGATGTAATACTGTAGCTGACGGCTGCATGGTTACAAATTTATCTCTAATAGTATTGATCTTGGAAGTAAATTAGTCATTACTGCTGTGCTGTTGGGAAATGTCAACACCTGTTGATGCTTTATGTTTCATTAATTTAGGCACTGTATTGATTAAATACCTGGGGTTATGTTTGTTTTCTTCTAAAAGAGACAAAAAATGATCAGATCTAGCAGTTTTAAATGCTCTTCTGTAAGATAGTGTACTTTCCCGCCAAGCAATATGAAATACCTCTAGTTTTGTTTTCCTCCAGCTGCGCGAGTGTGCTCATTACACCACGGTGTCAGACTGGTTTCCTTAATCTCCCTTAAACTTAAAGGAACAACCATATCTAAAATGCTAGAAAAGAGAGAGTCCATAGTTTCTGTTACATCAAGTTGTTCTGAGTTTTTGAATGTGCAAAGGAATTGAGATAAATCAGGAAGATTAGTTACAACGCAGTCTCTATAGTGTGATATCTTGGTGAAAGAGTCTCTATGTGCGGAGAATGAAATTATTTCTGTGGCATGAGTTGGCTAGCAGACGGTCGGTTTAGCCAGTCTGTCTGGTTCCTGACCTGGGCCCCAGTTAGTCAATTGCAAACTCTAAGACTATGTGCCATATTTCTAGAGAGAAGAGCTCCACCACCAACACAGGAGGAATGAAGACCATCTCTTTTCAACAGATCAGGTCTGCCCCAAAAACTCGTCCAATTGTCTATTCTGGAGCTCAACACACTCAAAATACTGGAGGTGATTGTGGACTTCAGGAGAAACCCCCCTGCCCCCCCCCCCTCTCCATCATGGACTGCACTGTCACTGCAGTGGAGTCATTTAGGTTCCTGGGCACCACAGTCTCTCAGGAACTGAAGTGGGACATTTACAATGACTCCATTATGAAAAAGGCCCAGCAGAGGTTGTACTTCCTTCACCAGCTGAGGAAATTCAACATACCACAAGAGCTGCTGAAACAGTTCTACTCCGCCATCACTGAATCTGTCCCCTGAACTTCAGTGACTGTCTGGTTCAGCCCAGCTTCCAAATCTGACCTCAGAAGATTACAGAGGATAGTCCGGACTGCTGAGAGAATCATTGGTACAACCCTCCCTTCCATTCAAGAACTGTACTTATCCAGAGTGAGCAAAAGGGCTGGCAAAGTCACTCTGGACCCTTCACATCTAGCAGACTTCCTCTTTGAAATGTTGCCATCTGGTCAACGCTACAGAGCTCTGAGCACCAGAACGACCAGACACAGTAACAGTTTCTTCCCCCAGGCAATCCATCTAATGAACACTTGATAATAACTGTGGAACCACAACACTATTTATACACTCATACACTTATTTATCTAACACAGATACTTAGTCTACACTTCAAATTTGCACATAATATACTAGGGCTGGGCGATATATCTAACGATATGATCATGCGCATCTAGTTAGTAAATCTGGTTCCGTGATTACCAGTAAATTGCAATCACCTTTTTTTTTTAAATAGAGCAGCATTTAATAGACAGAGCCGTAGATCTCTGACAAGCTACGCAATATCGCGTTCATTATCGAAGGTGATTCATCTGGGATAATGAACACAATATTGCATAGCTTGTCAGTGATCTATGGCTCTATCTATTAAATGGCACTCCATTTTAAAAATGGTGATGGCGATTTAGCGGTAATCACGGAACCAGATTTACTAACTAGATGCGCATGATCATATCTTTAGATATATTGCCCAGCCCTATAATATACCTGTACATACATACTGCCTATTGCAATATACCTGCATATACAATTGTCAATTTGTATATTGTTATTCCTTACCTACTTATTTGTATTTTTTTTTTATTTTATTATGTGTGTTTTGTTCTGTCGCTGTCATTCTGTTGCACTGCGGAGCTACTGTCACAAAAACAAATCCCTTGTATGTGTAAACATACCTGGCAGTAAAGCTCATTCTCATTCATTCATTCTATAAAACCTATGTTATTCTGCAGGAACCACTTAGACATCCAGTAACTGAGTGATGACAATCTGCTATGCATCTCATCACCATGGTAAGCAGGGAGGGGACCAGAGCATATTACAATGTCTGACATCATACTTACAGGATTGTTGGCCTTTGCAACAACATTCATTTTGTGCTAAGTACCATTGCACACGCGGCTAGTCTATATGGACAGGTGGGCCAGAGCATATTTGGCATGTTTGTGTGATGTGCATCCCTGTGTGTATTAAGCAAAGTCAACGCGCACTGTGAACCCGCCCAGAGGCGCATTTTCTACCAACGCGTTATTTAAATAACAAAAAAAATATTGCGCCATTGAATTTAGACTTTAGACCAGGTTTGAGTTTGTCTATGGCGCAGTCTATGTTCAGCTCCTTAAAATAGCAATGCGCCAGCAATGCACCTGAACACACCTCTTTTTTAGACCCGCACGCCCATGAGCGCACAAATGGGTGCAAATGCATTTGCTAATTAAACGACGTGGCGCTGGATGGGAAAATGCGAACAGCGTCGGACTGAAACTAGCAAACACACTTGCGCTGCGCCTTGCGTCACATTGTGCCGGGTGTATGATAGGGCCCCCAGACTTTGGCGGGTGAGTTAGTCTATGATGATTGGAGCTTGAGCCTGCCATAAAGCCTAGCAGTTTCGTTAGAAGGAATGCTGGTCCTCAAGTCCTTACTTGGGGAAACAGTTACCTAGGCACCTATCCCTCAGCATGACAGCACTGGTATACCGTTCCCATAGCGCCCTCCAGAGGATTTAGCGTGGAGTTCCCTTTCAAAAGGGAACGTCTCAGGTTATGAATGTAACCATGGTTCCCTTAGAATAGGGAACGAGACACTGCATCTCTGTGCCCTGCTTCGGCATCATGCCTGTGTCTCCTCAGACAAAAAAGATGATGTGTTCTACAGGTGACCTTTTATATCCGCAGTCGCTCATTTGCTTATGTCATAGGCTTCCTCCTGTCAATGTCAAGTTCATTGTTGTTTTCATTCATACTTCAGACACCGGTCACGCTGAAAGCATTCCCATAGCGCCCTCTAGAGTACGCAGCTTCTCGTTCCCTATTGTCAGGGAACCATGGTTAAATGCGTAACCTGAGTCGTTTCCTTTTACTCATGACCATGTGTAGAGCAGTTTTTAAATTTTTTCTTCAATAAGTGTTCTTCTCCTGGGCACACCTTCCTGACACCAAGCATTCTGTCCTCACATGGGTCAGAGAACATCTTGACACCACTGGACCAAACCGAAACACGCTCTTATTTGGTATTGATTTAGCGCAAAGACCATTGGTTTGGTATTATTATTATTATTATTATTATTATTATTTTTTTTTTTTTTTTTATTATTCTTAATTTTTTTTGTGGCAGTACTCCACTTTATTTAACAGAGCAGGACCAAAAAAATAAATAAATGTGCTCAGCTTTAAACATCACATAGGCTTTTTAATTACAAATGAGTTGTGACAGGTCTGCTGGGTAGCAACCTGTCCCATTTTAAGCGTGATGCTAGTTGACAGCTCGGCGCTGTTAACAGAGCGCTGCAACATGTGGAAGAAATTGGTCTTTTACATTTCACAGCTTGTCACTTCCTCTCTGCCGTGAACTTTGTCTTCCCACTGTGCTCCCAACACACAACATGGTAAGTGTCCCAATGCTATGGCACTCTGGGAAAGTTGTGTTCCACTTACTATACATGCCCCCCCCCCCCCCTCAAAAAAAAAGATAAATAAAAATAAAAATAGGGAGAAAGGAAGGAAAGAATAGGATGAAATAGAAACAGGTATTGGACAAACAGAGGTAAACTCAATCTAACTTGAATACGTGATCAAAAGGTGTCCCTCACCAGACATCACAGCGGAGATGACGTTAGCATAAAGATTAGTTCAGGTTGCATTACTGCTATACACTCTTATGATATTCAGATGGTTTATTTCCATCAAGCAAGAGAGCAGGATTGGACTGACAACCTCACATTACTCTGAAATGAAAATCAAATTCAGTGAGGAAAAACTGCAAATAGAGAACATCCAGCTTTGGCTCCTTGGACTAGAGTGTTTTATCACGTCTTTTTTTGTTTTGTTTTGACTATCCAAAGTAGTGATATTACTAACTTGAATGGTAGATTTATATGGCACCCTTATTGAGATGTTTGTTGTGTGTGTGTGTGTGTGTGTACAATACTGCTTTAATTGTTTATATATTGGATTATAATCCAATTATAATATTTGTAACAATGTTCATTGTATAGGAAGGAAGACGGCAGGGTCTTACCCTTTGTTTTAATTATTCCTATTACATCGGGTAATTATGAGAGTAATGGATTATGTTTATGGGTAATCAATAATTCACTGACCTTTTGATTTTTGGCAACTCTGGAACTGACACTAGGGCAATTACAATCCTAGGTGAGTGCACAGGTCCCCCGTCAGTCACCCAACCCTTCAGGCTTGGTTTCTACTCTCTCTACATTCATGGAAAGCAGAGGATAACAAGCCTCTCTTGTTCACCCTGGGAGAACGTGGGTTGTGGCTGCAGCACTCCAAGTTCATGGACCTAGCCTACAGCTGTCAAAGCTACACTAATTTAGACCCGAGACCAACTGAGCATCAGGCTGGAGGAATGATAATTAAAGGCAAAGTTGAAAAGTTGTGTTGGCTGGCCCATTAAAACATGGATAATCATGGCACAAAGGCAGGCAGAATGCTCTGCTGACAGGGATTACAATCTCTGGACGCAGAACAGAGGTGGAGGGCAGGCTTTTGCTCCACATTGCTGCAGGCTGTAGATTGTAACATGTGAAACCTTAGAAAAAAATTAATACACCACAAACGGCAGAGACAGGCTAATGTCTTTATTACTGTGTCAGTATCTTTTTCTTTTTTTTTATCTGATTATGCATGTCGAAAGAATAAAAAAATAAACTTTTTAATTTGATTGCAAATTGATGCATTCTTTTCAAGGTATAAGTGATATGTCACCTGCAAACTTTGCATTGTTGTAAAGTGCTAAACTTTTGCAGAATTTGTCAGTCTTTGTATTAGTTACCTTTTACCTTGAAGATGTAACACCATTGTTTAAACTAATTAATGCAATACTGCCTTCCAGACTCTTTAATGAGCAACATGTTAAACAAAATAATAATATAGTGCAGAAAGTTTAAACATCGAAAATCAAATAGGTCATTAGCTCTCCTGATACAAAAAATGGTACAAACTGTTGGAATCAACCATGTGAAGAAATGATTACAAAACCATTATGAACCAAACGCACCAATATAGAATGGCATAGAAGCCACTGGGGCTGGTCTCATAACGTGGTAACGTTATCTCATAACGGTTTTGAATAAACCTTTTTCACATATGACTCCATATTGTTTTGTGGGTCATTAACTGTGTTTCTTCCAAGAGAAAACAGACTGACATATCTTCCTGTAGAAGACAAATTTCCCCTCCAACACTTTTTGATGTCTTCAAGCTTCAGCAGTAAAAAATGCTTTCGTTTTCTATGGCATTTCTTAAGATGTGTCACTACAGTGCATCAGAGGTAAGCCATGCAATTGAACATGATTATGCATTCATTTTAATGAAATAGCCACCCATATTTATGTTAAGAAATGGCAGATGTAATGCACCTGTAGGTCTCAAATGTTTTCTGGTATAACTTGTAATTAAAACCTACATCTGTGTTCAGATTAAATATAATATCAGTTAAAAAACAGCACTGAGGACATACCAACCCTGAACATTCCTTCTATTAAAACCTATTTGAATCTTCTGAAGCCTTTCTGATGTGTTGCCTATATTTAAAAGTTATTATTAAGGAATTATTTGATCCCACAGCAAGAGAAAAAATATATCATCTGGAAAGTTTCCATATTTATTATATAGATGTGACTGGCTGAGGCGAAGAGAAAACACAATGAAAATGGTAAAGTTTTCATGGTAAAATTTGTAAATGTATCAAGCTAAGGTTACTTAATTGGAAGCTCCAGGCAATGGAGGAACCCTCTTTGTAAATTCTCTGAATGTTAATATGCTAAATAATGCAAAGCTTCACTTCAAGCATGAGACACACATCTGGCAGCTTACCATTTAAATTACAGATGGAAAGCGAGAGAAAACACTTCAAAAGTAATTTTGCAAAGGAAGGAAGAATGGTAAAATGTATCACAACTAAATTTTTATATATATATTTTTCGATAGACACAATTTTTCATCATGTCTAATTGTGTGCATTAGAGCAATGAAAGAAAGGAGAGGTTGGGCTCAGAGATGTTGATGTGTGTGAGGGAGAAAAATAGCAGAAGAAATGTGAAAAGAAAGTTTAATCACTTTTTCTTTAGCTGTACATTTCATTGTTGTTGAAAGTTTACAGGCATTTATCGTTCTCATTAGTTGCGCTTTGTGCTTTTTCTTTTTATGTATAATATATAATTTATATTATGTTTTCACTTATTTAATTTCTTTTAAAAGATGCTGAATTTTTTTTATTTAAATTTACTTCTTTTATTCTATTTTATGTCAACTTATGTTATATGTGGAATACCAAAGTTTCTGTATTTGTGCTTCATCTGTAAAGCTGGAGATTATGCAGTCCTCATTTAATTAATCATACCATAAATCATTTTTGGTTTTGTGATGAACTTATAATTCTATCTTCCAAGAACAAAGGGACATTTGTAATGGCATTGCAGGTAAGAGCCCCACTGGAGCTGTGTCAGCCTCTGAGCCCAGTAAGCAAGCAAATCACCCCATCGCTGAGAAAACCAAGGCTGAATTTCACAGCAAGGTGACTTTCTGATCAAGGAAGCATTCTAATCTTGAAAATGGGACCCCTCTCTCACTTCTACTCAGAGGCATCATACCTATTCAAACTCATGCCATGTGACCCCTAACATTTCAAGTTGGGAAACAAGCCGGTAATAATATTATTTTGTAACAATAACTTAGATGGCAAAAAGTAAATTATTACAAATTCTACTGTACTATCATATTATTTTTTTGGCATTGGATTCATAGCTTGCAAAAGCATACAGTCATGGCCAAAAATATTGCCACCCTTGGTAAATATGATCAAAGGCGGATGCAAAAATGATTCTGTTTTGTTAATCCTTTTGCTCTTTTATAAAAAAAAAAATCACAAAAATCTAACCTGTCATTGCATAATAAGAATTTAAAATTGGGGGAAATATCATTATGAAATAAATGTGTTTTTTTTTTTCTCTCAAATACACGTTGAACACAATTGTTGGCACCCCTAGAAATTCTTATGAGTAAAATATCTCTGAAGTATATTCCCATTCATGTCCACAATTTTGAGCACTCCAGGGTGATGAACATGAAATTAAAAATCAAAAACAAAATAATATATTTCAGATGTGCGGCAAAAGATCGTCGAGCTTCACAAATTAGTAATTGGTAAAGTGGCTTTAAGAAAAGAGCTTGGGCAGTGAAAATTCCCATTTCCACCTACAGGGCAATAATTAAGAATTTTCAATCAACATAAAATGTTACGAAACTGCAAAGAGGACGTGTGCCTATTAGAGCTGTAGTCAAGTCCAGCTTTGTCGAGTCCAAGTCAAGTCCAAGTTCCAGGACTAGTCGATACCGAGTCAAGACCGAGTCCAAAAGTTTCGAGTCCAAGTCAAGACCGAGTCCAAATGAGAGAAAAAGGATCCTCTTCAAGACCACATACTTAACCATTGATAATGTATGTGATGCGAGAGACAGCATATCTCCTATACTAAGAAAATAACTTTACATTATTATTTGTAATGATCAAAAAGCATGTGCAAAGTAACAACAACTTAGTAAGAGCTTTATTAGCTGGTTCAAGTGTGTTTAATTAGGGTTGGAGTTAAACAGTCAAGTTTGGAGCTGTAGGGTCAAATTATTTTTATGTACTTTATTTACTTTATAATGCTGCTGTTGCTGACATTATGTCTGTGGTCTAAAATTAAAATGACTGATGCCTTGGCTCAGCACACACACACACGCAAAGCTCGGGATATGATGCATGCGCACGTTTAAGGCTAGAAAAGATACTTGTGGCTCTACTGGGCATGTGCATATAAATACAGCGACATTTTTGTCATACTGTACTAGGGCTTGCATAGACTAGTCGGCGCTGTCGGAAACAAACGACTACTCCAGCATGCATTAACCATAATGCATACAAAGAGTTTGCAATTATGATGTGAATTTTAGGATTACAATATTGCGTGGAGCTGTTACTTTTTATGACCATATCTCTGTTGCATGTATCATAGACATTACAATAAAAAATATGTAATGTAATAATTATTTGGAATTATTCAGAATGGTACAGACAATGGCTTCAAAAACGAATAACGGACAAGGAATAATTCTGCCTGAATACTCGGCTGAAGCTGGCACAGTCTCGTGTTTGCTAGATAACAGTTGAGTCAGGGGATCAGCACAATATTATACACAGACCTCTAGAGTCACGAGTGTGAAGTGAATGAATGTAAACTTTATGAATGAAAAGAGCTCAAATCAAACACCGCATTGCTGTTGTCTCTCCGTGCATCTCTCAGAAATCAGAGCTTGGCATGATTATAATAATAATAATTATATAATAATACATCATGCACATTATATTATTTGTATATATTTAAAAGGCAATGATTTAAAGCTTATAGGCTACGATATGATACGAATGAATGGAATAAGCACAGCTCGCTCACCAATCAAAGAGCCGCGCTGCGCGTCTCAGTCTCTCAAAAACCATACCAGTTCTCTCTCAAGAGTAGACTAATAATCAGCTTAGATACAGATACATTTTCTACTTGTCCTACATGTTTCCATCTTTATCTTTTGCTGGTTTGTGCAGCACACATTTGTTTAGTGAAGTTCACTAGACTCGCTTAAAGAGTTAATATATTGAAAATGTGCGCATTTAATTGATTCAGTCGTGTTCAGATGATCACTAAACGTTTGTCATGACATCTCTCTGCTTGCATGATAAATATTATTTTAGAAATTAATAATTATTTTAGTTTAACATGACATACTTGTTCTGTGATAACTATGTAAAAATGATAAAAAAGTCTTAACGGTCATGTCAAGTACAACTATGTGACGTTGTATCCGAATGCAGATACGAAAAATGTTGTGATTGTTACTGATACAAATACTGGCTGTTACATGGAAATGTAAATATGTAAATTCATAATTATAAAGTTTTAAAAATGTACATATGTGATTGTTGCATAAGGCTATAAATTAATAAGCGTTTATTGATAAAAAAAAAAAACGATTTAATGTGTTTTCATTTACAATAGCATGAACCACGAGTAGTCGAGAAACTTGAGTTGTTTTTTTCAAGAAAAACTATCCTAACTCATCCAAAAACAAACTCCAGCATATACAAGTTATCAAACAAGACTGGAACTTTGAATGGGACTGGCTTCTGTGGTCAGATGAAACTAAAAATTAGCTTTTTAGCAGCAAACACTCAGATGGGTTTGGTGAACACATGTGTACAATGAAATATACAGCTGTATTTTTAATATTGTGGGCCTATATTTCTGCTGGAGGTCCTGGACGTCTTGTTCAGACAAATGGCATCTTTGATTCTATTAACCACCTGAGCCCAACTTCAGTCTACTCATCACCTTGACTTTAACTGCATCTGTAGAAGGCAAGACCAATATACACAACACAGACTGGAAGTTAACTTAGGGCCAGGCACGTGTGCCCGATGAAACCGTCTATACCCTATTTATTTTAGTTTGAATATTTTTGTTTAAAAGTAGACATTTCAAGCTTTCTGTAATATATTCTGTAATATAAATTACTGGGGCTAACTTGTTACTGCAGTCGAGCAATATGAATGTGTGTGATGTACCGCATGATAAATGCTCGTCACTTCTGCTGCCGAAACTTTGTCAGCCTGTGGGTCATTTGTTTTATTGAAAAACGATTGCACTGATTTGCATGTTTCTTGATGATGTGCTTTTTTTCTGTGGTACTCACATGCACCATGTCACTTCGTCGTATTCTCCACCATGTCCCACAGAAAAACTTATTTTGCATAAAATGCAAAAAGCTCTCTCTGCTTCGCCATCTACAGGTCTTAACCAAGAGTATGTTGCGGTCCATTCGCTAATAGAAGTGCATCTTCTTTTTTTTGTGGCCACACTGGCCATGGCTGCTTAACCTGACCTAACAGCGCGCGCGCGCTCTCCAAATTAAAATTGTTGAATGTTGAGGGGGCGTTCGTGCACCAGTCAACAGTTTGATTGACATACGACTCAGCCTATCGACAAAAACACTTTTATTGGTCTCCTCGGGACTATTGGACATAAGTTAACAGTACGCCTATGGACATATCCGTGTATTTATTAGGCAGGGTCGAATGAAAAAGCGGGATAGATGCTCAATTTGCGTGAGGCGGGACAAAGGGTAAAATTGCTGTACAATGTAAAGCGGTTCAGGTGGTCACTCTATTTGTGCCAGTTATTCAGCCAATAAAGTGAAGGCCAATGTATTTCAAAATTGTGTCTAGTACTATATAAATTACAAAGGTTTATTTGGCATCTTTATTTCGAATGATCCGACCGACCACGACCCGAATATCATTAAAACTATTTTTGGATGACTTGTAAACAGGGGTGACCGCAGGCACCCGTTCATTTCGGATCAACCTGCACATCACTGGTGCCTATATCGTTCTAATGCACGGTGAGGAGGAGAGTTTGAGTGGCCAAAGACTCTCCAAGGACCACAGCTGGAGAACTGCAGAAAATAGCTGAGTCTTGGGGTCAGAAAACCTTAAAAAACAAACAAACAGTAGACATTAGAGAAACATCAGAGAAAAACATTTATTTCATAATAATATTTCTCCCCATTTTAAATTATTTTTATCCAATGAAAGGTTAGTTTTTTGATTTTTTGTTTTTTATAAAAGATCAAAAGGATTAACAATGCAGATAAATGTTCACAGCCTTCTTATATTATATTTACCAAGGGTGCCTATATTTTTGGCAATGACTGTATTTTGTATGCATGAATGTTAGGAATCTCATTATGACTTGTTTCATATAAACTGGAAAAAAAAAATTAATAAATAAATAAATAAAACCGTTAAACTGCTTAACTAGCTTCTTAAAAAAAAAAAACCTACAAAACCTAACAAGTTTAATATACTATAGAATGTGTTTAATTTAAATTGGATTCACACACAGTTTTTATTTTTATTTTTATTTTTTAAGTTTTACTTTGTTTTTGTTTTTTTTGTAGTCATACCAAATCTAGCCCAAGGCACCAGTTAAGCCAGGGCCACCACTGGTGCCCCCTTTGTAAAAAAATAAAATAAATAAAATATAAATAAAATTACTTAATTAATAAAAGGTTGCATGAACCCCCTGCTGATCATCCCATTCGCTGGTCTTATTATCTGAGATTTTTCAAAATACATTTCACATTAACAGGTATTTGTCAGTATTCAAAGCTAGTTTTAATGTGCTCAACAAGCCAAAACAGCTCAGATTCTGTGAAATCAGCAGTGCCAGCTCTCTATCTCTCTCTAACTGCTCTAAACATGCCTTTTCCTGCGCTCCACAGGACTCAAACTAAATGAATCAAAGCTGCGATGTTACCTGACACTCTTTGAAGTGGTTTTTGCAAAATGACTTCTCTGTGAACTAAACAAACTAAATTGCAATGCAGATATCTAATGGGTCGTTCTACCATGTTGATTTTGTTCGTTTCAAATTTGTACATCTAAAATTATTTAGATTTAGATTTTAGTTTAGAGGAGGTGATCTTAAAATGAAAACTCTGTTACTATGATTTTATATAATAACTGATCATTTAAAAAAAAAAACTTACATTTAAGTATCCAATTTGAAGATCATATTCCTTACTTATTCAAGTAAATATATACTTATTACCTATACCTATACTTATTCCTTACTATTCAATACTTTTTCTGGAACATGTTTAACATTTTATATTTGTATACCTGCCTGTCTTTGGTTTCTCTTATTATAAACTATTGTTCACCAGATGACATGAACAATGTCATTGCTCCCTAAACTTGGAAGCTAACCTTTAAATTCAACATGTTAGCATATATGTCCAGTTATTTATTATGTGGCCCAAAGTGTTTTTAATTTCTTGATTGGTGACAGTGATCTTTCATATGGGGTAACTCACTGACATGTAGATGCAGGCAGAATCTGTGCTGCAGCAGTGCATCGGAGCCCACCTAAGGGCGTAGTGAACCAGACTGAATGCCAGACTAACAAACAATATCAGCACCCAGTGTTTATGTCTGCTATGGCTCAAAAAGACTTCTTGACTATTGGGAGGGAACTTAAAAAAGAAAGAAAAGATAGACGTAACTCTAGTTGGGGGAAGTAATAATTTTTAACCATTTGCAAATAATATTTGAAAACAAGCACACATTAACTCTTATTCATATGCCAAATATGTTGAAAATGGAAAAAAAAATTTTTCCTCCTCACATTCATATTGGAAAGGGATTCTCAAATCTGGCACACAAGACAAGACTTTCCTGCAGAGTTTATCTCTATCCATAATCAAACACACCTGAGCATGCTAGTCAATGTCTTCAGGATCATCTTGTGCTACTTGACTGTAAACCTGTTCTCTGAAAAAGCACAAACAAAATGCTGTGTTTCAATAACAGAACATTTTTTGTTTGACCTGTTGTGAAGAATGTGTGTCAAACAAAACAAGAATTGGCTTAAATAACCTTGGCAGGTGATGTCATTTGATCAAGTCCACCTGAGGGTTTTAAATAGGTGTGAAACGGACACATCTTCAGGTTACCCCTTTGCCTGAAGAGACGTCCAGGCATGCCTACAGTGCAGCATTGAAGCACTGCATCTCGTTCCCACTTTTTCAAGGAACAGGGTTACAGTCAAGTAGTCTGAGACCTTCCCCATCAAAAGCTACTCTCGATGCTGTGTTTTAATAATGCTAATGGGAACGAGAATACCAATTTATAATAATACCAGAATACCACGAGTTGTGTAGTGTTTGCGGACAAGCATTGAAGAAGTCTCAGACATGACTCTGGGATGTTAACTCAAGGACCTGTGAGCCCGGAGTAGCATGGACATCCAAACTATAGAATCTGAAAAATGTGTGCGGGAAGTGTCTGTCGTAAGCATATCGCGATGACAACATGTGACTAGAGTGAGACCCAAAGTCAGAAACCGAGGTCTGAACCACACAGAGTGGCTACGAAACCCCTAGCACGTAACCCTTATATGCCTCTGGTGATTTGCGCTTAGATGAAATCCCCTGGGTCTGAGCCAAAACTGCAGTGATCTCATGTGCAGGACGCCCAAAGATTTACCGTAGGTGCAGTTGCCATGAGACCTAGAACTTTCCAAAATAATTAACAGTAACTTTCTGCCCTATCCTGAAATCTTTCAGGGTGTTTAGAATGGATTCAACATGTGCAGGAGACAGCTCAACCCCAGAGACTTTAAATGAGCAAGGACAACATCCCAATGTTGAAGCACAATCTCTTAAGACTGGTTATAAATCAGCCAGTCGCCGTTGCAAATACTACATCCATTTATTTTGTTTATGTGTGGGGTGAGAAGGCTAGGCCTGACAGAAGAATCTGATACTGGTAAGCTTTGCCCCCGAAAGCGAACCTCAGGAACTTCTTGTGTTGCGGCAAGATTTCTATGTGAAAAGATGCGTCTTTGAGATTGTCACAATCATCTTGATTGTCAAAATCTTGAACTTGTATGTTCTGAGGTAGTGTTTCTACCCGTGACGATCTAAAATTGGACGCAACCCTCCATCTTTCTTGGGAACAAGAAAATACCAGCTGTAATAGCCTGACTCTCTGTATAGCAGAGGAACATGTTCTATGTCCCCTTTATCCAACAGAGCTTACAATTTCTGTGTCAACAAATGGAGTCGGTCTGGTTTCATGGAGGTGGAGACCATGCCGTTGAAATGCAGAGGGTGATACACAAACCATATTCTGTAGCCCTTTCTACAGTCCTTACGACCCAAGAAGAGATTATTTGGCAGTAGCTTCTACACTGCCAACTTCTCTGAAAGGGCCACTAATTGTGACACTTTGTTTTGCTGGGAGGGATGTTTATTGTATGGTGTCATGAAACACAGCAGGCACAAGCAAGCATGTAACATTTCACAGGAGACCGCTGCTCATCATGATGACACGGCATTAGGTCTGACTTTTGTTCACACAGCGCTCGTCCCGGGATTGAACCCGGCAATGTTACTAGGTCCCCGACCCGGGTTCAATGCCAGAATCAATCCCGGAACATGTTTGCTTTGTTCTGGCAATTTGCTGGGTCCGACGTGCAGTGTGAAAGGGGCTATAAATAAACCTTAGATGTGTCCGTTTCACGACTATTTATTACCCTCAGGTACCTCAGACATCACCTCCCGAGGTTATTTAAGCCAATTATTGGTGTGTTTGACATACATTCTTCACAACCGGTCAAACAGAGAATGTTCTCCCATTAGCGTTATTGAAATGCAGCATCGAGAGTAGCTTTTGATAGGGAACATTAGAAAATCACAGGTAGGTGAGTTTGATCAAGGTTGGAGTTAAACTCTGCAGCGCATTGGACCTCCAGGACAAGATTTAAGGAACCCTGATATATAAAATACATGAATCACATAAATGATGCCAAACGTAAAAAAAAAAGAAAAAAGAATCTGAAAAAGCAGACAGAATAAGTTTGCATTGCTGGATATTATTGTCTACATTTTGTCGGTCATGTTGGTCTATCATAAAATACAGGTAACTGTCAAATGTAAATGGTTACTATATTTCATTGTTAAAACTGACACTGAAATTTGTGCTCCATTTATTTTAACGGTAAAATCTGCCTACTTTGATTTGATTGACCATCACTTTGGCAGTGACAAGCATTTTTAGAGGCAGACCAGCCAACTTTTAAACAATTTTGTCATCCTAATGTGGCGGTTGGTCAAGTTAGTTAATCTCTACTTTTAATCCGACTACGCCACCCTGGGGGGCACCAGGGAAATAACTCCCAAGAAAGACACACAGGTAAGTGTTACCATTTGGACAGGCAGATGACAGGAGACGTGAGGGACAATACAAAAACGCTCTATTATAAAATGATCACCACCAATAAAAACTCGCTCTCAAGACTCTTACACGTAACAGATACCTCCTCCGAGCCCAGCTTGGCGGGAACAGGGCAGGCCGGCTGCAATCCAAAAGGGTGTCCAAACCCACCTCAAGTCACCGCAAATCCAACCAGCACACCCACACCCTAAGAATGTTTTGTCAGCACACACAGCACATGGTGTAGCACACCACTCGAATGAAGCAGCTAGCCTTCCCCGTTCCGCGCCAAATCCTCAGTGGCTCCTGGAGAGAGAGAGAAAAAAAAGGACTCGTAGTAACAATCAAAATAACATACACAAAATAATGAAAAGAAATTAAAGTAAAGCCACCCAATATGGCAGCTTTAATACTCCAGTCCAATCAGCGACTAGTGGCCCAAAAATAACAGAACCGGGGATGAAAAAGAAATAAAACACAAACTTATATTATAATAATAAACAGGGGAAGTGTCCACAAGTAATCTCACAAAACAGAGTTTACCACAACGTAAACCCACTGTTAGACAAAACCAAAATAAACAACACAGAAAACAACCTGGCAAAACATAAAAAATAAATAAAGTTACTTAACAAAACTAAATAACCCTGGTAGGCAGCCGGGGAGACGCAACGCTAGAGAACTAGCCTTCCACCATATCTGCCAGGTAATCACCAGGCGTTAGTCCAGCAGCACACACTGTAACAAATTGAACTAAAAAAACGTTGCAGGGAAGCAAAACAGCAGCGGCGTCGCGTGCAGCGTTCTCCACTATGGATTAGAGACAGTGATGATCCATTCTCCATTCACAGTTTAGGTAGAATCACGATCGAACGCAGCATTGTATGGTCACTCACAACCAGTGCTGCAGCTCTGTTTACTGGCCAGCGTTCACCCGCATCTGCCAGCGCGTCTTTACTGAAAGCAACTCCGCCAGAAACCGGTTACAATGCCGTCGCCACCAGCCCCGCTATAAATAAACTTAAGGGAACCGAGAACCAAAGAAATCCAGACCTACGAGGACCTGTAAACCCGTCAAAATAAGGGTCCTTAAATATTACGGCCGCTTCCCCCTTATTGGAGTATCAAAGCCCCACTCAACAAGGACCAATCGGCAGGCCAAATCACTTATCCGGCCACACTAACAACAGACAGAGAACTGTATAATGGAGTACATCAGAGAAATGTAAAAATGTAAAATATTGGGGGAACAATTTGGCCATTTCTAATTATTGTCATCCTCAATGTATGTGGTGGTTACTACTCTGAGTCCTGGTGTTGAAAGTTTCAGTAGAAAGTTCAATGTCCTGCTGACTCACTTTTATGTTGAAATGTATTGAGTTTTATTGGTTTTATAGTTGATTTAAAAGTTTCTCATGTGGTTTATTATGAGAGAATGTCTGGCTAAATCTGCAGATAATGATTCTGTTTGATGTCAGACACCATGACTGCTGTTTTAATGGATAACTGTGTCCAAAATGTCCATGGATTACTCATGCTCGAGACTAGACTAAAACAATTATTTTAAATCACTGAATTTAATTTTTATTGCATATGAATCTTCTGTGCTTTGCATGATTTCAGTGGTTTGGCTAACTTGTGCTATTTTTCTAATTCCAACACTCCTCAAAACGCTCTTCAAAAGCATATATGCAAAAATATTGACAGAGGGTTTCTGATTGGCTAGGTCCCCTGACTCACAGAAATACTTGACACCTATTTTGCTGATATTTATCAGATAGTAGGAAGATTGTATGCCTGCTCTAAATACATACATACATACATACATACATACATACATAAATCAGCTTTCATATTGCCATCCTCAGGTTATCAACAGGCCAGTCTTAAGAGGTTATTTTGCAGAATATGTTGTCAGATACAGTGTTATATATTTTTTTTTAAAGAACAAGACATTTATGTTTGTTGCTATTTCAAATTTATTATTTGAATATATTGCTTTGATATCATTGCATGCAGTAATTCTTCTGACTATAGGGCAGCCCTCCATAAATGACATTTAAATTATATGAACTGTCTTCCAAAGTCTATGCAGCACACAAAAAGCTCTTTGCACAACCCAAAGAGCTACCTACAGTACCTTTTAAGTCAAATGGACCCTCATAGATTACATAAATTAGGCATACTGTACAGTTTACCATGGGAGACTCAATTTTTCTTTCCTTTTTTTTTTTCCCCATAATGCATTACATTTATATAGCGCTTTTCTGGGAACTCAAAGCACTTTACATAGAAGGGGGGAATCTCCTCAACCACCACCAGTGTGCAGCATCCATCTGGACGGCAGCCATATTGCGCCAGAATGCCCACCACATTATTGGTGGAGAGGAAAGAGAGTGATGAAGCTAATCAGCAGATATATGGATAGTTAGGAGGCCATGAGGGTCAGAGGCCAGTGGGTGAATTTAGCCAGGATGCCAGGGTCACACCCCTAGTCTTTTTTGAAAGATGGCGGCGCGGCCGGACTTAGCGTCTACTCCGGGTCCCAAAATGGGTGTTTTTATGTCTGTAAGTCTCATTTCCTCATCATTGAACAGTCGCACCTTATCGCAAAATTTTCAGATAAACACTTGGAAACTATCATTGACAGAGCCTTTTGGAAATCGGCAGTGTGTACAAACATCAGCTTTCACCAGTGATTACTGGGAAGCTAAGAGGCTTCTGTCTGCTGCTGAAGCCAAACCCGGAGACCACGACCTCGTCTACTGACGCTACCTGCACAAAACGGTGATGCCAGGCTAAGGGCTAGCCCCACTAGACCAGCGATTCCATCACTCATGCTCTCAAACGCTCGCTCTCTGGAAAATAAACTAGACTTAATTCAACTCAGTCTGTCTACACAGCATGAGACAAGTGATTGTTGTGTGTTTGTTTTCACTGAAACATAGCTAGATGACAATATCTCAGACTCCGCTACTCAGCTGCATGGACTTGCCTGCTACCAAGCGGACAGAGACAAAGCACTGTCTAGTAAGGCTCGCAGGGGTTGCTTGTGTATGTACGTCAACAAAGAGTGGTGTAACAATGCTGTGGTAGTGACAAAACACTGTTCATCGCTGGTAGAGTTTATGTTTGTGAAGTGTCGATCGTTCTATCTGCTGTGGGAGTTCACGGCCATTGTAATTGTCGCAGTCTACATCCCCCCGTGTGCTAACATGAAGGACGCGCTTCACAAGCTGTACAGTGCCATCAAGGAACAAAAAACAAAAAACCTAGACAGCTTTTTCATAATAGCCGGTGACTTCAACCACACAAAATTAAAGACAGTTTTGCCAAAGTTCTACCAACATGTGCACTTTGCAACGAGGGGTAAGAACACACTAGACTTTGTCTACACAATAGTAAAGAATGCGTACAAGGATGTGTAAGGATGTCACTAAGACCATCACCACACGTGCAAACCAAAAGCCGTGGATGACAGCAGATGTTCATGGGCCGCTAAAGACCAGAGACAAAGCATTCAGATCAAGAGATAAAGCAGCTCTCAAAACACCAAGAGTCAATCTGTCCTGTGGCATCAAAAATGCAAAATGGTCATGTGCTCAGAAAATCAACAATCACTTCACAGACAGCAGAGACACCGATCTGGATGAGCTCACAGTGACTGTAACATCTTATATCAATTTCTGTGAAAACGTGCATTCCTACCAGGACTCATTTTACTTAAAGAAAAGACAAACCATGGTTCACTACAAAACTCAGACAGCTCTGTCAGGCCAAAGAAGATGCTTACAGGAAGGGGAACAATGTATTGTATAAACAGGCCAAATTCACACTGGAAAAGGAGATCATAGTGGCAAAGAGAAATTATTATGAAAATATAAGGACTCAGTTCACTTCTAGCGACTCAGCATCAGTGTGGAAAAGTCTGAAAGAGATCACCAACTACAAGACACCATCCGCCAGCACTGTGTAGAACCAACAGCTGGCAGACGATCTGAATGAGTTCTTCTGCAGGATTGAAAAAAACACCCAACAACCGCCCTGAACACCTCTCCACACAACTGTTCACACCATTCATACCTCCTACAACCCCCCTCTCCCCCACACCTGCAATTCATATCAGCGAAGATGAGGTGCGGCAGGTCCGGAAGCAGAAAAGGAAAAAAGCACCAGGCCCAGATTGTGTTAAACCAGTCTGTCTGAAATCCTGTGCTGACCAGCTGGCCCACATTGTCACACATATCTCCAACAGATCACTGGAGCTCTGCGAAGTCACTTTATGCTTCAAACCCTCCACCATCATCCCCATCCCAAAGAAATCCAAGTTACAGGACTAAATGACTACAGGCCTGTGGATCTAATGTCTGTGGTCATGAAGTCATTAGAAAAAATGGTGCTGGCCCACCTGAAGGACATTACTGGACCTTTACTGGATCCTCTTCAGTTTGCCTACAGAGCAAACAGGTCTGTGGACGATGCAGTCAACATTGGACTGTATTATGTTCTGCAACATCTAGACAGACCAGGGACTTTTGTGAGGATCCTGTTTGTGGACTTCAGCTCGGCCTTTAACACTATCATTCCAAACCTCCTCCTGTCCAAACTAACTCAGCTCTCTGTGCCAACCTCCGTCTGTCAGTGGATCAACAGCTTCCTGACAGAGAGGCAGCAGCTAGTGAGGCTGGGAAAACTCACATCCAGCACCTGTACAATCAGCACTAGAGATCCTCAGGGCTGCGTTCTCTCCCCACTACTCTTGTTCCTGTAGACCAGTGACTGCACATCTAAAGACCTCTCTGTCAAGCTGCTGAAGTTTGCAGACAACACCACACTCATCTGTCTCATCCAGGACAGTAAAAAGTCTGCTTACAGACAGGAGGTTAAAGGGCTAGCTGTCTGGTGCAGTATCAATTAGTGACATGTGGGTCATTTTTTTTCCAACCTGTGGGTCGCGCTTTCATGAAATTATTTGGTCCGCCCCGCCCCAGGTCCGCAAATAAAGTAAAATTTCTTTACCCGAGTCTGCAGGTTTTGAGACGACCCGCACATCGGGGACATCACGCAAGTTATGTTGCTACGTAGGCCTACGGATTGTAACCTTATCAAAGGACCTAATAAAATATGAAAATAGATATTCCAAATATTTAATATAGGCTATAGGGAATTGCATGCAACATACATGGATTTTTTTATTCTATTTTTTTTAATGTCCCACCCCAATCCGCCTGGCAAATAATGTGACAATGTCTTTACCCAACCCATGGGTTACCCATCACAACTCTCAACAACCTGGAGCTCAATATGTTCAAAACAGTGGAGATGTTCGTGCACTTCAAGAGAAACCCCCCTGCTCTCCCTCCACTCACAATCATGGATAGCACTGTCACTGCAGTGGAGTCATTCAGGTTCCTGTGAACCACAATCTCTCAGGACCTAAAATAGGACACTCACATTGACTCCATTGTGAAAAAGGCCCAGCAGAGGTTGTACTTCCTTTTCAAGCTGATGAAATTCAACCTGCCACAGTAACTGTCTGGTTCAGCTCAGCTGCCAAATCTGACCTCAAAAGACTACAGAGTGTAATCCGGACTGCTGAGCAAGTCATTGGTACATCCCTCCCTTCTCTCAAAGAACTTTACTCATCCAGAGTGAGCAAAAGGCCTGGCAAAATCACTCTGGACCCCTCACATCCAGCACACTCCCTCTTTTAACTTTTGCAGTCTGGTCGATGCTACAGAGCTCTGAGCACCAGAATGACCAGACACGGGAACAATTTCTTCCCCCAGGCAATCCATCTCATGAACACTTGAAAATAACTGTGGAATACAACACTATTTATTCACTCCTACACTTATTTATCTAACACACATAGTCTACACTTCAAATTTGCACATAATATACCTGTACATACAAAACTGTCTATTGTAATATACCTGCACATACAATTGTCAGTTTGTATATTGTTATTTCTTACTTGTCTATTTTTTATTCTTCTATTATCTGTGTTTCTGTTCTGTCGCTGTGATTTTGTTGCACTGCGGAAGCTTCTGTCACGAAAACAAATTCCTTGTTTGTGTAAACATACCTGTCAATAAAAAGCCTACAAAACCTACAAAAAAAGACCCTTGGAGCAAAATTTGTAACCCAACAGGAAGTCGGTTATTTTTAATTTTATGAGCAAATTTTGTGTAATTTTTGTCATTTGCATGCGTTGTATTTTAACGAACTCCTCCCAAAGATTTATTACGATTAACACCAAATTTGATATGCCTAATCTAAAGGCCTTTTCGATGTTAAATTGCGAAGATCTTGAGTTTTCTTCAAAGGGCTTGTCCATGGCAGCCAGACAAATTTTGATGTTTCGCCATGAAAAAGGAAGGCTATAACTCAGACATACAATGTCCAATCTGCCCCAAACTTCACATGCTTAATAAGACTCTGGACCTGAACAGATTTACATGGCCATATTCAGTTGTATTCATAGCGCCACCTATTGGCAATGGGAAGTGACATATTTTACGCTGCGATTAACTACTCCTAGAAATTTTATGACATCAATGTCTTTTTTGTGGTCAGTCTAATCTAAAGGCCTGTGCGATGTTAAATTGCGAAGATCTTGAGTTTTCGTTAGAGGGCGTGTCCATGGCGCCGTGATAAATGTTGATGTCTCGCCATGGGAATAAAAGATGTTATAACTCAGGCATAAAATGTCCAAACTTCCCCAAACTTCACATGTGTGATAAGAGTCCTGGCCTAAACACATCTGGAGGCCAATAGTCCATTGTGTGTGGCAAAATGGCTCGACAGCACCACCTATACAAATTCAACAGTGCGCGCTTAGAAATACGTTTTACTCTCATGTACAAAAATCGGTACACACATATAACACACCAATACCTACAAAAAGGTCTCTTGGTACAAAAACTGAATCCCAACAGGAAGTCAGTTATTTTGAATTATCTCTGCAAAATTTGTGATGTTTTTGCCATTTTCAGGGGTTGTACTTTTAACAAACTCCTCCTAGAAATTTATTCAGATCAACACGAAAGTTGGTCAGTGTAATCTAAAGGCCTTTGTAATGTTAAATTACGGAGATCTTGAATTTTCGTTAAAGGCCGTGTTCATGGCGGCCTGACAAATTTTGATGTTTCGCCATGAAAAAGGAAGTTACTATAACTCAGACATACAATGTCCATTCTCCCCCAAAATTCACATGTTTGATAGGACTTCTGCCCTGAACAAATCCACATGCCCATATTCAGGTATAGTCATAGCGCCACCTGCTGGCAACAGGAAGTGTCATGTTTTATGCTGCAATTAACTACTCCTAGAAATTTAATGACATCAACATTTTATTCTGGTCAGTCCAAAGTTAGTGTAAAATAAAAATAAAACCCGCTGGTGGCGAGCCCGGGTGCGAGGGCCCATTCATCGCTGCTTGCAGCTTTAATTCTGATTATGATTCTGTTACACGGAGCCTATGGCACGCAACACAAACCTTCACTGACTACAAGCTCCCGCAACTTGCCTGTGATGACGACACATCCCTCCCGGATGCACTCAAGCACTTTTATTCACGGTTTGACATGCAGAATGACACGCCTGCACAAAAACCGCCCATACCTCCCAACAACCAGTCTCTCTGTCTGTCTCCAGCCAACATAAGGAAGACCCTATCTATGATTAACCCACGCAAGGCTGCGGGTCCTGACGAAATACCTGGCCGTGTACTTAGAGACTGTGCCGAACAGCTGACGGATGGCCTAGCAGATATTGTCACGTTCGGGTACACAGGAGACGTGAGATCCAAGTGCAGTGTGAGATTTATTGGGCAATCCAAAATCAGAGTCAAAACAAGCCGGGGTCGAAACCAAACATCAGTCCAAAACAGAAACAAACAAATAAACAAACAGGACCAAGAACAGGAACTAGAAAACTAGGAACACGAGGAAACCCGGTGATGGAAAGTAAGGACTCCATGCAGACAAACAGAAAAGGACTGGTTAATATAGGGAGGATAATGACGTCAAGACACCTGAGTGCAAAAGGGACATGGCTAGTGGGAATTGTAGTGCCTACGGTGAGGTGCCTATGGGGAAGTGAGACCACTAGTGGACACCCAGTGAAACAGAGACCAGACAGCGTGACATTACCCCCTCCTCCATGGAGCAGCTACCAGATGCTCCACCCGAACCCAAGAAGAGACCAAGGAATACAGAGACCAGGAGGGAGGTGGAGCGGCGGAGGACCAGGGGGAGGGACGGAGGGCCAGGTAAAATGGGGAAACAGAGACAAGTGCAATTAACAAAAACAAGGAACCCAGGAGGGAGGTGGACCGGCGGGGGACCAGGGGGAGGGACGGGGGGCCAGGTAATAGAGGGTAACAGAGACAGGAAGTGCCAAAAAAAAAAACAAACAAAAAAAACAAAACAACACCAAAACACAAGTCCAGGGAAGAACAGAAAGTTCAGTGGCCCAGAGCTGAACCGACAGGGCAGGAATCCAGGGTGGAGCAAGGTGGAATTGGAGCCATGAGGTTGAGTCAGAAACCCACCAGGGCGGCACAGACGACCACCACATCCGTGCAGTCGAAACAGAAGCCCACCAGGGCGGCGCAGAAGACCACCACAACAATGCGGTCGAGACAGAAGCCCACCAGGGCAGCGCAGAAGACCACCACATCCAACCACATCATATAACATATATATTTTTCTTTTTCAGTATATGTATACGTAAACATTTATATATAGTATATTTTAAGTCAAAATCTGTCAGTAGGTTAATTGTGTATAGGTACAGTATTATGTGAAGCATTCGCATAGTCTGTTTTTTTTTATTTATGTATAGGTAAACATTTATATATAGTATATTTAAAGTCAAAATCTGTCAGTAGGTTAATTGTGTATAGGTACAGTATTATGTGAAGCATTCGTATAGTCTGTATTTTTCAGTTTATGTATAGGTAAACATTTATATATAGTATATTTAAAGTCAAAATCTGTCAATAGGTTAGTTGTGTATAGGTTTATACTGATTTACTTCATTGCTGCATGGCTGTATTTATCTAGCACCTTGGTCCTGTGAGGCACAAAATGTCCTTCCATTGTATATCTACACATGTAGTGTAATGACAATAAAGCTAAACTTCAACTTTAACTTGAACTTGAAAGGCATCTTGGAATTTTTAATGACCACAGAGAGTCAGGACCTCGGTTCAACATCTCATCTAAAAGACTTTTTCATCTTTTTGTCAGTATAGTGTCTCCGTCACTACACTGGGGCATTAGGACCCACACAGACCACAGGGTGAGCACCCCCTGCTGGCCTAACTAACATCACTTCCAGCAGCAACCTACAATGAACAAAATTATCAATGCAACACTTTGTTTTTGCCCCCATTTTTCATAAGCTGAGCGTAAAGATCAAAGAATATTGTTCACAAATCTGTCTAAATCTGTGTTAGTGAGCACTTCCCCTTTGCAGAAATAATCAATCCACCTCACAGGTGTGGCATATCAAGACGCTGATTAAAAAGGCATGATTAGTGCACAGGTGTACCTTAGGTTGGCCACAATAAAAGGCTACTTTAAAGTGTGCAGTTTTGCTGTAAAACCAGTCAGTATCTGGTGTGACCACCATTTCCCTCACGCAGTGCAACACATCTTCTTCACATAGAGTTGATCAGGTTGTTGATTGTGGCTTGTGGAATGTTGGTCCACTCCTCTTCAATGGCTGTACGAAGTTTCTGGATATTGGCAGGAACTGGAACACGCTGTCATATAAGCCGATCCAGAGGATCCCAAACATGCTCAATGGGTGACATGTCTGGCCATTCTTTTCTTTTCTTTTCTTTTCTTTTCTTTTCTTTTCTTTAAATTGACAAACGATATCTGGAGACAGCATATGTTGCCACTGTTTAGGAAAATCCTTTGTGTTGGAAACACACTTCCTTTTTTATATAGGGTTTTTGACTCTTAATGGCTTAAAAGAGTTTAATTTAGTAGTTTGAGTATGCCAGGTGGGTTGTTTTAAACATACAATTTCTTGTTTTTGTCATGTTTTTTGTGACTGCCTTTCTTTCCATTTCATCCCATTTCTGTCTTTCCAACAACTTTGATTAGATGTTTTCTATAATGTTAATGTCATTTATTGCCTTTACTGCTTGCTTTTGTTTTTTGTTGTTGTGTGTTTGTTTGTTTTGTGTGTTTGTGTGTGTGTGTGTGTGTGTGTGTTGACATATCAAGACACAACTCTGTATAATGACATGGGTAAGACACAGGTGACTTATGAGGACATAACCCATGTCCCCATTTTTCAAAATGCTTATAATCATACAGAATTATAATTATTATTATTTTTTTTGAGAAAGTAAAAATGCACAGAGTTTCCTGTGAGGGTTAGGTTTAGGGTCAGGGTTGGTGTAGGGCGATAGAATATACAGTTTGTACAGTATAAAAACCATTACGCCTATGGGATGTCCCCACTTTTCACAAAAACAAACGTGTGTGTGTGTGTGTGTGTGTGTGTGTGTGTGTGTGTGTATGTGTGTGCGCTTGAAAGATGATGTCAGGGTGAAGTTTGCTGGTGTCATTGTATTCCCATGATAAATCCAGCTATAATTACAAATGACATGCAAATGTGTCTCTCCGATCAGAGTGGCAGGCAGAAGAAGATAATCGAGAAAAACAGTGAAGCGCTCAAATCAATCCCTAAAGATTAGCTGTATCACTTCTCTGTGAGGTAAGTGTTGTTTCTCAATGCCAGTTTCATGTCTATGGGTATATATGGTTATGTTCAGAATGGAATACAAGTATACTTACTGCATACTACACATGCAGAACAGCAGGCCTTATGCCAGAATAAACATTTTAAGCAGAAATATCTTTTGTCTTTTTGTCTTCACATGACCTGGTTACATTATATGTTCAATGAAGTTACACACGAACACACACACACACACACATACATACTGAAAAGTATTGTGTTTTGGGAAATGGTTTACTGTAGGTCATTGGCGAATTTTGTTCATAAACATAATTGGTTATATTGACCACCACAGTATGCTTCTGAATACTGTGTGGCAGTGTGTAAATAATAATAATAATAATAATAATAATAATTTTCTACATTTATATAGCGCTTTTCTGGATACTCAAATCGCTTTACATGAAAGGGGGGGCATCTCCTCAATCACCACCAATGTGCAGCATCTACCTGGATGATGCAACGGCAACCATATTGCGCTAGAACGCACACCACACACCAGTTTACTGGAGTGATGAAGCCAGTCAGTGTATGGGGATGATAGGAGGCCATTATGTTCAGAGGCCAATGGGGAAATTTGGTCAGAATGCAGGGGTTACCTCTTTTCAAAGGATATCCTGGGATTTTTGATGACCACAGATAGTCATTAAAGGCCTTCAACCTTTAATGACTATAGAATAAACTTTTTTTTCTATTTTTAACACATTTTATATTTTTTCTATATTTTAACACACACACACACACATACACACAACCTCAATATTTTGAATATATCATCATTTATACTAAGATTATATATAAATCACACCACCAAATTTTACAATATACTGTATATTTTTTTAATTGTTTTTGTTCAGTTGGGAGTCTATAATACTGCAGCTTTTTCTCAGTGCTTATATTAACACACATGAACTTGGATGATTTATATGAGGCTGAATATGAACGTCGCTGTCCGCAATTTGAATGTCGTTTATTGTCAGGCTCAATGTGTGCTTTTTATTGAATGGATTAAGGTAACGTTAAGATCGGCAACACATAAAACCTGCACTGTGGGTAATTGCTTTTTCTCTAGTTTTGCAATGTGCACAAGCAGGCCTACGAATGAGTGTTTTCTCCATTTTATTGTGGCTTACAGCATTTGATATTAATGAGAAAACAGGAGTAAAAACTAACCGACACAAACAGCAGCACTGAACTAATCTTATAAACGGCCTCGACAAATTGCATTTCACAAAACTCTTACCTAAATTTCACTGCACGTGCCTGCGATGAAAGACACTCGTCTAAATCCACAGAGGAAAAAAAAAATTGAGGTTTGTGTTTTTATTTTGATTTTGCCCGAATTATTGCCAATGCTTTATTTTTCTCTGAGAAGAAAGAAAGAGCGACACATTTTATAGGATTTAGAGCTGCCTACCTCTACCCCTGAAAATTTGTGATTTGTTGCCGCTGGACTAGTATTAAACTAGATCAGAAGCTACTGTAAGTATGAGAGGAAATCAAATGAAACTCAGGACACACATCAGAGAAGAGAGGACTAAGGCACAACTGCTAACCAAAAGCACAATAAAGGATTTCAAATCATAATCCCAAACATCGACGAGAGTTTAGCCCCAGTGTCTTTCATGTAAGCCATCTGAAATACAATTCAGTTGGCTGTTTCTTTGTTTATAAATATTGTTTTGAATATAAATCACATTAGTGCATGTGTGTATGTGTGTGTACATGGATGATTCTTCAATTAAGGGAACTTTATAAAAAAAATAAAATAAAATAATAAAAAAATAAATTGGAAAAATTATTGTCCCCTAGGATGATTTTAAAATAACCCTGAGTTGCTAGTTGATTACCAGTTAGATTTTTTTATTAAGATTAGATTCTGCCATGCAGATCAGCAAATTCATTGTAATTAATTATCTTTAAATATGTGTATTATTATTATTATTATTATTTATGTGTGTGTTTGTATGTGTATGTATGTATGTGTTTATTTATTTTGTTTGGCTTTTAAAACAATAAATGCTTTAAATGGTACAATTATTATTGAAGGTTTTAATGGCTTTAAGATTTTTATTGTCTATAATAGCTTCTTTGCTCATTCTTGTAAGGTTACATTTTCTGTAATATTTCCATTTTAAATGTATCCAAGACTGCAGACTTTCATTCTACAGTAGAAGGATCATCTGTTTCCTGTGGTCTAGGAGACAAGGTCTTGACTGTCTATGGGGCTCATCTAGTTGTCCTGGTCTCGGCTGACAGTCAGGGCTGTAGAGGTCCTCTCTAGGTGCTGATCCACCATCTGGGCTGTATACGTACTGGATCCTGGTGACTACGGTGACCTCGGAATAAGATAGAAACTGACAAATATTAGTGTAGATGCCATTTTTCTAACAATGTAGCAAGTACATCATGTGTTGTGGAAAGTGTTCCTGGTTTTCCTAATTAATGCAGCCTAAAAATCCTTTGACAGATTTGAATATTAGAAATGTGTTAGTGTGTTACAGGTATGTGTGAGCCAAGTTAAAAAGGTGGGTCTTTTATCTAGATTTAAACTGAAAAAGTGTGTCTGTCTCCCGAACAATGTTAGCTAGGTTATTTCAGAGTTTGAAAGCTAAGTAGGAAAAGGATCTGCCACCAGCAGTTGATTTTGATATTCCGAGGTATTATCAAATTGCCAGAGTTTTGAGAATTTGTTCAAATACCGAGGTTCAAAACCATTCAGGGCTTTATAAGTAATAAGCAAGATTTAGATTTAGCAGTTTAGGCCTAGTTTAAGACACGCAGATTAAAGATTGGTCTTAACACCCTGCCTTACTTGGATACAATGAAGTAAGGGCTGTAAAACCCTGTCCTCATATCGCCCGGAGGAACCAGCTCTATCGCATCCTTCTCCAGTAGGGCTGTGACCTCCACACGCAAGACAGGAGCATCGGCCACCTTCACTGCTGTGAAGCGGGTGCTACTGAACTTGGAGGGACACCTGGCGAACTAAATTGCATAGCCAAGGCTAAAGCCAGCGAGATGGGCTGGGTAGTTATAGCTGCCTGCTGCTGCCTGCTGGTGATGGAGGATGATGAGTGTAGTCCGTTCGTGACTCTACATGCCCTCCTGGGATCCAGGGACAGAAAAAAACACTCTCTCGTCAATATTTTCCAGATTCCCCACCTAGCCCTCCTCCGGGGGAGAGAGAGGGGCTTACACCTTCCTCCAAAGAGCAGCTTCCTACCTCTTTGGGTCGCTAAAAAGGCTGGTCTGGGACACAGGGACCTTGAGGAACTTTGTTTGTGATCCTCTTATCGACCAGAGGAGCGACCAGAAATGCTAATCGGATGCTGACCAAGAAAATGTGTGAATATGGTGTCTGGTTATAATTTAAATTATAGTCACATTTTTCCAACACACATACAGCAATCCCAGAATGCATCATGTCAAAATGGGGTGAGAAAAAAAAATACTAATAAATAAATTAGGGGGAATGTTGATAATAAATATACTTGTTTTTAGTATTTTACTATAAAGTCTGTTGTCATTAAACTTTTTTTTTTTTTTTTTTTTTTTTGCATTGTTTGATACTAATTACAGTATTGAATTAATAGTATAGCAACATGGACACATCAAAGTCTACTGGAATTACTTTTTAAGTCTCTTTTCGAGGAGCACTATTTATGTGTTGTCAAGTTGTTACCTAAGTTGATCATATTAAATTGGTCACTGTGTTTCAATCTTGAGAGGGATGCTGCTTTAAAAGAGATCTGCCTGCAGTGGGCAGCTTTTGCTAATGACTTATTAATACTGTAACATACGTTTCTGTCTTGTTTTTTCCTCCAAATATTTCCTTTGAATGTTGCTTTGAGATATTGTACTGCAGTTTCTCTGCAGATAATTCTTATCAAAGATTCCTGTCTCAGTGAGTGGGAATGTGAATATTTTTATCTGCATTTTTGTGTTTAACTTTGCAGTTATTTCCACTGCATGCAAGTGTTTGTTCATTAATTACTGAGCATATTTATGTTGCACCAATGTCATCATGTAAGCTAAATATTTTTCCTCTTTTCTCGTTTAGGGGAAACCTTTTTTAATCAAACTCAGTCTCACACAACAATTATATCTAATTAACCCAATTATCAAGACTCTAATTACACCGAAACATACCCCCCAAATCTCTTATCAATTATATATGTGACTTTTCCTGTCCTAAAAAGAGAAAGATGAGGGGTCTGTGTTTCCTCCTGAGGATGAGCCAGGCTTCCATAATCTGTGCAATCGTTACCATTTCCTTTCACAAAACTCCTTTCCATCCTTTCACAATGGATTCCTTTTATTTCTCTGCTGTCTCTTTACCTTCTCTTGATACACTCTGCAGCTGAATATTGCTGTTATGTTCTTTTAAACTACTTCTTTCCTGTGTTCTCTTGTGAAAAAAGGTACACTTTAGCATACTTTTAAAGTATACTTATAAGTTTATAAGTATATTAACTTTAAATATAATGTTGAATAACTTTACACTTTACATGTAGTTTAGTATATTTGTAAACACATCAGAATAATATTTATTTAAAGAAAAATATTATTCAAACAATGCTTTAAATTGTATTTTCAAGTAAAATTTTTAATCTGAAATGATTACAAATTGCACTTTTCAAAATAAACTTTTATTAATATAATATTGTCTGCCCATACAGGTTTATAATTTGAACATTTGAAGTACACTACAAGTTCATAAGTACACGTATTTTTCAATATGGTTGACATAAAAACCTTTTAAATAGCCAATGGCCTTTAGTTCAGCATGATTTGTTACTTGCTAGTTGGCTGCAGGTAAAGTTGCCAAACATTCTGTAAAATACAGAATCATCACCTATGTAAAATTTCAAAGAAGGCATATACCGTATCACCAACTAGATACAGTACAAACAAAGCTTTTCTTAAAATTGTGAATGGATTATTTACAGAAAGGGTGCTCCCCTTATAGCACAGCTGATTTTGACAGTTGACCAGAATTGACTGAGCTGGCTTATCTAAACCAGGAAGTAGCCATGCATATAGCCCATTCCCCTCCTCATCCACATTTTGACTTCAGCAAATCAGTTTTGGAGAATGTGATTATTTTTCAGGAGTCCAACATCCAGCCACGCATGAAAACAAGCAATATACCTGAGGGAAGATGTGAACAATGAGGGAAGTTGTCTTTCAATGTTGTAGTTAATTTTGTTAAATAAATAAATAAATACATAAATATATAAATACATTTAAGTAGTATATTCTTAACCTTGGACCTCATTCTTGAAACACAAAATGACCAATGAAGTGTCAATATATTCTATAACTTCTCTTTAATTGAACAAGATGCATTTTCCTCTATAATACAGTACATAAAATATGTACTTACACACACACTATGAAAAACCATGATTGTCCTCTATTTTCCATTTCTGTAGTTGGCAACCCTAGTTAGCAGGTGGTACAGATTATAGAATTAAAAGTAGAAGAGGCAGCGTTCTCGTCTGAATCAGAGCGTTATCTAGGTATCTACTCATTCCCTTTGGGGATTTTTAACTTCTGCTTTTATCTTCCTCTTCCTCATTCCCCTGTAACTACCAGCTGTCCACCTGATCGAGGTTAGGTGGAAACATCTCGCATAACACTCTCCTATGCTGGACCTATGTTGTTTTTGGCTGGTTCTATGTTCATAGCAACCACCTTACTGATGGTCCGGACTAAAAGGAGGCGGCCCTTGAGCGGGGCTCCAGCACAGGTGGGTGGGTGAATATGTAACCCTTTCTGTATATAGTTATGTGTATTAAATTGCTGGTGGTTATGTGTCTACTAATAAACTCCGTGAGTTTCCTTTGCAATGCTCAGTTACAGTGTTTACTAAACACTCCTCAGCACCAGCCATCCGGCTTAATGTTCTGGTATTAGGCAGCTGAGATCACAGGTTTCTGGGAACCTCCTTGATCATCAGGCCTGGCACAGCACTGCAGGGAATTTCATGTATGTCCGGCCAATTCACCCTGAGGGGCCCGTGGCCGCTTAGTTGTGCTGTCAAATCCAGCGGGAAGTGGAGGTGGCAGTTACAGAAGTCTTCTTGTATATACTGCCTCAGGTGATGCTCCCCTCACCGGAGGTTTGTAAAATTTGAGCTTGCCTCTCTGGTGCGGTTCAGCACCTCTGCGATGCTTAGGACAAACCCTAAGCTCTGTGGACTTTCTGAAAACCACATGGTGGTCAGTGTGCACGTGAACATTTTGCGCACTTTCTAAAATCCATGTAAGTGTGCACACAAGACTCTGCAAACTTTCTGAAATCGTGTACAGTAAGGGTTACACACTCTGCCTCATTCCCTTTCCCATGAGGGGCTATTTGGGGCTATTTTGAGATGCATCATTCCATCTATGATCTGCTCTATCAGAGCAACGAGAACCCCTCCTTAGAACAGTATTTTTAAATCCATGCTATGGTAAGTGTGCATGTGAAGCCTTTGCGCACTTTCTAAAAACCACACTGTGTTAAGTACGCACGCTAGTATTCTGCATTCTCTCTGAATCAGAATCAGAAAGAGCTTTATTGCCAAGTATTGTTGCGCATACAAGGAATTTGTTTTAGTGACATAAGCTTCCAGTACACAGAGACAACAACACACAGACAAAAAATAAATAAAAAAATAAAAAAATAAAAAAATAGGCAAATAAATAAGTGTATAAACAATTGTGCTATAAATGATAATGGAATAGGATTGAGTAAGATGCAGGGATGTACTAGGATGGAGGGGTAGCAAATAAATATAAGGATATTGCACATTTTTATTGCATAAGCATAAGTGGGGAACATTTAACTGTTCATGAGGTAGATTGCCTGGGGGAATAAACTGTTCTTGTGCCTGACTGTTCTGGTATTTGCAGCTCTGAGGCGCCGGCCAGATGGCAAAAGTTCAAAGATGGGGTAACTTGGATGTGAGGGATCCAGAGTGATTTTCTGAGCCCTTTTTACTCACTCTGGATGTATACAGTTCTTAAAGGGTGGGCAGGGGAGCACCAATAATCCTTTCAGCAGTCCAAACAGTTCTCTGTAGTCTTCTGATGTCTGATTTTGTTGCTGAACCAAATCAGACAGTTATTGAAGTACACAGTACAGACTCAATGATGGCTGAGTAGAACTGTTTCAGCAGCTCCTGTGGCAGGTTTAACTTCCTCATCTGGCGAAGGAAGTACAACCTTTGTTGGGCCTTTTTCACAATGGAGTCAATGTGATTTTCCCACTTTAGGTCCAGAGAGATGGTGGTTCCCAGGAATCTGAATGACTCCACTGCAGTCACAGTGCTGTTCATGATGGTGAGTGGGGAAAGTGCAGGGGGGTTTCTCCTAAAGTCCACGATCATCTCCACTGTTTTGAGCGTGTTCAGCTCCAGGTTGTTAAGACTGCACCAGACAGCCAGCTGCTCAACCTCGTGTCTGTAAGCAGACTCATCACCGTCCTGGATGAGGCCGATGACTGTAGTGTTGTCTGCAAACTTCAGGAGCTTGACAGAAGGGTTTTTAGAGGTGCAGTCGTTGGTGTACAGGGAGAAGAGCAGAGGGGAGAGAACACAGCCCAGAGGGGCACCAGTGTTGGTGGAGCAGCTGTTTGACATGAATTTCCCCAGTCTCACTAACTGTTACCTATCTGTCAGAAAGCTGGTGATCCACTGACAGATAGAGCTAGGAACAGAGAGCTAGGTCAGTTTGGTCTGAAGAGCTGTTGGGACGATGGTGTAGATAGAGCTAGGAACAGAGAGCTAGGTCAGTTTGGTCTGAAAAGCTGTTGGGATGATGGTGTTGAAAGCCAAACTAAAGTCCACAAACAGGATCCTCACATAAGTCCCTGTTTTGTCCAGATGTTGCAGGATGAAATGCAATCCCATGTTGATTGGATCACCCACTGACCTGTTTGCTCGGTAAGCAAACTGCAGGGGGTCCAGTAAGGGTCCAGTGATGTCCTTCAGATAAGCCAGAACCAGTTTTTCAAACAACTTCATAATGACAGACGTTAGAGCCACAGGTCTGAAGTCGTTAAGTCCTGTTATCTTGGGTTTCTTTGGAATGGGGATTATGGTGGAGCGTTTGAAGCAGGAAGGCACTTCACACAACTCCAGCGATCTGTTGAAGATCTGTGAAAAGATGGGGGCCAGCTAGTCAGCACAGATTTTCAGACAGGCTGGTGTAACGCCATCTGGGCCTGGTGCTTTTCTTCTTTTGTTCTTCTTGAAGACCTGGCGCACATCATCTTCACAGATTTGAAGAGCAGGAGGTATGGAGAGGGGGATTGCAGGAGGTGTTATAAGATGAACCAGACAGTGATCAGAACGCCCCAAAGCTGCTCGTGGAACAGAGTGATATGCATCCTTTATTGTGGTGTAACAGTGATCCAATATATTACTGTCTCTGGTGGGACATGTAACATGCTGTCTGTATTTTGGCAGTTCACGGGAGAGATCGGCTTTATTAAAGTCTCCAAGAATGATTAAAACAGAGTTCGGGTGTTGTTGTTCTGTGTCTGTGATCTGATCAGCGAGTTTCTGTAAAGCTGAGCTCACGTGCGCTTGGGGAGGGATGTAAACACTCACCAGAATGAACGAGTGAAACTCCCGCGGCGAATAGAATGGCTTGCAGTTGACAAACTGCATTTCTAGATCAGGACAGCACACAGCACACATCACAGTTACATCTGTACACCACCGTTCATTGATGTAAAAGCATGTCCCGCCGCCGCGCGATTTCCCCGTTGATTCTGCTTTGCGATCCACTCTAAACAGCTGAAAGCCCGGCAGATGGAGCGCACTGGCCAGTATGGCGTCATTCAGCCCGGTTTCCGTGAAACACAGAGCAGCAGAGTGTGAGAAATCCTTATTTGTCCAAGAGAACAGAAGGAGTTCGTCTGTTTTGTTGGGTAGAGAGCGGAGATTTGCCAGGTGGATGCTAGGCAACGGCGTTCGAAATCCGCGCTTCCTGAGTCTGACGAGCGCTCCGGCTCGCTTTCCCCATCTGCATGTCCTGAAGCGTTTGATCAGCGCCGCTGCTCCTCCGATAACAATGTTCAGTAAAACGTCTGTATAATTGAAATCCGAAAAAATATCCTGTGGTGTGTTCTGCCGAATGTTCAGCAGTTCATCCCTGGTGAAACTGATCGTGTTTGTTAAACAAAAAACAGGAAAAACAAACAAAAACAGTACAAACACTGGAGAGCCAAGCACTGAAGCAGCCATGTGCGGCGCCATCTAAAATCCTATATGGTGAGTGTTTCGCGCGGTTGCTTTGTGCCCTTTCTTGAGTTGGTAAAAGCCCTGTTCATCTTGGGCGCCAGTCCACCTATGTATCCTCGGATACCTATCTAAACAGGGTGTTGCTACTAGAGATTTGTTGAGACAGTTCCTTCAGCTAGCCTATGCAAAAGCAAGCTGTAGCCCCTGTGTGACAGGCAAGACTTAGTATAAAATGCTAGGCAAAACTTAGTATAAAATGCTAGGTTCTTAGCTGTATCCCTTTAAAGGAATATTTCCTGATTCCAATCCTTCAGCTCTAACCCAGGCTGAGACCCTAACAAGGGCAACTCCAATGGAAATGGTAGAGTTGGTATTTAGTGTTCGCCATGATTCTGGACTGCACTCCCCTCAGCATGGCAGCGTGGGTATACTGTTCCCCAATGCGGCCCCTAGAGGACGCAGTTCAAAGTTCCCTTGAAAGGGTAATTTATCTTTAAAAGAAACGAAAAGACATTACAATTTGCTACATGCACAAATATAAATGCAGCTGATCATGCAAATAACTCTGAGTATCACTTGGAAAACAAATCCTTAAAACAAATAGCCTATTTATTGATAAAAATCAAATCCACACTAGTTAATAAAGTGCAAATGTTTAAATTTACAGACCTGAGTATGGGAAACTGCTCCACCTAAACTGTACTCTCACGAAACTGACAGCTCTATCAAAACTTTGCATTGTGGGTTATTCAAACTTTGATAAAATGTCCTGTCAGCTATTCACTATTCACTCAGGTTACGAATGTAACCATGGTTCCCTGAGTAGGGAACGAGACACTGCGTCCGCTAGATCCCTGCATTGCTTCGGATGCAAGCTTCAGACAAAGAAGTGAATGACGTGGTCACTAATTATAATAGCGCCGGTAGTGACATCAGAGGATGTCGCCGGCCAACTCGTTGGTGTTTTTTCCATGAATGCTTCAGAAACGGGTCATGACGAGGTGTTACCCATAGAGCCCCCTAGAGGACGCAGTGTCTCATTCCCTACTCAGGGAACCATGGTTACATTCGTAACCTGAGACGACTTCCGACAACATGTTCTGAAAGTCTCAGAAGATTGTTTCACTAATAAACAACTAGACAACTCAGATTTATATATAAGTGTATTCCCTAAAATGTTATACAAAAATAAACAGATGTATCTGAATCACATTTGCACTGCAAAGCATTAAAAAAGAGGAATATTTTAGTGCCAGTGAAAACATGCAGTACAGTTTTAAAGTAGTATTTCTTGCCTGTGTAAATAAACTAATATATCTGGTTCTATAAAGTGAATAGCTGACAGGAGATTTTATCAAAGTTTGAATTACCCACAATGCAAAGTTTTGATAGAGCTGTCAGTTCCGTGAGAGTCCAGTTTAGGTGGTGCAGTTCTTTAGTTTCTCATACTCAGGTCTGTAAATTTAAACATTTACACTTTATTGACTAGTGTGGATTTGATTTTTATCAATAAATAGGCTATTTGTTTTAAGGATTTGTTTTCCAAGTGATATTCAGAGTTATTTGCATGATCAGCTGCATTTATATTTGTGCATGTAGCAAATTATAATGTCTTTTCATTTCTTTTAAAGATAAATTAGCATAAAACAAGAAATAGTACAACCTCAAGAGTCTGAAGAGATACTGTAGCTATAAGGGTTTTAATTACAAACATTCTAAAACAGATAATATAAATTTATCCGTTAGATAAATACATATAAAAAAATAAAGAAAAAAATAGTATAAAGTATAAATGATAAACAGTGATGTACAGTTTTTTTCGTCGAAGTTCGGTAAGTTTATATAAATATATGTATATATATATATATATATATATATATATATATATATATATATATATATATATAAATAGTAAGTGTAATTTTATTTTCATTTCAATCCTCATAAGCCTTTTGTAATGAGATATTTAGCTTGAAATGTGTGCCTGTGATATATTCCATTAAATACATGACACTTGTTTTGATATTTTGCAAAAACATTCAGACATTTTTAGTGTGATCTAAGCCTCCATATATGGAATAGGAATTGTTCATGTCTTCTGATGTTTTTGTTTGCAGTGGGTTTGGATTTGGTTCTATGAAGCAGAATTTGCAGCGACAGCGTTCTGTACAGATTTATTCAGTGAACATTTTGTGAAAACCTGCAGCTTTTTTTTTTTTTGTTTGTTTGTTTGTTTTTGGTGGCATTCTGACATCCATCTGAATTTCCTTCCTGTCCTGTCTTATGCATCTGTTGTTGAGGCTTTTGTTGGGTGACTGCTCTCGAGTTTAAGGGCACATGGTTCTATGAATGAATAAGAGATCATATATTTTCTGTGTGTTGAGTGGAGGTCTCATTGAGTTGCTTTAGTTAGAAGATTATCACGACAGATCAAAATTAATGAATACTTGCTTGCATTGTATAAACACTGTGTGACTCGATATAATAAAGAAATGTAGTACATTTTTGAAGAGTGGTAAATACAAGAGGGCATCGTAAATAAAGCACATACAACTTCCAGCAGCAGGGGAGATGAGGTATTTTATATTCCTTCATAAACCACTTAAAGATAAATTCTTTTAATAAAACAAACATTATGTGCTCCAAATGTAACTGCACCATTACCAGACTTATAAGACGATCATGATATCTGTGTGTGTGTGTGTGTGTGTGTGTGTGTGTGTGTACAAATATGTATGTGTTGCATGAAAACATTGTTGCAAAATAAACTAATTTCAGGTTAAACTACTAAACTTTTCTGGCTCTGGGCAGGCTTAACGTTTATTTGCCTATTTCAGTGGCTAAGATATTCACATTAATTGATGACTGATTTCAAGCTAAAACCCACCAATACAGTGCTAGTAAGCATTGTACTTGTGCTATGAAAGTAAGAAAATTTATGACCAGGTTATGCTGAATAACCTGGCCATAATAACTCTCAGTGGATTCCAGGTGCATTCACAGACTTCATGTTTCCACTGTGTTTATTAGACTCAGTGGGTCTGGGCATTACCATGTTACCATCAGACGCAGCCTGCCTATAAACACACACATGTTGCGCTGCCTTGTACTCGGCTTCCTTGCATAAACAGGGTGCAGAAGTGTGTTTTTACATAAAAGACAGAACACTGGAGGGGTGAATCATTGTTTGAAACATTCACATAATCCATGTTTCTGTTTTTATAGAGACTCAAGCACTTTTCTTATATGTAGGAACTTCACTGCATTAAAAGAAGGAGTGGTTTGCTGTAAGTCAAACGAGATCAGCTAATTAACTGGAGCACATTTTTGGTGCCTGCTTTCGATTAGATTATAGTACCCCAGTGCCCATCTCCCTTCTGCTCTCAGCTGCAAATAATTCTGATAATTTGGCAGTGGCAAAATTCCTATTCTAATCATGAGTCGTATTCTAATTCTGCGGCAGTAATTCTCTTTTACTACAACTCGAATCTCCTCTTGTTTCCCTTTTCTCAATGAAACACATTTATGTGTAGCTAGCCCTGCCAGAAATGGGGAAATGGGCTTTCTTATAAAAGCTTGAGATATGAAGTTAATTATGGAAAAACAAGGCAAAATATAAATCTCCATTGTATAGTAAAATATTTGTGGAAAACAGGATGCTAGCAGCCAAAGAAAATGATATCCAAATTGGGCTGAAATGATCTGTGGCTTTGTGGGAAAAGAGTGTTGCTTTTAACAGCATAGGGTTTAAACAGCACAATGATTATTGATCATTGGGCTATTTATTATGTGCTGGGGGCATTTTAAGATTTAAATTTTGTTACATCACATCCAATTTGTTGACACACTAAAGCATCAACTTACTGTGACTCTAACTGATGCCACTGAGGCCCAGACTGATGTGACCAAATGATTACAGTCCATGTTTATCATTGGCTAACTGTTGCGGCGTACTTATCACAAACAGCCTTCATGTGTGACTGTGCACTGAATATAGCTCGGTGGATGCAATTCATTATGGAAACATGTAGCTATTTGTTATTTTGTTGTTTGTGTAGACATATATATCCCCTAGGATAGGTATCCCACTTCTGACAGACCTATCCTAGGGGACGTCCTGGCCTAATGATTAGAGATTCAGACTTGTGATCCAAAGGTTGCAAGTTAGAGTCTTAGGCTGGCAGAAATTGTAGGTAGGGGCAGTGAATGTACAGTGCTGTCTCCCCCCTCAATATTATGACTGAGATGCCCTTGAGTAAGGCACTGAACCTCCAACTGCTCCCTAGGCGCTGCAGCATAAATGGCTGCCCACTTATTATTATTTTATAATAATAATAATAAAAACCTACTCATATTATTCGGATTTTGCAATGGGAATTCAGACTCGATACACAAGTGAATCAAACAGACAGATTTATTTTTATGAATGGAGATGACCAAAGGAGTGGTAAGTATTGCAGACTAAGAATCTTTAATGGACTTGAGGATACTGACGTTATATTTTGGATTACCAGGTCGGATGGAGACCGTGAGGATTGGGATGTTTTCAGAGGCTGGTGTAACAGAGCTGGATGCTGGTAAGTAGACAGTACACACACACGATCAAGGAGTAGTGGATCAACAGGCAAGTAATTCATTATGAAAACGATTGATTATTTCAAATGATTTTGCTGTTTGTGTAGAGATATATATCCCCTATGATAGGTATCCCACTTCTGACAGATCTGTCCTAGGGGAAGTCATGGCCTAAGGGTTAGAGATTCGGACTTGTGATCCAAAGGTTGCGAGTTAGAGTCTTGGGCCGGCAGGAATTGTAGGTGAAGGGAGTTAAGACTTGATACACAAGTGAATCAAACAGACAGATTTTTTATTATCGATGGAGATGACTGGTGAATATTGCAGACTTAGAATCTTTAATGGACTTGAGGATACTGACAGTTATATTTTGTTATAATTATAATATTGCATAGGTTTGAGCCCTTTTCCACTTGGAAGACCAGCCGATGTGGCAGTGTGTCTTTATAGTGCTGTGTGCGTGATTAGAATTCCAGTGATTGTGAACACTGATAGGTGACAGAGCCTGGAATGTACATGACAGAACCCCCCTCTCCAAGGCCCACTCCTGAGGGCATAAGATATCAACGTCGTTGTAGGCGACCCCTACTGTGTGGAGCAAGGTAATCCAATATGCCACCATGATGATGGGAACTCAGAATCTCCCTTACAGAATAAGTTGTTCCATCTTCCAGTATGATCGGTAGAGGGGGTTTGTCTGTAGTGCCAGGCTCTGTTGAAAAAAGTGAAAGTCATGACATTTTCCAAGTACTGTAACCCATACTCGAAATTGGTGCTATCCATTTAATCCAATCAAGTGCACACACACAGCAGTGAGAAGTGATCACACACCCGGAGCAATGGGCAGCTATATATCCAGCGCCCGGGGAGAAACTGAGGGTTCAGTGCCTTGCTCAAGGGCACTTCAGCCATGGTTATTGAGGGAGGAATAGAGAGCTGTTCATTCACTCCCTTCCACCTACAACTCCTGCCAGCACCGAGACTCGAAATGGCAACCTTCTGGTAACTAGTCTGGCTCTCTAACCATTAGGCCACAGCTGAACAGGGAGAACAGGTGGGTGATAAGGTTTAAGCAGAGAAACATGGAATGTGGGATGAATCCTGTATTGTGATGGAAGCTTGAATTCATACATGACTAGATTGATTTGCCAAATGACGGGGAAGGGACCAATACACATGGGACTCAGCTTCTTACAGGGGAGGGGCAACTGGGTGTCCTGGATGAAGAGCCATACCTCTTGTCAGGTGGCAGCAGGGGCTCTCCGACATCAGCATGGTGTTGATGGCATCTTATTGCCTGCTGTAGATGTTGATGTGTCTCCTGGAACCAATGGGTGATTGAGGGAACCTCTGAGGGTTCCCCTGACCAAGGGAACAGAGGTGGCTGATAGCTGAGTAAGCACTGGAATGGAGTGAGATTCATGAAGGGTTGCCGGAGGGAGTTCTGTGCGTACTTGGCCCAGGCAAAGAACTGGTTCCAGTAGTTCTAGTGACCATGGCAGAGGGTATGGAGGTATCTGCCTTGATCTTTCATTCCATTTGTCTATTATTATGTGGGTGATATCCTGAAGAAAGTTTGATGGTCACACCTAGGAGTGAAAAGAAAGCTCTCCATACACGGGAGATAAACTGTGGAACTCTGTCAGATACGATCTCTTCTGGAATGCCAAAATTATGGAAGACATGATTAAACAGTACCTCTGCTGTTCCATTGCTGTTGGAAGTCCTCTCAGTGGAACCAGACAGCAGATCTTTGAAAATCTGACTACAGTAACCAGGATGCAAGTGTTATTGTCAGATACAGGGAGGTCTGTGACAAAATCTACCCCCAAGTGTGACCATGGATGCCGGGGAACAGGGAGAGGTAGGAGTTTGCCAGTAGGCAAGTTGTTTTAGATACAGCGCATTCCTTTGCATCCTCTCAAGTACCTTCTGATGTTATTTGCATTCCAAGCCACCATAAGCGATCTTTCAACAGTGAGAGGGTTTGATTGGTCTCGGGATGACCAGTGCCCAGGGAGGTTGTACGTTGACTGCAGGGAACATAGATGTGACTTGGGGGACACAGCAGCAGATACACTGGCTACTGCGATGTTGTCGTCTAGCCAGTATTGATGTTCATCCGACGAGAGACAGGCAATGTCGATCTGCATGGGTTCAGGGTGTGGTTCTGGAGAACTGGGATATTCTGGCTGGCGAGGAGACTGCTGGTTTTTGGCACAAATGTTCCTCCATACAGCCCTGAATCCGATTGGCAACAATGATGGAGAGTTGAAACACCACCAAAAGTCCCATAGTGTCATCTTAGTTGGAGAGATGCAACCGGAGTGATGGTTCTAATCCTTGACAGTTAGTGGTTAGCTAGGTGCCTGAATGTCTCTGCCCATTGTAGCGCAGTTAGCAGTTACCTGTTAACAGAGTTAAAACATATGCAATTTTAGATCTTTCTGTGGGGAAGCGATGCAGTTGCATTTCTAGTATGAGCAAACACTGCCAGAGAAAGCCATTGCATTCTTCCGCAGAGCCAGAGTAGGGTGCCAGATTGACCATGGGACTGGCTGGGTAGATCAGGGCCGAAGAAAAACTGGGTGCAGGATCTGATGCTGTGGTTGTTTGACTGAGAACCCTTTTCATAGCATCCACCAGCTCCTGGAATAGGTCAGAGTCTGTTTGATTCATGATGGCGGATCTTGTCTTCTGTAACGGGAAGTCAGACTCAATACACAGGTGGTTAGAATCAACAGTCAGGTTTATTACTATGGATAAAAATAACCTAAGGAATGGTGAGTATTGCAGTCTTAGAATCTTTAATGTATTTGAAGGTTAATGACCGTTATATTGTTGATTACCAGGTCGGATGGTGAGGATCGGGATGTTTCCAGGAGCTGGTGTATTAGAGCTGAATGCTGGTAAGTAGACAAATGACACACACACACACACACACACACACACACACACACACACACACAGGAACACACAAGGGAACCACAGGAGGTCAAGGAATCTTGGATCAACAGGTAAGGCACATTGCATAGGTTTGAGTCCTTTTTTACTTGGGAGACGAGACAATAAATGTGGCTGTGTGAACTGTGTATCTTTTGCCTTGTCCACACTAACATGTTTTAGTTTGAAAATGCATATTTTTCTCTCTGTTTTGGCCTTCTGTCCACACTTAGACAACATTTTTAGTAAAGGAAAACTGAGCTTTTTGAAAACACTCACTAAAGTGGATAAATTTGAAAACGTTTTCGTTTTCCCGTTGTAGTGTGGACTGTGAAAACGGAGGCTTTTGAAAACGAAGACACAATTTTAGTCATGTGACACATATCATACCAATAGATATCTGTGTCTATACTGGTATTGTGCATGTTATGTGCTATGCAATTTTGCATTCTATTACTACAGATGTGTTACTTTGTACACTCTTCATATCACAGCCCTGCAAAGGTGAAAGCAAATTTACTCGTAATTGCTATTTGGGGCAAAACATGAGGGCAGTTGCATTTTCGATCAGAAAAGAAAAGCGAATCAGCAGAAAGCGAATTTAAAGTTTTCTAATGTTTCAGTGTGGACGAGACAAAGTTTGCGAAACGGTTGAAAACGCTAGTGTGGATAAAGAACATTTTAAAATGAAAATGCCATTTTCAAATGCATCCGGATTAATGTAGACATAGCCTTTATAGGGCTGTGTGTGTAATTAGAATTCTGGTGATTGTGAACGCTGATAGGTGACAGAGCCTGGTGTGTCTGTGGCAGGTCTATAGTTCCTCCTTTGATTTTTCTTTCTTTAACATATTCTTTTGTTGAAAATCCTTCTTATATGATTGCTAACAAAAGTGAATTTCACATCTCTACCAGCCATATAATTTGAGATACTTATGTCCACGGAACAAACACTGAGGGATGAGTTACAAGCCAAAGTGTTAGTAAAGATTTGTTTTAATCACAAACCCTCACTGTGAACAATATTACAAATTGTAAATGTAACACAACAGATGAATTTAACACATTACTTTCTTTTTGCCTCACATTTCGAGTACATGTGCTCATGTCGCACTTTCTTTAAAACAAATTTCAAGAGGGTGATATGGCAATAAAATGAGTTTTGTGGCAATAATAGATTTCATGTTGCATTAGACATTCTCTCTGCATAAGCCAGTCTGCGCATGCAGCTAAAAAGACATCTGTTCATATATCATTGATACTTTCATTAGAGAGGGGATGCAAGTCAGGATTTATTTGCCACGGTGGCGTAATGCGGCTTGACAGGGATGCGTCCCTGACACATTAACTATGTCTAGTGTGTTGTGAATATAGTGATGTAGATGTTATATTTCAAATTTCAGCCAGTTGAGATTGCTTGAGTGTTGCACTGAAACTTTGTATTATTAGCACTTCCCATACTTATTGCACCCTTAATATAAATTGCTCATAAATGTAGAAATGTTTCAATTAAATAATGTTATTTTAAACTTTCTCCTCATCAAAGAATCATGAATAATAGAACATAAAAAAACAATGCATCATGGTTTCCACAAATATCCCATACAAATAGTATATTGTGCACCAAATCAACATATTAGAATGATTTCTGAAGGATAATGTGACCTGAAGACTGAAGACTGGAATAATGTCTGCTGAAAATTCAGCATTGCCATCATAGAAATAATTTACATTTTAAAATCTATTCAAATTGACAACAGTTATTTCAATCTGTTTTATTTGAAAATATGACTGTTTTTGTATGCGTACATATTGTATATATGGTCAAAATTAAATGTCTTTATATTATTTATATTTATATTAAATGTATATATGGTCAAAATGACCTTTCAAAAATGCATCATTGCCACTGCACATTGTCCGTATCACAATGAATGCATGTTAGTATATATTACAAACCCCACCTTTCAAAATCATATGTGTCATCCCCAGATCTCAGCACCACAGTCAGCTCAGGTCTGCTGCTTTGTGTTATGGGATGGGCAAGAGAACACGTTTGGCTGCGTCTACTCCCATCACTGCTTGATCAGTCCTGCCATCCACACCCTCATCTGTCTCAGATCAGAGTGACCATTCTCATGTTCAGCATAATGTGGTTTCCCCATCTGTGCCTAAATTACTGTAGCCAGTGTCTCTTCCTGCAGGCTCAACACATCCTCATCAATAGGTGAGACATACGTTACCCACCGCACAGAACAATGATTATTCCAAACACACAAATGCATGCAGAAATATTTGTGGAATGTAATTGTGGAATACAATTACAGATCAGATTATGTCTCATACATAATATATGTAAATCAAATCAAACTGAATCTTGAAAGCATTGGAATCTATATATATATTAGTCTGAGATTCAGTTTGATTTGACTCAAGATTCAGTTTGATTTGACTCAAGATTCAGCTTGATTCCAATGCTTTCAAGATTCAGTTTGATTTGATTTACATATATTATGTATGAGACATAATCTGATCTGTAATTGTATTCCACTGTCAAATATGATATGCACTCTTGGTGTCTGTTTTAGGATGCTTTGGTGTAAATTACATCAACAGATCTAGCCACCGAATGCAACTCACGCTAGCGTTTACAACAGGACCTGTGTTGGTAATGAAGAGTTTTTCCACATGCTTGTGGTGCAATAAAATCCACAGAACACATGCTATTGTGTAGACGGGTGGGACTCATTTGGCACTGCAAGGTTGTATGCTGATTTTGTAGAGTGTTTGTGTGTAGGAGTGGAGGGGGGTTGTATTTGTGAGAATACTGGGGATAATGAAATGTGTGTGGGGTAGAGTGAGAGGGAGATGCTAATGACTACGAGGCGTGCGAGCGTGTGTGTTTGTGTGCTGTCAGTTTGCAGCTGATCTCTGACCACTACTTTGGTCACCAGTCCTGTAGAGAAACGCTTGCAGCAGACAAATGGACAGACATGTGGAACATGTCATGAGCCTATGACCCCGGCTCTGTTTTCACTTGTTTCTACCTCATCTGTCCTTCTCTACATTCCTCTTGTCTTCTGTCAGTCGTTTTCCGCAATTTAATGATGATATTTGTTTGGAAACAACAAAACTTGGTTCATAAGAACATTCACTGAATGACTTCTGGGTGATAAATTAAATTAACACCACATGCAAAACAGAACCACACAGTTGTATCACACAGGGTTTATGATGAAACGTTGCCACACAATAAGATTCCTTCCAAATAATGCACACTTAAGGGCCCATACCACCGCATATTATAATCAACTAACTTTACCCTCATGAGGTAAATTTAGACAAGTCTTGTGAAAGATTGTGCATTTGTGTTTGTTTGCATTCATATAAATGTACATAAATGACATGCGACAACAGCGCATAAATCACCTGCATGCATATTTTTCCGTATGAGTGTGTATTTCCAGTGAATTATTGTAAGTAGACATTTGTAAAGGTCAGTATATCCTTGAATCTTGAAAGCATTGGAATCAAGCTGAATCTTGAGTCAAATCAAACTGAATCTTGAGTCAAATCAAACTGAATCTCAGACTAATATATATATATATATATATATATATATATATATATATATACAGTAAGTGCTGGAAAGAACAGCTGGAGTAGTGACAGAAATGGGCTGAATGGGTGAAATGAAATGATGATTCTCAGGTAACACTAGAGAGTGATTAATCAGCAGAGAGATGATTGTAGATTAGGAAATACATGCAAGTTTATGTCAAATAAAATAAAATAATTAATAAGCGTTCTTAGACATCTATTTATTTATTTAATTATTTTTTTTTATTTTTTTTTAGGGGGGTGTGGATGCTCAGGAATGGTACTAGGATTTTATCCTCTGGTAGTCTTAGCCCTTGATGAGAGTGTGCAGCAAGATGCCATTGCCTCTTTGTAAATCAGCACCAGTATATTACTATAAAGTATGTCAAAATGGCCTACCATTAAAATTGGTCCAAAGTCAATATATATATAATTATTATTATTATTATATTTTTTATTATTATTATTATTATTTTTTTTTTTTTTTTTTTTTAATGAAATAATGCCAGTCAGACACCAGTCTGCAGTAAAGTTCAAATTGGTACACATGTAGGCTAGTGGTTGAACAGAAAATATGTCATCATATCGTTATTATTAACAAGTATTATTGTTAACAAGCTAAAAAAAAAACTAAAAAAAACATTCACTCTTGGCTCAATGTTAAGGAGTTTTACTACTGGCCTGGTTGGGCCAGGAGATCAGATATGTTACTTGTCCTGCCAAAATATTCACTAGCCCTGCCTAAATAATAAGTATAAAGTTATTGGTTTCATTAGTTTTGACCTATATAACCTTAGAATACAAAATGTGTGGATACCAGTGGAATTCCACAGTTCTTGATTCCTGTTTAGGATAACAGCAAATACTAATACTATCCTAGCTGATATGAAGTTCAAACATTAAGGGCAAATAAGCAGTCAATAATAAGATACATCAAAACAAAATAACAAACAATAGCACAAATGAATACAATAAAGACAATAGAACAGGGGGGTATTCCATAAAGCAGGTTATATGACATTCCCGAGTATGTTTGAGGATAAGCGAGAGGATAACCTCAGCTTTTGGTTCCAAAATCAGAGGTTACTTTCAGGGTATGTAAGTAACCACAGTAACTTGATCTCTGAACCTCAGGTATGATCTACTGATGAGCCTTCAGTGGGCGTGACATAGAGCACATCATTTTTATAATATTACAATATATTGTAATAATATTACAATATATATATATATATATATATATATATATATATATATATATATATATATATATATATATATATATATATATATATTGTGGGGATCTACCAGGCAGGCACACAACATAGCTGCATCACGTTCACACAACACCCAGGATCACATGATGTTTTGAAAAGTCACATGACCAATTAGGAAGTGATAAGTGTCTGCTGGTTGCAAGGCAGATTCTCTTTGTGTTGGTGCTGGACACTGTTGTGTGCGTTGGGCTTCCTTTTCATGTAGGTACTGTTGGTAATGGTAGAGCATGATTAATCACTGCCATTTGAATTTTTATATTTATTTTGTTTTATCAGGGTAATTTCTAGAAGTGTGTGTCTACTCTTCATGGAGGACACAGGCTTCTGCATGGAGTTTTAAAATATGTTGTAATCCATCTCATTGTGACCTGAGCTGCTGGGCTGCATCGGTAAATGCTTTAATATGTACATTGAGTGTTTTTTTTTTTTTTATATGCATTGGAACATGTTTTAAAATACTTTTTCTGTCTGTAGCAACGGAATGTTCACCTTTGTCTTATATCAATGAGCCGTAGGACAGTTGAGCATACTGAAAAGTAGGCCTATATTTTCTAGCCATGTTTGAGTTGACTATGCTGTTTAATGAGGCTGGCAACTAACATGATTTTTTATTTCCAAAAAGGGACCAGGCCAGCCACTGTTTTCTTGTGATTAATATGCATTTTTTTATTGTTTTGTTGGTTTGTTTGTGTGATTGTGTGATGTGATTTTGCTTCTGGGCCTACCACCCATGTGCCCTATTTTTAGTAGCATTGTTCCTTAACTTCTGGTGCCATCAATGCTGGTGGCTCTCCTCTCTAACTATGTCTTCTGCTTAGGCTATCCCTGTACAAGGCCGGATTCACACTGATGTTTTGCCCCTTCTTGCCAAGGGACCACATTGTTAGAGACATTGGTTTGGGGTGTATTTATAACCATAACACGGTGTGAGATTTTTGTCGTGGTATCTGAAGATCTTGAATGTGTGGTGCTTGCTGTGTTGCATGCTTCTTCTGGTGCTGGGTTGCTGTCTCCTGTTACTTCTTGTCTCACCATGGTCCTCCTGAGCAGGGGTTTCGCATTGGCTGATCCGACCTTCCTAGACTGAGGAGAATCCACCAATTGTATAGCAGTATTTAAGATCCATTTTAAGAACTTTTCCACACTTTTTGTACTAAATTGTAATTGGAAAATATAGAGTTAGCTACACTACATTAAGGGAAGACTTGTGGGTCCTCCTGCCCATCATCAGGGGGTGGCGTAGTCAGACCGTAAAGATTTACTGCTTGACTGGTACCACATTTATGGCGTAGTCGGCAGGCTATAAATGAGGCATTGATATTTTGTTTTGTCTACATGGTTTTGTTGTGTGTTTTTCTTTTTTTTTTTTTTGTTAAAATCGAAACAGTGGCTGGCTCTGGACAACAGAAGACTACAAGTGGATGGCCAAGACAAAAGTAAAAACAGTGGGAATCAACAGCCAGTGACTACTACTTCTCAACTGAAGTTTTTTGTTTTTGTTTTCAATGTCTTTGACATTTTTCCATCTTCTCTTCTGTGGTAGTGAGGCTGTTAAACTGGTAAGATGAGTGAGGTGGAGGAACATGTGCCTGAGGAACTCTTGACTCTTCGGGAAGAAGTGCAGAGATTACGAGTGGCTAATGAACAACTTCAGAGAGGAAGAGGTGCCAGTGCAGGTACCTCTGGTAATGGCACTACTGCTGGTGGGATAGCCTCCAGTGGCGATTTGGGCTCACCAAATTTTCCTGGTCCACAACCTAGACCAGAACGTTTTGTTTATATTCAAAGAGAGAGAAAGTGTCCCCACTTCTCCGGTTCGAAATCTAAATCTGATATATTGATTTATGATTGGATAGAGCATATTGAGTCATGCATGAGGGATAGGAATATGAGCGCTAGGGAGAAGGCCCTCTTCCTTTATGATCATTTGGAAGGAGAAGTAAAAGCTGAAATCAGATTCCGCTCTTTGGCCGAGCGGGAAAATCCGGATACGATCTTAAACATCTTAAAAGAAGTTTATGGTTCCTCCTCCTCCTTTTGTCAGCCTGCAAAGAAAATTCTTTGACCGAAAACAGAAAGATGGGGAGTCTTTAAAAGAATTTTCTCACTCTTTGTGGGCTCAAATTGAAGAAATCAAACGTGCTTACCCTAATAGGTTGACAGACCCAGATATGTTAGTTAGAGATCAGTTCATGGAGCATGTACGTGATGTTTCCTTAAGACGAGAGCTAAAGAGCATTGTGCGTCAAAATCCGGCTGTTGCTTTTATAGCACTACGGCATGAAGCAATTAGATGGATGGAAGAGGGTGAGCGCCCCTCTGGACAAACTCGAGCCGAGCTTCACCACTGTGGGGTGGATCTAAATGTTGAAGGGGCTTGTCATGCAGTGGTGATGGAAAAATGGTTTGGAGTTTGTCTTGCAGGAACAGCTTAACCAACAGCAGTCACAGATTAATAAAATACTACTGAGTCTGTCTAAAATAGAATCTGTGTTAAACCAGCCTACTTCTCGTCCTCATAACCCCAATTACCAGTTTACCCCAGAAGGCCAACCCATCTGTCTCCGATGTCGTAAGCCTGGGCATGTCCTCCGTCAGGGTCGACAGGGACCGAGGCAGCGAACAGCCAGTTTACCCAATGTCCAGCCCGAGGAAAATCATGCAGTTACAAGACAGTCAGGTATGCATCATATTGATCCAAGCACTGTGACAAACAATCCTAGTCCCTCTAATCAGGTCTTGCTCTCTTCAAATGAGTCAATCTCACTTGTAGGTAAATGTCCTGTAGTGGAGGTAAAGATGGGGGGGTGTTAAAGTAAAGTGTCTATTGGACACTGGTTCTATGGTGACCACAATCACAGAGTCCCTTTTTAAGGAAGTATTTCAACATTCGGGAGCACCTAGGCTCAAGTCATGTGGGTGGTTGGCATTAAAAGCTGCAAATGGTTTAAATATCCCCTATGTTGGATATTTAGAGATGGATATCAAGGTACTGGGTAGAACCTTTCCAGGACGGGGGGTTTTGGTGGTGAAGGATGCCCCTGGCACACTACAACAACATTCCATTCCTGGGCTGTTAGGAATGAATGTCATTTCTCAGTGTTATAGGGAGTTGTTTGCACAACAGGGTGAGGAATTATTTGCTTCTCTAGGTGCTGTTAAGGCAGAGGCCTGTTGGGAGTCTGTGCTCCGCTACTGTCGCCGCCAAGATGTGTGCCATTTAACTCATGAGGGTCAGGTGCGGGTCCTAGAAAGGGGTGGGGTTTATTAAGGTCACCTGCCCAAAAGTCCCTCATACGCCACCTGCCACAATGCTGTTGGAACTTGGAGGCTCCGATCTTGCCCCAGGTTTGCTGTTGTCCCCGTCGTTACTCAGTGTTTCCAATGGTGTGACATTTGTTCCTGTAGTAAATGTAGGAGCCACTGGTGCTACTGTCCACTCAAAGCAGGTGCTGGGGATGTTGCACTCAGTGGTTGACATTCAGGCAGAGGAGCTGAAGTTTGAAGGGGAGAATGGTGATGTTGCCCTAATTAATATACATACTGCTGGGGGGCCACCTGCCTCCATCTCAGAAAGTCTTGCAGCTTTACACTGGTCAGAGCTTTCACCTGAAGAGGAGGGCCAAGCAAAACATCTGTTAGAGAAGTATAGTGATGTCTTTGCTAGATATGATGGAGATCTGGGTTGCACTGATGAGATTGTACATGAGATACCTCTTTTAGATGATGCCCCAGTCCGACAAAGATATAGGCGAATACCCCCTACACAGTGGCAGGCTGTAAAGGACCATATAAAACAGCTTCTGGACAGCAGAGTGATCAGGGAGAGTAGCAGCCCTTACGCATCACCCATTGTCCTGGTGCAAAAGAAAACTGGAGAGCTACGGATGTGTGTCGATTACCGTCAGCTTAACGCCAAGACAAGAAAGGATGCCTACCCATTACCTCGTATTGAGGAGTCGTTGGATGCCTTGTCAGGGGCCCAGTGGTTCTCAACTCTGGATTTGGCTAGTGGCTATAATCAAGTTGCTGTTGCTGAGAAAGATAAGCCAAAAACTGCATTCTGTACCCCTTTTGGCCTGTTTGAATTTGAAAGGATGCCATTTGGGCTATGTAACGCTCCCGGCACGTTTCAGAGGCTCATGGAGCGAATATTTGGTGATCAGAACTTTCACTCAGTTCTTTTATATCTGGATGATGTCATAATCTTTTCTTCTTCTGTGGCCCAGCACTTGCAGAGACTGGAGATGGTCCTTAGCCGACTCCAACAGAAAGGGCTTAAGGCAAAGCTGAGTAAGTGCCACTTTTCGCGTGTCCAAAGAAGGTGTGGCCACTGATCCAGAAAAGGTGTCTGCTGTGAGTAACTGGAGGAGGCCCTGTGATGTGACCGAAGTCCGATCATTTCTTGGATTTTGCAGCTATTATCGTCGCTTTATTAAGGGGTTTGCTTAGTTAGCGGCCCCACTTCACCAACTAGTGGCAGATGTAATTAAAACTGCAAAGGTGTGTAGGACCAGGCCAGCTGCCGTCCTTCCCAGTATGTGGACTGAAAAATGTGAGAGAAGTTTCACTGAGTTGAAGAGCATGTTTGTAAGTGCTCCCATCTTGGCATTTGCCGATTTCACAAAGCCCTTCGTCTTGGAGATTGATGCTAGTCACCAAGGGCTGGGTGCAGTCCTTTCTCAGGAGAAGGAGGGAAAATTGAGACCGGTGGCATATGCTAGTCGCTCATTGCGTGGTTCGGAGCGTAACATGGAGAATTATAGCTCCATGAAGCTGGAGTTCTTAGCATTAAAATGGGCAGTTTCAGAAAAATTCAGAGAGTACTTGCTTGGCAGCAAATGTAAGGTTTACACTGATAATAACCCTTTAAGTCATTTTCAGACCCTGAAGTTGGGGGCTACTGAACAAAGATGGGTTGCCCAGTTGGCAGCTTTCGACTTCACTGTACACTACCGACCAGGAAAAAATAATGCTAATGCTGACTCTCTCTCTCGCCAGTACAGCATGCAGGCAGAGACCACAGATCTGGAGACTGACCAGCTGAGAGTTGAACCTTACCAGCCCCTTATCCCTGATAGGGCTGAGGGAGCTATATCTTACCAAATCGGAGTCCTTCCAAGTCGATCCAATGCCGAACTGGCAATGTTGCAGGGGGTGGATCCTGTTTTGAAAGACTTTCTGTCTCTTTGGAGACTAGGAAGGCCTCCCAGTAAGGAACAGCGGACCAAACTCACCAAGGATGTACAACATCTCCTCCGGCAGTGGGATCGTATCTTGGAGAAGGACGGCCTGCTGTACCGGAAGACAACTGCCCCCCATGGAGAGCCATACACCCAACTACTCCTGCCACAGTGTCTTCACCATGAACTTCTCCGGGGTCTCCATGACCAACATGGACATCAAGGAGTACGGCGAACTACTGACCTGGTGAGGCAACGGTGTTACTGGCCAGGGATGGGAGTAGAAATTGAGAAATACTGTCAGAATTGCCAACGCTGTGTGCTGTCTAAAGCTGTCCAGCCCAAAGTCAAGACTTACCAGGGGGTTCTGCTGGCAGGTCAGCCATTAGAAGTACTTGCCATAGACTTTACCCTGCTTGAGTCTGCAACAGATGGCAGGGAAAATGTCTTGGTCATGACTGATGTTTTCTCAAAATACACCCAGGCAATCCCAACCAAAGACCAAAGTGCCAGAACAGTGGCGAAGATCCTAGTTGACTGCTGGTTCAACCGCATCGGAGTGCCTAAACGAATACATTCCGACCAAGGGAGAAACTTTGAGAGTGTGCTCATCGCACTGTTGTGTCAGCTATATGGGATTGAAAAGTCTAGAACAACAGCATACCATCCCCAAGGGAATGGCCAATGTGAGCGATTCAACAGGACCCTCCATGACCTCCTCCGATCGCTCACTGTGGAAAAGAAACGGGCGTGGCCAAAGTACATCTCTCAGTTGGTGTGGGCATACAACACTTCTACCCACCGCTCAACTGGTCATTCCCCTTACTCGTTGATGTTTGGCGTGCTACCTCGACTCCCTATAGATTTCCTCTTGGGGGCTAACGACACCGAAGAAACAAGCTCTTTGGATGAATGGGTCATACGGCATCAGGAACGGCTTCAGGTAACTCGTGAACTAGCCCGCAAGAACATGGAGGAGGCAGCAGATTACCGGCAGCGAAACCACAATCAACAGGTGTGTGATAAGGGTTTTACAGATGGCCAATTGGTCTACTTAAAAGATCATCGCTGCCAAGGTCGTCGCAAGATCCAGGATGTCTGGTCACCAGCACTGTACAAAGTCGTCAGGACACCAACTGGCCCTGGTGGGCCCTACACCATCACATTGGCTGATGGAACTGGTAATGTCCGGCAAGTCCACAGAACAGAGATTAGAGCATCACAGTTGGATATTATACCATCAGTACCAAAGGTCCCTCAGCCATCTACAAAAACTACTCACCCAGAAGGTTATTCAACTTGCAGTGACGAAGATGTCCTTACCTGGATAGAAGCCGCAACACCTACTCCAGTAGCTGCTGTCACTCCAGATCCGCCACCAACGGCCCCCAGTGAAGTTGCAGAAGTACCTTTGGAGGAGGATGAGGGTTGGGACGAGGATGACGATGATGACAGTGATGAAGGGCACCCCCACCTTCAAAACAGGTCACCAGGTCTTAGACGCACCAGGCAGGTAACAGCTGGAAAACAAAAGAATCCTCACAATCTGCCAAGGTCCACAGTATCCAGTGCCAATGTGGGGGTGGTAAGGGCTGCTGCATTCCTTGGGGCTGAGGTTTGATCGTCGGGGGCGACGACACCTTTTGGGAGGAGTGAGTGTGGGGATCTACACAGGCAGGCACACAACATAGCTGCATCACGTTCACACAACACCCAGGATCACATGATGTTTTGAAAAGTCACATGACTAATTAGGAAGTGATAAGTGTCTGCTGGTTGCAAGGCAGATTCTCTTTGTGTTGGTGCTGGACACTGTTGTGTGCGTTGGGCTTCCTTTTCATGTAGGTACTGTTGGTAATGGTAGAGCATGATTAATCACTGCCATTTGAATTTTTATGTTTATTTTGTTTTATCAGGGTAATTTCTAGAAGTGTGTGTCTACTCTTCATGGAGGACACAGGCTTCTGCATGGAGTTTTAAAATATGTTGTAATCCATCTCATTGTGACCTGAGCTGCTGGGCTGCATTGGTAAATGCTTTAATATGTACATTGAGTGTTTTTTTTTTTTATCTGCATTGGAACATGTTTTAAAAATACTTTTTCTGTCTGTAGCAACGGAATGTTCACCTTTGTCTTATATCAATGAGCTGTGGGACAGTTGAGCATACTGAAAAGTAGGCCTATATTTTCTAGCCATGTTTGAGTTGACTATGCTGTTTAATGAGGCTGGCAACTAACATGATTTTTTATTTCCAAAAAGGGACCAGGCCAGCCACTGTTTTCTTGTGATTAATATGCATTTTTTTATTGTTTTGTTGGTTTGTTTGTGTGATTGTGTGATGTGATTTTGCTTTTGGGCCTACCACCCATGTGCCCTATTTTTAGTAGCATTGTTCCTTAACTTCTGGTGCCATCAATGCTGGTGGTTCTCCTCTCTAACTATGTCTTCTGCTTAGGCTATCCCTGTACAAGGCCGGATTCACACTGATGCTTTGCCCCTTCTTGCCAAGGGACCACATTGTTAAAGACATTGGTTTGGGGTGTATTTATAACCATAACACGGTGTGAGATTTTTGTCGTGGTATCTGAAGATCTTGAATGTGTGGTGCTTGCTGTGTTGCATGCTTCTTCTGGTGCTGGGTTGCTGTCTCCTGTTTCTTCTTGTCTCACCAGGGTCCTCCTGAGCAGGGGTTTCGCATTGGCTGATCCGACCTTCCTAGACTGAGGAGAATCCACCAATTGTATAGCAGTATTTAAGATCCATTTTAAGAACTTTTCCACACTTTTTGTACTAAATTGTAATAAATTTGGAATACATCGCTATATCTGCCTCTTGTCAACTGTCCCTTTGCGGGGAAAATATAGAGTTAGCTACACTACATTAAGGGAAGACTTGTGGGTCCTCCTGCCCATCATCAGGGGGTGGCGTAGTCAGACCGTAAAGGTTTACTGCTTGACGGGTACCACAATATATATATATATATATATATATATATATATATATATATATATATATATATATATATATATATATATATATATGTTAATGATGAAGCTCTAATATAAGTAATACATAAGATAATATATTATTATAATATAGCTATTAAATTATTGGCATATATAACAGTTATCTGTGTACATTATAAAACACTATGACAGGGTAATGTTTAATTTATATATATTTATAACATTTTATATTATCATCTCACACATGGATAGGCATTTATTATCTAAATTCTAAATCTAAATACACACCTGATGTGTCTTAACATATAATTATAATTAAAATTATAAATAAATCAATATAATTCATATTCTAAAGGATTAAAGATTAAACAACAAGAAAAAAATAAAAATAAATTTTCCACAACCGTCAATTAGGTGCCAATTTGCTCTACGAATGTAAATGACCACTGAACAAAAGAAGTAGAAAGAAATAGCATGGTACGCTTTTTCTTAGCATCCATTTCCATTGTGACTCGTCGATTCATCGCTCTGTTGAGAATGTGGAGTGGTGTTGGCGCAGTGGATAAGACACATTGGTGTGAGAGACCCAGGTTCAAATCCACTGTAAGACACCAGTGTGTCCCTGAGCAAGACACTTAACCCCTAGTTGCTCCAGAGGCGTGCGACCTCTGACATGTATAGCAATTGTAAGTCGCTTTGAATAAGAGCGTCAGGTAAATGTAATGTAAATAGCATGGTACGCTTTTTCTTAGCGTCCATTTCCATTGTGACTAGTCGATTCATTGCTCTGTTGAGAATGTCTTGAGTCTTAACCAGGAACAATAATTTGAAAACTCTAAAACTCTAAGGCATGAAGGCATTAAGGCATGTTTGAATCCAAATTCTGCTTTACTTTCTGTCTGCAGAGTTACCTTCTTCTGATCGAATTTTTAAGGCAGCATAGATGTATCCTTTGCTGCCTTTGATATCCCACAATCATGTGCATTCCATTCCGTGCAGTGGTGGTTGAGCTAAAAAAAAAAAAAAAAGATGGCGTCTGAAATTTGCATTTGGTGGTCAGTTTGTATATAAATGTATATTTTTGCACTGTTGATGTTAGTTCTAGTGAGAAATCAGTATTATAGTAATCAAATATTCATTTAGTGATCACAAAAAATCATCATTTTTTGCTGTAGTTAATTAAACCTTCACACTGCCTCAGAAGTCTGTCCAAAACCAATTTCATGAGGTGCCTTCATGCAAAAACGCTGCCTGCAAAGTCATTGTCTCATAAGGCAGCGAGGCAGCAAGTCAACTGCCTAAGTTTTTGGATGCAGCAGAGTTGAATGAACTTACGTCCGGACATGTTTTTGGAACCACATACCTCGAGCAAGCAAAGTTTGGGGTTAATCAACCAAAAGTTCAAGGTTTAGCTGATGGTACATTAACCGTGCTTTCTGGAATACACCCTAGAGATAAAAATGTAATAAATTAATGGTTGCACTTTATGTTACAGTACGTGTACTAACATGTATTTATAGTGTACCTACAGTGTATTTATCTAAGAAAGTTCTGGTAATACAAGGTAACTACATGGGGTAGGGTTAGGTTTAGGGGTAGGTTCAGGGTTAGTACCTAGTTAATACATAGTTATTGTAATTACTATAATAAGTACATAGTATGTACATGAGGAACAGGACTGTAAAATAAAGTGCTACCAAATTAATTATATAAACAGTACTCTAGAGTGCTTATGAAAACTGTATTACTGTGTGAAGTAAATACACAAACACCTATTAAAGCTATAGAAGTTGTTTAGTTCAAAGCAGTATTCCTCTCTTTTTCATTTGTTAATTGATTCACATTATTAATATAGTTAACAGAAGCTATATGCGGTTGCTGTCACTGTAAGATCTAATGCACAGATTTGTTTATATTGACACAGATCCAATACTTTCTTAATTGTTTATGTTCAATTTAGACATAACCATCTGTGTTCACATTGATATTCATTAAGATGGGCAATTAGACATAATTCTGTGTGTATTTGCTCAAGAAGAAAATTTAATTTGGTACTTGCATGCAGTCTGAGAGGTGGCTTTATGTGCAAACACAAAAACAATTTGTCACAGTGTGCCAAATACCGCATTGAGTTCTAATAAATGTTAATAAAATAAATAAATAAAATTTTTATATTTATGACTGACCTTGAATGCAACTACACTAGTGCTGCTCCTGATCAGATGGGGCTGTCAGCTAGTGTTTGGCTCACCGCCCTCCATCCTGTCAAAGTTTATCATGGCTGCGGAAGTGTGGACAGTGCTGGACCCTCTGGCGGTCTTCACTGTGGATGCCATCCTGGGGGTAAGTCACTTAAAATAACATAGACACTGTAAATATAAGTTTTACATTATCTTAGCAAAGTCACTTTACAAATAAAACTGAATGTGAGGGCAAGGATGGGATTGACAGACTGTAGAGAGAAAAGATTATTCAGGATTTTAGGTGTATTTTTGGTTGAATGGCATTTAAATAATATAATACACTGTACATTCAGAAGTGTAGAGACATAAAGATCATAATTCATAGGATGTATTCTGAAATAGATTTCAGAATATAATATTATTAATATTATATAGACTAATGCTGAATTACAAGATATGGATTAAAACTAATATGTGGCATGACAATTTTATTGTATTTTATTTTTTATACATATTTTATTATTGAGTGTTCAATTGTGAAAAAAAAGTTACTTTTAAATCTTAAAAGTATATTTTAAGATTGTGCTTGCATATAGTATAATATTTATGGACTAACAGGTACTTGGCGTAAACTTAAGAAAAAACACATTAAAACATGCACTGTGTAATAAATAACAATTGCACTTTTAGATTTTAAATGGACTAAACTTCAACATCATTACAAATTTCTAGGTCTCAGAAGAAATTACATTAATATACATTTTAGTTTTCCATAAATGCTTTTCAGTATACTTTAGCCATATTTCAAAGACTATACAAGTAATTATGAAATTACATATATGTTTTAAGTCCAATGTGGGTCAAAAAAGCTAATCTATAATAATATAATATGTTTTATTTATTTATTTTTTTACTGTAATAATAAAACCTTCGTAATCTTTGGGAAGAAGGAGGCGGGAACCGGCGGACAATCAAAGGAAACTTTAATAATTCAAAATAAACACAAAACAGCGCATCAGCCCCTCACGGATGACTGATGCGCACAAATAAAAAGCAAAACATAAAATAAAGCCCAGGCCTGGTCCTCTCTCGTCCTTCACTGTCGTTGCTCCAGTTTTATATCCTTCCATCTCCTCTGTGGGACTCGAGACCGGCGGTGGGTCGCAGGTGTCGCTCATTTCCCAATCACTCCACCGGCCTCGCTTGTTCCCACATCCCTCGGCCCCGCTCCACTCGTCACATTTACATTTCAACTGAATAAATAACGGGACGAACATCACAAATTAACAGCACAATTCAAATACCAGAAAATTAAACAAACATTAGTAGTGTGAAATGTTTAGATGATCAGACCTGACCTGACCTGTTTTTGAAATCATCGAGACCCCAATTTAGATCCCAGATGATATTCTTGTTTGAGTTGTAGCAGGATGTATTTGGTTGCATTTATTGCAGAATGTGTGGCTAGGGTTAGAGTAAGGTTCAGTTTTTCACCTTCTTAAAATGATATATTTGTATATTTATGTTTTATATAGGTGACACAATTGTGATTTTCTGAAACCTGTTTTGTTTGGTCAGCATCTGTCCTACAGTGCAGAGGAACCATAAGCAGATGTTGCTAAGCTGTGCTGGTATTGCTTTCGGACTGAGCAGTCGGGCACAGCAGGCATCATCATCATTATCTTCTTATACGGCATCCACTGCATCCTCTCCTTCAACTTCCTTTATGTTTACTTACTCTAACAAATACAAAATCAGAAGTTTGTCAAATTGATCTGGAGTTGTCCCAATGTTTCAACTGTAATTTGTAACGTCCTTATGCCACTGCAAAACATATTATATATTTGCTTTACTGTGAATATCCCATTTTGCAGCAGTCTTGGTTCTGGAATAACTTGTCGTGATCATTTACACCAAATGCATTTTTAGACATTTTTTGAATAACTTTTTTTAAGTCTTGAACTAAATCAAGACATTGTGAACTAATTTCACTGTAGAATTGTGGGCATTGTTATACTTGTAGTAGTGGAAATTGAATACTTCATTAAACACCATGAAATCATTTCTAGATACATTTTGGTATACAGTAGGAATATTCTTTTCTCTAGCAGTATGATCCTGGATGAGCTCCAAATTATATAGATCTGCAGCCAGATTCAGTGTGCAGGCCAGGATACATACAATGATGATAAAATGTAAGTGCTTTAAAAAACAAAGGCAAAGTTATGTGGGAGAGACAAAATCTCGGGATGACATGAGCCCAAGAAGTGGTCACAAGAAGATCTTCTTCTCTAAACAAACCTAGTTCAGGGCATTTATTTTACAGGGGAACTCACCTGACCTTGACAAGGCATTCATAATTTTCCAGTTTTAATGTACAAGAGGGAGAGAGAAAACAGAAGGCTGCTAGCAGGGCAGCCAAGCAAGTGAGCACAAGGATATATTAAAATATATTTACAACATATATACCACACATTTATATTTAACAGAAAGCAACAAACACTGAGTTATAATGTAAATGACTTGACATCTAGTTTCTCCTGCATCCAAGCAATAAATTATGTATATCTTTGGAAATGGAATTACACAAAAAGAACCAACATGCTGTTTTCTCTTTGCTATTGCTTTTGCTGTCAACTTAAGAGTTTGTGTGTGACCTTCCTGGTGGAAGTGTCAAAAGTGTCACAATACTGCAGTCCACACGATTCAGAGTCTAAGATTATGGCAGTGTATTTTTGGACAGGGAACCCCAGAGGGACATCCAGCCAATGAAGTCCTGTCCACCAGCACATAAGCATCATAAGCAGGCCCTATCAAGAGCTTTCTGCTCATTACCGTCATCTTACAGCCAATTGTTGATGTAATGCAATTTGATGTAATACTCTCGTGAAATTAAAGAATGAATAATCAGAGAAATGACATGATGATGAGTTGAAATCACCTTCACAGGGTTTGTTAATATGCATAACATAAAGTAATGAACACTGGCGTTTATGATTATATTGTCAGGAACCAAATTGTGATGTGTTTTGTGATAATTTCCACTAAGGATCATGATCAAAAACATTAAGGAAAAAAATAAAGAAAAAAACTTCATTGTTCAAATTGCTGCTACTGGGCAAGAGAATGATACATAAAATCATTTTAACAAACATGGAAAACCATTGATTTTAAGGTTAAATTTGGGTCAAGAAATGCATTTGTCAGATATAGTTATGGAATTGACTGTTTATGGATTTCTTTTCATGTACCATCCCTGCTTTGAATATGCGGACTGTTGCTTTAAGAACTGGATTAAAACAAGGGACCCAACACTGTAACGACATGATTTTCCACTAATCAGTGTAGAATCTTATCAGAGAAAGACCTTTGATCTTATTTCTCAATGGCTGGGTTTTTATCCCACTCTGGATGGATGATATTAGGTGTCAGTCAGAGGTGGGTGATGTCTCATGCCAGTACACAGCTCTAGGATGACAGGGTTGGCTCATGTAACATGGGTTAAAGCTGAAGAGTGGCTGTGATGTGTGAATGTAGGCCAGCAGTCTGATTGTGAGTAGGCTTGCACATTTTTATGGGTTATCTGCTTCTATTCACTGTGAGGAGAGACGCACTGACACAGTGCCTGACCTATTTCTAAAATAATGCCCGAGGCTATACACATATAGATAAAATGAACTGTTATCTGTTTTTAATTACTTTTTAGCAAGCCCTGACAACTGGATGTAGACCACATTCTCAGGACATCATTGGACTGTTTGTACACCTGTCATTAAGATGTATTTGGATGTCTTAAGTTATATTAGAAATGCACACAAAAAATTACTTGTAACTGTTCTTGCTGGATGTTATCTGGTTCTACTGAGAATGGTCCAGTGCCATCCCACATAGCAAATGTCTTCTGGCCACATATGACTTTTCCCTCGGCCCAAGAACCGCAAAGAATGACGGCCCGGAAGTGGCCCAGAACTGGATTAAAGACTCGGGCCACACATGGGCCATAACCGGCCCAAATCTCAGCCAGTTAATCAGCCTTAGCTGCCCCTGATCTGGGCCAAAACAGGTTTTATTATTGGTGCCAATTCTCAGCCTTAAGTAAACCAGAATCCCCGAATCTGAGGCACAACTGAGCCTTCTATAGCCCAGACCCAACCCAGACAGCAATTTCTATTTATTTTTATAAAGAACAAATCAACCAATAAAGAGTGAGTGTATAAAGTAAACAGTCTATAACAGAAACGTAACAGATAGATACATGTAACCTAATCATAAGAATTTATTACAGATGAGACAGAGCAGTACCACAGTAGTCCAAATGACGATGCAGTGCAGTAGCAGTCCACTCTGGATGCAACTATAATAGTAGTATGAGGAGCAGGGCATAATTTAAGTTGTTAAACGCTGAAAATACTATCCCGATCCACTCCGTCAAAGCGTGCATTTATCATTCAAAACACGCATCACCGGAAACAGGGCATGTCGCAATCTCTGGCGAAACCGACGAGAGCCAATGAGCGTTTGATATCGCTACCATAAAACTTGTTGTAAAACTTCTTAACGGCACATTTTTTAATAGTTACTATAGCTACAGAGGAAAGAGATACATATCTCCAGTGAATGCGATTTGAATTTCGATCTGTTCCTTACACCAAGCAATGTAACTTTCATGATAATTTTATTTAATGCTTGTGCATGACAGCATACTAATAAAAATTATGTGCCCCCACTCTCTATTATAGATCAGTGTGTGTTCCATAGTAAACCAAATAAATATTACATGATAACGGTTAAATACTCTCTCTCTTTCTTTTCATGTAAGGAATCTAAGATTATTTGTACCAAGAATACTAATATAAAATTTAATAAAATTATAATTAAGTGCAGTTTAATGCACTTGACTGATTTGCTTAATTTTTTAAATGATAATGTTTCATTCTGTTTTGACTTGCCATTTCAAAGACTACATTTTAACAATACTACAATGTACATTAAAATGTATGTGATCATTTAACCATTATCATGAAATATTGTATTAATCTTGTTTATCATGGGTCACATAATATGCTGCCGGATCTTGTGTCTGACGGAGGCCACACTCCTCCCATCAACAATCGGCCCTCATGTTGTTTGCAGGATCCCCGCTGTGTCGTCATTGCCACACATGGCCCAGCTGTGGCTGAAAGGGTACATGCCATGGCCGTAGTGATGTGTCGTTCTTGAACGATTCGTTCATTTTGAACGAATCTTTAATGTGACACGGGAAGAACGAGTCGTCTCGGGGGGTGATTCGTTCAGTGGCGCATGCGCATTATTCTATAGGTTCTGTTCTAGTAGTAGTGATTCACCTGTCAGTCAATGCAGTCTTGAGCCGGAAAGAGAATTGATTAGTTCATAGTTCGGGTCTATCGGGTTTTTGACTCGTTCCTTAATCACGTGACAGCCACATACGCTAAACCCAATTGCAGTCTGAGCCGGAAAGAGAATTGATTAGTTCATAGTTTGGGTCTTTCGGGTTTTTGACTCGTTCCTTAATCACGTGACAGCCCCATACGCTAAAACCAATGCAGTATGAGCCGGAAAGAGAATTGATTAGTTCATCTCAAGAGTCTTCGGGTCGAGTCATTCCTTAATCACGTGACAGACCCATACGCTAAAACCATAGACAGTAAAAGAATGCAGTATTGAGCCGGAAAGAGAATTGATTAGTTCATCTTTTGGTTCTTCGGGTTGTTCGTTCTTTTGTCCCGTGATGTGACAACATTGGCTAGAGTAATTATTAAATCAGATTGTCTGTATAAACCATACTTTTGTAACATATGACACTTTATAAACATTAAAAAACACTACATACTTTTGAATTGTTGTTTATTGTTTATTTTTGTGCCAGAAAAGCTTTGTAACAAAGAGGACAACTATTCCAAAATAAATCAAAATAATAAAAAAGTAAATAATTAAAAATAAAATTAAAATTAAAAGATAATAAAGCCACAGGGTCTAATAACCTTAACAAATGAACTTTAAAAGTACAATATAAAAAAAGAAAGAAAAAATAAATAAATATTGCACAACAAGCTTTGCTTTTTTATATAATAATTTAAAATGAATACATTTTAAAATAAATAACACTTTTGTGCCAAAATAAAAACTTTATATCAAAGAGGATAACTATTCCCCAAATAATTTTAAACCATTTAAATAAAAAATAAATGAAAATTAAGAGATACTAAAGCTACGGAGCCTTATAACAATAACAAATTACCTTTAAAATCACAACAACAAAAATATTGCACAACAAGCTAGTCTTTTTCTAAATAAATAAAAATAAATAAGCTTTAAAATAAATAACACACTGTGGCTATATTTTTAGGACTTGCTTTAAGGCATGTTTGCATTAAAAAAAAAAACAAGCTCCCTGACCTTGGATGGGCTGAGTCTGTTTATCTGAGATAATCTGCCCAGTTTTAGAAAAAATTATTTCAGATGGAACAGATGTGGCCACAATGCAAAGTCTTGTCTTTGTGACTTCAGAAAGGCTTTTGTATACTGGTGAACATCTCCTCCACCAGGCCAGAGGGTCTGATGTGCGGGGTAAGAGTGGCTCTGCAAGGTAGGCCTTCACCTTTATAGCATCTGAGGTCTTAGAAGAGGTAGCAGAAGGCCTCAAGCTTGCTACCCTCTCGTCAAAGTCTTCCCAAAACATGGCCCCTGCACTGGCAGTCGCACCAGGATCTGATGTATCCTCCTCACTCTGAGCTGGGTTAAAACTGTTAAAGCTGAAGTTATCATAACTTTAATGTTTTAAACTAACATTAATAAATAAATTTTAAATTGTATTTGCTTTTAATATATATGTCATTATGTCCTTTTTTGAGCAATCTTCTTATACATATATTACACCAATATGTCAAGTCTGCCTAGGAAAAGCAATTATTATACCAGCAAACTCAAAATTGGAGTAAAAATTAACAAACTAGTCTATAAATACTTTTTATTGTAAGCTTGGATTATTATATTATTATATAGCCTAGTGTTTATTTACCGATAGACAGTCAAAAAGACAAATTAATCAATATTTTATTTATAACAGGGTTTTATTTATTTATAAAATAATAGGTGAGCTAAAATAGGTGAGGTGAGCTAATCACAGACTAAAGACCCAGGTAAAGAATGATTTTTTTTTTTTTCTGTATCTTATAGCATTTTAGTTTTGTATTGTTTTTAGTGTGATCAACGTTTGCGTAAGTACTAGATGTGTTGGGGAAGTAACACATAACATTTTAAATTACATTTTGCTAAAATGAACGAAATGACTCGAAAAAAGATGTGTTCATTTTGCTGAACGAGACTCAAGTCTGTTTGCTATGTGGGATTAAGATCACATTGACTACACACAATCACCCTCATATGAACTCAAAATGTGTCTCATAGGATGTCCCTCCTTTTGGAGTGCTGTCACCCTTTGACACAATGTTGTCATCTCAGGCCCAAATTTGAGCCTAGAGTTGCAATGGAGTGTCCACAGTGGAGTGTCACAGTTTTCTGTCTTTCTGTCACTGTCTTCTGTGAGTGTTGTGTTTGTTTGGTGCCATGTGCTTTTGTCCTGTCTCTTTTCTTACCCCGCCTATCTTGTTACCTCATCATTGTTTTAGTTGCTACACCTGTTTTTCTCCCTTGCTCCCGGACTGATTTACCTTCACTCTGCACACCTATCTCTCAATCACACACACAGCTGTTGCTCATTGTCATGGACTATATATTCTCGTGTCACACACCACTCTGTCTGGCTGTATTATATGTCTGATGTTTTGTGTCTTGCATTTTGGCTGCGTCTGCTCTGTTCCAGTGATTTGTGTCTGTTTTGTTTTTGCCACTTTGGCCTTTTTGTTCCTGTTTATAATTAATAAATAACTTCCCTTCATTTGGACCCAGACCCTGTTTCTTCCTCTGCACGTCCTACCACACCGTGACAGTGGAGGTTTAGGACAGCCTTCTATACTCATTCTCAAGACTAAAAAGAGAACACAAGCAACAATGTCCCTTGAAGTCCTTCTGGTTGAAGCTATCAAAGTTTTTATTTCTCTCTCTCTCTCTCTCTCTCTCTCTCTCTCTCTCTCTCTCTCTCTCTCTCTCTGCAAGGCAATGCACATGCTTAAAGAGAAATCATAGGGTTTACTGGAATAACCTTTCAGGGAATGACAAAGTTGGTGACATCTCTGATTCTGAAATTGAGTAGGAGGGCCATCATCATAGGTCTCCTATGACCATCCCAGAATCCCACCCTTAGAGAAAAAGAACTTCTACAATTAGAAGATATGTTGCCAGTAAGTTTATGTAATTAAGATTTACAGTACCAAACTGTATTTGGGTTTACAGTAACTTATTCATCAGTATACTACTGTAGTCAAGTCAAGTAAACTTTATTTATAAAGCGCTTTAAACAAAATGTGAAAGTGAAAAGTGAAAGTGAAGTGACATTCAGCCAAGTATGGTGACCCATACTCAGAATTTGTGCTCTGCATTTAACCCATCCGAAATGCACACACACAGAGCAGTGAACACACACACACACACACTGTGAGCGCACACACCCGGAGCAGTGGGCAGCCATTTATGCTGCGGCACCCAGGGAGCAGTTGGGGGTTCGATGCCTTGCTCAAGGGCACCTAAGTCATGGTATTGAAGGTGGAGAGAGAACTGTACATGCACTCCCACCACCCACAATTCCTGCCGGCCCGGGACTCAAACTCACAACCTTTCGATTGGGAGTCCGACTCTCTAACCATTAGGCCACGACTTCCCTATACATTGGCCAAAATACATTGCGTCAAAGCAACTGAACAACATTCATTAGGAAAACAGTGTGTCAATAATGCAAAATGATAGTTAAAGGCAGTTCATCATTGAATTCAGTGATGTCATCTCTGTTCAGTTAAATAGTGTCTGTGCATTTATTTGCAATCAAGTCAACGATATCGCTGTAGATGAAGTAACCCCAATTAAGCAAGCCAGAGGCGACAGCAGCAAGGAACCAAAACTCCATCGGTGACAGAATGGAGAAAAAAACCTTGGGAGAAACCAGGCTCAGTTGGGGGGCCAGTTCTCCTCTGACCAGACAAAACCAGTAGTTCAATTCCAGGCTGCAGCAAAGTCAGATTGTGCAGAAGAATCATTTTTCATGTTTCCTGTGGTCTTGTTCTGGTGGTCCTCTGAGACAAGGTCTTTACAGGGGATCTGTATCTGGGGCTCTAGTTGTCCTGGTCTCCGCTGTCTTTCAGGGCAATAGAGGTCCTTTCTAGGTGCTGATCCACCATCTGGTCTGGATACGTACTGGATCCGGGTGACTGCAGTGACCCTCTGATCTGGATACAGACTGGATCTGGTGGCTACGGTGACCTCGGAATAAGAGAGAAACAGACAAATATTAGCGTAGATGCCATTCTTCTAATGATGTAGCAAGTACATAGGGTGTTATGGGAAGTGTTTCCGGTTCCGGTTTACCTAATTAATGCAGCCTAAAAATCCTTTAACGGATTTGGATATTAATATTAGTATGTTATTTGTAAGCCAGGTTAAAGAGATGGGTCTTTAATCTAGATTTAAACTGCAAGAGTGTGTCTGCCTCCCGAACAATGTTAGGTAGGTTATTCCAGAGTTTAGGCGCCAAATAGGAAAAGGATCTGCCGCCCGCAGTTGATTTTGATATTCTAGGTATTATCAAATTGCCTGAGTTTTGAGAACGTAGCGGACGTAGAGGATTATAATGTAAAAGGAGCTCATTCAAATACTGAAGTGCTAAACCATTCAGGGCTTTATAACTAATAAGCAATATTTTAAAATCTATACAATGTTTGATAGGGAGCCAGTGCAGTGTTCACAGGACCGGGCTAATATGGTCATACTTCCTGGTTCTAGTAAGAACTCTTGCTGCTGCATTTTGGACTAGCTGTAGTTTGTTTACTAAGCGTGCAGAACAACCACCCAATAAAGCATTACAATAATCTAACCTTGAGGTCATAAATGCATGGATTAACATTTCTGCATTTGATATTGAGAGCATAGGCCGTAATTTAGATATATTTTTGAGATGGAAAAATGCAGTTTTACAAATGCTAGAAACGTGGCTTTATGAGGAAAGATTGCGATCAAATAGCACACCTAGGTTCCTAACTGATGACGAAGAATTGACAGAGCAACCATCAAGTCTTAGACAGTGTTCTAGGTTATTACAAGCGGAGTTTTTAGGTCATATAATTAACACCTCTGTTTTTTCAGAATTTAGCAGTAAGAAATTACTTGTCATCTAGTTTTTTATATCGACTATGCATTCCATTAGTTTTTCAATTGGTGTGTTTCACCGGGCCGCGAAGAAATATAGAGCTGAGTATCATCAGCATAACAGTGAAAGCTAACACCATGTTTCCTGATGATATCTCCCAAGGGTAACATATAAAGCGTGAAGAGTAGCGGCCCTAGTACTGAGCCTTGAGGTACTCCATACTGCACTTGTGATTGATATGATACATCTTCATTCGCTGCTACGAATTGATGGCGGTCACATAAGTACGATTTAAACCATGCTAATGCACTTCCACTGATGCCAACAAAGTGTTCAAGTCTATGCAAAAGAATGTTGTGGTCAATTGTGTCAAACGCAGCACTAAGATCCAATGAAACTAATAGAGAGATACACCCATGATCAGATGATAAGAGCAGATCATTTGTAAGTCTAAGGAGAGCAGTCTCAGTACTATGATACAGTCTAAATCCTGACTGGAAATCCTCACATATACCATTTTTCTCTAAGAAGGAATATAATTGTGAGGATACCACCTTTTCTAGTATCTTGGACAGAAAAGGGAGATTCGAGATTGGTCTATAATTAACTAGTTCTTTGGGGTTAAGTTGTGGTTTTTTGATGAGAGGCTTAATAACAGCCAGTTGGAAGGTTTTGGGGACACATCCTAATGACAATGAGGAATTAATAATAGTCAGAAGAGGATCTATGACTTCTGGAAGCACCTCTTTTAGGAGCTTAGATGGTATAGGGTCTAACATACATGTTGTTGGTTTAGATGATTTAACAAGTTTATACAATTCTTCCTCTCCTATAGTAGAGAATGAGTGGAACTGTTCCTCAGGGGGTCTATAGTGCACTGTCTGATGTGATGCTGTAGCTGATGGCTGAATGGTTGCAATTTTATCTCTAATAGTATCGATTTTAGAAGTAAAGTAGTTCATAAAGTCATTACTGCTGTGGTGTTGGGAAATGTCAACACTTGTTGAGGCTTTATTTTTCGTTAGTTTAGCCACTGTATTGAATAAATACCTGGGGTTATGTTTGTTTTCTTCTAAAAGAGAAGTAATCAGATCTAGCAGTTTTAAAAAAAAAAAAAAAAAAAAAAAAAAGTGAAGTGACATTCAGCCAAGTATGGTGACCCATACTCAGAATTTGTGCTCTGCATTTAACCCATCCGAAATGCACACACACAGAGCAGTGAACACACACTGTGAGCACACACCCGGAGCAGTGGGCAGCCATTTATGCTGCGGCGCCCGGGGAGCAGTTGGGGGTCCGATGCCTTGCTCAAGGGCACCTAAGTCGTGGTATTGAGGGTGGAGAGAGAACTGTACATGCACTCCACTCCCCCCACCCACAATTCCTGCCGGCCCGGGACTCAAACTCACAACCTTTCGATTGGGAGTCCAACTCTCTAACCATTAGGCCACGACTTCCCTAAATTAATGCTTTTCTGTAGGATAGGTTACTTTCCCGCCAAGCAATACGCAAAAATACCTCTAGTTTGGTAGAATTAACAATTTTGGCTATATGAAGTTTGCACTGAACTAAATAATGATCTGAGATATCATCACTTGGCTGAATAATTTCAACACCATCAACATCAATTCCATGTGACAGTATTAAATCTAGAGTATGATTTCGACAATGAGTAGGTCCTGAAACGTGTTGTCTAACACCAAAAGAGTTCAGAATGTCTATAAATGCTGATCCCAATGCATCTTTTTCATTATCAACATGGATATTAAAATCACCAACTATTAAAACTTTATCTGCAGCCAGAACTAACTCGGATGTAAAATCACCAAACTCTCTAATAAAGTCTGTATGGTGCCCTGGTGGCCTGTATTCAGTAGCCAGTACAAACATAACAGAGGATTTATCATTAACATTTGTTTCTCTGGATAATGTTATATGAAGCACCATTACTTCAAACGAGTTATACTTGAAGCCTGCACTCTGAGAAATCCTGAAAACGTTGACATAAATTGAAGCAACACCTCCACCTTTGCCTTTTAGACGTGGCTCATGTTTATAACAGTAATCTTGGGGGGTGGACTCATTTAAAATAATGTAATCATCAGGTTTTAGCCAGGTTTCTGTCAAACAGAGTACATCTATATTATGATCAGTGATCATATTATTTACAAAAAGTGTTTTCGTAGAAAGGGATCTGATATTCAATAAGCCAAGCTTTATCATTTGTTTATCCATATTGATTCTGTTTTTTTATTTGTTGAACCTCAATTAAATTGTTAATCTTAACTTGGTTTGGACGTTTTTTGTATTTTCTAGTTCGGGGGAACAGACACAGTCTCTATAGTGTGATATCTAGGTGAAAAAGTCTCTATGTGTTGAGAATTAACTGACCTCTGTGATGGGAGGCAGCTAGCAGACGGTCGGTTTAGCCAGTCTGTCTGCTTCCTGACCTGGGCCCCAGTTAGTCAATTATAAACTCTAAGACTATTTGCCATATTTCTAGAGAGAAGAGTGGCGCCACCCCAGGAGGGATGAAGACCATCTCTTTTCAACAGGTCAGGTCTGCCCCAAAAGCTCGTGCAATTGTCTATGAAACTTATGTTATTCTGTGGGCACCACTTAGACATCCAGCCATTGAGTGATGACAATCTGCTATGCATCTAATCACCACGGTAAGCAGGGAGGGGACCAGAGCATATTACAGTGTCTGACGTTGTGCTTGCAAGTTCACACACCTCTTTAATATTATTTTTAGTGATCTCCGACTGGCGAAGTCAAACATCATTAGCCCCGGCATGAATAACAATCTTACTGTATTTACGTTTAGCATTAGCCAGCACTTTTAAATTGGGGCTCTGGCTCCCGGTAAATATTTGACTATGGTGGTTGGTGTCTCTATATTCACGTTCCGTACAATAGAATAACCAATAACTAGAGCACTTTCATCAGGTTTCTCAGTGGGTGCATCACTAAGTGGGGAGAACCTGTTGAATGTTTTGATGGGAACAGAAGAGCGGTGTTTTGACCCACGACTACGCTGCCTCACTGTCACCCAGTTGCCCTGCTGCAGGGTCTCTGTTGCCGGAACCGAACAATGTACAGGAATCCCTGAGCTACACGCATCCAAAGCCGTATCTAGAGCCCTAACATTCTTACTGTCCTCAATTAAATTTTGGATGCGTGTCTCCAATTCTGAAATCTTCTCTGTCAGCCTATTTCCCTGCATTTATCACACGTGAATCCCTCATCAGCGACAGAGATAGATAAACTGTACATGTGGCAAGAGGTGCAAATAACAATAGCAGGAGAAGCCATTACTCACCGTGCTTGATGAAATATTCTTACTGCGGTTGTTTGATGACCTTGTGAAAAACTGGAGCGAGAGAGAGGAGAGGAGAAAAGAAAACAGCGATAGGTTCGAATTAAAACGCTAATGACAAGTTAACGAGTGCTAACGCTTTGCAGGTGAACTGCATTCATGGATATAAAATAAAAGTGAACGATCAAAGTTAATCTGATAAGATTGATCAATAATATCAGAAATATGGTGTGAATTAAGTTATATTTTACCACTTTAATAAACAGAGAGTGGTAGTAAGATAGAGATTCTAGAGAAAAAATCAAATAAAAACAGCTACACGGCGCTACGATTAGCTACAGAAGGCCAACAGGAAATAATTAAAATATTTTAATATATATCATTAATATAATATTTAATATATATCATAGATTTTATATTTTTTTTTTATATATAATTCATTTTATTTTTATCCTACAAAGGTATTTACTGGCATTCAGTTAAAACAGACGCAATAATTATAAAAAACCAAAGTCTTTATTTAAAACATTGCATGTATAACGCTTCCAAAGCGCAGTAAAGTTAGTTTTAGGTTTGATATTCGCTGGATATACGCCTAGGCTTGCTTTAGGGACCGTCTGCAAATTTACCTCTCAGTACAAAACGAAGTCCAATAATTAATACAAATTATGTTTCCAACACCACAGTAAATGCCTTGTGGGCAAACAGTCAGAAAATATTTAACCAATATGTCACTACAAACAATATCTCCCTTACTGTATGTACAGTACACACAAGCTATTTTCTTTAAAAAATTACTATAGTTCACCAAAAGATTTTTTTTAATGTTCCAAAGGTTGTAGGACATTTGTAGTTACATGACTGACTTACTACAGGTGAAATTTTTCCAATATCTCCCTTACTGTATGTACAGTACATAACTATTCTTAGAAAACAATTACAGTAAATAACCATGAAGCTGTTTTTATGTTCCAAAGGTTGTAGTATATTTGTAGTGACAAGACTGACTTACTATGGGTGAAAGTTTTCCGATATCTCCCTTACTGTACGTACAGTACATAATTAATCATCAAAAACAATTACTGTAATTGACCAAAATGATTTTCTCATGTTTCAAAGGTTGTAGTATGTTTGTAGTTATGAGACTGACTTACTACAGGTATGATTTTGCCAATATCTTCCTTACTGTACATATAGTACATAATAATTCTTAGGGAAAAAATACTGTAGTTCACCAAAATGGGTTTTTTTCATGTTCCAAAGGCTGTTGTACCTTTGTAGTTAATAGACTGATTTACTATGTGTAAAATTTTGCCAATTTCTATCTCACTGTACGTACAGTAGATATTTATTCTTTGAAAACAATTTGTGGTTTGCGGGGACTCTCCATAGGTATAATAGTTTTTATACTATATAAACTGTATTTTCTATCACCCTACACCAACACTACACTTAAACCTACCACCTCACAGAAAACTAATGGCAGCTTTTGAATTTCAGAAAAAACAATTTTGTTAGTTTTTTGTTAAGCCTTTTGTTTTACTGGGACACAGGAAGTGTCCTCATAACCCATGTTTATACTGTAGTACCCATGACATTATACACATTTGTGTTCTCATAAACCATATATACCAGTACACACACAAATAAATAAACAAATAATAAATGAATAAATATGAATATAAATGTAAATAGTCTGCTGTAGAATTAAAAACAACAAGGAGTGTACTACAACAAGTAGTAAGTCAGTCTTGCAACTAAAAAACCTTTTGGTGAATTACAGTAATTGTTTTCTAAAAAGAATTACATATTGTATGTACAGTAAGGGTTAAATTGGCATAATCTCACCTGTCGTAAGTCAGTCTTGTAATTACAAACTTCCTACAATGTTTGGGACATGAAAAAACCCTTATGGTGAATTACAGTAATTGTTTTCTAAGAATAAGTTTTTACTGTATGTACAGTAAGGGAGATATTGGCAAAATTTCACTTGTAGTAAGTCAGTCTTGTAAATACAAACTTACTACAACCTTTGGAATATTTAAAAACCCTTTTGGTGATTTACAGTAATTGTTTTTAAATAATCATTATGTACTGTACATACAGTAAGGGAGATATTGGCAAAATTTCACCTGTAGTAAGTAAGTCTTGTAACTACAAACATACTACAACCTTTGGAACAGGAAAAAACCCTTTTGGTGATTTACAGTAATTGTTTTTTTTAAGAATAATTATGTACTGTACGTACAGTAAGGGAGATATTGGCAAAATTTCACCTGTAGTAAGTCAGTCTTGTAAATAAACATTTACTACAACCTTTCGAACATGAAAAAACCCTTTTAGTGAATTACAGTAATTGTTTTCTAAGAATAATGATGTACTGTACATAAAGGGAGATATTGGCAAAATCTCACCTGTAGTAAGTCAGTCTCGTAACTACAAACATACTACAACCTTTGGAACATAAAAAATTCAATTTAGTGAATTACATTAATTTTTTGCAAAGAATAATGATGTACTGTACATACCGTAAAGGAGATGTTGGCAAAATGTTACCTGTAGTAAGTCAGTCTTGTAAATACAAACTTACTACAACCTTTGAAATATGAAAAAATCCTTTTGGTGATTTACAGTAATTTTTTTTTAAATAATTATGTACTGTACATATGGTAAAGGAGATATTGGCAAAATTTCACCTGTAGTAGGTCAGTCTTGTAACTACAAACGTACTACAACATTTGGAACAGGAAAAAACCCTTTTGGTGATTTACAGTATTTGTATTTTTAAGAATAATTATGTACTGTATGTACAGTAAGGGTTATATTGGCATATTCTCACCCTTAGTAACTCAGTCTTGTAATTACAAACATACTACAGCCTTTGGAACATGAAAAAACCCTTTTGGTGAATTACAGTAATTGTTTTCTAAGAATAATTATGTACTGTATGTACAGTAAAGGTTATATTGGCATAATTTCACCTGTAGTAAGTCAGTCTTGTAACTAAAAACATACTACAACCTTTGAAACATAAAAAAATCAATTTAGTGAAATACATTAATTGTTTGCAAAGAATAGTGTACTATACGTACTTTAAGGGAGATATTGGCAAAATCTTACCTGTAGTAATTTGGTCTTGTTACTACAAACATACTACAGCCTTTGGAACATGAAAAAAACGTTTTGGTGAATTACAGTAATTGTTTTCTAAGAACAATTATGTACTGAATGTACAGTAAGGGTTATAGTGGCATAATCTCACCTATAGTAATTCAGTCTTGTAACTACAAACATACTACAATCTTTGGAACATAAAAAAATTAATTTAGTGAAATACAGTAATTGTTTGCTGAGAATAATGATGTACTGTACGTACAGTAAGGGAGATATTGGCAAAATCTCACTTGTAGTAAGACAGTCTGGACACTAGGAATGTAGTCACCTTGAACAGCAGTTTGGGTAGCCTACTTACAGTAGTTATTTATGAACATAATTGTGTACTGTACTGCAAATATGAAGGAAGGTATTGGCAAAATCCCACCTGTAGTACATTAATATGCGTTATAGACGCCTTACAGTTTGCCAATGTTTACATTAGTTAAAATACATTGGACGTTTTAAACCCAATCTGTGGAATTGTCAGACGGTCCCTTACACATCGCTATAGCACGTCAAAGCTTTCTCCTGTTTAAATTTGCTGCTACAATACACTCAGGCGGTTTTTAAATAAAAATTTCTTGTAGATATAAAGTTGTTGCATATTGTTAAAACTAATCGTGATAGTGGTATCTTTCTAGGACTGTCGACTCTTTAGAGTAGTGGCACACAAAAACGAATGTCTGTTGAATATCGAACCTAAAACTAACTTTACCGCGCTCGCATCCAATGCTGGAACAGTGCATCTTTCTTTCTCCTGTCTTAGCACATTTTGCAGTACATGTTGTATCATCTGGATTTATCTTAATGCAACAGAAACAAAATTGGAAAAAAGATAAGCAGTCAAAGTATACATCTGCAAAACTTAGGTGCTGATCCAAAACGTGGCCACCACCTTTGCTCACCATCCACTTTGTTAGTATGAAAAATGTCTTCTCTGAAAAACAAGTAGAAATGGTACACTTTTAAAAAGGCAGACCCCATATACTGTAGAATACACACATCTTTCAAAACCATAAATGTTCTCTTACCATGAATTATCAGCCTCAGGGTGGCTGGCATGCTGTCTTTCTTCATGCTTCATTGCAGTTGTCTTTAAAACACAAATACAAAAAATGCAGTTAATCTTAAATTCCATTAAAAACTATAAAAACAAATTCTAAAACTACAGTTGCAACTAGCCATAAAACTTGTTTAACCTAGCTAACATACAAAATTTCACATTACTTAATGTTAATATAAGCATATATATATATACATATATATATATATACCTTGATTACCTGGTCTTATTCTCTCGTAAGGTGCATAGATACACACCGCAGATGTTCTCCGGAACACTTCCAATCTCGCGAATTCATCCCCGGGCAAAACCCGCTACACTGCCGCACTGCTTCCATGTCTTCCTCTGACGTGAATGGCGTGGCGCGACTCAACAAAAGACAATATAGAACTGTATACCGTAAGGAAACAGGAAAGTGATGGTATATTTCTAATATACAGATGTACTCCAAGTGCTCGTGCTGTTACTGGCTCGAAGGACAAACTGATTTTCCAATCATTACATTACAAGCCATGTGACATCCACTGTAGTCAGTCCCAAGCTATTGCGGTGTTGTAGACACGGTGTGAGTCAAATCTTGTCAATCCAAATGTGAGAAATTAGGAAAATAAAGCAGCCTAAATAGAACGGTGCTGAAGAGGCCGTTACGGAAAATAAAATAGTATACTGCAATTAAAAAGAAAATACAGTTAGTATGTGGGGTTTGACGTCACAGAAAATTCCCATTATGCAAAAGGTATTACAGTTATTTCAGACAGGACCAGTTTGGCAAGTTCACTTGAGCATATTGAACACAATTTATCTTTGGCGGTATGGTTCCTTATGGGGGTCCTTGCTCCCAAATTAATTGAACATACAAGAGCTTTGACCCTCTGAGGTCCGAGGGTATTTTTGGGACCTGGAGAAGTTTTTCATGCCCTGACATTTGTGCTTTTTTCAGTTGCTTATAAACATCTAAATGGCTAAAGTCTATTATCACTGTAATCAGCACAAATTGGGCTATACTAATATGTGAGCAGCATGTAGATGTTCATGATTGTGTTTTTGAGAAAAAAAAATGTTTATACGTGGTTAGTGAAAAACAAAAAATTGTAGGTCATAAAACACATACAGAACATTATTTCCCGGGACTTTTGAGAACTGGAGCTTGTAGCCTAGAATTTTTCTTTCTAAATTATGTGAAAATCATCTTATTTACTCAATCACAGAAAACAATATATTGATTTAAATTTTCTAAGACACTTTTTGTGTAAAAAGGGTCTATGCTAGAGGGCGTGAACTATCGTACGTTATGTTATGATTTACACCTGAGAAGATAAAAGCCTGCATAATGAGCTGCATAATGAGCCTTTCAGTCAGGTATGTGACTGAGAGGGAAGAGTTACAAGAAAGAATGTAAGGACAAAATAAATGTACATATTTTTATGCTTGTAGTTTATTTAGAATATATTTAATTATGTGGATAATAATGTGGAAAAGAGCTGAGAAAGTTTTTTTTAAGTTTTATTTACATCAAGCTTTTGCATTTTATTAAAACTTCATTATGTTTCACTTGATTATACATTTAGTCAGGAATTATAGTTTGGAAAAAGTCTAACTAGTAAAATGTTTACACATTATGTGAAACCTAATACAAGTATATAAATAAATAAAAAGATACTTACTCATGTTTATGTTCTCTGCTGAAAAAAGCGCTTCATTCTTTTTTTTTTGAGACAATCTCAATTCCTGAAGTAATCCACATCACATTTTATTGGGGTGAATTATGTCCTATTCCTCTCATCGCGAAGCAAACAGTAAAATAAAAAAATAAAAAACTTGAAGAACAGTCTTGCTGCTTTGTTTTCTATGGTATGGGCATACTCAAGCCGCATGCTTCAGTGAAACATTATAATCCCAATAGTGCGTTCAGCGTGTGAGCGTGGTCACATTAGAGATTATGAAGGGAGACATGAAAGACTGGATATTGCGTTGTTTTCATATGGATTACTTTTCACAGAATATTTGTTTTCAGTAGCACTTGTTTAGTTTAAAAATAGACATGTCAAGCTTTCTATAGATATATCTCTCATGACTCTTCGTTGAGTATTCACTGAGTTACAGTTAATTTTAATGATGCGTGTTTAATTGAAGATCACTGCAGACCAAGGCTGGAGACAGCACACCTTGTTTGTTTTCTTTATTTTATAAAAGCACAAAGTTTTGTTGTTATTATATCTGTATACAAATAAAAGTAGACCCTTTACAAATTCGATTGATGTATTGCTCTTATCTGTATGATCAAAACTGAAAGTGTAATTTAAGTTATTTTCTGGGATTATCAGGAGAAAATGCCTCAGCCCGTGTATACGTGGGGATCGACTCCAGAGGATTAAACTTTAACCCCACGGAACCATCAGCTTGGAAATACATGACAATTAAGACACTAATGTCTTTAAAGGTCCCATGACATGGGTTATTTCCTTTTCTTTAAATGCTTTTTAATGTTTCCTTAGGTGTACTTATATTGTTAGTATGATTTTTACATTTAAAATTTAGAAATAAAAAGCATTTTTATATCCTGATATTTGCCCTCTGGCTTGAATGCTCTGTTTGAAGGGGCGTGTCTGCTGTGAGACTCCGAGTAAACGACAACTGTTGTGATTAGCTGACATCTTTGCATTTGAAATGCGTATTACATGTGGAACCGCTCTCAAATATATATATATATATATATATATATATATATATATATATATATATATATATATATACTATTACAGCTGTCGAGATTAACGAATCGTGGATTTGTTGATTATATAATTATTTTTTCAATCTTTTCCCATCATATGAAAGGCTGCCGTGATGAGCATTGAGTAGACAGAGTCTGTTTATCGCGTGAATGCAGTCATCTCGTCATTATTGCAACACGTTTTCTCTCACAAAATGCTTTCACCACAACTAACAGCAAACACATGAATACACCACATGAATACAGTAAGAGCTTTGATGTGCAGCATAACAGTGTCATTCATTGTAACGGCAGTTTGGGCAAGTGTGCAGATATACTCGCGATGTGTGAGAGCTCCGAAAAAAAGGGAGCGTTCTTTTATCGCTCTCTGTAGTTAAATCACAATTTAAATAACAGATGTGTGTCATGCTACTAAGAGAAACAACGTGAAGTTGATCGTTTAGTCACTGGCTTGATTCACTGATGCATAAACAGTATTAAACGATTTAGAAAGAAAGTCTGTGTGAACTTGAATAATTAGCTACACATCAGAAATCACTGATCACAGATTAGGCATTAATGAACACTGTTACTCACTGTTTGTGCCGGTGCTGTCGAATCCATATCATAAAATTATGTTTGTAACGCCTGTCCTGACATTGCGACTGAATTATATGTAAATATTTGGGCGGGCAAAGCAGAGAAAAGGGGAGGTAACAATTCTCCTTACAACGTCACAAAGAGGAGATTTAAGATCAGCTCGTTTGAGCTTCCATTTTCTCAAAGGCAGAGAAAGATAGCAAAATCTCGATTTACACCGATTAAAATTTCTAGAAACTTGGGGACCATATACAGGCTAGGGGAACTCATATTAATGTTAAAAAAACTCAGAAAGTGAAATTTTCATGTCATAGGACCTTTAAAAGCGAACAGTGTTAATCGGGTAGATGTGGCAGTGGGACATCTATCCTGTAACCTAGTGTCGTAGATTTTTCTTAAATCTAACTAAGTCCTATCTCATCTGACCTAAATCTACCGGGGCCGTCTCCAATCGACGATCTCCCTGAGCCGTCTCCAATCGACGATCCCTAACGTCTCCAATCAACACTTGATAAATACCTATTTATCTAAACTATCTCACCTGCTGCGCAGCAGAAAATGACAGACAGACTTCAGCAAATGTCCTTTAAGGTCTTTATTTACGGCCGGGAGAGTACTCGAGCAATTCTCAGAGAATCTCTCTCCAGAAAAGAATACATCAGGTTTTATAGGACAAATACAGACACATCAAAATAAACTCAGCATGACTAAAATCACTAACATAACGTCACCTTTTATCAATATGATTGGTTCAATTTATAAAGCAAGCCCCTCCCTTCTTTACCCTTTGTTACTGGCATATGCAAAATCATCAAAAAACATTGTACAGGGTTAACAGGGTTTGTCACTTCCTGTTTGTTGTTGGCGGCTGTACTGCGTTTGAGCTCCGTCACTATATTCTTTTCATTGACTATTTTTAACTCAAAAATCAATTTTATACATCATCGTTTCCGTTTATATAACATGTGAATATATCCTTTATTGTATTCTACAACAAAAACAATCAGAACGCCTCGCTATCACTAGTTTTATTTTGATCTCCCGGGTCCGCTATTAGCTTTTAGCGCGTTAGCATCAGCGGCGTGGTTGCAGCTAACTGCGCTTACATTGCTAATACTCTATTCACACGCATTACCACTGCTGTACTCACTGTTACTTGCTTTAATGGCGGATGAATGTCTCCACTCTGTGCAGCTCGAGCTCGAGGCCGTTGGAAAGCAGATTCGCGACCTGGAGGTGAGGCAGGCCCAGCTGAGAGAGCGGAGAGCCGCGCTGGAATCATCCCGGGCTGACGCTCACAAGTCAGGGGTAAGTATACAGTGATCTGCTAACAGTCCCACCACGTCTACTCCGTGTGTTTCTCTGCACAGGCCCGGTGCACCCAGGACGCGATCTTCCCAGATGTCCTTCACTGCGACGCCGGGACACCACGGACCCTGGGTGCATCCACAGCGGAGGACGCGAGCCGGGTCCCGGGCGACGACTTCTCCCCCTCCTGCCTTCGACATCTCCATCTGGAACCGCTTCGCTCCCCTCCGCGAGACAGGACGCGACGCTGTGATCATCGGAGACTCCATCGTCCAACACGTAAGTGCTACGTTAGCCGAAGGTAAAGTGCACACTCATTGTTTGCCTGGTGCTCGTGTTCTCGATGTTTCTGCGCAGATACCCGCGATCCTGAAGGTCGACGAGAGCCCCAGAGCGGTCGTGCTTCATGCCGGGGTTAACGACACCACGCTGCGGCAGACGGAGACGCTGAAGAGGGACTTCAGGAGCCTGATCGAGACGGTTCGCAGCACGACGACCGTGGCGACGATCGTCGTGTCAGGACCACTGCCCACGTATCGACGAGGACACGAAAGGTTCAGTAGACTTTTTGCTTTAAATTTATGGTTGTTGTCATGGTGTAAAGAACAGAAACTGCTGTTTGTTAATAACTGGATTCTTTTCTGGGAGCGTCCTAGGCTGTTTCGCGCTGATGGATTACACCCCAGCAGAATCGGAGCGGAGCTGCTCTCTGACAACATCTCCAGGACACTTCGCTCCATGTGACTAGTAAGACAATTCTCTAATAACTATTATGATGAGTTTTGTTCCACCCGCTTAAATGATAAAAGTATTGCACTGTAAAAACTATTAAGACTGTGTCTGTTCCCCGAATAGTGAGGTCAAAATATATTGTAGGATCTAGAAAAAATCTTATCGTAATTAAACCAGAAAAATGTAAAGTAAATGAACAAAAACAATTTTTAAAGTTTGGGCTCATAAATATTAGATCACTCACACCCAAAGCAGTTATTGTAAATGAAATGATCACAAATAGTTTTGATGTACTCTGCTTGACTGAAACCTGGCTAAAACCAAATGATTATTTCGTTCTAAATGAGTCTACTCCACAAAACTACTGTTATAAGCATGAGCCCCGTCAGACTGGTCGTGGCGGAGGTGTTGCAACAATATATAGTGATATTCTCAATGTTACCCAGAAAACAGGATACAGGTTTAACTCTTTTGAAATACTTCTGCTAAATGTTACACTGTCAGACATGCAAAAGAAGTCTAATGTATCTCTTGCTCTGGCTACTGTGTATAGACCATCAGGGCCGTATACAGAATTCCTAAAAGAATTTGCAGATTTCCTCTCAGACCTTCTAGTTACAGTTGATAAGGCGCTAATCATGGGAGATTTTAATATTCACGTTGATAATGCAAATGATACATTAGGACTTGCGTTTACTGACCTAATAAACTCCTTTGGAGTCAAGCAAAATGTCACCGGGCCCACTCATCGTTTTAATCATACACTAGATCTAATTATATCGCATGGAATCGATCTTACTGCTATAGATATTGTACCCCAAAGTGATGATATTACAGACCATTTCCTTGTATCGTGCATGCTGCGTATAACTGATATTAACTATATGTCTCAGCGTTACCGTCTGGGCAGAACTATTGTTCCAGCCACCAAAGACAGATTCACAAATAACCTGCCTGATCTATCTCAACTGCTATTTGTACCCAAAAATGCACATGAATTAGACAAAATTACTGACAACATGGGCACTATTTTCTCTAATACATTAGAAGCTGTTGCCCCCATCAAATTGAAAAAGGTTAGAGAAAAACGTACTGTGCCATGGTATAACAGTATTACTCACTCTCTCAAGAAAGTAACTCGTAGTCTTGAACGCAAATGGAGAAAAACTAACTTGGAAGTTTTTAGAATTGCATGGAAAAACAGTATGTCCAGCTATAGACAGGCTCTAAAAACTGCTAGGGCAGAGCATATCCACAAACTTAACTTAAACTTAAACTTAAACTTAACACAAACAAACTTAAAAAATTAACCAAAACAATCCAAGGTTTTTATTTAGCACAGTGGCTAAATTAACAAATTACCAGACGCCACCTGATTCAAATATTCCACCAACGTTAAATAGTAATGACTTTATGAATTTCTTCACTGATAAAATAGATAACATTAGAAATACAATAGCGAATGTAGATTCTACAGCGTCTAACCCTTCAGTTTCATCCATCGCACCCAAAGATAAACTGCAGTGCTTTACAAATATAGGACAGGAAGAGCTAAATAAACTTATCACTGTATCTAAACCAACAACATGTTTATTAGATCCTGTACCCACTAAATTACTAAAAGAGCTGTTACCTGTAGCCGAAGAACCGCTTCTCAATATTATTAACTCGTCGTTATCTTTAGGTCACGTCCCAAAACCATTCAAGCTGGCGGTTATCAAGCCTCTTATTAAGAAACCAAAACTAGATCCTAGTGTACTGGCAAATTATAGGCCTATTTCAAATCTTCCATTTATGTCTAAAATTTTAGAAAAAGTTGTGTCTGCTCAATTGAGCACCTTCCTGCATAAAAATGATCTGTATGAAGAATTTCAGTCAGGTTTTAGGCCCCACCATAGCACAGAAACTGCACTTGTTAAAATTACAAATGACCTGCTTCTTGCGTCAGATCAAGGCTGCATCTCATTTCTAGTCTTACTTGATCTTAGTGCTGCGTTCGACACCATAGATCATGACATACTCATAGATCAATTACAAAACTATACAGGTATTCAAGGGCAGGCTCTAAGATGGTTTAGATCCTACCTGTCCGATCGCTACCATTTTGTTTACTTAAATGGGGTGTCATCTCATTTATCATCAGTAAAATATGGAGTGCCACAAGGATCCGTCCTAGGTCCCCTTCTATTTTCAATATACATGTTGCCCCTTGGTAATATTATTAGAAAATACGGAATTAGCTTCCACTGTTATGCTGATGATACTCAGCTATATATCTCAACGAGACCAGATGAAACTTCCCAATTATCTAAGCTAACAGAGTGTGTTAAAAATGTAAAAGATTGGATGACAAATAATTTTCTCCAATTAAATTCGGATAAGACAGAGATATTAATTATTGGACCAAAAAACACCACACAGAATCTTGTAGATTACAATCTGCAACTAGACGGATGTACTGTTACTTCCTCTACAGTCAGAAATCTGGGTGTTATATTGGACAGCAATTTGTCTTTTGAAAATCATATTTCCAATGTTACAAAAACTGCATTCTTCCATCTTAGAAACATTGCCAAGCTACGAAACATGTTATCTGTTTCTGATGCAGAAAAGCTAGTTCATGCATTCATGACCTCTAGACTGGACTATTGTAATGCACTTCTAGGTGGTTGTCCTGCTTCGTCAATAAACAAGCTACAGGTAGTCCAAAATGCAGCAGCCAGAGTCCTTACCAGGTCAAGAAAATATGATCATATTACCCCAATTTTACAGTCTCTGCACTGGCTACCTATTAAGTTCCGTATCAGTTACAAATTATCATTACTTACCTATAAGGCCCTAAATGGTTTAGCTCCTGCGTACCTAAGTAGCCTTCTACCACGCTACAACCCATCACGCACCCTAAGGTCACAAAACGCTGGACTTTTGGTAGTTCCTAGGATAGCAAAGTCCACTAAAGGAGGTAGAGCTTTTTCACATTTGGCTCCCAAACTCTGGAATAGCCTTCCTGATAATGCTCGGGGTTCAGACACACTCTCTCTGTTTAAATCTAGATTAAAAACGCATCTCTTTCGCCAAGCATTCGAATAATGTATCTCTTAAATTGTGAGTGTAGTTGCATCTGCATTTTTATTCTTTAGCTTGGGGTAAACTAATTTTACTTTGTTGGATCAGTAGCTATGCTAATGATGTTTCTATTTTGTTTCTATGTTTTGCCACGGGATGTAACTAAGATTTACACAAGCTCCAGTCTGCATCCAGAACACCTGAGAAGAGATGATGCTGACCTTCAGAGGACCCCAGATGATCCTAACCTTGAATCAACAAACAGAACTAACAATTATTGCTACATGTGTGACTGCATCATATAATTACTATTAATTAATAATATTGATAGTTCATCATCTAGCTGACTACGTCTTGTATTATTATTATTATTATTTTTCTTTTTCTAAAATCCTGTCAAACGTGCACAAACTACTAGCTACTACTAAATATTGTAGAAACATAATTTTCTGTAAAGTTGCTTTGTAACGATTTGTATTGTAAAAAGCGCTATACAAATAAACTTGAATTGATTTGAATTGAATTGAACAGTCAGTTGATCACTCAATATATATCATGACATAATGCAGGCTAAAAACGAAAGGTTAGTAAGACCTGTTCCGAAAAGAAGAAGTAGAATTTAGTTCGTTATTTTTGTTAGACCTAGAGGAGGAAGTTAGGTGAGTGTTTGTCATAATGTTAGACTCAAAAGAGAAGTCAGGTTAAAAGTTTAACAAGTTGAATTAAGGTTAGAAGTTTAACACAGGTTAGATTCAGAAAAAAATAGTTTACTATCTTATTTATTAAAAATCCACCACACTAGTTATGAGGATGAGTTTCTCTCAGCAGTGAGGTCCATGCCAGCTGAGACTTGAAAGCCTTAGTGATCTGAAACAAAGAATACGACAACCAGAAGGTTGGTAATATGCGCATGCTTATATTGGGGAGGGAGGGAGCGATGCGAGCCGTTTGAGCATGCTTACGGAGCAGTGGTGCCACTTATATATGTCCCGTGTCTAATAGGAGAATGGTAGTGACTGGAGCAATTTGACAGCTGACCACATCAGCTGGTCACAACCTATGCCTCCATGGCCTGACTGAACTATCGCTGCACTCGTTTTCAGACAGGACCACTTTGGCAAGTTTATTTGAGTTTATTGAACACAATTTATCTTTGGCGGTATGGTTCCTTATGGGGGTTCTTGCGCCCAAATTAATTGAACATACAAGAGCTTTAAACAGTAACCCCTCAAACATAATGAGATGTATTACTGCCTGAAGAAGAACCCCCCAAAACCATCTTAATATAGCCTACTGGCTAGCAGAGGGTATTCTCCCCTCTAATGAGGCAGAGAATAGCAGGCTTCTCTTTAATTAAAGAAGCAAGTTATAGCAGCGAAGAGTATTCTCTCCAGTGGGAGAACCACAAGAACAAGCAGCATGTCCCTGAGCTTGGCATGAGGGGAAGGACAGCAGAATGAAGACCCCTTGAAATTGTCCTTGTTCCATTCCTGCAAAAGAGAAAGACAATGTTATTGAAATGTCCTTAACCTGTTAGCCAGCACCCCCCATTATGAGATTCACAGGTGAAAGTGCCCCACCTAATTAAAATTGTAACAGTTCCTTACTTATGTTTCCTACACACATAATGTTGGTGTCTTTGGAAGGAATACCCTTTTGGGCTTTACTTTTTATCAACCAGATTTGATAATCCTCAAAAATATTAAAATATATAGACACTGAAGTGCCTTGAAAATGTGCCTTGTCAATTTTTGATATAAAAATACATGAAATCAGTCCTGGAGCAATCTGGAAAATTAATGGGTTGAAAGTCACATGTCTCATGAGTTTCTATTCCAAATCTGAAGAAGATATCATGAAAAATGAGACTATGTCTACACCCCCCCCACCCCCCAAATATTTAATATATATATATATATATATATATATATATATATATATATATATATATATATATATATATATATATATATATATATATATATTTACCAACTGTATTGAAGGCTTCTACAAAGTATTTTTTATCATTAATCATACCACTGCATTTTTTTTTCAATTATAAAAGATTAGACAGAAACTTAAAAATCATATAAGTGATTTATTTGAGCACTAGAAAAATGACATAAGAATAATTTGAGTAAGAAAAAAAAAATAAAATAAAAAAGAATTAACTTTGTATGCCAATTACAGAACACCCTGAGATTGCTAGAAATGCAGCATTTACAATGAATTACAATGCAAATAAGTGCTGATGTGCTGATGGCCAGTTATAGAGATGGTAATAATACCAATGCGCCATAAAGTCAATAAACCACTCTCTCTATTCATATAGATGGTGTTCATCTATAGCCGTGAGAGCTGTGAATAAACAGTATTAGCGAGCTGATTTGCCCTGATTTGCACTCAAACAGATGGTAATCATGCAGATACATTCACATTCAGCATAAAACATACTCACACATATCTGAAAACTGTTGAAAAGTAAAACAAATAAAGAAAAAGGCTATCGCTAAGTTCCATCTCCATCAGCTGACAGGTGCGTCAGAGCACACGTCACGACCTATCACGAGAAAGCGCCAAAATTAAAATAAACTATTTTCCGCTTTTCTTTCACATTTTTCTTTGTGGATGGTCTCATTCTGTCTGTGACACTGTACTCTGCAAAACCATGCCGTTTTTTTTACTACCAAGACACAGTTTCTCACCGTGAGTTATTCAGTTATTCTTTATAAGCTTTCCATTGAAAAACCGCAATCTGTCGTTGACACTTGAGGCTTAAATCGTTATAATGATATATAGTTTGTCAAGAATAAATTTGTCCCGTTTCATTTTATCTATTCGTAAACATTGACACGTGCAAGTTGAGGACGCGGGCGTTGGGATGCAGGTTAACAAGTTAATGCAGCCTACTGGCTAGGAGAGGGGTATTCTCCCCTCTAAAAATGAGGAAGAGAATAGCAGGCCCCTCTTTAATTTAGGTAGCAGGGGTTTAATTTAGCTGCAGTACCCTGCAGCTATAGCAGCAAATGGTGTTCTCTCCAGCGGGAGAAAACAGCAGGCCCTTTTTCTTTTTGAGGGGTGTTCGTCCCTCACTGAGGGATATAACAGCAGGCCACTAAAGTTATAGCAGCAAAGGGTGTTCTCTCCAGTAGGAGAAAACAGCAGGCACTTTTTCTTTCCTAGGGGTGTTTGTCCTGCGCTGAGGGATGAACAGCAGTCCCCTGCAGCTATAGCAGCAAATGGTGTTCTCTCCAGCGGGAGAAAACAGGAGGCCCTCTTCCTTTTTGAGGTGTGTTCGTCCCCCACTGTGGGATAGAACAGCAGGACCCTGTAGTTATAGCAGCAAGGGTGTTCTCTCCGGGGGGAAAATAAGCAGGCCTTTATCTTTTTATCCCTCGCTGAGGGATAGAACAGCAAACACCTGTAGTTATAGCAGCAAGGGTATTCTCTCCAGCGGGAAAAACAGGAGGCCCTTTTCTTTTTTTGTCCCTCGCTGAGGGATAGAACAGAAGACAGTACATTTTTTTCACATTTACATTTTTTTGTTTTATAAGAAATATCCACTTAGTCATCACCAAACTTCTATGTTTAGCTGTAGATCATGCTGTATACCATTACTTTGCCTCAGAAGCCTGTCCAAAATCAGTTCATGAGTTGACTTCGTGCAAAAAACGCTGCCTGCAAGTCATGGGGTGCATTCAACTTGAAGCACAGCTATGGACGCGGATCACAGAGAGTAGCCACTTGCAGTCGGGGGCGGAGTTGAAAACAAACATGTCAAGCTGGACACATTCTGCTCCCGTTAGTGAAACTCACATGGTGTTTGCATACTTTATCACAGATGAAGTAAATAAAATGCAGTATTTGTCAAATACACAGACATTTCAGAAACATTTTCATGAGCAACAGAAACACTTTTTATATACTGCTAAATACAGCGCCATATTTTCAAGTATAAAGTTCAACATAATCATATACTATTTAAATACTAATACAATTGGGTATACTGTATATGCTTTTATCTGTGTTGTATGATAAACTTGACTCAATACAACAGGCGACTACATTAATATGCTTTTACCGTTCTAAAAACAGAGATTTGTGGCCATTATTGGAACTGCAAATGTTGAATAAACCCCGAAACACACATGATCATTGTCATGTGGTGAATCTGGCCAATCATGAAACAGCTGTGTAGTCATCAGCGCTCCTGCAGTCACTCTGGAGAAACTGCCATGGCTGAGTAAGTTTTTAATTATTTATTTTTATATATATAATTAAACCTTGAAAACCCTGCATTAAATTTCAAGCATTTTCAAGGATTTCAAGCACCCGTATGACCCTGTAAGACGGTGAACCCGACAAGTATAAAGCATACCGTATAAGCATACAAGTATAAGTAACCTGACAAGTATAAAGTATAAAGTATAACAACGAGGCGAATTCGCTTAGTTCATGACTTGAAATCTGGTGAGATACTCTGTAGGAATCCTGCCCAAAAATCCTGATTTTAACGCTTCCTATGGAGATAGAGTCGCGGTCTGATTAGTTCCTGAGCGAGCAATAGCTCTCGCAAGCAGTTTGAGCCTTGCAAGCCGTTTGAGCATGCTTACCGAGCAGTGGTGCCACGTATATATGTCCTGTGTCTAATGGTAGTGATTGGAGTGATTTGACAGCTGACCGCATCAGCTGGTCGCAGCCTATGCCTCTGAACTGAACTAACGCTGCGCTCGATTTACTGTAAAGCGAATTTGCAGTATTATACTGGGTGATATACAGTAAATAACCGTAGAAATTACAGAAATGTCTAACAGTGTAGGGGTCCCACATGTGCAAGGGCATCAGAGTTGAGTGTCGCATTAATGATAATCAAACAACAAAAGACGAGGAGAAAAATCATTTCCTGCTTTTGAGAGAATGACATTTTTAGCTTTTTAATAATAATAATTTATATAGTGTAAATTATTCCCTACCATCACATTCACATCTATGCAACCAATAAATAAATGACTACTACTAAGAAATAGCACATATTTCTTTATTGATCTAGTCACTTGATTCTGCTCTCAAAATTCACCAGATTTATGCATTTAAATTTAAAATGAACAAAATGTCCTTATACCCACAGAACGCACTAGACTATAGGAACCAATGTGCAACCATCACAGTCTCACAAAATCCTGTTGGGACTCTGGGAATGTAGAGGAAACACTGTAGGACTGGCTGTCTCAGTGACTGTTTATGCCAGTTTACCTTACTATTTGCATGTGGAATATGTATGCCACTAAATACGTTTCTCCAGTAAAGCATAATTGTTAAGGGGTGGGGTGGTGTGTGTGTGTGTGTGGGGGGGGGGGGGGTTCACACAAAGAGCAGCCTAGGGGCCCCTGACCACCTTAATTCACCCCTGTCGACAGTAGTCAGATCCTTTCTGTGGCTGTTCAGCCGATTTAACATGTTGAATCAGAGTGAGCAAGTCAGTGAGAGAGATCACTCTCAGCCTTTTTTTTTAGCATCTCTTCTACGAAAGATCAGGAAGTCTTCTGAAAACAGAAGGACCGGCCGTTCCTCCCCCTCTATCTCCAGTGACAGGACAGCACCCAGCCCCCTGTCCGACACGTCCGTCTGCAACAAAAAAGGAAGAGAGAAATCAGGAGAGTGAAGCAACGGCCCGCCACATAGATCAGCCTTCACCTGCGTAAACGCCTGCTGGCACGGCTCCGTCCACTGAACCGTATATGGTGCTTCCTTTTTAGTGAGATCAGTCAAGGGGATGGTGAGGTCCGAATAATTAGGCACAAACCTTCTATAATATCCCACCAGCCCCAAGAACTGTCTCACCTCCTTTTTGGTCTTGGGACGTGGACAGGTCGCAACTGCTGCAGTCTTATCAATTTGGGGAGGCACTTGTCCATATCCCAAGTGAAAACCCAGATACTTTACCTCCACGTGCCCAATCGCACACTTCTTCGGGTTGGCCGTGAGCCCAGCCCCTCTCAGCGACCTCAGTACCGCCCTCACATGCTGCATATGCCGCTGCCAGTCATTACTAAATATAATGACATCTAGATAAGCAGCAGCATATGCACCATGGGGCCGCAACACCCTGTCCATCAGTCGCTGAAATGTAGCCGGCACGCCGAATAGCCGAAAGGGAGTGTAACAAATTGTTGTAATCCAAACGGCGTCGTGAAAGCTGAAAGGAACTAAAAAAGCGTCGTGAAGGAACTAAAACTATCGGGCTCGCCCAGTTACTGTTGGATTCTTCTATTACCTCTATTTCAAGCATCGCACCTAATTCATCCTGAACTACATTTTCTTGTTATCAGGCAAGCGATATGGCCGGCTGCGAACCACCATGCCTGGCTCTGCCTCGATATGGTGCTGAATGAGATTTGTACGGCCAGGTAGGGGAGAAAACACATCAGCAAACTCCGCCTGTAATATAGTCAAATCAATGATCTGGGAGGGCGAGAGATGATCTCCCCCTGGGGCCAGAGCGAGAGATTGTTTTTTTATATTCGCTTCTGGTCCAAGATCATCCTCTCCGCTAATCACCGTCGCCAACATCACTGATTCTCCCTCATCCCATTTTTTAGGAGATTGAGGTGATAAATTTGACGTGCTCCTCTCCTATCTGAGCGTATTACCTCATAATCGAGCTCTCCAACTTGCCGTGTGACCTCAAATGGTCCTTGCCACTTTGCAAGTAATTTTGAACTTGACGTTGGGAGTAATACAAGCACTTTATCTCCCGGTGCAAATTTACGCAAATTGGTTCCCCTGTTATACAGCCGGCTCTGTTTGTTCTGGGCCTGTAACAAATTATCCATAGAGAGCCGCCCCTAAGTGTGGAGTTTTGTTCTCAGGTCCATCACAAACTGAATTTCGTTTTTAGATTGAGAAGAACCGTCCTCCCAAGTCTCTCTTATGACGTCCAGCACCCCCCTGGGCTGGCGACCATAGAGCAACTCGAAGGGGGAAAACCCCGTGGAGGCTTGCGGGACCTCTCGCACAGCGAACAACAGGGGTTCCAACAATCTGTCCCAGTTTTTGGCGTCTTCTTGAACGAATTTACGAATCAATCTTAAGCATGCGATTAAAACGTTTCCCGTCCGTTTGTGGGTGAAAGACGCTGGTCCGAATCGATTTAATGCCCAATAATTCGTAAAGTTCGCGTAATGTCCGTGACATAAACACTGTGCCCTGATCAGTGAGGACTTCCTTAGGAGTTCCCACTCGGGATATTTTCGTTCTGTTCCCCTGAGGCAGTACTCAGTGGTCCTGGTTCAGTCTTTCCCGCCTGCACACTCGCATTCCCCTCCGGTGCATTCTTTCCCCAAGAGGCATCCATACATAAAACCCCCAATAATTCTTTAAGCGCTGGCCAATTCGTCCCCAAAATTAATGGATGCCGGAGGTGTGGATTAACTGCCACCTCAACACTATGGTTTTGTCCCCTAAATTTTATAACGACTGGCACAATGGGATACTCAACCACATCCCCGTGCACACACCATACTTTAACCATGCGACTATGTATCCATGTAACATGTAACCATGTATCCAATGCCCCAGATTGTGTCAAACTTTGATGGATTGAGGTTTGGTTACATCCTGAATCCACCAACGCCTGATAGGTACCCCGCTTAATACTCACAGGTATTTTGTACCACCCAGCCTGACCGGGGGCAGCCTGCGGGAAGTCCGGGACCCGGATCATTGTCCCCTCCTCCATAACTGGACACTTGTCCACAAAATGGTCCGGATCCCGGCAATGCCAGCAGGCCGTCCCAGACCTCCATGGCGCTCCAGTGGCAGGGAGTGGGTTAAGCGGTTGGCGTGGAGAGAGCGGGGAAACAGGGGCAGGGTCCCCCCTGGGTGAGACTCGGGGAGCCGCATAGTGGTTTTGGCCATTCCCGCCCCGCCCCCGGGGCGGGACTCGAGGAGGGCCGGGCGGACGGGACCTAGGTAAAGGGACAGGCCGAGAGAGAGAAGGAGAAAAAAAGAAGGAGAGCGAGAAGCTGATGGGAGAGGTTTGCTGACCCCGGGACACGTCCCCATATGGTCCTCCACGAGATCAATAGCCAACTCCAGCGGCGTGGGGCAGTGGCACTGGACCCACTCGGCAGTTCTTCATGGTAGCCGAGTGACAAACTGCTCCAGCACCACACGATCGATTATCTTTTCCACGTCGCTTCCGTCGGCCAGCAACCATTTGCGGCAAGAGTTCCGGAGCTGTTGGGCCATCACGAAGGGTCAGCCGGACTCACCCAGCTCTAGGGTGATCACCCGTCCCGCGTAGCGCGTGCGCGCACAGCGTTTGAAGCCCAATTTATGGGTCCCACAAATTGAGACTGTGTCACGCATAATCAATGCTTGCTCAAAAAAAGTTGGTCGCTCTATATCCTCGAGCCCCTGGCAGCCAAACGAACATTACTTGACAGTTCAGCACGCTGCTGTTGCCACACCCACCCCTCACTTGAACTGCTGACTAGGTTGTTGTCAACTTTTTCGTTGTTGTCATGACAGCGCACGCACGTGCACACCAGACACACTGGGAAGGAACTTTTAGATGCATGCTTTCCAATTCAAAAATTGGAGAAAGTGAGGCAACGCCATCATCAATTAAAAAAGAGAAGGTGTGTCCTGTTTCAAACTGTTTTTTTTTTTCATGCGCCTGCCTTTACTTACATGCAAGTTCACCATCCTTCCTCCCCCTTCTCGTTCCGTGAACCTCTGGAGTTGTGAGTTTAGACCTTTTTTTAACTGTTCCTGTGGTGTTGAGCAACTACAATTCATTTTAATCCTATAATTTTATATTTTAATTTATTTAAAGTGAATAAATTGTAATGAAAAATAAATAAAATAGCTAAAGTAAATCGTAAGTGGAAGTGCATCTGTCAATTCTGTCATGAGCATACATCAGCAATTACACATGTTTAGGGGAATAGGGCATTATTAATATACCATGTAAGGTGGTATGTGCTAGAAATGGGTAAAGTGAAGTGACATGAGTGAAGTGACATGAGTGAAGTGACATTCGGCCAAGTATGGTGACCCATACTCAGAATTTTTAACTCTGCATTTAACCCATCCGAAGTGCACACACACAGAGCAGTGAACACACACACACACTGTGAACACACACCCGGAGCAGTGGGCAGCCATTTATGCTGCGGCGCCCAGGGAGCAGTTGGGGGTTCGGTGCCTTGCTCAAGGGCACCTCAGTCGTGGTATTGAGGGTGGTGAGAGAACTGTACATGCACTCCCCCCACCCACAATTCCTGCCGGCCCGGGACTCGAACCCACAACCCTTCGATTGGGAGTCCGATTCTCTAACCACCAGGCCACGACTTCCCCTAAAATCCACTATCAGTGAGTCTGCCCATGGTGTGGGGGCACCGCCACGCAAGGCAGTGTCCCACATTGTCCCTCAGAAACATACCCCTTGTCCCCCCTTGGACTTATTAGCAGGTGGTCACCCTACCCAGCTCCCGGGAGCGGAAGCGTATATCAACAGAGTCTGCAGAAATGCTTGGTGTTAAAGATATAGCCTCCATAAATAGTACATTTGTGTTCTCGTTAAATCATCTCCTTCTGACAGAGACCGATCTAGATTCAGTTGTAGCAGAGATGAAAATATCAAAGAAAAAACAGAAGTGATCAGATAGTGCTATGTCCTTAATAACAATGGATTAAATGTTGAATTAAGTCTAGAGTGTGTCCACCTTTGTGTGTGGGTCCATGCACATGCTGAGTCAAGTCAAAAGTGTTTAGAACCGTTATTATTTCTTTTGTAGTTTTGTTTTCTGCATTGTCTATGTGAAAAAAAAAAGTAAAAAAAAAAACAATGTTGCTGCTTCCAAAATCATAGCACAGCTTTTGCCTTATGTGTATGGTGATTTGTCTCTTTAATATAAATTAATATTTTAATGTAGAGAAGTAGTCTAGATTCCAGTCACTATTTCATATTCATCCCATTGTCCGAGAACAGAAACAGACATATTTAGGAATGAAAACAGTTTTATTGGAAATTTGGCTCTATTAAAATACAGTATGTGACCACAGAGATTAGGGGAGAAGCAAACAGATATAAAGTGCTGACAGTAGGCAGAACGTAAATACAAAGTACAAGACATTTTTCTATCGTCTTGGACTCATCTCGGACTCATTGGTGTTTCTGTACGGCGTAGTATGGCAGTTGCCATACAGCTCAGAAAAATTATCCAAACTTCATATCTCTATTATAATTCATTATTATTATTTTAAATCAGAGGGTTTTACAAATATTTGAAGAAGAAGCCTTGGAGTTATGTCACACCTCTGTTTATCAATTTGCACTGGCTACCAATAGCGGCTCGCACAAAATTCAAGGCATTTATGTTTGCCTACAGAACTACCACTGGCTCTGCACCCATTTAGCTAAATTTCTTACTTCAGACTTATGTGCCCTCTAGAAGCTTGCATTCTGCAAGTGAACATCGCTTAATTGTGCCATCCCAAACTCAATCCGAGCAGCTGAGTCCTTAGCCATCTTCAAGAATTTAAACTTTAACACTGTATTAAAATCTAACTACCTTTCTAATCTTTTTGTATTCTATTTTCTTTTAATTTATTATGCAATTGTGTGTGTGTGTTTGTATACACACACACACACACACACACACACACACACACACACACACACACACATATATATATATATATATTGCCTCCACTGTCCTCATTTGTAAGACGCTTTGGATAAAAGCGTCTGCTAAATGAATAAATGTAAATGTAAATATTTAACCAATGACAAGTATAACAAAGTGTTTGTCACTAAAGCTTGTAATGCCAGTGGATCCTCAAGCTCTCAGCAAAACCTCATAATATCCTGTCTCCACTCAGATTGACGTGCCACACACAGCCTGGAGACATCTCTGCTTTTTCGCAATGCAAGGGTAAATAAATAACTGATGTTTGAATACTACAGTGTTTTCTTTATTCAAATGCTATGTCTGTAAAGGCTAATGCTTTTGTGTGTTTGAAGAGCAAAGTAGGTTAGGCTATTTGCCGTCTAGCCAGTATTCTTTTGTACGTTTTAAATATCCTGTGCATAAGCGCTTAATCGTGTATATCATGAGATGTTGGCCAAGTGTGTTAAACAATAAGAAAATGTTATATAACCTGTAAAAGTTGGTGAAAATGTATAATGCGATGCACTTGCCCCAGATGCAGCTGTTCTGTTGACAGACAAAACACAGATATCCTCATTCGCCGGCCACAATCCTGTTAACTCCATTTGAGCTTGTTTTTCATATAGCCTAATGTTAATTACAAGTTTCTGATACAATACCAACACTGACTACGCAATAATTGCGGAGGTTGTTTGTGAACTTAATCCAGTGTGAATCGGACATGTCTGTAATTTTTAAAGTAACAATTCCCCCGCAAATGACCTACCATATTTCGCTGAAAACCGTGGTGCTTTGATAATATTTGTCCTGTGCGAATCGGAATCTCTGTGATTTAGCCACCAAATGGTGGGTCGCATTTAATTTTTTGAGGTTTTTGTTTCTGTGCAACTTTTTATCTTTATGGAGCTGCGTTGGAGTGTTTTAATAGTTTTTCGGTTGCTGTCATAACGCTATAGGCTACTACACCATACAACTTTAAAATTAGCAGAAAGATAATGTGTTACAAATAAATCATGCAAAAAGCTTGATATATTATTTTAACCTGGTGAAATGTAAATGACACAGGGCACGGAGCTATATTATATATTTTTTATTTTTTTTATTATTATTTTTTTTATCCATCTAACCGGACCATAGAACGGGCAAACCCTTGACATCCATGTATCTGGGAAATCAGTAAAGTCAGTAAATTCAACCTTTTACTAGACACACTAGAAATCTTCCAGATAGGTGTGTTATGGCCAGTTGGAGCTAAAATCTGCAGGGCATTGGCCCTCCAGGATCCAGTTTGGAGACCCCTGTCCTACAAAGTTGTTACTTTGCACATGCTATTTGATCATTACAATCATTACACTGGTAAAAATGATGTGTTGGATTTACATAAAATATATATGCACCATTTTTGCAATATAATTTTTAAGTAAACCCAACTTGGAACAATTTTACTTAAAATAAACAAGATAATATTTGTTATATAAACTTAAATATTTGAGTTCACTCAACATTTCTAACTTAAAATATTAAACATTATATAATCTACCAAGTAATTTCAAGTTGTGTTAACTTAACATTTAAGCTCATTTATATTTAAAACATTTAGGCCTGGTTTCACACACAGGGCTTAGCTTAAGCCAGGACTAGACCTTAGTTAAATTAAGATATTAAAGCGACTATTACAAAAATGCCTTAGAAGAAAACATTACAGGTGTGCATCTTGACACAGAACAATGACACTGACATTTGTTAAGATATGTCAGAGCAAGATATTTTCAGCTGAGACAGTTCAAACATGCATTTTAGTCTGGGACTAGCTTAAGCCTTGTCTGTGAAACCGGGGGTTAGTCAATTGAGTTGAACCAACATCCTTTACTTAAATAAAATGTAATAAGATAGCATCTACTAAGTAATGCCAAGCTGTATTTACTTAACATTTAAGCTTATTTATATTTAAAATTTTGTTGAACCAACTTAAGATTTTAACTGATTTTAGATCTTCAGCTATTGTTCTGCTTACAGTACATTTAATATCTTAAATTAAACAAGCAAATTACACAAAATAAAGCATTTCAGTTATTTTTTTTGACAACCACACATCATGAATGTACAACAAAATGTGACAAATATACAACTGGAAGTTCACTTCCAACAGGTCATTTCCTTAATTTTCACCCTTTGCAACACTTCTTAAAGGATTTACATTTTTCCAACATTTACTTTTGTACAGAATTCCTAATAAAACTAGAGGAAAAAAAAACTTTTCTTTCTTTTTGTTTTGTTTGTAAGACAGAGATTGCAATCTTCACAATAGGTCACTTTTTTTTCACCCTTTGCAACAATTTTCTAACATTTACTTTTGGAACACGTGACAAACATCCTAAGAATAAAACAAGAATGTAATCAAACAGTTGCAGAAAAACATTGTATATTGAGATCTTTAGGATAACTCAGATGAATTGCATAAATTAGGTCAAGCAGAAAAACACAAGCCTTTGCAACACCTGCCAATCCCGTCATCACCTCTATGCCTTCCAGCACTATCCCAGTCTGTAATGGATCATCTGTTGAGCCACCTTTCGTGATGACGATGAAGTGTGAGCAGTTCCAGTTCCTCCTTATTCCCATGAGTATCCTTAAAAAACTAAACAAAAAACAAAGCAAAGCAAATGTGTATTTACTTACAAAAACACTTGATATTTTTTCAGATTGTTTCTCAGTGCAAAAAAAATAAAAATAAAATACATTGCAATGAAATAACACAAAAAATAAGATTTTGAAATAGACATATTTTAAAATAAAATAAGTGACTTACAGCCATTCATTTTATTTCTACCTATGTTGGTTGAATTTAATTAACTGCCTTTATATGAGTTTGTTTATTTAGGTTTGGAAATCAACTTGGTTGTTGATTGATTTCAGATGCTCACCTGATGGTGCTTGATGAGATTCTCAGGATTTTCAGAGAAGCAGACAATTAAGCATAGAATTGCAACTTCTCTACGTTGTTCCACAGGGCTGGTCTGAAAAGTAAAACAAATGCGGCTTGTTATGGTGCATACACACAAAATCACAACTATACAGTGACTCCATAGAGTTTGTGAATGAAGGCATTTTTTTGACCAACTCATCTATAATGACGGTGAAACTGCTGATGGAAAATGAAGTTGAAAGAAAAATAAATTTTGAAAGAGAAAATAAAAATCTATACACCACAACAATGATCTGAAATTTCTAAAGCAATAAGAGTTTCTTTTTTAAAGCTAATTGGAGAATGGCCAAGTCAGTCAGATGATCCACCCAAAATGTTTTCATTATTTACTCATCATCACATTGTGCCTGATTAATGACTTTCTTTAGATAAACAGAAAGTTATTTTCAATCCTGGTCCTGAAGAGCCACAGCTATGCACATTTTGTATCTACCTTATCTGTTAATGGTGCGCTCTTCGGATCAGTGGCAGAGGGAACGCAGGTTTAAATTTACAGTTGTGATCATAATTTCGAAGGTTTACTAGACAGAGGAATTGTTGTCATTTAGAAATAAGTTTGCGTGTGTTTGAATCGAGATCACCATTACTACTTAATTATCGTGCATATGAGATGTAGCATATATTTTATAATATAATATAAACCAAACCTCAAAATTAACCTGCTCCCAGGCCCAGACTGCCACTTATAGAGAACATTAGAACATTGTGACCCTACTTTTTTATTATTATTATCCTGGAATGGGTTTACACGTACAAACTCAATGTTTTCATAAGTAGTCATAACACGTTTCTACTTACTGAAGCATTATTCTAAGCGATTCAGAAATTCAGTTTAAAAGTTCCTTTTTTGATCACAAATGCAATAAATGAGTAACATTATACGTTAAAGAGACAAATTAAGTAAGCTTACAAGCAAGCAAGTAAGCTTTTCAGCATCTACATCATGTTGCGTTTCACCCACTAACACACACACACAAACACAAAAACGGGTTCATTGACGGTAAACCGCCAAAATCTAATATCATACTTAGTTTCCAAAAAAAGTTAGCTTACCCCTTCACACCGTCTTCACATGTGCTTCACAAAATGGCTCCTTGGCAGGAAACAGCATATCACGTGGCTCATAGACAAATACTTAAAAATTTAAGCTAGATTTACTTAATTTTAATGTAATTGTTCAAGTAGTTGACGTGACTTATTTTCTTTCATTTTATTTATGCATACACTTAAGTTCACTTTGTTACTTATATTTTTGTGTTACATGAACTATATATGTTAAGTAGACATTGAAAATGTATAAATACTACGTTTTATTGTGTTTAATATATTTACTTTTATAAGTAATGGTTGTTCAGACAACGAATCGTTTTTTTTTTTCAGTGTATGCTGTTTTTGCATCACATATTTTATGTAGTACGTGGTCTTTAAGAGGATACTTTTTTTCTCTCTCATTTGGACTCGGTCTTGACTTGGACTCGAAGCTTTTGGACTTGGACTTGACTTGGCCTCGAACCTCATTTTTTACTTTTTCTCGACTCAGTCTCGACTACTCCTGGTCTTGGACTTGTGTCTTGTACTCAACAAAGCTGGACTTTACTACAGCTCTACCTTGTGACATTCCATTGGTGCTCAGGTCCCCTTGAAACATACCAGGGCTGCCACCAACACAATGATCTCCTGACCCCATGACTATGAATCAGCTATCCCTCTGCATAGCCTGACATTGACTTCCTTAACAAGGAGAAAAAAAAGTTTTTCATCTTAGTCATCTTAGCCAAATATGAATTCATTATTAGTTCATTATGATTCTACATTATATTTTATGTTTATTATAAAACCTTGACATACATTAATAAATATCAATTTAAAGTGGAAATAAGATTTTGAATGCATATTAGTTTACATTAATATGTGCACTAAGCATATAATAATAGACTGTGTACTCTGGCAGTATTTTTAATTTTGATCATAAATGAATGGGTTTTTGTCATATATTCATGCAGGCTTAGGTCATGTATATGCCATTTTCTTCCTTTGGTAAAATGATGAATTGTTACATTTCACAAAGTTTTACTGCTTTTCATCCTTTAACTTTGCATGGTAGATGTTTCATTTTCTGGAGTGCTCATTGCCCTTTTCCGTGTGAGAGGGTCAAGGTGTTTTGAAGAGAAGCCAATCTGTGTGTTTTCACGGCTGTTGATTCATTCACTGACTACGAGCGGTGTCGAAGGAGGTGCCACCTTAAGACTCAATATCAGTAACCACAATGTAGTGGTCATATGACTTACAATTTCCTCACCAGACAGATATTCAGTTACCTCTATAATCTCAGCTTCTTTGAAGAACATGAGTATATGTAAGTAATGAGCTCAAGACACAGTCTTCCCACAAAAACACAAGCAAACAAGCCTCCCACACTACCTCGTGATTTAAGAATCCAACATTAAATGCACCTTCTCTGTGATGAGTGGGAAAGGAAGCTTTATTTAATATGCTTCTTAAGCTTAAGACCCACTAGAGGTCCAAGATGTCTCTTCATTACAGCTTTTACTTGAGTAGAATGTAGGGGAGAAGAAAATACCGGAATTAGTTTACAAATGTGTCAAACCTTTTCAGTTATGTGATCCTTCTATCGTAGACTAGAGTCACTTCTGTTCTGCTGGTTGACATTGCTGGGTCAGGCCTGCTTTTCTGCCGAGAATTTCACTCTGTTGGAAAGGTCAGACGAGCTGTTTGTCAGATATTAACAACCTTGACAGCAAAATGACCAGGATGTGACAATGTGGCATAAAGCCCATTTGAACTCCAAACTTCTCCCCTGCAACTTTGTGACAAACCAAGAAAAAGTTTACTGATCATTTCAACATAACATGCCCTCCGTGTCATTGAAACCCCTTAATAGTTGCCAAATTCTAACATTATGTGAGGAACAGATGGAAAATTATGTTAATATTAATTAATCTCAAAAATATCATTCACACAAGTGTTTATAAAAAAACAACAACAACAACAGTAAACAAATAGTCAACTTTAGGAGCAGAAGACCAAGATTAACATCAACAACACCAAATGCCATTGGTTCCTGCATGTTATGTGACAAAATAGGATTTAATACATAGTAATTTTTTTAGATTGGTGCTATAAATTCATTTTGCTTAACATTTCCTAACACTCTACTTCTTGTGACAGACTTCACAATGATGGGAGTCATTAAACGAGTAATGACTTTGACTTGACACAATGACTTTCTTCATTCAACATGACATGGAGGTCTCCAACCAGGAGTTTAATTACATTGTAAAGAAGGCAGAGCAAATGAGTGGCTTCAGTGGACATAGACGCAAGGTGAATCTGATGAAATTCTAAACTGTTTATAGTGGTAACAACCAGCACCGAACACTGGTTGAGAGAGAATATCTTCTTGCATTAAGGTGATCCAGCTGCCATGGGCTGCATTACCACATAACACTTGACTGTTGCAAACCTCTACTCAAATCTCAGGCGCTTAATTGGATTAATGGTTGTTTTAAAGAAATTGTATTTGAAACTAATCCATCAGATTGTTACATTTCGTGACTTTCTGGTTCCACCCAGCCCTGTATCTCTGCTGGTTCCGCCCAGCCCTGAATTTCCTGTTTCTCCGCTGGTTCCGCCCAGCCCTGAATTTCCTGTTTCTCCGCTGGTTCCGCCCAGCCCTGAATCTCCTGTGTCTCTGCTGGTTCCGCCCAGCCCTGATCCACCTGTATTCCCTCCCAGCCTCCCACTCCCACCTCCTCCTAGACCAGTCAGTTCCTCTGCTCCATTTCCGCTGGTTCCGCCCAGCCCTGAATTTTCGGTTTCTCCGCTGGTTCCGTCCAGCCCTGAACTTTCGGTTTCTCCGCTGGTTCTGTCCAGCCCTGAATTTTCAGTTTCTCCACTGGTTCCATCCAGCCCTGAATTTCCTGTTTCTCCACTGGTTCCGCCCAGCCCTGATCCTCCTGTATTCCCTCCCAACCTCCCACTCCCACCTCCTCCTAGACCTGCCAGTTCCTCTGCTCTGCCTTGGCTCTTAGCTTCCTCGTCTCCGCCGTGGCCCGGCATCCCACCAGCTCCACCGGGCTCCTTCGTCCCTCTGGCTCCACCTTGGTCAGTCGACGACCATCCGCCGCCTCGGGACTCCATTCCTCTGGCTTCACCTCGTCACTCCATCCCTCCGGCTCTGTCAGGCTCCTCCTTCCCTCTGGTTCCGCCTCCATCCTCAGTCACTCCGGCTCTGCAGTGGTATTCCAGGGCCCCGCCTCTGCTTTGGTCACCTGAGCCTTCTGCTCTGCCTTGGCCCTCCGGTTCCTCGGCTTCACCCTGGCTCAGTGGCTGCTCTGATCCATCATGGGCTCCTCACCCACTGGCGCAGTCCCCGTCTGTCGGCCCCCTGGTGTCGTCGGCTCCTCCTATACCATGGCTCCTCCCACTGTCAATTACAATGTGGATCTCCATCCTGGCTGGTCTCTGGAGCACCATCTGGCTCTTCCTGTCCCAGGCTCCTCCCTGGCTCCTCCCTCCTACTCCATCCTGGGTCCTCTCCATTGCCTCCATTCTTCCTTTTCTTGTTTTGTTAATTGATTAATCCCCACCTGTCTCCATTTCCCTGATTACCTCCTGTGTGCTTAAATACCCTGTCTGTTTAGTTCTTCCTCGTCCGTGATTGATGTGAGTTAAGTTTATGTTGGATGTGCGCTTGTTCCTTCGATCATTAAAAGAAACCCTTTGTATATTGTCTTCCTTGTGCGCCTTCATTACACACCAGCTAAAACCGTAACACAGATTGCCTCTGCAAAATATTTATGTCTGTCTGATGACTCATATATGCCTGCTATCATTTGTGAGTAAGAAAGCCTTTGTGATGGTTTTCAGAAATGGTCTGTCACATTGAACTGTTCACTAAGCTTTCTAATATGCTTTATAAATAACATAAAATGCAATCAAAGAATATAACATTACTTCAAATCATTCTGTTGTCTTTAGTTACATTTATGAATGCCAAAAATTTGTCACAGAGGTTTTTAGCTAGTCTAATTAGTCGGGCTAATTATCCAAAAAGGAATTTGGCTTAATTAATCCATGGAAATCAATTTTCAGCAATATTTCATTAAGAATAAAGACCACTCAATCCAAATTGTCATGCACAACGACACACACTCGACACACACACACACACACACATACAGAGTTCACAACTTGGGTGGCAACTCCTCTTTTAGTACTCTTGATGAAGACATTTTATTGGCTGTCGAACAAGTCATTAAAAATAAATTCTGCAATTCCTAACTCAAATTGTAGACCTTTGCAAATCATGTTATTTTTTCATCCCTTTTTAAAAATAATAATAATAATAATTACTGCTTCAGCTGTGGAAATATTATTAATGAAGGTGCTACTAATTGGATGCAGTTATTTAGATTGTAATTAAGAAAACAGCATCTTCTAGCGAACACACTTAAAGAATCATTCAAGAATCATCAGTCATAATCTCCTTTCTCATACTGGCCCTAATTTGCCATTATTGAACTGATAAAATGCTAACACATTAAACACATTTGCCAGCATGATGAAAATTTAGGATTATTGCATTTCACAATTTTTACATTATTCAGGCTGGCGATTTTTCATTTAAAAAAGATGGGCTAGGCCATTATTTCATAATTATTGTGTCAATTTCTCTATGCGAAAAGGGTCACTTTCCCAACCCAGCAAAGACATATCCATATTAAACTAATTTGCCTACATGCAAATTTTTGTCTTTTTTCCCTCATTAACTATTTATCAAAACAGTAGAAAGAATATATGTTGGAGGGGAGGGAGCAGCCAGACAGTGCTGAAACTAATATTTTGCAACTCTAATGATTTTTTTCCATCCTTAATTAGATAGAATATGCTTGATATGATTAGGTCAGGATGTAGTGGTTTTCATTAAAAATAGATTTCAGAAACTGTATTCCAAATGTTCCCTCACAATTAAATAATGAATCCAGCACATTCCTTATTATGGACCCAATTAATATTACGGAAAGAGCCGTGATTTTAATAACAACAGGCCATGAGGCCTTCATTAGCAGAGAATGGGGGTGGAGAGAGCAATAAAAGCATTTAGAGGTACAGATAGAGCCACAGGATGCTTGGAAACTTCAGAAAGTTTTAGCCGCTTGTATGAATGCATGTGGCCAATGCATTCATTGATCATTATGAATGAATGTTACAGTGTTAAGGAGACTGACACGCTTTGTCTTGGCCTCATCTCAGGGTTTCCAGAAGCCCTGAGGGAATCATTATTAAATATCATCAAATATCATAATAAAAATAAATATAATGTATTATCATAAAAATATCTGTTTATGTATTGCAAGTATTTCATAGCATTTAAAATGTCAAAAAGTGGCAGCAGTGTCATGCTATATTGTACCTTTTCTAAAACTGTTTTACAGTTTTTTTCAATTGTTTACACGCAATTTTGAAAACAGAGTTCTTTTTGTCAACATATAATCACAATTATCCAAGCACCACAATCAATTAGCAAAATTCCTAGATTGTTTGCAAAATGACACACCTCAGTCAAAACATATACACATATTTGTGAAAATGCTATTTGTTTTCATTTAACCAACACAGTCATCAATGATCATACACTATTCGCTTTATTCACCTGACGGCCATTTTGAAAACTCGAACGCCATTGAGGGGTACACAAACCCGGAAGTTTGATTCCGACGCAGCAATGGAAACTCCAGTGTGGACCACCAATCTTTCCTGTCTGCCCGAATTAACTATACAAAATGTGGAGCAGTGGGCCAGTACCGACTGCAACATCCCCCGGGCTGTGTTAATTAAGGGATACAGTAACTGGATCGAAGGTTTTATCCACGACATTGAAGGTATGAATGGACGCTAATTTACCTCAGTTTCTGCTAGCTTGTAGCAGCTAACGTTAGGGGTAAGTTAAGCTGTGATATTGAGTTGTTGACTATGTTAGATTTTTATGGGAGGCCGTTTGAGGCGAAACCCATTGAAAACTTGTGATACTCACTGAAACACTTGCGATACACACTGAAACACTTGCGATACACACTGAGACACTTGCGATACTCACTGAAACACTTGCGATACACACTGAGACACTTGCGATACTCACTGAAACACTTGCGATATACACTGAGACACTTGCGATACACACTGAAACACTTGGGATACACACTGATATGGGAGGCCGTTTGAGGCGAAACCCATTGAAAACTTGTGATACACACTGAAACACTTGTGCATAAAAGTGAATCACTTGCGATACACACTCAAACACATTTACATTTACATTTATTCATTTAGCAGACACTTTTATCCACGCCTCTGGAGCAACTAGGGGTTAAGTGTCTTGCTCAGGGACACATTGGTGTCTCACAGTGGATTCGAACCCGGGTCTCTCACGCCAAAGACGTGTGTCTTATCCACTGCGCCAACACCACCCCAATATGCTCAATGTGGGCTCGTCCGGGATATGAACCCGGGACCTCTCACACCCAAAGCGAGAATCTTACCCCTAGGCCAACGAGAAACACTCGTGATACACACTGAAACACTTGCGATACACACTGAAACACTTGCGATACACACTGAATCAGTTGCGATACACACTGAAACACTTGCGATACACACTGAAACACTTGCAATACACACTGAAACACTTGTGCATACAAGTGAATCACTTACACATACATGTGAAACACTATATATCTTTGCAAATATATGAAAGACATGCGGTTACTTATAAACTCTTTGCATATGCCCTGTAATCGCCCACGTACTGCTGTGCCTGCACAAAGACTGCACTTTCAAACATTCTTGCGTGTGAGAGAGCATAAACATTTTCAGTGTGTCCGGAAGTCATTTCATTGCAACAGGAAGTTATAGCTCAAATATTCCCCACGTATATGGCTCCTTCCAAACTTGTTTAAAAAGTGAGGTATTTGTTGTTATTCTTTACACTAGGCTTTTTCGTATGTGATCACTCGTGTGTTATTGCCAAATCAGATTTTTTTTTTTTTTTTTTTTTTTTTTTTTACATTTTCTTTCCCGTGTCCTTCGGTTCATTTAGTCAGAATATATGAGGATAATATTTGAGCTATAACTTCCCGTTAGTGGGTGTAATTGTATTTATGTTAAAAAAAAAAAATCATTTTTTTTATTTTATATTATTATTTTTTTTCTCACGTTTTGAAAGGGTAAACTCTGGTTCACACTCCAATACAGTAGGTGGCGATAATGCACCTAACTTTGGTGCTACCGGTTGCAATGAAACGACTTCCGGACACACTGAAAATGTTAATGCTCTCTCACACGTGAGAATGTTTCAAAGTTTTTATATATTTGCACAGATATATAGTGTTTCACTTATACGTACAATACGTACAAACGGCCTCCCATAGATTTTATTTAACACTTAACATGTCTATGTTAGATTTTATTTAACACTTAACATGTCTTTAATCGACAGTTAATAGGAGCCCATCACACATATTTGTGAGGGCAAGGTCTTTTCCCTCGGTGCGGAAAAATGAGGCACCTTACAACATACACGTGCTAAGTGGTACAAACTGCTCAGTTCGCAGAGCAGTGCCACAGTTAAACCAGCTTGCTAAATGTTCATTATGAGTTTATATCAACAATGTACCCTTCCCTGTCTTACTGAAAATAACATGTTGATTTTATCTCATTAACATGTTATCTGTAGTTGATGTAATATCACAAAAGCCTCTTTAATATCTACTCTCAAATATTATCTTATTTCAAATTAGCAAAGCCAGACAGGGCTAGGTGCATGTTGCTATTACTTGTTGATAATGATAGTGTAATGATAGTATTACTATCAGGTAAGTGGTAAGGTAAGTATTAACATTCATATTAAGATAAGAGTTGCTCAGTTCTTGGAGCAGTGTATCCAGGGTTGAGGAAGGTTCTTCAAAATGTAATTAGCTTACAAATCTGTTTAAAATTAACATAATATGGAATCCATACTGTTCAATCTTAATATGAGCTTTTCCACAACCCTGACTTTTTTGTACAATGAGTGTCCAAGATATTATGTATCTTTCAAGTTGTGTTCGCAAGTATCACAGCTGTAAACAACCTACCAGTACCAGCATGTAGCTGTAATATTTTCATGGCAGGTCATTTAAATGCCAGATGTACCTAATTCACTGCACACTCAGTGTGTGTGTGTGTGTGTGTGTGTGTGTGTGTGTGTGTGTATGTATACATGCACACACACACACACACACACACACACACACATATATGTGTGTGTGTGTATATGTGTATATATATGCCATATATTTGTTAATAGCAACTCTGAAGTGTCAAGTGTCTAAAGTTTGATTATCTTTTCAGGTGGATCTGTCACTTGAGCTGCCATTTATAAGGGAGACACAGTGCAACTGCAAAGCTGGCTTGGGACAGTGCAACCATCTCATCGGGCTGCTCTACACTCTCGCTCACTTTGCCAAGATGGGCTACACATCTGTCCCCCCAACAACGAGTAAGACATCACTGCCTCAAGCCTGGCACATTCCATCGAGGGCCCTGGGTGTCAGTCCAAGAACGGTGAGCTCTGTGAGTGTCTCAAAGCTAAAACCTCCGGTGACAAACGCACCTCCGCCAAAGAGGCAACGCTCGTCTGAAGGGGTGATGTCAAACCTGTACTGTCCTGTGCCACTCCTGCTTCCATCGAATGCCTTTGCAGAGAGACTACACCGAAACCTGAGTCAAATAAAAAGCAAGAGTCAGATGTTCAAGCTGCTGGAAGAGAACAGAAAACAGCCTGCTGCTCTTGTCTCTACCGACTTTGGAGACCTTCCTAAGGGATCTGTGCAACCAAAGGAGTGGGAGAACATGAAATGTAAATTGGACAGATTCTTTTTCTCTCACTTTCTGCCATCTTTGTGTAACAAAATCATGTAATACATCACTGATAATCTGTTGTACTTCTATGTACAAAAGTTACCTTTACAAACCTAGAGCAGTGTGCCTATCAATGTTTGTTTGATGTTTTCTGATATTCCGACCTGTTCTGGTATATTAAATTATAAAGTTAAGAAGGACATCATCCATGTGTAATACATTTGTACTTTATTCTTTAGATAGATACACATCCAGTAGCTTATACATACACACACATACATGTAAAACAATCACTCACAGGTATGTAAAAGTAAAGAGCATGAGAAGTGATTATAAGGTCTGACAGGGACTGATCCTGTGATACACTGACCATGATAAGGTGCTATGGTAACAATACAAGTTCACATATTTGTATAGATTCATAAAGAAGAACAATAATGACGGTTAAGGCTTTGTATAGATTCATAAAGAAGAACAATAATGATGGTTAAGGATTTGTATAGATTCATAAAGATGAACAATAATGGTTAAGGATTTGTACAGATTCATAAAGAAGAAGAATAATGGTTAAGGCTTTGTACAGATTCATAAAGAACAATAATAATAATGGTTAAGGCTTTGTGATGATTCATAAAGAACAATAATAATGATGGTTAAGGCTTTGTGATGATTCATAAAGACCAATAATAATGATGGTTAAGGCTTTGTACAGATTCATAAAGAACAATAATAATAATGGTTAAGGCTTTGTGATGATTCATAAAGAACAATAATAATGATGGTTAAGGCTTTGTACAGATTCATAAAGAAGAAGAATAATGATGGTTAAGATTTCAGTTTTAGAGATTTACATAACAGTGGTAGATATTTACATTAACATTACAATTTTAAAAGAGAGGACCTTGAAAGTTAGATAAAAGGGCACAGACGGCCCACAGTTGGTTAACGGAGCCCACCAGTGTCATGGGTAAGACTTTATCAAAAATATGGTACTCTTTAATCCGCCTAATTGCGCGCTCTACATGAATTCGCAGTCTTGCTATCGCTTGAGTCTTTCGTACTTCATCTGCAGTGAAGTGTCCACTTGGGCCTAAAAAAGGAGGCATTACAAGGGAGACCTGTCTTTCAGAGAGAAGGTCCTCGATGAGAAAGCCTTTATCGGCCTTTACCATATCTCCTTCTTCGAGAACAGAAAGGATACCTGATATTTTTGGTTATTTCTTTGTCAGATATTGAACCTGTATATAAATCACTGACAAAAGTCACTTCACCTGAGGGAGCAATGCCTATTAGGCCCTTAAATGTGGTGTTACCTTTGTAGTGTGAATAAATTGCTGAGTTAAGGACCTTGGAGCTAGGTTTCTGTACATGAATTTCAGTGCAATCCAATATAACTCTAGTAGCCGGAAACGTGCATTTAAAACAATCTGGCTTAAGTTCATCCACAGTTTTCCTTGAAGGCCACATTGGAAGTGATCCCAACATAAAATACAAATAATTGACCCAGGTCACACAGATCCTGCTTACTGTTGACTGTGATACATGGAAACGGGTTGCAAGATCGTGCTCAGGAAATCCCTGCCTCAACCTACAAAGAAAAAGAAAAAACTGGTCCATAGTAGACAATTTACAGGCGCTAAAGCCTTGACGAAGTACCTCCCCACTTGAATGTTTAAGTCGCTAAGCCTGACTCCATCCCACCATATTTTCTGCAGTAGGTTGCAGGGCCATAAACACAGCTTTAAATGTATCGTAATCTGGGAACCCTGTATAAAATGATATCTGTTTATCATCACCTTGAAAATTTGAAATCAAAAACTGTTTTTGTTGAAGCTCTAAAATTAAAAGTTCTTGATCACCGATGGTCTTGCGGGCTTCCTCAAGTTGATCTTGAAGTGAGGGAGGCAGTGCAGCATATTCATGGTCTGGGTGCGGAGGGGGTGTCTCTTCACTGGAAGTATAAAATAACATATTGATGGACACATTAGGTGTTTTACAATGATACTCATGTAACAATTTACATCTTTTACGTACCTCAACACATTCACACCATGTCGATCATCCAGATCCATGGAAACATTACTGGAAATCATCAACAGAGAAATACTGTCAATACACACAGTTAATATGCATTACAAACTAGTAACTTAATTCATCTAATGTTAATTACTACCTTGCATTTCTAACAACACTCCTCTCTGATCTGACAGAACTCCATGCAAACACACAGCTCCCTGTTTCAACTTGGTGATGCCAGTCTTGCTTTTCACAAGGCAGTCTGGGAGGAAATGCTCCGAGCACACTTTTGTGTATGTGTTTATCTGCATCAGCAAATAAAATGCAATCATATAAACATTTTTACATGTAATTTTATTGATCAGAATCAATCTGACTCCTGTACATCCTCCTAGCAATGCAAACTGATGTGATGTGTTCCCTAGGTTAGCTTGTGACTAGAAGCTAATACAAACAAGGTCCCTCAGAATATGCTTATACTAGTGAATCTGTGGTGGTAGATTTAAATAACATACTACTAATTTTTGACTAGGCTGTATATTTCAACAACCTGGCTCTCTGCCTTAATCTATCTACTAAAACTTGTTAGTTCTGTCCTAGCCTAGCTAGCGATACAAGCTAACGTATGGAGACGGCTTAGCCTCACAGCACCAGACATAAACTTACCTTAAAATTACGACCAGGATCCCTTCTGATGTTTATTATCCATTGTCGACGTAGTCCCTGATCTTTTGGGAAATGGTAAAATGTTTGTCCTCTATTCGATTTTTTCCTGTGTGATGAACTGCATTTGGGAACACAGCAGTGAGGCGCCATTGCACTGACAGAATTCAGAATTCGCGCTGTGAGTGAGAACTCCTGGAAGTGGTAAGTGTACCCCTCATGCTCGGTGGAACGTTCGAGGTGAATAAGGCGAATTGCAGCCTATTCACACTGCTGTGATAAATAAAAAACACATTTGTAAAAAAAAAAAAAAATAGATTTTTGGCCAGACATTCTTACTGTATGTAAGAGATAATTTAGGTGAAAAAAATAGTGAGAAACTCACAACATTATTCATGATTTGTTTTGAGATATAAGGAGAATGTAGACAAATACTGTAGGTTAACTGTAATTAAGTGTTTGATGAGAGTGTGTATGTGATTGCATTGAGAATGCCTTATTCTCTTTGAGAATTTAGTGCCTATCACCTGCGTTTTGGGTCTCGAGGCTGCCAAGGCAGTTAAGCAGGCCAATCACGGGGATTGTAGGCGGGGCGTGGAAGGAATCTGTCGAGGAATGCTTTTTATTCCAGAATTTCTTTTTGTCCTATTTTTTACAGAATAGGAACAGTGTATAATGTAGGTTTCTACATCATTGGTGAAAGAGGCTCCTGAATTGGTTAAAAGGCACATTTTGTTAGTTGTTAGGCTCTTGTTTGAGCATCCTCTGAGCCTCCTCATCCTCTCAGCGCTTCCTAGAGCTCCGCTTAGACAGAACTATTAGTATTTAGGCACTATTGTGAGCCTCACTAATTTTGTCTAGCGTTTAGTAGTCGGGTCTCCTCTCTTTTTAGAGAGTCGTTATGTTGAGACTTCCACTCTTAAGAGCTCTTCAACTAGGCTGGGTGTTGTTAGGCTTCCTCTTGTCTAATAGTTATTCTGCTGAAGCCTCTTCTCCTCATAGCTCCGCTTAGACAGCACTATTGTTTTTTAGGCTAATTTTTTGTGAGCTTCGCTAATTGTCCTTAGCACTGAGGGTTGTCAGGCCTCCTCCCGCTCTAGAGAGTCGTCATGCTGAGGCCTCCACTCTTAAGAGTTTCTCTAAGAGGACTGAGTGCTAGGCTTCATCTCATTTTAGAGTCATTCTGCTGAAGCCTCTTCTCCCCAGAGCTCCGCCTAGGCAGTAATGAGAGTGTAGGCTCTTCTGTGCTGAGCGTCACTAACTGCCTTTGACGCTGAGTGTGGCTAGGTCACCTATCATTTTAGAAAGTCGTTATGCTAAGACCTCGACTCTTAAGAGCTCCACTACCAGGGTTGAGCGCTGTTAAGTTTCATCTCATTTTAAAGAGTCATGTGATAGAGTCTCTGCTCCCTAGAGCTCCGTTTAGACGGTACTATTGGTATGTAGGCTCCTTTTTGTGAGCCTCGCTAACTGTCTTTAGTGCTGAGCATTGTCAGGCCTAATGCTGAGGCCTTCACTCTTAAGAGCTCAAACTAGGATTGACAGTGTAGGTTTCCTCTCATTTAAGAGAGTCATTCTGATGAAGCGTCCACTCTCCATAGCTCCGCTTGGACAGGTCCTTCTCAAAAAATTAGCATATTGTGATAAAGTTCATTATTTTCCATAATGTAATGATAAAAATTAAACTTTCATATATTTTAGATTCATTGCACACCAACTGAAATATTTCAGGTCTTTTATTGTTTTAATACTGATGATTTGGGCATACAGCTCATGAAAACCCAAAATGCCTGTCTCAAAAAATTAGCATATTTCATCCGACCAATAAAAGAAAAGTGCTTTTAATACAAAAAAGTCAACCATCAAATAATTATGTTCAGTTATGCACTCAATACTTGGTCGGGAATCCTTTTGCAGAAATGACTGCTTCAATGCGGCGTGGCATGGAGGCAATCAGCCTGTGGCACTGCTGAGGTGTTATGGAGGCCCAGGATGCTTTGATAGCGGCCTTAAGCTCATCCAGAGTGTTGGGTCTTGCGTCTCTCAACTTTCTCTTCACAATATCCCACAGATTCTCTATGGGGTTCAGGTCAGGAGAGTTGGCAGGCCAATTGAGCACAGTAATACCATGGTCAGTAAACCATTTACCAGTGGTTTTGGCACTGTGAGCAGGTGCCAGGTCATGCTGAAAAATGAAATCTTCATCTCCATTAAGCTTTTCAGCAGATGGAAGCATGAAGTGCTCCAAAATCTCCTGATAGCTAGCTGCATTGACCCTGCCCTTGATAAAACACAGTGGACCAACACCAGCAGCTGACATGGCACCCCAGACCATCACTGACTGTGGGTACTTGACACTGGACTTCAGGTATTTTGGCATTTCCTTCTCCCCAGTCTTCCTCCAGACTCTGGCACCTTGATTTCCGAATGACATGCAAAATTTGTCCAAAAGTCCAGTGCTGCTTTTCTGTAGCCCAGGTCAGGCGCTTCTGCCGCTGTTTCTGGTTCAAAAGTGGCTTGACCTGGGGAATGCGGCACCTGTAGCCCATTTCCTGCACACGCCTGTGCACGGTGGCTCTGGATGTTTCTACTCCAGACTCAGTCCACTGATTCCGCAGGTCCCCCAAGGTCTGGAATCGGTCCTTCTCCACAATCTTCCTCAGGGTCCGGTCACCTCTTCTCGTTGTGCAGTGTTTTTTGCCACACTTTTTCCTTCCCACAGACTTCCCAATGAGGTGCCTTGATACAGCACTCTGGGAACAGCCTATTCGTTCAGAAATTTCTTTCTGTGTCTTACCCTCTTGCTTGAGGGTGTCAATGATGGCCTTCTGGTCAGCAGTCTTACCCATGATTGTGGTTTTGAGTAATGAACCAGGCTGGGAGTTTTTAAAAGCCTCAGGAATCTTTTGCATCTTTTGTTTAAAGAACCTTTTTATGATATGCTAATATTTTTAGATAGGAATTTTGGGTTTTCATGAGCTGTATGCCAAAATCATCAGTATTAAAACAATAAAAGACCTGAAATATTTCAGTTGGTGTGCAATGAATCTAAAATATATGAAAGTTAAATTTTTATCATTACATTATGGAAAATAATGAACTTTATCACAATATGCTAATTTTTTGAGAAGGACCTGTATATATATATATATATATATATATATATATATATATATATATATATAATTCAGTGTGGTAAAAAAAATGCTCAAGGCACTTCAGTGTCTATAACTTTTAAGGGTCTTCTTTTCAAACACAGAAAACTATGTGTGTAACACTCTAAAATAAGGAACTGTTTACAATTTTATGTTAGGTAGTGCACTTTCAGCTGTGAGTCCCATAATGGGGGGTGCTGGCTAACAGGTTAATAAACTTCTCCAAATTTTGCATGGGGCCTGGTTTTATTGTTGTTTTATCATATGTTGTATGTTTCATGGGGCGATCATAAAAAACGAATCAGATTTTTTTACTCTTTAATTAACTTCATATTATGACTTATTTTCTTCTAGGTGATGTGATCAGCATTATTACATTATTAACACATTATCATACTAGCATGAAGCGGCCACTGAATAAAAATAAGCACTTGCATTTCACATATTTAATACATATAATATGATCGTAGTTTGTGGGTCTTTTTCTGAGAAACATTTCTATGATGGAGATTACAACCACTTAGACTTTTAGTCTGCTCTCCAATAGAGTGTATGTATAGTGAAGGGGCCTAAAGTCAAAGTGTGCGGATAATTAGCTCATTAATTATGTATAGGCACTGCTGCAGATGGACCTCATTAATTGCATGCCGTCAACTTCTTGATTACTGTACCTGGAAGGGAGGTGCTAATGCCATGCATAAGCCATGCATAAGCAGGTAACGCAAACTGTTTTGTCACCGGATGTGTGACAGTGACAAAGGAGTCCGGTGTCACCATAATCTTCACCGTAATTCACCAGAACGTTACGCTAATGGATGCTGATAGCCCTGGAGATGTTTTCGCTACTGAATCACATCGAGATTTGCGTTCTGTCGTGCTATTTGTCTCCACATGTCTCAGTAATGTCTTTCCACGGGCTGAAATTAGGGAACACCCTAGGTGCTTTGCAAAACAACTGACAGGGGGCCCAACCTGTCGCAGGATGGAGAACACATGCATTGAAGAGCTAATGACAAGCAGATTGCCCGCTCTCTTCCTGTGCGCGCCCACCACTCATCTCTCTGTCTCTCTGTCTGTAATTATTAAGACGGAGTTACATGGGACCTATTCATGCTGTTGTCCAACTCTGTGGCAGCAAATTAATCAAATAACTTGCTCCAATTTGCTCTCTCTACAGTTGCCTTTGTTCAAATAAATATTATTAAACATTTTTATTAAAAATAATATATTGGTAAAAAATAAAATGTAATAAAATAGATATAATTAAATATTATCACCTATGAGTATTTGTAATAGTTAAGAGACAGCAAACCCAGATAACGTCATATTTATTCTTTGGCATCAGCTTTAATTCAAATAATTGTTTCTGCATGTACATTTTGTTAGGAAATGGGTGATTCACACACAACCTGTTTGGGTCATATTTCCTCCCAAAGGAAGGAATGAAAGCACGATAAATTATATTTTGCAGATCTGTTTTAGGACCATCTCTCTCTCTCTCTCTCTCTCTCTCTCTCTTAGTTATTGTACTTCGTGTAAGTTAAGCAAAACATAACTTAATAATAAATAAATAAATAAATGAAAAATGATAATAATGTGTTAAAAGTTTTTTTTTCGGTCTATATGTTATTAATGTTTGTTCATATTAGAACATAATTATGCTGCTTTGCCATCACAGGAATACAATATATTTTCGGTTTATTTCAGTATAACAGTTAACATTACATTATGTTGTATGTAATATTGTATTTTTGTAGAGACTACTTTTACAAACATTAAAAAAAATCTTACTGACCCCAAACATTTAAACATTAATCTTTATTTCAGTATTACAATTTAAAAGCACTTTATAACTAAATTATTGTGCATTTAATACAAATGAATTTATTAAATATGTAAAACGTCTATATACATCACAGTAAGTAGACTTTTGAAGATTCTTTGAGTACTTCAGTGTCAAAGTTAAATTATCTTGCATTTCCTGTGAATCAAATCCAGGACTTTAACATCGCTAGCACAATGCTTAAAAAAAGTAGATTCATCTTTTTTAATATATATATATATATATATATATATATATATATATATATATGAAGAGTTCAGATGCAAAAGCCTCTAAGTGCCATCTGAAATTTTCATTTAAAATTAGGATTTTTATCAAGCTCCTATGCTTAGGTTGAGTCATTTTACTTTAAAGCTGCAGTCCGTAACTTTTGACGCTCTAGCGGTTAATAAACAGAACTGCTTGCGTCTTGCGGAAGAACATTGTAGCCGGAGCTACTTCTCTCTGTTTATGTCTATGAAGAATCACAAAGGTAACGGGTTACTCCGCCGCGGTACCCCCGAAGCAATGTAAAATAGTCTGAATATAAACACTTATTATAGATGTACCCTAGTGATTAAGGAAAGGCTAAAAACACGGTTTGGAAAATGGATTCATGGTGTACTCGCTTATTATATACATTTTGTAAATCTTGAACACAAAAAGTTACGGACCGCAGCTCTGATTGGTTGTTTCTTACCAGGAGCGGTGAATTTCTGCAAATGGCAATAGGACCGCTGGGAGGAGCCAGAGGAGCTTGATTTTTTCACAGATTATCTGTCTCATATTCTACTGTCAGGACATAATGACAGGTTTCACAAATACATTTTTACAAAAGTTACCTACTTCAGCTTTAATGGCAATGTGCTGGTCCTTTTCCAGGCTATTAAAGTGAAATAACTGAACATAAATATAGGAGCCTGATAAAAATCCTAATTTTAGATGAAGATTTCGGATGGCACTTAGAGGCTTTTGCATCTGAACTCTTCATATATATATATATATATATATATATATATATATATATATATATATATTCAGCTTAGTCCCATATACAGTACAGAACAAAAGTTTGGACACACCTTCTCATTCAAAGACTTTTCTTTATTTTCATGACCATGAAAATTGTAGAGTCACACTGAAGGCATCAAGGGCTATTTGACCAAGAAGGAGAGTGATGGGGTGCTGCGCCAGATGACCTGGCATCCACAGTCACCGGACCTGAACCCAATCGAGATAGTTTAGGGGTGAGCTGGACCGCAAACAGAAGGCAAAAGGGCCAACAAGTGCTAAGCATCTCTCGGGGAACTCCTTTAAGACTGTTGGAAGACCATTTCAGGTGACTACCTCTTGAAGCTCATCAAGAGAATGCCAATAGTGTGCAAAGCAGTAATCAAAGCAAAAGGTGGCTACTTTTTAGAACCTAGAATATGACATATATTCAGTTGTTTCACACTTTTTTGTTATGTATATAATTCCATATATAATTCCACATGTGTTAATTCATAGTTTTGATGCCTTCAGTGTGAATCTACAATTGTCATAGTCATGAAAATAAAGAAAACTCTTTGAATGAGAAGGTATGTCCAAACTTTTGGTCTGTACTGTACAATTTATGTTTTTTTCTCAAAAACGATCAGCTTTAGTTCTCAACTACAACAGCTGACTAGCGGGCTATGACCAACAAGCTCCGGAGACACTTTCAGGCAACAATGAGCCTGAAAAAGTGCTAGAAAAGCACCCAAAACAGGAAAATAAACACTGGAACGAAGGGGGAAGCTGCCCAGAATCTGCTCTGATATGGGAAGGGTCAAAGGAAGGCACCTGCAGCCCTACCCCCATACTCTGCCAGCCTGTTTGCTTGCATTATTTCTAAAAGCCCTATCTACAAATTTAGGAGACTATTAGTGGACAGTGCACAGAGGCTGCAGGGCCCCGGGCTACAGCGGCACAGCCCCACAACAGAGCTCAATACGACATGACTGCAGAATGGACACGCCTGCCATACAGAAAAGGTTGTGTAAAAGTGTTGCAGTCACACAATGGTTTGAGAAGAGTGAGATACTAGTCTGGATTTGTGTGGAAGACCCTCAGATTGTTCTTGGCAAATTTATTGTTTGCTGTGTTTATAAACCTTGTATCACATTCAACATCTTCATTTTGGTCACTTTTTTATGGTCAGGGTTATGTCAAGATTCTACGGTGGATGGGTAATCAGCAAAAAATATAGTCTTAGCAAGTGAGCAAGAGTTAGTTCACTCACATGCTCTGAAAACATGGCAGCACTATGATTGTTTTTATACACTGCTTGTTTTCAGGCATAACAGGCTGGATGTTAGTTCTATCAGAGATGGATGTTTTTTACAATTTTATCGGAACATATTGCTCATGGTCAGCTGTCAATACAATTGCAGTTCGGAGTTTGAAATCGAGTCCACGTTTAAACTCATATAGACTCTCTCTCTCTCTCTCTCTCTCTCTCGCTCGCTCGCTCGCTCATGATTGTAAAACAGAAGGAACAAAATGGTTGGTCAGTAAGTCCGTGAACATTATTTAAAGATACAGCACAACAGGGATTTGTGAGAATATCAGGTTTTTAATACCAATCTTTCCCACTGTGACCAAACAAAATGAAATTGTTTCCAGGCAACAATTTCAACCGATTATATCTCCCATGCAACCGAGCCTGAAAAAAAGAGTAATGCTAAGACAAAAGTCAATTAGAAATAGAAGCTATATATATATATATATATATATATATATATATATATATACTCACCTTAAGGATATTAGGAACACCTGTTCAATTTCTCATTAATGCAATTATCTAATCAACCAATCACTTGACAGTTGCTTCAATGCATTTAGCGGTGTGGTCCTGGTCAAGACAATCTCCTGAACTCCAAACTGAATGTAAGAATGGGAAAGAAAGGATATTTAAGCAATTTTGATCATGGCATGGTTGTTAGTGCCAGACGGGCTGGTCTGAGTATTTCACAATCTGCTCATTTACTGGGATTTTCACACACAACCATTTCTAGGGTTTACATAGAATGTTGTAAAAAGGGAAAAACATCCAGTATGCGGCAGTCCTGTGGGCGAAAATGCCTTGTTGATGCTAGAGGTCAGAGGAGAATGGGCTGACTGATTCAAGCTGATAGAAGAGCAACTTTGACTGAAATAACCACAGATTGGAAAAACGTTGCCTGGTCTGATGAGTCCCGATTTCTGCTACAACATTCAGATGGTAGAGTCAAAATTTGGCAAAAATATCATGAAAGCAGGGAATAATCCTGCCTCGACTAAACGGTTGAAGCTGGTGGTGATGGTGATGTAATGGTGTGGGGGATATTTTCTTGGCACACTTTGGACCCCTTAGTACCAGTTGAGCATCGTTTAAATGCCACAGCTTTAAAATGCCTTCCAGCAGGATAATGTGCCATGTCACAAAGCTCAAATCATCTCAGACTAGTTTCTTGAATATGACAATGTGTTTACTTTCCTCAAATGGCCTCCACAGTCACCAGATCTCAGTCCAAACGAGCATCTTTGGGATTTGGTGGAACAGGAGAATCGCATCATGGATGTGCAGCCGACAAATCTGCATCAACTGTGTGATGCTATAATGTCAGTATGGACCAAAATCGCTTAGGAATGTTCCAACACCTTGTCTAACCCGGTACTAGCAAAGTGTACCTAATAAAGTGGCCAGTGAGTGTGTGTATATATATATATATATATATATATATATATACATATATATATTGTAGCGGGCTGAAGAATCACACGGCCCGGTGCTCGTCCTCGGAGCTGCGAGATCCTGTTCGCCGGCCGGCTGAGTGCAAGGGGAACTCGGTGTGCGGTGCTCAGGTGGTGGGCTGGTTGGTCACTCGCTTTCTGGAGAGATAAGAGACACAACATTAACTGGCTGTCTTCTGGAGAACTTTCTCACCCGTGTCTTCTCGGGTGCAGCTTTTGTACTCCTCTCTTCAGCGTCTTCAGCTGGGACCGATCAGCCCGCGGTGATTGTGTGCAGGTGGATCTCCTTTGTTGCCAGGGCGATATATATATATAATTTGTAGGTAAATGTACGGAAAAATCAATTAAAGACGTAATCAATCAAACAGACTATAAACGCTTATCAACAATTAGTATATGTTGCAATCAAACTTATAGCAGAATTTGGTAGTTCTGTATGTTGTTTCAGGGTTAGCATCATCTGAGGTCCTCTGAGGGGTTGATATAATCTCTTCTCAGATGTTCTGGATCCAGATTGAAGCTTGTGTAAATCCTAATTACCACGGGTAGTCAATTCAGACATAATTAGCATAGCTGTTGTTCCAACCAAGCAAAATTGATTTGTTTAACCAAAGCTAAATAATAGTAATGTGCATTTGCATCATATATGACTGCAGTGCAAGATTATGAGATGTACTGTATTATTTAAATGCTTGGCCAAAGTCTTTAATCTAGTTTTAACCAGAGAGTGTGTGTCGTAACCCCGAATGTTATCAGGAAGGCTATTCCAGAGTTTGGGAGCCAAATGTGAAAAAGCTCTACCTCCTTTAGTGGACTTTGCTATCAAAGGTCCAGAGTTTTGTGACCTTAGGGAGTGTGATGGATTGTAGTGTTGTAAAAGGCTAGTTAGGTGTGCAGGAGCTAACCCATTAAAAGCTTTATAGGTAAGTGAGACAATTTTGTAACTGATATAGAACTTAATAGGTAGCCAGTGCAGAGAGAGTGTAAAATTTGTGGGAAATTATTATATTTTCTTGACCTGGTAAGGATTGTAGTCACTGCATCTTGGACTACCTGTAGCTTGTTTATTGAGGATGCAGGACCAACCACATTTATAAGTGCATTTCAATAGTCCAAACTAGAGGTCATAATTGCATGAACTAGCTTTTCTGCATCAGAAACAGGTAACATGTTTCTTAGCTTGGCAATATTTCTTAAATGGAAGAATGCTGTTTTTTTAGATTTTTGACTGTAGAAAAAGGTTACAGTGCATCCATCTAGTTGCAAATTGTAATCAAATAGATTCTGTGTACTGTTTTTTTAGTCCAATAAGTATTATTTATTTTATCCGAATTTAATAGGAGACAATTATTGGTCATCCAATATTTTACATTTTTAATGCTCACTGTTAGCTTAAACTGGATTCAAAACTTAATAGGAAGCCAATGCAAACTAATTAAAACTGGGGTGATACTTTCACTTTTTTTAGTCACTGTTAAAAGTCTGGCTGCAGTGTATTGGACCATCTGAAGATGAGATAAACAAGACTGAGTAATTCCTAAATACAATGAATAAAAATAATCCAATCTTATTGAAAAATGCATGAATAATAGTCTCCAGATCTTTAAATGAAAGAAAATATTTAATTTTATCAATAATCCTAAACTGACAAAATTCTGATTTCACGACTGAATTTATTAAATTAAATTCAAAATTATTTGTATAGCACTTTTTACAATACAAATTATTGCAAAGCGACTTTACAGAAAATTAAGTTTCTACAATATTTAGTAGTAGCTTGTCAGTGGTGACTGTCAGTTTATGTGCATATGGCAGAAATATCCGGAAAAATTAAAGACGTAGTCAAAGAGACGATGAACACTATTAACATCAATTTTTATATGATGCAATCACACTTGTAGCAAAATAATTTGGTAGTCATGTATGTTGTTTCAGGGTTAGGATCATCTGAGGGGGTGACATCATCTCTTCTCAGGTGTTCATATGAAAAACAGAGAAACAAATCCCCACATTCCGACAGTTAATAGCAAATCGTTTAACACATTCAAAAGAGCAGATCCTGTACTATACTGAGCTCTGAACCCAGACTGAAACTTGTACAATATATTATTGTTCTTTAAGAAGGAGGAAAGCTGATGGAGGACAACCTTCATGTAAAGTCAAGTCAAGTCACCTTTATTTATAAAGCGCTTTTAACAATACAGATTGTGGAAAAGCAACTGAACAGCACTGAATGGGAAAATAGTATGTCAATAATGCAAAGAGGAAGTTCATCATTAAATCCATTGATGTCATCATTCAGCTGAGTTCAGTTTAAATACTGTCTGTGCAATCAAAAAACTGTGCAATCTGTGACGAGATCCTGAGGCCCATTGTTGTGCCATTCATCCACGACCATCACCTCATGTTGCAGCATGGTAATTCACAGCCCCATGTTGCAAGGATCTGTACACAATTTCTGGAAGCTGAAAACATCCCTGTTTTTGCTTGGCCAGCATACTCTCTGGACTTGTCACCCATTGAGCATGTTTGGGATGCTCTGGATTGGCATATACTACAGCATGTTCCAGTTCCTGCCAATATCCAGCACCTTTGCACAGCCATTGAAGAGGAGTGGACCAAAATTCCACAGGCCACAGTCAACAACCTGATCAACTCTGTGCAGAGGAGATGTTGCAATGCGTGAGGCAAATGGAGCACATTTAGGGGTGGTCTTTTATTGTGGCCAGCCTAAGGCACACCTGTGCAATAATCATGCTGTCTAATAAGCATCTTGATATGCCAAACCTGTGAGGTGGATGGATTATCTCTGCAAAGGATAAGTGCTCACTAACACATATTTAAACAGATTTGTGAACTTCTGAGATCTTTGAGTTAAGCTCATGAAAAATGGGGGTAAAAACAAAATTGTTGCGTTTATAATTTTGTTCAGTTCATAAAATCAGTTTTGTTAGATAGCAATCTTGTGTAAATCAAAGCCATCTTTACAGTTTCCAAGTCCTGGAACAGGGTCTGTGTTGTCATTTCCAAAGACCTGGACTTTGATAGTGATAAACATTCCACTGTTCTCAAGTTAGCAGAGTTAACTCCTTTCTCTGAGAGGAATCCCAACCATCCCTTTGAAACCCAACCAGCACAACTGCACTGTGAGCTCAGCCAAACAGGAACAATCCACAATTGCCCGGAATGCGGAATATTCTCCTGTTAGTATGTGGTTGCACTGGGTCCAAACTGGCGAACCAGCACTGCAAACTCGGGAAGACAGGAACAAGCCATGCCTGCCTGGGATGAGGTACCCACCATTGTCAAGGCCAAGCATTAGAGTTGTTGGAACAAGTATAATCCGCAACCCTCTGAACACAATCGGTGATCATCCTCAAATGGACTGCAACTCAACCACGCTCGCCTAGCTTTTTTCTGAAATTATTTTTTATTAACAGCACAGTCTATTAAACAGCAAGGATCCATCTGCAACAGTGACTTAGGAGGATTAAAAGACCTCCCTTCATATGGATTCCAGGAACATAAATTCTCCACTGAGTCACGGATATCCAATAAAGTTTGACGATCATAAATAAGAACTGTGTGTGTGTGTGTGTGTCTACTTCTAATATACTGTTGTTTTAAAATTCCTAAGAATTAGCCTTGAAATTCAACCTAATCCAGTTGATTTGTAAGAATACTCGCCTGTGCAGTGTTATAGACTAAAGAAAAATTGGGGAATGTCACCGGCAGAACCGGTGTCTGAAGAAAAAAACTACAAACCTATTGGTCCATGTAGCCTGTGACATCATGGGTGGGTGCCAGGCAGTATAAAACAGTGCCTGCTACATTCGTCAGCAACTTAGTTGTCTGAAGGAGACTTGAAACAGGCAGGCTAAAGGCATGGCAAGGGGACACAGCGTCAGCCACCACCAAGTTAGGAACACAGCTATCCCAAATAAATAATATCAGTCAAAACCTAGATGGGAACCCAAGGTGATACTACTTAGAGGCCCATGTAGGGGAGTTAACGCTTAGCTAGAAAACAACTAACCTCAAAAAACTATGCTCTAAAGGTCTTATCAAAGGCTAGTAGACCAAAAGTGTAAATGTAGGCTACACTGCTAGCCTCACATAGCAATTTAGTAAAAATGTTCCCAGAAAATTGCCCAGACCACAGAGAGTGGGCTATCTGCTTACAACCTTAACAGGGGAGATAGCACTGCCTAGACAAAGGTTCAGGGAGACTGCTACTCATAAACCCTAAATAGGGGAGCAATCAATGAGTAGCCATGTTCTTAAAAAAGGGGACTTACTGCAATTGCAAAGTAAAAACATACCTAACCTCAGATAGCTGTGTTTAAAGGTGCTCGTCCTATCATAACCATGGCTTTTATATTACCACACTCAGATGACTATACTAAGCAGGTCCCTAAACAGTGTCAGGGTAGCGAACCACCATTGATATTGACCAGAAGCTCATATGAGGGAAATCGGAGCTTGATGTAAGCAGTGGCCATAGCAGTAAATGGGGAATGGGAAAGGGAGGGAAAATAGCCTTGGGAGAAACCAGGATCAGTCGGGGGGGTTGGGGTGGCAGCTCTCCTCTGACCAGATGAAACCAGCAGTTTAATTCCAGGCCACAGCAAAGTCATTGTCATTGTGTCATTGTGCAGAAGAAGCATCTGTTTCCTGTGGTCTTGTCCCGGTGGTCATCTGAGACAAGGTCTTTACAGGTGATCTGTATCTGGGACTCTAGTTGTCATGGTCTCCGCTGTCAGGACTGTACAGGTCCTTTCTAGGTGCTAACCCACCATCTGGTCTGGATACGTACTGGATCCGAGGGACTGCAGTGACCCTCTGATTTGGAAACAGACTGGATCTGGTGACTATGGTGACCTCAAAATAAGAGAGAAACTCACTAATATTAGCGTAGATACCATTCTTCTAATGATGTAGCAAGTACATCGGGTGTTATGGGAAGTGTTCCTGGTTCCGGTTTACCTAATTAATGCAGCCTAAAAATCCTTTAACAGATTTGAATATTAGAAACATATTAGTGTGTTATGTGTAAGCCAGGTTAAAGAGATGGGTCTTTAACCCTTGTGCATTGTTTAAATTTACTACCCTTTCGTTATGTACATGATGAAAACATCCACTACATTAAACTGCTGTAGAAATGTATCAGATAAATGTTTTTGTTTTTTTTTTTACTTTTTTTTTTACTTTTTTTTGCATAAATCAACTAATCAACCTCTGCCTTTTTCAAAACTACCAAATGTTTTTTTAAAAAAAATCCAAGATTTTAACTCTTTAATTGCCAAGTTTGATGTCACTGATTTTGGGGGAAAAAAACTAACAAAATTACTTATTTTCAATATAAAAGTAATCGTGGCTAGATTTTTCTTTTTACCTTTTATCACAGTCTTGGGCATGTCAAAGACTAGTAACAACATTGGCTTTGATGCATTTTTAGTTTTTGTGATTAGATTTGTCATTAGATTTTAATTTTTTTCTCCCTCATTTGCTGTTTCTGGCTGTTTTTACCCCATTGACTTCCTTTATAACAACATTTTTTTTATTGCAAAGCCATGACACCATAAAATCATGCATTCTTGATGGTTGGTGGTTTTCCCTTTTGGGAGAAGGTAAAACTTTTTATTATTACAGTTGATCACGAGGTGGGATCATTAACCCTTTAGATAGGCCTGTGCAAAAAAAAAAAAAGCTTAGTTTCTGACTTGTATATGGAGCTATACGGTGTATAACAGCATATTATATTGTGTGTGTATGTGTGCGTGTGTGTGTGAGAGGGAGAGAGAGAGAGAGAGAGAGAGAGAGAGAGAACGTGTGAGAGAGTAAGTGCATAAATACACTTACTTTGTTTTTGTTTTACTCCATGTAGTTCTGAGAGCTGAGGTGTACATTTTGATTTCCTCAAATACATCAAGGTAAGCGCGCAAAGGTCTATCTTTCCCTCTCTCTCTCACACACACACACACTTCTGGACCCTTGCAATGGCATATCGTGTCGTCCCTGGAGTCACGCTTCTGGCAGGCTGAAGGAAGTGAGTTGTCTCCACGTTGGTGGAAAACCACACTTTACCGTTTCTCCCAATCCACCCATATACAGGATCCTCTGAATCCTCCTTCAGTGAAAGCTTGAGAGGATCATGAGGGTGCCACAACAAAACAAGGATCTGACTCTCCTGAGTCTGTGGTGTCAGAGGGAGAAGACAATACATCCTGCAGCTTGCTGGAGGGGTAAAGCTGCACAATAATTTCTAAAACTTCGGTACAAGTCAAGCCCTTTCTCATGTTGCTTACTGCTCTTCTCAGCATCAAATGACCAGCAGGGTGGCATGCAAGTGTTTAAATCCACTTGTTTTTCTATGGTCTGTACTTTTCACCATCAAAAGGCAGCATGTGCATAAACGCACTTCTTTTTTCATTGTTTACTCCATGTAGTCCTGAGAGCTAAGATGCTGATTTAGATTTTTTCAGATAAATCAAGGTAACTGCGCAAAGGTCTCTCTCACACTCTCTCTCTCTCTCTCTCTCTCTCTCTCTCTCTCTCTCTCACACACACACACACATGCACACACAGACACACACACTATAATTTGCTGTTATACTCCATATAACTCCATATACAAGCCAGAAACTAAGCTTTTTTTTTTTGCACAGGCCTATCTAAAGGGTTAATGGTCCCACCTAGTGATCAACTGTAAAAAATAACAAATTTTACCTCTTCCCAACAGGAAAAACCACCAACAAGCAAGCATACATGATTATATGGTGTCATGACTTTGAAATCAAAAAATGTCATTATAATGGAAGTCAATAGGGCAAAAACAGCCAGGAACAACAAATGAGGGAGAAAAAATTGAAATCTAATGCTGCACAATGTTGTTACTAATCTTTGACATGCCTAAGACTATGATAAAAGTAAAAAAAAAAAATCCAGTCCACAATCACTTTTTATATTCAAAATAAGTCATTTTGTGTGTGTGTTTTTTTTCCAAATCAGTGGTAATTAAATCAAAACTTGGTAATTAAATAGTTAAAATCTTGGATTTTTTTTTAAACATTTGGTAGTTTTGATCAGGACTGAGGTTGAGTAATAGATTTATGCAAAAAAAAAAAAAAATTAGAAAAAAATATTTATCTGATACATTTTTGCAGCAGTTTAATTTAGTGGATTGTTTTCATCCACGAACATAACAAAAGGGTAGTGAATTTGCCCACAGTGTACTGTGTAATTTCAAAGCATTTTCCCAAAATATGTGTCAAAATAAGATTTGTCACCAAAAATCCATTCCATTTGCTGAAACACAGAGAAAGTTGTGGCCAAATTAAGACTCAACTTTACCCCCTAGTGGATAAAAACATCCCCAACAATGCATAAGGGTTAATCTAGATTTAAACTGCAAGAATGTGTCTGCCTCCCGAACAATGTTAGATAGGTTATTCCAGAGTTTAAAACTGCATTTTTCCATCTCAATGGAATATATACATCTCCAATGGTCATATATATAACGGGACATATATACGTGGCACCACTGCTCGGTAAGCATGCTCAAACGGCTCGCAACCCTCCCTCCCTTCCCATCATAAGCATGAGCATATTACCGTGCACCTTCTGGTTGTCGTCTTTGTTTCAGATCACTAAGGCTTTCAAGTCTTAGCGGACATGGACCTCACTGCTGAGAGACACTCATCTTCATAACCAGCCTACAGGATAGACGTCCCACTGCCACATCTACATGAGTATCACTGGTTGCTTTAAAGACATTATTTAAAGTCTTAATTGTCATGTATTTCCAAACTGATGGTTCCGGTGGGTTACTGTTTAAAGCTTTTGTATGTTCAATTATTTTGGGAGCAAGAACCCCCATAAGGTGCCATACCCCCAAAGATAAATCGTGTTCAATAAACTCAAGTAAACTTGCCAAAGTGGTTCCTGTCTGAAATGCTAGAAACGTGGCTTTCTAAGGAAAGATTGCTATCAAATAGCACACCTAGGTTCCTAACTGTTATACAATTCTTCATCTCCTATAGTAGAGAATGAGTGGAACTGTTCCTCAGTGTATCTATAGTGCACTGTCTGATGCGATAATGTAGCTGATGGCTCCATGGTTACAATTTGATCTCTAATAGTATGGATCTTAGAAGTAAAGTAGTTCATAAGGTCATTACTGCTGTGATATTGGGAAATGTCAACACTTGTTGATGATTTATTTTTCGTTAATTCAGCCTCTGTATTGAATAAATAACTGGGGTTATGTTAGTTTTTTTTTTTTTAAAGAGGCGAAAAGAAATCAGATCTAGCAGTTCTTCATGCTTTTCTGTAGGATAGATTACTTTCCCGCCAAGCAAAACAAAATACCTCTAGTTTTGTTTTCCTCCAGCTGTGCTCCATTTTCCCGGCCTGCTCTCTTTAGGGTGTGACTGTGCTCATTATACCATGGTGCCAGGGCTGCTCTCTTTAGGGTGCGAGTGTGCTCATTATACCATGTTACCAGACTGTTTTCCTTAACCTTCTTCAGCATAAAGGAGCATCTGTATTTAAAATGCTAGAAAAGAGAGAGTCCATAGTTTATGTTACATCATCAAGTTGTTCTGAGGTTTTGGATATGCTAAGGAATTGGGATACATCAGGAAGATTACTTACAAAGCAGTTTTTTTTTTGGTAGAAGTGATGGTTCTGCCATACTTGTAACAAGAAGTAGAATTAACAAAGCATCATGGATGCTGCCCCAGTGTCCTCACAACAAAAAGACCAGTCACTGTTGTCATAACAGTACCAACTCACTTTACTTAGATTGGATAACACTTGAAAAAGGTACCCGTACAACTTGGAACAGGAATGTTGTGGAAGCCCCATACTTCCCGAAGGAAGTTTTAGAAGCACTTATACATATGAATAACCTTTTAGGTGTATATGGAAGATTAGAGGTGAATGTAACACTCTTGGAAATGGCAGAAGTCTGCCAGGGAAACACAGGCTCTGAGGCTATACCATGTACTTAAACATATAGGATCAATTTAGTCTCTGCATATGGAATTCAGCCCTCTACCGGTTCTCAAGGATTCATAGAGTGAGAGCCTGGCACCCAACATTCTGCCACGCCTGACTGCCGAGGGGATGGAGGAGCTCGACAGGGTCTACAGTACGGACTCTCTGGAGTGGTTTTGGATTCATTGAGTGAGGGCCTGGCACCTGACGTTCTGCTACGCCTGACTGCTGAGGGGAAGGAGGAGCTCGACAGTTCAAGTTGAAGTTGAAATATCTTTAATTCCCCAAGGGGCGATTTGGTTCACAACAAGTAGCCAACACGTACACATTCGCACAAAAACACATAAAACCATAAGGAATAGGTAAATAAAAACATAAATACACATGTACCTATACACATGTACAGGGTCTACAGTACGGACTCTCTGGAGCGTTTTAGCAAACCAACACTAAAACGGGCATGTCAGTGCTTCTACCCATTTGAGGTGAGAACACAGGAGGATACCGGCTCAACACAAAGACTATAGAATTTAGTGAACGTGTTGGGGGTCACTCAGCCTGCAGCTCTACAAATATCTGTAAGCAAGGCACCACGAGCAAGCACCCAGGAGGAAGCAACACTTCTAGTAGACCTAACTTGCAACTTGACGGGCAGGGCACAGCCTGCATCCACAATCCAGTGGGGCATCCTCTGCTTAGAGATGGCCTTCCCTTCTGCCGGCCTGCGTAACGGACAAAAAGCTGGTCTGAGGTCCTATAGCTTTGTGTCCGGTCTACGTAGCATCTTAAGGCTCGGACGGGATAGAGCAAAGCTAGGGCTGGGTCTGCCTCTTCTAGGGATAGCACTTGCAGGCTCACCACCTGATCCCTGAAGGGAGTAGTGGGAACTTTGGGCACATAGCCGGGCCGGTGCCGCAGGATTAACTGGGAGTCAGCCGGCCCAAACTCAATGCACGAATTGTCTGCCGAAAATGCGTGTATGTCCCCTACCCTCTAGATGGAGGACAGCAGAGTTTTCATTTAAAGAAACTTTAGCTCAACTCGGTTAGCACTTGTCATTAGCGTTTTCATTCGAATCTAACGCTGTTTTCTTTTCTCCTCTCCTCTCTCTCGCTCCAGTTTTTCACAAGTTCATCAAACAACCGCAGTAAGAATATTTCATCAAACACGGTGAGTAATGGCTTCTCCTGCTATTGTTATTTGCACCTCTTGCCACATGTACAGTTTATCTATCTCCGTCGCTGATGAGGGATTCACATGTGATAAATGCAGGGAAATAGTTAGGCTGACAGAGAAGATTTCAGAATCTTGATTTTCTTGATTTGATCTTCTTGGATATGTCAGCTTTATTACCTACTATTATATTGGAACCTATATTTAACATTTTATAAATTTGTAATCCCACAGTCCTCCCGTTGAGAGTTCAAATAACTCTCACATAATAAAAATTTAAACATTTAAAAGTTAATTCTTGTAACCTGTGATCGTTACAGGCACATAGCACTTGCTCTGTGTTGATTGTCTGTAGTGACGAATGGCATGTTGACATAGAAACAAACATGCAGCTAGGGTCAGTCTAGTTCTTATGGGTAATAATCTTTTCTGGTCGGAATTGTCATTTCCTCGTGATGGGCATGAGTAAGTTGTTGAATAAAACACTTGATACTGTGGATGCATAGATAGTACACCAGTAGTAAGAACAACAGAAGAATTGCTATTTCCTTGATCCACAGCCAGGGTTTACCTGACAGGTTTCCGAACCATGACGAATTGTCTTCAGTCATCTGGTGTAATTTTGATGAAAGTTCTCTGTTGGATAGGTGGATGTGGCATGCAAATGTTCTTTCCAGCAAACAAGGAGTTTCTTGACATATTCATCAGCTCTAAGAATATGTTGTTTCTGGAGTCTATACTTTGTGCGATGTCCATCATGATAACTAGTACGGCAATCTTGATCATGTTGATGGATAACTGAAGTTCCCGTGTATGATTCTCTGCGTTGTGCATTTAATTTATTAATTTTTTTCTTCCGTGACAGTTGGCTCGGTTGTGGGTCTGGTTGTCTTTTAAAAGTGGTGTCGTCATACACAAGTGAGGAGGTTGGTGTGTATGGGCCTCGGGACAGCCATCAAGTGGTATCTTCACAGAGTAAGAAAGAAAACAAACAACGACAGAGCAGCATTTGTTGTAAAAAAAACAAAACTGTAAACACTAGGGTTGTATCCTCTGGTCGATTTGAGTCTGCTATTGTTGTTCCTTTCTTTCCCTGTTTCTTAATTACTGCGACACCTAAAGAATAGTGAGGTAAGGATGGACTAGTAGGTGGGGGAATGCCTAAAAGGGAATCTTCACCGCAGGATTGGCCCCCGAAGCCTGTTGCATTCGGTTCTTTCCTGGGCTCCTCACTGGTCCATGTGTCCTATCCTAACCCTGTAGGTGGAGGAACAACTTTACAGTGTGAAACATGAGTCCATGTTTTCCTTCCCTGACAAAAAACTGCAGCTGCTGTAATCAACATTACTTGATGTGGTCCATGCCACTTAGGCTCTAACGGCTTGTTTCTGAATGACTTTATCATGACCCACTGACCTGGGATGATTGTGTGTCCCCCTTCTGGTGGAGTCTGCCAACACGACTCAACTCTCTCTCTGGCACTCTTTACTGCCTTTGTGAGGTTTTCACAGTAAGTGATCAGGGCATCTGAGGCTATGTGTACATCAGCATTTCTAAGATCAATCACACCTGGCATCTGCATTGGGCGTCCTGTAATAATCTCATGAGGGCTCAGTCCTACTGATCTGTTAGGTGACGCTCTCATACTACATAATACCGTTGGCAGTGCCTCGACCCATGGTACTCCTTCCTGGTGCATTTTGCTTAGCCTGGTTTTTATAGTTCTGTTTGCTCGTTCAACTTGTCCTGATGCTTGTGGCCTATAGGGGCAGTGAAGATTCCACTTAATTTTCAACATTTTAGACACTTCCCTGACTACCTGTCCTGTGAAGTGTGTACCTTGATCTGAGTCAATGCAATCTGGTAATCCCCATCTGGGAATGAAATCAGTGACTAGACATTTAGCAGTATGTGCAGCTGTAGCACGCTCTGTTGGATAAGCTTCTAGCCATCTAGAGAACTTGTCCAATGCTACCAAAACATCAGTTTTTCCCTTACAAGGAGCCAATGATATGTAATCAACTTGCAGGTGACGAAATGGTCCTGGTGGAGCTGGAGTATGTGTTGCTGCTGTAGCTGCTGTTGGCACATCATTATTTTTTTGACATGTAACACATCTCTTGACTGTTTCGGTTGCTACATTTCTGAATTTTGGATTCCACCATTGATTTGAGAACCTGTGATTCATCGTTGCTGGACCACTGTGACCCAAATTGTGTATTTGTTGAGCCAAATATGGCAGCAGTGATTCGGGAGCGACATACTTCCCCTCTTTGGTCCAGCATCCAGATGAATCCACTGTGGTCCCTTTGTCTAACCATGTCCATGCTTCATATAGAGGAGCGTCTTTGTACAGATCAATAATTGATTTAGGAGGCAGAATTGTCTTCTGTGCTATACTATCTGAACACACTTGTACAGTTGCATAGGAACAAGCCTGTTTAGCAGCTACATCAGCAAGAGTATTACCTTTAGCTTCTGCAGTGTTAGTTGTGAGATGTGCTTTCACTTTGATCACAGCTAATTTCTTTGGAAGTTTCATGGAAAACAATAAATCTTTTACTAATCCAGCATGCTTGATGGGGGATCCAGCAGAAGTTAGAAACTGTCTAGTTTGCCAAATGACACCAAAATCATGAACCACCCCAAAAGCATATCTGGAATCAGTGTACAACCCGAATTCCGGAAAAGTTGGGACGTTTTTTAAATTTTAATAAAATGAAAACTAAAAGACTTTCAAATCACATGAGCCAATATTTTATTCACAATAGAACATAGAAAACATAGCAAATGTTTAAACTGAGAAAGTTTACAATTTTATGCACAAAATGAGTTCATTTCAATTTTGATTTCTGCTACAGGTCTCAAAATAGTTGGGACGGGGCATGTTTACCATGGTGTAGCATCTCCTTTTCTTTTCAAAACAGTTTGAAGACGTCTGGGCATTGAGGCTATGAGTTGCTGGAGTTTTGCTGTTGGAATTTGGTCCCATTCTTGCCTTATATAGATTTCCAGCTGCTGAAGAGTTCGTGGTCGTCTTTGACGTATTTTTCGTTTAATGATGCGCCAAATGTTCTCTATAGGTGAAAGATCTGGACTGCAGGCAGGCCAGGTTACACCCGGACTCTTCTACGACGAAGCCATGCTGTTGTTATAGCTGCAGTATGTGGTTTTGCATTGTCCTGCTGAAATAAACACGGCCTTCCCTGAAATAGACGTTGTTTGGAGGGAAGCATATGTTGCTCTAAAACCTTTATATACCTTTCAGCATTCACAGAGCCTTCCAAAACATGCAAGCTGCCCATACCGTATGCACATATGCACCCCCATACCATCAGAGATGCTGGCTTTTGAACTGAACGCTGATAACATGCTGGAAGGTCTCCCTCCTCTTTAGCCCGGAGGACACGGCGTCCGTGATTTCCAACAAGAATGTCAAATTTGGACTTGTCTGACTATAAAACACTATTCCACTTTGAAATAGTCCATTTTAAATGAGCCTTGGCCCACAGGACACGACGGCGCTTCTGGACCATGTTCACATATGGCTTCCTTTTTGCATGATAGAGCTTTAGTTGGCATCTGCTGATGGCACGGCGGATTGTGTTTACTGACAGTGGTTTCTGAAAGTATTCCTGGGCCTATTTTGTAATGTCATTGACACAATCATGCCGATGAGTGATGCAGTGTCGTCTGAGAGCCCGAAGACCACGGGCATCCAATAAAGGTCTCCGGCCTGGTCCCTTACGCACAGAGATTTCTCCAGTTTCTCTGAATCTTTTGATGATGTTATGCACTGTAGATGATGAGATTTGCAAAGCCTTTGCAATTTGACGTTGAGGAACATTGTTTTTAAAGTTTTCCACAATTTTTTTACGCAGTCTTTCACAGATTGGAGAGCCTCTGCCCATCTTTACTTCTGAGAGACTCTGCTTCTCTAAGACAAAGCTTTTATAGCTAATCATGTTACAGACCTGATATCAATTAACTTAATTAATCACTAGATGTTCTCCCAGCTGAATCTTTTCAAAACTGCTTGCTTTTTTAGCCATTTGTTGCCCCCGTGCCAACCTTTTTGAGACCTGTAGCAGGCATTAAATTTTAAATGAGCTAATTAAGTGGATAAAAGTGTAAAATTTCTCAGTTTAAACATTTGCTACGTTATCTATGTTCTATTGTGAATAAAATATTGGCTCATGTGATTTGAAATTCCTTTAGTTTTCATTTTATTAAAATTTAAAAAACGTCCCAACTTTTCTGGAATTCGGGTTGTAGATATTTGCAATCGATCTTGAAGCTAGCGTGCAAGCTCTAGTTAAGGCTACTAGTTCTGCAGCTTGAGCTGAAAAATGATCTGGAAGACGGCCTGAACTTCAGTGGTGGAAGTTACTGCATAACCTGCTCGTCTGTTTCCCTCAATGACTTGAGCTGAACCATCAACAAACAACTCCAATTCTGCATTCTCTACGGGAGTTTCTTTTATGTCACTCATAGCTGCTTATGTAAGCGTAACACAATCGTGAGTTATTTCACCTTCATCCTCTAACAAAACTTCAGTCATTGCAGACATCATACATGAGGATGGGTTTGTTACTGGTGCACGTTGTAAAACAATGTTCGGGGCTGTGAGGGTCGTTAACCAATTTCCCCAGCGAGAGGAGGTGACAGAAGTGACTTTTGCTTGATTCATTAGTGCGGACACTGCATGAGGACATCTTACATTTATAGTCTGTCCTAGCACCATTCCTGTTGAAGCCTGAAGAGCTAGATGAACTGCCTGCACTGCTCTAAGACATGGGCCCATGCCTTGAGCAACGATGTCAAGTTTACATGAATAGTAATGAATTGGGCGTAAACTGCCCCCATGATCTTGCATTAAACATGCAGTCATAAAGCCTAAGTGTTTATGTACATAAAGCACAAAGGGTTTATTAGATTGTGCAATTCCTAATGCTGGTGCTTGACATAGTGCTCTCTTTAAATCATTGAAAGCTTTGAGGTGAATTTCTTCCATACAAACAGTATCAGAATCTTTAACCTGGCCTTTCAACAAGTCATAGAGAGGCTGCACCAATTTTTTGACCCAGAAATGTGACTTGGTTTTTAGCAATTTGAGCTTTGTGAAAGCTACATTTGTGTCCTCTTTTCTGCAAATAGTCCAACAATGCTGCCAATTCAGTTTGATGTACCTCGTGATCTGTAGAGGCTACCAAAATATCATCGACATATTGAATCATAGTGGACTGTTTTACTGGACATTCTGTGTCACACAAATCACGTCTGACAGCCTGATGGTATAAAGTTGGGGAATCCTAAAATCCCTGGGGCAAACGTGTCCACTGATATTGTTCATAGTCAACTGTAAAAGCTAACCATGTCTGGCTGTCAGAGTGCAAGGGTACAGAAAAGAATCCATTAGACATATCAATTACAGAAAAAACCTTACAATCTAATGGTAAGCCATTACAAATTGTAGATGGATCTGCCACTAGGGGGGTGATTTTATCAATATGTTTATTGGCTACTCTGTAGTCTATGGTGAGTCTCCATGTCCCATTAGATTTATTGATGGGCCATATGGGTGAGTTACAGGGACTGTTTGTTTTAACTAGCACTCCTTGCTTCAGCAATTTTTCCACAATAGGTTTTATCCCCTGTATAGCTTCCTTACTGATAGGATATTGTTTGGTAACAGGAGGTGGTGTTCCTGTCAATTTGACTGGTTCTACACCTGTCAAAACCCCACAATCATCTTTGTCTTTAGCCCAAATTGGATGATTCTGTAAGAAAGCATACTCAGGAGTTATTACATTATTGGTAGAAACTTGTGCTGATGAAATTTTTATGCTAGCAGATTCTGAGGACATGTCTAAAGTCAGATGTACTTGTCTGAGTAGATCCATGCCTAGAATTGCACCTGTATTTAATGGAGCACATAGCAATTTTGTAGTCAGAGTCTTTGGGCTTAATTGTACATCTATTGACAGGGTTTCATACAAAACAGAATCTTCACCTATTACACCTGTTAAACAAAGTTAAGTTTTCTTGTATGGGATGTTTAAACCTTCAGCCATTTTTATAGGAATTACTGTAATTTCTGCACCTGTATCAAGCAAAAAGTCAATCTCTTTCTCTTGTATGCTACCTTTCACAAAAATTATTTTGTCATTGTGATGGATTACAGGGTAAAGGTAGCTACTCACAGCCTCAACAATTAGTTTTTTTCCTGTTCTTTTTGTGCTTTTAGAAGAACCTGAGCGAGCTGTCCTAAAGTTTCTGTGGTCATTGTAAGAATTACTTCAGGATTGTAGGCAGGCTGAGAAGGAGCAGAATTATGCATAACATTTCTTCTACTATCTTTCAACTTCTTTCTACACTCTTTCTCCCAGTGACCTGATCTTTCACAGTAATTGCATTTGCCTTCTCTTTTAGGCCATCTATGGTCATGTTTCCTTGTGCTAAATGTAGCTGCTGCTGCTACTCTCTTTTGTCTTAACATCTGCATCTCTTTCCCATGTAGCTAAACTGTCTAGATTACTTCTGAGAGTTTTGTTAGACCAAGTGAGATCTAGGAATGGCAAGGCTTTTCTGTACTCCACTAAAAGGCCATCTAACCAGATGAGTACTAATGGTCCCTTATCATCTAGCACACTTTCAGGATCATCAACGATCCAACTGTACGTTACTGCTGACTGACAAAATCTTTCAGTGTATTCACTCACAGTTTCTTCTTTCCTTTGCACGCAGTTAGTGATTCTAGACCAGTCTATTTTGGGTCCCATAATATTTTTTAGAATTTTCAAAACACCTTCCCTCAAATCGCCATTACTGACATGTTGTAATTCAGAAGTAACATCAGACTCAAAGGTGTTGAATTCAGATTCAGTTAGAATTTGTGACATCAGCTGTGTGACTTCTGCTAACGACATGTCGTAGAGACGCATTTTGCTGATTAATGCTATTCTAAATTCAGAAAAATGTGTGCGTGCTGAGAGTAAGCTCTGGGATAGTCTCTCTATATCTTTGGTAACTTTGGTAACAGTTTGTACCTGTACAACAGAGGGGTTGGGAGCAACACTTTCAGTTCCCTCAATTCCCTGAGATCTCCTCCTAGCACCACATACCTTAACAGAAGCTACAGGCACATCAGTTACTGACTGGATGGCTACATCTGTTTCAAAGAAAGTTTGTAAATCAGGATAAATGCTATCAGTCTGACTAACTTCTTCCACATCAGTTTTTCCTGCAGCTTTGTTGTGGTTAAATTTCTTAGTCAAAGAGGATACTCTAGCTCTGAGCTCTTTGTTCTGTTCCTCTAGTTCTGAGTTACGCTGAGACTGTTGCGTAGCTAGCGCTAAGGCAAATTCTCTGTGGCAGCAGATAATGCCTTTCAAATTGTTCTTGCGAATACATGCTCCTAGTACCTTTTTACACTCAACTACAGACCATGTTTTGTCTGGATGGATATCATATTTCTGAGTTAGTTCTTGTCTAACTTTCTCAGTGACTATTAGGTTCATTTGCACACCTAATAGTGATTTGAATTTGCTATCAGACCACAAAGGAGTCGCGAGACCACCTTTTTCAGTTGTGGGGATCAATCTAGCATTCTTTCTAAACATCTTGTGAGTTTCCTTTTTTTACCACACAGTCAAAACACTAAAACTTCTCTGATCAACAGAGAGTACCAAAAATTAACAATTCTTCTCTACCAACACAGAGGATAAAACAAACTTCTAGCACTTTACGCTAAACTTCCCTGCCGAGACACAGAGGGTAGCAAAATATTAGCATGTGATGCTAATCTTCCCTGCCTAAACAGAGGATTATTTCATCTCTAAAATATAATTTTTAGAGGGTAACTTAGTTAAGCAAACCCTACAGCTGTCTGTTAACTCTTCTCTGACGGTGCAGAGGATAACACATTTGTTCTGGTCTTAAAGGTTCTTTTGGATAGAGGTACACTCACCAACCATTGGTTGTACAGAAAGATTCAGTCTGAAATTAAGTCAGATCTTTGTTGAGATTGCAGTTTCAATCTGGATTCAAGAGAGAAGCTCTATCCGGGTCACGGCACCAAAAAACAGTTGGGAACTCAGAAACGAAGACCAGGAGACTCTTGGGTAATCTTCAGCAGGATTCTTTATTGAGAACGCTCTGCGCGGCGCTGCAGTCATCAAAAGTCTAACTTGTCCTTAAGACATTGTAGTTTTTATACATTTTAGTGGGAGGGATCCCTACCGTAGAGGTGGAGACCATGTAAACAAAGCATGCAAATTGAATCAGGAAAATGTCAGACACTGTAATTTTCCCAGCCTTGATCTCATCAGCATAACAGTGTCATTCAAATGCATAGGTGCTAATTCAATCAGTCTGGCAAGACTGGTGAGGAAGAGCACAAAGACAAAAGGTCATTATCTCAGACTCTTGATTTTCTTGATTTGATCTTCTTGGATATGTCAGCTTTATTATCTACTATTATATTGGAACCTATATTTAACATTTTATAAATGTGTAATCCCACAATCAGCACCTAGAAAGGACCTCTATTGCCCTGAATGACAGCGGAGACCAGGACAACCAGAGCCCCAGATACAGATCCCCTGTAAAGACCTTGTCTCAGAGGACCACCAGGAGAAGACCACAGGAAACAGATGATTCTTCTGCACAATCTGACTTTGCTGCAGCCTGGAATTGAACTACTGGATTCGTCTGGTCTGAGGAGAACTGGACCCACAACTGAGCCTGGTTTCTCCCAAGGTTTTTTTCTCCATTCTGTCACCGATGGAGTTTGGGTTCCTTGCCGCTGTCGCCTCTGGCTTGCTTAGTTGGGGTCACTTCATCTACAGCGATATCGTTGACTTGATTGCAAATAAATGCACAGACACTATTTAACTGAACAGAGATGACATCACTGAATTCAATGATGAACTATCATTTTGCATTATTGACACACTGTTTTCCTAATGAATGTTGTTCAGTTGCTTTGATGCAATGTATTTTGTTTAAAGCGCTATATAAATAAAGGTGACTTGACTTGACTTGACTCAACTGACTGCAAAGGCTCAAATCGACAATGTTGTAGTGTTATAAGCATCAGAAACAGGTCCCAAGACGGTATAAATTCAGTTCAGTTAAATTTTATTTGTATAGCACTTTTTATGATACAAATCATTGCAAAGCAACTACAGAAATTTTATGTTTCTATAATATTTAGTAGCATCTTAACAGTGGTGACTCAGTTTATGTAAATATGGTAGAAATTTATGGAAAAAATCAGACAACAAACAATATGAACAACAATTATTATGATGCAATCAAACTTATAGCAAAATTTGGTATTTCTATATGTTGTTTCAGGGATGGCATCATGTGAGGTCCTCTGAGAAATTGGCATCATCTCTTCTCACATGTTCTGGATCCAAACTGAAGCTTGTTTAAATCCTAGATTATGCAAGACAGAGAAAATAACAGATACATAATTAGTGTACCTGCTTTTTCAACCAAATAAAATTAATTTGTTTAACCCAAGCTAAATAATAATAATGCACATTTAATCAGATGTAACTGCAGTCCAAGGTTATGAGATTAATTATTTGAATGCTTGGCAAAAGAGGTGTTTTTAATCCAAATTTAAACAGGGGGAGTGTGTGAACCTCAAACATTATCAGGGAGGCTATTCAAGAGTTTGGGTGGCAAATGTGAAAAAGCTCTACCTCCTTTAGTGGATTTTGCTATCCTAGGGACTACCAAAAGTCCAGATTTTTGTGACCTTACATAGCGTGATGGATTGTAACGTGGTATAAGGGTAGTTAGGTATGCAGGAACATTTAGGGCCTTATAGGTAAGTAATGATAATTTATAACTGATACGGAACTTAATAGGTAGCCAGTGCAGAGACTGTAAAATTGGGGTAAGATGATCATCATCTTGACCTGGTAAGGTCTCTAGCTGCTGCATTTTGGATTGTTTGGCTTGTTTATTGAAGATGGAGGACAACCACCTAGAAGTGCATTACAGTTGTCCAGTCTAGAGGTCATTAATGCATGAACTAGCTTTTCTGCATCAGAAACAAGTAACATGTTTCGTAGCTTGGCAATGTTTCTAAGATGGAAGAATGCAGTTTTATAATATGGGAAATATGATTTTCAAAAGACAAGTTGCTGTCTAATATAACACCCAGATTTTTGACTGTAGAGGAAGTAGCAGTGTATCCGTCTAGTTGCAAATTGAATCTTACAAGATTCTTTGCACTGTTTTTTGGTCCAATAATTAATATCTCTGTCTTATCCGAATTTAATAGGAGAAAATTATTGGTCATCCAATCTTTTACATTTGTAACACACTCTGTTATCTTACATAATTTAGAAGTTTGATCTGGTCTCGTTGAGATATAAATAGCTGAGAATCATCAGCATAACAGTGGAAACTAATCCCGTATTTTCTAATAATATTATTAAGGGGCAACATGTACATTGAAAATAGAAGGGGACCTAGGACGGATCCTTATGGCACTCCATATTTTACTGGTGATAAATGAGATGACTCCCCATTTAAATAAACAAAATGGTAGCGATCAGACAGGTAGGATCTAAACCATCTTAGAGCCTGCCCTTGAATACCTGTTTAGGTTTGTAATCGATCTATGAATATGTCATGATCTATGGTGTCGAATACAGCACTAAGATCAAGTAAAACTAGCAATGAGATGTAGCCTTGATCTGACGCAAGAAGCAGGTCATTTGAAATTTTAACAAGTGCAGTTTCTGTGCTGGGGTGGGGCCTGAAACATGACTGAAATTCTTCATACAGATTTTTTTTTTTTTGCAGGAAGGAGCTCAATTGAGTAGACACAACTTTTTATAAAAAAAAAAAAAATCTACATCTTGTATTGTGTACGTGGACAAACTGACAGTCACCACTTATAAGCTACTACTAAATATTGTAGAAACGTAATTTTCTGTAAAGTTGTAATGATTTGTATTTTAAAAAGCGCTATACAAATAAACTTGAATTGAATTGAATTGAACTGAGATACAATCACTATTGTATGAGTCAATACACTATTGTCAATACACTATTAAAAGAAATAATAAAATTGTTCATATATATTAAAATGTCTAATTCATAATTTAAAGGGTTGGTTCACCCAAAAATGAAAATTATGTCATGAATAACTCACCCTCATGTCGTTCCAAACCAGTAAGACCTCCATTTAGATAATGACTCTTTCACAATGGAGGGACAGAAAGCTCTCGGACTAAATGTAAAATATCTTAAACTGTGTTCCGAAGATAAACAGAGGTCTTACTGGTTTGGAACGACATTATATATATATATATATATATATATATATATATATATATATATATATATATATATATATATATATATATTACTAATGCTTCCACTATTCTAGCTCACTGATTGGTTTAAGAATAAACTGCCAATTTATCTTACATATTTTTGCTGCATATGCTACAGAACAACAGCAGTTGTGCCAAGTGGTGCCAGCCCGAGTTATTTTCTGTTCAGTTCTGTTCTTGCCAGTTCATTCAATAAAGACAGTTAACAATCTAGCTTCTGAGTACTAAGTTATTAACCCAACAATAGCAGCTGGGGCAATGTTTTTTTTTTTTTTTTTGCAGTGGGCCGCGGAAACATGTGTGTTTGGTTGTGTGGGTCGCGAGCTGAAAAATTTTGGGAACCACTGATCTATGGTGTTGAATGCAGCCTATATTTTACTGATAAGAACCTTAATAACCACCAGCTTGAATGGATTTGGAATGTGACCTAAAGATAATGATGAGTTAATAATATTTATAAGTGGTTATTCTAATGATATATGGAGGGGGGCTGGGGATGATTTAACCTTCTCACCCCCCTAAGGAGCCTGATGACCAGGTCATGCTTTCCTACCGACTAGGTAGCAGCAATTGTAGCAACATAGACTTTAAGGGGCGACGGAGACAGCTTTCACTCCAAACCTTGCTGCAAAATGGAAAGCACAACCCTGATCATACAAGGATTTGGGAGACTAGTTTGTATAAATGGAGAACTCCTTGGTGGTTGATGTAAGATACCACTGCTGTGTTGTCGGTGCACAGCAACACATGGTGACTTCTTAGGTCTGGGAGAAAGTAATGTAGTGCTCGAAACACGACCAGCATCCTCGGGCAGATGATATGCCATGTCAGATGGTGGCCACTCCACAGACTGCAGGCAGGGTAGCCACTCATGGACGCACCCCATCCGGTGAGGGATGCGTCCGTCGCTTGCTTTACGCGGCGACAAGGAGCTCCCAGCGCTGGGCCTTAAGACAAGAACCAAGGTTTTCTCCACATGTCTAAGGCCCGTAGGCACCGCCGCGTGACCTTTAGCATGTGAAGTGGGTTTCCCCTCGGGGAGAACCCCTTGCTCTTGAGCCACCCCTGTTGGGGTCTCATGTACAGCAGGCCAATAGCATTCACGTTGGACGCAGCTGCTATCAGACCCATCAATCTCTGAGACTGCTTGACAGTGAGTGACTGGCCTTCTCTCACTTTCGCGACTGCAGTGATGATCGACTCGATCCGAGAAGGTGACATACATGC